>NW_027362761.1:243250513-244500513 GCF_046119375.1 Phyllobates terribilis | reverse complement strand
GGCTTCTGACAGATGCGGGGCGTACGGGTGCCTTCCTGCACTCACCGTACCCCCTGGGATCCCTTCTCAAAACGGAGCCTACTCCCTGCTCCCCTCTGGGGCCTCCAGACTTGGCCCTAACTGTGGAGCAGATCTCCTAATGAGACTCTGCCCCCGGACTGTTCTTCTGAACAGTCCCGAGCTGTTCTTCTGAACAGCTCCCTAGAACTCACACTACTACTGAACTGCCACCCTAAGATGGCTTCCCTATTTATACTCCTACAAAGTGCTCCCACTAACTACTTCCTCCACCCACACCCACTACTGGTTCCCCCTACCTTTGGGTTCCCCCCACTCCAGCCAGGGTCAGGGCTCAGCAGCTGCGCTCTGCATGTTGCCCCTCCAGCCGGCCTGGAGTAGTGTAGTGTTGGATGCAGGTGTTTGGGGTTCCGTGCAGCACTCCCTCCTTACCTGAGAGAAGGGAGACACCACACCTCTGGGTGAGGTGCAGTACCTCTGTGACGACTGAACCCTCAGGGGCGCCACATCATTCCTTGGCATAATGTCCTTCCTCACCACATCTTAGACAGTGGACACACACCGTACTCTGTTTTGATGAACGGCAAGCTTCACAAGCCAGGTATCATCTGTTTTGGAACCGACTCCTGGGTCTGAGGGATACAAATTCTGGCCTGAACGAATCAACTTTTTCACCTCAATCAACTCGGCTCGCAGTTCTCCTATTACTTCCTCCCAGTCAGCGCTGGCGGTCCTCTCTTTTGTTGGTAATTTAAGGTTCCCTCTCGGAGGTGGCACTGGAGGATCTCCATGATGATCTTCAGACTGGCCAATGAGGGTCTCCAACTTCAGCTGATTCATTTTGGTGATTTTAGGAGCAGAGCCTTTCTTTAACTTCTGTTCACTGTCTGACTCCAAACCAGCTGACTCATTCATTTTTTTAATTAGGACTTCATCCAGAATGCCAGGATCTTCTAGATACTGTTTCAGCTGCAACTTTGGGGTTCCGTGCAGCACTCCCTCCTTACCTGAGAGAAGGGAGACACCACACCTCTGGGTGAGGTGCAGTACCTCTGTGACGACTGAACCCTCAGGGGCGCCACATCATTCCTTGGCATAATGTCCTTCCTCACCACATCTTAGACAGTGGACACACACCGTACTCTGTTTTGATGAACGGCAAGCTTCACAAGCCAGGTATCATCTGTTTTGGAACCGACTCCTGGGTCTGAGGGATACAAATTCTGGCCTGAACGAATCAACTTTTTCACCTCAATCAACTCGGCTCGCAGTTCTCCTATTACTTCCTCCCAGTCAGCGCTGGCGGTCCTCTCTTTTGTTGGTAATTTAAGGTTCCCTCTCGGAGGTGGCACTGGAGGATCTCCATGATGATCTTCAGACTGGCCAATGAGGGTCTCCAACTTCAGCTGACTCATTTTGGTGATTTTAGGAGCAGAGCCTTTCTTTAACTTCTGTTCACTGTCTGACTCCAAACCAGCTGACTCATTCATTTTTTTAATTAGGACTTCATCCAGAATGCCAGGATCTTCTAGATACTGTTTCAGCTGCAACTTGATGTCTTTGCTGATTAACCCCGTTCCCAATGATCTCAAGAACTTCTTCGGAGGTTCAGTCCTGGGTTGATCGCTTTCACCACCCCCTCAATGATCTCATCTGGTTGGTAGCCTTTCTGTAAGCCTACATAGATCTGGTACATCAAGTTCATATAAGACAGTTTCTCTTTCTGTTCACACTGTCCAATCTGTCCCAGGATCTTGAATTCTTTCCATATGGTGATTTGTGGTGTTAGAGAGGACTGTCTCCATGATTTATCTAACCCAAGCAGGTTAAAGGTTCTGTCTGAGTCTATTACCCGTTCAGAGGTTTTGGTCAATTCCTGCAGGGCTGTTGTTAGGGCTTTGAATTGTTCAGTCAATTGCTGTAGTTCTGTCTGCGGACGGAGATTCCCGCTTTTGATAATTGGTGCCGCCCCTCCATCCTCCAACTTCAACCTGGTTAGAAACTGTGTTAGTTCCTGGAGGAATGCTCCCCTGACGTCTTCAGCTTATTTCTCCCCCAGCTCATCCATTTTTGCATTAATGGCAGCTAACAACTGCCTGTGGTTGTGTTCTTTAGAAATCTGTTCTTCTGACATCTACCGTATTTTTTGGACTATAAGACGCACCGGACCATAAGACGCACCTAGGTTTTAGAGGAGGAAAAAAAAAAAAATTTAAGCCAAAAATGTGTTCATGATGCACTTTTAAGGGGGAGGGGGTCTTCTGCTGACATTGGTATAGGGGTATTGTCCCCCAATTCAGACAATATCCCCCATCCTGGTATATATGACCCCCTTCTTTTTATACATGGTCCCCATCCCCATCCTGGTATGCCTGGCATCCCTCCATCCTGGTATGCATGGAACCCCTCCATCCTGGTATGCATGGCACCCCTCATCCTTATCCTGGTATGCATGGCACCCCTCTTCCCTATCCTGGTATGCATGGCACTCCTCATCCCTGTCCTGGTATGCATGGCACCCCTCATCCCTGTCCTGGTATGCATGGCACCTCTCATCCCTATCCTGGTATGCATGGCACCCCTAATTCCTATCTTGGTATGCATGGCACCCCTAATCCCTATCTTGGTATGCATGACACAGCAATCCCCATCCTGGTATGCATGGCACAGCAATCCCCATCCTGGTATGCATGGCACAGCAATCCCCATCCTGGTATGCATGGCACCCCACATCCCTATCCTGATATGCATGGCACCCCTCATCCCTGTCCTGGTATGCATGGCACCCCTCATCCCTGTCCTGGTATGAATGGCACCCCTCATCCCTGTCCTGGTATGCATGGCACCCCTAATCCCCATCCAGGTATGCATGGCACCCCTAATCCCCATCCTGGTATGCATGGCACCCCTAATCCCTATCCTGGTATGCATGGCACCCCTAATCCCTATCCTGGTATGCATGGAATCCCTAATCCCTATCCTGGTATGCATGGCACCCCTCATCCTTATCCTGGCATGTATGGCCCCTCATCCTAATCCTGGTATGTATGGCCCCCTCATCTTTATCCTGTTATGTATGCCCCCCTCAGCGTTATCATGGTATGTATGGCCCCCTCATCTTTATCCTGTTATGTATGCCCCCCTCAGCATTATCCTGGTATGTATAGCCCCCTCATCTTTATCTTGTTATGTATGGCCCCCTCATCTTCATCCTGTTAGGTATGCCCCCCTCAGTGTTACCCTGGTATGTATGGCCCCCTCATCCTTACCCTGGTATATATGGCCCCCTCATCCTTTTCCTGGTATGTATGCCCCCCTCAGCGTTATCCTGGTATGTATGGCCCCCTCATCTTTATCTTGTTATGTATGGCCCCCTCATCTTTATCCTGTTATGTATGCCCCCCTCAGTGTTACCCTGGTATGTATGGCCCCCTCATCCTTACCCTGGTATATATGGCCCCCTCATCCTTACCCTGGTATGTATGGCCCCCTCACCCTTATCCTAGTATGCATGGTCCCCCTAATCCCCATCATGCTGCACATAAAAAAAAATAAACACTCCTACTCACCTTTCTTCTCTCCTCCAGCGCTGCGTCCTGTCTGTCCACACTGATCTCTCCATGTGAGTCGTGCATGGCGTCACTGCCATGCGCGGCTCACAAGGAGAGATCAGCTGCCGGAAGTCACTGCTCCCCACGTCGGGACTGTGTGCGCGGGGAGCAGTGACTTCACTCTCCTTCATAGCCGGCACACAGTGTAGCCGCGCTGCGGCTCCTGCTGCTGCCGGTCTATCGCGTGTGCCCGCTTATTAAAGGGCATGAATATTCACCCCCTCCTCACGCCCATGGGCGTGGAGAGAGGTTGAATATTCATGCCCTTTAACAGCGGGCACAGGCAATTCCGGCAGCAGCAGGAGCCACGCTGCAGCTACACTGTGTGCCACTATTAAGGAGCAGTGAATATTCATTTTCTTTAGCAGCGGGGACAGTGTAGACTGCAGAAGGCAGCTGCAGCCTCCATGTGCCCCGCTCCTCCACCGCTACCGCTCCCACCAAACCCCACATATATATATATATACACTCCCCCCTAACATTCGGACTATAAGACGCACGCCCCATTTTCCTCCAAAATTTTGGAGGAAAAAAGTGCGTCTTATAGTCCGAAAAATAAGGTATGCAGTACAGACCAAAAGTTTGGACACACCTACTCATTTAAATATTTTTCTGTATTTTCATGACTTTGAAAATTGTACATTCACACTGAAGGCATCAAAACTATGAATTAACACATGTGGAATTATATACTTGCCAAGAGTGTGCAAAGCAGTCATCAAAGCAAAAGGTGGCTACTTTGAAGAACCTAGAATATAAGACATATTTTCAGTTGTTTCACACTTTTTTGTTAAGTATATAATTCCACGTGTTAATTCATAGTTTTGATGCCTTCAGTGTGAATGTCCAATTTTCAAAGTCATGAAAATACAGAAAAATCTTTAAATGAGAAGGTGTGTCCAAACTTTTGGTCTGTACTGTATAAGTTCTGCTACTGTTCTCAATTTTTCACAGGTTAATTGAAGAAGCAGCTCACTAATTCTGTCCATTTGTATGTCCACATCCTTTGCTGCTAGTGAGTTTTCTTAAGGGCTGGTCCCCTTTAACTGGTGTAGCAGAGTTGAGTTGAGGTGCTTTGCTGCTGTTTTTTTCCAGACACTTTTCCTCTTCTCCCTCTACACGCTAATTCCCGCTCAGGAGTCCCCGTACGGGCTACCAATGTTACACGTACGCCGCCTAAGTTCAGATAGGGTTGAGACTGGTTACATGAATTCTTTGGAATCCTGGGTGAACCGTTACACAGGGCGACCCTAAGCTGCAGCTTCTCTCAGGCACAGGATAGATTCAATTGCTGACCAGACACATTTGACAAGAGTCCTCAGAAACGGTAGAACAGTAACATTTAATGTGGCACGGCCAGTGCAATTTAAGTGTCTCTTTGAGCAAGAGGCTCCAGTAACAACAGTACAATATCCTTTGCAGCACAGTAGTGCACAGTCTATCCAGTAGCACAGTGCAGCACAGGTTTAATGCATAAACAACCACAGGCTTTTCCTTCACAAGGACTCAATAGTACACAGCATTCTTTATCCTGCATGGAGATGGAGGGGGGCGAGGGTCTGATGAGGGAGATGATCCCTATGACAGAATTCCTTCCAGTCCTTATCTTTCTGCCCGATAATACTCCACACTGTTAGCTCAGAGAGTTTATCTGACCTGTGTTTCGCTTCCCTCCTGACCTGAATTCTGTTCCCTTGCCTTCTGTGAGTAGCAGATCATACACTACCTTTCTCTTTGCTCTATCCAGACAGTAAACAACTTCCCCACAATCCCCATGGGGCTCTGCTAAAACACTCCCTGTCTTCTGTGACTGTTTTAACCCCTCTAGTTGCTGGATGCTTCTGGAGCAGAACACTTCCTGTCTCCTGTGCTTGTGTTACTTCTAATAGTTGCTGGATGCTTTTTAAGCAGCAGCACTACTTCAGCATTTCACATATGTGATACGTCTGACGGACACCCACGGTTTTAAATAGCGGGCCTATAGTTAACTAATACTATTCATCACAGTGACCTCGTGTGAATAGCTTCACTGACACTCTGCTACAAAATGTAAATGGAGGCCAGAAATGGCTGAATTTGGAACGCAGTTATATGTGATACCTGTGACGGACAACCACGGTTTTAAATAGCGGGCCTGTAGTTAACTTATACTATTCTTCACAGCGACCTCGTTTTAATAGCTTCACTGACACACTGCTACAAAATGTAAATGGAGGCCAGAAATGGCTGAATTTGGAACACAGTTATATTTGATACGTCTGACGGAGAACCACGGTTTTAAAAAGTGGGCCTGTAGTTTACTAATACTATTGTTCACAGTGACCTTGTGTGAATAGCTTCACCGACACACTGCAACAATATGGAAATGGAGGCAAGAAATGGCTGAATTTGGAATGCAGTTATATGTGATACGTCTGATGGAGAACCACGGTTTTAAAAAGCAGGCCTGTAGTTTACTAATACTATTCTTCACAGCGACCTCATGTGAATAGCTTCATCGACACACTGCAATAAAATGGAAATGCAGGCCAATATTTTCCACAGTCATTTCAAATTTCTGGATTTTTATCGCTGTAATATGGAAAGATCTGGCTGTATTCTGCAGTGCTAACAAGCAAATGGAGCAGAAAA
The DNA here is from genome assembly GCF_046119375.1 of Phyllobates terribilis. NCBI lineage: Eukaryota > Metazoa > Chordata > Amphibia > Anura > Dendrobatidae > Phyllobates > Phyllobates terribilis. Next base: position 244,494,253 of record NW_027362761.1, on the reverse strand, counting down.
ATTGTGTACTCTGGACTGCTTTTCAAGCAAATAATCAGGATTAAGAAAAAAAAAAATTAACCCTGGCCCCTGATACTTGCGGCTATGTCTACAAATATTTGTAACAGAAGGATCAGTTAGAACGTGCAATGGACCCTCTTGTGCTGTATGCACTGCAGTCTGTCACATACCCTGCCTGCCTTGCTTTTTAGCAAATAACCAGGATTAAAATAAAAAAAAAATTAGCACTGGCCCCTGATATCTGGGGCTATGTCTACAAATATCTGTAACAACAGCAGCAGCAGACACAACGTGCTATGGACCCTCTTGTGCTATATGCACTGCAGTCTGCCACATAACCACCCTGCCTGCCTAACTCATGCTATCACCACTGAATATATACAGCTGGATTAGTCCTCAGAAGGACTGTTAGTTCAGATGGATATATAGATATGCTGTGGAATACCTTTACTAACTATAAACAAGCAAATCTCTCCCTGACTCAGCAGCAGCTCTCCCTACTCTGATTGTTTCTGGGGTAGACTGTGAGCCTAGCGTCACCATGTCTTAAATAGACCCGATGATGCTATGCGGCCAGCCAATCACTGTAACGCCAACCAACGTGGCTACAGCATTACAGTGCATGACAAGAAATCCCTGCATGTTCATTGGCTCTCTATACAGCGCCAAACATGCAGGACGGGGACCCGAGCTCCCGCCCGAGCAACACGGAAATACTCGCCAATTAGATTTACCTTTTCTGGAGCTGCTATTTTTAGGCTGGGGATGGTTAAATATCCATGGCCCAGACCAAATAGGGGGAACCCCATGCCATTTTTTTTAATTATTTGTTTATTACTAATAAATAAATAAATGAAAAAAACCTATCTAAGGTCCCCCTATTTTTATTACCAGCCAAAGGAAAGCAGATAGCTGTGAGCTGGTCTTATTATGCTGGGAAGGCGTCAATATTCATGGACCTTCCCAATCTATTAATATCAGCTCCCAGCTGTCTGCTTTGCCTTTGCTGGTTATTTAACCCAAAAAAAAGAAAAAAGATGTGCCAGGAACAACATACAACAATGTCCTTGGTAAAAACATTACTTTTATTAGATAAATCTAAAGATAAAGTACAATATTATAAAAGCAAAAAATAGACACTGAACAGGCAGAGGCAAGAAAAAGCAAAAAAAAACCTCCAAAAAATAATGAGTGAGCTAATCACATAGTAAGTTCCAGCATATCAGTACATGTGTATGTGAGTGCACAAGGTGCGAATTACCATACATATTGGTCAGCTAAGGCCAATCTAAAGGGCCTTGAATGAAGCAGATATTAGTAGGATAGCACCATGGTGGGTGGTTCCCCTTTAAACACACTAGTATATATGATATAATAATATACATAGAGGTAGTTAGTGACAACAAGAGGGTAGATAGTAAATACAAGAAGTAAGGAGGAGGGGAAAATATCGCAAATGGTGCACACAAACATTCAATACAGGCTAAATGTGATCAGCTCACCCACCAAGAGACCCGACACATGTTTCACCACAGCTTCATCAGGGGTCTCTTTACTGCAAATTTTTTACATTTTTGCTCTGTGTATCTCCCTCTTTGAGCCTTCACTGAGAACCTCGCTCTCTTACTATTTCTGATTTTGATTTTCAATTTTTGTTGACTGTGTGTTTTTAATATTTTTATTAATAAAATGTATATATTTAATCTATGATTTGGAGGTCTTGACTTCATAGTCCTCTCCTCTTTTCTATGATTTTTTTTGGTCCAGACATATTCTATTCTAAAGTTATATAACCATGTTTCTCTATAAAACTCAGCAGCATTTCAAAGATAAATATACCTGGCTGAAATCATATAGTCAGTGTCTAATACATGGTGCTTGTGGATCGGGCAGCATGTATCAGCTGTCAGGTTCCCTTTAATGATTTTGACACATCTTATTCTGGCGTATAAAACGCTCGCCCTGATGACTTGGATTCCTTTTCACTTATCGAGTTTTTCTTACTTTGTGCATTATAATATTTTATATACCCACCTTTTGTGGGTATATAAAGTTGCAAGAAGGGTGAACAACTAATAATCAGTGTTAGCCAAAATGCGTATAACACGAGGGTTGCGGGAAATGCATCAGGGCATAAAGTCAACCATGGGAGCCATTCTGCCAACAGTCAAGGCTTCCTTGTCAAGACAAGGAGGGTGACTCTCCATCTCCTCCTCCTTCTCTTCAGCTCATTCACTCTGAACAGACGGGATGAAGCTGGTGTGGGTACTACCCAGGCAATCATCTCCTGTTCCTCCTCCTCAGCCTCCTGCTCCTCATTATCACCCAATCCTTGCTAAGAAGATGAGATGGGGCTGGGCTGGATAGTATCATCCTGTGTACTATCTTCCTCCATCTCCACCTGGTCCACATTCAAAGCGTCTTTTTTAATTGTGAGCAGTGAGTGTTTGAGTACATACAGAAGCGGGAGGGTTAAACTTATTATGGCATCAGACGCTCACCATCTTGGTTGATTCCTCAAAGTTTTGTAGAATCTCACAGATCTCATGCATCCATGCTCACTCGTCAGTTGTTATGTGCAGAGGCTGAGTGGAATGCCGAGGGGCATGTTGTAGCTGGTTTTCAACTACTACCCACTGATGCTCATAAAGCCTTGCCAACATGTGCAATGTGGAGTTTCAGGGAGTGGTCATATTGTGCACCAGTCGGTGAGCTGGCACTTGCAAGTGCTGATGCAGCACTACAAGACTGGTGACTGATATAGCTGACTTGTGGAAGGTATACCTTTCCACAACTGTGCAATGGTGTGCTGTTTGTCACCTAAACAAATTAGTTTCAGCAGAGCTTGTTGCTGCTTCACCGACGCATTTGCATTCCAAAGCCTGGGTAGGGGTAGAGACAGCTGAATGCTGTGCTGGGATAAAGAATTGGATGTGGTTGCTGATGGTTCTTGCAAATGTGCAACGACAGGTGCAAGGCAGGAGGCATTTAGCATCATGGACAGGGGATTGGCAATAGAGATGAGCGGTGTTCGACTAGAACTGTTCGCCAATCTCAAATTCGAGCTGTTTTGGGCGGTGTTCGAGTTGTTCGACGAACCCGAACGATTTGCAAAAAATTCGGCTGTTCGAGGTTATGTTCGATAACTGTTCGTGCACCAAAAGCGTGTCCTGCATGTCTGGCGCTATTTAGAGCACCAATCATGCAGGGATTGTCTGCCACTCACTGTAATGCCACAGCCATGGTGGTTGTGGCATTACAGTGATTGCCCAAATCGATGGGAACAGTGCTCACAGTGAAACATGAAAAGCCGGCAATTCATCAGCGGCATACACCGGTACCCAACAATTTAGAACCGAAAGAATAGAGCTTCACACATAGATTAGATAGATAGAAACATGTCAGTCACACATATAAGAAGCACAGTGACAGTGTTGCTTACTGTACTTGTCATTTAGTGTAAAGGATTTATCAAAAAAAATAATAGTGTTTTCATGCACCGTCTCTTTAAAAAAGCCGGCTGGCAATTCAGCATCTGTACCCGACAATTTAGAATAGAAGGAATAGAGAATCACACATAGATTAGATAGATAGAAACATGTCAGCCACATATATACGAAGTACAGTGACAGTGTTGCTTACTGTACTTGTCATTTAGTGTAAAGGATTTATTAAAAAATATAATAGTGTTTTCGTGCACCATCTCTTTAAAAAAGCCGGCCGGCAATTCAGCAGCGGTACCCGACAATTTATAACAGACAGAATAGAGCTTCACACATAGATTAGATAGATAGAAACATGTCAGTCACATATATATGAAGTACTGTGACAGTGTTGCTTACTGTACTTGTCATTTACTGCAAAGGATTTATTAAAAAAAATAATAGTGTTTTCATGCACCGTCTCTTTAAAAAAGCCGGCCAGCAATTCAGCATCTGTACCCGACAATTTATAACAGAAAGAATAGAGAATCACACATAGATTAGGTAGATAGAAACATGTCAGTCACATATATATGAAGTACTGTGACAGTGTTGCTTACTGTACTTGTCATTTACTGCAAAGGATTTATTAAAAAAAATAATAGTGTTTTCATGCACCGTCTCTTTAAAAAAGCCGGCCGGCAATTCAGCATCTGTACCCAACAATTTATAACAGACAGAATAGAGCTTCACACATAGATTAGATAGATAGAAACATGTCAGTCACATATATAATAAGTACAGTGACAGTGTTGGTTACTGTACTTGTCATTTAGTATTAAAATAAAGGATTTATTATTAAAAAAAATTGGCGTGGGGTTCCCCGTAATTTTAGTCTCTAGCGGAGGTTAAGCAGACAGCTGGGGCAGATGTTTGAAGCCTGGGAAGGGGGTAATACCCACGGAGCTTCCCAGGCTACTAATATCAGCCCCCAGCTGAATACCTAGCCTTTACTAGCTATTAAAATGGAGGACCCCCCCAAAAAAATGACGTGGGGTCCCCCCTAATTTAATAGCTAGCAAAGGCTAGGCAGACAGCTGGGGGCTGATATTAATAGCCCAGGAAGGGAGCCTTGAATATTGGCCCCCTCCCAGGCTAGAAACACCAGCCGTCAGCCGCCCCAGAAATGGCGCATCCATAGGATGCGCCAATTCTGGCACTTAGCCTCGCTCTTCCACGCTGCCCTGGTGCGGTGGCAGGGGGTAATAGGGTTGGGGTTGATGTCAGCTTATAATGCCAGCTGACATCAAGCCCAGGTTAGTAATGGAGAGGCGTCTATAAGACACCCCCATTACTAACCCCATAGTCAAAGTTAAAAGAAAACACAAGCACCCAGAATAAAGTCCTTTAGTTGAAATAAAGACACATTCCTTTATTGTTCTAAATTAAACCATACTTACCGTCACGCCCATTCCAGCTGATGCCAACGATCTCCTGCAATAAAAGAAAAATAATAAAGCAACCTCATCCTTACCTTTCCATGGTTCCCACGACAGCTTCAGCTCTGCTACATCGAGATAACAGGCTGGACCGCAGCAGAACGCTGCCATCCAGCCTGTCATCCCGCAGACACTGAGAAGCGCAGGCATGCTTGCGCTCTGCAGTGTCTGGCTGTGACGGCATAAAGATGAGACGAGTTCATGTCCAATGAACTCGGCGCACCTCATGCACGTCACTGACAGCGTGGGAGAATTCTCCTGCACTCAGCACTTCAGCGTGAGAATTCTCCCACGCTGTCAGTGACGTGCATGAGGTCAGCTGAGTTCATTGGACATGAATGAGCTCACCTCATGCACGTCACTGACAGCGTGGGAGAATTCTCACGCTGTAGCGCTGAGTGCAGGAGAATTTTCCCACGCTGTCAGTGACGTGCATGAGGTGAGCTGAGATCATTGGACATGAAAAAAAAATTGATGTGGGGCTTCGCCCTATATTTGTGTCCAGTCAGGTACAGCAGGCAGGAACGGGCTGCTCCCAACCACCAGCTGCCTATTTGTACCTAGCCGGACACAACAATATAGGGAAGCCCTTTTTTTCTTAATTATTCCATGAATTTCATGAATTTAAAAAAAAAATACGTGGAGCTTCGCCCTATTTTTGTGTCCAGCCAGGTACAACTAGGCAGCTGGGGGCTGGAATCTGCAGCGCAGGGAGGCCCAAGCTTTCTGGGCCCCACCCGCTGCAAATTGCAGTCCGCAGCCGCCCCGGAAAATGGTGCGTTCATAGAAGCGCCATCTTCTGGCGCTGTACCCAACTCATCCAGGGCCCTGGTGCGGTGGCTCACTGGGTAATAAAGGGGTTAAGGCCAGCTTGGCATTATCAGCTGGCCCTAAGCCCGAAATTCATGGGGTCACGCCAATATTAGACATGACCACCATGAATTTCTAGTAAAGTATTTAAAAAAAACACAAACACCCAGAAAAAAGTCCTTTAATTGAAATAAACACACAATTCTTTATTGTTCTAAATTAAACCATACTTACCGCCACGCCCATTCCAGCTGAAGCCAATGATCTCCTGCAATAAAAGTAAAATAATAAAGCAACATCATCCTTACCTTTCCATGGCTCCCACGACAGCTTCAGCTCTGCTACATCGAGATGACAGGCTGGACCGCAGCAGAACGCTGCCATCCAGCCTGTCATCCCGCAGACACTGAGAAGCGCAGGCTTGCTTGCGCTACTCAGTGTCTGGCTGTGACGGCATCCAGATGAGCCGAGGTCATGTCCAATGAACTCGGCTCACCTCATGTACGTCACTGACAGCGTGGGAAAATTCTCACGCTGAAGCGCTGAGTGCAGGAGAATTTTCCCACGCTGTCAGTGACGTACATGAGGTGAGCCGAGTTCATTGTCGGCTCATCTGGATGCCGTCACAGTCAGACACTGAGGAGCGCAAGCATGCCTGCGCTTCTCAGTGTCTGCGGGATGACAGGCTGGATGGCAGCGTTCTGCTGCGGTCCAGCCTGTCATCTCGATGTAGCAGAGCTGAAGCTGTCCTGGGAACCATGGAAAGGTAAGGATGAGGTTGCTTTATTATTTTTCTTTTATTGCAGGAGATCGTTGGCTTCAGCTGGAATGGGCGTGATGGTAAGTATGGTTTAATTTAGAACAATAAAGAATTGTGTCTTTATTTCAATTAAAGGACTTTATTCTGGGTGTTTGTGTTTTTTTTTTAACTTTGACTATGGGGTTAGTAATGGGGGTGTCTTATAGACGCCTCTCCATTACTAACCTGGGCTTGATGTCAGCTGGCATTATAAGCTGACATCAACCCCAACCCTATTACCCCCTGCCACCGCACCAGGGCAGCGTGGAAGAGCGAGGCTAAGTGCCAGAATTGGCGCATCCTATGGATGCGCCATTTCTGGGGCGGCTGACGGCTGGTGTTTCTAGCCTGGGAGGGGGCCAATATTCATGGCTCCCTTCCTGGGCTATTAATATCAGCCCCCAGCTGTCTGCCTAGCCTTTGCTAGCTATTAAATTAGGGGGGACCCCACGTCATTTTTTTTGGGGGGGTCCTCCATTTTAATAGCTTGTAAAGGCTAGGTATTCAGCTGGGGGCTGATATTAGTAGCCTGGGAAGCTCCGTGGGTATTACCCCCTTCCCAGGCTTCAAACATCTGCCCCAGCTGTCTGCTTAACCTCCGCTAGAGACTAAAATTACGGGGAACCCCACGCCAATTTTTTTTAATAATAAATCCTTTATTTTAATACTAAATGACAAGTACAGTAACCAACACTGTCACTGTACTTATTATATATGTGACTGACATGTTTCTATCTATCTAATCTATGTGTGAAGCTCTATTCTGTCTGTTATAAATTGTCGGGTACAGATGCTGAATTGCCGGCCGGCTTTTTTAAAGAGACGGTGCATGAAAACACTATTATTTTTTTTAATAAATCCTTTGCAGTAAATGACAAGTACAGTAAGCAACACTGTCACAGTACTTCATATATATGTGACTGACATGTTTCTATCTATCTAATCTATGTGTGAAGCTCTATTCTGTCTGTTATAAATTGTCGGGTACCGCTGCTGAATTGCCGGCCGGCTTTTTTAAAGAGACGGTGCACGAAAACACTATTATATTTTTTAATAAATCCTTTACACTAAATGACAAGTACAGTAAGCAACACTGTCACTGTACTTCATATATATGTGACTGACATGTTTCTATCTACCTAATCTATGTGTGATGCTCTATTCCTTCATGTCTAAATTGTCGGGTACCGGTGTATGCCGCTGCTGAATTGCCGGCCGGCTTTTTTAAAGAAAGCGTCTTCTGAGCAGTTTGCCAGCTTTTGGACACCTTTGAAGGTGTTTTCTATTTGTTCCTATGTGTTTTTGTTTGCCTGCCATTGGTTTTAACGGTGTTCGACGGTGTTCTAAGGTGTTCGACGAACAGTTCGACGAACAGTTCCTCGAACATCCCGGTGTTCGACGAACCGAACCGAACCCGAACACTATGGGGGTGGCTCAACACTAATTGGCAAGCACATAGCACAGGGCAAGAGGCAGTGGTGTCACCCGCAGACATTTATTGTTTACCAAGGCGTTCGGCTTACCTAGTCAGGTGCTTTGATGACATGTGCCTGAGCATGATGGTGGTGGTAAGGCTGGTAGTGGTCAGGCACCTTCTGTTCTTGGTATGGCACAGGTTGCAAATGACCATTCTTTTATCATCCGCACTTTCTTTAAAAAAGCACCGGACTAAGGAACACCTAACATTTGGCCTGGGAACTTGACGCGTGTGGGTGCTCTGGGGATCAGTTGTCCGCCTTCACCTGTTGGTCACCCCACTGCCTCTTCCTGCCTGTTGCAGTGCTGCAAGAGGCAGTGGTGTCACCCGCAGACACTGATTGTTTACCCAGACTTTGGGCTTACCTAGTCAGGTGCTTTGATGACATGTGCCTGAGCATGATGGTGGTGGTAAGGCTGGTAGTGGTCAGGTGCCTGCTGTTCTTGGTATTGCACAGGTTGCAAATGACCATTCTTTTATCATCCGCACTTTCTTTAAAAAAGCACCAGACTGAGGAACACCTAACATTTGGCCTGGGAACTTGACGCGTGTGGGTGATCTGGGGAACAGTTGCCTGCCTTCTCCCGTTGGTCACCCCATTGCCTCTTCCTGCCTGTTGCGGTGCTGCAGATCCCCCCACTCTGTGCTGCTGTCCTCGCTCCAGCATGGCACCTTCCCAGGTTGAGTCAGTGACTTCATCGTCCACCACCTCATCTTCCACTTCCGGTCTCTGGCCCTCCTGACTTGTTGACTAAACAACATAATTTGTTGGCAACTATGTCTCATTATCATCTACCTCTAGAGACACTAATTTCCGTACCCCACTGTCATCTTCTTCTGACCATGGATGCTCAAATATTTTGGCATCGCTACACAAGATCTCCTCATCTCCCTCTTGAAACGTGCAAGGCGAGACACCAGAATCAATAAATGGAAATGTAAAGACCTCTGCAGAGTGTCCGAGTGTGGGATCAATTGCCTCCTGAGAGTTGCCATGGTGGGAGGAAGGAGGATCAGGGTGAGGATTATGTGGTCCAGACTCTTGACTAGTGAGACTGTACGGTGTGGAAAACAGGATTGTGCTGCGAACCATACTGGAAGCATCTGTCATCCAACTGATCACCTGTTCACACCGTTCTGGCTTCACGAGTGGTGTCCCGCCCACCCCTTGCAAAGTAGGACAGGAAGCTTGGTCTTGTGGATGAGCATATTTGTTCTGCTCCTGCAATAGGCACAGTTTCACCTGGCCCATGGCCTCAGTCTCTGCATGCACCATCAGCAGCACATCCACTTCCCTATATAATATATGCATGTAAACTTTCCGGTATTAATAGGGAAAATAAAGTATCTAGCTCTGAAAAGGACTTTTTTGGTTGCAACAGCAATACACCTATAAAGGGACTGCAAGGCAATAAACTCTACCTATATGCCTCTAATCCAAAACTATCAGTTCTCCATAAGTTATCCCTACATTGAATGCAGGTAACAGCGGTTTTATTAGAGAAAGGACAGTATGTAGCCCTGAAAAGGACTTTTGTTGTAATGGTGCAGCAGCCGTATACAAGTACTGCAATAGTAATTAACTGCCTATATGCCTGTTCTAATCTAAGCTCTCCCCCTAGATCAACTCTCCCTGGACTGCTTCCAGAGGAGAGTTTGCTGAGCACCGCATCACCAGGTCTTATATATGACTTGATGACGTGATGCGGCGAGCCAATCACAGCAATGCCAGTAGCCATCATGACTATGGCAGTACCGTGTATGGCAGGCATGTCTATTTTACTGTCAAACAGCCACGAATATTCAGGTCTGGGATTCGAGCATGGCATTCAAGCATCCGCGATACTTAATTGAGTATCGAGTGCACCCAAGCACCTCGATGCTCAATTGAGTATGCAGCAGTAGCGAGCACGTTCGCTCATCACTATAAGCACCTTTAGAGACTCCTTCAAGACTGGCGGAAAGCCATTCCAGGGGACTAACTGATAAAGCTGCTTGAGAGAATGCCAAGGGGCTGTAATTAAAGCTATCATCAGAATAAAAGGAAAGGAACTTTGAGGAATCTAAGCTTTAACACATTTTCTTGCTTGTTTAATGCGTGTTTCTTAACTCCTTGTTTCCACATGTGCTCCTTTGTGCATTTGCTGTTTTCAGTCTGAATCTACAATGTGCACATTCCAATAAAAACAATTAAAATCATTCAACAAACAGGTGTTTCCAGACTTTTGAATGGCATTGTTTACACTATAAAAATATCACCTGTTATGTTCGAATTGCTTAATGTTAATTAAAGGGCTTGTGCACCCTTAGTTTGGCCAAGAGGCTCAGTGCACCATTCTGTCCACTGGTTTTGAATGCCTCGTCTCTGTCACTGGCGACTGAAAGCCCTGGCTTGCTTGAATTTAGTGTCAATCACCAGTGAGGGAGGCGTGACATGCAAAACCAGTGGGTGGAATGATACACTCAGCCTTTTGGTCATGCCTAGGGTGTATTGAGTGTACCATATTTGATATTTGATTTAACCTCCATTTCTACAGAATGGAGGCAGCATTTAGAAGACTAAAGGCGAGATTTTTATAGAGGCTAAATCCCTTACAAAGCTTATACTGCCTTTTTGGGCTGAAAGGCTCCCTAGGTGCACAGCTGCTTCTATTTAAGTCTGAGGGACTTACAGATACAGCTCAGCCAAATCCTAACCAGAGGTGTGCCCCTGACATTTACATATGAAATAGCCGCTGCATATGCCATAAACGTACAGTATATACTAGGATACCACCATTAAATGGGTTGTCCTGTTTTGATTCTTATTAGTCCAAAGGTTCACAGAATTATTAAGTAGCAAACTTAGCTTTTACCATGCCCCTCAGCTCCCCAGGTCCAGTGAAGCCTTCTGCTGCTGCTTTGGTCTTTGTTGGTTCTCCGGTAGAGGTGATGTCACAACTATGGTGCCCGTGAACACTGCAGCCAATCAATGGGGTCATCAGCTCTACCAATGCAGAAAGCATGAACCAATGAGCTTAGAGATTGGTTACATAAATGTCAATGTGAAGCCACTACTGCAGCTGACCCCCAAAGACTGGAGCAGAGGTGGAGAGGCTATGTAGAACACCGAGAGATGGAAGTAAAATCTCAGTTTGTTTGTTTATTTAAGTCAACGAGCATTTGGTCTAAATTCGTTTTGAAACCACCTTTTAATTAGTTACATTTGCAGAACTTCCTTGGAGCTATGATAAATCTCCTTGAGGCTATGTGCCCACGATGAGCTTTTGGTGCGTGTTTGACACTGCGTGTTTTTGCTGAGTCAAAGATGCAGCATCTTACAGTTTCAGAGAAGTGGATCGGATTCATAGAAATCTCCTGCCCACTGTGCATTTTATTTACTAACAGTGTAAACTGACCAGCGGTGCGGGTTTCAAATCCGCAACATGTCAATTTCTCTTGCAAATATGCTGAGTTTTCTGTGCAAATTTTACCCATAGGCTTGCATTAGATGTGGAAAATACACAAGTAAAAACGCACATGCATTTATAGTGTGCTTCCATGGCGAAAAACGCATCAAATGCATGTAATCCATACTTAAGTATATCAATAAAGTTTTGTCAAAGTCAAATACCAGAAAGTATCAAAAACAAATGAGATTTATTTAAAGCATGACATAACAATAAGAGACAAAAAAATGCAGTGTCAAAAACACGATAAAAACACGTTAAAAAATGCAAAAAAAATGCAATGAAAAACCTCAAGTAAACTACAGTAATTTCAAATATAGGTGCAGAAATTGTGCAGAAATTCTGCAGGGTGAAAAACTCAGCAAAAGCTCTTCGTGGGAACGTAACCTGAAAGCCTCAAGTAAGTCAAATGAAGCCCTTCACCCCCGGGACATTTTCCTTTTTCTCATTTTCGTTTTTTCCTCTCCTTCTTCCAAGAGCCATACATTTTTTATATTTTATTTATTTTCATATAGCATATAGCCGTATGAGGGCTTGTTTTTTGCGGGACAAGTTATATTTTTGAATTACACCATTCATTCTACCTCATAGTATACTGGAAAACAGGAAAAAAAATTCCAAGCGCGTTGAAATTTAAGAAAAAAGTGCAATTTTACAATGGTTTTTAGTTCTTTTTTCTAACCATGTTCACTATATGGCAAAACTAACCTGGCAGTGTCATTTTCCAGGTCAGTATGAGTATGCAGATACCAAACGTACAGTTTTTTTTTTATATATATATAAGTGGTGAAAGAAATTCTTGTATTTGTAAGAAAAACATTTTTTGCTTTTGTCGGCATTTTCCGAGACCCGTAACGTTTTCATTTTTTGCGATATTGTAGGAATCAATTGTCGCCATTTATCTTCAACAGGGAGCTGGGTGGATTTAATTTTAGAATTAAGTAAAAATGTGTTGAGCACTGATATCACACTTGTGGGAACTTGGGTGACAAGTGGATATTTTGATATGTGCATCCTAGATTGTGGAAACTGGTGAGTTATTGCATGTCTCAATTGAAAGTAACTACAGAAAGCTCCATGAGGGACACCATATTTTATATTGATTTGATCAAATGATAATACATTTTCATTTTATGAAAATTTGGCCTAGCGTTGTTATACTAAGGTTATATGAAAAAGTTTGGGCACCCCTATTAATCTTAAGCTTAATGTTTTATAAAAATTGGTGTTTTTGCAACAGCTATTTCAGTTTGATATATGTAATAACTGTTGGACACAGTAATGTTTCTGCCTTGAAATGAGGTTTATTGTACTAACAGAAAATGTGCAATCTGCATTCAAACAAAATTTGACAGGTGCATAAGTATGGGCACCTCACCAGAAAAGTGACATTAATATTTAGTAGATCCTCCTTTTGCAAAAATAACAGCCTCTAGTCGCTTCCTGTAGCTTTTAATGATTTCCTGGATCCTGGTTGAAGGTATTTTTGACCATTCCTCTTTACAAAACAATTCCAGTTCAGTTAAGTTTGATGGTCGCCGAGCATGGACAGCCCTCTTCAAATGATCCCACAGATGTTCAATGATATTCAGGTCTGGGGACTGGGATGGCCATTCCAGAACATTGTAATTGTTCCTCTGCATGAATGCCTGAGTAGATTTGGAGCAGTGTTTTGGATCATTGTCTTGCCGAACGATCCATCCCCTGCGTAACTTCAACTTTGTCACTGACTCTTGAACATTATTGTCAATAATCTGCTGATACTGAGTGGAATCCATGCGTCCCTCAACTTTAACAAGATTCCCGGTGCCAGCATTGGCCACACAGCCCCAAAGCATGATGGAACCTCCACCAAATTTTACTGTGGGTAGCAAGTGTGTTATGCACACGCCCGGGCTGAGCGGCGTGTGCGTGTGATTGTAGTGATTCCACTGGACCATGAACCGGAGAGTGCCTGGAGGGGCGTGACTAAGTATCTGGCCGATCCGACCAAGATGGCACGACGGCATACGACGCCAGTGCACCAAGGAGGAACCGAGCAGAGGGACCAGGTGCTACTCCAGGACAGACCCCGGACACGGCTGTTGACCCACACAGGGGAATACAGGAACAGGCTGGTAGGCTGGCACACAGACTGGTGGGTATAGGCAGGCACGACTGGTATGCAGGCAGGGGGGTAAAGGCAAGCACAGCTAGAGTGCAGACTGGGAGGCACTAGCAGGTAGGAACACAGGCGGGATAGGACCCAGTACACACCGGGACTCAGGAACAATACAGGCAGAGGGTTACAGGCAAGCACAGCTAGAGTGCAGACAAGGCTGAGCAGGGAGGACAGGGCTCTGTTCACACGGAACAGACAGGAAGGGAAAGACAGAGCCAGATACTCACACAGTACTTGCAGAGACAACAAGCAGGAGTTAGGTACGAGTTCAGACTCTGCAGAAAAAGGAAGGGAACGGACATAGAGGCAAAACAGGTAAAGGACAGGAGAGAGTTCAGACTGGAACTGAGTGTACGGAGGAGACCGACACTGCAGAGGGATACAGGAGCGGGTCTGGGAATACGGCCCCCAGAGAGGCGGAACGAACAGGCAAGGAGCGTGTTCAGACAGGACAGACCAGACGCAGGAGCGGGTCTAGGAAATCGGCCACTAGAAGGCGGGACGAACAGGCAAGGAGCGTGTTCAGACAGGACAGACAAGAGAACACAGAAAGGAGTCAGTTCAGACACGGGAGCTGATACCGCAAAGCAGGAGACATACAGGACTCAGTTCAGACACGGGAGCTGATACCGCAAAGCAGGAGACATACAGGACACAGTTCAGACACGGGAGCTGATACCGCAAAGCAGGAGACATACAGGACTCAGTTCAGACACGGGAACTGATACAAAAAGCAGGAGACAAGAGACGGGACCTGGCACCTTCAGAGTGCAAGCACACACTGAAGGAAACACTATGCTCAGGCAGGGATAGAAGGGAGCTGCTGAGCTATATACCAAGTGACAGACAGCAATAGGCTGAGGACGCACAAGGGGTGTGACCCACAGCAGGTACAAAAGGCAGGAAGTGATCGGGCGCCGCCCTTAAGCAGCAGAAACAGACACAGACAGCATGGAGGGAAGCCAGAGAGACATTCTGGACAGGAGATCAAGTGCGCCCTCTTGCACAGTGGGAGATGGACCACCATGCAAGGACGCCGCCAGGTATGTTACAGTACCTCCCCCCTTACGCCCCCTCTTCTTCAGGCCTGCCAGAATCTTCCGCAGGGAATTCGAGGGCCAGTCGTTCACTGGGTTGGAGGGGGACAGAGACTTAAGGGTAATCTCTGCTTCGAGGTACATCTTGTCAAGCTCACAGGAAGAAATAGACGGGTTATCAGGTACATAATGAGGAAAAGTCACTGTCTCTTTGTTATCTGGTGGTATCCCGGAGGATTCAGGAAACAACTGGAGGTCCTCCGCCGGGTCAGAAGAGTGCAGAGGCTCAGAGAAAACAACTGCTTCAGAGTACACTAGGTCGGACTCACTGGAGGAAGCAGGCGAGGTATCGGGTACCGAGTATAGGAAAGTCTCTGTCCATTCACCACCAGGTGGCACCCCGAAGGGTTCTGGAGACAGCTGGCGGTCCTCCGCCTGGTCAGAGGGGTGTAGAGACTCACGGGTAACCTCTGCTTCAGAGTACACTAGGTCGGACTCACTGGAGGAAGCAGGCGAGGTATCGGGTACCGAGTATAGGAAAGTCTCTGTCCATTCACCACCAGGTGGCACCCCGAAGGGTTCTGGAGACAGCTGGCGGTCCTCCGCCTGGTCAGAGGGGTGTAGAGACTCACGGGTAACCTCTGCTTCAGAGTACACTAGGTCGGACTCACTGGACGAAGCAAGCGAGGTATCAGATCCAGGATATAGGAAAGTCTCTGTCCATTCACCACCAGGTGGCACCCCGAAGGATTCTGAACACAACTGGAGGTCCTCCGCCTGGTCGGAGGGGTGTAGAGACTCAGGAGTAACCTCTGCTTCGGAGTACACTAAGTTGGACTCACTGGACGAAGCGAGCGAGGTATCAGGTACAGAGTATAGGAGAGTCTCTGTCCTTTCGCTACCAGGTAGCACCCCGAAGGGTTCAGGAGACAACTGGAGATCCTCCGCCTGGTCGGAGGGGTGTAGAGACTCGGAGGTAACTACCACTTTGGGGTACCCATTGTCAGGCTCACAGGACGAAGCGGACAAAGTATTGAGTACCGGGTGTAGAGAAGTCTCTCTCCATTTGTCATCGAGTGGTATCCCGGAGGGTTCAGGAGGCAACAGGGGATCCTCCGCCAGGTAGTAGAGGTGCACAGACTCTGAGGTAACCACAGCTTTGGAGCATCCTTGGACATGCACACCGGTTAAAGAGAAAGAAGCATCTGATGCCGGGTGCAGGAAGTTCTCCTGTGTGGAGTCTGGATGGGCAGAAGTCTCTTCGGCCAGGAGAACTGGTGCACTACCCACGCACATTACCCATTGGGGTTTCTCCGGGATACAGGGAGATGAAGCTTCAGTAGGGACCTCAAGGTTGGGGTCAGGAGGTCTCAGGGAGGACAGACCCTGGCGTGACGGCTTGCCTCCAAGTCTAGCACGTCTGGACTGCCTCTTGAGGTTGAGAGAAGTATTCCGGAAAGCGTAGTCACCCTGTGAGGATTCTGGGTGGGCAGTAGTCTCATTGGGCTGGAGGACTATTGCGCTACCCACACACATTACCCGTCGGGGCTGCTCCGGGGTACTGGGAAGTGAAGCTTCAGCAGGGGCCTCAGAGTTAGGGTCCTCGAAGACCATACGAAAGGCCACCAGGAAGGCCTGCAGGTCAAGGATGACAGGATCCCATGCTTCCCATAGGGGGGTGACCCATTTCAAGGCATCACCCGCTAGGTAGTCAATCATAAAGGCCACTTTAGCCCAATCGGAAGGAAAATAGAGAGGGTAGGCCTTAAAGTGTAGCATGCATTGCTCCACAAATGCACGACACAGTCTTGGATCCCCATAGTAACGTGGCGGATCCGCAGGAACGAGGGCTGATAGATCCATCTGGACGGGTGCGTAACTCGCCTGGAACTCAGCTAAAGGGGGAAAAAATTTATTTATTTTATTTTAATGCATGTATTCGCTGGAAAAACTTCTCAAAGAGCGAAGGCCGTGGGGCTCAACGGGAACCATGGCCTGAGCATGCTGTTATGCACACGCCCGGGCTGAGCGGCGTGTGCGTGTGATTGTAGTGATTCCACTGGACCATGAACCGGAGAGTGCCTGGAGGGGCGTGACTAAGTATCTGGCCGATCCGACCAAGATGGCACGACGGCATACGACGCCAGTGCACCAAGGAGGAACCGAGCAGAGGGACCAGGTGCTACTCCAGGACAGACCCCGGACACGGCTGTTGACCCACACAGGGGAATACAGGAACAGGCTGGTAGGCTGGCACACAGACTGGTGGGTATAGGCAGGCACGACTGGTATGCAGGCAGGGGGGTAAAGGCAAGCACAGCTAGAGTGCAGACTGGGAGGCACTAGCAGGTAGGAACACAGGCGGGATAGGACCCAGTACACACCGGGACTCAGGAACAATACAGGCAGAGGGTTACAGGCAAGCACAGCTAGAGTGCAGACAAGGCTGAGCAGGGAGGACAGGGCTCTGTTCACACGGAACAGACAGGAAGGGAAAGACAGAGCCAGATACTCACACAGTACTTGCAGAGACAACAAGCAGGAGTTAGGTACGAGTTCAGACTCTGCAGAAAAAGGAAGGGAACGGACATAGAGGCAAAACAGGTAAAGGACAGGAGAGAGTTCAGACTGGAACTGAGTGTACGGAGGAGACCGACACTGCAGAGGGATACAGGAGCGGGTCTGGGAATACGGCCCCCAGAGAGGCGGAACGAACAGGCAAGGAGCGTGTTCAGACAGGACAGACCAGACGCAGGAGCGGGTCTAGGAAATCGGCCACTAGAAGGCGGGACGAACAGGCAAGGAGCGTTTTCAGACAGGACAGACAAGAGAACACAGAAAGGAGTCAGTTCAGACACGGGAGCTGATACCGCAAAGCAGGAGACATACAGGACTCAGTTCAGACACGGGAGCTGATACCGCAAAGCAGGAGACATACAGGACACAGTTCAGACACGGGAGCTGATACCGCAAAGCAGGAGACATACAGGACTCAGTTCAGACACGGGAACTGATACAAAAGCAGGAGACAAGAGACGGGACTCAGTTCAGACACGGGAACTGATACAAAAAGCAGGAGACAAGAGACGGGACCTGGCACCTTCAGAGTGCAAGCACACACTGAAGGAAACACTATGCTCAGGCAGGGATAGAAGGGAGCTGCTGAGCTATATACCAAGTGACAGACAGCAATAGGCTGAGGACGCACAAGGGGTGTGACCCACAGCAGGTACAAAAGGCAGGAAGTGATCGGGCGCCGCCCTTAAGCAGCAGAAACAGACACAAACAGACAGCATGGAGGGAAGCCAGAGAGACATTCTGGACAGGAGATCAAGTGCGCCCTCTTGCACAGTGGGAGATGGACCACCATGCAAGGACGCCGCCAGGTATGTTACAAAGTGTTTTTCTTGGAATGCTGTGTTTTTTTGCCGCCATGCATAACGCCTTTTTGTATGACCAAACAACTCAATCTTGGTTTCATCAGTCCACAGGACCTTCTTCCAAAAAGAAATTGGCTTCTCCAAATGTGCTTTTGCATACCTCAGCCGACTCTGTTTGTGGCGTGCTTGCAGAAACGGCTTATTTCGCATCACTCTCCCATACAGCTTCTCCTTGTGCAAAGTGCGTTGTATAGTTGACCGATGCACAGTGACACCATCTGCAGCAAGTTGATGCAAGTTGATGCCACTTCTGGCCTTAACAAGAACTGTCCCTGTGTTCTTCCATTTCCTTACTATGTTCCTCACAGTGGAAACTGACAGGTTAAATCTCTGAGACAGCTTTTTGTATTCTTCCCCTGAACAACTATGTTGAATAATCTTTGTTTTCAGATCATTTGACAGTTGTTTTGAGGAGCCCATGATGCCACTCTTCAGAGGAGATTCAAACAGGAGAACAACTTCCAAGTGGCCACTTTAAGTAGCTTTTCTCATGATTGCATACACCTGGCTATGAAGTTCAAAGATCAATGAGGTTACAAAACCAAAAAAGTGCTTTAGTAAGTCAGTAAAAAGTAGGTAGGAGTATTTAAAACAAGAAAATGATAAGGGTGCCCATACTTATGCACCTGTCAAATTTTGTTTGAATGCAGATTGCACATTTTCTGTTAGTACAATAAACCTCATTTCAAGGCAGAAACATTACTGTGTCCAACAGTTATTACATTTATCAAACTGAAATAGCTGTTGCAAAAACACCAATTTTTATAAAACATTAAGCTTAAGATTAATAGGGGTGCCCAAACTTTTTC
This sequence comes from Phyllobates terribilis, assembly GCF_046119375.1. Classification (NCBI taxonomy): domain Eukaryota; kingdom Metazoa; phylum Chordata; class Amphibia; order Anura; family Dendrobatidae; genus Phyllobates; species Phyllobates terribilis. The sequence goes on along the minus strand of NW_027362761.1, from coordinate 244,475,350 downwards.
ATATAACTGTATATTGTGTCCAGAATACTGGGTCTTGTAAGTTTTTAAGGTGCGGAAATTCTGGATCACCTGTTTGGTCAGTAAATTTTAGGATATGTTTACTGTCTTTCCATATATGTATCACCAAGCTGTGTACATATGACAAACCCTGTGGCTGTTTGTATGACCCCTCTAATATCGCCCATTCTGATTTTCTGTTTAGAAAATGTGTAAAGATGAGCTGCATTAGATAGATTGACATCGGCCATCAAGCTCCTTCACTACTGTAGATGGCCAGCTTGGTAGTATAGAAGTAGGTTGGAAACTGCATGACCACCCTGTTTAATTTTTTATGGGGTAAAATGGGTTTGATTTTGAACTTTTGTGGGGTCTTTTTTCATATTTTTAAAAACTTTTTTTCCCACTTCGTACTGTATTTAATAGTCCCCTTGGGGACCTGAAGCTGCAATCATCTGATTGCTTCTGCTATACATAATCTTTTAATCTTTGCTTTTGGATATGCGCAGTGCACCTCTGAAGCCAGGAAGCATACACTCAGCTTTAGAGGCGCAATGACTTGTATGAAACAAAGTCGAGCGCATGCGCGAGTTCTGCATAGAGCTGGCAAAACTCGCTCATGCCAGGGGCATTATAACATGAGACTGGGGAAACAAATGTCCCATCGGCTAATCAAAAGATTCATTTGCATTTGATAAATGGACTTTAGAAAAACTGATTTGTTTAAAGGTCAAAGGTAATGATGGGACTGTTAGGCAGGGAATTTATACAGGAAGATGCAAATGCTGGACGCTTGGGGATCATGGGGGACATGTCAGGTTCCCCTTAATTTCTGCAGAACAAATGCAAGAGTCGCAATAGTTTCACTGACTACTATTATTAACACTGTAAGATGTGGAACTCATGCAAACATGAATCATAATAATATTAATAACACGTTACTGTAAGTACAGAAATGTAACCAGAAAACCATCCATTACTATATATAATATCACATACATGAGAAGAGTTGTGGCATCTGACATGTGACCTGACAGGAAAGCCTGCGGTGTGGTCTGTGCTATATGTCACGTCTCCTCCTCACAGTCCCTCCGACACCTGAGGACACAACGTGCAGCACACACAGCACAACATGGGGTGGAGTAAGAGCAGGACGATCCTTCCAGGCCTCTTACTGCTTACTCTTATTATGGGTGAGGGCGATTTTGTGACTATTTAATAATAATGTCAAAACTTTTTTCCTGCTAAATAGAAAGTTGTACGTTTTCTAAAGTTTAAAAAGAATTATCACAACATTCTACTGATATAGTAAATATAGATAAAAATAATATTACTGTTTTTACTGTCATTTCCAGATGTGAGGTCGGATTCTCAGGTGTCACAGGATCCTGATCTTCTCGCTACAGAAAACCAAGATGTCACCTTGAAATGTATTCACAAAATATCAACTTACCAGCTCCTGATCTGGTACAAGCACATCCCAGGACTCGGCTTAGAGATTTGTGCTCATGGTTTGTCCACAGCTACTAACCTGAACCCAAGATACTCAATGACTATGGACAGAGCCGCTCTCACTACTGAGCTTCATATAACGGGTGTGAAGGGGGAAGACACAGCTGTGTATTACTGTGCAGTGAGAGACACAATGACACTGACACATCGGAGATCTGTACAAGAATTAGTCTGCCCATATACACTCAGTACAAAGATGTAAATGTCTCTGTGCAAGAACAGTATGTGAGGACATTTGCTTCTCTTAGAAAAAGTCGGTAATACAATGAAATACACATCAAGAGATATGTCCCGCTCTGCAGATCAGGGAGAGAAGAGGATTAGTCAGTGAAAGCCAATAATGACATAGTTCTGCTAGGGTAAAATTGTTTGAAAAGTAAGAGGTGATTTTTATATATACACAGTAGTAAGAAGACCAATTTCGATTTTATCATGTGTACCCCTGTGTGGAGAACAATATCTGCACCAAAGAATTCATTTCAATAGAATATAACTATTACAATGGGGACCGATACCTCTTCCACTACAGCCAACCCAGCAGATGAAGACCCAACCAGGAGTGGTCACATTTCCCTAAATTAGGGCCTGACACCACCAAAATGGAATCAATTTCAATAGAGTAAAAGTAGTATAATGGGGACTGACACTTCTTCCACTACAGCCAACCCAGAAGATGGAGACCCAATCATGAGTGTTCACATTTAAAAAAAATAGGGCTTAAAACCACCAAAGTGGCATCAATTTCACTAGAGTAGAAGTAGTATAATAGGGACCGACACTTCTTCTACTACAGCCAACTCAGCAGATGAGGACCCAACCAGAAGTGGTCACATTTCCCTAAATTAGGGCCTGCACCACTGAAATGGCATCAATTTCACTAGAGTAGATGTAGTATAATGGGGACCAACACTTCTTCCACTACAGGCAACCCAGCAGATGGAGACCCAATCAGGAGTGTTCACATTTAAAAAAATGAAGGCCTAAAACCACCAAAGTGGCATCAATTTAACTAGAGTAGAAGTAGCATAATGGGGACCGGCACTTCTTCCACTACAGCCAAACCGGCCAGCAGATGAAGACCCAACCAGGCATGGTTACATTTCCCTAAATTAGGGTCTGACACCACCGAAGTGTCATCAATTTCACTAGAGTAGAACTAGTGTAATAGGGACCGACAACTGTTCCACTTCAGCCAACCCAGCAGATGGAGACCCAATCAGGAGTCTTCAAATTTAAAAAAATTGGGCCTGACACCACCATTATCGTGGCCAACAGATTGGAGATGGTGAAGTTCAATCTCTTAGCTTTGTCATGTGTAGGAGGAAACAATCTTTTACGTGACCACAACTGTGGGACCGAGGGCTGGCTGCTGTGCTGAGAGAGGACAGAGTTCGGTGAACTGGACAAACTGCTGGACCGTGAGTGAGGTGCAGGTGGAGATGTTACGATGGATTGATAAAGTTGTGGTGTGCTTGTTCTCTGTGATCGGTCAAAACCAGCAGGAATGTCCACTTCCGTTACAGCTGATAGGCTCTCACAGGGGCGGCTGATGGTTGTTGAGGTCCGCTGGTCTGCATTTTACCGCAATGAGATTGCCAGAGTAACGCATGTTGATTGCGCATGTGAAGGTCCATTCATGTAGTAATCAAATTAATGCACTTTTCCCCTCTACTGAGTTTTTAATCGCAAAGTTGGCAGATAACATGAGTTGGCTCATCCTTTGCATCAAAAAAGGTCTATGCTAGGCAACCCTTGCTGCTCATGTGAGCTGCAGACCCGCAACCGCTGCTGCCCACAGCCACAGTTGTAGCTAAAGATGCAGTGCTCGTCATGGTTGCATCACTCTGTGTCTGCGCTGTAGGATGCACCATAACCTCCTTATCTTCCTCCTCCTCCACCTCCTCAGATGAGTTTGTCAGCTGTGTCCCTCCTCCTCTTCTTGCCCTGACAGCACAGTACAGTCCACGTGACCCTCGGGTATCTGAGTCTCATCAGGATCGCCCCCCCCCTACGGGGGTTAACGTCTGGTGGAGAGGGTCAGGAAGTTGCTCTGACCCTACTTTATTTTCACCTGTATGGAGAACAATATTTGCACCAAAGAATTTTAAGCTGAGATGTAGCCTTATTCAAGTCAAGTTTCTGATGCTGTGGAGCCAGGGCCTGGGAGAAATCCCTGCCTCCAGAGTGAATTACCATGTTTTCATCCTCCCATGCATGTCACAGTGTCCTGTGATGTGCAGTTGCAGCAGCCAGATCCAGGCATAGTGAAATGCAGGGGAGGGGGGAAGCATTGTATGTCACACAGGAGGTGGGGATTTCTTTTAGTCCTCTGGACTGGAACACATAAGAAACTTGTATGAATAAAAAAGACATTTCACAGCAACAAGACCTCTAGTATGAGGCATACAGGTAGGTATAGATTTACATTTCTATCACCTGTATGCTCATATTAGAGGTCAGATAAGTGCCAGGAGGTGACAGATTCCCTTTAACATGAGTGATGCGGCCAATCAGAATCCTCTCATTGGTTGTACTCAGTATATTTTGAGAAAAAAAACAGGAGCCAAAGAGCTCAGTATGGAGGAGTGGCATCGATCTGGGAATATGTATCTTTATTTTTTTCATTCTGGGCCTATTGAAAAGGAGTTGTCAGGAGTAGACAACCTTCTTAATGTTTTTCTGCCACAAAAATATAATGTGGGCAGTACGGTGGCTCAGTGGTTAGCACTGTTGGTTTGCAGTGGTTGGGTCCTGGGTTCAAATCCCACCAAGGACAACATCTGCATGGAGTTTGTATGTTCTCCCTGTGTTTGTGTGGGTTTCCTCCGGGTTCTCTGGTTTTCTCCCACATTCCAAATACATACTGATAAAGAATTTAGATTGTGAGCCCCTATGGGGACAGTGATGGTAACATCTTTAAAGAGCTGTGGAAATTAATGTTGCTACGTAAGCGAGTAAAATTATATCGCCCTTAGTACTGTTAAATAGGAAAAGGGACAAAAGGGGAAAAGGGACAGAAAAGATAGTGGTGTCATGGAGGACAGCTATGATAATGTCTATAAAGTCCAGAGAGTATGATGCCACTATATAAATAAAGCAAAATAAAATAATGTCACTTGTTTGGAGGCTTTTTATGGTATTACACTGTAACAATACTATACTACTATTACTAAAATATATCATAAAATATCTAATACTATACAACTAACCCTAATTAAGCCTGTTTTTGACTGTGTCATCCAAAACGCATAAGCATGTTCTTGATTAAAATATTCTAATCTGGATTTAATTAAGACAAAGTATTGATTTCAATCATTTTTAGTTTGTTATTGTTTTTATCTTATTCAATTATTAATAGTGGATCGACAGCTGATACTCCCCTGTTGTTTTGCTTTCATGTGTTCATTTGTCTCTAATGCATGGTCTGTATATTAATTAACCATACCTGTGGTTCATTGCAATTCTTCTTATGTGGGGCAGTGGAAAAATAGGCAGCTGGGAAAGGTAGGGTTAGAGTGGTGGGAGGATTGTTCAGGAGTAAGAAGGGAGGTACTTCCTGGTGGCAGTTAGTTTGCAGTTTGAAGTGAACAGTGAAAGAGGGATAAGCAAAAAAGTAAAGCCATTAGATGGCTGCGTGCGCAAAGAAGGGTAGTTTGTGGTAGCAAGCCTGCAACTGGTTAATTAACAGTTTGGATCTTAACACGGCCAGAATATGGATGCCCTGTGAAGTGGAGCAGAGAAAAGGCGAGCTTAGCTCAGCAGTGGTTATGGCTGGGAGCTATGGGTTTGTGGGGACCCAGAGACAGCTCAGGCAAAATGGGGCTGAGGCAGTGTGTAGGCCAGACCTTTGAGTCTAGTAAAGAAATACTGGACTTACCTGGTTGGGTCACGGGTACCAGACAGAAGTGGGCTGTGGTTAATAAAGGACAGATACATGAAATGGAATATCCAAGCATTGTTGCCATATTGCTGAAATGTTGCTCTAAGTACAAAAGAAGATGTACAAAACAAGTTTTGTACCTGCTACCTACTGTACATATACTTTATCAGTCAGTTCTACCAGTAAAGTTCACATTATTTTTATAATTCGGATGTAGTCCTTCCTTGCTAATACTTTACATCTGGGTTTCTATAACACCTGAAAGTCGGCGGCAATAGTGAGAAACATCTGAAGAGCTTAATATTAGTGACACACCCATAGGAACCCATTTCACTGGTGTTAGTGGGCACAATAGACCACCTCAGCCCATGCAACCCTTACACAATGTAAATGTTTTACATGCTTTCCTTTTGTGTACAATTTGCACAATTTGTCACTTAAAGGGGTTTTTCCACAAACAAAGTACATTTTAATTCATTGATCACAGAATAAAAATAAGTTCCCCAATTGGATTTGTTAACAAAAATGTTCCTGTGCTGAGATAATCTTATAAATGTGCCCCTGCTGTGTGCTGTGTAATGGCTGTGTCTGACCGTACAGGGACATGGTCTGATCATACCACAGCTCCTGGGCAAAAGAGTATACAGACAGGACAGCAGGGGATCACAGCTGATTCTTTCAGTGAGGTAAAACAGGTTTTTAAATAGGCAGGGAAATGTTTTTCTTTATAGGAACCAGCAGTTGTGTTCTCATGCAGTAATATCTGCATACACTTTTCCTTCCTCGCCTGCCCAGGAGATGTGGTACGATCAGACCATGTTCTGTACACGGTCAGACACAGCCATTACACAGTACACAGCAGGGGCACATTTATAAGATTATCTCAGCACAGGAACATTTTATTTAAACACATCCAATTGTGGAAATTATTATTATTTCAAAATCTATTGATTAAAGTGAACTTTATTTGTGGGAAAAACACCTTCATTATGTTCATTTATATTAAGGGATACAGCACAAGTAAGACTATTTATTATTTGTTTATACAGTGTGTTTGTAACTTTCTGGAGTCCATTCTGAAGATAGACATCAAAAGCACTAGATGGCAGTATATTACTTAAATATAATGCCATGTATGCAAGGTAAGCTTTCAAGGGTTCTCCAATAAATAAAATCATATTTTGAGCAAATTCTACAAATATAGCTAATTAAAACTTCCTCATTGGAGAGAAACCTGATATGTCTATGTGAAAGGATTGTTTTGCATCAAATTGCATTAGACCATAGACTCACAGACTTATAAATTTACTAACAAAGATATTTCTCTCCCTCCCCAGTAACAGTAATGCAGCTTCACTACTGCCCTTGACTCTCTAGATCAGCTGTAGTGCTGATCATTCATTGACATTGCTGCAGCTAAACATTGAGGTCAGCAGCTTGTGCTGTCTACATTGGCAAGGCTGTTGATGCCACTGATTGTCTGCAGTGGTCATGAGCGCTGAAGTCATGACTTCACTAGTGATGAGCGAGCACTAAAATGCTTGGGAACTCGTTGCTCGGGTCGAGCAAATTGGAATACTCGAGATCTCGATCCGAGCAATGAGCCCAATGTAAGTCTATGGGAAACTCAAGCATTTTTACGGCGCCCCCCAGCGGTCTGCAGAGGGCCTAAAAATTGCCCAAATCGATGGGAACAGTGCTCAAATGACAAGGGAACAGCATGGGGAAGACCCCTGGAAGCATCTCTGACTCCCAGGTCACTGCTGTCAACAATGTTGTCAGAGTATTACGCCACTTTTACAAACTCACAATAAATCATGCAAAAACGAAACCAAAATGAATTTTCCTGGGAAAAATGTTAAGGAACATCCTTTCCAGGGTAATTACTTGTATATAAGGTAAAATAAATATACAAAAACAAAAATGATCCTCCACACCTTGGGCTATGTTCACATGTAGCAGTTTTGATGCATTTTTGCACTTTTGCATTGCTTTCAATGGTGAAAAATACATTCACTGGTAAATGTCATTTTAACATTTTACTACCTTATCTTGCCATGTGAGACATTATCTGACACATCCTTTTTCATTCATGAAGGAAGGACACTGAAAGTCACAAAGACTATTTTTATAGGGCCATCAGGCAGAGCTTACTATTCTTAAAGGGTCAGCAGTCAGCCATCACTATTGTTAGAGAGCCATCAGCCGGCTATGCTTTGTTGTTCCCATTATTAAAGAATGGGTCTCCTATACTATTATTGCGTATGCAGTGACTGCAAAGGCGGCCAAAAATTTGAACGCATTCCAATACCCCTTTGAAGAGACATAGAGGAGGGCCTCAGCAAAAAAAATGTTCCCATTATAAAGGAGTGGGTCTCCTATAGTGGTAATGCCCATGCAGTGACTGGAAGGGCTGCCAAAATTTGGGAAACTCCCCAATAACAATTTAAAGACACATAGAGGTGGGCCACATTAACGACATGTACCCATTAGAAAGGAGTACTGTTCTTGTGTATTCAGTGACTGCAACGGCTGCCAAAAATTTGGAGGCACTCCAATGCCCCTTGCAAGAGTCGTAGTTATGATGATATGGTAGATATGGTGGTGAATGATATGGTGATGGAGGATGAGGAGAAGGAGGAGGACAAGAGCAAATAGACAAAATCAGGAAGCGTATACCCATCTCTGGGTGTGAAGACAGAGGTGCATGGGAATAGAGTTAGACCTACCAAAAAAAAGACACTGTATTTGAGTTTATGTTATGCTGCTATCATTCGGTGGTGTTGAGAAGTCTGGCCCAATCCAGCCCTTGTTCATTTTTATAAGAGTCAGCCTGTCAGCATTTTCAGTTGACAGGCGGATGCGCTTATCAGTTTTAATTCCACCAGCGGCACTAAAATCCCGCTCTGACAAAACGCTAGCGGCAGGGCAGGACAGGACCTCCAAAGCTTAGAGAGCAAGTTCATGCCACGTGTCCAGTTTGAATACCCAATAATTATAAGGCACAGAGGAATCACGGAGGACGTTGGTATGGTCAGCAAGGTACTCCTTCAGTATCTTCCGAAACTTTTCCCTCCTTATACCCGGCGCCTCAAGGCCTGTGCGATAGGAGGGTCTGAGAAAAATGTCCCAGAACTTTGACAGTGTTCCCCTGCCTCTGCTGGATTGAAGTTGTGTCTCTCTCGTCAGTACTCCTTGGTTGTCCAATGAACTGTGACCTCTGCCACCAGTGTTTTCAGATGGGAATTTTTTTAATAATTCTGCAACAAGGGCCTTCTGGTACTGCCCCATTTTATTAGGCCTGTCCGGCACGGGAATAAGAGACAGAAAGTTCTCCTTGTAGCGTGGGTCTAGAAGTGTCACCAACCAGTAATGACTGTCACCCAAAATCTGGACAATGCGAGGGTCACGGGAAAGGCAGCGTAACATAAACTCAGCCATGTGTGTCAGACTGCTAACAGGCAAGATTTCCGTGTCCTCACCAAGAGGACGACTGACAATGCTCTCCTCCTCATTCTCCTCCTCCTCCCTGTCCTCAGGCCATCCACGCTGAACAGACGGTATGACAGTTGTCCAGGTTGTACCGTCTATAGCACAGTAAATTAGATCCTGTTCTTCCCCCTACTCCTCCTCTTCCTCATTGTCACCCAATCCTCATTGGGATGAAGGAGGCTGGGCTGTATGGAATCACCCTGTATTGTTCCTCATTGTGCTCCACCTGCAATGCATCCTCTTTATTTGTGAGCAGAGAACGTTTCAAAAGATAGAAAAGTTGGATGGTGTAGCGTCGGCGTCCCTGCCTCCTGCTAGGCAGAGACGCCGTTCCTCTCACCTCCCTGCTCCGTCCTCGGCGCCCTCTTCCCGCGCTATTGGCAGCGCTCGCCGCTTCCCGGGCACTGTGCTTAGGGCGCGCGCGCTCCCTCTCTCTTAAAGGGGCCGCGCGCCGTCCTAAGGAGTCCCCGGCCAATTGCCGGTGGACCTCCCATATATAAGGCACCTCCTCCAAAATGGAGGTGCCCGAGCAAAGTTGTTACAAAGCCTTTCACCTCTGCTTCAGCCCTCAGGTCCCGTTGCCAGTCTGCTGTCCAGCTCTGTCTACCTGCTTGCATTCCTGCGGTCCGACAGTCTGTCTACCTGCATCCGCCAGTCTGTCTATGGACCAGTCCGCCGGCGGATCAGGAAGCACCTGCCTGATACCTGCCTGATACCTACCTGATACCTGCCTGAGACCACCAGCCAGCCGAGAGACTCTTACCCGCTCACCTGGGAGCGCTCACCTGCTACCCGCCAGCTAGCCTACCTGGAGGCTCTGCCGTCACTTGCCGTGACCACCTGCCAGCCAGCCGAGAGACTCTTACCCGCTCACCTGGGAGCGCTCACCTGCTACCCGCCAGCTAGCCTACCTGGAGGCTCTGCCGTCACTTGCCGTGACCACCTGCCAGCCAGCCGAGAGACTCTTACCCGCTCACCTGGGAGCGCTCACCTGCTACCCGCCTGCTAGCCTACCTGGAGGCTCTGCCGTCACTTGCCGTGACCACCTGCCTGTCTAGAGACTCTTACCCTGCTGTCACTTGCCGTGACCACCCGCCTGTCAAGAGACTGTTCCCGTCACTTGCCGTGACCTCCTGCCCTTCTACCCAGAGACTGTTCCTGTCACTTGCCGTGACTACCTGCCCGCCTTCCCTGGGAGCCACCCGCTTCCTTACAAGGACTGCCCCTTTGTATAGTAGCTCAGAGGTTCCACCTCCCAGACCCGTTACAGTTTGCTCGGGCCATGGAACCCAGTGGCACCCAAGCTCCCTCGCTCTCGGACCTATGTCATGAACTTTCCCGTCAGAGGTCCCAACAGGACTCCATCTTGGGCCACCGGCGTAGTGTTCACTCCCGCCTGGACACAATGACTGCCTCGTCGGGAGCTGCTTCCACTCGCACAACTACTACCCCGGCAGCGCCGCTGCCCATCAATACCATGGCATCCCTTCCCGGTCCCCGCCTCGTTTTGGTGGAGATCCCGGTCAGGCACGGGGCTTCATTAACCAGTGCACCCTGCACTTCGAACTTTTGGCACACCAGTTTTCCACCGACCGAGGCAAAGTGGCCTTCATCATGTCCCATCTCACTAGGGAGGCGCTGGCTTGGCTAAATCCTCTATGGGAGAGAGGAGACCCCCTGGTGTCCAACCTGCCAGCCTTTCTCACGGACTTCCGGAAAGTCTTCGACGAACCAGGACGAAAGACCTCATCTCTGCTACGCCTCCGTCAAGGGAGCCTCACCGTGGGCCAATATGCCATACGGTTCCGTACCCTTGCTTCTGAGCTTGCCTGGGATAACGACGCCCTGGTGTCCATCTTCTGGGAAGGTCTATCCGGCCGGATTAAGGATGAACTTGCCGGTCGGGACATTCCTACCACTCTCGAAGATTTAATAACACTTGCCACCCGGATTGACATCCGGTTCCAGGAGCGTACCAAAGAGGTCACCCGTGAGAGGAGGTTTCCTCGCCTTGCTCCTACCTTCCAGAATCCCGTCACTTCCTCTGTTACTCCCCAGGCGCACTCACCCGAGCCTATGCAGGTCGACCAGACCAAGATGGTCAAAACCCGTCAAGAGTCACGCCGTGCCGAGGGGAGCTGCTTCTACTGTGGCAGTAAGGAGCACCGGATCCGTTCCTGCCCGGAGAGGTCGGGAAACGCCTGTGTCTAGGATCGCTCAGAGAGGTCATCCTAGACAAGAATAAACCCTCTCCATCTCTGATGCTGTCGGTTTCTATCATTTGTGGGGAGAACCGTTACTTTGAACTAGCTCAACTTGATTCTGGAGCTGCCGGAAATCTTATTTCTCAGTCCCTGGTAGAGAAATACCGCATTCCCACCAAACCTCTGGCCGAACCCTTATCTGTCGCCTCCGTGGACGGGGGTCTCTTGCCGCATCCCATCCAACTTATCACCGAACCCATAACTCTGCAGGTGGGAATGCTGCACTCTGAGAGCATCTTCTTTCATGTTCTACCTGGACTCTCTCATGCCCTTTTGCTTGGCCTACCTTGGCTCCAGAGACATGCACCCGTGCTTGGTTGGCAGACCGGAGAAGTCCTTTGCTGGGGACAGGACTGCCATAAGACTTGTTTAGTTCCCGTTTGTTCTGCCCGTCCTTCTCCTCCCCCAGCCAATCTACCCGGCCTGTCGGTACCCTATTGGTCTTACGCTGATGTCTTTAATAAATAGGAAGCAGAGACATTACCTCCTCATAGACCATACGATTGCCCTATCGACTTGGTACCTGGAGCTACTCCGCCCCGAGGGCGTATCTACCCTTTGTCCGCTGCTGAGACCCGGTCCATGTCTGAATATATCGAGGAGAACCTGGCCCGGGGATTTATCCGGAAATCTACCTCCCCGGCGGGAGCAGGCTTCTTCTTCGTTAAAAAGAAGGACGGCTCACTTCGTCCCTGCATAGACTATAGAGGCCTTAACCAGATCACGGTGAAGAATAAATACCCCCTTCCGCTCATTCCTGAATTATTTGACCGTCTGAGGGGTGCTAGAATCTTCACCAAGCTGGATCTCCGTGGGGCCTATAACCTGGTTCGTATCCGTCAGGGGGATGAATGGAAGATGGCATTCAACACCCGGGACGGCCACTATGAATACCTCGTAACGCCCTTCGGTCTCTGTAATGCTCCCGCCGTCTTTCAAGAGTTGGTCAATGATATCTTCCGTGACCTTCTCTACTCCTGCGTGGTGGTATACCTGGACGACATCTTGGTCTTCTCTCCGGATCTCCCCACACACCGGAGGGACGTTCATCAGGTCTTGCTCAGGCTCAGGCAAAACCACCTCTACGCAAAATTTGAAAAGTGCCTCTTTGAGCTGCCCTCGCTTTCATTTCTGGGCTACATCATCTCTCAGACCGGTCTACGAATGGATCCTGAGAAACTTTCTGCCATCCAGAAGTGGCCCCGACCGGAGAGGTTGAAGGCTATCCAGCGGTTCCTGGGCTTCACCAACAACTACCGCCTCTTCATTCCGCACTTCTCTTCCCGGACTGCCCCTATCTCTGCGCTCACCCGTAAGGGCGCTAATCCCAAAGAATGGCAGCCCGAGGCAGAGGAGGCCTTCCTGTCTTTGAAACAAGCTTTCTCCTCCGCTTCTGTGCTGCACCGTCCGGACAGCAACAAACAATTCTTCTTAGAAGTAGACGCTTCCTCCTCCGGAGCCGGAGCGGTGCTCACCCAAAAGTTGTCATCCGGAAGAATGGTAACCTGCGGCTTCTTCTCCAAACTCTTCTCCTCATCTGAGCGCAATTATTCTATAGGAGACCGAGAATTGTTAGCCATTAAGTTGGCACTGGAGGAGTGGCGTTACCTGCTCGAGGGGGCTCTTCACCTGGTAATAATCTACACGGATCACAAAAACTTGGCTTATCTCCAGAGTGCCCAAAGACTTAACCCGCGCCAAGCCCGGTGGTCCTTGTTCTTCGCCCGCTTTGATTTCATTCTTCATTTTCGCCCGGCAGACAAAAATATCAAAGCTGATGCCTTGTCCCGATCCTTTTTGTTCTCCGATCTAGAGGAGGAGCCAAAGCACATCATCGACCCCGCCAAGGTAATGCTGGTGGCTCCCGTGGATCTAAATCGTCTTCCACCCGGTAAGACGTTCGTAACAGTACCTGATCGTGAGAAAGTCCTACACTGGGGACATTCGTCTAAGCTAGCTGGCCATGCTGGCCAGAAAAAGACACTCCTGCTTATTACCCGGCATTACTGGTGGCCTACCCTGCACAAGGACGTAATAGACTTTGTCTCAGCCTGTGCGTCCTGCGCCCGCAACAAGGTTCCTAGACATCTGCCAGCCAGCCGCCTTCTGCCTCTTCCCATACCTGCTGCCCCGTGGCAGCATATAGCCATGGACTTTATAACGGATCGCCCTGTCTCTGCTGATTGTACGGTCATTTGGGTGGTCGCTGACCGCTTCTCTAAGATGGCTCACTTCATTCCCCTGCCGGGTCTTCCGTCTGCATCTGAATTGGCTAAAGACTTTATCCATCATATTTTCCGTCTTCATGGTCTCCCTCTCCACATCGTATCCGACCGAGGAGTTCAGTTCACCTCTCGCTTCTGGAGAGCCATGTGTAAACTGCTGGGGGTCACCTTGGACTTCTCCTCTGCTTATCACCCACAGTCCAATGGTCAAGTAGAGCGGATCAACCAAATTTTAACCAGTTACCTCCGGCACCTTGTTAATGCCCACCATTCCGACTGGGTGGATCTTTTACCGTGGGCCGAATTTTCCTATAATAATCACAAGAGCGAGTCTTCCTCCAAATCCCCGTTTTTTATTGTCTACGGTCAACATCCTCGGATCCCGTTTCCCGTCTCCGCCTCGGTGGATAATCCGGCCGCGGAATCTCTTGCTAGCGAATTCTCCTCCATTTGGGAGAGTACCAGATCCGCACTTCTTCAGTCCTCCGAGCGGATGAAGAAACAGGCTGACAAAAGACGTCTGGATCCGCCCCAATTCCGTCCTGGAGATAAAGTCTGGCTCTCGTTCAAGTATGTCCGGCTCAAGATTCCTTCCTACAAGTTAGGGCCTCGGTTCATCGGCCCACTGGAAGTTATCAAACAAATCAACCCGGTGGCCTATAAATTGAAACTCCCGGCCAACTTGCGGATCCCTAACTCCTTCCATGTATCTCTTCTCAAACCTGTGGTACTTAACTCTTTTTCCAAGTCTACAGGTACGTCTCCTGCTCCGGTTTCCACTGAAGACGAGTTTGAGGTAGAGAGCATTCTGGCCACCAAAAGGGTAAGAGGAAAGACCTTTTTTCTAGTGGATTGGAAGGGGTTTGGTCCTGAGGAGAGAACGTGGGAGCCCCGGGAGAACATCCATGCCCCGCTCATCCTTGATAAATTTCTCTCCGGCCTAAAAAAGGGGGGGCCTAAAGGGGGGGGGGTACTGTAGCGTCGGCGTCCTTGCCTCCTGCTAGGCAGAGACGCCGTTCCTCTCACCTCCCTGCTCCGTCCTCGGCACCCTCTTCCCGCGCTACTGGCAGCGCTCGCCGCTTCCCGGGCACTGTGCTTAGGGCGTGCGTGCGCGTGCGCTCCCTCTCTCTTAAAGGGGCCGCGCGCGCCATCCTAAGGAGTCCCCGGCCAATTGCCGGTGGAGCTCCCATATATAAGGCACCTCCTCCAAAATGGAGGTGCCCGAGCAAAGTTCTTGGGTATTGATAAAGATTGGTATAGATGTAGCATAGATGGTTTTCGAATTACTTGTAGAGAAAGTAGCTTGGTTGATGTCATTGACTGATCATTTGTAGAAGCAAAGAAAGTTAATTTAAAGTTAGTTTAGTCTTTTGAATAATGTCAATGGGGAATGTTTTTCCATGAGTTGACATTGGCCACACGGGGTATTGTCCCCATTTTATGTGCATTACTAAGATTTTGAGAGAAGGTTTACTAGTTTGGCAATTTTTTGTATAAAATTTTGAAGTTACACGTTACATCTTTTACAGATGTCTTCTGGAGAGGTATTCATGTTTTTTCCTGTGTGCAGCTCCTCCTAGAAGTCATAAATATTAGTCAGGGTTTTTCAGGTTTTCTAATATTAGTGGTTTAGTCAACCAATTGGGGAAGACAGAGTTGGCAGATTTGTTAACCATTATGAAATCGAACATGGCACAGTTTTTTTTTTCATATACACACATTCCAGTGGGGTGGGAGGTTGTACTGTAGAGGGTATGGAGGGATGGAAAGAACCTGGTTGCAGTCAAGCAGGCTAAAAAATAGTTAAACATTTGCATATCAAAATTTGTTGCTACCCTGGGGAGAGTGTAGGTGAGACATAGGATGCTGGAAGCAGGAAGCAGACAGTAATGATGTCCTTTTACTGGATGGGGTTCACATAAATGCTATAGGCATGGACACCTTCGTTGCTGGTCTTCAGGATGGGATAGATAAGGCTTTGGTTATGTTGGGTGGGTGTTGAGCATTCAAATAGATCTCTAAGAGTCCTCCCATGGCAGTATTTGTTTGGTCATAATATGGGAATATTGATTATGTACCTACATACCTACCAAATAAACATGTAAGGTTGTAGAGGTAACAGTCAAATGTTGTTATTACCGTTTATATGTAATAAACTATGTTCTACCCAATAACAGTTATATCAGCAAAGCGTTAAATTGTGGGTGGTCGGGCCTGTTTTTTTTTAAGTTTCATCAATGTAGTCGATTAATTACAACACTTTACTGTGACAATAGATATACAAAAATGTGACCAGAAAACCATCCATTACTATATATAATATCACATACATGAGAAGAGTTGTGGCGTCTGACATGTGACCTGACAGGAAAGCCTGCGGTGTGGTCTGTGCTATATGTCACGTCTCCTCCTCACAGTCCCTCCGACACCTGAGGACACAACGTGCAGCACACACAGCACAACATGGGGTGGAGTAAGAGCAGGACGATCCTTCCAGGCCTCTTACTGCTTACTCTTATTATGGGTGAGGGCGATTTTTATTTAATTTACTGGTAATATTAATCTTTACTATATGGCCAGATAGTAAATGATCTATTATACCAAATCCTATATAGAATTAGTCCTCGCAATTATACAAAGCCTAAAAATGTCAAAATATTGAATAATATGTACACTATAATCTTTATTGTCTTTTTCAGATGTGCAGTCGGATTCTCAGGTGTCACAGGATCCTGATCTTCTCGTTAGAGAAAACCAAAATGTTATCCTGAAATGTACTCACAAAATGCCAAATTATGACATTCTGATCTGGTACAAGCACATCCCAGGACTCGGCTTAGAGATTTGTGCTCATGGAGTGTCCACAGCTACTAACCTGAACCCAAGATACTCAATGACTATGGACAGAGCCGCTCTCACTACTGAGCTTCATATATCGGGTGTGAAGGGGGAAGACACAGCTGTGTATTACTGTGCAGGGAGAGACACAGTGACACTGACACATCGCAGATCTGTACAAAAATCAGCCTGTCCATATACAGTGGGGAAAATAAGTATTTTATACACTGTTGATTTTGCAAGTTTTCGCACCTACAAAGAATGGAGAGGTCTGTAATTTTTATCGTAGGTACACTTCACCTGTGAGAGACAGAATCTAAAAATAAAAAAACAGAAAATCACATTGTATGATTTTTAAATAATTAAACTGCATTTTATTGTATGAAATAAGTATTTGATCACCTACCAGCCAGCAAGAATTCTGGCTCCCACAGACCTGTTAGTTTTTCTTTAAAAAGCCCTCCTACTCTGCACTCATTACCTGTATTAATTGCACCTGTTTGAACTCATTACCTGTATAAAAGACACCTGTCCACACACTCAATCAATCACACTCCAACCTCTCCAACATCGCCAAGACCAAAGAGCTGTCTAAGGACACAAGGGGCAAAATTGTAGATCAGCACAAGGCTGGGATGGGCTACAGAACTATAGGCAAGCAGCTTGCTGAGAAGGCAACAAGTGTTGGCACAATTATTAGAAAATGGTAGAAACACTAGATGATTGTCAATCTTCCTCAATCTGGGGCTCCATGCAAGATCTCGCCTCATGGGATAAGGATGAATCTGAGAAAGGTCAGGGATCAGCCCAGAACCTGGACAATGACCTGAAGAGAGCTGGGACCACAGTCTCAAACATTACCGTTAGTAACACACTACGTCATCATGGATTAAAATCCTGCAGGGCACGCAAGGTCCCCCTGCTCACATCAGCATATGTAAAGACCTGTTTGAAGTTCACCAATGACTAGAGATGAGTGTTGTTCGACTCGAACTGTTCGCCAATCTCAAATTCAAGCTGTTTTGGGCGGTGTTCGAGCCGTTCGGCGAACACGAACGATTTGAAAAAAATCCGGCTGTTCGAGGTTATGTTCGATAACTGTTCGTGCTCCAAAATCATAACTGGATTTTTTCTCAGTAATGATGAAAATTAATGTTAATACGCAGTTTGAGTGTACAGCGGGGTGGGGGGAGGGGCAGGGGATGGATCTCTGCAGGAATAATGAAGATCTCCATTTTTTTTCTCTTTCCCGCATTTACAGTGGGGAGGTGCAATCTGTCAGCCTATCAGCAGCGCACACACGGAGCGAACTGCTTTTTTTCACACAAGCAAGGGCATGTGTCATTGGCAGTGTATGTCACATGTCCTTGCCCTATAAGACCCAGACATTTTCCCCGTCGCCACCATTTTCTCACTGCTGCAGCTGCGTGTTAGACGGCACCGCTGTTGCTGTGTGCGCTATAGCTTGTTAATTTCAAGCCAATTTTCGCACAAATCTACAGATAGCTTGGGAGCAGGGAATAGTTGTGATTGCAGTCCTTTTAAGGACTAGGTTACAGTATTTCCTATGACTTTTATCAGGCAGGTCTGTGCTCTTAAATAGATAGGTTGGGAGTAAAGACTAATTGTAATTGCAGTCCTTTTCAGGACTAAGTTACATCAGTTCCTATTAGTTTTTGCCAGGCAGGTCTGTGCCAGTGCTGTGCAAGTTTTTTTCACATCATTTGGCTAAATTTAGCAAAGCAAATCCTTTTTGGCCTATTGCAGAGTGTGTTAGTCAGTGGAGTAGCCTATCTGTGTTGCAAGCTACACCACCTGTGTAAAGAATACCAATTTTTTTACTGCACCTAGTGAAGTAAAACCTTTTGGGCATAGCATCATTCTATTAGTCCATCTATACTAACCTCCACCAGGTTGCAAATTCAATATAATTTTTTTCTGCATCTAGCTCTGAAAAAATATTTGGGCTTCTAGCAGTGTGTGGGACTTGTTCTATTAGTCCATCTATACTGACCTCCATCAGGTTGCAAATTGAACATAATTTTTTTCTGCATCTAGCTCTGAAAAAATATTTGGGCTTCTAGCAGTGTGTGGGACTTGTTCTATTAGTCCATCTATACTGACCTCCATCAGGTTGCAAATTAAAAATAATTTTTATCTGCATCTAGCTCTGAAAAAATATTTGGGCTTCTAGCAGTGTGTGGGACTTGGTCTATTAGTCCATCTATACTGACCTCCATCAGGTTGCAAATTCAATATAATTTTTTTCTACATCTAGCTCTGAAAAAAATTTGGGCTTCTAGCAGTGTGTGGGACTTGCTCTTTTAGTCCATCTATACTGACCTCCATCAGGTTGCAAATTCAATATAATTTTTTTCTGCATCTACCTCTGAAAAAATATTTGGGCTTCTAGCAGTGTGTGGGACTTGTTCTATTAGTCCATCTATACTGACCTCCACCAGGTTGCAAATTGAATATAATTTTTTTCTGCATCTACCTCTGAAAAAATATTTGGGCTTCTAGCAGTGTGTTGGACTTGTTCTATTAGTCCATCTATACTAACCTCCACCAGGTTGCAAATTCAATATAATTTTTTTCTGCATCTAGCTCTGAAAAAATATTTGGGCTTCTAGCAGTGTGTGGGACTTGTTCTATTAGTCCATCTATACTGACCTCCATCAGGTTGCAAATTGAATATAATTTCTTTCTGCATCTAGCTCTGAAAAAATATTTGGGCTTCTATCAGTGTGTGGGACTGGTTCTATTAGTCCATCTATACTGACCTCCATCAGGTTGCAAATTCAATATAATTTTTTTCTGCATCTACCTCTGAAAAAATATTTCGGCTTGTAGCAGTGTGTGGGACTTGTTCTATTAGTCCATCTATACTGACCTCCACCAGGTTGCAAATTGAATATAATTTTTTTCTGCATCTACCTCTGAAAAAATATTTGGACTTCTAGCAGTGTGTGGGACTTGTTCTATTAGTCCATCTATACTAACCTCCACCAGGTTGCAAATTCAATATAATTTTTTTCTGCATCTACCTCTGAAAAAATATTTGGGCTTCTAGCAGTGTGTGGGACTTGTTCTATTAGTCCATCTATACTGACCTCCATCAGGTTGCAAATTCAATATAATTTTTTTCTGCATCTAGCTCTGAAAAAATATTTGGGCTTCTAGCAGTGTGTGGGACTTGTTCTATTAGTCCATCTATACTGACCTCCATCAGGTTGCAAATTAAAAATAATTTTTATCTGCATCTAGCTCTGAAAAAATATTTGGGCTTCTAGCAGTGTGTGGGACTTGGTCTATTAGTCCATCTATACTGACCTCCATCAGGTTGCAAATTCAATATAATTTTTTACTACATCTAGCTCTGAAAAAAATTTGGGCTTCTAGCAGTGTGTGGGACTTGCTCTTTTAGTCCATCTATACTGACCTCCATCAGGTTGCAAATTCAATATAATTTTTTTCTGCATCTACCTCTGAAAAAATATTTGGGCTTCTAGCAGTGTGTGGGACTTGTTCTATTAGTCCATCTATACTGACCTCCACCAGGTTGCAAATTGAATATAATTTTTTTCTGCATCTACCTCTGAAAAAATATTTGGGCTTCTAGCAGTGTGTTGGACTTGTTCTATTAGTCCATCTATACTAACCTCCACCAGGTTGCAAATTCAATATAATTTTTTTCTGCATCTAGCTCTGAAAAAATATTTGGGCTTCTAGCAGTGTGTGGGACTTGTTCTATTAGTCCATCTATACTGACCTCCATCAGGTTGCAAATTGAATATAATTTCTTTCTGCATCTAGCTCTGAAAAAATATTTGGGCTTCTATCAGTGTGTGGGACTGGTTCTATTAGTCCATCTATACTGACCTCCATCAGGTTGCAAATTCAATATAATTTTTTTCTGCATCTACCTCTGAAAAAATATTTCGGCTTCTAGCAGTGTGTGGGACTTGTTCTATTAGTCCATCTATACTGACCTCCACCAGGTTGCAAATTGAATATAATTTTTTTCTGCATCTACCTCTGAAAAAATATTTGGACTTCTAGCAGTGTGTGGGACTTGTTCTATTAGTCCATCTATACTAACCTCCACCAGGTTGCAAATTCAATATAATTTTTTTCTGCATCTACCTCTGAAAAAATATTTGGGCTTCTAGCAGTGTGTGGGACTTGTTCTATTAGTCCATCTATACTGACCTCCATCAGGTTGCAAATTCAATATAATTTTTTTCTGCATCTAGCTCTGAAAAAATATTTGGGCTTCTAGCAGTGTGTGGGACTTGTTCTATTAGTCCATCTATACTGACCTCCATCAGGTTGCAAATTGAATATAATTTATTTCTGCATCTACCTCTGAAAAAATATTTGGGCTTCTAGCAGTGTGTGGGACTTGTTCTATTAGTCCATCTATACTATCCTCCATCAGGTTGCAAATTCAATATAATTTTTTTCTGCATCTAGCTCTGAAAAAATATTTGGGCTTCTAGCAGTGTGTGGGACTTGTTCTATTAGTCCATCTATACTGACCTCCATCAGGTTGCAAATTGAATATAATTGATTTCTGCATCTAGCTCTGAAAAAATATTTGGGCTTCTAGCAGTGTGTGGGACTTGTTCTATTAGTCCATCTATACCATCCTCCATCAGGTTGCAAATTCAATATAATTTTTTTCTGCATCTAGCTCTGAAAAAATATTTGGGCTTCTAGCAGTGTGTGGGACTTGTTCTATTAGTCCATCTATACTGACCTCCATCAGGTTGCAAATTGAATATAATTTATTTCTGCATCTAGCTCTGAAAAAATATTTGGGCTTCTAGCAGTGTGTGGGACTTGTTCTATTAGTCCATCTATACTGACCTCCATCAGGTTGCAAATTCAATATAATTTTTTCTGCATCTAGCTCTGAAAAAATATTTGGGCTTCTAGCAGTGTGTGGGACTTGGTCTATTAGTCCATCTATACTGACCTCCATCAGGTTGCAAATTCAATATAATTTTTTTTCTACATCTAGCTCTGAAAAAAATTTGGGCTTCTAGCAGTGTGTGGGACTTGTTCTATTAGTCCATCTATACTGACCTCCATCAGGTTGCAAATTCAATATAATTTTTTTCTGCATCTACCTCTGAAAAAATATTTGGGCTTCTAGCAGTGTGTGGGACTTGTTCTATTAGTCCATCTATACTGACCTCCATCAGGTTGCAAATTGAACATAATTTTTTTCTGCATCTAGCTCTGAAAAAATATTTGGGCTTCTAGCAGTGTGTGGGACTTGTTCTATTAGTCCATCTATACTGACCTCCATCAGGTTGCAAATTAAAAATAATTTTTATCTGCATCTAGCTCTGAAAAAATATTTGGGCTTCTAGCAGTGTGTGGGACTTGGTCTATTAGTCCATCTATACTGACCTCCATCAGGTTGCAAATTCAATATAATTTTTTTCTACATCTAGCTCTGAAAAAAATTTGGGCTTCTAGCAGTGTGTGGGACTTGCTCTTTTAGTCCATCTATACTGACCTCCATCAGGTTGCAAATTCAATATAATTTTTTTCTGCATCTACCTCTGAAAAAATATTTGGGCTTCTAGCAGTGTGTGGGACTTGTTCTATTAGTCCATCTATACTGACCTCCACCAGGTTGCAAATTGAATATAATTTTTTTCTGCATCTACCTCTGAAAAAATATTTGGGCTTCTAGCAGTGTGTTGGACTTGTTCTATTAGTCCATCTATACTAACCTCCACCAGGTTGCAAATTCAATATAATTTTTTTCTGCATCTAGCTCTGAAAAAATATTTGGGCTTCTAGCAGTGTGTGGGACTTGTTCAATTAGTCCATCTATACTGACCTCCATCAGGTTGCAAATTGAATATAATTTCTTTCTGCATCTAGCTCTGAAAAAATATTTGGGCTTCTATCAGTGTGTGGGACTGGTTCTATTAGTCCATCTATACTGACCTCCATCAGGTTGCAAATTCAATATAATTTTTTTCTGCATCTACCTCTGAAAAAATATTTCGGCTTGTAGCAGTGTGTGGGACTTGTTCTATTAGTCCATCTATACTGACCTCCACCAGGTTGCAAATTGAATATAATTTTTTTCTGCATCTACCTCTGAAAAAATATTTGGACTTCTAGCAGTGTGTGGGACTTGTTCTATTAGTCCATCTATACTAACCTCCACCAGGTTGCAAATTCAATATAATTTTTTTCTGCATCTACCTCTGAAAAAATATTTGGGCTTCTAGCAGTGTGTGGGACTTGTTCTATTAGTCCATCTATACTGACCTCCATCAGGTTGCAAATTCAATATAATTTTTTTCTGCATCTAGCTCTGAAAAAATATTTGGGCTTCTAGCAGTGTGTGGGACTTGTTCTATTAGTCCATCTATACTGACCTCCATCAGGTTGCAAATTAAAAATAATTTTTATCTGCATCTAGCTCTGAAAAAATATTTGGGTTTCTAGCAGTGTGTGGGACTTGGTCTATTAGTCCATCTATACTGACCTCCATCAGGTTGCAAATTCAATATAATTTTTTTCTGCATCTACCTCTGAAAAAATATTTGGGCTTCTAGCAGTGTGTGGGACTTGTTCTATTAGTCCATCTATACTGACCTCCACCAGGTTGCAAATTGAATATAATTTTTTTCTGCATCTACCTCTGAAAAAATATTTGGGCTTCTAGCAGTGTGTTGGACTTGTTCTATTAGTCCATCTATACTAACCTCCACCAGGTTGCAAATTCAATATAATTTTTTTCTGCATCTAGCTCTGAAAAAATATTTGGGCTTCTAGCAGTGTGTGGGACTTGTTCTATTAGTCCATCTATACTGACCTCCATCAGGTTGCAAATTGAATATAATTTCTTTCTGCATCTAGCTCTGAAAAAATATTTGGGCTTCTATCAGTGTGTGGGACTGGTTCTATTAGTCCATCTATACTGACCTCCATCAGGTTGCAAATTCAATATAATTTTTTTCTGCATCTACCTCTGAAAAAATATTTCGGCTTGTAGCAGTGTGTGGGACTTGTTCTATTAGTCCATCTATACTGACCTCCACCAGGTTGCAAATTGAATATAATTTTTTTCTGCATCTACCTCTGAAAAAATATTTGGACTTCTAGCAGTGTGTGGGACTTGTTCTATTAGTCCATCTATACTAACCTCCACCAGGTTGCAAATTCAATATAATTTTTTTCTGCATCTACCTCTGAAAAAATATTTGGGCTTCTAGCAGTGTGTGGGACTTGTTCTATTAGTCCATCTATACTGACCTCCATCAGGTTGCAAATTCAATATAATTTTTTTCTGCATCTAGCTCTGAAAAAATATTTGGGCTTCTAGCAGTGTGTGGGACTTGTTCTATTAGTCCATCTATACTGACCTCCATCAGGTTGCAAATTGAATATAATTTATTTCTGCATCTACCTCTGAAAAAATATTTGGGCTTCTAGCAGTGTGTGGGACTTGTTCTATTAGTCCATCTATACTATCCTCCATCAGGTTGCAAATTCAATATAATTTTTTTCTGCATCTAGCTCTGAAAAAATATTTGGGCTTCTAGCAGTGTGTGGGACTTGTTCTATTAGTCCATCTATACTGACCTCCATCAGGTTGCAAATTGAATATAATTGATTTCTGCATCTAGCTCTGAAAAAATATTTGGGCTTCTAGCAGTGTGTGGGACTTGTTCTATTAGTCCATCTATACCATCCTCCATCAGGTTGCAAATTCAATATAATTTTTTTCTGCATCTAGCTCTGAAAAAATATTTGGGCTTCTAGCAGTGTGTGGGACTTGTTCTATTAGTCCATCTATACTGACCTCCATCAGGTTGCAAATTGAATATAATTTATTTCTGCATCTAGCTCTGAAAAAATATTTGGGCTTCTAGCAGTGTGTGGGACTTGTTCTATTAGTCCATCTATACTGACCTCCATCAGGTTGCAAATTCAATATAATTTTTTCTGCATCTAGCTCTGAAAAAATATTTGGGCTTCTAGCAGTGTGTGGGACTTGGTCTATTAGTCCATCTATACTGACCTCCATCAGGTTGCAAATTCAATATAATTTTTTTTCTACATCTAGCTCTGAAAAAAATTTGGGCTTCTAGCAGTGTGTGGGACTTGTTCTATTAGTCCATCTATACTGACCTCCATCAGGTTGCAAATTCAATATAATTTTTTTCTGCATCTACCTCTGAAAAAATATTTTGGCTTGTAGCAGTGTGTGGGACTTGTTCTATTAGTCCATCTATACTGACCTCCACCAGGTTGCAAATTGAATATAATTTTTTTCTGCATCTACCTCTGAAAAAATATTTGGACTTCTAGCAATGTGTGGGACTTGTTCTATTAGTCCATCTATACTAACCTCCACCAGGTTGCAAATTCAATATAATTTTTTCTGCATCTACCTCTGAAAAAATATTTGGGCTTCTAGCAGTGTGTGGGACTTGTTCTATTAGTCCATCTATACTGACCTCCATCAGGTTGCAAATTCAATATAATTTTTTTCTACATCTAGCTCTGAAAAAAATTTGGGCTTCTAGCAGTGTGTGGGACTTGCTCTTTTAGTCCATCTATACTGACCTCCATCAGGTTGCAAATTCAATATAATTTTTTTCTGCATCTACCTCTGAAAAAATATTTGGGCTTCTAGCAGTGTGTGGGACTTGTTCTATTAGTCCATCTATACTGACCTCCACCAGGTTGCAAATTGAATATAATTTTTTTCTGCATCTACCTCTGAAAAAATATTTGGGCTTCTAGCAGTGTGTGGGACTTGTTCTATTAGTCCATCTATACTAACCTCCACCAGGTTGCAAATTCAATATAATTTTTTTCTGCATCTAGCTCTGAAAAAAATATTTGGGCTTCTAGCAGTGTGTGGGACTTGTTCTATTAGTCCATCTATACTGACCTCCATCAGGTTGCAAATTGAATATAATTTCTTTCTGCATCTAGCTCTGAAAAAATATTTGGGCTTCTATCAGTGTGTGGGACTGGTTCTATTAGTCCATCTATACTGACCTCCATCAGGTTGCAAATTCAATATAATTTTTTTCTGCATCTACCTCTGAAAAAATATTTCGGCTTGTAGCAGTGTGTGGGACTTGTTCTATTAGTCCATCTATACTGACCTCCACCAGGTTGCAAATTGAATATAATTTTTTTCTGCATCTACCTCTGAAAAAATATTTGGACTTCTAGCAGTGTGTGGGACTTGTTCTATTAGTCCATCTATACTAACCTCCACCAGGTTGCAAATTCAATATAATTTTTTTCTGCATCTACCTCTGAAAAAATATTTGGGCTTCTAGCAGTGTGTGGGACTTGTTCTATTAGTCCATCTATACTGACCTCCATCAGGTTGCAAATTCAATATAATTTTTTTCTGCATCTAGCTCTGAAAAAATATTTGGGCTTCTAGCAGTGTGTGGGACTTGTTCTATTAGTCCATCTATACTATCCTCCATCAGGTTGCAAATTCAATATAATTTTTTTCTGCATCTAGCTCTGAAAAAATATTTGGGCTTCTAGCAGTGTGTGGGACTTGTTCTATTAGTCCATCTATACTGACCTCCATCAGGTTGCAAATTCAATATAATTTTTTTCTGCATCTAGCTCTGAAAAAATATTTGGGCTTCTAGCAGTGTGTGGGACTTGTTCTATTAGTCCATCTATACTGACCTCCATCAGGTTGCAAATTGAATATAATTTATTTCTGCATCTACCTCTGAAAAAATATTTGGGCTTCTAGCAGTGTGTGGGACTTGTTCTATTAGTCCATCTATACTATCCTCCATCAGGTTGCAAATTCAATATAATTTTTTTCTGCATCTAGCTCTGAAAAAATATTTGGGCTTCTAGCAGTGTGTGGGACTTGTTCTATTAGTCCATCTATACTGACCTCCATCAGGTTGCAAATTGAATATAATTGATTTCTGCATCTAGCTCTGAAAAAATATTTGGGCTTCTAGCAGTGTGTGGGACTTGTTCTATTAGTCCATCTATACCATCCTCCATCAGGTTGCAAATTCAATATAATTTTTTTCTGCATCTAGCTCTGAAAAAATATTTGGGCTTCTAGCAGTGTGTGGGACTTGTTCTATTAGTCCATCTATACTGACCTCCATCAGGTTGCAAATTGAATATAATTTATTTCTGCATCTAGCTCTGAAAAAATATTTGGGCTTCTAGCAGTGTGTGGGACTTGTTCTATTAGTCCATCTATACTGACCTCCATCAGGTTGCAAATTCAATATAATTTTTTCTGCATCTAGCTCTGAAAAAATATTTGGGCTTCTAGCAGTGTGTGGGACTTGGTCTATTAGTCCATCTATACTGACCTCCATCAGGTTGCAAATTCAATATAATTTTTTTTCTACATCTAGCTCTGAAAAAAATTTGGGCTTCTAGCAGTGTGTGGGACTTGTTCTATTAGTCCATCTATACTGACCTCCATCAGGTTGCAAATTCAATATAATTTTTTTCTGCATCTACCTCTGAAAAAATATTTTGGCTTGTAGCAGTGTGTGGGACTTGTTCTATTAGTCCATCTATACTGACCTCCACCAGGTTGCAAATTGAATATAATTTTTTTCTGCATCTACCTCTGAAAAAATATTTGGACTTCTAGCAGTGTGTGGGACTTGTTCTATTAGTCCATCTATACTAACCTCCACCAGGTTGCAAATTCAATATAATTTTTTCTGCATCTACCTCTGAAAAAATATTTGGGCTTCTAGCAGTGTGTGGGACTTGTTCTATTAGTCCATCTATACTGACCTCCATCAGGTTGCAAATTCAATATAATTTTTTTCTACATCTAGCTCTGAAAAAAATTTGGGCTTCTAGCAGTGTGTGGGACTTGCTCTTTTAGTCCATCTATACTGACCTCCATCAGGTTGCAAATTCAATATAATTTTTTTCTGCATCTACCTCTGAAAAAATATTTGGGCTTCTAGCAGTGTGTGGGACTTGTTCTATTAGTCCATCTATACTGACCTCCACCAGGTTGCAAATTGAATATAATTTTTTTCTGCATCTACCTCTGAAAAAATATTTGGGCTTCTAGCAGTGTGTGGGACTTGTTCTATTAGTCCATCTATACTAACCTCCACCAGGTTGCAAATTCAATATAATTTTTTTCTGCATCTAGCTCTGAAAAAAATATTTGGGCTTCTAGCAGTGTGTGGGACTTGTTCTATTAGTCCATCTATACTGACCTCCATCAGGTTGCAAATTGAATATAATTTCTTTCTGCATCTAGCTCTGAAAAAATATTTGGGCTTCTATCAGTGTGTGGGACTGGTTCTATTAGTCCATCTATACTGACCTCCATCAGGTTGCAAATTCAATATAATTTTTTTCTGCATCTACCTCTGAAAAAATATTTCGGCTTGTAGCAGTGTGTGGGACTTGTTCTATTAGTCCATCTATACTGACCTCCACCAGGTTGCAAATTGAATATAATTTTTTTCTGCATCTACCTCTGAAAAAATATTTGGACTTCTAGCAGTGTGTGGGACTTGTTCTATTAGTCCATCTATACTAACCTCCACCAGGTTGCAAATTCAATATAATTTTTTTCTGCATCTACCTCTGAAAAAATATTTGGGCTTCTAGCAGTGTGTGGGACTTGTTCTATTAGTCCATCTATACTGACCTCCATCAGGTTGCAAATTCAATATAATTTTTTTCTGCATCTAGCTCTGAAAAAATATTTGGGCTTCTAGCAGTGTGTGGGACTTGTTCTATTAGTCCATCTATACTGACCTCCATCAGGTTGCAAATTGAATATAATTTATTTCTGCATCTACCTCTGAAAAAATATTTGGGCTTCTAGCAGTGTGTGGGACTTGTTCTATTAGTCCATCTATACTATCCTCCATCAGGTTGCAAATTCAATATAATTTTTTTCTGCATCTAGCTCTGAAAAAATATTTGGGCTTCTAGCAGTGTGTGGGACTTGTTCTATTAGTCCATCTATACTGACCTCCATCAGGTTGCAAATTGAATATAATTTATTTCTGCATCTAGCTCTGAAAAAATATTTGGGCTTCTAGCAGTGTGTGGGACTTGTTCTATTAGTCCATCTATACTATCCTCCATCAGGTTGCAAATTCAATATAATTTTTTTCTGCATCTAGCTCTGAAAAAATATTTGGGCTTCTAGCAGTGTGTGGGACTTGTTCTATTAGTCCATCTATACTGACCTCCATCAGGTTGCAAATTGAATATAATTTATTTCTGCATCTAGCTCTGAAAAAATATTTGGGCTTCTAGCAGTGTGTGGGACTTGTTCTATTAGTCCATCTATACTGACCTCCATCAGGTTGCAAATTGAATATAATTTTTTCTGCATCTAGCTCTGAAAAAATATTTGGGCTTCTAGCAGTGTGTGGGACTTGGTCTATTAGTCCATCTATACTGACCTCCATCAGGTTGCAAATTCAATATAATTTTTTTTCTACATCTAGCTCTGAAAAAAATTTGGGCTTCTAGCAGTGTGTGGGACTTGTTCTATTAGTCCATCTATACTGACCTCCATCAGGTTGCAAATTCAATATAATTTTTTTCTGCATCTACCTCTGAAAAAATATTTCGGCTTGTAGCAGTGTGTGGGACTTGTTCTATTAGTCCATCTATACTGACCTCCACCAGGTTGCAAATTGAATATAATTTTTTTCTGCATCTACCTCTGAAAAAAATATTTGGACTTCTAGCAGTGTGTGGGACTTGTTCTATTAGTCCATCTATACTAACCTCCACCAGGTTGCAAATTCAATATAATTTTTTCTGCATCTACCTCTGAAAAAATATTTGGGCTTCTAGCAGTGTGTGGGACTTGTTCTATTAGTCCATCTATACTGACCTCCATCAGGTTGCAAATTCAATATAATTTTTTTCTGCATCTACCTCTGAAAAAATATTTCGGCTTGTAGCAGTGTGTGGGACTTGTTCTATTAGTCCATCTATACTGACCTCCACCAGGTTGCAAATTGAATATAATTTTTTTCTGCATCTACCTCTGAAAAAATATTTGGACTTCTAGCAGTGTGTGGGACTTGTTCTATTAGTCCATCTATACTAACCTCCACCAGGTTGCAAATTCAATATAATTTTTTTCTGCATCTACCTCTGAAAAAATATTTGGGCTTCTAGCAGTGTGTGGGACTTGTTCTATTAGTCCATCTATACTGACCTCCATCAGGTTGCAAATTCAATATAATTTTTTTCTGCATCTAGCTCTGAAAAAATATTTGGGCTTCTAGCAGTGTGTGGGACTTGTTCTATTAGTCCATCTATACTGACCTCCATCAGGTTGCAAATTGAATATAATTTATTTCTGCATCTACCTCTGAAAAAATATTTGGGCTTCTAGCAGTGTGTGGGACTTGTTCTATTAGTCCATCTATACTATCCTCCATCAGGTTGCAAATTCAATATAATTTTTTTCTGCATCTAGCTCTGAAAAAATATTTGGGCTTCTAGCAGTGTGTGGGACTTGTTCTATTAGTCCATCTATACTGACCTCCATCAGGTTGCAAATTGAATATAATTTATTTCTGCATCTAGCTCTGAAAAAATATTTGGGCTTCTAGCAGTGTGTGGGACTTGTTCTATTAGTCCATCTATACTATCCTCCATCAGGTTGCAAATTCAATATAATTTTTTTCTGCATCTAGCTCTGAAAAAATATTTGGACTTCTAGCAGTGTGTGGGACTTGTTCTATTAGTCCATCTATACTGACCTCCATCAGGTTGCAAATTGAATATAATTTATTTCTGCATCTAGCTCTGAAAAAATATTTGGGCTTCTAGCAGTGTGTGGGACTTGTTCTATTAGTCCATCTATACTGACCTCCATCAGGTTGCAAATTCAATATAATTTTTTCTGCATCTAGCTCTGAAAAAATATTTGGGCTTCTAGCAGTGTGTGGGACTTGGTCTATTAGTCCATCTATACTGACCTCCATCAGGTTGCAAATTCAATATAATTTTTTTTCTACATCTAGCTCTGAAAAAAATTTGGGCTTCTAGCAGTGTGTGGGACTTGTTCTATTAGTCCATCTATACTTACCTCCATCAGGTTGCAAATTCAATATAATTTTTTTCTGCATCTACCTCTGAAAAAATATTTCGGCTTGTAGCAGTGTGTGGGACTTGTTCTATTAGTCCATCTATACTGACCTCCACCAGGTTGCAAATTGAATATAATTTTTTTCTGCATCTACCTCTGAAAAAAATATTTGGACTTCTAGCAGTGTGTGGGACTTGTTCTATTAGTCCATCTATACTAACCTCCACCAGGTTGCAAATTCAATATAATTTTTTCTGCATCTACCTCTGAAAAAATATTTGGGCTTCTAGCAGTGTGTGGGACTTGTTCTATTAGTCCATCTATACTGACCTCCATCAGGTTGCAAATTCAATATAATTCTTTTCTGCATCTAGCTCTGAAAAAATATTTGGGCTTCTAGCAGTGTGTGGGACTTGGTCTATTAGTCCATCTATACTGACCTCCATCAGGTTGCAAATTAAAAATAATTTTTATCTGCATCTAGCTCTGAAAAAATATTTGGGCTTCTAGCAGTGTGTGGGACTTGGTCTATTAGTCCATCTATACTGACCTCCATCAGGTTGCAAATTCAATATAATTTTTTTCTACATCTAGCTCTGAAAAAAATTTGGGCTTCTAGCAGTGTGTGGGACTTGTTCTATTAGTCCATCTATTCTGACCTCCATCAGGTTGCAAATTGAATATAATTTTTTTCTGCATCTAGCTCTGAAAAAATATTTGGGCTTCTAGCAGTGTGTGGGACTCATTGTATTAGGCCATCTATACCAAGCTCCACCAGCTTTGAAATTAATAATAATTTTTAGCTGCATCTAGCCCTGAAAATAATTTTTCTTCCCAATAGTGGTAGCAATAGAAATATGGGGCGCGCGCCTGGCTTACAAAAAGATACGCTTCATAACAAAAAACACCAGCCTAGAGCACTGCATTAATAAGATGGCATCATCGTCTCTCCCAGTGCTAGGCCTACTATGCAGGCTAGCATTCCTGTGCCTAAAACACAATGTATGGGTCCGCGCTAGCCACTATGCTGAGGGGTCTAAAGCTGCTGCTAATGCTTTATAACAATTCAATTGGCAGATTTTCACAGAGCTCTTCCACAACGCCCACCCATCGGGCAACAGTTGCCCACCTTCCCTATGGGATCTAGTAGCGAATAGTTGATGCCATTAATCAGAGCGTCAGTTGCCCCGTCGACGTGGCAAGCATACGGTAAGGCATGGGAAGAGTGGACACGACTAGTAGCAGGCAGATGGGTTGACCAATGTGAACAAGCCAGATCACAAGTCACCATAGAATTTCTCCACCAGCTAATGATGAGGGGCATATCAGGGGCGTCAGCGCAGCGGTGTCTGACCGGAGTAGCATTTCACTTCCAACTACTGAATTGGGGAGATGTGACAAAGATTCATCATCAGACAATCCATAAAAGGGTGGAAAAGGGGTCAGCCAAGTCAGGAGTGTAGACGTCCCGTCCCGTGTCACTAAAACTGATTTCTTACATCATATCCCTAACACCATTAACATGACACTCACAATTTGAAGCAACACTACTGTCTACTGCATTTGTGATCGCCTTCTTCAGGGCGCTATGCATAAGCGAATTAGTCCCTCAATCCAAAATTACCACCAGTGGAGGCTTATTACACCAGGACGTAGTCATAGCCAATAATGCAATACGTCTACGCATACACCAATCGAAAACGGTTCCAGCGGGCAGGGGCACTTGGGTACTTCTACAACCCACAAACGGTACACTGAGTCGGGTAACAATAGTAAAAACATATCTAACCATCAGATCACAAAGTAATTTCTTGCTATCACACATTGATGAAACGCCATTATCAAGATACCAGTTCCAAGCTATATTTAATAAATGCGTAACATCGGCAGGGAACCACCCCAAAGATTACGGGACACACTCATTCCGCATAGGCGCAGCCACGGAAGCAGCAAGAGCAGGACTGTCAGAAACGGAAGTTCAGAGGATAGGGAGATGGCGAGCCACTTGTTTGGCGAGATACATAAGACCGGACTTGTTATCCTAACGTGGTTTGTTTCTTTTACAGGAGACTCTAAGCCAACAGTGTGGGTGATAGGCCACTAGTATATATATTGGGCAGAAAAAAAGGGCGAAAGTCCGCCCAGGCGGGAGGAAATTAGAGTTTCATAACACATATTTCAACTGGAGAGGTATTAGAGGCCTGCTATGGCCACAGGTACTAATGGAGGTAATCAAGGTAGGGAGAGAGGAAAGAGGTTCGGTCATCTTAGTTATAGAGGCCGAGGGAAACAACCTAGGTCATCACAAGAGCGCATAACTAATGGCAATAATGAAACTAGACACTGAGCGCTTCAGACAATTTTTCACAAAACTAGCTATAGTATGGTCAGAGATTGTGCCGATAGCGGTATGGCAAGGTGCGCGAGACATCACGGCCATCGAACGGACAAGGCGGGTAATAAATATTCGGATGGCAAAATTTAGAAGAGACAGAGGCGGTGTTGTGGTACGACACCGACAACTGGAAGGAGATAAAGCAGGCCTCATACGGCCCGACGGGGTTCACTTAATGGATATTGGACTGGACATATTCCTGTCAGGACTCCAGGACGGAGTGGAACAAGCGTTAAGAGTGATGGGTGGGGGTCAGAGTCCTGCATACGAGTACGCAGGACCCTCCGTGGCCTGGAAATAGAAAGGACATGTTGGAGAGTTACACTTGTTGGCCAACTTGCCGGAGTGGAGACCAAGGGCATGCATCAACAAGCTGAATTATTTTAGAAATAAAATGCCTTTCTAATGGAATGAGTATAAAGAGTTAATAAAGCTGTGACTGATCCTCACCCATCCAGTTGTAAGAGTTACATTATTGTATTGTCAAGAAAAGGGGGGCGGTAGGGGGGCTGAGTGTCTGGGTTTGGTTGGGGGTCCCCACAGTCTGCCTAGGCTAGATGCATTTAAAAATTCTTATTAGATACACAGGCGGTGCAGCTTGCTTCGCAGCTGGGCTACTACGCCCAAAGTATTGCCTAGGCTAGATGCAGTTAAAAATTCTATGCTGACTAGCAGACACTGAAGATGTGGAGCAGACCTCTGAATAAACAGCTCTTCAGACTCAACCATCTGTGTTACCCCAAGCCATAGTGTATGTAGTTTCTTACAGTTAAAAGGAGGGGGAGCGACCCAACCCACCTGGAATTGACGATGCCAACGTCACGTAAGACACAGCAAGGGGACTCCAAAAAGAGTCTCCATTTTTTCCCAAAATTGTGGCACAGACACCACTTAACCCTAGAATGCATACCTGGGGCCTCGCAGGCCCGCCCTGTTAATTGTTTTCTATTTTCTGCAAGATCACTTTAGTTAGAATTTTGAAACTCTAGGTATTCTTCATGTATATAGTTGTTTGTCATTTGAGTTTGAGTTATTCATTGTTATTTGCACACGGGCCTAAAAGGCCCCAGGTATGAGAAAGTGTAGATTTTTATGGTCATGCGTTCTAGGATTAAGTGGCATCAGTTGCCCCACAGTTGCTTAAAACGGTTGGTGAGGTGATTTTACCAAATCCTCAAGCTTTTAGTCTCCCAAGGATAACACAGGGGTAGAAAAGTCCTTGCGAATCCATGATTTGTTCATCTTTATGAACGTTAGTCTGTCTACATTCTCAGTGGACAGCCGCGTGCGCTTATCTGTCAGCACACCACCAGCAGCGCTGAACACACGTTCAGAGAGAACACTGGCTGCAGGGCATGACAAGATCTCCAAGGCGTGAGTGGCGAGCTCCGGCCATTTTTCCAGATTGAAATACCAAAATGAGCAAGGGTCCAGTGACACAGTCATGGCTTCGATGTTCACTTGGAGATACTCCTGCACCATCCTCTCTAGGCATTGACTTTGTGTCAGACTTCTTGTCTCCTGTGGCCTTGCAAAGGATGGTCTAAAAAAGTGGTGAAACGATTCCACAAAATTGCTGTTACCAGAAGATAGTGTGTTACTGTTACGGTTTGAGTGATGAAGACTCGACAGTCCCACGGTTGGCAAGTTAGAACTGTGAGATTCACTACGTGCACCACTGGTGTTTTGTGGAAAAGCACATGTAAGATTCTGCAACAGCGTCTGCAGATACTCCTGCATGCGTCAATCCCTTTTTATGGCAGGAATTATTTCGGCAAATTTACTTTTGTACCGGGGATCTAAGAGTGTGGCAACCCAGTAGTCGGGATTACTTCGAATTCTGACAATCCGAGGGTCATGTTGCAGGTAGTGCAGCAAGAAGGCACTCATGTGTCTTGCGCATCCGGGAGGACCAAGTCCTTGTTGTGTTGGTAGCGAGGTAAGAATCATGCTTCCTTCCTCTGCCCTCTACCCCCAACCTCGCACAACAGAAATGTGATCAAGGTCTCCCTCATCTGATGAGTCTTCCATGCCCATCGCCAGTTCGTCCTCCACTTCTTCCTCGGCTCCTGCACCTTCCTCAACAGTTTGGCTGCTACCATGCGCCCTGGTTAATCCCTCTCCCCCACCCTCCCATGCCTGCCGCCTTGGTGCTGCCAACCGTCTGGACCTTGGAGATGTTATCCCTTCCGCATACGACTCCTCCTCTACTTCCTCCACCTCCTCTTGTCCCACCACCTGACTCTGAATTCTGTTTAATGTGTGCTCCAGCATGTAAATCACCGAAATAGTCATGCTGATAATGGCATTGTCGTCAGCACTAAACATCTTCGTCGCCATTTCAAAACTGTGCAGAAGGGTGTGTGGCGCCCCTGAGGGTTCAGTCGCCACAAAGTTACTGCATCTCACCCAGAGGTGTGGTATCTCACCCTCAGGTAAGGAAGGCGTATGGCTCGGGACCCTAACACCTGCATCCAACACATACCCGCAGTGGGGGTAGGGCGAGATTGCTCCTAAGGGAGAGCACAGTCCCAGGTCCCTAGCTGGTGGGAGGGTCCTATGTAGTGGGTGCTTAGGGGAGCAGCTTAGGGGAGCACATGACAGGGAGAGTATAAATAGGAAGCCATCTTAGAAAGAGCAAGCTAGTCAGAGAAGGAAAAGTGACAGGAGCAGAGGCTCGGCTTGAGCTCTGCTCCGGAGGCGGGCCTAGCCTGGGAGGCCCAGGACTGAAGGAGAGAAGAGAGGAGTGGGAGCAGGAAGGCTCCAGGAACCGAAGGGACCCTAGGGCTACGAGCCGTGCAGAAGGCCACCCGTACTCCCGCTGCTACCAGGAGGTAGAGGGGTCAGGCCAGATAAGGGTAACCGGTCCCTCAACTAGCAGAGAAACAGCAAGGCTCAACTAGAAACCGGAGGCTGCAGCATTTCATGTACTGCAGGCCAAAGTCCACACCAGTCTCACTAAGAAGGTAGCCACATAGGACCCAGGGGACGGAACACAAGTCGCCCGCCAAGGCCCGAGGATACCGCATAGAAGTGTCACTGGGTGTGAGGTGCAGGGAGAAGGCCAGAGAAAGGACACACAGAAGGGGGTCCTGCTAAGTACTCCGGAGCTATCTGGGGGTGGACTGAGCCCCTCACTGAGTACGCACAGCACGACGGGTGAGATTGCTCTGGTACCTGTAATCTGGACTGCAACAACTGTGAGTAAAGATCTTGGGACTGCATCACACGGACTCTGTGTTCATTACTGACTCCCTGCACTACAACCACCATCATCCACCCACACTGCCCTGAAGCTACACTCTTCCTGTGGTGAGTAATAATACCATTGCTGCAAAACCACCAGCTTCAGAGGACTGTTCCGCAGCAGCGGCCCCTTTGGCCGCACTCCACAGGTGGCGTAGTCGGACATTATAAAATCCATATATACAAATTACCCTTGGATTGACCGCCCTGGGTCACGGACCGGGTCACCGCCACAGTGACTACAACCCCCAGCGTCTACCGGCCCGGCTCAGGGTACCCCACGGCCCAGGGGGAGCGTCAACTTCATAGGTCCCTGATCTGAGACCACTCCTGCAGCGTGATTTGCCCCACCTCTGGATCTCGTTGGCCCAGGCTATACGTCAGAACGTATTGCACCAGGGCTTGTCGGTGCTGCCACAGTCGCTGCAACATGTGCAGAGTTGAATTCCACCGTGTCGGCACATCGCATTTCAGCCGGTGAACTGGCAGGCCCAATGACTTCTGTAGAGATGTAAGTCGTTGAGCTGCGGGATGCGAACGGCGGAAGTGAGCACACAGCGACCGTGCCCTCTGCAGAAGGCCATCTAGTCCGGGATAGTGGGCTAAAAATTTATGGACAACCAGGTTCAACACGTGAGCCATACAAGGCACGTGTGTGACATTGCCCCGGCGAAGGGCCGCACCCAGGTTTGCAGCATTGTCGCACACGGCCTTCCCTGGTTGCAGGTCCAGTGGAGACAACCATTCATGAAACTGGGTCTCCAGAGCTGACCACAACTCCTCAGCTGTGTGACTCACATTTCCCAGACATTTCAGAGTAAACACTGATGCCGTTGAGCCCTGCTGCCAGCATAGTAAGGAGGTGTGCAGGATTCCTTCTGCGCAGTTAGAAAGCAGATGGCATTACCAGACAGGCTTTGGGTGCAGGTGGAGGACCGAGAGGTGGTTGAGGAGGCAGAAGCAGTGGAGGAACTTCGAGATAAAGAGGATTGACGCACAACTCGTGGGGACGGTAAGACTTGGACAGCAGCCCCTTGTCCTGCTGTCACCATAGTTACCCAGTGCCCAGTCAGCGACATGTAACGCCCCTGTCCATGCCTACTCGTCCAAGTGTCTGTGGTGAAATGCACCCTGTCACACACAGAGTTTCTCAAAGAAGCGGTGATGTTGTGTGCGACATGCTGGTGGAGCGCAGGCACACCTTTCTTTGAGAAGTAGTGCCGACTGGGCATCTGGTACTGGGGCACTGAGACGGACATAAGGTCTCGAAAATCCACTGTGTCCTCCAGGCGGAAAGGCAACATTTCTGTAGCCAACAGCTTGCAGATGGTGAAATTCAACCTCTTAGCTTTCTCATGGCTAGGAGGAAATGGTCTTTTACTTTTCCACATCTGAGGGACCGAGGGCTGGCTGTTGTGCTTAGACGGGGTTGAGTAGGGTGTCCCCGGCAAACTGCCTGTCTGTGAGGAAGATGTAGGCGGACATGTTAGGTTGCCTTGATCCAAAGGTGGAGCTCTCGATGTCGGAGAGCACTCAACACCAGCAGGTGTTTCCACGTCCCAATGAACTGACGACCTGCCAATCACACTGGCTGTTGCAGGTAAAGAGGTGGCAGGTCTGCGTCCAAAAACATGTGTGACTGCTGTCCCCCCAGTCACAGAGGATGAAGAGGCCGCGGATGCACAAGATGGGGCAGACGGTGGTTGGCCCAGCCTGCTAGGCCGCATTGTAGCACAATGAACTTCCCACTGCAACTTATGCTTCATATCCATGTGACGGTACATGCATGAAGTACTCAAACTATGGATTTTTTGGCCTCTACTTAGCTTTTGGTGACAAATATTATAGATAACACGAGTTGGGTCATCCTTATCGATCTGAATAAATGTCCAGGCTATGCAAGGCTTAGAGCCCATGCGACCTGAAGAGCCACTACGACTTGTGGTCAGAGGCAGAGTTGTGGTTGAGGATGCAGTTGTTGACGTGCTTCCAGTACTCTGTCTCTGTCCAGGAAGGCGCAACCTCACCTCGTCGTCAATAGCATCTGTGACGCCCCGCTGCGCTTGGTATCACAGATCCTAGAAGAGTGTATTTGTGGAATCCTCCACAAGAGGCCCCCATAAACATTCACACATCTCCACCTTCCACCTCAGACTAGCAGAGGGAGCCCGTTAGGGATATCAATAGGGAAGGTGGAGCTAGGCAGTTCAGCTCCTCTGAAGAGTTCCTGCAGTAGAGAAGCCTAAGAGAGGTCAGTCTGCAGTGGAGCTCAGTCTAGTCTAGAGAACTCAGTTAATAGTTCAGCAGTGGAACACGAGGCTCCTGCTAGCTAGATTCAGGGAGCCCAGATAGAGCTTAAGGTGTGCCGGCGCCATAAGATCGGTGAAGCGCGGCAAGCTGCCGTTAGTGTGTATAGCCTAGTGAGGGCCCAAGTAGGCAGAAGGCGAGTGGCGAGTTAGTACATAAGGGGCAGAGGAGCTTAACCAGCTCACCCCGAAGCATTTACCGGACACCGGATCCGAGCTTACCGGGATCTCTATGACCCAGTAAGGCATAACCGGAATCCCTGGAGAACTACAAGTCCCAGGATCGCTAAGGTGCTGATACGTAACAGAGCCAGCAGATGCTTAGGCCCCGCATACTGGGAGCGTGAACTCCAAGAGAAGGCCCTACCACAAGGTCAGCCAGCGCAGGACAGAGACAAAGTTAGGCCTAGCTCCAGGCAGGTCAGAAACTTACTACACAGAGGCAAGAAACAGGAGGCCCAACACCTGCTCATTGGGGAGGATCCTGATATGCACCCTTCACCCTACAGTGCTCCGGGATGTGCCTGAATTTCCTCCAGTAAAAGTTACTGAAGTGACTACCGTGTCCGTTCCCGTTCTTGCTCTGACCCAGCTGGGTCTCGCCTGTCCTGCATTCCCCCTGCATACGCTGCCCTGAGACCTAGCTCCACCTGTGGGGAGCTATACCATCGAGCTGCCTTATCACGGGACTCAGTGGACTGCTGCAGCGCTGGTGCTTCTCACCAGATACCACAGGTGGCGTCACGAACTCTTATAAAATTAACAATTATCCACCCTTTTAAAGAGTGACCCCAGGGTACGGGCCAGGGAGCCGACCACCGCGACATCCCCAAGGCCAGGCAAAGGCCCGGGTACCAAGTCATCCCCATCCACCGGGCTAGTCACATCCTTCTCCACCTCCTCCGCTGACCTCATCGACTGGCTGACTGTGGGTTGACAGTAAGAGGGATCTCCAACCTCGTCATCATCACCCTGTGTGTTATCACACCCGTCGTCCTCATAGCCAACCTCTTCCTGCCCTGACCGAAAAGTCAAGTTGTCGCTCCAATCAGGTATTTGAGTCTCATCATCGTCTTCATCATTGTCTCCACCAACAGGAGTCACAGTTTGGGAGCGAGGGTCTACATTATGCTCAGAACCTTCTTCATCTGGTCCTGGATCCGACTTATAAAGATTCTGGGCATAAGTGCAGATCATTTCCTCATCTGGATTAACAGAAGCTCTGGAGCAGACCTCCATTTCCCAGGCTATAGTATGAGTAAACAGCTCTGCAGACTCAACCATCTGTGTTACCCCATACTCAGACGGGCAGCTGGAGACTTGGGAGCTGTGAGGAAGCAAGTGCGATTGGGATGACACCTCTGAGGACTGGGGTATTTGTGATGTTGAAATTGAGGTGGAGGAGAGCCCACTTGATATCCGTTGAAGCACCTGCTGTTTTTGTGCCTCATCTGGAATTTGTAGCGATGGGCGTGTCCGTAAGAAAGGGATCGTATCACATTGTCCACGAAAAGAAGTCGACATCTTAGTTTGGCTGGAAGATGGTCTTTCTTCTGCAGATGTTACTCCCCCCCCCACAGCGGGGGGGCTCGACCCACCAGCGGACAGGCTCCAGTATTGGGAGAGGGGGGCTGGCCGTCAGGGTCCACCGCGGCTCTGGCACAAACCCGGCGACACGGAGGTGGCATGGGCAGGAACGGACTGGCCGTGTCGGCTTCTCACTTTTTGGATTTCAGAAGGGCATGACATGCCTATATCTGTGTCTCCCCCTCCTTTAACTCCTCCACCTCTTTTCTTTTCGCATGACTATATGTACTTGTCACTTTTCCATGTGTTAGTTATGTCTTCTGAGCAGTTTGTCAGTTTTTGGACACCTTTGAAGGTGTTTTCTATGTGTTTCTATGTGTTTTTGCTTGCCTGCCATTGGTTTTAACGGTGTTCGAAGGTGTTCGACGAACAGTTCGGCGAACACACGGGTGTTCGACGAACCGAACAGAACTCGAACACTACGGGGGTGGCTCAACACTACCAATGACCATCTGGATGATCCAGAGGAGGCTTTGGAGAAGGTCATGTGGTCAGATGAGACCAAAAATGAATTTTTGGCATCAACTCCACTCACCATGTTTGGAGGAAGAAGGATGAGTACAACCCCAAGAACACCATCCCAACCATGAAGTATGATGCGGAAAACATCACACTTTGGGGGTGCTTTTCTGCAAAGGGGACAGGACAACTGCAGTGTATTGAAGGGAGGATGGATGGGATCATGTATCACGAGATTTGGCCAACAATCTCCTATCTTTAGTAAGAGCATTGAAGATGGGTCGCGGTTGGGTCTTCCACCATCACATTGACCCAAAACACACAGCCAGGTCAACTAAGGAGTGGCTCATTAAGAAGCATTTCAAGATCCTGGAGTAGCCTAGCCAGTCTCCACACTTTAACCTGATAGAAAATCTTTGTAAGGAGCTGAAACTCAATGTTGCCCAGCGACAGTCCTGAAAACGGAAAGATCTGGAGAAGTGTGGCACCCTGCTACCCACAGGTACCACAGGACCCAAAAGGGTGCATGGACGGACTTCTCCACAAGAGGCCCTCATTACATAACAGACACCTCCATCCTTCCACCTCATACCACAAGAGGGAGCCCTGTTAGGGATATATATACTGGAGGGTGGAGTTAGGTAGGGAGAGTGTGCTGACACTTTAGATCAGTGAAGGAGCAGCATGTCTGCTGCTGAGCTGAGGGCCCCGAGTGTGGACGGAGGCAAGGAGAGGAGAGAGGAGTTAAGGGGGCAGAGGAGCATCTGCAGCTCACCCCAGGACACAAGCTGGACACCAGGTCCGCGCCTACAGGGTCCTCTACACCCAGTAGGGACAACCGGCATACCAGGAGGATTCCAGACCCCTGGTCAACCTGAAGCTACTATCATTTACAGAACTAGGAACCACAAAGGCCCCAGCGTCCAGGGATAGTGGTAGCCAGAGAAAAGTTCTACTACCAAGTAGAAAGGTGAGAGAGTGAAACAGTGCAGAAGCTAGGCCTAGTTCCAGGCTGGCAAGAAGCTTTAGAGAGAGGAAGAAACGGACCAGGAGGCCTAATACCCGCTCACTGGGGAGAGGCCAGAAGTGCACCCTTCCTACTAAGTACCCTGGAACATACCTGCCGTTACACCAGTAAAGGTACTGAAGCGAATCCCCTGTGTGCGTGTCTGTCATTCCCCCTGACCCAACCGGGCCACCTCTCACCTGCATCCCTTCCATCAACCCTGCCCCGGGGGCCCGCTCTGCCTGTGGGGAGCAGAAACATCCCAGTTGCCATCCCATCATCCCCGGAGGTCTGCAGCAGCGCTGGCACCCATTACCAGGAGCCAAAGGTGGCGTCACGACACAAAAACTGTTAGCAAACCCCCTTTTAAAGAGTAACCCCAAGGTACGGGCCCGGGAGCCGACTACCGTGACATCCCAAGAAGGTAAAGGCCTGGGTACCGAGTCCCCCATATCCGCCTGGGTGAGTCAACTCTTCATGGCATCACGAATAGAGATGAGAGGTGTTCGATTCGAACTGTTCGCCAATCTCAAATTCGAGCTGTTTTGGGCGGTGTTCGAGTCGTTCGACGAACGCGAACGATTTGCAAAAAATTCGGCTGTTTGAGGTTATGTTCGTTAAACTGTTCGTGCACCAAAAGCGTAA
The DNA here is from genome assembly GCF_046119375.1 of Phyllobates terribilis. Taxonomy (NCBI): domain Eukaryota; kingdom Metazoa; phylum Chordata; class Amphibia; order Anura; family Dendrobatidae; genus Phyllobates; species Phyllobates terribilis. The sequence goes on along the minus strand of NW_027362761.1, from coordinate 244,433,394 downwards.
CTGGATATTTTCACATCATGCAGGGATTGTCTGACACTCACTGTAATGCCACAGCCATGATGGTTGCGGCATTAGAGTGGATGCCCAAATCGATGGGAACAGTGCTCACAGTGAAACATGAAAAGCCGGAAATTCATCAGCAGCATACACCGGTACCCGACAATTTAGAACAGAAACAATAGAGCATCACACATAGATTAGACAGCGTGGGAAAATTCTCCTGCGCTTGCCGTGAGCGCAGGAGAATTCTCTCATGCTCACCGCAAGCGGAGGAGAATTTTCCCACGCTGTCAGTGATGTGCATGAGGTGAGCCGAGTTCATTGGACATGAACTCAGCTCATCTGGATGCCGTCACAGCCAGACTCTGAGGAGCGCAAGCATTCAAACGCTTCTCAGTGTCTGCGGCATGGCAAGCTGGATGGCAGCTTTCGGCTGCGATCCAGCCTGTCATGTCAATGTAGCAGAGCTGAAACCGTCCTGGGAACCATGGAAAGGTAAGGATGATGTTGGTTTATTATTTTACTTTTATTGCAGAAGACATTGGCTTCAGCTGGAATGGCCGTGATGGTAAGTATGGTTTAATTTAGAACAATAAAGAATTGTGTGTTTATTTCAATTAAAGGACTTTATTCTGGGTGTTTGTGTTTTTGACTTTGACTATGAGGTTAGTAATGGGGGTGTCTTATAGACGCCTCTCCATTACTAACCTGGGCTTGATGTCAGCTGGCATTATAAGCTGACATCAACCCCAGCCCTATTACCCCACTGCCACTGCTACAGGGCAGTAAGAAGAGCGAGGCTAAGAGCCAGAATTGGCGCATCCTATGGATGCGCCATTTCTGGGGCGGCTGACGGCTAGTGTTTCTAGCCTCGGAGGGGGCCAATATTCATGGCACCCTTCCTGGGCTATCAGCCCCCAGCTGTCTGCCTAGCCTTTGCTAGCTATTAAAATAGGGGGGACCCCACGTCATTTTTTTGGAGGTCCCCCATTTTAATAGCTAGTAAAGGCTAGGTATTCAGCTGGGGGCTGATATTAGTAGCCTGGGAAGCTCCATGGGTATTACCCCCTTCCCAGGCTTCAAACATCTGCCCCAGCCGTCTGCTTAACCTCCGCTAGAGACTAAAATTACAGGGAACCCCACGCCAATTTTTAACACTAAATGACAAGTACAATAATCAACACTATCACTGTACTTATTATATATGTGACTGACATGTTTCTATCTATCTAATCTATGTGTGATGCTTTATTCTTTCTGTTCTAATTTGTTGGGTACCGATGCTGAATTGCCGGCCGGCTTTTTTAAAGAATGTGTCTTCTGAGCAGTTTGTCAGCTTTTAGACACCTTTGAAGGTGTTTTCTATGTGTTTTTATTTGCCTGCCATTGGTTTTAACGGTGTTCGACGGTGTTTGACAGTGTTCTAAGGTGTTCGACGAACAGTTCCACGAACATCCCGGTGTTCGACGAACCGAACCGAACCCGAACATTACGGGGGTGGCTCAACACTAGTCACGAACAGGATTTCGTGCTCGTTGCCACCGGGTACTGTGTGCCGTATTTGAACTGTGTTTGAACTGTGGTGAACATCGCCGCCATTACCGCGTCGCTGCGCTGGAAGAAGAGGGGAGTATCCGCGGGAACCAGAGAGGCGTGACCGTTGGTAGCGCGTGACGCCCAAGCCCTGCCTCGCGCTCTGACACCGCAACAGGAAGTGTCAGGTCCTGGAAGGAGACCGTGATCTGTGGAGCAGCGGCCTACCTGGTAAAAGTAAAGAAGGTAGGCTACGGTTTACTAGGGGGGCGCAACCATGGCCGACGACCAGCAAGACGCCGGAGCACAGGTTAACGCTCCTGATGCTCAAATCGCGCCCGGTGCTGCTCAGGCTGGAGTGGCCGCCCCACCACCAGGGGTCATGACTCCAGTGATACCCATGGCCCTGCCGTACGTCCCCGGAGCGAAATGGCTTCCCCAGTATGACGGCAAACCAGACACCCTGTCTGGGTTCAAAAGGAAAATATGCAGTGTATTGGACATGTACTCAATGACTGGTAAACAGAGAGCCGCTGTTGTGCTGGGTCAATTGGCTGGTGCCGCAGAGCGGGAAGTTGAAACCTGGCCAGCCGCAGACCAGGAATCAGTATCTATTATATTTAAGAGACTGCAAACTGTCTTTGAAAACCGCACTGAGACAGATCTTCGGATGAGGTTCTACCACTGTACCAAGAAACCTGAGGACAGTATCCGGGACTATGCCTGGCGTTTACAAGAGGCCCTGCGGGCCCTGAAACAGCATACATGATGAAGGCAAAATGCTGATAGAACAATTCATCCGGTGGTTAAGGTCCCAGGAGGAGAGCAGAACTGTACGGCGGTGGGCCTTAGATTATCCAAATGCCACCTTTGACGCCCTGAAGAACATGGCTATTAAGGGTCTTCAGCCCCTGGAAACATCAGATACTGCTATCCAGCATTACCAGGGTGGGGCCACTCCAATGCCCACAGCACTCACTCATTAGCGGCTGAGGCAAAAGTGCAAGCAGCGTCCCCTAGCGAGCTGGACAACCTGCGCTCTGAAGTGCGTCAGCTAAGTAAAACCCTGGCCACTGTTCTGAGCGCCCTGCAGCTACAGACGGAGCCCGAGCCGGATGGAAGGATCCTACTCGCCGACAGTTCTGAGGATGTCCCCTGGATGAGGAGAAGAGGGAGGACAACGCCACCCCGTGGGAGGACCAACGACCGACCTCGCCCTCCAGGTGAACTCGTTTGTTACCGTTGCCACAAGGCAGGCCACACCACACGGATCTGTCCTTTAAACGGGCAAACCATCGGGCCAAGGGCCGACACCCAGGAGAAGATCAACCAGGCCCATCGAGCTGGTACGACCAGTTTGTAGGAGGAAGGCCTTTCCTGTCCATTGTGCTGGACGGCATAGCAACACCTGCACTGCTGGACACCGGGTCACAGGTAACCATCATTCCTGATGTCCTCTACAAAAGGTACTGGCCCATAGATGAACTCCACCCGCCAGCCCCAAACCTCTCTGTGTATGCCTCCAATGCCCTTCCTCTTAACCTAGTCGGGGTTAAGGATGTGACAGTGAAGGTGGGAAGAGTGGAACTAAAGGACCAAGGACTGATTGTAATAGAATCTAACCCTGGTGATACAAACCCATATATGATACTTGGCACAAATGTTGTTGGTAACTGTTTGGGAGAAGTGTTGTTTTTACTCCAACAGATTGCTGACACTGCCAAACCAGGGCAGAGGAAGGTGCTCCAAAGAGAGATTAGAGTCCACCTGTACCAGCAACAGGTAAAACTAACAGGTGGTGAGATTGGTAATGTACGGGTGACAGACCCGATACCCATTGTGATTCCCCCAATGAGTGAAATGCTGATTTGGTGTAGGGCAGCAATAGGTCTCAAGGGACAGAACTACCAGGCGGTAGTAGAGCCCGTTAACTCAGAGCACAGACCTACACTCCTAACTGCTAGAGGGGTAGTTGACGTGCGCAATGGGAGGGTACCCGTACGCCTCCTAAATTGTGGGGAGGAGGAAGTCAAATTGCCAAGATACGCCACTGTTGCCAGACTGTATACTGTGAATAATAATGCCATACACACAGTGGAATCCTTGACCCCACCAGATACAGTGAAGGACAATGACTCCAAAACCAAGCTGGAGGAATGGAGGAATCCCTGGCTGCACTAAAATCTGCCAATTATTTCTCTACATTGGATCTTACTAGCGGGTACAGGCAAGTCTCTGTTGCTGAGGAAGACTGGGAGAAGACAGCCTTCACCACCCCGATGGGATTATGCGAATTCAACAGCATGCCATTTGGACTCTGCAACGCACCCGGAACGTTCCAGAGGTTGATGGAGTGTTGCTTGGGACACCAGAACTTTGAGACGGTGCTGCTATACCTGGATGACGTTATCGTGTACTCGAGGACGTATGAAGACCATCTAAAGCACCTGGCAGAGGTATTTGAGGCATTGTCCCGGTATGGGATGAAATTAAAACCTTCCAAGTGCCACCTGCTTAAACGGAAGGTTCAGTACCTGGGACAAAAAGTCAGCCCAGAGGGGGTAGCACCAGACCCGGAGAAGGTCACTGCCATCCAGAAGTGGCCTGAACCAAGGAATATCAAAAAAGTATGTCAATTTCTGGGACTGGTCGGGTACTACAGGAGGTTCATTAAGGACTACACCAAAAAAGGCAGCACCTTTACAAGATCTCCTAGTAGGACAGTCCAAAAGAGGTAAAAGTCCCCCATTCCAGTGGGGCAAAGAACAGACTGAGTCCTTTGCATTAATAAAGGAAGCCCTAACCGGTGAGGAAATCCTGGTTTACCATGGCTACAGCCAACCTTTCCTGTTATACACAGATGCCAGCAATGAGGGTCTGGGAGCTGTGTTGTCCCAGAAGCAAAACGGCAGAGAAAAGGTAATTGCCTATGCCAGTAGGAAGCTTCGCCCTACTGAGAGGAACCCGGAGAATTACAGTTCCTTCAAGTTGGAGTTCCTGGCCTTGGTCTGGGCTATCACTGAAAGATTCAAGCATTACCTAGCCTCAACTAAATTCACAGCCTTTACCGACAATAACCCCTTGACACACCTGGAGACAGCCAGGTTGGGAGCCATGGAACAGCGTTGGGTGACCAGATTGTCGAATTATCAGTTCACAATCAAGTACCGGGCAGGTCACAAGAACACCAATGCTAATGCCCTGTCAAGAATGCCCCACCAGTCGGACTCCGAGGATGAAGTGGATGACTTAGAAGAAATTGAATTACCTGCTTTCCACAGAAATGGAATGGTCCACGAGCAACACACTTCCAGAAGATGTCATGGTAAGACGCTAAACCCTTTACCTCATCACAGTTGGAAGGAGACCCAGGACAGTGACCCGGTTGTCAGCCTCATCAAAGGACTGATAACCCAAGAAGGTTCTCACCTGGAGAAGGATGCTCCTCCACAAGCCAAACACCTGTGGAATGAGAGAAGCCGACTGTTCATCTACAGAGAAAAGCTGTGCAGGAGGTATGTCAACCCAAAAACCCATGAAATGGTGTGGCAGATTGTAGTGCCCAGGACGGATATCCAGATGGTGCTAGAGGCCTACCATGACCAAGGAGGTCATTTTGGCTGGAAGAACCTGGAAACCCTGCTGAAGGACCGGTTCTATTGGGTTGGAATGCGGAGTTCCATAGAAAGGTGGTGCCGGAATTGTGGGCCCTGTAGCCTCAGAATGAAAGACTACGGAAGTCAGAAAGCACCCTTGAAGTCTATCAAAACAACCCATGCCCTGGAGATTGTCGCTCTGGATCACGTCAAAGTGTCGCCCAGCAGGTCAGGCTATTCCTATGCCCTGACCATGGTGGATCACTATTCCAGGTTCCTGGTGGTAGCTCCTGTCAAGGATCTGACAGCAGAAACTGCAGCAAGAACATTCCAAGCTTACTTCTGCAGGCCCCATGGATACCTGGACAAGGTGCTAACAGATCAAGGCCCTGGCTTTGAAGCTGAGCTGTTTAAAGAATTCTGTCACCTATATGGATGCAAGAAGATCAAGACTACACCATATCATCCTCAGACCAACGGTATGTGCGAGAAAATGAATAACATCGTCATTGACCTGTTAAAAACCAGTGGCCAGAAAAGCTACCTGACCTAGTGGACCTGTATAACCACATACCTGTGAGTTCTACTAATTATACCCAAGCGTACCTCATGAGAGCAAGACCTGGAAAATTGCCCATGCACCTGGAGCTCGGAGTGGTAGAACCTGCTGCAGATATGTCCAATGAAGATTGGGACACAAATCGGCAAGAGCAATACAGGAAAGTACAGGCCTGTGTTGAAGACAGCCTAAACAAAGTCAGGGAAAGACAAGAAGACCAGTATAACAAGTATGCACCAGCAGAACCCTTGGCACCCGGAGAAATAGTGCTAAAGCGGAAAAGAAGGGGTCACAAGCTCGATGATCAGTGGGAAAGAGAGCCCTACACAGTGTTAAATTCCAGATTTGACAACACCAAAACCGGCCTGATCAGCAAGGATGGGGGTAGGACCACCACAACAGTCTCAAGAGACCACTTGAAATTGTGCCCAGGTCTACTGAAGACACAGGAGGAAGAAGTACCTCTTATAACACCGGAAAAACCCAAGGAAGATGTAGTTCATACAGTCCAAGGAGACTTCCCAGCGGACTGGCCTCAACTCGATGGAGCAGTTATCATACCAGTGATACACTTCTGTCAGCCACCACAAGAACCTCCACCACAAGAAGAACCTGTGAACACCCAAGAAGAACTTGCTCAGGAACAGGAAGAGTCCCCAGTAAGAGGAGGATCACCAGTGGAAGCAGAACCTGAGGGTCCAGTAAACAGTGCACTTGCCAGTCCTATAGAGATGTTGAGGCAGTTCTATAACTTACCCGCACGTACACCTGATAGGTTAGCGGATAGTGCATGCACAGACACCAGTATCACCCCAGTGCTATGTAGATCCACACGCAGCACACAAGGCCAAATCCCTACCAGGTATAGGGAATAAGGTACAAAATGCCTACAGTGTAAAATAGTTACCCGTAAGGGTACAGTAGAGAAATTTGTTTTTGTGTGAACTGGAAAATAATGTGTGCCTTTAGTTACACGTAAATGGTATAAAGACTTGTAGGCTGAGGACTGTGAGCAGCCAAAAACTGTCCGTTGTAAATAGTTGCACTTATTAAAGTGCCCCCTATTGGTTTTATATTAAAAGACCACTGAACAAAAACCCGTCTGGCGTGGCCGAAGACGTGGTCCAACACCTGGATCACTTATGCCCTGTAGTCATGCCCAGGGCCTACGTTGAGGGTTTTCAGGCGGGTCCCTCATGCTACTCATGTTGCACCTTCACCAGTGAGATGGACACCTGGTTATTGGACTCACTGTAACTTTAATATATGTTATTGTTATTGTAATTGTTATTGTTACCTGTTTACAAAAAAAAAAAAGCTTCAGTCCAGGAGTACTGAGTTGTACTAGAGGGGAATGTGGCACCCTGCTACCCACAGGTACCACAGGACCCAAAAGGGTGCATGGACGGACTTCTCAACAAGAGGCCCTCATTACATAACAGACACCTCCACCCTTCCACCTCATACCACCATAGGGAACCCTGTTAGGGATATATATACTGGAGGGTGGAGTTAGGTAGGGAGAGTATGCTGACACTTTAGATCAGTGAAGGAGCAGCACGTCTGCTGCTGAGCTGAGGGCCCCGAGTGTGGCCGGAGGCAAGGAGAGGAGAGAGGAGTTAAGTGGGCAGAGGAGCATCTGCAGCTCACCCCAAGACACAAGCCGGACACCGGGTCCGCGCCTACAGGGTCCTCTACACCCAGTAGGGACAACCGGCATACCAGGAGGATTCCAGACCCCTGGTCAACCTGAAGCTACCATCATTTACAGAACTAGGAACCACGAAGGCCCCAGTGTCCAGGGATAGTGGTAACCAGAGAAAAGTTCTACTACCAAGTAGACAGGTGAGAGAGTGAAACAGTGCAGAAGCTAGGCCTAGTTCCAGGCTGGCCAGAAGCTTTAGAGAGAGGAAGAAACAGACCAGGAGGCCTAATACCCGCTCACTGGGGAGAGTCCAGAAGTGCACCTTTCCTACTAAGTACCCAGGACCATACCTGCCGTTACACCAGTGAAGGTACTGAAGCGAATCCCCTGTGTGCGTGTCTCTTATTCCCCCTGACCCAACCGGGCCACCTCTCACCTGCATCCCTTCCATCAACCCTGCCCTGGGGGCCCGCTCCGCCTGTGGGGAGCAGAAACATCCCAGCTGCCATCCCATCATCCCCGGAGGTCTGCAGCAGCGCTGGTACCCATTACCAGGAGCCACAGGTGGCATCACGAGACAAAAACTGTTAACAAACCCCCTTTTAAAGAGTGACCCCAGGGTACGGGCCCAGGAGCAAACTGCCGTGACATCCCAAGAAGGTAAAGGCCCGGGTACCGAGTTCCCCATATCCCCCTGGGCGAGTCAGAAGATCTTTATGGAGGAGTGGGCCAAACTCCCTGCTGCAGTGTGTGCAATCTTGGTCAAGAACTACAGAAACAATTGACCTCTGTAATTGCAAACAAAGATTTCTGTACCAAATATTAAGTTCTGTTTTTCTATTGTATCAAATACTTAATTAATTTGCATTTTATTGCATGAAATATGTAAAAATCATACAATGTGATTTTCTGTTTTTTCTTTTTCTATTCTGTCTCTAACAGTTGAAGTGTACCTCTTCATTCTTTGTAGGTGGGAAAACTTAAAGATCTGCATGAACAGTCTGTGAAGATATTTGCCCTTTTACAATAAGCTTTCTAATCCACTGAATATCCTATTCATAACTTTATGTTTCAGATATATTTAATAATAAGAAACTTGGGCTACACTAACTCTATGGTTTCTAATCCATAATTGATCTTGATTCCTGTATTGTAGTTTCAGTTTACAGACCCTCCATCTGCAGTTCCTACCAACCACAGCAACAACTCACCGAAAGGACATTAAATTCAAAAATCATCACAGGAAAAAAAACATTTTACCAACATCAGGTCACAATACTAATAAACTATAGGATGCAGCAGACCCTATGATAAAGGCTGAGGCAGCACAGGTGCAAAATACTGATGAAACAACAATACCTCCCAACTTTTGAAGAAGAGAAAGAGGGACAGATTATGCAGAAAATTTTGTCCACGCCCCTGGCCACACCCTGATCCATGCCCATTTACAATTTCTTTCTCCCCTGGAAGGAGTAGTTGTCAGAGGGGCGCTGGTAATGAGGGGCATTCAGCAAACGCCCGAGACTGCAGGGTGCAGACCAAAATCCAGTACTGTCTGCTGTATCTGGGACAGCTGCTACTAGAGATGAGCGGATGGATTGCCGGGTCTCTGGTCCAGCATCCAGGTCAGTGTTGCCTGGCGGCTGAACAGGAGGCCGTGAATATCTAATGTTCCGGTGTCCCCGGCGGCTTTTGATCACCCAGGGCAGCGTGACGTCATCTGTGCATCCTACTCATCTCCAGTTGGGACCTGTGGATTTTTTTTGCTACTTCATTCACAGTCGGAGGCGCCAGAACTTTCTCATCTTTATGTAGCTTCACTTATATGACATCTTGCTTTTTTGTGTCTGTAAGGCCGTGTTCACATGTCCCAATCCTGGTATGCATGGCCCCCTCATCCCAATCCTGGTATGCATGGCCCCTTCATCCCCAATCCTGGTATGCATGGTCCCCTCATCCCCAATCCTGGTATGCATGGCCCCCTCATCCCCAATCCTGGTATGCATGGGCCCCTCACCCCCAATCCTGATATGCATGGCTTCTTCATCCCCAATCCTGGTATGCATGGCCCCCTCATCCTCAATCCTGGTATGCATGGCCCCCTCATCCCCAATCCTGGTATGCATGGCCCCCTCATCCCTCTTCCTGGTATGTATGATCCCTAGTGATGAGCGAGCACTAAAATGCTTGGGTACTTGTTGCTCTGGTCGAGCAAATAGGAATGCTCGAGTGCTCGATCCGAGCAATGAGCCCAATGTAATCTATGAGAAACTCGAGCATTTTTCCGGCGGCCCCCCCCAGCGGTCTGCAGAGGGCCTAAAAATTGTCCCAATCGATGGGAAAAGTGCTCAAATGACATGGGAACAGCATGGGGAAGACCCCTGGAAGCATCTCTGAGTCCCAGTTCACTGCTGTCAACAATGTTGTTAGAGGTATTACGCCACTTTTACCCACTCACAATAAAACATACTAAAACAAAACCAAAATGGATTTTCTTGGGAAAAATGTTAAGGAACATCCTTTCCAGGGTAATGTCTTGTATATAAGGCAAAATAAATATACAAAAACAAAAATGCTCCTCCACACCTTGGGCTATGTTCACACGTAGAGTTTTTGATGCGTTTTTGCACTTTTGAATTGCTTTCAACAGTGAAAAATGCATTCCCCGGGAAATGTAATTTAAACATTTTACTACCTTATCTGGCCATGTGGTGTGTGAGACATGATCAGACACATTCATACAGTGCTGAAAAGACATGGGAACAGCATGGGGAAGAGCCCTGGAAGCATCTCTGACTCCCAGGTCACTGCCTAAAACTGTGGTCATCTCATCAGACGTGATCCTATATTACTGCGGTAATAATACAGCCATTTTTGGCAACGTGACAAATATTAAACTCCATTTAAAATGGGCAAGGTGTGTGGCAAGGGACGGGGAAGTAGACATAATGGTGATGGTGATAGTGCACGCAGAGGCCATGGGCAAGATGAAACTGTGTTATTTTTTGGGGGGTCAATTCCCATGCACCCCTTCACACCCAGACATGGGTATACACTTCAGGAATTGTTCTATTTTATGTCGCCCTCCTCCTTCTCATCCTCCATCACCATATCACCCGAGTTACCGTGATGCAACACCCACATCATTTTTTTAAGGGTGTTTCTGATTAGAGACGAGTGAATTTTTCAATATTCTTTTCGGATTACAATCGCCGCTTTTGCAATATTCGCCAATGTAATTGTCGAATATTCGCCGAACATTGCCGAACGCCACTGGATTCAATGGGTACCAAAACCAAATGCATACACCTTCAAACAGGACCAAAAGCTGCCAAAACACATCAATTTAGGGGCAGTAAATCAGGAAAGTGCCATCAATTGACCCAGAGTACAAGTAGTATAATTATTATTATTTATTATTATAGCGCCATTTATTCCATTGTGCTTTACATGTGAAAAGAGGTCACTGACTGGTACAATAGCAGAGAGGACGATGCCCATGAGGGGTCACAAACAGTCTATAAGGGATGGGTGAGGATACAGTAGGTGAGGGTACAGCTGGTCATAAAGCGGTATGGTAGAGCGAGGGTTACTGCAGGTTGTAGGCTTGTCTAAAGAGGTGGGTCTTTAGCTTCCTTTTAAAGGTTTCAACAGTAGACGAGAGTCTGATATGTTGGGATACAGAGTTCAACAGTAGAAGGGATGCACAGGAAAAATCTTGTATGCGATTGTGGGAAAAGAAGAGGGGATTAGAGAAGGAGATTTTGTGAGGATCGGAGGTTGTGTGCAGGTATGAATCGGGAGACTAGGTCACAGATATATGGAGGAGACCGGTTGTGGATGGCTTTGCATGTCATGGATACGGTTTTGATCTGAAGTCTCGGGCCAATGGGGAGCCAGTGAAAGGATCTTATAGATTGCAATCTTATAGATTACTGGAGCCAGTCCACAGTAAAAAAAAAGCAGCCATACAGTGTCCGGGAACCTTCCCACAGACTTTTCTTAGCCAAAGCTGCTTCTCGGCAGGGTTGGACGGGCCCACCAGAGAACCGGAGACTCCTTTGGTGGGCCCAATGTTCGTCAGTCTGACACTATTTCTCGGTGAGAGTTGTTTTTCACCACAGCCATATTCTTTAGCTCGGTGAAAGGACTGGTATAGAGGGAAACCGTATCTACTCCAGCTGTCATTTCTCCGCCACCAGGTTCCGGCTATTGTCACACACGACCATGCCTGGCTGCATGTTCAGTGGTGAGATACACAGATCAGGCTGCTGTGTTACAGCTTTCAACAACTCTGCAGCGGTGGGCGGTTTGTCACCTAAGCATTAAGCATATTATCTTCAGCACAGCCTGTTGCCGCTTGGCCAAGGCAGTGCTGCAGTGCTTCCAGCTTGAGACTGATGTGGTCATTTCGGAGATGGAGGCCGAACAAGGGAAGGTCCAGGAGCTAAACAATGTGATTACATTGAGGTTACAATGGCGAGTCTGGTTTTAATACAAAAGAAAGATCCTACTGTGTTTTTATTTTTTTTACAGTACGTCTCTTCAAATGTGTATTGGAGTTCGTCCTAATTTTTGTCAGCCCTTGAAATTGCTGCATATGCAGTAACAGTATAGAAGACGCACTCCTTAATAAAGGGAAGGACAATTCAAATAGATTCTATATTCTAGAATATTAACTGTGTTATCTGAAATTCTTTTACGGGTAAGGTATCACAGTATGGATAGCGTATTACACCAATCCAGCCAGGTATTATTGCCTTACCTGCGTGTTGCTGGCGCTGCCCAAAAAAATTTAAAATCTATTCTATTCCCTATCGATAACGCTGTTAGATGCATTTACAATAGGGACTAGGTGGTATCATCACCAGCTATAGATGAGTGTTCATTCTGGTCTCATAAATGTCTTCCACAGTCCATAACTTTTTTTCTTTTATTTCTTTGGCCTTATATACAAGTCATTACCCTGGAAAGAATGTTTCTTAAAAATTTTTCCATTTTAGCTTGTTTTTTGTATGTTTTTTTTTTGTCAGTCCGTAAAAGTGGTGTAATACTCTGACAACATTGTTCACAGATATGCTATTTGTCAGCAGCCAACTGTGAATATGTTTGAATCCACAACTGCAGTACTTTAAATGGAGCGTAATATTTGAAACGCTCATAAAAATTTCTGGATTATTAGGGCAGTCATATGGGATAATGTCTGATGGCCATGGTTTCAGGCAGTGGCTTAATAGTATGGTATTTGTCAGCGACCAAGTGTCAATTGGTTCAACAAAACACAGCTGTCTGACTTTAAATGGAGCGAAATTTTTGGCACGCTCCACAAAATTTCTGAATTATTACGGCAGTCATATGGATCACGAGTGTTTGATCATTGAAAAAAGTTCCTCTGCTTCCGCAATACAGTAATATGAATAAAACGAAAAAAAAGCTGGCTGTATTCTGCGATCAAGCAAATGTAGCTGTAAAATGGTGTACACTGACACACTGCTACAAACTATAAATGGAGGACAATATTTTCCATGTTCACTACAAATGGCTGATTTTGGAACGTAGTTATGTGTGACACGTCTGACGGAGAACCACGGTTTTAAATTGCGGGCCTGTAGTTTACTAATACTATTCTTCACAGCGACCTCGTGTCAATAGCTTCACCGACACACTGCAACAAAATGGAAATGGAGGCAAATATTTTCCACGTTCAGTTCAAATTTGTGGATTTTTATCGCTGTAATATGGAAAAATCTGGCTGTATTCTGCAGTGCTAACAAGCAAACAGAGCAGAAAAATGGTATACTTTGGATTTCTTTTTAAGCAAATAATCAGGATTAAGATAAAAAAAAAATTAGCCCTGGCCCCTGATATCTGGGGCTATGTCTACAAAAATCTGTAACAACAGCAGTAGCAGCAGACAGAATGTGCAATGAACCCCCTTGTGCTATATGCACTGCAGTCTGCAACAATCCCTGCCTGCCTGCCTAACTCCTGCTATCACCACTGAATATATGCAGCTCCATTAGTCCTCAGAAGGGCTGTTAGTTCAGATGGATTTATAGATATGCTGTGGAATACCTATACTAACTATAAACAAGCAAATCTCTCCCTGACTCAGCAGTAGCTCTCCCTATTCTGCCTGTTTCCGGGTTAGACTGTGACGAGCATAGTGGCGCCAGGTCTTATACAGACCTGATGACGCTATGCAGCCAGCCAATCACTGTAGTGCCACAGTCAACATGGCTACGGTATTACAGTGTGTGACAAGCAATCCCTGCATGTTCATTGGCTCTCTAAAGAGCGCCAAACATGCAGGGCGGGGACCCGAGCTCCTGCCCGAGCAACCCGGAAATACTCGCCGAGCTTGTCGAACACCGTGGCCCCCCATCACTGCACACATGAAAAAAATAAACACTTCTACTCTCCTTCCTTCCCTCTACTCCAGCACTGTGTCCTGTCTGCCAGCATCTCATCTCAGCATCTGAGCAGCGCATGACGTCACTGCCATGCGCCGTCACATGCCGAGGTGAGCTGCAGGGATATTCTCTCTTCTCAACGCCGGGATTATGGGAGTGGAGAGGAGTGAATATTCATTCTCTCTTATAGCGGGCACAGAGGATCGCTGTGCCGCAGCAGGAGCCGGCAGCTGAGATTGACAGTGTGCATTATTAAGGAGAATGGGCATGGAGAAGAGTGAATATTCATTTGCTTTAGCAGCAGGCACATGTGGTAGCTGCAACTGCCGCCTTCTACCTGTGACCGCTGCTTCACAGCTGCAATCCCCCCACCACCCTCCACAGCCAGAATGTATAGAAGCCGGGAGAACAGCTGAGCTGTGACGAGACGAGGGACTGAGTCCTCAAAGCGGTAAAGTTGGGAGCTATGAAACAACAACTCACATGCCTACCATTCATAAAGGGGGTGTTTACCTAGTATAAATGCACATGGATAAGGCCTGTATAGGACGACAGTCACGCAGATATGTGTAGCACAGTTTCTGCCTTACAGCCTATTAGTAACGCCCATACTATTAGGTCAGGCAGGCTGCCCAGCAGTATATAAGTGCATCTCACAAGGACAGACAAAACAATTTTCCCAGCCAACACTAAAGAGCCTGGCTGCATCCTGCATGCAGATGAAAAAAATGTGCAATAAAGATGTAATAAATGAGGTATTGGTCAATATTTTAGCCAAAATACATAAGCCCGCAATCCATGTCAATAATCCTCATTGTCATCCTCATCCTCTTGACATAGGTTTATACACTAAAATGAAAAACAACTCTACAAAAAGAACATCAAATAAAAAAAAAATCACAGAAAAAAAGGCAACCATATTTATCAAGGTCAGGTCACAATACTAGTGCACTATAAGATGGCCCTATGATAGAGGCAGGGGCACAACAGGTGTGTCTATATCATGGGGACCTGCTACTTCCTGTATTGTGACTTAGTGTTAGTAAATATGGATGCCTTTTTTCTGTGTTGCTTTTTCAATTATATATAACACTGCCATTAAGAACAGACTGGCACATTTCTGTCAAACAAAGTGCCCTTTGTCACATGGGAACATATTTAAAAACAATATTGTCCAATCAAAATACAAATAGATAAATTATTCCCAGCTGATCCAACAAACCTCCACTCCGCCTTGCCCAGAATACTACACGAATTTAATGCTATGATAGGCAGACTTTATTTCATAGAATCATAGAATGCTAGAGTTGTAAGGGTCATCATGTCCAATCCCCTACTCAATGCAGGATTCACTAAATCATCTCAGACAGATGTCTGTCCAGCCTCTGTTTGAAGACTTCTATTGAAGGCGAACTCACCACTTCTCGTAGCAGCCTGTTCCACTCATTAATCACCCTAACTGTCAAAAAGTTTTTTCTAATATCTAATCTGTATCTTCTCCCATTCAGTTTCATTCAATTCTATTCATTCCATAGTGCTGTATTAGGTAGTCCCCTTCTCTGGCTTTTGGGCTGTTGCGATAGTAAGCCTATCTACACATATGGACCACCATGAGGAAGGAAACCGTAGTTTTTCCGAAACACGTCAGTCTTTTTGGTCCATCCAGGCCCCCGTACTGGTAGGAATCAAGTGCGCTGATATCACGCAGGTCCTTCAACCTGGTGACACGCACCAACATAGGTCCTTGATGACCATTCTCCAAGCGCTGACACACGGACACACTGATGCCAGGAGAGCTGCCTAGGAGCAGGTTAGTCACCGGCCGGGACCCTGTTCCTCCCTCTCCCACCCCCAGTACCTACTTGCCATCAACGCAAGCAGCATACCAGCCGGACCGCGCTCTCCGTGGTCCTCTGCAATCAGGACACTACGCTCCACAGGTATTCAGCAGACGGATATGACTTAACTGTAAGTCAATAGAGACATTATCTATTAGTCAACGCCAGTAGCACTTTGCAGGGGCATCCTCCCCCACTGTGATACCTACCAGCAACTGGGCTTACCATTGCAACAGCCCAAAAGACAGAGAAGGGGACTAACTAATACAGCACTATACCGAGTACCCCCAATGTGCAATAAGTAGCCCCAAAAATGACTCACACTGAAATACTCCTCATCAAGAAATAACCTGGGGCTATTTTACCATCCATTCTGAAGTCTTATCAGCAATTCAGCACATTAGCAATCTGCTATAACACAACTAATACTGGCACTACAGGTAAAACTCGCTCTTTTAACTTCTCTAAACAGATCAATACTTCATCAATGAACTTAATATAGTTCTACTCTTTCTACCTTTAGCAGTACGACTTAAACTCCATCATCCCTAAACCTGCTCTACTTTTCACCCGTCAAGAGACACCAATACCACCAACAGGTAATCACTACTATATAGGCAAACTAAACATTCTTCTCAAGGTACATCCATAATTATTCAAATGTACTTTTCCCTTCCAGCTACTAGACACTTTCCACTACTAGTCACTTGATTCTATTTTACCCTATTGGACCCTCCCATAAAGACCTGAAATCACAGGTAAATCACCTACCCATCCACCGAATGGTTATAGGAAGTTTCGCCCCCAGCAGTTCGCCCCCAGCCGTTCACCTCCAGGTACATTTCGCCCCCAGGTACATTTCGCCCCAGCACATTTCACCCCCAGGAAGATTTGCCCCCGCACATTTCGCCCCCGCACGTTTCGCCCCCGGACATTATTCCTGTTTAAAAATGCTTCCAAGCTTCAAAAATGTCACATTTTCAAAGTTGTGAAAGAATTAACTGCACCAGAAACTAGCAAAATGCAGAATTCCATAATAAAAGGATTACATTAGGAAAAACGAGCAAACATGTAAGAAGTATTTGTGAAAAAAAAAGCATACTAACTCAATGGTTCATTAGGTCGGGGTCATATGCAGCGTAAATGTCTAAATTCCATCCACATGCTGATGAAAAAATGCACAGTTAAAAAAAATGACATGCAGTGCAGCAGTGGCGTACCTACCATGTAGGCAGGGGACGCCACTGCCCCCGGGCCCTCAGGGGGCCTGCTGCCAAGGTGTGTAATGTGCCCATGAACACCGGGCCCCCTGGATCTACCATGCTCTGGTAGGTGCCTGTCACCTACTGGAGCATGGCAAGGATAAATTAATACTCACCGCCTGCTGCTGCGCTGCTTTCCTCACTCTGCTTTGATGCAGATCCTGAGACGTGAGCGATCACATGATTGCATACATCATTCCAGGTCCTGTATCAAAGCAGAGGAACAGAGCGTGTGGCAGCAGGAGGTGAATATTAATTAACCCCCTGCCATGCTCCGGTAGGTGACAGGCACCTACCGGGGCATGGTGTACCCTCTTCCCAGCATTAATTCAGCATTGGAACTTCATTTCAGGCTGTTGGCAGGGGGCGTGGCTAAAGGGGGCAGGGCATCGCCGAGGAAGGGGGGCCCAGGCCCCTTCAAAACTTTGCTATGGGGCTAGGGCCAAGCTACTTATGACCCTGCATGTGAATGTATGCTGCCATTATGCAAAGAAGATTCCAGCCATTCAGACAAGGGGCTAAAATTCTGCACTAAAACCTGCACCTAAATCCATAGCGCTAAAGGGAGATTTTGGTGTAGAATTATCTACACCAGAATAGCTGTATATCTACAGTTGTGGATAATCCACAGAGGTTAGGAGACATGTTAATGAATCCTTAAGGTACGTTCACATGCACTAAGTAGTTGCAGCAGACAATCTGCAGCTATTTTATAGCAGAAAATTCTACACTAAAATTGATATCTAGTGATGCGGGTTTGATGCGACAACCTTGTCCTCTGGCTGTGATTGACAATGGCTGGATACCTGCAAATCATGGTTGGTGGACAAGGCTACCACTCTGCTTATGAATATGGCAGACCACTGTATCTCAAAGGTCGGACTTCTACTTTGAAGCTGAGCAGAGAATCAGACTGCAACTAAACAAGTGAGGCATAGTTGGAATCAGTAGCCCTCACCCTACATTATACTATCCTCAAAGTTTCCCTTTAAGGCAAAAAAATCACATAGTATTCTATATCAGCACTTTGTAATATAGAATTTTTCACATTTCTGCAACATAAACTTTGCAATAATTCTGCATAATGGAAATGTTAAATGCTTACCAGAGTCATGCAGAAGGAACTGCTGCTGGATACCATCAATATTGATCTCCTGGAACACCTGGGGAATAACAAGTTGATCAAGGGTTTGGGGCAACCTTGGAATATTGCCAAGTTGCCTTCATAATCGTATTGTTCTCTTCAGTGATGCTTTCTTTGGGAGAAGTGCTACATTAGAATGGGCTCCTGAGATGACTTCTGTGAGAATCTGTTGTGGTGTCTCCGGTGTTGTCCTTGCCCTGGTGACCGCCTCATTGACAAGTCGGATTGCTTCAGGTCTTGCTGCTTGTGCTGCGTGGTTGTGGGGATTGGTTACTTTCACCACTTCACCAGATGCTTCATTGGTCCAAACACGTCCCTTGCAAGTGGACCGTTTTTGACACACCCAGATGGAATGGACATCGTCAGATGTTCGTTTGGAAAATACGTAAATGTGATTCTCGTAGACCAACTTCTTCTTCCCACGTTTAGATAGAACGGAATTCATACTTGTAGACCGTGAATTGCTGTGAAAGCTGATTTTTTTGTGCTCGTACACCTCTCTCTTTGTAGAGATTTTAAACACTGCTATATTCTGATGTAAAGATGGAATAAAAGCTAGTCTAATGCAACTTGCAGGACACCTGACATGCAAATTGTTACATCTGCAACAAAACTTGCAAAAATGCAGGTCAGTGCTGGGTCAGGTAAAAGTTCACAAAATGTTTAGATTTTAGAGTGGTTTACATTCCCCAATAAATCAGGCCTCATTCACACTACATTTTTTTAATCCGTTTATTTTTTTTACATTCCCCACATAAATCAGGCCTCATTCACACTACATTTTTTTAATCCGTTTATTTGTTTCGTGTTATGTTTTTGTAACACAAAAGCGTTTTAGAAACGTTTTGGAAAATGTCTTGTTAAAATTGCGGGCAAAATGCTCAGACACTATAATGCAATCAGTTGTGAGGTTTACAGATGGAAACCGTTGATTTAACATGTCACAAAAGTGCAGCACTCTGTACAGTACTTTGGTGACATGTGGATTGATGACGGACGGGAATTTATGAACCACAAGGACAAACTGGCGAAACATCCAAACACAAAATTCTGGGGGCAAAACAGGGTACAAACATCCAAGGGCAAACTGCTGGGGGCGAAACATCCGGGGGCGAACTGCTGGGGGCGAAACATCCGGGGGCGAACTGGGGGCGATATGTGCGGGGGTGAAATGTGCGGGGGACAAAACATCCTGGGGGCCAAATGCTGGGGACAAAATGTGCGGGGGCGAAATGTACGGCGAACTGCTGGGGGAGAACTGCTGGGGGCGAACTGCTGGGGGCGAAACATCCAATTCCCCCACCGAATATGGTGAGTATCCCACCTTCCTAATCTCTGCATCTCCTATCCCAATATAGGGGCGCACCTGGAAGCAAGTCCACATCTCTCGCCTATGGAAGGACCCCAACTACAGCTTCTACCAAGCTCCCTCCATTAATCAACCTGTGTGCATCTCTTAGTTTTATCATTTATATCATTTTTAAGCTTTTTAGGCCCTTCCCCCTCTTATTGTACCATTACCCCTAATAAACTTAACCTAATTTTATCTATTCCGGCTCAGCCATTTTATTATTTATAACCTATTTATCTTTTAACCACACCTAGCAATGCAAGGCATACTGTATTTTTTAATCTTTGACATTTGTATACACAGGCTTTCTGACCGATCACTACACTCATCAGCCTATTGTGGTTTTAGTCACAGCTTGATCCTACCCATATAATTGAAGGATATCAGCCCATGAGAGTTTCATATTAGGTTAGGTTCCCAATAAAGAAGGTTGCTTTGTCGATGGTTGTCGGGCATGCATGAATTGACCAATTTATGTGTTAAGTATCTTAATTTTCCTTGTTTTTCTAGAGCAGAAATGCAATTGCAGTTTTGTGTGTTCCATGTTTGCATGCTATAGCGTTGCAGAGTGCAGCTTTAATTTATTAGTTACATATGGAAGTGGCTCTCTTTGTTTACACCAGTTCACACTTGTTTTTCTGTTTGGAAGTGATTGTCAGTCTTTGATATTTATATACACAGCATTTCTGACCGAGCACTTTACCCATCATCCTATGGCGGTTTTAATCACATCTTGATCCTAAATACCCATATAATTGAAGGCCCAGGAGAGGTTTCATATTAGGTTAGGTGCCCAGCAAAGAAGGTTGCCTTGTCGATGGCTATTAGGCACACATGAATTGGCCAATTTATACACTAAATATCTTCATTTTAACTTTTTTCTGGAGCAGCAATGCACTTCCAGTTTCGTGTGCTCCATGGCTACATGCTATAGCATTGTGAGTAAAGCTTTAATTTGTTAGTTACATCAATATCACCTGCCTGCAGAGGCAGAAGAAGAACCCCAGATCCAAGACCCAAGAGCCTAATGCAGCTGTTTTTCTTGTGCCAAGGGCAGCTGGGAGGGCCTGTGGCAGCTTGCAGTCAGTTACTGTGAGCGACCCCGTCACTATGGGGCTCAAGGACACGGATGTAGAAAGAACCCTCATTTGCCCTGAATTGGTGTCCCATGAAGAACTTATTGCTGAGAAGACCCTGACTGTCACCGGGATTGGGGGTGTCCACCGACCTTTGCCGACGGCCCAGGTTTTTTGTAGACTGGGGTACCGGGAAGGGATTGAGGGAAGTGGGAATGTCCGAGAATCTCCCCACAAATATTTTATTGGGACCGATCTGGGATGATTGGTAGCTCAATACGTCCTTGACAACCCTCCCAGATCTGGTGCTTCATGTGATTCAAATGTTGATAACTTGAATTTCAATGTTATGCATGATGATGCTGTGAGGTGATTTTTCTGAGGATCCCCTCAAAGCAGTGAGGATCACTGCTAAGGGTGAATGGGATAGGCACAAGTATAATTAAGAAAGTGGTCACATGCAGCTGACCAGTGTCACGACAGACTATGGCATGGCAGGTGGTCGCTGCCCCATGTTTGGCACTACTCCTGAGGTATTAGGGGAGGATGGGAAAGTGGTACCCATAGCCTGTCAGGATGGTGGAAAAGTGGTATCCACCACCTGTCAGGATGAGGGGAAGGGCTTATCCCCCAGGGGGACTGCTTACATAACCACTGTCACCCGTAGACAGAGTGCCCAGAATGCAGGTAACGCACTGCCTTCTGGAACTTCATCATCCAGCAGGATAACAGAACCAGTTACGGACCCAGAGCAGGTCCTAGAGTGTTAAAGTGAGGTTGAGGCCTTAAATTTCACTTCTTGCTTTCTCTAGCCAAGAGTTCCAGGCAGCTCTGAGCTCAGATGCCAGTCTAGAGACAATGTGGGACCAAGCAGAGAAGCCCATCTCCAAGTCTGATAAGTACAGGGTATTCTGGTACCAGGGGAGGTTGTACGGGGAGACAGATCGTTGTAATCCCAAACGGGAGTGGTTGAGGGAAAGACAGCTAGTCATGCCCTCTTAGTTTAGGGAGAAGTTGTTGCGGATTGCCCATGAGATTCTGCTAGCTGGACACTTGGGAGTCAGCAAAACCAAGGCCAGGCTGTCCCACCACTTCTATTGGTCCAAAATGGGGACAGATGTTGCCATCTACTGCTACTCCTGTATCACTTGTCAAAGAGTGGGGAAGTCGGGGTCTGCTCCCAAAGCTCCCTTGATCCCTTTGCCAGTGATAGAGGAGCCTTTCCTGAGCATTGTCATTGACATTGTTGGACCACTGGCCATCCCCAGCAGATCTGGAAAACATTTAATCCTTATTGTGGTAGACTATGCTACCCAATACACGGAGGCAGTGGCTCTGTCCTCAATTAGGTCCGATAAGGTGGCAGATGCCCTTTTGGCTATATTTTCTCAAGTTTGATTTCCTAGCGAGATGCTTACAGATCAAGGGACTCAGTTCATGTCTCGTTTATTGCAAACCCTCTGTAAGAAAATGCAGGTGCAGCACCTGGTATCAAGTTTGCATAACCCACAGACCAATGATTTGTGTGAACAATTCAATGGTACCCTTAAGCAGATGCTTAAGATGCTGCTTGAGTCCCTTGGGTGCGATTGGGAGCAGTACTGAGCACACCTGCTCTTTGCTTAGATAGAGGTCCACAGGTCTCAACTAGGTTCTCCCGCTTTGAGTTCCTGTACAGCAGACTAGTCCAGGGGCCGCTTGGTCTGGTAATGGAGTCCTGGGAGGGGAACTGAACACCCCCGAAGTGTCATCAAGTATGTCATGTGGCTCTATGACAAAATGCAGTCAATGAATTGGCTGATGTATGAGAATATGGTGCAGTTGTGGTATGACCGGAATGCCTGGCAACGGGTGTATGAAGTGGGTTAGAAGGAGTGGGTCCTAGTCTCAATGACCCAGAACATGCTTCAGGCTGCCTGGGAAGGTCCATACCTTTTGCATCAGCACCTCAATAACGTAAATTACATAGTCACTATTGTGATAACCATGAGAGGAACAGGCACAAGTTCTTCCATGTCAACATGATGAAAGCCCATCATGACAGTTAAGCCTGTGCCCTTCCTGTGTGTAGCCTTGGTACATTTGCTAGTAGCAGCCCAGGACAAAGGGTTTATTGAGGATGCGGAATTCAACCCGCAGCTATCTATGGACCAGTGGTTCTAGCTGCATAACGTGTCTCCCAAGAGGTATAAAAGGATATCAAAAGGGAGATAGACAAAATGCTATAGCTGGGGGTGATCTAAAAGTCCAAAAGTGAGTGGGTCTCGCCTGTAGTCCTGATCCTGAAAAAGGACCAGACAACCAGGTTCTGCGTGGACTACAGAAGGCTTAATGCCATCACAACCCCCAATGCACACTCAATGCCACACATTGATGAGATGCTGGATCGCTTAGTCGGTGCCTGGTACTTGACAATCATGAACTTGACTTGGTGTTACTAGAAGATTCCTATGCCTAAGGAGGCACAGGAGAGGTCTGCCTTCATTACTCCATTCATACTGTATGAATCCTTTGTCCTTTGGAATAAGAAATGCTTCTGCCACTTTCTAGTGATTGGTCAACCAGCTGCTTGAGGGAGGGACTAGATGGGTTTGCTGTCGCTTACCTGAACTGTCTTCGGTTTCATCTGGGTGGAACACCTAGGGAACCTGGAGCAGGTGTTCAGGTGGATCCGGGATGCTGTTTTGACTATAAAGAAAGGAAAATGTCAAATAGGTATGACGTAGGTGCACTACCTTGATCATCGAGAGGGTGGTGGGACTCTGAATCCAGAGCCCAGGAAGGTCGATGCTATTGCCTTAGTATGATGAAAAAGCTAAATTTTTACAAATTATATTGGATTTGTTGTGACATGCAGAAGAAGTGCTGTTGCTTCCAAAGCATCGAGCAACTAGAGGGGTTAACACAGTCACAGGAGACAGGGAGTGTTTTAGCAGAGCCCTAGGGGGATTGTGGAGAACTTTTTATTGTAGTCTGGCTGAAGTCGAAGAGAAAGGTGGTGTGTTATCTGGATCTGACAGAAGGCAACTGAACAGGATTCAGATCAGGAGAGAAACTAAACACAGGTCAGATAAACTCCCTGAACTAACAGTGCAGAGTATTATTGGGCAGGAAGATAAGGACTGGAGGAATTGTGTCACAGGGATCATCTCTCTCATCAAACCCCCCCCCCCCTCCATCTCCATGCAGGACAAAGAATGATGTGTACTATTGTGTCCTTGTGAAGGAAAAGCCTGTGCTTGTGTATGCATAGAAGTGTGCTGCTAAGATATCTAATCTATGCTGAATTATGCTACTAAAGAGACTGTAATACTGTGCCTTGTGAAAAAACTACTGTATTGTTACTGGAGCCAGTTGCTCTAGAAAATCAGACTGTACTGTAATGAAGATTGTTGCTGTAATATCCCTGAATTGTACTGGACGTGCTTCAGATTAAATTCCACTGTTAAACTGCTGAAAAAGACTCTTTTCAGATGTGTCTGGTCAGCAATTTAATCTATCATGTGCCTGAGAGAAGCTGCAGCCTATGGTCGCGCCAACAGATGGAGACCCAATCAGGATTCCCCACATTTCCAAACATTAGGGCCTAAAACTTGCAGTCGCAGCAAGAGCAGTCACACAAGCCATATCACAGACTGCAATTCCGCAAGATCAATGCAGCACACTAAAAACTACAAAATCGCCTACTTTGTACAGTCTGCAATTGGGGTGCAAAAGTCCTTTGAGATCCATGACTTGTTCATAGGCGGTCAACACTTTCATGGGACAGCGGGGTGCGCTTATCCGTCAGGACACCACCAGCAGCACTGAACACACGTTCTGAGAGAACGCTGGCTGCCGGGTATGATAAAACCTCCAAGGTGTGACTGGCGAGCTCAGGGCATTCATCCATTTTTGAAGACCAAAATGTAAAAGGGTCAAAATCCTCACTAATGGTATTCGTATTGAGCTCTAGATAGTCCTCCACCATCCTCTCCAGTTGTTCTCCATGTGTCAGACTTGTACTCTGCTGTGTACAACAGACGAGCTGGTCTAAAAAATGTGTGAAAGGACTCACAGAAATTGCATCTGCCACTTTCTCTTCTGCTGCTGCTGCTAATGTTTTGCCATTGACGAACTGACGTGCCGGAGGTTAAAAGACTACAGCTGCGATGCACACTGTGTGCACTCACTCTCTCTTATCTTGAGGAAAAGCTCTATTAAGGTTGTTTAAAAGCTTGTTTCGATACTCCAACATTAGCGTGTCCCTTTCCAGGGCGAGAAGCATCTGGCAAAATTTACTCTTATAATGTGGATCAGAGTGGCAACCCAGTAGTCAGCATTATATCGAATCCTAAATATACAGGGATCATGTTGCACAAACTGCAGCAAGAAGGCACTTATATGTGAGGCTCTTCCAGGTGGTCCAAAGCCAGACTCTATTGTTGGCTGCGTAACACTGATGCATGCTTCCTCCGTCCCCTCCTGCCAACCATGTTCAACAGAGAGGGGATGATTATCCTCTTTGTCTTCTGACTGTTGCTCACCCATCACCTCTTCCTCCTCTATTTGTTCCTCGGCTCTTGCACCTTCACTAACAGTATGTCTGGTATCACCAAACCCCCTCGATCGCAGGAAGCCACCGTCACTTGGCATCCGCCTGTGTGACGACAGTCTGGAACTTTGAGACATTCTTATCCCTTCCTCATCCTCCTCTTCTTCTGGGCCAACCACCTCCTGCCTCAAGCTATTCAAAGTCTTCTCCAGCATGTAGATAACCAGATTAGTGATGCTGATGATGGCATTGTAAGTGCTAACTAGTTTAGTAGCCATTTCAAAACTATGCCGAAGGGTGCAGAGGTCCTTAATCTGTTCCAACTCCGTAAAAGTGATATGCCCCACGTCCGTACTGCGTTGACTTAGGCTATACGACATGACTGCGTCAGGGCTCATTGCTGCTGCCACAGTTGCTGCAACATGTGCAGAGTGGAATTCCACCGCGTCGGCACATCGCATATCAATCTGTTAACTGGCATGGACAAAGACCTCTGTATCGATGAAAGTCGATGACATGAGGGATGCGAATGGTGGAAGTGAGCACACAGCTTCCGTACTTTCTGAAGTAGCTCATCCAGGCCGGGATAGTGGCGGAGAAATCGCTGTACCACTAGTTTGAAGATGTGAGCCATGCAAGGCACATGTGTGAGTTTACCTCGGCGTAGGGCCGCCAACATGTTTGCACCGTTATCGCGCACAGTCTTCCCTGGCTCCAGGTTCAGCGGAGACAACCATTGTTGAAACTGAGCCCGGAGAGCTGTCCACAACTCTTCAGCTGTATGACTGTGATCTCCAAAGCATACTAATTTGCAGACTGCCTGATTGCGGTGAGCCCTTGCTGCGAAGTAGGGAGGTGGTGTGGATTCACTCTGTACTGTTGGAACGCATGTCTCGTTAAGGCAGAGGTTGATTGCACAGGTGGAGTCCTTAGAGGAGGTGGAGGACGCAGAAGCAGTGGAGGAAGTGTGAAATACAGTGGTTTGTTCTGCAAGCCTTGGAGATTCCAAGATTTGTGGAGCAGCCCCTTCCCCGCCTGTCCTCACAGCCACCAGAATCACCCAGTCAGCAAGATGTAACGCCCTTGGCCATGCTTACTTGTCCAGGTGTCTGTGGAGAAATGCACCCTGGCAGATATAGATTTAGTCAAAGAACGGGTGATGTTGTCTGCGACATGCTGGTGTCTTAGAGAAGTAATAGCAACTGGGTAACTGGTACTGTGGGACTGCGACTGCCATCAGCTTTTGGAAACCATCTGTATCTACCAGGCGGAAAGGCAGCATTTCCGTGGCCAACAGATTAAAGATGGTGAAGTTCAGCCTCTTAGCTTTGTCATGTGTAGGATGAAACAATCTTTTATGTGACCACAACTATGGGACTGAGGGCTGGCTGTGGTGCTAAGAGATTGCGGAGTACAGTGAAACGGACAAACTGCTGGACTGTGAGTGAGGTGCAGATGTTACGTGGACTGAGAAACGCGTGGTGTGCTCGGTGAAACAAACACAGCAGGCATGTCCGCTTCCGTTACAGCTCATGGGCTCTCACTCAGCCTGACTGGAGCGCGTAGAGAACCAGAAGTTTTACGGTGTGAGACCTGCGTGCCAATACTTGGCACGATAACAGAGGAGAAGGAAGAAGCAGCAGATGCGTTTGATGGGGCAGCTGATGGTTGTTGAGGTCCGCTGGTCTGCATTTTAGCGCAATGAGAATCCCAGCATAACGCCTGTTGTGTGCGCATGTGAAAGTTCATGTATGTAGTAGTCAAATCATTGCATTTTTTCCCTCTACTGAGTTTTTTCTTGCAAAGTGTGCAGATAACGTGAGTTGGCTCATCCTTTGCGGTCTCAAAAAAGGCCCAGGCTAGGCAACCCTTGCCACCCCTGCTAGCTGCAGACCCGCGACCGCGGCTGGCCACAGTCACAGTTGTGGCTAAGGTTGCAGTGCTCCTCATGCTTACATCACTCTGTGTCTGCGTGGTAGGGCGGAAGGTAACCTCCTCGTCTTCCTCCTCCACCTCCTCAGATGACCTACTCGGCTGCGTGACTCTGGGTTCACACCAAGTAGGATCTTCAGCCTTGTCATCATCCAATATGTTATCCCATTCCTCGCCCTCAGAGTGACCCTCCTCCTCTTGTTGCCCTGACAGCACAGTACAGTCCGCATGAGCCTCAGGTGTCTTGAGTCTCATCAGGATCATCTCCCTCCCCGGTGGTTAATGTCTGGTGACAAGGGTCAGGAACCTGCTCGGATCCTACTCCGTCCTGCCCCGAATCCAAAGTAAAAAATTTTGGCCATCGGAGCAGATGCTTTCCTCCTTTTCTTGACTCTGTGAATGTTTGGAGTACACTTTTGATGCCCATGGTGTAGAATGGGTGAACAGTTCTACAGACTCGCCCATCTGTGGTTTTCTACAGTCAGTTGGGCGCTTGGACAGTTGTGACACAGGGGGAAGCAAGGGTAATTGGGGTGCCTCCTCTGTGGACTGTACTGTGTGTGATTTTGAGGTGGAGGAAGAAGAGGAGAGGCCAATTGAAGCAGCATTTGCCATCCACTGGAGCACCTGCTCTTTCTGGCCCTTATCAACAAGGCGTATCGCTGTGCGGCTGCCAAAAAAAGGTAGTGGAGTAGCCCGTCCAGTAACAGAAGTTGTCAATTGTCTTTGGATAGGACATGATGGTGTTGGTTCACTAGTGCTTTCACTAACATTACCACCTACCCCACGTATACGTTGAACACCAAGCATATTCCCCTTTCCACCACGACCTCTCTTTTTCACACTCATGTTGCTCAGATACTGTGGTAGAAACACACTATTAGCAAAAAAAAAAGATTTTTTCCTCTGCAACAGCTCTGCACACACCTGAATTTCAGCGGCACTAAATAACAAGGTAAGATATGGCTTGCTATATAACGTTACTAACCGAACAAAGTATTTTTTTTTACTGTGGATGACGCCTATATAACATAAGAGATTTTCTCCAAACTATTTCAAACTGAGATGTACCTGCTGTATAGTGTTAAAAGCCAAACAAAGTATTTTTTTTACTGGGGGTGATGTCTGTATAACATAGGAGATATTCTACAAACTATTTCAAACTGAGTTGCCCCTGCTGTATAACGTTAGGAACCAAACAAAGTATTTTTTTACTGTGGATGAGGCCAGTATAACATAGGAGATATTCTCCAAACTATTTCAAACTGAGATCTAGGCTGCTTTAAAACATTAGAAACAGCAAAAAATAGATTTTTTGACACTAGGTGGCTTAAAGCAGAGTCTAACACGTCTGCGACACAAAAAAATCTTTGGTGGACTGTGGCTAGCAACAGCAAAAATATATTTGTTTTACTGTGCATAAAGCTGAAGTTCATCCACCAAAAAAATGACAAACTGGGCTAACACAGCTTACACTATTATATTAGCAAATGAAAAAAAAAGTTTTTTTGTGCTCTGCACTCAGAAGCTCTGCACTGACAAGCTCCGCAGATAGCTGAATTTCAACCCCACAAAAACAAAAAGTGGCCTACAAGGGCTTGCTTGCTTGCTTGCTTTATCACATTAGCAAGTGCAAAAGTAGATTGAAGGTCTGGAGCACAGTAGAACCGATGCACAGCACTGTTCTGAGCCATAGGCCCTGCTCTTTCTGTGAGAATCTCAATAATTGCACAAAAACAAAAAAAAGGCTGCAAGGTCGATTGAATAGGTACACAGCACAGGACTTATCTATGCTATCTGACTTCCACAGAAGCACCTATCTATCTAGCTAATATCTCTCATTACACAGGACACCCAGCAGCGTCTATCTCCTTCAGTGACATGCATAAAGGGGGGAACATGGCCGGCTTTTATATGGAGAGGACATGTGATTTCAGCAACCAATTGTCGAAGCCCTTGTGTCTGGGACGCTGTATCTGACTTTTGAAAATGGGAACACACGCTGTGTACTTTCACAAGCAGCTCAGGCAGATAAGGGTAGGTGTTGAGAAACAGCTGAACCACTAAGTTGAGCACATGGGCCAGGCATGGTACGTGTGCGAGGTTGTCAAACTTCAGAGCTGCCACCAAGTTCTGGCCATTGTCACACATGACCATGCCTGGTTGTAGGTTCAGGGGTGAGAACCACAGATCTGCCTGCTCTGTTACAGCTTGCAACAGCTCTTCAGCGGTATGCTGTTTGTCACCTAAGCAGATTAACTTAATCAGAGCGTGTTGCCGCTTGGCTGAGGCAGTGCTGCAGTGCTTCCAGCTTGCGACTAATGTGGTCATTTCGATGATGGAGACTTAAGAGGAGGAGGAGGTGCAGGAGCTTCTATAGAAGGTGGGGGCAACCCTGATTGAATCAGGGCCCACAATCCTCAGTTGTCGGTAGCACGTGTTCCATCCCAGAGTCCGACTGGGTCCCAGCTTCCCCAATATTCACCCAGTGTGCCGTCAATGAAATGTATCGTCCCTGACCACAAGCACTTGTCCACGTGTCCGTGGTTAGGTGGACCTTCCCAGTAACTGCGTTGGTGAGGGCATGGCTAATGTTCTGGGACATGTGATTGCGTAAGGCGGGGACGGCACACCGGGAGAAATAATGGCGGCTGCGGGCCGAGTACTGAGGGACAGCTGCTGCTATGAGGTTGCGGAAAGCTTCTGTCTCCAAAAGCCTAAAAGGCAAAATTTCCAGTGCAAGCCATCTGGAGATATGGCAGTTTAGTAATGTGGCCTGTGGGTGGGTGGCGCATATTTGCGCTTGCATTCCAAGGACTGAGGTAGGGACAACTGAATGCTGCACTGGGACAAGGACGTGGACATGGTTGCTGATGGTGGTTGTTATGCACACGCCCGGACTGACTGGCGTGTGCGTGTTTATGTAGTGATTCCACTGTGCCATGAACCGGAGAGTGCCTGGAGGGGCGTAACTAAGTATCTGCCCGATCCGACCAAGGTGGCACGACGGCATACGACGCCAGTGCACCAAGGAGGAACCGAGCAGAGGGACCAGGTGCTACTCCAGGACAGACCCCGGACACGGCTGTTGACCCACACAGGGGAATACAGGAACAGACTGGTAGGCTGGCACACAGACTGGTGGGTATAGGCAGGCACGACTGGTATGCAGGCAGGCGGGTATGCAGGCAGGGGGGTACAGGAAAGCACAGCTAGAGTGCAGACAGGGAGGCACTAGCAGGTAGGAACACAGGCGGGATAGGACCCAGTACACACTGGGACTCAGGAACAATACAGGCAGAGGGGTACAGGCAAGCACAGCTAGAGTGCAGACAGGGAGGCACTAGCAGGTAGGGACACTGGCGGGATAGGACCCAGTACACACTGGGACTCAGGAACAGAACCACAGATGTGGCGGACAAACACAGCAGAGTGAGGCCGCCCAGAGAGGTGAGCGAGAACAGGGCAGGACAAGGCCGCCTGGAGCGGTGAGCAAGAGTATGGCAGGACAAGGCCGCCAGGAGCGGTGAGCAAAGGGTCAGAGCTGAGCGAGACTGCCGGAGCAGTGAGCAAGAGTAAAGCAGGACGAGACCGCCTGGAGCGGTGAGCAAGAGTGGAGCAAGACTGCCGGAGCAGTGAGCAAAAGGATACGAGTGGAGCGAGACTGCCGGAGCAGCGAGCAAAAGGGTCCGAGCGGAGCAAGGCTGCCGGAGCAGCGAGCAAAGGAGTCAGAGCAGGCTAGAACCGCCGGAGCGGTGAGCAAAGGAGTCAGAGCAGGCTAGAACCGCCGGAGCGGTGAGCAAAGGAGTCAGAGCAGGCTAGAACCGCCGGAGCGGTGAACAAAGGAGTAGGAGCAGGCTAGAACCGCCGGAACGGTAAGCAAGGCAGAGCAGGGGGGACAGGGCTCTGTTCACACGGAACAGACAGGAAGAGAAAGGCAGAGCCAGATACCCACAGGATACTTGCAGTGAAGTAGCGAGTGGACCACAAACTCACAAACGGGAGTACAGAGACAACAAGCAGGAGTTAGGTACGAGTTCAGACTCTGCAGAAAAAGGAAGGGAACGGACATAGAGGCAAAACAGGTAAAGGATAGGAAAGAGTTCAGACTGGAACTGAGTGTACGAAGGAGACCGACACTGCAGCGGGATACAGGAGCGGGTCTGGGAATATGGCCCCCAGAGAGGCGGGACGAACAGGCAAGGAGCGTGTTCAGACAGGACAGACAAGATACAGTAACAGGTCTAGGTAATCGGCCCCTAGAAGGCGGGAGGAACAGGCTAGGAGCCTGTTCAGACAGGCCTGGAAATACAGCCTCCAGGATAGGCAGACAAGAGAACACAGACAGGACTCAGTTCAGACACGGGAACTGATACCGCAAGGCAGGAGACAAAGACAGGACTCAGTTCAGACACGGGAACTGATACCACAAGGCAGGAGACATAGACAGGACTCAGCTCAGACACGGGAACTGATACCGCAAGGCAGGAGACATAGACAGGACTCAGTTCAGACACGGGAACTGATACCGCAAAGCAGGAGACAAAGAACGGGACCTGGCACCTTCAGAGTGCAAGCACACACTGAAAGAAACACTATGCTCAGGCAGGGGTTGATTGCCGCAGCTGGGTTATATACCAGTTGACAGACATCAATAGGCTGAGGACGCACAAGGGGTGTGACCCACAGCAGGTACAAAAAGCAGGAAGTGATCGGGCGCCGCCCTTAAGCAGCAGAAACAGACACAAACAGACAGCATGGAGGGAAGCCAGAGAGACATTCTGGACAGGAGATCAAGTGCGCGCTCTTGCACAGTGGGAGATGGACCACTATGCAAGGACGCCGCCAGGTATGTTACAGTACCCCCCCCCTTACGCCCCCTCTTCTTCAGGCCTGCCAGAATCTTCCGCAGGGAATTCGAGGACCAGTCGTTCACTTCAAGGAGATCACTTCCACTGTCCACAGGAAAAACTGATCTCATCTGGTTAGCTAGGATGCTACCTCCTATCCAGCCATCCTCAGCAACAGACGAAACGGGTGGAGTACCAGGAACAGCACACAAGGAAGTCTCTCTCCACATATTTTCAGGTGGCACCCCAGAGGGTACAGGAGACAACTGGAAGTCCTTCACCGGGTTGGAGGGGGACAGAGACTTGAGGGTAATCTCTGCTTCGAGGTACATCTTGTCAAGCTCACAGGAAGAAATAGACGGGTTATCAGGTACATAATGAGGAAAAGTCACTGTCTCTTTGTTATCTGGTGGTACCCCGGAGGATTCAGGAAACAACTGGAGGTCCCCCGCCGGGTCAGAAGAGTGCAGAGGCTCAGAGAAAACATCTGCTTCAGAGTACACTAGGTCGGACTCACTGGACGAAGCAGGCGAGGTATCGGGTACCGAGTATAGGAAAGTCTCTGTCCATTCACCACCAGGTGGCACCCCGAAGGGTTCTGGAGACAACTGGCGGTCCTCCGCCTGGTCAGAGGGGTGTAGAGACTCACGGGTAACCTCTGCTTCAGAGTACACTAGGTCGGACTCACTGGACGAAGCAAGCGAGGTATCAGATCCAGGATATAGGAAAGTCTCTGTCCATTCACCACCAGGTGGCACCCAGAAGGATTATGGAGACAACTGGAGGTCCTCCGCCTGGTCGGAGGGGTGTAGAGACTCGGGAGTAACCTCTGCTTCGGAGTACACTAGGTTGGACTCACTGGACGAAGCGAGCGAGGTATCAGGTACAGAGTATAGGAGAGTCTCTGTCCTTTCGCTACCAGGTAGCACCCCGAAGGGTTCAGGAGACAACTGGAGGTCCTCCGCCTGGTCGGAGGGGTGTAGAGACTCGGGGGTAACTACCACTTTGGGGTACCCATTGTCAGGCTCACAGGATGAAGCGGACAAAGTATTGAGTACCGGGTGTAGAGAAGTCTCTCTCCATTTGTCATCGAGTGGTATCCCGGAGGATTCAGGAGGCAACAGGGGGTCCTCCACCAGGTAGCAGAGGTGCACAGACTCTGAGTTAACCACAGCTTTGGAGCATCCTTGGACATGCACACCGGTAAAAGTGGGTGAAGCATCTGATGCCGGGTGCAGGAAGTTCTCCTGTGTGGAGTCTGGATGGGCAGAAGTCTCTTCGGGCAGGAGAACTGGTGCACTACCCACGCACATTACCCGTTGGGGCTTCCCCAGGATACAGGGAGATGAAGCTTCAGTAGGGACTTCAAGGTTGGGGTCAGGAGGTCTCAGGGAGGACAGACCCTGGCGTGACGGCTTGCCTCTACATCTAGCACGTCTGGACTGCCTCTTGAGGTTGGGAGAAGTATTCCGGAAAGCGTAGTCACCCTGTGAGGATTCTGGGTGGGCAGTAGTCTCATTGGGCTGGAGGACTATTGCGCTACCCACACACATTACCCGTCGGGGTTGCTCCGGGATATTGGGAAGTGAAGCTTCAGCAGGGGCTTCAGGGTTAGGGTCCTCGAAGACCATACGAAAGGCCACCAGGAAGGCCTGCAGGTCAAGGACGACAGGATCCCATGCTTCCCATAGGGGGGTGACCCATTTCAAGGCATCACCCGCTAGGTAGTCAATCATAAAGGCCACTTTAGCCCAATCGGAAGGAAAATAGAGAGGGTAGGCCTTAAAGTGTAGCATGCATTGCTCCACAAATGCACGACACTGTCTTGGATCCCCATAGTAACGTGGCGGATCCGCAGGAACGAGAGCTGATAGATCCATCTGGACGGTGCGTAATTCGCCTGGAACTCAGCTAAGGAAAAAAAAAAAAATTATTTATTTATTTTAATGCATGTATTCGCTGGAAAACTTCTCAGAGAGCGAAGGCCGTGGGGCTCAACGGGAACCATGGCCTGAGCATGCTGTTATGCACACGCCCGGACTGACTGGCGTGTGCGTGTTTATGTAGTGATTCCACTGTGCCATGAACCGGAGAGTGCCTGGAGGGGCGTAACTAAGTATCTGCCCGATCCGACCAAGGTGGCACGACGGCATACGACGCCAGTGCACCAAGGAGGAACCGAGCAGAGGGACCAGGTGCTACTCCAGGACAGACCCCGGACACGGCTGTTGACCCACACAGGGGAATACAGGAACAGACTGGTAGGCTGGCACACAGACTGGTGGGTATAGGCAGGCACGACTGGTATGCAGGCAGGCGGGTATGCAGGCAGGGGGGTACAGGAAAGCACAGCTAGAGTGCAGACAGGGAGGCACTAGCAGGTAGGAACACAGGCGGGATAGGACCCAGTACACACTGGGACTCAGGAACAATACAGGCAGAGGGGTACAAGCAAGCACAGCTAGAGTGCAGACAGGGAGGCACTAGCAGGTAGGGACACTGGCGGGATAGGACCCAGTACACACTGGGACTCAGGAACAGAACCACAGATGTGGCGGACAAACACAGCAGAGTGAGGCCGCCCAGAGAGGTGAGCGAGAACAGGGCAGGACAAGGCCGCCTGGAGCGGTGAGCAAGAGTAGAGCAGGACAAGGCCGCCAGGAGCGGTGAGCAAAGGGTCAGAGCTGAGCGAGACTGCCGGAGCAGTGAGCAAGAGTAAAGCAGGACGAGACCGCCTGGAGCGGTGAGCAAGAGTGGAGCAAGACTGCCGGAGCAGTGAGCAAAAGGATACGAGCGGAGCGAGACTGCCGGAGCAGCGAGCAAAAGGGTCCGAGCGGAGCAAGGCTGCCGGAGCAGCGAGCAAAGGAGTCAGAGCAGGCTAGAACCGCCGGAGCGGTGAGCAAAGGAGTCAGAGCAGGCTAGAACAGCCGGAGCGGTGAGCAAAGGAGTCAGAGCAGGCTAGAACCGCCGGAACGGTAAGCAAGGCAGAGCAGGGGGGACAGGGCTCTGTTCACACGGAACAGACAGGAAGAGAAAGGCAGAGCCAGATACCCACAGGATACTTGCAGTGAAGTAGCGAGTGGACCACAAACTCACAAACGGGAGTACAGAGACAACAAGCAGGAGTTAGGTACGAGTTCAGACTCTGCAGAAAAAGGAAGGGAACGGACATAGAGGCAAAACAGGTAAAGGATAGGAAAGAGTTCAGACTGGAACTGAGTGTACGAAGGAGACCGACACTGCAGCGGGATACAGGAGCGGGTCTGGGAATATGGCCCCCAGAGAGGCGGGACGAACAGGCAAGGAGCGTGTTCAGACAGGACAGACAAGATACAGTAACAGGTCTAGGTAATCGGCCCCTAGAAGGCGGGAGGAACAGGCTAGGAGCGTGTTCAGACAGGCCTGGAAATACAGCCTCCAGGATAGGCAGACAAGAGAACACAGACAGGACTCAGTTCAGACACGGGAACTGATACCGCAAGGCAGGAGACAAAGACAGGACTCAGTTCAGACACGGGAACTGATACCACAAGGCAGGAGACATAGACAGGACTCAGCTCAGACACGGGAACTGATACCGCAAGGCAGGAGACATAGACAGGACTCAGTTCAGACACGGGAACTGATACCGCAAAGCAGGAGACAAAGAACGGGACCTGGCACCTTCAGAGTGCAAGCACACACTGAAAGAAACACTATGCTCAGGCAGGGGTTGATTGCCGCAGCTGGGTTATATACCAGTTGACAGACATCAATAGGCTGAGGACGCACAAGGGGTGTGACCCACAGCAGGTACAAAAAGCAGGAAGTGATCGGGCGCCGCCCTTAAGCAGCAGAAACAGACACAAACAGACAGCATGGAGGGAAGCCAGAGAGACATTCTGGACAGGAGATCAAGTGCGCGCTCTTGCACAGTGGGAGATGGACCACTATGCAAGGACGCCGCCAGGTATGTTACAGTGGTGTTTACAAGTGTGCAATGACAGGTGCAGGGTGGGAGGCATCTTCGCCTGTGTCGTGGACAGGGGATTGTCGTGCACGCACAACAGTGGAACAGCAGTGGTGTCACCTGTAGACACTGTTTCTGGACCCTGGCATTCGGCCCAACTAGTCGGGTGCTTTGCTGTCATGTGCCTGAGCACCACATGGTGGTGGTCAGGTTGGTAGTGTTTCTGCCCCTGCTGATGCTGGCATGGCAGATGTTGCAAATGGCCTTTTTTGGGTTAACTGGACAGTTTTTAAAAAAGAGCCAGACTCGGGAAGACCTAATAGCCAGCCATTTTCCCTTGTGTACCTTACTTGGTTTTTAAAGAGATGAACTTTTCTGAAAGATTCCTTTAATTCACCAAGTCTTGCTGTCTTCTATGCCTGTGCCCATAACCTGTTGCACATTTGTTCGACTTCAGCAGAAGTAACACCAAACTGACATTTTTGGGACAAAGCATAGTTTACTTGTGACATGCAGGAACTGTACAAATCATCAACGGAGAGGAAACAAGACTCATCCTAAGATAATTTTTACAGTTCCTGAATGTCACAAGTAAACTATGGTTTATCCCAAAAATGTCTGATTGCTGTTATTTCTGCTGAAGTCGAACAAGTCTGCAACAGATACAAGGAATCTGCAGGGACCACAGACACCATTGGCTCACTGTAAATCATATCTTCCAGATATGTTGGAGGCGTTACATTGCAGTGTCAGCTGATGGAGCTGTTATATGTATTTCAGCAGGATCACATGCTGGCTGAAACAAACTGAATAATCTACTGAATAGCTGCCTTTTTCTGTTAAATGAGATTGTTTAAAGAAAATAATCCTGGCTTTACTAGAACTCCCTCCAAGAACCAGATGATAAAGTAAATGTATAGCTGTGTCTCCTATTCTAGCGGACATTGGTAAGTTACATTTGTATAAGGGCTCGTTCAGACGAGTATACTATCTGGATGTGTGTAATCTGAGGAAAAATCGGTCAGCACACTGACTAATGTAGTTCAATAGGGCTGTTCAGATGAAGTTTTTCACATTGACCCAGTGCCTGTGTGAAAAAAATCTTGGAGACTCGCCCTTTCAAGTCTTTGGGTGCACAAAAAAAATCGGATTCCATATGGAACATCTGTATTCCATTCGATATTTACAGATACATTGCCATTATTAACCTAAGAAACTGTATTTGATCATGTATTTATAAAAAGAATCTGTCAGTAGGCTCAACCCTCCTAAGCCGCCTATATGGGCACGCAGCTCATAGGAAGCGGAATAAAATGATACCTTGATATCTATGATTCCAAATGAAAGAGAAGGCCTATTAGATGCCATACTTCATTCAAAGCAAAACCAATCAGAACAAAGAAGTATGAATGCAAATAAATTAAATTCCAATTTATTCAGATTATTTTAAAAAGACAACAATTTATAAATGTGCATAAAGGAGAAGTAAAAATGAAGGTAACCACAGTGATAGGTAAGGAATACAAATATCATTTTTTTGACAGACATAAACGCAGCCAGGGTTATATAGGGGCCATAATTTGGCCCATTTAATTAAAGTGTCACGTGCAGCAGAATTCATATTTTGTTGGTTTAATTCAAGTGAAGGTGACCATTTAAATTGATCAATAGACAAAATATATATATATTTCCAATAAGGAAAATTTTTGAGGCTAAAGAGTGACCTACAATGTTAGAAAGAAACACCTGGTAGGACTATGCCGCTTCAAAATATAAGGGGCTTCAAAGTTCCCACTGCCACAAATATCCTGAAAGACCACAGATGTAGTATAATAACTCAAGCCAAAGTGCCAAACAATATAGACATGTGTCAATAGTGGTTTACGAAGAGGTAGACAAGAAATACATCAAGGCATATTGGGTATAAGGAATAAGGGAAAGAAGCAATACAACCTTGTCACTGGAAGAAAGAACAACCCCAACGCGCGTTTCGCGTTCCGCTTCTTCGGGGGGAAGGGTACATAGGGAATACACATGCTCCCTTATATAAGGCTCTATTTGATGTGCACACGTGTGGCTATATCGGCGCTTCCGGAAGCCGCAGCAAAGTGGAAGCCATGGCAGCAGCATACCACGTCATCTGTCCACGCCTCCTGGCCGACGCGTCAGCCCAGAGGGAGGGGAGAGGCGACGCTGCTGGACGCGTCGCCACCGCAACCATCTCCACCCGCAAGGCGGAAGCGCACACCACAACACAGGACAGCTAACACCGATGAAAAATGGCGGTACATGGAATCGTACTGAGAAGGCAGCACCTTAGCAAAACCCATTTTCACGGCCCATTGAAAGAGAGTATCAAAAAGGAATGCTTATGCTTATTATAGACAGAGGAAGTGTGAAACGGGATATGCAGGTAAAAACCAATAAAAATAAGAAAGTATAAATTAATAAATTAAGGAAATAAATAAATAGGAAAAGTGTATAACATCAGTTGATACTGTGTCACCATATACATTTTTATGGCCTCCCAAGTGAAAGTGAGAAAAAACACACAATATAAATAAGATAAAAGCAACGTGCAACAACAAATTAAGGGGACACCAATTTAATAGAGGAAAAGTGACAAGGCATGATTAAATCTTAATATGAAAATATATAATATATATATATATCTATATATATATCTATATATAGATATATATATATATTCCAAGTGAACGTAAGTGCTAGTGCATAAATATATATACCTAAAAATTAATACTGAATAACAGGCCACCTAACTACATAAGGGATGGCTGCTTCCTTAGTAAAGCAGGTAAAAGTGATAAAAAAAAAATAAAAAAATTAAAGTATATTACCCTATGTAATTATTCTCTCTAGAGAATTAAGAGATGTTACTTGTTATAAAAGGCTAACATTTAATCCCACCCTTAGTTTTCAGAATCAACTCAACATGATCCTTGAGGATGCTTTCCAGGCTGGCATGATATACAAGGACCTTAGGGAAGGCTTGATACCTGAATATCCAAAGACTCCTTGCTTTTATCCTCTCCCAAAGATACACAAGAATCACACATGTCCTCCCGGTCGCCCGATAGTTTCCAGAAATGGCGGCCTTTGTGAAACCATCGGTAGGTATCTTGACCATCATTTAAAACCACTCGTTGAAACTATGCCATCATATGTGAAGGATACTGGTGATCTTCTGAGAAAAGTGGACAATATATTCTTGGAACCTGACATGTTGTTGGTCTCTTTAGACGTCGAGTCTCTTTATACGTCAATTAGACACAGTGATGGATTAGAAGCTACTAGAACGTTTTAAGTATGACTAATATGGACCATGACATTATCTCTTTTCTGATGACACTTCTAGGATTCGCCTTTACTCATAATTTCTTCATTTTTAAGGAGTTCCTGTACCTACAGTTCCAGGGCACAGCTATGGGGGTGGCTTTCGCCCCCTCGTATGCCAACATTTTTCTGGGGTTGTGGGAGAGGAACATTTTTCTTGGCGAATGCACTCCCTTGATAGCCAAGGTCATTTTTGGCAATGTTACATTGATGACGTCTTGGTCATTTGGCAAGGAACTGAAAGTGAACTACATAGTTTCATTAAAGAGCTGAACAAGAATGTCATCAATATCAAATTGACTTATCAATATAGTCAAACTGAAATTACTTTTTGGACACTCGTGTCTACAAGGGACCAGAGGGTCTACTATATACTGAAGTTTGTCAAAAAGAAACTGCTGTGAATGCCCTCTTACATGCTTCGTCTTCACATCCACAAAGTTTAAAGAACAATATTCCTGTGGGATAGTTTCTCCGCACCAGACATATCTGTTCTGATGATACCTCCTTTTCCCAACAGGCTGACAATCTGGCCGAAAGATTTCGACAAAGGGGATACTCCAAACGGGTCATTAAGAAAGGTTGGAGAAGAGCATTAAAAAGCAAGAGAGAGGAACTCCTACAAACTAGGATACATTCTGTGGAGGACAAACAGGTGAGGTTTATAACCACATTTAATGACAAACATGATCTAGTAAAAAAAGCCTTGGAAAAATTTTGCCCTATTATTAACAATGACCAAGTACTGTCTAAATATACCACTGGATCACCCTCCGTTACGTAAAGGCGATCCAAGAATCTGCGGGACTTGTTGGTACACAGTTACCATAGAGACCCGGGACCGGAACGTGCCTTTGGGTCCAGGGGCCCCAAATGGGGGTTTTTCCCTTGTGGCAGCTGTGCTGCCTGTGCTAACCTAAGACAGGGCTTCAACTTTACTTCTAGCGATGGATCTAAAGAATTCAAGATAGCACAGCATATCACCTGTGGTACTGAAGGAGTCGTGTACTATGCCACTTGTCCCTGCGGGTTGATTTACGTGGGTCTGACCTCCCGCCAACTCAGAATCAGGGTTCGTGAACATATAAGAGCTATAA
Source organism: Phyllobates terribilis (assembly GCF_046119375.1). Classification (NCBI taxonomy): domain Eukaryota; kingdom Metazoa; phylum Chordata; class Amphibia; order Anura; family Dendrobatidae; genus Phyllobates; species Phyllobates terribilis. The sequence goes on along the minus strand of NW_027362761.1, from coordinate 244,393,261 downwards.
ACAATGCTATTGAGATTCAGGATGTGTCTACCCTCAAACCAATTCCCAAGCATTTTAAATTTTATCATGGATGTGATGCTACACTTCTGAGAATTTCTGGAATAGATCGAGTCCACCGTGATGGTCGTGGTGGGAATTGGAGGAAAACTCTGGCTCAACTAGGATCTCAATGGATTATGAGGATTGATTGTGTCTGACCCAAAGGATTAAATTAAATCTTGAGTTTTACACCCTTTCTGCAGTGTCACTCTATTTTAATAATTTGTTGTGGTTTTACATAGGTTTTATCATTTTCGGTTTCTTAAACCTCTGTTTTCTTTTGTTTTTGTTTTTCCCTTTAGTCACCTTATAGTGCTATACTGATTGGCAGTGTTACATCCTTTTCTACCACAATGATTTCGGTGGCTGTAATTCCTATCTTCAACGGATGGTTTCTGTGGTGTACTTACCCATTGGATCTCCCCAGCATGTCTACAAGTTCGAAGGAAGCTTTGCGTATATTGGGAGAAAACTGGTGGACTCTGGCTATGCGGTTTTTTGGCCCCTTTTCTTCATCCCCCCCTTTTTGATGTTATTTGTATATATCCCCCTAATTTATTTCTTGAAATACCTGGTTTGATGACCATATTAGTTGCATATGATCAATAGACTTTTATGGTATAAACATAACCCCCCCCCCTCCTACACAGTCTCTAAAGAGAATAATTACACAGGGTAATATACATAAAAAAAAAAATTATTTTATTTTTTTTATCACTTTTACCTGCTTTACTATGGAAGCAGCCATCCCTTATGTGTTTAGGTGGTCTGTTATTCACTATTAATTTTTAGGTATATATATTTATGCACTAGCACTTTCGTTCACTTGGAATATATGTACACTACCGTTCAAAAGTTTGGGGTCACCCAGACAATTTTGTGTTTTCCATGAAAACTCATACTTTTATTTATCAAATGAGTTGCAAAATGAATAGAAAATATAGTCCAGATATTGACAAGGTTAGAAATAATGATTTTTATTTGAAAGAATAATTTTCTCCTTCAAATTTGCTTTCGTCAAAGAATGCTCCCTTTGCAGCAATTACAGCATTGCAGACCTTTGGCATTCTAGCTGTTAATTTTCTGAGGTAATCTTGAGAAATTTCACCCCATGCTTCCTGAAGCCCCTCCCACAAGTTGGATTGGCTTGATGGGCACTTTTTGCGTACCATACGGTCAAGCTGCTCCCACAACAGCTCAATGGGGTTGAAATCTGGTGACTGCGCTGGCCACTCCATTACAGATAGAGTACCAGCTGCCTGTTTCTTCCCTAAATAGTTCATGCTTAATTTGGAGGTGTGCTTTGGGTCATTGTCCTGTTGTAGGATGAAATTGGCTCCAATCAAGCACTGTCCACAGGGTATGGCATGGCGTTGCAAAATGGAGTGATAGCCTTCTTCATTCAAAATCCCATTTACCTTGTACAAATCTCCCACTTTACCAGCACCAAAGCAACCCCAGACCATCACATTACCTCCACCATGCTTGACAGATGGCGTCAGGCACTCTTCCAGCATCTTTTCAGTTGTTCTGCGTCTCACAAATGTTCTTCTGTGTTATCCAAACACCTCAAACTTTGATTTGTCTGTCCATAAAACTTTTTTCCAATCTTCCTTTCCAATGTCTGTGTTCTTTTGCCCATATTAATCTTTTCCTTTTATTAGCCAGTTTTAGCTATGGCTTTTTCTTTGCCACTTTGCCCTGAAGGCCAGCATCCCAGAGTCGCCTCTTCACTGTAGACGTTGACGCTGGCGTTTTGCATGTACTATTTAATGAAGCTGCCAGTTGAGGAGGCGTCGATTTCACAAACTAGAGACTCTAATGTACTTGTCTTGTTGCTCAGCAGTGCAGCGGGGCCTCCCACTTCTCTTTCTACTCTGGTTAGAGCCTGTTTGTGCTCTCCTCTGAAGGGAGTAGTACACACCATTGTAGGAAATCTTCAGTTTCTTGGCAACTTCTCGCATGGAATAGCCTTCATTTCTAAGAACAAGAATAGACTGTCGAGTTTCACATGAAAGTTCTCTTTTTCTGGCCATTTTGAGCGTTTCATAGAACAAACAAATGTAATGCTCCAGATTCTCAACTAGCTCAAAGGAAGGTCAATTTTATAGCTTCTCAAATCAGCCAAACCGTTTTCAGCTGGGCTAACATACTTGTGCAAGGGTTTTCTAGGGTTTTCTAAACATCCATTAGCCTTCTTACACAGTTAGGAAACACAATGTACCATTAAAACATTGGAGTGGTGGTTGTTGGAAATGGGCCTCTATACACCTATGTAGATATTGCAATAAAAACAAGACGTTTGCAGCTAGAATAGTCATTTACCACATTAACAATGTATAGAGTGTATTTCTGATTCATTTAACGTTAGCTTCATTGAAAAAAAATGTGCTTTTCTTTCAAAAATAATGAAATTTCTAAATGACCCCAAACTTTTGAACGGTAGTGTATATATATACAGTGCCTACAAGTAGTATTCAACCCCCTGCAGATTTAGCTGGTTGACACATGCGGAATTAACTTGGCATTGTGACATTTGTACTGTAGATCAGCCTGGAAGTGGGAAATGCACTGCAGCAAATTTTTTTTTTTTTTTTTTTAAAAACGTTAAAAGTTAATTCAGAGTGTCATTTATTATTCAACCCCTCAAACCACAAGAATTCTGTTTGGTCCCCCTAAAGTATTAAGAAGTAGTTCAGGCACCAAGAATAATGAGCTTCACATGTGTGGATTAAAGATCTCTTTTGCCAGCCTTTTCTGACTATTTAAGACCCTCCCCAAACTTGTGAACAGCACTCAGACATGGTCAACATGGGAAAGACAAAGGAGCATTCCAAGGCCATCAGAGACAAGATCGTGGAGGGTCACAAGGCTGGCAAGGGGTACAAAACCCTTTCCAAGGAGTTGGGCCTACCTGTCTCCACTTTTGGGAGCATCATCCGTAAGTGGAAGGCTTATGGAAATACTGTTAGCCTTCCACGGCCTGGACAGCCTTTGAAAGTGTCCTCCCGTGCCGAGGCCAGGCTTGTCCGAAGAGTCAAGGCTAACCCAAGGACAACAAGGAAGGAGCTCCGGGAAGATCTCATGGCAGTGGGGACATTGGTTTCAGTCAATACCATAAGTAACGTACTCCACCGCAATGGTCTCCGTTCCAGACGAGCCCGTAAGGTACCTTTACTTTCAAAGCGTCATGTCAAGGCTCGTCTACAGTTTGCTCATGATCACTTGGAGGACTCTGAGACAGACTGGTTCAAGGTTCTATGGTCTAATGAGACCAAGATCGAGATCTTTGGTGCCAACCACACACGTGACGTTTGGAGACTGGATGGCACTGCATACGACCCCAAGAATACCATCCCTACAGTCAAGCATGGTGGTGGCAGCATCATGCTGTGGGGCTGTTTCTCTGCCAAGGGGCCTGGCCATCTGGTCCGCATCCATGGGAAGATGGATAGCACGGCCTACCTGGAGATTTTGGCCAAGAACCTCCGCTCCTCCATCAAGGATCTTAAGATGGGTCGTAATTTTATCTTCCAACAAGACAACGACCCAAAGCACACAGCCAAGAAATCCAAGGCCTGGTTCAAGAGGGAAAAAGTCAAGGTGTTGGAGTGGCCTAGTCAGTCTCCTGACCTTAACCCAATTGAAAACTTGTGGAAGGAGCTCAAGAATAAAGTCCACATGAGACACCCAAAGAATCTAGATAACTTGGAGAAGATCTGCATGGAGGAGTGGGCCAAGATAACTCCACAGACCTGTGCCGGCCTGATCAGGTCTTATAAAAGACGATTATTAGCTGTAATTGCAAACAAGGGTTATTCCACAAAATATTAAACATAGGGGTTGTATAATAATTGACCCACACTTTTATGTTTAAAATTAAATAAAATTCAACTGAGCAACATAACTTTTTGGTTTGTAAGATTTATGCTTCTGTTCATAAAACCTACTCTCGTTTGCAGTTTGAAGGCTCTAACTTATTTGCATCTTATCAAACCAGCTAAATCTGCAGGGGGTTGAATACTACTTGTAGGCACTGTATATATATATATATATATATATATATATATATATATATATATAAAGAGAGAGAGAGAGAGAGATATATATATTATATATTTTTATATTAAGATTTAATCATGGCTTGTCACTTTTCCTCTATTAAATTGGTGTCCCCTTAATTTGTTGTTGCACGTTGCTTTTATCTTATTTATATTGTGTGTTTTTTCTCACTTTCACTTGGGAGGCCATAAAAATGTATATGGTGACACAGTATCAACAGATGTTATACACTTTTCCTATTTATTTATTTCCTTAATCTATTAATTTATACTTTCTTATTTTTATTGTTTTTTACCTGTATATCCCGTTTCACACTTCCTCTGTCTGTAATCCGCATAAGCATTCCTTTTTGATACTCTCTTTCAATGGGCCGTGAAAATGGGTTTTGCTAAGGTGCTGCCTTCTCAGTACGATTCCATGTACCGCCATTTTTCATCGGTGTTAGCTGTCCTGTGTTGTGGTGTGCGCTTCCGCCTTGTGGGCGGAGATGGTTGCCGTGGCGACGCGTCCAGCAGAGTCGCTTCTCCCCTCCCTCTGGGCAGACGCGTCGGCCGGGAGGCGTGGACAGATGACGTGGTACGCTGCTGCCGCGGCTTCCGCTCTGCTGTGGCTTCCGGAAGCGCCGATATAGCCACACGTGTGCACATCAAATAGAGCCTTATATAAGGGAGCATGTGTATTCCCTATGTATCCTTCCCCCCGAAGAAGCGGAACGTGAAACGCGCGTTGGGGTTATTCTTTCCTCCAGTGACAAGGTTGTATTGCTTCTTTCCCTTATTCCTTATACCTAATATGCCTTGATGTATTTCCTGTCTACCTCTTGGTAAACCACTATTGACACATGTCTATATTGTTTGGCACTTTGCCTTGAGTTATTATACTACATCTGTGGTCTTTCAGGATATTTGTGGCAGTGGGAATTTTGAAGCCCCTTATATTTTGAAGCGGCATAGCCCTACCAGGTGTTTCTTTCTAACATTGTAGGTCACTCTTTAGCCTCAAAAATTTTCCTTATTGGAAATATATATATATTTTTTCTATTGATCAATTTAAATGGTCACCTTCACTTGAATGAAACCAACAAAATATAAATTCTGCTGCACGTGACACTTTAATTAAATGGGTCAAATTATGGCCCCTATATAACCCTGGCTGCGTTTATGTCTGTCAAAAAAACTGATATTTGTATTCCTTATCTATCACTGTGGTTACCTTCATTTTTACTTCTCCTTTATGTACTTTTATAAATTGTTGTCTTGATATCTATGGTCCAATGTTTTATTCCAGAGAAATACATATATATACATGGTTTTCTTATATGTAAATGAGCTGTTCCAGGCTATGGGCTGGACACTGATCTGCATGATCATCTGCCTCCAGAGATTATTTTACATGAAAGATGGCATTGACCTACATGCCCATATAGACGGCTTAGGAGAGACGATCCTACTGACTGATTCTATTTAAAACAATGAATAAATACGGATGCCAAATGGATGTCACAAAGATGTAAAATACAGAAGTGCAGATTAAAATCGTCAGAGTTTTCAGGATGAAAATCAGATGAATTTTCGCTTGTCTAACCCCAACCATACATGGACCTCCAATCATCTGTCTTACATGGAGTGCCATAATTCTGTAGTACATGGACCGCCATTCTCAATGTAAGCATGGAGCAGAAATTATATGGTAATATGGGAGGGTGGAAACAAAACTAATAGAGTAAACACTGGTGTTGTAGTAATACTATGTTACTGTACAGCTTAATAATAAGAAATCCAATATGTGCCCTGGCTGATCAGGTTTTCCTTATTAAAATTAGCTGTCTTTCTGTTTTCCCCATTAAAATTAGTCTCCTCAGATAGAAAAGTATTTTTTTCATGTAAGGTTTTCTTTTGGATGAGGCTGATGGATCGGTCTGGTCACATCCTCCTCCACCAGCAGCCATTGTATGGACAGAGGTACTGTGCAGTCTGTGAGGAAAGCTGCACTAAGAAGAACAGGAGAAGAATCTGTCATAGCTGTATAATAGTAAGTGCCACAAAATCATGTCCCCAGCACGTCTGATAAAATAAAGATAATGTGCCCGACCTCAATAACTCATTCTGCAGCCGGCAATAGACAGTGTAATACAGAGGCTGTATGAGGGGAACGGTGCAAAATTTATATCAAAACCCTATTGCAAAAATTATTTTTAGATGCAATTGCAAGCATTTAATTAAGGAAAAAAAAATATCCCAACAAATGGACAATGCCTTTAATACAGTATTTGAAAATGAATTTTCTAAACTGGACAACCAATTTAAATGTGTTTCTGGTTTATGTTAAAGGGAGCCTGTTCCCAGGTTTTGAAACCCTAAGCTAATGTCATCTATGTAAAGCATCTGAAATCTAGATTATGTCTATACCTTTGTATTATAAGTCAGTTTCTGCATTTTCTAATAATCCATTTGCGAATGTTTATGCTAAGGAGCTCACAAGTGCGGGGGCTTGGCCTACACTGACAGCTCTCTTGCCACTTTCCCTCGTTCACCTCCTGCTGCCAGAATCCTATGACTGACAGGTCACTCTTCTGTGTGACCTGCTCCGGCAAGTGCCATCATACCCGGGTTCCTGCGCAAGATCTCGAGCAGGAGAGCCGGCCATAGACAGGAGTGACCTATCAGTCACTGACAAAAGTCTAGCGTTGGAAGGAGAAAGGGGGAGAGAGATCAGAGACGTGTGATCGCAGGCCAAGCTCCCTGTACTTGCGAGCTTATTTACATAAATATTTGCCGATGGATTTTTAGAAAGTGAAAAAACTGACTTATAATACAAATATATAGACATAATCTACATTTCAGCTGCTTTACACTTTACATAGTTGATGTTTGTTTAGAGTCTAAAACCCTACTGACAGGTTCCCTTTAATAAAAATGACTCACTCTGTGGGTCGACTCACAAAGGACAATAATTTGGAATGAGCTTATAAACTCTCGCTTCCCAATTATCGGACTATGTAGGCTGGCTAGAAATCTCTCACCAAATGGGCAAAAAGCTGGTTCACTGGATATGATGATTTATAAGCAAGATTTAATACTGCAGTTATCGGCAGCATAGGGACCTGTGTATACGGATAATGTGCTGCTTATAGCCTGATATTCTATGCGCACAGAATAATCATATTAACAAATGTTCTATTCACATACAAGTGTGGTCAGCCATTTACACAATTAGACACCACTAATTGTCTTACGTGCAGCTGATTGGTGATTGCTTTACATCCGCTGTTGGCTCATCTACATGGACTCTATAAATGACAACTTCTACAACTTTGTAACCATTTTCTAGGTATTTGCTGTGAATGACAATCTTACATTAGAGTCAGCAGACAGTAGCTAATCGCGATGAGAAATGAGTACAACTGTAGCCAGTGCCATAATTATACGCAACCAATACTTTGTAAGGTTAACAGATCAGCAACATAACTTTTACAGATGGTTTGCTGCAAGATATCAATCTGGAGTCTTGGGTATATACTGTAGCTCATAGAGAATTGTCTAGATTAGATTTAATTATATACAGGTGTAATAGTGGGGAAAGGGCGTAGCCTTCCCTTGGTACTGAGATAGTTAAAGGAAGTGTTCCTGAGGTCAGACCTCCCTAACTGTGGTAGACCAAGCTAAGGGGGTTAGCTTTAGCGGTCCAGTTAGTAGAGTAGAGGGGAAACTTAGTGCCCTTATCAAGCCTAGAGGGATATAGAGCTTGTTCCTGGTATAATTCCTTCTGGGCTGTAGTACCTGAAAACAGCCACAAGATGCCACTGTTCTGGGTGCAGATGTCGGGTTGAGTCTGCCAGCAGAGTTATAGACAGTGATGGGTTAAAGTTCTGTGATGACAGCTCACTGAGGGTGGGCATATTAGGAAAGTCTCTGTTTAGTTTCCAGAATCAGGAAGTGATTCTTCAGTACGAGTTGAGACTTCAAGTTGTTCAGACAGCCTGACTATAGTGGCTGCTAGGGTAGACGGGAGCTCCGTACCCTCAGACAGTGGGATCCCAGTGTGCAATTCTCCCCACACAACAGCACGAGTCCTGTCAGCCCGCCGGAGAAACTCATCAAAGCGTAGTGAGGACACGGGGCACTTCTAGTCTGCAGGAAGCAGAGGAAGCTAAATAGGACTCCAGGCTAAGACGTGGGGGAGAGATATCGGATCCAGGTCACTGTCAATACAGAGGAGTCTCTTGGGCCAGGGATTATAGCCACAGAGATGCTCCGCTTAAAGAGGGAACCAGGGCTGAAGCAGTTAACAGCGCCTGTGAGAGAGATGATTGCCTATCGGGCCTTATCCATTATATCTGACTGTAAATATTGTATATATTCCTCTTCCCCAAGTAAAGTCCAAGTTCTGGTTAAGAACCTCGTGTCCTCTGAAATTATTGCTGCCCTGGTCCCAGAAGAAAATTGCCTGGAGACAGCCGCGATCGGATGGCTTGAAGTAAGTGAAGAGCACTACATACACAGCCACACTTCAGAGGGAGGACACGTATTGTCTGTAGGGTGCCATAGCGAGAGGGGGCTACAGCTCGCCCACGACTACCTCGCTGGGGCACCTTACACAGGTACGGATTGGACTGAAATTCAGCCCTGGCATTTCAATGCACACAGGCCCATGCTGTACTCATCCCTGAGCCCCAGATGGGGATGTCTATTACTAATATTACCCTGCCTGGAGGAAATCAAGATTTACTGCAAGACCAATATTTCTAATAATACCAATAATACAGCTATATGAGATTGAATAATAATAATACCACAATAATAATATTGCAATATAACATTATATTTGGTCCAACTCACAGTTGTCTATATAGTATGATGGTTCCCACAGCCTCCAAAAATAAAGATCCTTATACTCACCTAATCAAGACTCCTTGCCAGGGCCGGCTCCAGGTTTTTCTGGGCCCCGGGCGAATGAGTCTCAGTAGGCCCCTTTAACACATGCCATGGTTCATGATGCACAGATACGGCAGAAAAAAAAAAATATATATATATAGTACACTGCCAAAGATTTCACTCCTTACATTACATGAGCGATATCTATTGTAAATTCCACAATAGCTCAGAAACTGGCGAATTGCTCCATACAGAATACTGGCCCCCATATAAGGCCCCATACGGAATACAGGCCCCCATATAACGCTCCGTACGGAATACTGGCCCCATATACCGCTCTGTATGGAATACTGGCCCCCATATAACGCTCCGCACGGAAAACTGGCCCCCATATAACGCTCCGTACGGAATACTGGCCCCCATATAACGCTCCGTACAGAATACTGGCCCCCATATAACGCTCCTTACGGAATACTGGCCCCCATATAATGCTCCGTACGGAATACTGCCTCCTATATAATACCCTTTGCAGGCTGTCCCCCCCCTTATAATGCCTCATGCAGGCTGTCCCCCCCCCCTTATAATGCCCCATGCAGGATGTCACCCCCCCTCTTTATAATGCCCCATGCAGGATGTCACCCCCCCTATATAATGCCCCATGCAGGATGTCACCCCCCTTATATAATGCCCCATGCAGGATGTCACCCCCCCATATAGTGCCCCATGCAGGATGTCACCCCCCCATATAATGCCCCATGCAGGATGTCATCCCCCCATATAATGCCCCATGCCTCCATACATAAAACAAAAAAAATCAAATACCTCACTCCTCCTCACCTGCTGCCGCTGCTCAGGTCTGGACTCCAGCGTTGCCGGCGTCTTCCCGCTCTGCGCTGCCTGTGACGGATCAGGGGAGGGCGTGGTGGAAAGACGTCACCGCACCCTCTGACCTGAGTCGTCACAGGGAGCGCACAGCAGGAAGACAGCAGATCTGCGGAGGCACGGGGAGAGGTAAGTATCCGGCTGCCGAGGCCCTGAGCAAGCGGGGGGGGAGGCGGGTGCTGGCACCAGCACCGCTTTCCTCTGCTCACGGGTCCCATAGTGGGCCCGACAGTGAGTGGGCCCCCCCCTGCCTGCTCAGGGCCCCTTCACTTGCCTGAGTGCGCCGGGTGCTGACGCCGGCCCTGCTCCTTGTCCTCCGCAACCTCTGTCTCATCTTCTATCCGGTGTCACAGTGCATCCGGTGTCTCTGGCAGGCCGCAGACGGAAGACTGCCGGAGTAAGTGACAGAGTCGGTGGCTCTGTGTTCTGGTGTTCTGTTACAATTGTTAACAGTATCAGTGTCCTGAAGAAGCCGATAGTGTTAATAGCTTACCAGACAATGAGGCCCACAGCCGGAGCAGCCCATCTGGCATTTGCTAGAATTGCCAGATGGCCAGTCCAGTCCTGATTGGATCAGTCACTGACTGTAGATAGTAAAATATAGAAGTCAATTCCTCTTTAAGTTAAGAACGTTTGAGATTTTGAATCACAAAGATGAATAGATCAAAACTAGTAACCTCAGCTGAAATGAAATGCGAAGCCCCGAGACCACAAATAGGGGGTGGGAAGAAATGTGCATTATCTATGTCTTCAGAACACTCAGACATCCTGTAGATGTAACTTCCAGTTATAAAAAGCATGGCTTGGAGTAACATTGTGATGTTTACACTGGTTTTCTTTATTTTCGCTGCATTTGAAGGTAACTTTTTTACTATTTACAATGTAATTTGATTATTGTGAATATTGACACCCAGTGTAATCAATAGATAGAATAATGAAAATTTAAGTAAATGTTATATATTAGATGCTATGCTAACCGAATCTATACAGTTTATATTTTCATTATCAAAAACAATTTTTTAATATACTAATATATAAATACTGTAATACATTTTATTTTCCTCATTTTCAGATGTGCATTCAAATACTCAAGTGATGCAGAATAAAGATCAAGCAACCAAAGAAAGCCAAAATGTCACCTTGAAATGTAATCACACATTACAAAGCTATGATCTGCTCATCTGGTACAAGCACATTTCGGGACTGGCTCTAGAGATTTGTGCTTATGGCTACATCCAATCCACTAACATGAACCTACGATATTCTATGGCTATAGACAAAAGTTCTCTAACCACCCAGCTTCATATATCGGGTGTGAAGGGGGAAGACACAGCTGTGTATTACTGTGCAGTGAGAGACACAATGACACTGACACATCGGAGATCTGTACAAGAATTACACAGGCAGTAATCCAACAGAAACATTGTACACTTTCATAATCTTTTTTCCAGACCAATAATAAAACTGTAACAATTCAAATCTGCTACATCTATGGGAGTGTGGACAGGGCCACTGAAATGAGAGGACCAGTGGTCAAAAGGGTAAGGTGGTACAAGAATACCTCTTTCTGACCAGCACTAGTGTCCCTTTTCTTCACCTTTTTCGATTCATCTTTTATTCTTATTTTTATTTAATTTTATGTGCTAGTTTTAGCTGGGTTTCTGTCTCTCATATTAGAGGACCAAAAATTGAGCTGACAAAAGCAATCTGAAAATGATTAAACGGAATCTGACACAAATTTTTTACCACCTAATCTGAGAAGAGCAGAATCTAGCAAAAGAGAGTTTAATTTCAGAAATGTGTCACTTTCTGGGCTTCATAATGTAGTTTTGATAAAATCACTGTTTTATCAGCAGGAGATTATCACTGCCGGGTAGTCCTCCATATTCATGAGCTCTGTATAACGCCGCCCCATCACTGATTGGCAGTTTGCCCACAGTGTACACAGAAAGCTGCCAATCAGTGATGTGGGCGGGGTTATTTAGAGCTCAGCATTCAGAGAACTGGTAGATCTGCAGCAGGGAATAGTGGGTTTATCAAAATGACAGCAAGCAGCCTAGTGAATGATACATCATTAGAATCAGAATCTCTGCTCCTACAATATGCTGCTCTCAGATGGGGTAGCAAAAATTTGGTCATAGATTCCTTTTAAATAAGGACAACACCATCATAGACAAGGTTCATTAATATTGAAGTGTTGCAAGCAACTAAACATGCATAAAAAAGTCACAGATGCCCTGAGAAGCTATATAAGTAAAAAATAGACAAGTGTACAAGTGGTTGTGCTGAGGAACAAGTCGGATGACTTTGATACAACATTGAAAATAAACCTCTTTGAATCTTCTGGCTTATGGATCCTTTACCGGAAATTCAGCAGCGCAGAGAAAACCTACTATCCTGATACTATCACAGGTCTTTGTTTTTGGCTGTATAAAGTACAATGGTATTGACGCGCCCCCTGGGCCGAGTGTACACGCGTGTGGGTTACCCGGAGCCGGGTCTCTGGGGGTTGTAGTCTCCGTGGCGGCGACCCGGTCCCGTGGCTCAGGGTGGTCAAACCAGTGGCAGTCCTTTATAGGTTTTAGGTTAATTGTCCGACTACGCCACCCGTGGATTGCGATCAGGGTGTACCGCCGCTGCAAGGCAGACCGCTGAGGCTGGTGTTGTATGCGCAGCAGAGAATGGGATGGCTCCCCACGGGAGGAGTATAGCCTCAGGGCAATGAGTGTGGATGATGGGAGTGATGGTGCACGAGCGCAACAGGAATGACTCAGAGTCTTTGCAGTGCAGTTCAGGGTCTTTACTGATGATAATAAGGCAGACCCTCCCGGGAGTACTGGCTAGCATAAGAGGCTTGGTCAGTCTGTAAATAAGCGGGAGCTCCCGTGGCCAGGTGGAGTTGTAAGCCTCCCTGTCTGTCTGCACTCTTCCTGGCTACCTTGCTATAAGCGGGTGATAGTAGCCCACGTCCCTGAGTGTACCTTGTAGTGCTCACCCGTATGGCTGGTGACTTGGGGCCTTCTGTTAGCCTCCGCTCCTCGATGGCGGTGCTGGTCCCTTGCTTGTGACTGAGCCTCCGGGCTTCTATGGCCAGAGGACCTGAAATCCCCTGCCGGCTGGTTTCTGCTGTTGGACTTAGAGATCCTTACAGCCTCGGACTCCGGTGTCGGGTACTTAGATTCTTCTGCCAGGGCGAGCTCTGCTTAGCTCCAGCCCCTGGCACTCAGCTCCTGCTCCTACAGAGCTCCTGCTGTTTCATTCCCTGTGTCTGCTTGTTCTGTCCTAACCCCGCCCCAGACCCAGTTTATAAGGGCAGATTCCTCCCATCCCAGGACTGGGCAGGAGGTGTTGCATGCTTAAGGGCTCCTGACCAGGAAACCTCCCACTTGCTCTCAGATGTAATATTTCTATTACTGTGGTAACCAGACCCCTGGGGTGCCACATTCCCCCCTAGTAAATTTTAGTACTCCGGGACTAAACACATTTTTTTTTAAGAAAACACAAATACAGGGTATAAACAACAATAGGAAAAAGTACATTTTGTCTTGATGGTCACGGCATTTCCGTAACCGGGTGTCCATATCACCCAAGGTGAAGTTTTTAGAACAGAGTAGGGGACCTGTCCAAAGCAAACCCCAAACGTCGGCCCTGGGCGTGGCTGCAAGGCGAAGCTAACTACTTTGGACCACACGGGACCACGCCAGACAGGTTTTTCTTCCGTGGCCGTCTTCGCAAGAGGCACCACGTGCAACTATCTACAATGTAGTTCCGGTTATTCAGCGTCCATAACCTGTCAGTCCAAATAAACCTGAAGGGTAACTAGAGAAACATAATTAATAAACAGGCAACAAACATAAACCATTTTCAACATTTGCAGTTTACAGGTAAATTTACATTACAGTTTAGATTCTCCAGCGAGCGGGCATCTGTCCTCTAGTGCTCCTGGTGGACCTGCGTAACCAACTATCTGGTTCTGCACTACAGGGTGTAGGAGGTGTTGCGGGTAGGCTTGGCAGCTTTCTGCGTACTCTTTGGCTTACTAGGGGCACAGCAGGCTCACTACTAGCAGAGGGTTGATTCTCCTGGGCTGCTGGTATGGATTCTTCTGCCTCCTGGGCCGGCTGCTCTTCTGACACTACCTGTTCTTCTGTAGGCCCTTGAGGGGCTGGCTGGAGAAAGGTGAGGACGGGTACCACGATAGCGTTGTTGATTTGTGTCCAGGACTGGGGAAAGTCTCCGAGTACTGTACTGATCATTTCTTCCCTTTCCTCTGCAGGTTGAGGGTTCTCTTGATCTTTGTCAGGGCTTTGCAGCTGCTCGGGACACTTTTTCAGGTGGTCTCTGGAGACAATGGCTGTGGTCTCTCCTCCATCCTTACTGATTATGCAGACTTTTGGATTATCATGGCTTGAGGGCAGTACTGTGTACGGGTCCTTCTCCCACTGGTCGTCCAACTTGTGGAGCTGCCTCTTTCTCTTCAAGACCTGCTCTCCAGGTACCAGGGGAACAGCGGGAGCATACTGGTTATAAGTCTTCTCTTGCCTTTCTCTTGCTTGAGACAGACTTCGCTCGATGCTCTCCTGTACTTTCCGATACTGCTGCTGCCGTTCTGTATCCCAGTCTGCCACTGGCGAGGTGTCCTCAGGTGTCAGGACTCCCAATAGGCAGCTTACCAGGTCTTGCTCTCATTAGGTAAGCCGGGGTACAGTTGGTGGAACCTATGGGGATGTGATTATACAAGTCCACCAGATCAGGCAGTTTTTCAGGCCACAGACTGCGTTCTTCCAGGGGCAACGTTTTTAGCAAGTCTATCACCACCTGGTTCATTTTCTCACATTATCCGTTGGTCTGAGGGTGATAGGGCGTTGTTCTTATCTTCCTGCAGCCATACAAACTGCAGAAGTCTTGGAAGACCTCCGCTTCGAAGGCTGGCCCTTGGTCAGTCAACACTTGCTCCGGATACCCGTGTGGACGGCAGAAGTGCTGCTGGAAGGCTCTAGCTGCTGTTTGAGCCGTTAAGTCCTTGACAGGGACCACCACCAGAAACCGGGAGTAGTAATCTACGATTGTGAGGGCGTAGACGTACCCAGATTTGCTTGGAGCCAGTTTCACATGGTCCAGAGCTACCAGCTCCAGTGGCTGCCTGGTGATGATGGGCTGCAGAGGAGTCTTCTGGCTGGCACGGTCCTTCCTTCTTAGGTTGCACGGGCCACAGTCTCTGCACCACCTCTCGATGGCTCCTCTCATGCCTACCCAGTAGAACCGTCCACGCAACAAGAACTCCAGCTTCTTCCATCCGAAGTGTCCTGCTCCGTCATGGTATGCCTCCAGAACCATAGCCGCGTCTCGTCTTGGGACCACTGCCTGCCAGGTCAGCTCATGTGTTCTAGAGTTGACCATTCTCTGGCACAGCTTCTCCTTGTAAAGAAACAGCTTACTTTTCTCCTTCCACAGTTGTTTGGTCTCCTCCGGAGCGTCTGGGTCAAGACGGGCATCAGCCTGGGTCAGCATTTTCTTCACCAGACAGACTGCGGGATCACTGTCTTGCGTCTCCGCCCAGCTGTAGTGGGGTAAGGGATTGAACGTGGCAGAACGCCTGTCCCTTACACGGTGGGAATACAGGGTAATACCATGACGGTGGAGCGCAGGGAGTTCGACCTCTTCCAGTTCTTCTGGATCTTCCCCTACGTCCGGTAAGTTTGGCATTCTGGACAGGGCATCCGCGTTGGCATTTGAGCGTCCCACCCGGTATTTGATGGTGAATTCATAGTTGGACAGGCGGGCCATCCATCTCTGCTCCAGGGCACCAAGCCTTGCAGTGTCCAGGTGTGTCAACGGGTTGTTATCCGTGTACACGGTGAACTTGGAAGAGGCATGGTAATGCTTGAAACGTTCGGTCACTGCCCACACCACTGCCAGGAACTCTAGCTTGAATGAGCTATAATTCTCAGAGTTTCTCTCTGTGGGCCGTAGTTTTCAGCTGGCGTAAGCGATTACCCGTTCTTTTCCCTGCTGGATCTGGGACAGTACGGCTCCTAGCCCAATGTTGCTCGTGTCCGTGTGGAGGATAAAGGGCTGGCCGTAGTCAGGGTACGCCAGGATTTCATCCACCGTGAGGGCCATCTTCAGCTGGCGGAAGGACTCCTCTTCCAGCTTTTCCCACCTGAAGGGCGGCTTCTGGTTTTTGGCCTTCCTGGATTGACCTATCAGGAGGTCCTGCATAGGAGCTGCCATTTTGGTGAAACCGGGAATGAATCTTCGGTAGTAGCCTACCAAGCCGAGGAACTGCCGCACTTCCTTTATGCTGGAGGGTCTTGGCCAGTCTTTAATCACGGTGATCTTATCATGGTCGGGAGCCACTCCGTCAGCACTCACCACGTGTACCAGGTACTGCACCTTTGGTTTCAGCAGGTGACACTTGGAGGGTTTCACCTTTAGGCCGTAGCTTGCCAGGGCGTCAAACACTTCTGCCAGGTGTTTCAGATGGTCCTCGTAGGTTTTGGAATAAACGATGGCATTGTCCAGGTATAACAGGACCGTCTCTAAATTCCGGTGTCCCAGACAGCATTCCATCAACCGCTGGAAGGTTCCTGGTGCGTTGCAGAGCCCGAACGGCATACAGTTGAATTCGCTGAGACCCATCGGGGTGGTGAATGCAGTCTTCTCCTTGTCTGCCTCTGCTACAGGAACCTGCCAGTACCCGCTAGTAAGATCCAAAGTGGAGAAGTTAGCAGATTTTAATGCAGCTAAAGATTCTTCTATTCTAGGTAACGGGTACGCATCTTTGTGTGTGATACGGTTGACCTTTCTGTAGTCTACACACATTCTCATTGTGTTGTCCTTCTTTTTCACTAGAACTAGTGGAGCTGCCCAGGGGCTACAGCTGTCCCTGATTACCCCAGCCTCCTTCATGTCCCGCAACATCCCCTTTGCATGCTGATAGTGTGCAGGGGGTACATGTCGGTATCTTTCCTTTATGGGTAGATGGTCTCCTGTGGGGATGTGATGTTCTACCCCCTTTACTCGCCCAAAGTCTAGCGGGTGTTTACTAAAGACTCTTTCGTACTCCTGAACCACCCGGTAGACTCCCTGCTTTTGGTGTGAGGGAGTGGAGTCAGTACCCAAATGCAGTTGCTGACACCAGTCCTCCATTTGTTTCTTAGAGCCGTTACCTTCCTCTGGTTGAGATGGAGGCAAGGGTTCTACGGCCTTTACAGAATTTTGGTTTATGGTGAACAATTTGGCTAGCGTGGCATACCGGGGCAGGTGTACTTCTCTCTCCCCGATATTTATGATGTGGACAGGTACCCTCCCATGGCGTACATCGACCACTCCCCGTGCTGTCAAAATGGTGGGCCTACTGTCTGAGTAGACGGGCTCTACCATTGCTTGGTAGTCTCTACCTCTTAGACCAATAGCTGCCCGGCACCAGATCATCATCTCACTTTTCGGGGGCATGGCAATAGGGAACGGGTCACACATTCTCACGCTACCAATCTCACCACCAGATAGTTCCACTTGTTGCCGTTCCATCAGTGCCCGGATCTCTTTTTGGAGAACACGCTGCTGGCTGGAACTGGCGTTCTTGGCAACCTGCTGTAAAATGAGAATTATCTCTGCAAGACAAATTTCAATCACGTTAGTTCCCAAGGTTATTTTAGGGTGACTCTCATGACGATCAATGTCCACAATAATCAGTCCTTGTGCCGCCAGTTTGACTTTACCGATTTCAATGGTCACCTCTTTGAATCCCACCTGCGGCACGGGCTGACCATTGCTGGCGATGATACTCAGGTCGTCATCTGGGTAGCGGGTTAAGTCCGAGTCATTCCAGTACCGCTTAAAGAGCACATAAGGGATGGTAGTTACCTGTGACCTGGTGTCTAGTAGTACAGAGAGGAGAGAACAAGGCGCAATGGGTAACTCAGTATTGCAATTGTTAGAAGGGTGTGGGGATGGCTACTAACCTTATGAAGTTGTGCACCTCTGCACAACCCCAGTGTAAAGCTCCACAAGCTCCACTCTGTTGGTGGCTGTCATCTATTTCCAGCGGCGTTCACAGATCCTGATCTCTCGGTGGTGGATCACGTGGTCAGGTTAGTTGCATGTAACGCCGAGATGGACGCCCAGCTTCACCAACACCCCCGGCAGCGCTCTGGAGGGGTTAGGGCAGCGCAGCTTGGAAAACCAGAGTAGTAATTCTAATTAAATTCCCCCCACAGGTGAAAGAACAATAAATTAAAGGCAGCTCTACCGCACCCCAACAGGGGGAAAGGGACAATCAGTGAATATGAATAGCGGTACCAGAGCGCCAATAACAGGGCAAAAATATTAAAAGGACTGATTTATTAATACACACAACGCGTTTCGGTGGACACAGCCACCTTCATCAGGTGTCCACCGAAACGCGTTGTGTGTATTAATAAATCAGTCCTTTTAATATTTTTGCCCTGTTATTGGCGCTCTGGTACCGCTATTCATATTCACTGGTGTCTAGTAGGGCACTCATTGGAATGCCATCCAGTACCACAGGCAAGACTGGACGTCCCCCTACATATTTATAACGCCAGTTTGAAGGGCCTGATGATCTTATGCCTGGGGGTTGGCCCTCTGCCCCAGGTTGTGCCCGTTTAAATGACAGTACCTTGCCATATGTCCAGGTTGATTGCAGCGACGGCAGATGGGTTGTCCGTCCTCATTGTATCTGTCGCTGGGTCTTCCTCTGGACGATGGGATCCTCCTCTGTCGGTACCACGGGACGTCCTCCGGACTGGTGGCCAGCTTGATCCTCCCTGGAGGAGAGACCTGTAAAGACTGCACAGTTCGGGTTAGCGCGGCTACGCCTTTAGTTAGCTCTTGGACCTGATGGTGCAGGTCTGTAGCCGGGTTGTTGTCCAAAGCCTGCGCACCGGCTCCTATAGGCTCTGCAGACAAGGGCGCCGCCTCATGGTGATAGGTAATAGCAGGGCGCTGGTGGGTTACAGCGCTACCCAGTGCCGGTTCTCTGAGCACCCGGATGGCCCTGTCTTTGAACTTTGCAAAGTCTAAACCAGGGTTCTGCAAGGCCATTGCACGTAACTGGGTTCGGTGGGCGTTGGACAGCAGACCCTCAATGAATTGCTCAGTTAACAGTTCATCTGCGTTCCGCACACTGTCAGGGTCTGCCTGTTTAATGGCTCCCAGGGCCTCTTGCAAACTCAAAGCATAGTCTCTTATACTGTCTTGGGCCCGCTGCTTGCACCCATAAAATCTCATTTTGATCTCGGCTGAGGTGCGGGTATCAAAAGTGTCCTTCAGCCGGGCTAAGATCTCCTTTACGGTCTCCTTGTCCCGGACTGACCAGGACTTTACTTCGCGTTGGGCTGCGCCGGTTAGCTGGCCTATCAATATGCTCACTTTCTGGACCTCTGTCAGGGGGTATACCTTAAATAGGCTGTACAGTCTCTCTTTAAAGTCGCTTAGGGAATGCGACTCCCCTGAGTATTGGGCAGCCAGGCTGCTCCAGGGATGTAAGGCATTGTAAATGGCATTACTGCGGCAGTGGCCGCGCTGGTGGTAGAGGGTCCCTCCGTGTCCGTCATCTTCCTCCCCCCTAGTTAAGTGTGGCCTACCTTCCGACGATCCTCTTCTGTAGGCCGCGGCTCCGCTGGTGCTGCTCCGGACGAGGACCTTGCATCGCGTCCTGGTGACGTCAGCGTCGCTCTCTCTCCCTTCCAGGACCTTGCGCAGCGTCGGTGCGTAGGGCGGAGCTTCAGGTCTCGCGCGCTTTCGGCGTCCAAGCCCCTCTTCTTCCCGCGCGGCGTCGCGAACATGGCGCCCGATGGCGGGAAAACGGCTGAAGATGGCGGGAAACGGCTCCGGATGGCGGGAACCTTCACCACGGCAGGAATGACAGTCTTTTGAAGGCGCGCAGTACCCGGTGGTTGTGGGCACGAAATCCTGCCGACTACGCCAAAGTTGACGCGCCCCCTGGGCCGAGTGTACGCGCGTGTGGGTTACCCGGAGCCGGGTCTCTGGGGGTTGTAGTCTCCGTGGCGGCGACCCGGTCCCGTGGCTCAGGGTGGTCAAACCAGTGGCAGTCCTTTATAGGTTTTAGGTTAATTGTCCGACTACGCCACCCGTGGATTGCGGTCAGGGTGTACCGCCGCTGCGAGGCAGACCGCTGAGGCTGGTGTTGTATGCGCAGCAAAGAATGGGATGACTCCCCACGGGAGGAGTATAGCCTCAGGGCAATGAGTGTGGATGATGGGAGTGATGGTGCACGAGCGCAACAGGAATGACTCACAGTCTTTGCAGTGCAGTTCAGGGTCTTTACTGATGATAATAAGGCAGACCTTCCCGGGAGTACTGGCTAGCATAAGAGGCCTGGTCAGTCTGTGAGCAAGCGGGAGCTCCCGTGGCCAGTTGGAGTTGTAGGCCTCCCCGTCTGTCTGCACTCTTCCTGGCTACCTTGCTATAAGCGGGTGATAGTAGCCCACGTCCATGAGTGTACCGTGTAGTGCTCACCCATATGGCTGGTGACTTGGGGCCTTCTGTTAGCCTCCGCTCCTCGATGGCGGTGCTGGTCCCTTGCTTGTGACTGAGCCTCCGGGCTTCTATGGCCAGAGGACCTGAAATCCCCTGCCGGCTGGTTTCTGCTGTTGGACTTAGAGATCCTTACAGCCTCGGACTCCGGTGTCCGGTACTTAGATTCTTCTGCCAGGGCGAGCTCTGCTTAGCTCCAGCCCCTGGCACTCAGCTCCTGCTCCTACTGAGCTCCTGCTGTTTCTTTCCCTGTGTCTGCTTGTTCTGTCCTAACCCCGCCCCAGACCCAGTTTATAAGGGCAGATTCCTCCCCTCCCAGGACTGGGCAGGAGGTGTTGCATGCTTAAGGGCTCCTGACCAGGAAACCTCCCACTTGCTCTCAGACGTAATATTTCTATTACTGTGGTAACCAGACCCCTGGGGTGCCACAGTATTACATGTGGATATTATGTGGAACTTTAGTGACAGAGCATTGCTGTTTAGCAAGGAAATATAAGGGTACATGATATAATTTGAAAAAACAATAAAAATCTGCAAATGCTGTAAAATGAAAGTATTTTCACTACTCACCTGCTGTTAGCACCACGCGGGATCCCTGCTCTGACAGGCAGGGTCTCCGGCGTGTCACTTCACTCACCTGCACTGCGGTCGGTGCTTCCCCATGCTCTGCCTGCTTCTAGCAGGGCTTCCAGCCATGTCCTTAGGCCACGCATGCACGCACTCCTGCCCTCTTAAAGGACCAGCGCGTGCACTTGCTATTTCTTCCCCGGTCAATGGCTGTGGGGCATTATGTACATATTGCTTCCACCCCACTGGGAGGTGCCTGAGCAACATTACTGTTCTGCAGTCTAAATTGTTAAGGTTGCGTACCAGTCCTTGCTGCACTCTGGTGCAAATTCTGCCTGCTGCACTCTGGTCCAAATCCTGCCTGCTGCCCTCTGGTCCAAACCCTGCCTGCTCCACTCTGGTGCAAACTCTGCCTGCTCCACTCTGGTGCAAACTCTGCCTGTTGCTCCATCCAGTCTGTCCTACTGGGTCCAGCTGCTGCGCAGCCGTTGGTCTGTCCTGGAGTGGCACCTGGCGTTCATTAGGAGCTAAGTCTAACCTCACCATCAGAGGCTCTAGTGAACAGTCCGGTGCTCACTTAGTGACGCCCCTCCAGGCTCTCCGCGGTCCATGGCACAGTGGTTCCACAAACAACGTCCGTGATACCTGCTCTCTCCCAGTGATCCAGTACTGAGTCTCCTGCAGTAGTCTCGGATCTTTGTTCCATGTGGTTACATGGACTAGCTGCAATGCTACATGCTCTATTGATTGATGATGCCAGTAGTACAGCATTGATTGGCTGCAGTTGTAACATGTCCATGCAAACAAAGATGGGGAGCACAGAAAGAGTCAGCACTGACTTGCATCAGAAGCAAGTAGGTAAGTTGAGATAGTTTTGTTAGTTTTACAGAATTGGCAGCCCTTTTAGGTTTTTAAGTGGTTTTCTTTTTTAAAAATATCATGGTTCTATTTGCATATTGTATTATTTGTATAAAGCAAATGGTATTTCCATGCAACTGTACAAATTCACTGTGAATGTATTTGATGCCCAAACCTGCCATAACACCACTGGTATTCTGACTCCATAACTAGGCTGTAAGTGTGGGGCTCTTGAGGCGCCATTTCTGGATGTCTGTATAAACCAGTACTCACACAAAGAGATTTCATCAGATATCTTGAGTCGATTGCAGGAGGCACATGTGAAGACTCCAGAAGAAGGTTTATTTTCAAGCTGAATTTTTGTAATTATACACAATTGCTGTATGTAAAGAGACAATTCTGAACCAGAGCTGTATAGATATGATGCTAGCAAGATGGCTGACATAAACCATCTGGGGAAGAAGTTTGCATCAGAGCAAGACTACAGTGGGAAAGGGAGGACAAACTTCTAAATGAGCAAACCTTATTGCAAATCAATGTAACAAAAACAATAAAATGACAATACAATACAATACTGCATGATTCCCACGTTGTGGGGCATGGCAACTGCATTGTTATAGAATGTGAGATCACTTTCCTCAGGCTAGAACTGCGTAAAGCACTGTAGTCAACAGCGAAAGTACGTGGCTTGCACATTTTCTGAAAGGTGATTCTATTGTTTCAACCTCCGAAAGCGCAAACACGGCCCATGTACTCGAGGTCAACGGCTGCCTCTGCCTTCACTCAGGATGAAAAAAAAAAAAAAAGAAGGAACTACTTCACAAGTAAATACTTTATCTTAAAACTTGCATGTCAGACAGAGTATCAACATAAAGAAAAAGCTCAGTGTCAATTAGGCTGTGCCCATGATGCGTTTTTTAAGCGTTTCCGCAGCGACAAAAACGCTGCAGAAACGCTTAAAAAACGCATGGTAGAAGGCCTGCCATGTCCCCAATGATAATCCGCATGTGCTGTGCACATGCTGCGGAAATTTCCGCTGCAGATTATCATTGTGGAAAAAAACGCAGCACTACTATTTTGCGGAAGTGCTGCGTTTTTGCCGCCATTGACTTGCATTGAAACGCATGGATTACGCATCACTGCATATGTAGATGCGCATTCCATGCGTTCCAATGTGCGGATGGTACCCGGGTCTGGAGAAGAGGAGACTCTCCTCCGGACCCGGGTACCATAGAAACTGTGAAAAAAATAATAAAATAAAAAATAAATATTATATTTACCTCCTGGCGGCCCCAGATGTCCTTGTCTCTGCTTGCCGGTATATCGCGATGGACTGAAGGACCTGCGCTGACGTCATAGTCATGTGACGGCAGGTCCTTCAGTGTAGCACGATCTGCCGGCAGCCAGGACGGAGCGAAGCAAGACTCTGGGGGCCAACGGAAGGTAAGTATAGATTTATTTTTTTATCTTTTACCATTCTTTAAGGTCACACTATATAAAACCATGCTGGTTGCATCGATTTATATAGTGTGACCAAGTTGTCAAGCACTTTCCAAGTGATGATAAAATCGCTTGGAAGCGCTTGTCAACCCGCATGCAGAAATGCATGTGAAGAACGCTTCACATCCGCTTGTCCCTGGCAGGAAAAACGCATGTACAATCCGCATGTACAATCCGCATGTGTTTTTTTATGCCAGGGAGATGCAGAAAAGCTCAGGAAAAAATCCAGAGCATTTCTGCATCGTGGGCACATAGCCTTAGTCTTAGTCAGATGAGAACATAAACTGTCGGGAGATACATCCAAATGTAATAGTAAAAGTACAGATGTGAAATAAGGGGAGAGGAACATAGTTTTTAAGGTTGAAGGAAGACTAAGTCCAACTAGTTCAACCCATAGCCTAACATGTTGATCCAGAGGAAGGCAAAAAAAAAAGCTCCACATTGGGGAAAAAAATTCCTTCCCGACTCCATGCGACAATCAGACTAGTTCCCTGGATCAACACCCTATCCGGGAATCTAGTATATATAACATGTAATATTATACTTTTCAAGAAAGGCATCCATGCCCTTCTTAAATTTTAGTAGTGAATCACTCATTACAACATCATGCGGCAAAGAGTTCCATGGTCTCACTGCTCTTACAGTAAAGAATCCGCGTCTGTGATTATGATTAAACCTTTTTTCCTCCAGACGTAGAAGATGCCCCCTTGTCCCCGTCTCTGGCCTCAGAGTAAAAAGATCAGTAGAAAGGTCTTTGTACTGTCCCCTCATATACTTGTACATAGTAATAAGATCACCCCTAAGTCTTCGTTTTTCCACAGTAAATAACCCCAAGTGTAATAACCTGTCTTGGTATTGCAGACCTCCCAGTCCTCTAATAACCTTGGTCGCTCTTCTCTGCACCCGCTCTAGTTCAGCTATGTCTTTCTTATACACCGGAGACCAGAACTGTACACAGTATTCTAAGTGTGGTCGCACTAGTGACTTGTATAGAGGTAAAATTATGTTCTCCTCATGAGCATCTATGCCTCTTTTAATGCATCCCATTATTTTATTTGCCTTTGCAGCAGCTGCCTGACACTGGCCACTAAACGTGAGCTTGTTGTCCACCAATACACCCAGGTCTTTTTCAGTTACAGTTTTGCCCAGTGTTTTACAATTAAGCATATGTGTCACCCTGGCCTGGATGCCACAAATATAATAAAGCTGTGTCTGAGAGCAAGGGGGAGGTTCTCTGGTCAGGGGAACATTAGCATGCAATACCTCCTGTCTCAGGCCAGTAGGGGGAGCAGGCTGTCCCTATAAAAGCTGGGACTGGGGGCAGGGTTAGAGAGAACTGGACGACCTGTCTCTGGATTGAGAAGTGTCCCAGAGCAGAGAGGGACAGTTGTATTGCACCCTAAGAGGAAGTGTGGCAGTAGGAGAGCCACAAGCCAGGGACAAGAGGCGAAGTGAGCCTGTCTTGGCAGACAAAGAACTCCATTTTACCAGACTTTGGTGTCTGAGGCTGTGAGGATTCCACGTCCTGCAGCAGATAACCAGTCCACAGGGGACTGTATGTTCCTTGGCCTAAGAAGCCCGGAGGCACTGCCACAACAGAAGGTACCAGCAAAGCCGTACCAGGCCGGGAGTAGAAAGGGACCCACGTTGCAGGCCATACAGGCGAGAATACACGGTGAGCTCGGGACCATGGGCTGTTACCCTATCAGGAGGAGATAGCCAGAAGGAGCGCAGAGAGCACGGTAGGCCTACACCCTCACCCTGACCAGGGCCAATTTCCCAATTGCTCTCAGACATCCAGGTCCCCTCCTAGCCGGGACTGTTTGTGGGTCAGTTCACCTGTTCTAGTAAAGACCCTGGACTGCAATCTGTTGTCTGTGTGCTCCTTGCTCCTCCAGCACTAACGGTACTGGGACGCCCTACACCATCACCCCCATCTTCCATTATACTGCCCTGGGGCCGCACTCTTCCCGTGGGGAGTCACACTATCCCAGCTGCATACATCATCAGCCCCAGCGGTCTACCTGGCAGCGGCGGTCCGCACTGACCGCAATCCACGGGTGGCATAGTCGGACATCACTTAAAACTTATAAAGGGACTACCACTGGTTTGACCACCCTGAGCCACGGACCAGGTCGCCACTACTACCCCCATCGTTCCCCTATTGCCCGGATCCGAGTGCCCCACGGCCCAGGGGGCGAGTCAGCTTTGGTTTAGTCGGCAGGATAGTAACCAACCCGCCACAAACGGGTATTGCGTGCCTGAAAGAGACTGTACACGTACCTGAAAAGAGGTTTCCTGCCATCCGGAGCCGTTTCCCGCCATTTCCAGTCGCTTTCCCGCCATCGGACGCCATCTTCAGGATGCCGCGCGGGAAGAAGAGGGGCGTGGACGTCCAAACTGCGGGAGACCCGAAGCTCTGCCCCACGCACCGACGCTGCGCAAGGTCCTGGAAGGGAGAGAGAGAGCAACGCTGACGTCACCAGGACGCGACGCAAGGTCCTCATCCGGAGCAGCATCAGCGGAGCCGCGGCCTACAGAAGAGAATCGTCGGAAGGTAGGCCGCGCTTAACTAGGGGGGAGGAAGATGTCGGACACAGAGGCGCCCACTACCACCAGCGCAGCTGCAGCAGCGGCGATGCCATTTTCCCTGCCCTACATCCCTGGAGCGGCCTGGCTGCCTAAGTACTCAGGGGAGCCCCATGCCCTGACTGATTTTAAGGAAAGGCTGTACAGTTTGTTCCAAGTTTACCCCCTGACAGAGGAACAGAAGGTCAGCATACTGACGGGGCAGTTAACTGGCGCAGCCCAGCGGGAGGTAAAGTCGTGGCCCGCTGAGGAGAAAAGGACTGTGAAGAACATTCTGGCCCGGCTGCGAGGTACCTTTGATACCTGTACCTCAGCAGAAATTAAAATGCGGTTCTATGGATGTAAGCAGCGGGCACAGGACAGCATCAGAGACTATGCCCTAAACTTGCAGGAAGCCTTGAGGGCCATCAAACAGACTGACCCTGGCAGGAAACGGACAAGCTGCTAACAGAACAATTCATAGAACGTCTGCTGTCTAGCGCCCACAGGGCCCAACTGCGCCTCATGTTCTTTCAGAACCATGATCTGACCTTTGCCCAATTTAAGGACAGGGCCATAAGGGTGCTCCGTGAACCCGCAACAAGTGGCGCTATAAACCCCCGGTGCCCTACTCTCACCTACCACCAGGAGGCAGCGCCCTCCTCAATGGACTCTGTGGGGGCTGATGCACAGGCCCTGAACCAAGCCCCGTCGAAAGATCTGCATCACCAAGTCCAGGAGCTGACCAGGAGCGTCGCGGCCTTGACCAGGACCGTCCAGGCGTTACAAGTGGACCCGTCAAGACCCATCGAGTTGGCTTCAAGTCCGGAGGATGTCCCATGGCGTCGACAGAGGAGGATCCCGTCGTTCCGAGGGAGGCCCACAGACCGCTACGCAGCGGATGGACAGCCCATTTGCCGTCGATGCAACCAGCCCGGACACATTTCCAGATACTGTAATTTAAACGGGTCCAACCAGGGGCAGAAGGCCGACCCCCAGGCATAAGATCACCATACCCTTATAATTGGCGTGATAAGTACGTTGGGGGGCGCCCGGTTTTACCCGTGGTGCTGGACGGTATCCCCATGAGCGCCTTGCTGGATACTGGGTCGCAAGTAACCACTATCCCTTATGTACTTTTTAAGCAGTATTGGACTGATGCTGATATCACACGGTATCCAGACAGTAACTTGAGTATCATCGCCAGTAATGGCTTACCCGTGCCGCAGATGGGGTTCAAGGAGATGACCATTAAAATTGGTAAAGTTGAACTACCGGCACAGGGAGTAATTATTGTGGACATTGACCCTCGTGAAAGTCACCCTAAAATAACTGTGGGTACTAACGTGATTGAAAATTGTCTTTCAGAGGTAATTGTAATTCTACAACAGGTGGCGGTGAATGCTAGTTCCAGCCAACAGAGAGTCCTCAACAAGGAGATAAAAGCCCTGATGAGACGGCAGCAGGTAGAACTGTCTGGTGGTGAGATCGGTAGCGTAAGACTGAGTGACCCATTCCCCATTTCCATGCCTCCCAAAAGTGAAATGATGATCTGGTGTCGGACTGCAATCGGGTTGAGAGGTAGAGACTACCAAGCCATGGTAGAACCCGTGTATTCAGACAGCAGGCCCACCATTTTGACAGCCAGGGGGGTGGTTGATGTCCGCCATGGGAGGGTGCCCGTTCGCATTCTCAACATTGGGGAGAGAGGTACACTTACCCAGGTACACTACACTTGCCAAACTGTTTGTTGTCGAACACAAAGCTATCAGGGCCGTGGAGCCTTTGCCTCCATCTCCTCAGGCGGAGGGTAATGGCTCCCAGAAACAAAAGGAGGACTGGTGCCAGAAACTCCATGTGGGTGCTGACTCCACTCCCCTGCACCAAAAACAAGGAGTCTACCAGGTAGTACAGGAGTACGAGAGAGTCTTTAGTAAGCACCCGCAGAACTTCGGCAGAGTAAAATGGATAGAACACCACATCCCCACAGGGAGCCACCCACCAATAAAAGAGAGACACAGGCCAGTACCCCATGCACATTATCAGAACGCCAAGGGTATGCTGCGGGAAATGAAAGAAGCTGGGGTCATTAGAGATAGCTGTAGCCCCTGGGCAGCCCCCCTGGTTCTGGTAAAAAAGAAAGACGGCGCCATGAGAATGTGCGTGGACTATAGACAAATCAACCGTATCACCCACAAAGACGCATATCCGCTGCCTAGAATAGAGGAGTCTTTAGCCGCACTAAAATCAGCTAACTTCTTTTCTACTTTGGACCTTAGTAGCGGGTACTGGCAGGTTCCTGTGGCAGAGGCTGACAAGGAGAAGACCGCCTTCACCACCCCGATGGGATTGAGCGAGTTCAACTGTATGCCCTTCGGGCTCTGCAACGCACCAGGGACCTTTCAGAGGCTGATGGAATGCTGTCTGGGGCACCGAAACTTCGAGACGGTCCTCCTTTACCTGGACTACGTGATCGTCTATTCGAAGACTTACGAGGACCATCTAAAGCACCTGGCCGAGGTGTTCAAAGCCCTGGCAGGCTATGGCCTGAAGGTGAAACCATCGAAGTGTCACCTGCTGAAACCAAAGGTCCAGTACCTAGGGCACGTGGTAAGTGCGGAAGGAGTAGCCCCCGACCCTGACAAGGTCACGGCAATCAAGAGCTGGCCCAGCCCCTCGAACATCAAAGAAGTAAGGCAGTTCCTCGGGTGGGTAGGCTACTACCGAAGGTTCATCCCCGGGTTCACTAAGATGGCAGCTCCTATGCAGGACCTCCTGATAGGACAGTCTAAGTCCAGAAGTCAAAAGCCACCCTTCAAGTGGGATCAACCGGAAGAGGAGTCCTTCCGCCAGTTGAAGATGGCCCTCACGGGGGATGAGATCCTGGCCTACCCTGATTATGGCCAGCCTTTAATTCTCCACACAGACGCCAGTAATGTGGGACTGGGAGCCGTACTGTCACAAAACCAACAGGGCAGAGAAAGGGTGATCGCGTACGCCAGCCGGAAGCTGAGGCCCACCGAGAGGAACCCGGAGAATTACAGCTCCTTCAAGCTTGAATTCTTGGCGGTGGTGTGGGCCGTAACGGAACGCTTCAAGCATTACCTGGCCTCCGCAAAGTTCACTGTGTATACGGATAACAACCCATTAACACACCTAGACAGTGCAAGACTGGGTGCCCTGGAACAGCGGTGGATGGCCCGTCTCTCCAATTATGACTTCGTGATCAAGTACCGGGCAGGCAAAACCAATACCAACGCTGACGCCCTATCGAGAATGCCTCACTTACCTGAAGGTGACGAAGACCCAGAAGAGCTGGAGGAGGTAGAACTCCCCGCGTTTCACCGGTACGGAGCCGCTCAATACTCCCACCGCGTGAAGGAGGAAGATTTAACAACAGTTATGATCAATCCACCACAGCTGGGCCGAGACCCAAGATAGTGACCCTGCAGTCCGCCTGGTGAAAGATCTGCTGACCAAGGAAGATGCCCGCATAGATCCGGATGCTCCAGAGGAAGCCAAGCAGCTATGGAAAGAGAAGAGCAAGCTGTTCCTCTATGAAGGTAAGCTGTGTAGACGACTTGTCAACCACCGGACACAGGAGCTGACCTGGCAAGTCATGGTCCCAAGGCGGGATGCAGCTATGGTCCTGGGGGCTTACCATGACAGAGCGGGGCACTTCGGTTGGAAGAAACTGGAGTTCCTGCTAAGAGGACGGTTCTTTTGGGTCGGCATGAGAGGTGCTGTAGAGAAGTGGTGCCAGGACTGTGGCCTTTGTAACTTAAGGAGAAAAGACCGCACCAGCCAGAAGACACCCTTGAAGCCCATCGTCACCCAGCAACCTCTTGAGCTGGTAGCCCTAGGCCACGTCAAATTGGCTCCAAGCCGGTCAGGATACATCTACGCCCTGACAATCGTGGACCACTATTCCCGTTTTCTAGTGGTGGTCCCGGTAAAAGACTTGACAGCCCAAACAGCGGCCAGAGCCTTCCAGCAATACTTCTGCCGTCCACACGGGTATCCGGAACAAGTCCTGACTGACCAGGGTCCAGCATTCGAGGCTGAAATCTTCCAAGAGTTCTGCAACCTCTATGGCTGTAAGAAGATTCGGACAACGCCTTACCACCCACAAACCAACGGGATGTGGGAGAAAATGAACAACATAGTCATTGATCTCCTGAAGACGTTGCCCCTGGAGGAACGCAGCCTGTGGCCAGAAAAACTGCCGGACCTGATAGACTTATACAACCATATCCCGGTGAATGCTACAAACTGCACCCCGGCTTACCTGATGCGAGCCAGACCAGGTAAGCTGCCCGTAGACCGGGAGATGGGAGTCCTAACCCCTGAGGACACTTCCCCGGATGCGGACTGGGATACGGAAAGGCAACTGCAGTACAAGAAGGTACAGGAGAGTGTGGAGAAGAGCCTGGCCCAGGTGAGAGAGAGGCAAGAAAAACTCTTCAACCAACATGCCCCTGCTGGTCCCCTAGAACCTGGTGAGCAGGTCCTGAAGCGAAAGAGAAGGCTTCATAAGTTGGACGACCAGTGGGAAAGGGAACCCTACACCGTACTGCAGTCTGATCACGACAACCTGAAGGTGTGCGTGATCACCAAGGACGGAGGAGAAACCACTAGTACCGTCTCCAGAGACCACCTAAAAAGGTGCCCCGAGCAACTCCGTAGTGCAGAAGAGGATCAAAGTGACCTTGAACCCGCAGAGGACAAGGAAGAAATGATCAGCAACGTTCTCGGAGAGTTCCCTCAGTCCTGGACTCGAATAAACGATGCAATAGTGGTACCCGTCCTGCATTTCCTGCAACCGACTGCGCCACAACCTGCACCAGAGCCAGAAGGTGAAGAGGAGCAAGCAGTTCCAGAGGCAGAAGAGCCTGTACCAGCAGCCCAGGAGAGTCAACCCTCTGCTGACAGTGAGCCTGCCATGCCTGCGGTAAGCCAAAGGACCCGCAGACAGCTGCCTGCCCTACCTGTACACCCAGCTGGTAGCTGTACCCCTAACGCTAGTGGGGAAAGCCAGGTCGGTCCACCACCAGACAGTGGGTTACACAGGTCAACCAGGAGCACAAAGGGGCAGATACCCGCTCGCTGGAGAATATAGGGTGCACTAAAATTGTAAATAACCCTGTTGCCAAATGTTGAAATGTTTGCCAAGTTGCCTGCATGATTATTAATAGTGTATTTCAGTTTCTTGCAGTTACCGTACAGACTCAAAGGTTATGGACTTTTAATAACCGGGGCTTTGTATGGACTGTGTTGGGAGACTAACCAAGGAATGAACTAAGACTGTAAAGGACTTGGGGTAGGACAGACCCCCACCTGGTAAAGGCTCCCCGTTGTGTTGGTGATATGGACACCTGGTCACAGACCACACTGTGACCTTAAGAACTCAATCTGTACGTCGTTTGTCTACTAATGTTTTATAGTCATGTATGTTATCTTTGTTTACTGTTTAGTCCCGGAGTACTAAATTTCACTAGGGGGGAATGTGTCACCCTGGCCTGGATGCCACAAATATAATAAAGCTGTGTCTGAGAGCAAGGGGGAGGTTCTCTGGTCAGGGGAACATTAGCATGCAATACCTCCTGTCTCAGGCCAGTGGGGGGAGCAGGCTGCCCCTATAAAAGCTGGAACTGGGGGCAGGGTTAGAGAGAACTGGACGACCTGTCTCTGGATTGAGAAGTGTCCCAGAGCAGAGAGGGACAGTTGTATTGCACCCTAAGAGGAAGTGTTGCAGTAGGAGAGCCACAAGCCAGAGACAAGAGGCGAAGTGAGCCTGTCTTGGCAGACAAAGAACTCCATTTTACCAGACTTTGGTGTCTGAGGCTGTGAGGATTCCACGTCCTGCAGCAGATAACCAGTCCGCAGGGGACTGTATGTTCCTTGGCCTAAGAAGCCCGGAGGCTCTGCCACAACAGAAGGGACCAGCAAAGCCGTACCAGGCCGGGAGTAGAAAGGGACCCACGTTGCAGGCCATACAGGCGAGAATACACGGTGAGCTCGGGACCGTGGGCTGTTACCCTATCAGGAGGAGATAGCCAGAAGGAGCGCAGAGAGCACGGTAGGCCTACACCCTCACCCTGACCAGGGCCAATTTCCCAATTGCTCTCAGACATCCAGGTCCCCTCCTAGCCGGGACTGTTTGTGGGTCAGTTCACCTGTTCTAGTAAAGACCCTGGACTGCAATCTGTTGTCTGTGTGCTCCTTGCTCCTCCAGCACTAACGGTACTGGGACGCCCTACACCATCACCCCCATCTTCCATTATACAGCCCTGGGGCCGCACTCTTCCCGTGGGGAGTCACACTATCCCAGCTGCATACATCATCAGCCCCAGCGGTCTACCTGGCAGCGGCGGTCCACACTGACCGCAATCCACGGGTGGCGTAGTCGGACATCACTTAAAACTTATAAAGGGACTACCACTGGTCTGACCACCCTGAGCCACGGACCGGGTCGCCACTACTACCCCCATCGTTCCCCTATTGCCTGGATCCGAGTGCCCCACGGCCCAGGGGGCGAGTCACATATAATTATACATTTTATTTCCTCTGCCCAAGTGCATTACCTTGAATTTATCCCCATTAAAGCTCATTTGCCATTTATCAGCCCAAGTTTCTAGTTTATATAGATCCTCCTGTAATATAAAATTGTCCTCCTCTGTATTGATTACCCTGCAGAGTTTAATGTCATCTGCAAATATTGAAGTATTACTCTGTATGCCCCCTACAAGATCATTAATAAATATGTTAAAAAGAAGGGGGCCCAATACTGACCCCTGTGGTACCCCCACTGTTAACTGAGACCCAGTCTGAGTGTTTTCCATTAATAACCACCCTTTGTTTCCTATCACTGAGCCAATTCTTAACCCACATACATATATTTTCCCCTATCCCCATTGTTCTCATTTTATGTATCAACCTTTTGTGTGGAACCGTATCAAAAGCTTTTGAAAAGTCAATATACACAACATCCACTGCTTTTCCTTGGTCCAGTCCGGAACTTGCCTCCTCATTAAAACTGATCAAATTAGTTTGACAGGAACAGTCCCTCGTAAACCCATGTTGATATTGGGTCATGAGGTTATTCTTCTTCAGATACTCTAGTATAGCATCTCTTAGAAAACCCTCCAGGATTTTACCCACAGTAGAGATTAAGCTTACTGGCCTATAATTTCCAAGTTCAGTTTTTGTCCCCTTTTTGAATATTGGCACCACATTCGCTATACGCCAGTCCTATGATATAGACCCTGTTATTATGGAATCTTTAAAGATTAAAAATAATGGTCTATCTATGATGTTACTTAATTCCTGTAGTACTCGCGGGTGTATCCCATCCGGGCCCGGGGATGTCAACTTTAGTGATTTTTAGACACCGCTGTACTTCCTGCAAGTGACATTTAATGGAGAATTTTTGTCATCACTAATCATGTTTTCTGTCATGCGATTTTCTTGTGTAAAAACAGTTGAAAAAAAATCATTTAGCATATTGGCTTTTTCCTCATCCTCATCCACCATTTCACCCAGACTATTTTTAAGGGGGCCAACACTATCATTTTTTAGTTTTTAACTATTTGCTTTTTCGAGGATATTCTCCGCTGCTTCCATTATTTTAATTAACTGCCCAGTCATGGCTCTCGTCCAGCCATGTCTCAGATATCCCCACCATGTCATAATTATTTTCCAACAAAATTAATTCTAATTCCTCTATTTTGTTGGTAAGGCTTCTGGCATTAGTGTACATGCATTTTATGTATCTCTCTGTACCTCTATTCCTTCTTACTTTATTGACTGTTCTAACCCCACCCCAATTTTTTTATTTGTGCCCAGGTCACTATCTGCACTATCTTGCCCACCTATAAAATGAATACCCTCCCCCCCTATCCCTAGTTTAAACACTCCTCCAACCTTCTAGCCATTTTCTCCCCCAGAACAGCTGCACCCTCCCCATTGAGGTGCAGCCAGTCCCTAGCGTAGAGTCGGTAGCCAACTGAGCAGTCGACCCAGTTCTCCAGGAACCCAAATCCCTCCTTCCTACACCAGTTCTTGAGCCACTTATTTATCTCCCTAATCTCCCATTGCCTCTCTGGCGTGGCACGTGGTACAGGTAGTATTTCCGAGAATACCACCTTGGAGGTCCTTGCTTTAAGCTAGCAGCCTAATTCCCTGAAATCATCTTTAAGGACCTTCCACCTACCTCTAACTTTTGTCATTTGTGCCAATGTGCACCATGACCGCTGGGTCCTCACCAGCTCCTCCCAGTAATCTTTCAACCCGAGCAGCGATGTGCCGGACTCGAGCACCAGGTAGGCAGCACACTGTTCGACGATCCCTGTCTTTGTGACAGATTGCCCTATCTGTTCCCCTAATAATTGAGTCCCCCACTACCAGCACCTGCCTGGCCTGCCCTGCTCTCCTATTTCCCCCCTTACTGGAGCTGAAACTGTTCCAGCTTTCAGGGGACATGCCTTGCTGCAGCAGTGCTACCCCTGTACCGACACCCCCCTCATCTGCCAACTTTGCAAACTTATTGGGATGTGCCAGATCAGGACTAGCCTCCCTGGCACTCTTCCCTCTACCCCCCCCTTCTAACTGTCACCCAGCTAGCTACCTCACTGTCCTGCAGCTACCTACTACCACCCTCCCCCACATCTACCCCAGTGAGTAGCTGCTCAGTGAGCAGCAGACTCCTTTCCATATTGTCAATGGATCTCAGTGTTGCCAGCTGCTCATTTAGATCCAGTACCTGGGCTTCCAAACGCACAACGTGCTCACATCTCGCACAGCAGTATGCACCCACGACCGGTTGTTCAAGGATTGCATACATGTGGCAAGATGTACACTGGATAGCATTGCCAATAATGGAGCTCATTTCCTAATGGGGATTGCACTAGACAGAAATGTTAGGTAAAAAGAAATGTAAAGAAATACTAAAATACAGATAGCAATTCAGTCCAAGTTCCTCCCTTCCAAACTCCCTGAATCCAAAGTCACTGAACAACAAGTAACACACTTACTTCCGTTTGCACTTACGCTCCGTTCACACTCGCTAAGGAAAAAGATTTAAAGAGTAGTGATGAGCGAACGTGCTCGCCATTAATCGGTACTTGCCCGAGCATCATAGTGCTCGACAAGCTCGGCGAGTATTTCCGGGTTGCTCGGGCGGGAACTCGGGTCCCCTCCCTACATGTTTGGTGCTCTTTAGAGAGCCAATGAACATGCAGGGATTTCCTGCCATGCACTGTAATGCTGTAGCCATGTTGGTTGCGGGCATTACAGTGATTGGCTGACCGCACAGCATCATCAGGTCTATATCAGACCTGGCGCCGCCATGCTAGTCACATTCACTCCGGATCAGACAGTGTAGGGAGAGCTGCTGCTGTGTCAAGGAGAGATTTGATCGTGTATTAGGTAGTGTAGGGAGAAAAACCGTACATTACACATATCCATCTTAACAAACAGTCCTTCTGAGGACTAATCCATCTGCAGAGATATCAGGCAGGCAGGGTGTATAGGCAGGCAGGCAGGCAGTGTATATAGCAGATTGCAGTGCATATAGCACAAGAGGCTCCATTCCAGTTCTGTCGGCTGCTGCTGTTAGATATTTCTGGAAATAGGCCCAGCTCTCAGGGGCCAGGAATAACGTTTTTTTGCATCTTAATCCTCATTACTTGCTTAAAAAGCAATCCAGAGAACACGTTTTTTCTGCACCATTTGCTTGTTGGCACTGCAGAATACAGCCAGGTCCTTTCCATATTACAGCGCTAAAAATCCATCTATTTAAAACTGTGTTTTCTCCGTCACACGAATCACATATACGCTTTCATAAAATACTGCCATTTCTGGCCTCCATTAAATTTTTTTTTCAGTGTGTCAGCAAAGTTTTTGACACTGGTTTGCTGTTCAAAACAGTTACCTACAGGCCAGGTATTTAAAACTGTGTTTTCTCCGTCACACAGATTACATATACAGAACGTTTTCAGAAAATACTGCCATTTCTGGCCTCCATTAAAAAAAAATTTCAGTGTGTCAGTGAAGCAATTGACACCAGATTGTTGTTCAAACTACTTATCTACAGGCCAGGTATTTAAAACTGTGTTTTCTCCGTCACACGGCTCACATCTATGTTGTCAGAAAATACTGCCATTTCTAGCCTCCATTAAAAAAATTTTTCGGTGTGTCAGCAAAGTTTTTGACACTGGTTTGCTGTTCAAAACAGTTACCTACAGGCCAGGTATTTAAAACTCTGTTTTCTCCGTCACACGGATCACATATATGTTGTCAGAAAATACTGCCATTTCTGGCCTCCATTAAAAATTTCTTTCAGTGTGTCAGTGAAGCAATTCACAGCAGTTTGCTGGTCAAACTACTCACCTACAGGCCAGGTATTTAAAACTCTGTTTTCGCCGTCACACGGATCACACATAAATTCGCTCCAAACTCAGTCATTTGTAGTGAGCGTGGAAGATACTGTCCTCCATTTAAAATGGGCAAGGCACGTGGCAAGGGACGGGGAACTGGACGTGATGGTAATGGTGCATGCAGAAGCCGAGGACAAGGCCGTGGGCAAGCCGAAATTGCGCCACAACAAACACCCACATCTTCTCGCCTGACCTTCCTGTCCCAATTTCTAGGGGACCGCAGCACACCACTATTGAACCCAGAGCAGTGTCAAAAGGTTGTTGGTTGGATAGCGGACAATGCTTCCAGTCACTTAGCAACCACCACCACCCTGTCTTCCACACTGTCAAGTCGCAGTAGCCGTGAGTCTGGACCGCATATTCCTCACCGTGATCCTCCTTCCTCCCACCATGCCGAGTACCCAGAGACAACTGATCCCACACTTCGACACTCTGAAGAGCTGTTCACTTTTCCATTTATAGATTCGGGCCTCTGGCCCGGTCCACTTGAAGTGGGGAAGAGGAAATAGCTATGCCCAAATATTTGAGCAGCCACGGTCACACGAAGGCGACGGTGGGAAAGTGTCACAAGAGGTGGACGATGATGAGACGCAATTGCCAGAAAGTCAGGAGGAGGACCAGGGTGCGGAAGTGGAAGACGAGGTGGTGGATGATAGAAAAACTGACCCAACCTGGCAGGAGGACATGCAGCGCGAGGACAGCAGCACACGGGGGAGGGAGGCAGAGCACCCCAACAGGCAGGAAGAAGCGGTGTGGTGACCACAGACAGAAGGCAAGCAACCGTTCCCTGTAACACCAATACGAAAGAAGTTGCCAGTACAACTGTTAGGTCTTCCCGAGTCTGGTTGTTTTTTAAAGACTCTGCCGATAACCCCAAAAAGGCCATTTGCACCACCTGCCAGGCCAGCATCAGCAGGGGTGGCAAAACGACCAGCCTGACCACCACCAGCATGATGAGGCACATGGCAGCTAAGCACCCGACTTTGTGGGCCGAACCCCAGGTTCCTGGAACAGTGTTTGCGGGTGGCACCATTGCTAGTTCCGCAGTTGTGCATGCAAGCCAATCCCCTGTCCATGGTGCATGCGAAGATGCCTCCTGCCCTGCACCTGTCATTGCACACTATCAAGTAGCATTATCAGGAAGCACGTCCATGTCCTTGTCTCAGCGCAGCATTCAGTTGTCCATACCCCAGTCCTTCGAACGCAAGCACAAATATGCAGCCAACGCCCCACAGGCCACACTACTAAATTCTCAAATTTCACGACTGCTTGCGCTCGAAATGTTGCCTTTTAGGCTCGTGGAGATGGAAGCATTCTGCAACCTGATGGCGGCGGCCATCCCTCGGTACTCGGTCCCCAGCCGCCACTATCTCTCCCAGTGTGCTGCCCCCGCATTACACAAGCACGTGTCCCAAAACATTAGCCGTGCTCTCAAAAACACAGTTACCGGTAAAGTCCACCAAACCACGGACACGTGCACAAGTGCTTGTGGGCAGGGACGGTACATCTCGCTGACGGCACACTGGGTTAACATAGTGGAAGCCGGGACCCAGTCGGACCTTGGGATTGAACACGTCCTCCCGACGCCAAGGATTGCGGGCCCTAGATCAATCAGGGTTGCCCCCACGGTCTACAGCTCCTGCACCTCAGCCTCCTCTTCAGCCTCCATCTCCGAAATGACCACATCAGTCACAAGCTGGAAGCACTGCAGCACTGCCTCGGCCAAGCGGCAACAGGCTGTGCTGAAGCTAATATGCTTAGGTGAAAAACCGCACAATGCTGAAGAGTTGTGGACAGCTCTGAAAGAGCAGGCAGATCTGTGGCTCACACCGCTGAACCTACAGCCAGGCATGGTCGTGTGTGTGACAATGGCCAGAACCTGGTGGCGGCTCTGAGGCAAGCTCACACATGTACCATGCCTGGCCCATGTGCTTAACCTCGTGGTTCAGCGGTTTCTCAAATCCTACCTGGAGCTGCCGGATCTGCTTGTTAAAGTACGCCGCCTGTGTGCCTATTTTAGAAAGTCAGCTACAGCTTCCGCTGCCCTTGCAGTGTTTCAGCAGCGTTTGCAGCTTCTGGCTCACAGACTGGT
Organism: Phyllobates terribilis; assembly: GCF_046119375.1. Taxonomy (NCBI): domain Eukaryota; kingdom Metazoa; phylum Chordata; class Amphibia; order Anura; family Dendrobatidae; genus Phyllobates; species Phyllobates terribilis. Next base: position 244,354,859 of record NW_027362761.1, on the reverse strand, counting down.
GTGTGATGTCCCCACGCATTGGAACTCTACACTGCAGATGTTGGGAAGGATTTGTGAGCAGAAGAGGGCAGTTGTTGAGTACCAGTGACTCACCCCCTGGGCCGTGGGGCACTCGGATCCGGGCAATAGGGGAACGATGGGGGTAGTAGTGGCTACCCGGTTCCGTGGCTCAGGGTGGTCAGACCAGTGGTAGTCTGCGATGCACTGTTGGTGTGTCCGACTACGCCACCCGTGGATTGCGGTCAGTGCGGACCGCCGCTGCCAGGTAGACCGCTGGGGCTGATGATGTATGCAGCTGGGATAGTGTGACTCCCCACGGGAGAGTGCAGCCCCAGGGCAGTATAATGTAAGATGGGGGTGATGGTGTAGGGCATCCCAATACCGTTAGTGCTGGAGGAGCAAGGAGCACACAGACAACAGGCTGCAGTCCAGGGTCTTTACTAGAACAGGTGAACTGACCCAAAAACAGTCCCGGCTAGGAGGGGACCTGGATGTCTGAGAGCAATTGGGAAATTGGCCCTGGTCAGGGTGAGGGTGTAGGCCTACCGTGCTCTCTGCGCTTCTTCTGGCTATCTCCTCCTGGTAGGGTAACAGCCCACGGCCCCGAGCTCACCGTGTCCTCTCGCCCGTATTGATTGCAACGTGGGTTCCTTTCTACTCCCGGCCTGGTACGGCTCTGCTGGTCCCTTCTGCTGTGGCGGAGTCTCCGGGCTTCTTAGGCCAAGGAACATACAGTCCCCTGCGGACTGGTTATCTGCTGCAGGACGTGGAATCCTCACAGCCTCAGACACCAAAGTCTGGTAGAGTAGTCTCTTTGTCTGCCAGGACAGGCGTGCTTCACCTCTTGTCCCTGGCTTGTTGCTCTCCTACTGCCACACGTCCTCTTAGGGTGCAATACAACTGTCCCTCACTGCTCTGGGACACATCTCAGTCCTGAGACAGGTCGTCCAGTTCTCTCTAACCATGCCCCCAGTTTCAGCTTTTATAGGGACAGCCTGCTCCCCCTACTGGCCTGAGACAGCAGGTATTGCATGCTAATGTTCCCCTGACTAGAGAACCTCCCCCTTGCTCTCAGACACAGCTTTATTATATTTGTGGCATCCAGTCCAGGGTGACACACCAGCATCAACAAGGCCGCTGGTATTCAATTCAGACTCCACACATAAGACCTCAGGAGTGAACATGGATGTCAGACATATGTACCATCCTCCAAAACTTTGAGGACTCCACCAAGATGGTGAGCGGCGATGACGCCATAATTAGCGTCACCATCCCGCTTCTCTGTCTTCTGAAAAGCTCTCTGCTCACAATCAAAGAGGATGCATTGCAGGCAGAGCACGATGAGATGGCGCAAGGAACTGTAGCACCCTGAGGATTCGGCTGCTACAGGGGTATTGCACCTCAGCCAGAGGTGTGATATTCCACTCCCGGGTAAGGATGGAGTGTGGAACTGAGCTCAGTTAGCTGCATGCACTACACACATCCCATTTCCGAGGAACAGACCGATGGTACTCCCACTAGAGAAATGTGCAGGTACAACAGTGTCTGTTCCTGGCTGGAGTGGGAGGGGGGTGGAATATCCCAGTAGTGTAGGGGCAGATAGGGGGAGCAGCCTGGGTAAAGCTAGGAGCTCATTGGGTGCTGGTCACCTGAGCTCACACATAGAGGGAGTATATAAGGTGGGAACCATCTTAGATCAGGGTCAGTCTGTGAGACGTCAGTCAGTCAGTCAGCCAGTGAGACGTCAGTCTTTGCAGAGCGGTGGAAGAGAGCAGAGGAGCAGAGCAGCCCCAAGGCCCAGAGTGAGAGAGGAGTTTGAAAGACCCAGAGGGGGAGAAAGAAGGAACTCTGAGAGCCCAAACTAAAGCAAAGGGTGAAGAGTTGGCAACAGGGTACCGGATCCCAAGCTGGCAGAGGCTACAGCACACCTTAGCCAGGAACCGGAGGTCGTGGGCAGGATCTGCCACGATCACCCACTATATCCACCCGGAAGGCAGACCACACATAGGGTCAGGGAACCCAGAGGCAAGAGTTCGCCAACAAGAGGCCCGAGGGAGCCGGACATAGGTGGATCCCTGGTGGGGAAGGCCAGAGACGAGGACAGGACAGAAAGGGAGCTCAGAACCACGCTCCAGAACTACTTGGGGGTTGGCCGAGTCCAGGACCTGGTGGACGCAGCACGGCTCGGGTGGTCACTCAAGGCCGGAGTGACCGGTACAAGAACAGCAGTAAGTAAAGAACCCTGAACTGCACAACCCGACTCTGACTCTCATTACCATCTTCACTGCACTTCCACAACCACCATCCTCTGCACCTGACCCCCTGAGGCCATACCCCTCCCGTTGGGGGTTATACTACCGAAGCTGCACAAACACCATCAGCCTCAGCGGACCCTGCTGCAGCGGCGGCCGTAGTGACCGCAATTCAACGGGTGGCGTAGTCGACATAAAGAACTTTAGTAACATCAGTAAGGACTGCCACACACTGAGCTTGACACCCTGGGCACGGACCGGGTCACAGCCACTCGGAGACTACAACCCCCATCTGATCCGGCTCCGGGTATCCCCAACAACACTGGCCCAGGGGGCGCGTCAACTTTGGCGTAGTCGGCAGGATAACATGCCCGCAACAACCGGGTACTGCGTGCCTGAAGAAAAGTACATCGTTACCTTAAAAAGAAGTCTCCTGCCGGTTCCGGAGGGTCCCCGCCATCGGGCCCCATCACAGGTCGTTTCCCGCCGGTTGTCCGCCATTTGCAGCTTTTTCCCGCCATCCATGGAGTTTCCCGCCACTGGGAGACGATTCCCGCCATTTCCGAAGATTTCCCGCCTTGGAAGAGCGGACGCCATTATGGGCGTGCCAGAGGGTGGCAAGAGGCCACCTCCCATCCTGGGCCAGGTCGAAGAATGGCGCCAAAAGCGGAAACCGCGCCCACCAACAGAGACTGTGATGCTGGAAGTGTCCATCAGCGTAAGAGAACTGCCCCTGGAACTGAAGTTGCCCCGGGACCACCCTCGATGTGGGCGGAGACAGAACAAGAGAGCAAAGATGGGTGTCGCCTGGAGCAGTCTGGAGAGAGCGCACCCGGAGACAAGACGTCTGGAAGAGAGTCCAGAGAGAGCCTACCCGGAGATGGAGGGAGAGCCCGGCAGCACCGACCCAGTGGTCAGGAGCCTGTTGCAGGTCGCCACTCCAGAAGGCCTGCTGGAGATCCTAACACAGCTCCCCCGAGACCGGGAGTGTGCACAGACTGCGCTGGAGGGCCTCGCACAGAGGTTGGCCCGGGTGCAGCGAGAGACGTTGGCGGAGTGGAGCCGAGAGATGGCCCAGCAGACCGAAATCCGTCAGCGGAGCACGCCACCCGAGACGAGGAGACAGACCGCCTCTGAGGATGGCGCAGGAGGACTGAAGGCCGGAGACGGCGCCGAGAAGGGAGCCGAACGAATGGAGGCAGGTAAAGGGGACGTCACTACCCCGAGCCGGGAAACCGCGTGCCTGCCCCAGCTCCCCGTCGCAGAGCCCGAAGTACCCCCTGCCGTGCCCATCGCTGCAACGTCACCGCCGCAGACTAGGCCTCAAACGGAAGCCGCGACCCCTGTGACGTCACACGCCTCGACCCCGAGCGTGGCCAAGCAGGAAGTACCATCGGCCTGGTCGCAAGGCCTAGTACCCCCGGGCGACGCAATACCAACAGCGCCCCCTACCTCCGCGGAGCCCCCGGCCTGGTCGCAGGGCCAAGTAACACAGGGCGCCGCCGTTCTTACGGTGCCCTTTACTTTCAAGGTGCCCCAGGCCTGGTCGCAAGGCCTGGGTAACCCGGGCGCCGCTACCACCACGGCGCCCATAACACCTAAAGTACCGCACCTGGGTGAGGACCTGTTCGCCCAGCATACGTGCCCGGATGGGCAGCCCTTCGTATGGCCCCAGGAATACATCCAGCTGGAGCTGCAAAAAGCAAGGGCCATGTGCGAACCCCTGATCCCGGCTCCAAAGCCCATGAAGAGGATCTCGCCCCCGCTAGAAGAGACCCAGTTTGAGTGGGATCCCACCGGAGAAGACCTCATGGGGTTCACTCAGGAGACTCGGGCAGCCGCAGCGGAGCGTGCAGAGTGCTGCCGCCAGCAGCTCGAGGTCTTTGAGAGGGAGCGGAGAGAGAGGCGGGTCCGGGAACAACAAGCCCAAATAAGGAGCGCGGAGCAGAAGAGCCGGACCAGGAGAAACCCCCGTGCAGCGCATGGTCCCCGTACCATCGGGACTGTGATAAAGTTCAATCTGCAGCATGGGTGGGGTTTCATCAGGGATCACCGCACCCCAGGCGACGTCTTCGTGACCAGGAGAGACGTTGAGTCCCACCTACCGGAGGGACACAGAGGTCGTGACCTGTATTTAGGGGACGAGGTCACCTTCACCCGGCACAAGTGTGCCAAAGGACCCTACGCCCTCCATGTGCATCGCCTGACGGAGGAGGAGCTGCGGTGTGAGGAGGAGCAAGAGGACCCGGACGGGTCTGAAACTGAAACTGTCCACAAAGAAAGAGCAGGAGGACGCCGTCGTTGAGTACGGTAGTGAAGAGACTGTATAAAGTTACCCGTCAGGGTATAAGAACTGTTACTGCTGCTAGTTAAAATATAGTCCCCGTTGGGACCAGCAAATTGAACTGTTAACCCCGTGTGTCCCTATTCCCACTGACCGAGGACTGAGAACGGTCAATCCTCCCTAATACCTGGCCGAGGACTGAGAGCGGCCATATCCCCTTGTATATAGTTGCGCTTCCTAAAGCGCCCCCTACCGGTTTTATAGGAAACTGTTTTCTTAAAGAGACTGTAGCACTTTACCCGGTCACAAGTTGCACCGTGACCGGAGGAACCAGAAGACAAGAATGTTTATATGAAAAGTTTATTGCTGATATATATATGATGTTTTATATGTTTTATATGTTTATGTTTATGAAAAAAAAATTGTATGTTTTGGATGTTTATATCTTACAGCCCGAGGACGTGCTGTGATTTACCAGGGGGGAATGTAACACCCTGAGGATTCGGCTGCTACAGGGGTATTGCACCTCAGCCAGAGGTGTGATATTCCACTCCCGGGTAAGGATGGAGTGTGGAACTGAGCTCAGTTAGCTGCATGCACTACACACATCCCATTTCCGAGGAACAGACCGATGGTACTCCCACTAGAGAAATGTGCAGGTACAACAGTGTCTGTTCCTGGCTGGAGTGGGAGGGGGGTGGAATATCCCAGTAGTGTAGGGGCAGATAGGGGGAGCAGCCTGGGTAAAGCTAGGAGCTCATTGGGTGCTGGTCACCTGAGCTCACACATAGAGGGAGTATATAAGGTGGGAACCATCTTAGATCAGGGTCAGTCTGTGAGACGTCAGTCAGTCAGTCAGCCAGTGAGACGTCAGTCTTTGCAGAGCGGTGGAAGAGAGCAGAGGAGCAGAGCAGCCCCAAGGCCCAGAGTGAGAGAGGAGTTTGAAAGACCCAGAGGGGGAGAAAGAAGGAACTCTGAGAGCCCAAACTAAAGCAAAGGGTGAAGAGTTGGCAACAGGGTACCGGATCCCAAGCTGGCAGAGGCTACAGCACACCTTAGCCAGGAACCGGAGGTCGTGGGCAGGATCTGCCACGATCACCCACTATATCCACCCGGAAGGCAGACCACGCATAGGGTCAGGGAACCCAGAGGCAAGGGTTCGCCAACAAGAGGCCCGAGGGAGCCGGACATAGGTGGATCCCTGGTGGGGAAGGCCAGAGACGAGGACAGGACAGAAAGGGAGCTCAGAACCACGCTTCAGAACTACTTGGGGGTTGGCCGAGTCCAGGACCTGGTGGACGCAGCACGGCTCGGGTGGTCACTCAAGGCCGGAGTGACCGGTACAAGAACAGCAGTAAGTAAAGAACCCTGAACTGCACAACCCGACTCTGACTCTCATTACCATCTTCACTGCACTTCCACAACCACCATCCTCTGCACCTGACCCCCTGAGGCCATACCCCTCCCGCTGGGGGTTATACTACCGAAGCTGCACAAACACCATCAGCCTCAGCGGACCCTGCTGCAGCGGCGGCCGTAGTGACCGCAATTCAACGGGTGGCGTAGTCGACATAAAGAACTTTAGTAACATCAGTAAGGACTGCCACACACTGAGCTTGACACCCTGGGCACGGACCGGGTCACAGCCACTCGGAGACTACAACCCCCATCTGATCCGGCTCCGGGTATCCCCAACAACACTGGCCCAGGGGGCGCGTCAGAACCATACAGGGTGATTACACACAGCCAAGCCTCATCTCATCCCAACATGGATTGGGTGACATTGAGGAAGAGGAGGAGGAGGAGGAAGGACAGGAGCTAGTTTCATGCACTATAGATGGTACTACCTGCACAGCTGTCATACCGTCTGTTCAGCGTGGATGGCCAGAGGACAGAGAGGAGGAGGAGGAGGAAGAGAGCATGGTCAGTCATCCTCTTGGTGAGGACACCGAAGTCTTGCCTGTTAGTAGTCTGGCACGCATGGCCGAGTTTATGTTACGCTGCCTTTCCCATGACCCTCGCGTTCTCAAAATTTTGGGTGACAGTCATTACTGGTTGGTGACACTTCTAGACCCACGCTACAAGGAGAACTTTATATCTCTTATTACTGAGGCGGACAGGTCTACAAAAATGGGGCTGTACCAGAAGGCCCTTGTTGCGGAACTATTAAAAAAAATCCCATCTGAAAAAGCTGGCGGCAGAGGGCACACTTCGTTGGACAACCAAGTAGTACAGGCGAAAGAGACACAACTTCAATCCAGCAGAGGCAGGGGAACACTGTCAAAGTTCTGGGAGAGTTTTCTCAGACCCTCCCATCGGACAGGCCCTGAGGCGCGGGATACTCTCACAAGGAGTGCAAAGTTTGGGAAGATGCTGAGGGAGTACCTTGCCCACCATACCAACGTCCTCCTTGATTCCGCTGTGCCTTATAATTATTGGGTATCCAAGCTGGATACGTGGAATGAACTGGCTCTCTATGCCTTGGAGGTCCGGGCCTGCCCTGCCGCCAGCTTTTTATCAGAGCGGGTTTTTAGTGCCGCTGGTGGAATTATAACTGATAAGCGCATCCGCCTGTCGACTGAAAATGCTGACAGGCTGACTCTTATAAAAATGAACAAGGGCTGGATTGGGCCAGACTTCTCAACACCACCGAATGATAGCAGCATAACATAAACTCCAATCCAGTGTCTTTTCTTGGGAGGTGTATTCCCATGCACCTTTTCACACCCACACATGGGTATACGCTTCCTGATTTTGGCTATTTGCTCTTGTCCTCCTCCTTCTCCTCATCCTCCACCACCATATCACCAGGGTGACGGGGGTCCGTGATGCAACACCGACCTAATTTTTTTTAAAGGGTGTTAAAATGCCCGTAAAGAATTTTTTTTATACAATATGTTCATGTATACCCTCCAGGGGTAAATGTTTGTCAGCCCATACACTTAGTGCATGGGCATTACAAGTATAGGAGGCCCGCTCCTTTCTAATGGGAACATTTTTTATGAGGCCCTCCTCCACGTCTTTTCCAAGGGGCATTGAAGTGCCTCCAAATTTTTGGCAGCCCTTGCATTCACTGCATAGGCCAACACTATGGGAGACTCTCTCCTTTCTAATGGGAATTTGTCGTTACTGTGGCCCTGCTCTGTGTGTCCTTAAATTCTTAGTGGGGTTTTTCCTAAAATTGGTCAGCCGTTGGACTCACTGCATACCCTATAACTGTATAGCAGATTCTCTCCTTTCTAATGGGAACATGTCGTACCTTGCTACTGTGGCCCTGCTCCATGTGTCTTTAAATTCTTAGTGGGGTTTTTACTAAAATTGGTCAGCCGTTGGACTCACTGCATACCCTATAACTGTATAGCAGACCCTCTCCTTTCTAATGGGAACATGTTGTACCATGTTACTGTGGGCCTGCTCTATGTGTCTTTAAATTCTTAGTGGGGTTTTTCCCAAATTTTGGCAGCCCTTGCAGTCATGGGCATTACCACTATAGGAGACCCGCTCCTTTATAATGGGAACATTTTTTTTACTGAGACCCTCCTCTATGTCTCTTCAAAGGGGTATTGGGTTGCGTCCAAATTTTTGGCAGCCCTTGCAGTCACTGGATACGCAATAACAGTATAGGAGACCCACTTGTTAATAATGGGAACAACAAAGCATAGCCGGCTGATGGCTCTCTAACAATAGCTAGGGCCGACAGATGGCCTTTTAAGAATAGTAAGGGCCATCTGTTGTCCCTATAAAAATAGGCTTTATGACTTTCAGAGTCCCTCCATCATAAATAAAACAGGATGTGTCTGATGATGTGTCACACACCACATTGCCAGCTAAGGTTTTAAAATGTTAAAATGACATTTCCCGGTGAATTCATTTGTCTTAAATAAAAACGTCAAAAAACAAAACAATAGGATCTTTCTTTAGTATAAAAAACAGCGTCACCAATTTAACAACTATGTAATCACATTGTTCAGCACATGCACCTCCTCCTCCATCTCCGAAATGACCACATCAGTCACAAGCTGACAGCACTGCAGCACTGCCTTGGCCAAGCGGCAACAGGCTGTGCTCAAGATAACATGCTTAATGCTTAATTGAAAAACCGCCCAGCGCTGTAGAGTTGTTGAAAGCTGTAACACAGCCTGAACTGTGGCTCTCACCGCCGAACATACAGCCAGGAATGGTCGTGTGTGACAATGGGCGGAACCTGGTGACGGAGAAATGACAGCCAGGGTAGATACGGTTTCCCTCTATGCCAGTCCTTTCACCGAGTTAAAGAATATGGCTGTGGTGAAATTGAACTCCCACTGAGAAGCTGTTTCAGATTGAAAAACATTGTGTCCACCAGAGGATTTGATTCTGAGGGCTAACCTTTCTCCCCCGCTCAAGAGCCCTATAGCAGCTGCAAAGTTAGTGCTATCATGAACTCTCCTGAGGTAGAAGCCAAGGCACACCAGAGGATTCTCTGGTGGGTCCGTCCAACCCTGCCAAGAAGCAGTCCTGGCTATGAAAAGCGTGTGGAAAGGTTCCCAGACACTCTATGGCTGCTTTTTTACTGAGGAGGAAACACACGCAAACACGGGGAGAGCATACAAAGTCCTTGCAGATGTTGTCCTTGCTGGTATTTGAACCCAGGATCCCAGCGCTGCAAGTCTTCAGTGCTAACCACTGATCCAATCTGCTGCCGTTCACCCTCTAATATCTAACATGCTGGAGAAACTTGCACCTACTGCCACTCTATCTTCAGCTCCTTTGTGAGAAAATGTATTTGGGCAGTCACTCAGTCTACCAAATAAAATTCCTGAGAAGGAAATTGGGGATGGCTTCGCTACTGGTACTGGGGGCAGTGCTAATACCATGGCGTCGTACCATAGTTTGCTGGAAATATTCCAGGCTGGTAGGAGGCAAGCAAATTCCCACAGAAAAGTACCAGCAGTAATGTTCAGGGACCCGTGCTTGTAGAAGACGGAGAAAACACCGGGAGAAATAGTGAAGGCTGGGGACCGAGTATGGACACAAGGCATGAGGCATGTGGTTGTGAAAAGCTTCCGTCTCCATGAGCCTAAAAGGCCACATTTCAAGTGAAAGAAGCTTTAGAGGACTTCCTGTGAGAAATGACATGCAGGGTAGATAGGGTTTCCCTCTATGCCAGTCCTTTCACCGAGCTAAATACAACTGTCAGCAAAAAAAGTTCTGGACTGGCTCCGTACTGTCCCTGGCCACATTCACCTGTCCACGTGTTTGTGGTTAGGTGGTCCTTCCCAGTAAGTGCACTGGGGAGGGCAAGGGTAATGTTGTGGGACCCGTGCTTGTGGAAGGCGGAGGCGATACCAGGAAATATAGTGGCGGCTGGGGACCGAGTGTGGAAACCCGGCCGCCGCCGGCATGAGGTTGTGAACGGCTTCCGCCTCCACGAGCTTAAAAAGCCATATTTCAAGTGCAAAAAGCTGCCCAGAAATCTGGCAGTTTAGTGTTGCAGCCTGTGGGTGGGTGGGTGGCTGGCTGCATACTTGCACTTGCATTCCAAGTAACAGAAAACTAAGCAGATGGTGGCCTCTATCATCATCATGGCCTCACCTCGGCACTATGAACTCTCCTGAAGGAGAAGCCAGGGCCCGCCGGAGGTGTCTTCGGTTCTTTGGTGGGCCCGTCCAACCCTGCCGAAAAGCAGCCCTGGCTAAGAAAAGTGTGGGGGAAGGTTCCCGGACACTCTACTGCTGCTTTTTTAATGTGGATCGGCCATGCTTATGCATGTTGTTTCTCAAACCGCATTACAGATCAGGCCATTGTCCAACTCTGTATTCAAGAAATTAAATGCGCAAAGAAAGATGTGTATGTGTCAAGGCACCACCGACAAGGGCGAGTTGATGTTGGACGGGCTGCCATTGCTTCTGCAACAAGCTGCATTACAGGACTTCCTGTGAGAAATGACATGCAGGGTAGATAGGGTTTCCCTCTATGCCAGTCCTTTCACCGAGCTAAATACAACTGTCAGCAAAAAAAGTTGTGGACTGGCTCTGTACCGTCCCTGGCCACATTCACCTGTCCACGTGTTTGTGGTTAGGCGGTCCTTCCCAGTAAGTGCACTGGGGAGGACACGGGTAATGTTGTGGGACCTGTGCTTGAGGAAGGCGGAGGCGATACCGGGAAATATAGTGGCGGCTGGGGACCGAGTATGGACACCCGGCTGCCACCGGCATGAGGTTATGAAAAGCTTCCGCCTCCACGAGCCTAAAACGCCACATTTCAAGTGCAAGCAGCTGTCAAAAATTTGGCAGTATAGTATTGCAGCCTGTGCGTGGGTGGGTGGCTGACTGCCTGCACACTTGCGCTTGCATTCCAAGGAATGGGGTAGGGACAACTGAACGCTGCAGTGGGAGAAGGATGTGGACGGTGATTGTTGCAAGTCTGCAACGACAGGTTCAAGGCGGGAGGCATCTTCGCATGCTCCAAGGATTACTTATGATGGCACACTTTTAGGCAGTGATCTGGGAGTCAGAGATGCTTCCAGAGGTCTTCCCCATGCTGTTCCCATGACTTTTCAGCACTGTATGCATGTGTCTAATGATGTGCCACATGGCCAGATAAGGTTGTAAAATGTTAAAATGAAGTTTCCTGGTGAATGCATTTGTCTTGGTTGAAAGCAATGCAAAAGTGCAAAAACGCATCAGAAACTCTACATGTGAACATAGCCCAAGGTGTGGAGGAGTATTTTTGTTTTTGGTTATTTATTTTGCTTTATATACATTGTACATGTCTTGGAAAGGATGTTCCTTAATATATTTCCCAGGAAAATCCATTTTGGTTTCGTTTTGGTATGTTTTATTGTGATTCCGTAAAAGTGGCGTAATACCTCTGACAACGTTGTTGACAGAAGTGACCTGGGAGTCAGAAATGCTTCCAGGGGTCTTCCCCATGCTGTCCCCATGTCATTTGAGCACTGTTCCCATCAATTTTTAGGCCCTCTGCAAACCGCTGGGGAGAGCCGCCTGAAAAATGCTCGAGTTTCCCATAGACTTATGTAGCACCCCGAGGGCTCGGCTGCTACAGGGGTATTGCACCTCGAACCAGAGGTGTGGTATTCCACTCCCGGGTAAGGATGGAGTGTGGACTAGGGCTCAGTAAGCTGCATGCACCACACACACCCCATTTCCGAGGGACAGCTCAACGGTGCTCCCACTAGACAGAAGTGCAGGCACGACAGCATCTGTTCCTGGCTGGAGTGGGGAGGGGGAGGAAAACCCAGTGGTGTAGGAGCAGAGAGGGGTGGGTCTCTGGGCATAGGTAGGAGCCCATTGGTTGCTAGTCACCTGGGCTCGGGTGTTAGAAGGAGGTATATAAGGTGGGCACCATCTTAGAACAGTGTGCAGTGCAGAGAAGAAGCTAAGAGTGAGAGGAGAAGACAGGAAGCAGAGCCCCTGCATGGGCTCTGCTCTGCAGGCAGGCCTTGTCAGGAGGCTGGAGCCTGAGAGAGAGAGAAAGGAGAATGAACAGAAAGGACAGTAAGAAAGGAAGCAAGGAACAGGAACACAGAGAAAGGCCCAGAGACACGAGGACAGAAGGAACCCCATATGCCCAGGAGATACAGGGTGAAGGGTTGGCAGAGCAGGGTACCGGAACCCAAATTGGTGGAGGCGACTAATCCTCAGCCAAAACCGGAGGTTGTGACCACATCTTGGTGCGACCCCTCACTACATCCACCAGGAAAGCATACCACATAGGGTCAGGGAAACCGGAGATAGGTTTCGCCAACAGAAGGCCCGAGGAAGCTGGACAAAGGTGGGTCACTGGTGGGGACGGCCAGAGAAAGGAAAGGAAGGGAGTCCTGTGCCACGCTCTGGAATTGCCTGGGAGTTGGTCGAGCCCCTTGCCTGGTGGACGCAGCACGGCTTGGGCAGTCACCGCCGGTACCGAGGTGACTAGGACCAGTAAAGAGCTGTGAGTAAAGCATTGGAAACTGCAACCACATGTCTCTGTGTTTCATCGCCGCACCAGCACCATTAGTACTGGGACGCTCACACCATTACCACCATCATCCACATTAACTGCCCTGAGGCAATACTTCTCCCGTAGGGAGTTATCCCATACTTGGCTGCGCATACAACACCAGCCACAGAGGTCTGCAGCGCAGCGGCGGTCCCCACTGACCGCAATCCACGGGTGGCGTAGTCAGACACTTATTATAATACCAATAGACTGCCACTGGTTTGACCACCCTGTGCACGGACCGGGTCACCGCCACGGAGAACTACAACCCCCAGCGATCCGGCTCCGGGTATCCCCCTGCACAGCACAGGCCCAGGGGGCGCGTCACTTACATTGGGCTCGTTGCTCGGGTCGAGCACCTGAGTATTCTAATTTACTCGACGTGAGCAACGAGCACCCGAGCATTTTAGTGCTCGCTCATCACTATTAAAGAGGTTTTTTTTTTTTTTTTTTTTTCCCCTTTTGCAGCAATGGACCCTACAGCTCAATGCACTTCCAAAGGACTGGATGCCCCAACCAGCTGCCCCTTATAAAACCTTAATTATGACTCCTCACCCTTAATTAACCCCTTGTGAGTATAGCTACACCTCAGGATTTAAGTGCAATATAGTTAACCCTTAAACACACAGGTAGTAAACTAAAAGACTGTAAAACTGTAGTGAGAAAATAGGTTTTAAAAAGCCCAATAAAACTAAACAGGTAGAAAAGCACTCAGCAGGTCACAATTCAGCAATTCACAGCAATTCACACAGGTATTTTCTGCAATATTCCCAAATACCTCTTCACTGTACAACAAGTCACACACTTACTTCCATTTGCACTTACGCTCCGGTCACACTCGCTAAGGAAAAAGATTTAAAGAGGGGTTTTTTTTTGTTTTTTTTTCCCCTTTTGCAGCAATGCACCCTACAGCTCAATGCACTTCCAAAGCACTCAGTACTTTAAATTATAAAAATAATGCCTTTTCTCTGTTTTTTGTGTTATTTTTTACCTTTTCCCTCTCTAACTTCGCAATTTTGTCTTCTATTTTTAATGTTATTGTTGTATTCAGCACTACAAAATTGGGTAAAATTACCTGTCACCTGGAACCTGTCACCAGAAATAACGCTGTTAACCTGCAAATATGCGGGTTAATTTGCACGTTAATAGTGTTATTATGCTGCCCGACGCCTGCACGCAGCCAAACGCAGCGGGGAGAAAATGAAAATTAACTTTATTCTTCCTGCCATCATTTGGATTCAGTTATGGTAGGTGGGGGCTGCACTTGTGGTGCCCCTGAGGGTTCGACCGTCACAGGGATGCTGCACTTCTCTAATGGAGTGTGGTGTTCCTCCTCTGAGGTAAGAACAGTACGATGGTCAGGACCCTTCCTTCACATCCAACATCACACTTCTCCCACCAGACGGGGCTAGAATGCACTAGGTGCTGCCCTCCTGGTTGCAGGGAGACTGGGAACCAAGAGTTAGGGGAACCATTTAGTGGGTGAGGGTGGACGACTCACATTTTAGTGACACTTTAAATTTCATATTTAATAAAAAGCCATTTTGGTTCTGGGTTCTTTGACAGCTCTTTGACGGTTCTTTGACTGTGTTTGGCATTGTGATCTCCATGAACGTGGATCCTGTGTGGGCCTGCAGCGGAGGAAGACACGGCCCTCGTACCCTGGCCTTGGGTCGAGGGGCAGGTTGCAGACAATGAATGTCTCATCCTGGTCAAGGACCATGACCAAGAAGGCCCGGAGCTTAAGAGTGTATGTGGCACCCCAGGGGTCTGGTTACCACAGTAATAGAAATATTACGTCTGAGAGCAAGTGGGAGGTTTCCTGGTCAGGAGCCCTTAAACATGCAACACCTCCTGCCCAGTCCTGGGAGGGGAGGAATCTGCCCTTATAAACTGGGTCTGGGGCGGGGTTAGTCAGAAAAGTCAGAGCCTGGAGTTAGTTCCAGACACAGGGAAAGTAACAGATAGGAGCTCTGCAAGAGCAGGAGCTGAAGACCAGGGGCTGGAGCTAAGCAGAGCTCGCCCTGGCAGAAGAATCTAAGAACCGCACACCGGCGTCCGAGGCTGCAAGGATCTTTAAGTCCAGCAGCAGAAACCAGCCGGCAGGGGATTCCAGGTCCTCTGGCCTTAAAAGCCCGGAGGCTCAGTCACGAGCAAGAAACCAGCACCGCCATCGAGGAGCGGAGGCTATCAGAAGGCCCCAAGTCACCAGCCATACGGGTGAGCACTACACGGTACACTCAGGGACGTGGGCTACTTCCACTCGCTTACAGCAAGGTAGCTAGGAAGAGTGCAAATAGACGGGGTGGCCTACAACTCCACCTGGCCAGGGGAACTCCAGTTTGCTCACAGACTGACCAGGCCTCTTATGCTAGCCAGTACTCAATGGAAGGTCTGCCTTATTATCATCAGTAAAGACCCTGAACTGCACTGCAAAGACTCTGAGTCGTTCCTGCTGCGCTCGTGCACCATCACTCCCATCATCCACACTCACTGCCCTGAGGCTATACTTCTCCCGTGGGGAGTCATCCCATTCTCTCCTGCGCATACAACACCAGCCTCAGCGGTCTGCCTCGCAGCGGCGGTACACCCTGACCGCAATCCACGGGTGGCGTAGTCGGACAATTAACCTAAAACCTATAAAAGACTGCCACTGGTTTGACCACCCTGAGCCACGGGACCGGGTCGCCGCCACGGAGACTACAACCCCCAGAGACCCGGCTCCGGGTATCCCACACACGTGCACACACGGCCCACAAACGGGTATTGCGTGCCTAAAAAAGACTTTGCACTTACCTGAGTGAAGTTTCCCGCCATCCGGAGCCGTTTCCCGCCATTTTCAGCCATCTCCCGCCATTTTCCGTCGGTTCCCGCCATCTTCAGCCGTTTTCCCGCCATCGGACGCCATCTTCAGGACGCCGCGCGGGAACAAGAGGGGCGTGGACGTCCAAACCGCGCGAGACCCCAGGCTCCGCCCCACGCACCAACGCTGCGCAAGGTCCTGGAAGGGAGAGAGAGCGACGCTGACGTCACCAGGACGTGACGCAAGGTCCTCGCCCGGAGCAGCACCAGCGGAGCCGCGGCCTACGGAAGAGGATCGACGGAAGGTAGGCCACACTTAACTAGGGGGGAGGAAGATGACGGACACGGAGGGACCCTCTACCACCAGCGCGGCCACTGAAACAGTAATGCCGTTCACAATGCCATACATCCCCGGAGCGGCCTGGCTGCCCCAATACTCAGGGGAGTTGCATACCCTAAGCGACTTTAAAGAGAGAATGTACAGCCTATTTAAAGTTTACCCCCTGACGGAGGGACAAAAAGTGAGCATATTGATAGGCCAGTTAACCGGCGCAGCCCAACGTGAAGTAAAGTCCTGGTCAGTCCGGGACAAGGAGACCGTAAAGGAGATCTTGGCCCGTTTGAAGGACACTTTTGATACCCGCACCTCAGCCGAGATCAAAATGAGATTTTATGGGTGCAAGCAGCGGGCCCAAGACAGTATAAGAGACTATGCTTTGAGTTTGCAAGAGGCCCTGGGAGCCATTAAACAGGCAGACCCTGACAGTGTGCGGAATGCAGACGAACTGTTAACTGAGCAATTCATTGAGGGTCTGCTGTCCAACGCCCACCGAACCCAGTTACGTGCAATGGCCTTGCAGAACCCTGGTTTAGACTTTGCAAAGTTCAAAGACAGGGCCATCCGGGTGCTCCAAGAACCGGCACCGGGTAGCGCTGTAACCCACTGGTGCCCTGCTATTTCCTATCACCAGGAGGCGGCGCCCTTGTCTGCAGAGCCTGTAGGAGCTGGTGCTCAGGCTTTGGACAACAACCCGGCTACAGTCCTGCACCATCAGGTCCAAGAGCTGACTAAAAGCGTAGCCGTGCTAACTAGTGTTGAGCGAGCACTAAAATGCTCGGGTGCTCGAAGCTCGGGCCGAGCTCACTGTGATACTCGGGTGCTCGACCCGAGCAACGAGCCCAATGTTAGTCTATGGGAGACCCGAACATTTTTGCGGCGGCTCTCCCGGCAGTCTGTAGAAAGCCTAAAAAGTGCCCAAAACGATAGTGACAGTGCTCAAATGACATGGGGACAGCATGGGGATCGCCCCTGGAAGCATTTCTGACTCCCAGGTCACTGCTGTCAACAACGTGGTCAGAGGTATTAAGCCACTTTTACAGGCTCACAATAAAACGTTCAAAAACGAAAGTGAAACTGCTTTCCTGTGAAATATGTTAACCCCTTAACGACCATGGGTCTTTCTGTTTTTGTGTTTTCCTTTTTTGCTCCCCTTCTTCCCAGAGCCAGAACTTTTTTAATTTTCGTTCAATATGGCCATGTGAGGGCTTATTTTTTGCGGGACGAGTTGTACTTTTAAACACCGTCACTGGTTTTACCATATCGTGTGCTGGAAAATGGGAAAAAAATTCCAAGTGCAGTGAAACTGCAAAAAAAATGCAATTCCACAGTTGTTTTTTGGGTCCTTTTTTTACCACGTTCACAGATTGCTAAAACTGACCTGCCATCATTATTTTCCAGGTCGTTACGAGTTCATAGACACCAAACATGTATAGGTTCTTTTTTATTTAAGTGGTGAAAAAAAATCCAAAGCTTGCTAAAAAAATAAAAAAAAATGACGCCATTTTCCGAGACCCTTAGTTTATCCATTTTTCGGGATCTGGGGCCAGGTGAGGGCTTATTTTTTGCGTGCCGGGCTGATGTTTTTATTGATACCATTTTGGGGTAGATCCGATGTTTTGATCGCCCGTTATTGCATTTTATTTCAAAGTTGTAGCGACCAAAAAAACTTAATTCTGCCGTTTAATATTTTTTACTCGTTACGCCGTTTACTGATTGTATTAATTCTTCTTTTATATTGATAGATCGGGTGATTCTGAACGCGGCGATACCAAATATGTGTATGTGTTTTTTTTTTATATATATATATATATTTTATTTTGAATGGGGCGAAAGGGGGGTGACAAACTTTTATATATTTTTTATTTTTTTTATTTTTTTAAAAACTTTTTTTTTACACTTTCTGCTTGCTTCTATAGTCTCCAGAGGAGACTAGAAGCAGCAGTTGTCTGATTGCTTCTACTGCATACAAGCGATGAGTAGATCGCTTGTATGCAGGAGAAATGCTCACTTGCTATGAGCGCTGACTACTAGGTGGCGCTCATAGCAATTGAGACATGACAATCACAGGCGTCTGCTGCAGACCCTGAGTTGTCATTCCCACCCATTGGTGACCCGCGATCACGTGACGGGATCACTGATGGGCGGGGCTTAGGACTCCCGGAAGCGCGAGTTAAATGCCACTGTCAGAGATTTAACATGTTAACAGCCGCGGGTGGATTGCGATTCCAATAATCAGCTGACATGTGCTCGCTTCAGTGCGGGCTCACCACCGGAGCTCCCGCTGAACCGGCCTTCCCGACCTGGTGCGTACTATTATTGACCAGGTCGTAAAGGGGTTAAGGAACATCCTTTCCAGGGTAAAGACTTGTGTATAAGGTAAAATAAATAACCAAAAACAAAAATACTCCTCCACACCTTGGGCTATGTTCACAAGTAGCATTTTTTATGCGTTTTTGCACGTTTGTATTGCTTTCAACCGTGACAAATGCATTCACCGGGAAATGTCATTTTAACATTTTACAACCTTATCTGGCCATGTGCTGTGTGACACATGCATACAGTGCTAAAAAGACATGGGAACAGCATGGGGAAGACCCCTGGAAGCATCTCTGACACCCAGGTCACTGCCTAAAAGTGTGCCCATCAGAAGTGATCCTTGCCGCATCAGAAGATGCAGACTTGCAACTATCCCCGTTCAAGTCCTTGTCCCAGGGCAGTGTTCAATTGTACCTCCCCCATAACTTGCAATACAAGCACAAGTATGCAGCCTGCCACCCACCCACCCCCAGGCTGCAATACCATACTGCTAGCTTGCTTGCACTTGAAATTGGGCCTTTTAGGCATGTGGAGGTGGAATCTAGCCACCACGTCATGGCTGCGTCGGTAGCCTGGTATTCATACTCAGTCCCCAGCCGCCCGGCGGCCGGGTGTCCACGCTTGGTCCCCAGCCGTCAGGGGGTGGCCGGGTGTCCATACTCAGTCCCCAGCCGCCCCACGGCCGGGTGCCCACACACAGTCCCCAGCCGCGTGGGGGTGGCCGGGTGTCCATAAACGGTCCCCAGCCGCCCCTATTTGTCCCGGTGCGCCTTATACACAAGCGCGCATACCAAAACATTACCTGTGCCCTCCCCAGTGCATTTAGTGGGAAGGACAGCCTAACCACAAACACGTGGACAAGTGAATGTGGCCAGGAATGGTCCATCTCACTGACGCCTTCACACTGGGTTAATATTGTGGAAGCCGGGACACAGTTGGACACTGGGATGCAACACGTCCTCCAGACATAGAGGATTGCGGGTCCTGGGTCAATCAGGCTTCAACACAAAGTTCAGAAGGTAGACAGCAGCAGTGGTCGGCCTTCTACACAACGAGTAAATTATTCATGATCATGAGGCCATCCACCTCCTTAGCTTTCTGTTCCTTGGAATGCAAGCGGATGTATGTAGTAGCAGCTAGGCCTGAGGTGGTCAGCGTTTTGGCGCATATTCTACCTCCTTCGAGGATTGCTGGATGTTTTCCTGCTACTATCCCAGTTCTATGACTCCCGTTAAAACAAAGTTTCAGGTGATGAATGATGGATGAGGTGGTGGCAAAGGAGAAAGAGAAGGAGGAACAGGGACCATTCACATCAATATCAGGCCAGCCAACCACACATGTCTTGTAGGATATGTTTCTGTACCAAAAGGAGCGGTTCAGCTACACAGTTATAAGGCATACAGTGAATGCAATGCCTACCAAAAATTACGAGGCACTCCAATGCCCCTTGGAAGTGACATGGAGGTCAGAGGGCCTTAACTAAACCGTTTTTTCCATTTATAGCAACTGGGTCTCCTGTACACTGTTGGCCTAAGCAGGGAAAGGAAGGCTTTCCAAAAATTATTAGGCACTGCAATGCCCCTTGAAACAGACGTGGATTACAGCGTATTAAAAACCTTCTACCCATTATTGGGGAGTGGGTCTCCCTTAGTGTTCGCTTATGCATTGAAAAGCAAAAGCTGACAAAAATTAGGAGGAAATGCAATGCCCGTTGCAAGAGTCATGGAGGTTAGAGGTAATTAAAAACAACATGTCAATACCCCTTGGAAGAGCTGTGGAGTTCAGAGTGGCTTAACAAGATGGTTTTAATGCCCCTTAGAAGAGACGTGGAGTTCAGAGTGGTTTAACAAGACAGTTTTAATGCCCCTTGGAAGAGATGTGGAGGTCACAGTAGCTTAACAAGATGGTTTTAATGCCCCTTGGAAGAGAAGTGGAGTTCAGAGTGGTTTAACAAGACAGTTTTAATGCCCCTTGGAAGAGTGGTGGAGATTACAGTGGAATAAAAAGACAATATCAATGCCCCGTGGAAGAGACGTGGAGGTCACAGTAGCTTAACAAGATGGTTTTAATGCCCCTTGGAAGAGTGGTGGAGGTCGCAGTGGAATAAAAAGACAATATCAATGCCCCTTGGAAGAGTGGTGGAGGTTACAGTGGAATAAAAAGACAATATCAACGCCCTGTGGAAGAGACGTGAAGGTAACAGTAGCTTAACAAGACGCTTTTAATGCCCCTTGGAAGAGTGGTGGAGGTCACAGTGGAATAAAAAGACAATATTAACGACCCTTGGAAGAGACGTGGAGGTCACAGTAGCTTAACAAGACGATTTTACGATTTTAATGCCCCTTACAAGAGCCATGCAGTACAGCATATTAAAAACATTATTCCCATTATTGGGGAGTGGGTCTCCCATAGTCTTTGCCTATGCCTTCCAAGCAAAAGCTGCCAAAAATTAGGAAGGGGGAACTTGCAATGTCCCTTTCAAGAGCCATGCAGTACAGCATATTAAAAACATTATTCCCATTATTGGGGAGTGGGTCTCCCATAGTCTTTGCCTATGCCTTCCAAGCAAAAGCTGCCAAAAATTAGGACAGAGGAACTTGCAATTCTGGCAACATGGACCACGGTCACCCTGGTGGTATTGTGGTCGTGGAGGCTGAGGATAAGGAGAAGAGCAAAAAACAGCCGAAATGAGGAAGCGTATACCCATGTGTGGGTGTGAAGCGATGCATGGGAATACACCTCCCGAAATAACACAGTGGATTTGACTTTATGTTACTCTGCTGTCATTTGGTGGTGATGAGAAGTCTGGCCCAATCCAGCCCTTGTTCATTTTGATAAGGGTCAGCTTGTCAGCATTGTCAGTTGACAGGCGAGTGCGCTTATCAGTTATAATTCCCCCAGCGGCACTAAAAACACGCTCCGATAACACGCTAGCGGCAGGGCAGGCCAGGACCTCCAAGGCATACAGAGTGAGTTAATTTCAAGTGTCCAGCTTGGATACCCAATAATTGAAAGGCACAGAGGAATCACGGAGGACGCTGGTACTCCCTCACCATCTTTTGAAACTTTCCACTCCTTGTGAGAGTACCCTGCGCCTCAGGGCCTGTAAGCTGGGCAGGTCTCAGAAAACAGTCCTAGAACATTGACAGTGTTCCCCTGCCTCTGCTGGATTGGAGTTGCGTCTCTCTCGCCTGTATGCCTTAGTTGGGCAGCGAACTGTGACCTCTGCCGCTACCGTGTTCAGATGGGAATTTTTTTTAATAGTTCTGCAGCAAGGGCCTTCTGGTACTGCCCCATTTTTGTAGACCTCTCCAACTCAGGAATAAGAGAGTGAAAGTTCTCCTTGTAGAGGGGGTCTAAAAATGTCATCAACCAGTAATGACTGTCACCCAACATTTTGACAATGCGAGAGTCACGGTTAAGGCAGCGTAACATAAAGTCAGCCATGGGTGCCAGACTGGTAACGGGCAAGACTTCCGTGTCCTCACCAAGATGACGACTGATAGTGTTGAGCGATCACTAAAATGCTCGGGTGCTCGAAGCTCGGGCCGAGCTTACCGTGATACTCGGGTGCTCGACCCGAGCAACGAGCCCAATGTTAGTCTATGAGAGACCCGAGCATTTTTGCGACAGCACCCCCGGCAGTCTGTAGAAAGCCTAAAAAGTGCCCAAAACGATAGTGACAGTGCTCAAAAGACATGGAGGCAGCATGGGGATCGCCCCTGGAAGCATTTCTGACCCCCAGGTCACTGCTGTCAACAACGTGGTCAGAGGTATTAAGCCACTTTTGCGGGCTCACAATAAAACATTCAAAAACGAAACTGAAACGGTTTTCCTGTGAAATATGTTAAGGAATTTCCTTTCCAGGGTAAAAACTTGTGTATAAGGTAAAATAAATAACCAAAAACAAAAATACTCCTCCACACCTTGGGCTATGTTCACAAGTAGCATTTTTCATGCGTTTTTGCACTTTTGTATTGCTTTCAACCGTGACAAATGCGTTCACCGGGAAATGTCATTTTAACATTTTACAACCTTATCTGGCCATGTGCTGTGTGACACATGCATACAGTGCTGAAAAGACAAGGGATCAGCATGGGGAAGACCCCTGGAAGCATCTCTGACCCCCAGGTCACTGTCTAAAAGTGTGCCCATCAGAAGTGATCCTTGCCGCATCAGAAGATGCAGACTTGCAACTATCCCCATGCAAGTCCTTGTCCCAGGGCAGTGTTCAATTGTACCTCCCCCATTCCTTGCAATGCAAGCGAAAATATGCAGCCAATCACCCACCCACCCGCAGGCTGCAATACCATACTGCTAGCTTTCACTTGAAATGGGGCCTTTTAGTTTGGAGGAGGCCGAAGCTGGCCACTACCTCATGGCCGCTTTGGCAGCGAGGTATCCATACTCTGTCCCCAGCCGCCTGGCGGCCGGGTGTCCACGCTCGGTCCCCAGCCGCCAGGTGGCGGCCAGGTGTCCATACTCGGTTCCCAGCCGCCCTGATTTCTCCTGTCACCTTCCCCCACACTTTTCTTAGCCTGGCCTGCTTTAGGGCAGCATTGGACGAGCCCACCAGGGAACCAGACTCCTCCGGTGGGCCCTGGCTTCTCCATCAGGGGAGTTGAGAGTGCCTAGGTGAGGAGCATGATGATGATGATAGAAGTTAGCATCTGCTTTGTTTTCTTGGAATGCAAGCGCATGTATGTAGTAGCGGCTAGGCCTGAGGTGGTCCGCGTTTTGGCGCATATCCTACCTCCTCCGAGGATTGCTGGATGTTTTCCTGCTACTATCCCAGTTCTATGACTCCCGTTAAAACAAAGCTTCAGGTGATAAATGATGGATGAGGTGGTGGCAAAGGAGAAAGAGCAGGAGGAACAGGGACCATTCACATCAATATCAGGCCAGTCAACCAGATATGTCTTGTAGGATATGTTTTTGCAACAAAAGGAGTGGTTCGGCTACACAGTTATAGGGCATACAGTGAGTGCAATGCCTACCAAAAATTTCGAGCCACTCCAATGCCCCTTGGAAATGACATGGAGGTCAGAGGGCGTTAACTAAACCTTTTTTTCGATTTATAGCAACTGGGTCTCCCGTGCACTGTTGGCCTAAGCAGTGAATGGAAGGCTTTCCAAAAATTATGAGGAACTGCAATGCCCCTTACAAGAGCCATGTATGGCACCCCAGGGGTCTGGTCACCACAGTAATAGAGATATTACGTCGGAGAGCAAGTGGGAGGTTTCCTGGTCAGGATCCCTTAAACATGCAACATCCTCCTGCCCCAGTCCTGGGAGGGGAGAATTCTGCCCTTATAAACTAGATCTGGGGCGGGGTTGAGTGAGTCAGAGAACAGTCAGAGTCAGAGTGAGAGCAAGGGAAAGTAACAGCAAGGAGCTCTGTAGGAGCTAGGAGCTAAAGACCAGGGGCTGGAAGCTGAGCAGAGCTCGCCCTGGCAGAAGACAATAGGAACCGGACGCAGGAGTCCGAAGCTGTGAGGACTTATATATCCAGCAGCAGAAACAAGCCGGCAGGGGATTTCAGGTCCTCTGGCCATAGAAGCCAGGAGACTCAGTCACAAGCAAGGGACCAGCACCGCCGTCGTGGAGCGGAGGCTAACAGAAGGCCCCAA
The DNA here is from genome assembly GCF_046119375.1 of Phyllobates terribilis. Lineage (NCBI taxonomy): Eukaryota > Metazoa > Chordata > Amphibia > Anura > Dendrobatidae > Phyllobates > Phyllobates terribilis. The sequence continues at coordinate 244,331,253 of NW_027362761.1, read as the reverse complement.
GTCACCAGCCATACGGGTGAGCACTACACGGTACACTCAGGGACGTGGGCTACTTCTACCTGCTTACAGCAAGGTAGCCAGGAAGAGTGCAGACAGACGGGGAGGCCTACAACTCCACCTGGCCAGGGGAACTCCTGCTTGCTCACAGACTGACCAGGCCTCTTATGCTAGCCAGTACTCCCGGGAGGGTCTACCTTATAATCATCAGTAAAGACCCTGAACTGCACTGCAAAGACTCTGAGTTGTTCCTGCTGCGCTCGTGCACCATCACCCCCATCATCCACACTCACTGCCCTGAGGCTATACTCCTCCCGAGGGGAGTTATCCCATTCTATGCTGCGCACACAACACCAGCCTCAGCGGTCTGCCTCGCAGCTGTGGTACTCCCTGACTGCAATCCACGGGTGGCGCAGTCGGACAATTAACCTCAAAACCTAAGAAAGACTGCCACTGGTTTGACCAGCCTGAGCCACGGAACCGGGTCACCGCCACGGAGACTACAGACCCCAGAGACCCGGCACCGGGTATCCCACACACGTGTACACATGGCCCAGGGGGCGCGTCACATGCAGTACAGCATATTACAAACATAAGTCCCATTATTGGGGAGTGGGTGTCCCATAGTATTTGCTTATGCCTTGCAAGCAAAAGCTGCCAAAAATTAGGACGGAGCAACTTGCAATGCCCCTTACAAGAGCCATGCAGTACAGCATATTATAAACATAAGTCCCATTATTGGGGAGTGGGTCTCCCATAGTATTTGCTTATGCCTTGCAAGCAAAAGCTGCCAAAAATTAGGACGGAGCAACTTGCAATGCCCCTTACAAGAGCCATGCAGTACAGCATATTACAAACATAAGTCCCATTATTGGGGAGTGGGTCTCCCATAGTATTTGCTTATGCTTTCCCAGCAAAAGCTGCCAAAAATTAGGATGGAGCAACTTGCAATGCCCCTTACAAGAGCCATGCAGTACAGCATATTACAAACATAAGTCCCATTATTGGGGAGTGGGTGTCCCATAGTATTTGCTTATGCCTTGCAAGCAAAAGCTTGCCAAAAATTAGGACGGAGCAACTTGCAATGCCCCTTACAAGAGCCATGCAGTACAGCATATTACAAACATAAGTCCCATTATTGGGGAGTGGGTCTCCCATAGTATTTGCTTATGCCTTACAAGCAAAAGCTGCCAAAAATTAGGACGGAGCAACTTGCAATGCCCCTTACAAGAGCCATGCAGTACAGCATATTACAAACATAAGTCCCATTATTGGGGAGTGGGTCTCCCATAGTATTTGCTTATGCTTTCCCAGCAAAAGCTGCCAAAAATTAGGACGGAGCAACTTGCAATGCCCCTTACAAGAGCCATGCAGTACAGCATATTACAAACATAAGTCCCATTATTGGGGAGTGGGTGTCCCATATTATTTGCTTATGCCTTGCAAGCAAAAGCTGCCAAAAATTAGGACGGAGCAACTTGCAATGCCCCTTACAAGAGCCATGCAGTACAGCATATTACAAACATAAGTCCCATTATTGGGGAGTGGGTCTCCCATAGTATTTGCTTATGCCTTGCAAGCAAAAGCTGCCAAAAATTAGGTCGGAGCAACTTGCAATGCCCCTTACAAGAGCCATGCAGTACAGCATATTACAAACATAAGTCCCATTATTGGGGAGTGGGTCTCATATAGTATTTGCTTATGCTTTCCCAGCAAAAGCTGCCAAAAATTAGGATGGAGCAACTTGCAATGCCCCTTAGAAGAGCCATGCAGTACAGCATATTACAAACATAAGTCCCATTATTGGGGAGTGGGTCTCCCGTAGTATTTGCTTATGCTTTCCCAGCAAAAGCTGCCAAAAATTAGGATGGAACAACTTGCAATGCCCCTTACAAGAGCCATGCAGTAAAGCATATTACAAACATAAGTCCCATTATTGGGGAGTGGGTGTCCCATAGTATTTGCTTATGCTTTCCCAGCAAAAGCTGCCAAAAATTAGGACGGAGCAACTTGCAATGCCCCTTACAAGAGCCATGCCATACAGCATATTACAAACATAAGTCCCATTATTGGGGAGTGGGTGTCCCATAGTATTTGCTTATGCCTTGCAAGCAAAAGCTGCCAAAAATTAGGACGGAGCAACTTGCAATGCCCCTTACAAGAGCCATGCAGTACAGCATATTACAAACATAAGTCCCATTATTGGGGAGTGGGTCTCCCATAGTATTTGCATATGCTTTCCCAGCAAAAGCTGCCAAAAATTAGGACGGAGCAACTTGCAATGCCCCTTACAAGAGCCATGCAGTACAGCATATTACAAACATAAGTCCCATTATTGGGGAGTGGGTGTCCCATGGTATTTGCTTATGCTTTCCCAGCAAAAGCTGCCAAAAATTAGGACGGAGGAACTTGCAATGCTGGCACCCTGGTGGTATAGTGGTGGTGGAGGCTGAGGATTAGGAGAAGAAGATTAAACAGCCGAAACGAGGAAGCGTATACCCATATGTGGGTGTGAAACGGTGCATGTGAATACACCTCCCGAAATAACACAGTGGATTTGACTTTATGTTACTCTGCTGTCATTTGGTGGTGATGAGAAGTCTGGCCCAATCCAGCCCTTGTTCATTTTGATAAGGGTCAGCTTGTCAGCATTGTCAGTTGACAGGCGAGTGCGCTTATCAGTTATAATTCCCCCAGCGGCACTAAAAACACGCTCCGATAACACGCTAGCGGCAGGGCAGGCCAGGACCTCCAAGGCGTACAGAGCGAGTTCATTCCAAGTGTCCAGCTTGGATACCCAATAATTAAAAGGCACAGAGGAATCACGGCGGATGCTGGTACGATCGGCAAGGTACTCCCACACCATCTTTTGAAACTTTCCACTCCTTGTGAGAGTACCCCGCACCTCAGGGCCTGTAAGCTGGGCGAGTGTCAGAAAACTGTCCCAGAACGTTGACAGTGTTCCCCTGCCTCTGCTGGATTGGAGTTGCATCTCTCTCGCCTGTACACCTTGGTTGGGCAAAGAACTGTGACCTCTGCCGCTAGCGTGTTCAGATGGGAATTTTTTTAAGAGTTCTGCAGCAAGGGCCTTCTGGTATTGCCCCATTTTTGTAGACCTCTCCACCTCAGGAATAAGAGAGTAAGTGTCACCAACCAGTAATGACTGTCACCCAACATTTTGACAACGCGAGGGTCACGGTTAAGGCAGCGTAACATAAAGTCAGCCATGCGTGCCAGACTGGTAACGGGCAAGATTTCCGTGTCCTCACCAAGATGACGACTGACCATGCTCTCCTCCTCCTCCTCCTCCTCTTCCTCCTCCCCCCTGTTCTCAGGCCATCCACGCTGAACCGGCGGTACGACACTTGTACAGGTACTACCGTCTACAACGCATGATAGCAGCTCCTGTTCTTCCTCCTCCTCCTCCTCCTCCTCTCCCTCATTGTCCCCCAATGCACGTTGGGATGAGATGAGGCTGGGCTGTGTGTAATCGCCCGCTACGGCATCTTGACCCATCTCATCATACTCTGGCTGCAATGCCTCCTCTTTAATTCTCTGAAGAGAGCGTTGCAAAAAGACAGACAAGTGGGATGCTGACACTAATGATGGCGTCATCACCACTCACCATCTTGGTGGCCTCCTCAAAGTTTGTCAGGATGGTACATATGTCAGACATCCAGGTCCACTCCTGAGGTCTTATGTGTGGAGTCTGACCTGAATATCGACGGCCTTGTTGCAGCTGGTACTCCACAACTGCTCTCTTCTGCTCACAAATCCTTTGCAACATGTGGAGGGTAGAGTTCCAACGTGTGGGGACATCACACACCAGTCGGTGTGCCGGAAGCTGCAAACGCTGCTGCAACACAGCAAGGGCGGCGGAAGCTGTAGCCGACTTCCGAAAATGAGCTGACAGGCGGCGTACTTTCACGAGCAGATCTGGCAACTCGGGGTACGATTTAAGAAACCGCTGAACCACGAGGTTAAGCACATGAGCCAGGCATGGTACGTGTGTGATCTCACCTCACCTCAGAGCCACCACCAGGTTACGGCCATTGTCACACACGACCATGCCGGGATGTAGGTTCAGCGGTCTCAGCCACAGATCTGCCTGCTCTTTCACAGCTGTCCACAACTCACAAGCAGTGTGAGGTTTATCACCTAAGCTTATGAGTTTCAGCACAGCCTGTTGCCGCTTGGCGGAGGCAGTACTGCAATGCTTCCAGCTTGTAACTGATGTGGTGATATCTGAGATGGAGGCTGAACATGAGGAGGAGGAGGAGGAGGAGGATGATCAGGAGCTTTACACTGTGGGGCAACTCTGACTGACATAGGGCCCGCAATCCTCGGTGTGGGGAGGATGTGTTCCGTCCCAAGGTCCGACTGGGTCCCGGCTTCCACTATGTTTACCCAGTGTGCCGTCAGAGAGATGTACCGTCCCTGGCCACAAGCACTTGTCCACGTGTCCGTTGTCAGGTGGACTCTCCCAGTAACTGCGTTGTTGAGGGCACGGCAGATGCTTTGGGACACGTGCTTGTGTAGTGCGGGGATGGCACACCGGGCAAAATAGTGTCGGCTGGGGACCGAGTACCGAGGGACGGCCACCGCCATAAGATTGTGGAAGGATTCCGTCTCCACCAGCCTAAAAGGCAGCATTTCCAATGCAAGCAGTCGTGAAATGTGCGAATTTAGGACTGTGGCCTGTGGGGCGTTAGCTGCGAATTTCCGCTTTCATTCAAAGGTCTGGGATATGGACAATTGAACGCTGCGGTGGGACGTGGACGTGGACGTTGATGCTGTTTCTTGAGAAACTGCCATAACAAGTGAAGACTGAGAGGAGGGGGCATCTTTACATGCAGTATGGACAGGGGATTGCCTTGCACACACAACAGGGGGTTCTATTGCACGCACAACAGTGGAAGAAGCAGTGGTGACACCCGCTGACACTGGTCGTGGACCCTGGGTTTCGCCCCACAAAGTCGGGTTCTTTGCTGCCATGTGCCTGATCATGCTGGTGGTGGTCAGGCTGGTAGTTTTGTCACCCCTGCTGATGCTGGCATGGCAGGTGGAACATAAGGCCTTTTTGGGGTTATCAGCAGAGTCTTTAAAAAAATTCCAGACTCTGGAAGACCTACCGCTTGTACTGGCAACGTCCCTCGTGTTGGTGAACGGTTGCCTGCCTTCTGTCTGTGGCCACCACACTGCTTCTTCCTGCCTGTTGGGGTACTCTGCCTCCCTCCCCCTGTGTGCTGCTGGCCTCACTCTGCATGTCCTCCTTCCACGTTGGGTCAGTTACTAGATCATCCACCACCTCCTCCTCTTCCACTTGCGTACCACGATCCTCCTCCTCACTTCCTGGCAATTGTGTCTCGTCATCGTCCACCTCTTGTGACAGATTGCCAACGTCGACTTCCTGTGGCCGTGGCTGTTCAAATATTTGGGCATCGCAACATGGGATCTCCTCTTCCACCACTTCAAGCATATCAGGCGAGGGGCCCAAATATGGAAATGGACCAGTGAACAGCTCTTCAGAGTGTCCAAGTGTGGGATCACTTGCTGTCTGACGACACTCGGCATGGTGGGAGGAAGGAGCATCAGGGTAAGGAGGAGTATGCGGTCGAGACTCACGGCTACTAAGAGTTGACCGTGTGGAAGACAGACCGGAGGTGGTGGTGCCCAGGTAACTGGAAGTATTGTCTGCTATCCAATTAATAACCTGTTCACACTGATCAGTTCTCAATACTGGTGTTGTTCTGTGCTTCCCTAGTAATTCGGGCAAGAAGTGGGAGCGAGAAGATGTGGCTGTTGGTTGTGGCACATTTTCACCTTGGCCACGGCCCCGTCCTCTGCACGAACCATCACCAGAACGTCCACTTCCACGTCCCTTGCCACGCGCCTTGCCCATTGTAAATGAAGTAAAATAGCTTACACTTGCACTATCAATGGAAAAAGGGTAATAAAGAGTAGATTAGAACCGTGGAAGAGGAAAACCACAGTTATTGTTTACTGGGGTATACCACACTTTTTTAAATAGAGATATTTGCGGCTGAACAGTGAGCGACACACTCAAACTGCTTTTTTTTTAGATACCAAAGGCCCAAAACTGGATAGTACAGCGATTTGACCCGTGGAACTGCGAAACCACACTGGGATGTCGGGCCTACACAAGACTATTTTCAACAGATATATTTTTGTGTCACAACAGTCAGGAGACACTACTGTTTTTCTTTACGGAAAAAACTACCAAAACCTGAATAATAAAGATTTTTTACCGTGGGATGGCAAAACCACAGTTATTGTTTACTAGGGTATACCACACTTTTTTAAATAGAGATATTTGCGGCTGAACAGTGAGCGACACACTCAAACTGTTTTTTTTAGATACAAATGGCCCAAAAGTGGATAATACAGAGGTTTGAACCGTGAAACTGCAAAGCCACACTTGTATTTCTCGGGCCTACACCAGACTATGTTCAACAGATATATTTGTGTCTGAACAATCAAGAGACACTATTTATTTTTTACGGCAAAAAATGCCAAAAGCAGGATAATAGAGATGTTTTACCGTGGAACAGCAAAACCACAGTTATAATTTACTGGTGTATACCAGACTTTTTTGAATATATATATATATTTGCGGCTGAACAGTGAGCGACACACTCAAACTGTTTTTTTTAGATACAAATGGCCCAAAAGTGGATAATACAGAGGTTTGAACCGTGGAACTGCAAAACCACACTTGTATTTCTCGGGCCTACACCAGACTATTTTCAACAGATATATTTGTGTCTGAACAATCAGGAGACACTATTTATTTTTTACGGCAAAAAATGCCAAAAGCAGGATAATAGAGATTTTTTACTGTGGAACAGCAAAACCACAGTTATAATTTACTGGTGTATACCAGGCTTTTTAAAATATATATATATTTGCGGCTGAACAGTGAGCGACACACTCAAACTGTTTTTTTAGATACAAATGGCCCAAAAGGGGATAATACAGAGGTTTGAACCGTGGAACTGCAAAACCACACTTGTATTTCTCGGGCCTACACCAGACTATTTTCAACAGATATATTTGTGTCTGAACAATCAGGAGACACTATTTATTTTTTACGGCAAAAAATGCCAAAAGCAGGATAATAGAGATGTTTTACCATGGAACAGCAAAACCACAGTTATAATTTACTGGTGTATACCAGACTTTTTTGAATATATAAATATTTGCGGCTGAACAGTGAGCGACACACTCAAACTGTTTTTTTTAGATACAAATGGCCCATAGAACTGCAAAACCACACTTCTATTTCTCTGGCCTACACCAGACTATTTTCAACAGATATATTTGTGTCTGAAAAATCAGAGGCACACTTTTTTTTTTGGGGGGGGGAGGGGCACCAAGAGGTTAATAAGATGGGTATTTGTACATTGTGAAGGAGGAAAAAAAAAAGAGGATTTAGATAAAAAAAAAAGATTTTTCCTGGCTCCCGGGACCTGGAGCTAAGTCCAGCAATTTCAGCAACAGGAGCAGCACACAGGACTGTAATGCAGCGTTTGCTGGTATAACCACTGCGTCTCCTATACAGCCTGCCTGCCTGCCTGATATACCTGGGATGGATATTAGTCCTGAGAAGGACTGTTTGTTTGATCTGGCAGCCTTTACACTAACTATTTTGCAGGATATATCTCTCCCTAAATCAGCAGCGCTGTCCCTACACTGTCTGATCCGGAGCGACTGTGTTCAAGATGACGCTGTGCGGCCAGCCAATCACTGTAATGCCCACAAACAACATGGCTGCGGCATTACAGTGACTGGCTGGCAATCCCTGCATGTTCATTGGCTCTGTAAAGAGCGCCAAACATGCAGGGCGGAGACCCAAGCTCCCGCCCGAGTAACCCGGAAATGCTCGGTGCTCGCCGAACATCCCGAGTAGCGTGATGTTGGGGCGAGTACCGAGCAGTGTCGAGCATGTTCGCTCAACACTAGTGCTAACCAGAACTGTGCAGTCTTTACAGGTCTCTCCTCCAGGAAAGATCCAGCTGGCATCCGGACCGGAGGACGTCCCATGGCGCCGACAGAGGAGGATCCCAACGTCCAGAGGAAGACCCAGCGACAGATACAATGAGGACGGACAACCCATCTGCCGCCACTGCAATCAACCCGGACATATGGCAAGGTACTGTCATTTAAACGGGCACAACCTGGGGCAGAGGGCCAACCTCCAGTCATAAGATCATCAGGCCCCTCAAACTGGCGTGATAAATACATAGGGGGATGTCCAGTCTTGCCTGTGGTACTGGATGGCATTCCAATGAGTGTCCTACTAGACACCGGGTCACAGGTAACTACCATCCCTCATGTGCTCTTTAAGCGGTACTGGAATGACTGGGACATAACCCGCTCCCCAGGTGACGACCTGAGTATCATCGCCAGCAATGGTCAGCCCATGCCGCAGGTGGGATTCAAAGAGGTGACCATTAAAATCGGTAAGGTCGAACTGGCGGCACAAGGACTGATTATTGTGGACATTGACCGTCATGAGAGTCACCCTAAAATAACCTTGGGAACTAATATGGTTGAAATTTGTCTTGCAGAGATAATTCTCATTTTACAGCAGGTTGCCACAAACGCCAGTTCCAGCCAGCAGCGTGTCCTCCCAAAAGAGATCCGGGCACTGATGAAACGGCAACAGGTGGAATTATCTGGTGGTGAGATTGGTAGCGTGAGAATGTGTGACCCGTTACCTATTGCCATGCCCCCGAAAAGTGAGATGATGATCTGGTGCCGGGCAGCTATTGGTCTAAGAGGTAGAGACTACCAAGCAATGGTAGAGCCCGTCTACTCAGACAGTAGGCCCACCATTTTGACAGCACGGGGAGTGGTCGATGTACGCCATGGGAGGGTACCTGTCCACATCATAAATATCGGGGAGAGAGAAGTACACCTGCCCCGGTATGCCACGCTAGCCAAATTGTTCACCATAAACCAAAATTCTGTAAAGGCCGTAGAACCCTTGCCTCCATCTCAACCAGAGGAAGGTAACGGCTCTAAGAAACAAATGGAGGACTGGTGTCAGCAGCAGCATTTGGGTACTGACTCTACTCCCTCACACCAAAAGCAGGGAGTCTACCGGGTGGTTCAGGAGTACGAAAGAGTCTTTAGTAAACACCCGCTAGACTTCGGGCGAGTAAAGAGGGTAGAACATCACATCCCCACAGGAGACCATCCACCCATAAAGAAAAGATACCGACCTGTACCCCCTGCACACTATCAGCATGCAAAGGGGATGTTGCGGGACATGAAGGAGGCTGGGGTAATCAGGGACAGCTGTAGCCCCTGGGCAGCTCCACTAGTTCTAGTGAAAAAGAAGGACAACACAATGAGCATGTGTGTAGACTACAGAAAGGTCAACCGTATCACACACAAAGATGCGTACCCGTTACCTAGAATAGAAGAATCTTTAGCTGCATTAAAATCTGCTAACTTCTTCTCCACTTTGGATCTTACTAGCGGGTACTGGCAGGTTCCTGTAGCAGAGGCAGACAAGGAGAAGACTGCATTCACCACCCCGATGGGTCTCAGCGAATTCAACTGTATGCCGTTCGGGCTCTGCAACGCACCAGGAACCTTCCAGCGGTTGATGGAATGCTGTCTGGGACAACGGAATTTCGAGACGGTCCTGTTATACCTGGACGATTTCATCGTTTATTCCAAAACCTTCGAGGACTATCTGAAACACCTGGCAGAAGTGTTTGACGCCCTGGCAAGCTACGGCCTAAAGGTGAAACCCTCCAAGTGTCATCTACTGAAACCAAAGGTACAGTACCTAGGACACGTGGTGAGTGCTGATGGAGTGGCTCCCGACCCCGATAAAATCACCATGATTAAAGACTGGCCTAGACCCTCCAGCATAAAGGAAGTGCGGCAGTTCCTCGGGTTGGTAGGCTACTACCGAAGATTCATTCCCGGTTTCACCAAAATTGCAGCTCCTATGCAGGACCTCCTGATAGGTCAATCCAGGAAGGCCAAAAACCAGAAGCCGCCCTTCAGGAGGGAAAAGCTGGAAGAGGAGTCCTTCCGCCAGCTGAAGATGGCCCTCACGGGGGATGAAATCGTGGCGAACCCTGACTACGGCCAGCCCTTTATCCTTCACACGGACGTAAGCAACATCGGGCTAGGAGCCGTACTGTCCCAGATCCAGCAGGGGAAAGAACGGGTAATCACTTACGCCAGCCGAAAACTACGGCACTACGGCCCACAGAGAGAAACCCTGAGAATTATAGCTCATTCAAGCTAGAGTTCCTGGCAGTGGTGTGGGCAGTGACGGAACGTTTTAAGCATTACCTTGCCTCTTCCAAGTTCACCGTGTACACGGACAACAACCCGTTGACACACCTGGACACTGCAAGGCTTGGTGCCCTGGAGCAGAGATGGATGGCCCGCCTGTCCAACTATGAATTCACCATCAAATACCGGGCGGGACGCTCAAATGCCAACGCGGATGCCCTGTCCAGAATGCCAAACTTACCGGATGTAGGGGAAGATCCAGAAGAACTGGAAGAGGTCGAACTCCCTGCTTTCCACCGTCATGGGATTACCCTGTATTCCCACCATGTAAGGGACAGGCGCTCTGCCACATTCAATCCCTTACCCCACTACAGCTGGGCGGAGACGCAAGACAGTGATCCCGCAGTCCGTCTGGTGAAGAAAATGCTGACACAGGCTGATGCCCGTCTTGATCCAGACGCTCAGGAGGAGGCCAAGCAACTGTGGAAAGAGAAAAGTAAGCTGTTTCTTTACAAGGAGAAGCTGTGCCAGAGAATGGTCAACTCTCGAACACATGAGCTGACTTGGCAGGTAGTGGTCCCAAGACGAGACGCGGCTATGGTTCTGGAGGCATACCACGACGGAGCAGGACACTTCGGATGGAAGAATCTGGAGTTCCCGTTGCGTGGACGGTTCTACTGGGTAGACATGAGAGGAGCCATCGAGAGGTGGTGTAGAGACTGTGGCCCGTGCAACCTAAGGAGGAAGGACCGTGCCAGCCGGAGGACTCCCCTGCAGCCCATCATCACCAGGCAGCCACTGGAACTGGTAGCCCTGGACCATGTGAAACTGGCTCCAAGCAAATCTGGGTACGTCTACGCCCTCACCATCGTAGATCACTACTCCCGGTTCCTGGACTTAATGGCTCAAAGAGCAGCTAGAGCCTTCCAGCTGCACTTCTGCCGTCCACACGGCTATCCGGAGCAAGTGCTAACGGACCAAGGACCAGCCTTCGAAGCGGAGGTCTTCCAAGAGTTCTGCAATCTGTATGGCTGCAGGAAGATAAGAACAATGCCCTATCACCCTCAGACCAACAGACTATGTGAGAAAATGAACCAGGTGGTGATAGACTTGTTAAAAACTTTGCCCCTGGAAGAACGCGGTCTGTGGCCTGAAAAACTGCCTGATCTGGTGGACTTGTATAATCACATCCCCGTAGGTTCCACCAACTATATCCCGGCTTACCTAATGAGAGCAAGACCTGGTAAGCTGCCTATTGACCTGGATATGGGAGTCCTGACACCTGAGGACACCTCGCCAGAGCCACACTGGGATACAGAACGGCAGCAGCAGTATCGGAAAGTACAGGAGAGCGTCATGCGAAGTCTGTCTCAAGCAAGAGGAAGGCAAGAGAAGACTTATAACCAGCATGCTCCCGTTGTTCCCCTGGTACCTGGAGAGCAGGTCTTGAAGAGAAAGAGGCTCAACAAGTTGGACGACCAGTGGGAGAAGGACCCGTACACAGTACTGCCCTCAAGCCATGATAATCCAAAAGTCTGTGTAATCAGTAAGGATGGAGGAGAGACCACAGCCATTGTCTCCAGAGACCACCTGAAAAAGTGTCCCGAGCAGCTGCAAAGCACTGACGAAGATCAAGAGAACCCTCAACCCGCAGAGGAAAGGGAAGAAATGATCAGTACAGTACTCGGTGACTTTCCCCAGTCCTGGACACAAATCAACAACGCTATCGTGGTACCCATCCTCACCTTTCTCCAGCCAGCCCCTCAAGGGCCTACAGAAGAACAGGTAGTGTCAGAAGAACAGCCGGCCCAAGAGGCAGAAGAATCCATACCAGCAGCCCAGGAGAATCAACCCTCTGCTAGTAGTGAGCCTGCCGTGCCCCTAGTAAGCCAAAGAGTACGCAGAAAGCTGCCATGCCTACCCGCAACACCTCCTACACCCTGTAGTGCAGAACCAGATAGTGGGTTACGTAGGTCCACCAGGAGCACTAGAGGACAGATGCCCGCTCGCTGGAGAATCTAAACTATAATGAAAATTTACATGTAAACTGCAAATGTTGAAAATGGTTTATGTTTGTTGCTTGTTTATTAATTATGTTTCTCTAGTTACCCTGCAGGTTTATTTGGACTGACAGGTTATGGACGCTGAATAACCGGAACTACATTGTAGATAGTTGCACTTGGTGCTTCTTGCGAAGACGGCCACGGAAGAAAAACCTGTCTGGCGTGGCCCAATGTGGTCCAAAGTAGCTAGCTTCGCCTTGCAGACATGCCCAGGGCCAACGTTTGGGTTTTGCTTTGGACAGGTCCCCTACTCTGCTTAAAAACTTCACCCTGGGTGATATGGACACCTGGTTACGGAAGTGGCGTGACCTCAAAGACAATATGTCCTTGTACATATGTTATGTTATTGTTATACCCTGTATTTGTGTTTTCTTAAAAATGTGTTTAGTCCCGGAGTACTAAAATTTACTAGGGGGGAATGTGGCACCCGAGGGGTCTGGTTACCACAGTAATAGAAATATTACGTCTGAGAGCAAGTGGGAGGTTTCCTGGTCAGGAGCCCTTAAACATGCAACACCTCCTGCCCAGTCCTAGGAGGGGAGGAATCTGCCCTTATAAACTGGGTCTGGGGCGGGGTTAGTCAGAAAAGTCAGAGCCTGGAGTTAGTTCCAGACACAGGGAAAGTAACAGCTAGAAGCTCTGTAGGAGCAGGAGCTGAAGACCAGGGGCTGGAGCTAAGCAGAGCTCGCCCTGGCAGAAGAATCTAAGAACCGGACACCGGAGTCCGAGGCTGCAAGGATCTTTAAGTCCAGCAGCAGAAACCAGCCGGCAGGGGATTCCAGGTCCTCTGGCCTTAGAAGCCCGGAGGCTCAGTCACGAGCAAGGGACCAGCACCGCCATCGAGGAGCGGAGGCTATCAAAAGGCCCCAAGTCACCAGCCATACGGGTGAGCACTACACTGTACACTCAGGGACGTGGGCTACTTCCACTCGCTTACAGCAAGGTAGCCAGGAAGAGTGCAGATAGATGGGGAGGCCTACAACTCCACCTGGCCAGGGGAACTCCAGTTTGCTCACAGACTGACCAGGCCTCTTATGCTAGCCAGTACTACCGGGAGGGTCTGCCTTATTATCATCAGTAAAGACCCTGAACTGCACTGCAAAGACTCTGAGTCGTTCCTGTTGCGCTCGTGCACCATCACTCCCATCATCCACACTCATTGCCCTGAGGCTATACTCCTCCCGTGGGGAGTCATCCCATTCTCTGCTGCGCATACAATACTAGCCTCAGCGGTCTGCCTCGCAGCGGCGGTACACCCTGACCGCAATCCACGGGTGGCGTAGTCGGACAATTAACCTAAAACCTATAAAAGACTGCCACTGGTTTGACCACCCTGAGCCACGGGACCGGGTCGCCGCCACGGAGACTACAACCCCCAGAGACCCGGCTCCGGGTATCCCACACACGTGCACACACGGCCCAGGGGGCGCGTCATGTAGCTCCACCGCAAATGGATCCCAGGGAGGATGCAGACGGAGCGGTGTACGCCACCTGTCCTCACCACCTGATATACTCAGAGGGAGTCCGGCTGCAAGAGGGGTACCGGCCCCCGACACCCGACCTTGCTACTCCACGTCCTGGTCGGGAAAGCCCGGTAGGCCCTGAGGATCCCACCGGGTATCGGAGGGAGCGAAGCTGCCACCCGTACCCTTTTTCTGAGTGAAGTTCAGAGGGAGACCCGGCCTATCTACACACACACAGACAGGAAAGGACCCGGTCTGTAGTCTAGGAACACTCTGGTGTGGGGTCCTGATCGAACACTGGACTTGCTCGGAGGTTGTCGGACCCCCGTCTCTGGTGACCGCTGAACTCCGCGAGGAGCAGGGAGAAGCCTTGCAGCTGTACTCTACAACGTGAGTAAAAACCCTGGAAGTTAACCCCTATGGCCTCCGGACTCTTTATTCTGCATTACACCACTTTACGCGGCACCAGACCTCCTGGACTACTACCCCCGTCATCCTGTCCCTCTGCCCTGAGGCCTTGCTCCGCCTGTGGGGAGTAGTAACGACGGCCGCCATAACACCATGCCTCAGCGGACTGCAGTGGCGCTGGTGGCCTTCACCAGGTGCCACAGGTGGCGTAGTCAAGATCAGCCACTCAACCCGGATAAGCCCATACCATCTCTTTTTTTTAGTGTGACGACCCTGGGCACGGAGCGGGTCCGGGCCACGGCTGCACCCCATCTACATTGCAGGACCCGACTCAGAGTCCCCCATCTCCCAGGGTAGGGCTTCCACGTGGGTCGCACACACTGGTTCAGTCATCGCTCTGAGTATACAGAGTGACGGCTGTTACCATGTCCCCGGCTCTGACACACTGGCTCTACATTGAGGCTGGCTGTCAGTCAGGGCTGAGGCGTGGTTACAGACGCCACTCTGTATACTAAGAGCGATGCCTGAACCAGTACCGCCCCCACCTCCATGACTAAAACCAAACTCTGGTGGGAGAATAAAGTAAATTTTCTCCCCGCAGCATTTGACTGCGTGCAGGCGCCGGACAACATAATAACAGAATATCTGCAGGTTAATAGCGTTATTTCTGATGACAGGTTTCCTTTAAAGGGGTTGTTTCTTTTCAGTAAATGCTGGTTCCTGTCAGCAGGTTATTATAAAGAAACAAACTGCAAGGCATTCATTGTATACTGGTATATTGGTAGAGCTGCTGAGCTCACTGAATGGCTGCTGTGCTATTGACATGACATTAGCGCCACAGCCAATGCCACACACTAGCAGCAACAGTGGAGACTCTCCGGTCGATGCAGGGAAGGAAGAGTACAGCATAGTTAATTTCTTTTTAATAACCTGACTAATATTTACGGGAAGAGAACAGCCCCCTTTAATGATGTCTCTGTTACAAAAAAGGTCTTAATTTTTCTACAACAATATTATTATTGGGTGACCCGTATAATAGTAAACTAAACATCTCTCTAAACCTCTCCTATTAGTCCTCTGGTCTACAAGTTTTCAAAAGTTGTCTGGTTCAGAAACGAAATGAGCCCTTACTTAATGATTTAAGTGTGCTGTATTCAAATGTGTGCATAATGCATAGAAATATAATCATTAAATTTAAATATTATTATTTGGAAAGATGCACAAAGAGGACATTTTGCTGTAATTATATTTACTATCACATATAGAAACACCAGTGAGAATTATAATTGGAATGGACCATGCAGAAATAAGAATTGGTACTGTGACTGGTGGTCTCTCTCCAGACAACTGGAACTGCCTCAACCATTGAGGGAGATGTAATGCATTATTACAGCATAGGTACGGAGCCCAACTCTTGTCCTGATCTCAAATTCTGCAGCCAAGATGCAGCTTTCCAAACCATGAGAGTTAAGTTTCAGCTTTTGTGAGGTAAAAGCCACATACATAGCAGAAATTGTCTGCTTTGTCAATGTAAGTCCGAGGCAAATCTTAATGTATTCTGATAGAAATAAGTTAAAAGGCTAAAAAATAATGCTGTTGTAGTAGAAGGCAATGAACTATCAGGAGAACTCTTGCAGGATGTGCCAGAGATGAGGATAGATTGTCATCTGCTGGCCAAGCGAAATCAAGCGGAACCAAGTTGTGCTAGAAGAGTTGAAGGGGGAGCAAATTCAGATGCCGGACCTGATCAGGTGACCTCTAGGAAGGAATTCCTGGATAAAAAAGTCCAGCGCACCAAGACACAGGGAGATTTAGCGCCAGGCTACAGAGTGGAGCAGACTTGCTCCAGAGGGACCGCAGAGCCCAGCCCGACAGGCCTCAGCCATAGGCCTGCGCTGCACCAGAGTCGGAAACTGCCTGATAAGCTCCAGACTCCTCACAGAAGCGCCTGGAGTCCTGCACATGTTGGCCAGAGCCAGGACCTGCGCTCTGCACTAAGTTCCCGCAACCCGACGCCGCCTGACAAAAGCCGAGGTCTGGACCCCCTTATGCCAAGCCTGAGAAACTTCCGTTGATTGTCAAGCCGAGAAGAGCTGAGAGAGGACTGCCACAGGAGAGAAGCACCAGCAACAGCGGAGGAATCGCACAATTGAACAGGGCGGTCACTTACAACTCTCACCTACGGTATCGGGGACTGTTGGGATTAGGATTTCAGGTTGGGTGGGGGCCGATTGGTGTGTGGGAGGCTAAATGGGAAATGATAGACTTTATCCGTAAGAGACTTGTGGCCTAGCGGGAAGAACTGGTGACCCCGGCTAGGGCCATATAAAGAGAACTCACGTGTGACTCCCAGAACTGGGTGCATCACACTTTTGCAAAGAACTTTACTGTTATTCACTGAAACTATTTCTATTCATTCCAAGTTGCTGTTTATTATCCCTGTTACTAACCCCCTTGCAGAATAGTTGTTATATATATAAAGCGGTTATATCAACCCCTGACTGTTCCCGCCTTGTGTCTCTGTGCGTTACACTGTGTGTCAGATAGAGGGAGGATTCATAAAGCCATGTAATTGCATAATATGGTCAGGTTTCTATTGGTCACTCTATGATGATGCAATACTGATTGCTCAATATACGGATAAAATACTGATGATGCAATAATGTAGATGTAATCTTCCCTTTAAGTTTCAACAATGGCCGTCAGGGGCGTATCTAGGGGGGGGTGCAGGCGGGGCATGTTCCCCGGGCGCAGCCGGCAGGGGGATTGTGTGTGTGTGGATTTACCGTGGGGGTTATATATACTCTGTGTGTGGGGGGGGTATATACTGTGGCGGTGTATATACTGTGTGTGTAGAGGGGTATTTACTGTGGGGGTGTATATACGCTGTGTGTGTGGGGGTGTATATACTGTTTGGGAGGTATATACTCTGTGTGGGGGGGTATTTACTGTGTGAGGCTGGGGGGGATTTAGTGTAACGGGTCTGGGGGAGATTTACTGTGTGGGGTGGAGATTTAGTGTAACGGGTGTGGGGGAGATTTAGTATAAAGGATCTGGGGAGATTTACTGTGGGGGGATTTACTGTGTGGGAGAGATTTAGTGTAATGGGAGAATGATTTGAGGACACATGTTTGGGGAGCAAGGAGACATAGTAGGTGTGGACACAGTATGGTGAGTGGGGGATGGGTGCGGACACAGTATGGGGAGGTGGGGGGATGTGTGAGGAGGCAGTATGGAATGTGAGAGGGTAAATGTATGAGGGGGTAGAAGGAAACGTGTGAGGAGACTATTGAGGGGAATAGCAAAGAGACAGTATGGGGAGAAAAGTGTGAGTGGGCACAGAATAGAGACTGTGTAGTGTGGAGGGTAGTATGGAGGAGGGGGGCAGTGTAAGGGCACAGCCAGGAGGTGACAGTATGCCAAGGAGAGGGGAGTGTGATGAGGGGGCTCAGTATAGATAGAAACTGGGCCCTATAGGGGGGACACCGTGTGAGAGCATAGTGCGAAGAGGGGGCCCAGTGTGGAAAGGAGAGTGCAGTGTGGAGAACGTGTACCATAAGAGGGACAGTGTGTGGGTGATATTTTGTGCACAGAATATAGTGAGGGGCAATTATTTATTCAGGGACTCAGCGTCGAGCAGATATTTTTATTCAGGAGCATTATAATGCCACTGCTATCTTTAAGTGTGGGGATATGCAGCAGAAGACCGGAGAAGATGGAAGTCTGCAGAGACGAGGTGTGGATGGGAAAAGTCATCATGGAGTCTGGACAAGAGAAAGAAAAGAAAGAGAACGACTCTAGAGACAATGTCATCTATCAGGTACCTAGATGTAAATGTTATCTGTGATACTGACTAATTCTCATATTTTTATTAAGGTTAGGAGCATTAAAGGGATTGTCCAGGTTGGTGCTGAGTCTGCAGTCATTCTATGTGACTGCAGACTTCTGACTTCTCACAGTGCGCACTGCACGCTGTCAGGATTCTCTGGTGCCGGCGATTTGTATACATGCGGTCATGTGCTGACTAGACATGTGACCCGCCCCCTGGGCCATGGGGGATACCCGGAGCCGGGCCTTGTAGATGCTGGGGGTAGTAGTCACCGTGGCGGCGACCCGGTCCATGACCCAGGGCTGTCAAACCAGGGTAGTCTATGTGTATCTGGTTTAAATAGTCCGACTACGCCACCTGTGGAATGCGGTTATTGGGAACCGCCGCTGCGGAGCAGTCCACTGAAGCTGGTGATATGTGCAGCAAGGTAGTGTAACTCCCCACAGGAAGAGTGTAGCTTCAGGGCAGCGTGAGTGGATGATGGTGGTGATAGTACCTGGATCAGTAATGATGACACGGAGTCTTTGCAGTGCAGTCCCAGGGTTTTTACTGGTGGCAATTATATAGGCCTCAACGGGAGTACTTGCTAGGGATGAGGGCCTGGTCAGTCTGGGAGCAATCCTAGAATTCCCCTGGCCAGGTGGAGTTATAGGCCTGCCGTTCTGACTGTACTCTTTTGGCTATCCCGCTTATAGTCGTGTTGTAGCCCACGTCCCTGAGTATGACGTGCTGTGCTCACCCGTATGGCTGGCGACTCGGATCCCGTGTATTCCTCGCTCCTCTGTGGCGGTACTGGTCCTTTCGTGTGGCTGAGCCTCCGGGCTTCTGTTGGCCAGGAGACCTGCAATCTCCTGCCCTGCGGTATCTGCTGCTGGGCTTGAAGGGTCCCACAGCCTCGGACTCCAGTGTCCGGTTCTCTGTATGTACTCTGACCAGGACGAGCTCTGCCAGCTCCAGTCCTCAGCTCCTTGCTCCTTAGTGCCCTATCTCACTCCTTGACACTGACTTCACTGACTAACCCCGCCTCCAGACCCAGTTTTAAAGGGCAGGATCCTCCCCTCTCTGGTCTGGAGCAGGAGGTGTTGCATGTTGTGTGTTCCAGACCAGGAAACTCCTGTTTTGCTCCCAGACATGGTATTACTACCACTGTGGCAACCAGACCCCCTGGGGTGCCACATTCCCCCCTAGTAAATTTCAGTACTCCGGGACTGAACATATTTTGCAAAAATAACAGGTAACAATTACAATAGTAAATACAAGGTACATTAGAGCATTACAAACTTTAGAGTCTTTATACGTCACGGTATCATCCGCAACTAGGTGTCCATTCCCCTGAAGATGTAGTTTGAGGGACCCGTCCCAAACCCTCCACGGAGGCCCTTGGGTGGCTACAGGGCATTGATGATCCGGATGTTGGACCACGTCTTCAGCCACCTCCACGTTTTTTTGTTCTGTGGTCTGGCACAATAGGGGCACCTTATAGGTGCAACTATTTACAGGCAAAGTTTTTGGTTATCCATTGTCCATAACCTGAAAGTCTTTTTGGACCCTGATGGGTAACTGGGAAAACACATTCAATACACACATAAAACATTTGCAATAATACAGTGATACATTACACTTTAAATTCTCCAACGAGCAGGGATCTGACCTCTGGTGATTCTGGTAGATCTACGGAGTACACTTTCTGTCAGTGCTCTACCTTGGTCCCCTGTATTTACCCCTGGTGTGGTGGGCTCAATGTTCACCTCACTACAGGTGTTTGGAGGTGTCTCTGGTAGGTTGGGCAGCTTCCTATGGATCCCTTGGCTTACCGTGGGTATGACAGGCTTGCTACTAGCAGAGGGTAGATTCTCCTGGTCTGCTGATGAGGAATCTTCTGTCTCCTGGGCCAATGGTTCTTCCAACTCTACTGGGACTTCTATAGTTTCTTGAGGGGCTGGTTGGAGAAATGTAATGATTGGTACAACTATTGCATTATTTACTTGTGTCCACGACCGTGGAAATTCTCCCAGTACTGTGCTGACCATTTCTTCCGCTTCCTCTGCGGGTTGAGGAATATCTTGGCCTTCTTCAGCATGCTGTAACTGCTCGGGACATTTCTTCAGGTGGTCTCTGGAAACTGTTGCTGTTGTATCACCTCCGTCCTTACTTATGAGGCTCACCTTGGTGTTATAGAATGGTGTACGGCTCTTTCTCCCACTGGTCATCCAACTTGTGGAGTCGCCTCTTCCTCTTTAGGACTTGCTCTCCAGGTGACAGGGGAACAGCAGGTGCATGTTGATTATAAGTCTTCTCCTGCCTTTCTCTTGCTTGGGACAGACTTCTTTCAACACTTTCCTGTACCTTGCGGTACTGTTGTTGCCGCTCAGTATCCTAATCTGCATCTGGTGAGGCATCCTCTGGCGTCAGAACTCCCATATCCAGGTCGATGGGCAGCTTACCAGGTCTTGCTCTCATCAGGTAACCAGGTGTGCAGTTGGTGGAATTCACTGGGATATGATTGTAGAGGTCCACCAGGTCTGGCAACTTTTCTGGCCACAGACTGCGTTCCTCCAGGGTCAATGTCTTCAGAAGGTCTATCACCACCTGGTTCATCTTTTCACACATCCCGTTGGTCTGGGGGTGATAAGGCGTTGTCCGGATCTTCATAGAATCATAGAATCATAGAATCATAGAATGGTAGAGTTGGAAGGGACCTCCTGGGTCATCTGGTCCAACCCCCTGCTCAAAGCAGGATTCACTAGATCATCTCAGTCAGATGTCTGTCCAGCCTCTGTTTGAAGACGTCCATTGAAGGGGAACTCACCACCTCTCGTGGCAGCCTGTTCCACTCATTAATCACCCTAACTGTCAAAAAGTTTTTTCTAATATCTAATCTGTGTCTCCTCCCATTTAGTTTCATCCCATTGCTTCTAGTCTTTCCTTGTGCAAATGAGAATAAAGATGATCCTTCTACAATGTGACAGCCCTTGACATATTTGTAGACAGCTATTAAGTCTCCTCTCAGTCTTCTTTTTTGCAAGCTAAACATTCCCAAATCCTGCAACCGTTCCTCATAGGACATGGTTTGCAGACCAGTTACCATTCTGGTCGCTCTTCTCTGAACTTGCTCCAGTTTGTCTATGTCTTTTTTAAAATGTGGTGCCCAAAACTGTACACAGTATTCCAGATGAGGTCTGACCAAAGAGGAGTAAAGACCGATCTTCTTGCAGCCGTACAGGTTGCAGAACTCCTGGAATACTTCTGCTTCAAAGGCCGGACCTTGGTCAGTTAGCACACGTTCTGGGTAACCATGTGGGCGGCAGAAGTGCTGCTGGAAAGCTCTGGCTGCTGTCTGAGCCGTTTGGTCCTTGACTGGCACCACTACCAGGAACCGGGAACAGTGGTCTACGATGGTGAGAGCGTAGACGTAGCCTGACCTGCTCGGGGACAGCTTCACATGGTCCAGGGCTACCAGTTCGAGTAGCTGCCTGGTGAAGATGGGCTGCAGGGGAGCCCTCTGGCTGTCACGGTCTTTTCTTCTCAGGTTGCATGGTCCGCATTCTCGACACCACCTCTCGACTGCTTTCCTCATGCCAACCCAATAGAACCGTTCACATAGCAGGACTTCCAGCTTCTTCCATCCAAAATGTCCCGCTCCATCGTGGTACGCTTCCAGGACCATAGACGCATTTCGCCTCGGGACTACTACCTGCCAGACCAGCTCATGTGTCCGGGAGTTGACAGTTCTTCGACACAGCTTCCCTTCATAGATGAACAACTTGCTCTTTTCTTTCCACAGCTGTTTGGTTTCTTCTGGAGCATCTGAATCAGGGTATGAGTCAGCTTGTGTCAGCAACTCTTTGACTAGGCGAACAGCCGGGTCACTGTCTTGCGTTTCTGCCCATCCCTGGTGGGGCAATGGATTGAACGTGGCTTCTCTGTTGGCAGAGCACCTGTTCTTCACACAATGGGAGCACTGCTTTATCCCATGGCAGTGGAATGCGGGGATTTCTATCTCTTCAAGCTCCTCTGGGTCTTCTCCCCCGTCTGGCAAGTTAGGCATTCTGGACAGCGCATCTGCGTTTGCATTCTTGAAACCAGCCCGGCACTTGATAGTGAATTCGTAATTAGACAGCCGGGCCATCCATCTTTGTTCCAGGGCACCAAGTTTTGCAGTGTCCAGGTGTGTCAGCGGGTTATTATTCGTGAAGATGGTGAATTTAGAGGAGGCGAGATAATGCTTGAAGCGTTCAGTCACAGCCCAGACGATGGCAAGGAACTCCAACTTGATGGAGCTGTAGTTCTCTGGGTTTCTTTCTGTGGACTGGAGCTTCCTGCTGGCATAGGCTATCACCCTTTCTCTGCCTTGCTGGATCTGGGACAGCACCGCTCCTAGTTCCACGTTGCTTGCGTCCGTGTGAAGGATGAAGGGCTGTCCATAATCAGGGTAGGCTAGGACCTCGTCTCCTGTGAGAGCCATCTTCAGCCTGGTGAAGGACTCGTCTTCCAGCTTGTCCCATCTGAATGGTGGTTTCTGGTTCATGGCCTTCCTGGACAGGCTTATCAGGAGGTCCTGCATGGGTGCCGCCATCTTGGTGAAGCCTGGTATAAACCTTCGGTAGTAGCCTACCAACCCGAGGAACTGCCGCACTTCTTTGATGGTGGAAGGTCTCGGCCAGTCCTTGATTACGGTGACCTTGTCGGGGTCTGGTGCTACACCGTCTGCGCTTACCACGTGTCCTAAGTACTGTACTTTGAGCTTCAGCAGGTGGCACTTAGATGGCTTCACCTTCAGGCCAAAACCAGCTAGGGCTTCAAACACCTCTGCCAGGTGCTTCAGGTGATCTTCATAGGACTTGGAGTATACTATGACGTCACCCAGGTACAGCAGGACTGTCTCGAAGTTCTTATGCCCTAGACAGCACTCCATCAACTGCAGGAAGGTTCCTGGGGCGTTGCAGAGCCCGAATGGCATGCAGTTGAACTCGCTGAGGCCCATCGGGGTGGTGAATGCGGTCTTTTCTTTATCCGCCTCTGCTACAGGAACCTGCCAATACCCACTAGTAAGATCCAAAGTAGAGAAATAATTAGCAGATTTTAATGCAGCTAGTGACTCCTCTATCCTGGGTAGTGGGTACGCATCTTTATGAGTTATGCGGTTAATTTGCCTGTAGTCTTCACACATTCTCATTGTGCCATCCTTTTTCTTTACAAGAACTAATGGAGCTGCCCAGGGGCTACAACTGTCTCTTATTACCCCAGCCTCCTTCATCTCTCGTAACATCCCTTTGGCATTTTGGTAGTGTGCTGGCGGTACAGGCTGGTACCTTTCTTTAATGGGTGGATGGTCTCCTGTGGGGATAAGGTGTTGAACCCCCTTTACCTGCCCGAAGTCGAGTGGGTGTTTACTGAAGACCCTCTCATACTCCTGGACCACCCGGTATACTCCTCGTTTTTGAT
Organism: Phyllobates terribilis; assembly: GCF_046119375.1. Taxonomy (NCBI): domain Eukaryota; kingdom Metazoa; phylum Chordata; class Amphibia; order Anura; family Dendrobatidae; genus Phyllobates; species Phyllobates terribilis. The sequence continues at coordinate 244,307,764 of NW_027362761.1, read as the reverse complement.
GTGGAGGGGTGGAGTCAGTGCCCACATGCAGCTTCTGGCACCAGTCCTCCATCTGTCCCTTGGAGCCATTATCCTCCGCCTGTTTGGATCGAGGTAAGGGTTCCACTGTCTTTATAGAATTTTGGGTGACGGTGAATAGCTTGGCCAGGGTGGCATACCGGGGCAAAAGGACTTCTTTTTCTCCGATGCTCAGGATGTGGACTGGCACTCTCCCATGGTGAACATCAACCACCCCCCTGGCTGTCAAAATGGTGGGCCTACTGTCAGAGTAGATGGGCTCTACCAGGGCCTGGTAATCTGTACCCCTTAGACCGATGGCTGCCCTGCATCATATCAGCATTTCACTTCTTGGGGGATGGCAATAGGGAATGGGTCACTCATCCTAACACTGCCAATCTCACCACCAGACAGTTCTACCTGTTGTCTCTTCATCAGGGCTCTGATCTCTCTTTGTAGAACCCGCTGCTGGCTGGAACTGGCGGCCTCCGCAACCTGCTGTAACAAGACAATTATTTCTGCAAGACAATTTTCAATGACATTAGTGCCTAAGGTTATCATGGGATGACTTTCTCGGTGATCAATGTCGACAATAATCAGTCCTTGCGCTGGCAGTTCGACTTTGCCAACCTTTATGGTCACTTCTTTGAACCCCACCTGAGGTACGGGTTGACCATTGCTGGCATAAATGCTCAAATGTTCATCTGGACGGCGGGTGATGTCAGAGTCAGTCCAGTACTGTTTGAAAAGAATGTAGGGGATGGTGGTCTCCTGGGTTCCAGTGTCCAGCAACGCGCTCATTGGAAAGCCATCCAGCACGACAGGTAGGACCGGTCCCCCCCCCCCATATTTGTCTTGCCAGCTTGATGGGCCTGGTGGTCTTATGCCTGGGGGTTGGCCCTCTGCCCCAGGTTTTGCTCGTTTAAATGACAGTACCTTGCATAATGTCCTTGCTGGTTGCAGCGGCAGCAGATGGGTTGTCCGTCATGGTCGTAGCGGTCGCTGTTCCTCCCTCTGGAAGGTGGAATCCTCTTCTGTCGGCGCCACGGGACGTCCTCCGGACTGGAAGCCAGCTGGATCTTTCCTATGGGAGACACCTGCAAGGACTGCACAGTTTTGGTTAGCGCAGCTACACTTTTAGTTAACTCTTGGACCTGATGGTGCTGGTCTGTAGACGGGGCATTGTCCAGAGTCTGTGCATCAGCTCCTACAGGCTCCGGGGAAAAGGGTGCCACCTCCTGATGGTAGGTGATAGCTGGGCGCCAGTGAGCTGTAGCGCCACCTGGTGCTGGTTCCCGTAGCACCCGGATGGCCCTGTCCTTAAACTGAGCAAAGTCCAAGTCAAGGTTTTGCAGGGCCATTATGCGCAGCTGGGTTCGGTGGGCGCTGGACAGTAAACCCTCAATAAATTGTTCCGTTAACAGTCTGTTTTCATCACGCACACTGTCAGGGTCTACCTGTTTGATGGCCCTCAGCGCCTCCTGCAGGTTTAAAGCATAGTCCCATACACTGTCCTGTGCCCGTTGTTTGCACCCATTAAACTTCATCTTTATCTCTGCTGTAGTACGGGTGTCAAAAGTATCCCTTAGGCGGGCCAGTATCTCTTTTACAGTCCCCTTTTCTCTGGCTGACCAGGATTTTTCTTCTCTCTGGGCTGCACCGATTAACTGGCCTATAAGGATGCTCACTTTCTGTTCCTCGGACAGGGGGTATACTTTAAATAAGCTGCTGAGTCTATCCTTGAAGTCACTCAGGGTGTGCGACTCTCCTGAGTACTGGGGCAACCACGCTGCTCCCGGTATATATGGCATGGTAAATGGTACTACCGCGGCAGCGGCTGCGCCGGTGGCTGAAGTTCCCTCCGTATCGGGCGTCTTCCTCCCCCCTAGTGAATCGTGGCCTACCTTCCTTCCGTAGGCCGCAGTTCCGCAGGCGATGGTCTCCGTCGAGGACCTGGCGTCGCACGCGTCTGACGTCAGCGTGCGCTGTGGCTCCTTCTAGGACCTGGCGCTGCGTCAGTGCGTGGGGCGGGGCTTTGGACTTCGTGCGTTTTCAGCGATCACGCCCCTCTTCTTCCCGCGCCGCGACCCGAAAATGGCGGACAATGGCGGGAAAACGGCAGCAGATGGCGGGAAATCTTCACCACGGTATGCGACACAGTCTGTGAAGGCGCGCAGTACCCGGTGGTAGCGGGCACGTAAAAGTGGCGCCCCTGAGGGTTCGACCGCCACAGGGATGCTGCACTTCTTTTATGGAGTGTAGTGTTCCACCTCTGAGGTAAGAACAGTGTGATGGTCGGGACCCAACCTTTGCATCCAACACCACATTTCTCCACCAGAGGGGGCTAGAATGCACTAGATGCTGCCCTCCTGGCTACAGGGAGACTGGGGAACCAAGAGTTAGGGGAACCAGTTTGTGGGTGAGGGTGGAGGACTCACAATTTAGTGACACTTTAAATTTCATATTTAATAAAAAGCCATCTTGGTTCTTGGTCCTTTTTTGAGCCTAGTTCTTGTTAGTCAAGTCTATTGGGCCGTCCGTTACTGTGATCTCCCACCCTGAACGTGGATCCTGTGTGGACCTGCAGCGGATGGAGACACAGCCCTCGTACCTTAGCCTTGGGTCGAGGGGCAGGTTGTAGGCAAGGAATGTCTCAACCCGGTCAAGGATCACAACCAAGAAGGCCCGGAGCTTAAGAGTGTGGCTCCATAGCAAATGGATCCCAGGGAGGATGCAGACGGAGCAGTGTACACCACCTGTCCTCGCCAACCTGATATATTCAGAGGGAGTCCGGCTGCAAGAGGGGTACCGGCCCCGACACCCGACCTTGCTACTCCATGTAGTGGTCGAGAAAACCTGTTAGGCCCTGAGGATCCCACCGGGTATCGGACGGAGCGGAGCTGCCACCCGTGCCCTTGTTCTGAGTGAAGTTCAGAGTGAGACCCGGCCTATCTACACACACAGACAGGAAAGGATACGGTCTGTAGTTCAGGAACACTCAGGTGTGGGGTCCTGATCGAATGCTGGACTTGTTCGGAGGTAGTCGGACCCCCGTCCCTGGTGACCGCAGGACTCCACGGGGAGCAGGGAGTCGCCTTCCTTCTGCCATCTCTAATGTGAGTAAAGCCTTGGAAGTTCACCCCTATGGCCTCCGGACTGTTTATTCTGCGCTACGCCGCATGACGCGGCACCCGTATTCCTCTACTACCACCCCTGTCATCCTGTCTCTCTGCCCTGAGGTCTCGCTCCACCTGTGTGGAGTAGTAATAACTTTGGCCGCCATAACACCATGCCTCAGCGGACTGCAGCGGCGCTGGTGGCCTTCACCAGGTGCTAAAGGTGGCATAGTCGGAATCAGCCACTCAACTCGGATAAGCCCACACCATCCTTTTAATGTGACGACCCTGAGCACGGGTCGGGTCCGGGGGACGGCTGCACCCCATCTCTCCATCATAGGACCCGACTTCGAGTCCCCCATCTCCCAGGGTAAAGAAAAGGGCTTTCGAGTAGAGGCGTCACATAATCCTGCCGACTACGCCAAAGTTGACGCGCCCCCTGGGCCGTGGGGGGATACCCGGAGCCAGGCCTTGTAGATGCTGGGGGTAGTAGTCACCGTGGCGGCGACCCGGTCCATGACCCAGGGCGGTCAAACCAGGGTAGTCTATGTGTATCTGGTTTAAATAGTCCGACTACGCCACCTGTGGATTGTGGTTATTGGGAACCGCCGCTGCGGACCAGTCCACTGAAGATGGTGATATGTGCAGCAAGGTATTGTAACTCCCCACAGGAAGAGTGTAACTTCAGGGCAGCGTGAGTGGATGATGGTGGTGATAGTACCTGGATCAGTAATGATGACACGGAGTCTTTGCAGTGCAGTCCCAGGGTTTTTACTGGTGGCAATTATATAGGCCTCAATGGGAGTACTTTCTAGGGATGAGGGCCTGGTCAGTCTGGGAGCAATCCTAGAATTCCCCTGGCCAGGTGGAGTTGTAGGCCTGCTGCTCTGACTGTACTCTTTTGGCTATCCCGCTTATAGTCGTGTTGTAGCCCACATCCCTGAGTATGACGTGCTGTGCTCACCCGTATGGCTGGTGACTTGGATCCCGTGTATTCCTCGCTCCTCTGTGGCGATACTGGTCCTTTCGTGTGGCTGAGCCTCCGGGCTTCTGTTGGGCAAGGAGACCTGAAATCCCCGGCCCTGCGGTATCTGCTGCTGGGCTTGAAGGGTCCCACAGCCTCGGACTCCGGTGTCCAGTTCTCTGTATGTACTCTGGCCAGGATGAGCTCTGCCAGCTCCAGTCCTCGGCTCCTTGCTCCTTAGTCTCCTATCTCGCTCCTTGACACTGACTTCACTGACTAACCCCACCTCCAGACCCAGTTATAAAGGGCAGTATCCTCCCCTCTCTGGTCTGGAGCAGGAGGTGTTGCATGTTGTGTGTTCCTGACCAGGAAACTCCTGTTTTGCTCCCAGACATGGTATTACTACCACAGTTGCAACCAGACCCCCTGGGGTGCCACACATGCGTGGCCTCAATGAAAAAGAATTGAGTGAGGCCGGACACGTCTAGTCGTAATGTGGTCAGAAGTATACAAATCTCATACTTGTGCAAGGCAGAATCCTAAAAGTGTGCAGTGCATGTGCTGTGAGAATTCAGGAGCCTGCAGTCACATAGAGTGACTACAGACTTTCATCTCAAACCTGGACGAGCACATTAGTTGTAAAATGAAGCCCTGTAGCCAATCCTAACAGGAGGTAATATACTCAGGATTTAGCTCTACTTGCTATTTCCATCAGTCATCACATGACCACTTCACTCATATGCGATTTTCATACTGACGGTCACCTGACAATGAGCTTTTCTTCCTGCTTCTCTCTGTTTTCCACTGAACATTGAGAGAATTAGGGAGAGCAGCTCCTCGGCACATGACTAAGCGTGCAAATTGCATATGTGCTTGGGGGTGGGGAGGCGACAAACTGAACTCTTGTCCCGGGTGCCAGAAGACCTAGATATACCTCTGATGGCCGTCATAAATAACCAGCCTCGTATCTTGAAAATCAGAGCCGATTAGCAAAGTTCAACTGTTTCTTTGAGCCAATTTGGCTGTAGACCAGTGATCAGTCCAGTGTCCAGTACTGCCAAGAACTAGACATTTCTAGTGCACTAACTGACACTGGATGGTCTGCACAACAGCAGAAATCACTTTGGAGCCCATACAGAAGAGAATTTGGACAAAAGGAAAGAGTTAACTGGCAAGTATGACTCCGAGCACTCAACACATCACGTGAATGTCCTGAGAAGGAATGAAAAGAACAATAGGGGACGTCATAGCAGGTATGCAACAGTAATAACCAAGCACATGAGCGTTTCAAAATGATTCCAACCAAAAATATTTCAGCTTTGTGTTATCTAATATTTATTAATCACACAATGCTTTAAAACTGTGCATTTGAATTCCAGACATTATTTAATTATATTAATTGATCTAGTTCTGTAATTACATTTTTTAAATGCATAACAATTAAGTTTTCCACTGTAAGTGTTCGTTCAGATGACGTCATTTTTTACCATGGTAGGTTCTGCACACACAGCCCTAGTGAACTAAGCATCACTAGATGGCACTATAGTATTAGTACAGAATACACGCTGATGACTAGTGGGTGGGATCATCACGAAATATGAAAACTGAAGGTAAGTAAGAAACCCCTCACACACTGACACCCATCACTCATGTACATACAGTAATTTCAAAGTAGCATTTTTTGAAAATGTCAAGATGGAATATGTTTTTCTTCAAGGCCACATTCATTTTCTGTTTATGTAAGTATTTGTCTTGTATGGGATTTATGTCATATTGATTTTATATCAAAGATTCTGTCATTTAGATTCACTGAAATAAAACATTTAAGGAAACTAAATGACATACAATCTTAGGTACATACTGTAGTCTTTCAGTGGTCTCCAACCTTAAGTTCTCTAGATACTGCAAAATTATAACTACCAGAATGCCATGACAGCTGCAGATGGGAGTTGGAGTTCGGCAGCAAGCAGAGAACCACATATGGGAGACTATATGTCATAGTTACATCATCGATTAATTATTTACTAATCTTGTGTTTGTTTTTTAGGCTTTTTGTGCTCCTGTAATATTATACAAAAAGAAAAACAAGATGTGATATCAGGAGACCATTGTAATCTCGAATGTGACCACGCCACAATAAAAGCTGGTGACTACATCCACTGGTACAGGATGATTCCCGGTGGAGCACCAGCATTTCTAATCAGTGGCTTTCAGGACAAGGAGGACAATAGGTTTAATATAACCTTTGGCAAAGACAGAAAGTCCAGTGTCCTCTATATACGGGATGTGAAGCCTGAAGACAGCGCTGTGTATCTGTGTGCTCAGAGTGACACAGAGCTACATACAGATTTCCTGCCTGTGCAATAAAACCCTCTATGAATAGTTTGGATGTAAGGCACAGTGTAATACTAGAGTTACACCTGTGCTGATGATACAGTGATCCCCAATGGGTCTCTGCTTACCCAAAAGCACTGATGATGTGCCGTACTAGTGACGCGCCCCCTGGGCCGTGGGGCACTCGGTGCCCGGCCGGTCGTCGTTTGGGGAGATGTCACAGTGGTGGTGACCCGGTCCGTGACCCAGGGCGGTCATTCAAAAGGGGAATATTTACAGGGGATTTATGTACAAAGTTCGTGACGCCACCTGTGGTATGCGGCTAAAGGGAGCCGCCGCTGCGGAGCAGGTCCTCTGGAGCTGATGTTAGTGCTGCAAAGCTGGTGTGGCTCTCCACAGGTAGAGCTTAGCTCCAGGGCAGTGTAGATGTTATAGGTGATGCTGGGCGTTGTAGTGCAGGGGTGATGGCGCAGATAATAATCACAGAGACAGTGGGGTGCAGTCTTCTGAGTTTACTCACAGTTGTTAAGTTCCTCAGGTTACAGGTTCCGGACTACAACCTCCCATGTCGTGCTGCGTTCACCAGACCGGGGTTCAGCAATTCCTCAGGTAGTTCAAGAGTGCCTGACAGGACCCCTTCCTATGTGCCTTCTTCAGTTGTCTTCCTGCTCTGGCTCTCGCCCTCCTGCCCTGCGCCTCACAATCAGTGTCCCAAGCCGGTAGCCTCGAGTCTTGTCGGGCGACCTGCGGTCCCCTGGACCCTCTGTGGCCACCTTTTCGGCAATGTAATTGTGGTTGTGGCCACTGCACATTGCAAGTACAGCAGCCTCCGGTTTCTAGCTGAGCCTTGTAGTTCTCCACTAGTTTAGGGGCCGGTCCCCTCTGCGGCTTGATCCCTCCACACCTGGTAGATTCGGGCGTATGAGTGGCCTCCAGCACTGCCTGTACACCTAGGATCCCTTCCTCTTGGAGTCTTCCTTCCTACTCCTTTCCTTTTCTCTCTTCTCTCTCTCCTTCTCCTGGGCCTCTCACTAGGCCCGCTCTGGAGCAGAGCTCGTGCAGAGCCCCTGCTCCCCTCACTCTCCTCTCACACAAGATCTGAACTTCCAAGATGGTTCCCTCTTTTATACAGCTCCTTCTGAAGTTCTCCCCTGATCTATGTCCTCCACCCACACCCACTACATGGTTCCCCCTCACTTGGTTCCCCTCCACTCCAGCCAGGGACCAGGGACTGGGCTCTCCCTTAGGAGCAATCTCGCCCTGCCCTACTGAAGTGGACGTGTTTGATGCAGGTGTTTGGATCCCGGGCAGCACTCCATCCATACCTGAGAGTGGGATACCACACCTTTGGGTGAGATGCAGTACCTCTGTGGCGACTGAACCCTCAGAGGCGCCACATACCCCCTTGGTAAAATGTAATGACCGGGGGTCTGAGAGAGATCCAGTGAGTCACAAACTGAGACAGAGACAGAAATAAACAACACTTTCTTTACTAAAACAGGGATTAGACTAAAATTCAGTATTGCATGAATCAGTCTCAGGTTCTACCTGGGACACTGTCCCTACTAAATGCACACAGTCAGCAAAAGCTGAAATCAATGTGCCAATCTCAAGGTTTCCAGCTTATGTGAATTATTCTAAAGATCTGGAACAATTTTACCTAAACACAGTGTCAGTCTAGTGAGGGCGGCCTTTAGGGACCCCCTGAGATGGCACACTGAGTACAATCCTACCACTATTAACAATAACAATACATGAAGCTATACCAATTGCTCTTATACCCCTATTATAAGGATACCCGGGTATCTTAGAGTTACGGTAACATTAACCTCAGATGTAGTCTATCACAGGCCTGTGAATCGCGGTGGCTGCAGCTAGTCCCAGAAAACTTTGGCGCCAAAACAAAAGCCACGTTCACAAAAACAGCAAAGGTTCCTTGTCTTGTCGGCCGATGCCGAGCCCACACGCCGGGGACTTTAGTCCTGTAGCCTCAGGTTAAGGTCTGGGAAGATCTCTTCACAAGGCTTGTCAGTATCCTCTCAATGTGAATGGCACCGGACCCTTTCTATCCTATCGCAGTCACTCACTCTTTTCCAGACCACCGACCACGTGCTCCGTCACAGAAATGGATTCCTCAGTCTCTTTGCCTTCTCAGTCGACACTTGGCTCCTTCAGCACAAAGTCTCTAGTCCACTCAGCATGGACTTCCACAAAATTCCAAAGAGCCACACAGCTTTCCCCAGCTCAGCACTTGATCTTAAGCAGGGACGCAGCTTCACCAGGGACAGAGGTTAACAGTCTTCACAGGGAAGCTTGTAGAGACAGCGTCTTGTTCCAGCTCAGTTCTCACAGACTTCCTGTCTAGCCCCTCACACAGCAGACACACTCAGAACACACAGGGTTTCCTGGTCTGCCCCTGCTCTGAGCTCAGCCAGGCAAAAGTCACAGGGTCCTAATGCTCTCCTGCTGCAATCACAGTTCACACTCTCAAATGCCACCCCACTAGAGGTTGGCGTCCTCGACACACCTCCCCGCTCAAAGTCGTCTTGTGCATAGCGCTGTGGAGGTATACCTGCCGTAGCTCGAGTAGTTCTCCTGGGACCCACCCCAACAGGCTTGGCTCCCGAGGGGGCAGAAGTCTCTTCAACGGGAGCCAATGAGGCTGCTCCCTCCTGAGGTGTGGCACCCTGTTCCACATAATACGGATCAGATAACTGACCTGATTCCCCGTTCTCTGAAGGACATACCACATTCTCAATACTCTCTCCACACGGGGACAGATTGATCGCAGGGGGCAAGTAAGCATGCGCGGAGGCAGACCCACCATCAAATTCAAGAGCATTAGGGATGCCCACCCCTCGGGACACGGCCTGTGGTTCTGTGGAAATGGGGACGGCATCTTTAAATCAGCACCGTTGTAGCATGTTACGATGAAGATTACGGGATGGTCCCCCTGTCCCCACCGGCTCGACCTCGTAGACTGGAATCTCAGGGCTCACCCGTTTTTTTACCAGGTACGGAGTCGCCTCCCACCGTTCACTCAGCTTTCTGAACCGTCATTTGATTCTCACCCGGGGAGAAAGGCTCGGTTTGCATGGGACGCGAGTCCCTATGGGTCACCTGACTGAGTCGATCACTCACAACCTAATACGCCACCCTCAATCACCGCTGGTGTTCCGGAACCCATTCTGATGCGGTCTGAGGGGGATTGGAGGAGGGATCTGGCATGCTGAAATCCTCAATGTCCTGCCCTGGCCTCCCGAACATCAACATGTGTGGTGAGTAGCCAGTAGTGCTGTGCACTCTATTATTGTAGGCCCACATCAATTCGGGGAGATACTCAGGCCAGCGTACCTGTTCTTTACCCTCTAACGTCCTCAACATCTGCAACAGAGTCCGATTAAAGAGCTCACAAGCTCCGTTACCTTGAGGATGGTAAGGTGTCATTCTCGACTGTGCGACACCATACAGCTGGTACAGCTCCTTCATCAATGCCCCCTGAAAACATGCCCCCTGATCCGAGTGTATTCTTTGCTGACACCCAAACACCTGGATAAAATTTCGACACACGGCTTCAGCCGCCGACTCCGCCGTCTGATCTCTTGTTGGCACTGCTACAGCATGCTTGGTGAAGTGGTCTGTCATTACCAAGCAATAGGAATACCAAGACGTTGAGTATCCTATCAAGAAATAGTCAATCATGAGCAGCTCTAAAGGAGCGGAAGTCTTAATAGACTGCGTGGGCGCCCTTTTCCTCTGCACGCGGCCAAACCCCTTTTTGTACCCAATTGCGTACTAGTGCAATGTCAGGGCAACCGTTCTGGTCCTTCGCCCAATCCAAGGGTATGTTTCCCAGAACACACGGCATCCCTGACGCCACCCCACTTGAATGTGACTCACCCCCTGGGCCATGGGGCACTCGGAGCCGTGCAACAGGGAAACGATGGGGGTAGTAGTGGCGACCCGGTTCCGTGGCTCAGGATGGTCAGACCAGTGGTAGTCTGCTATGTGCTGTAGGTAATGTCCGACTACGCCACCCGTGGATTGCGGTCAGGGCTAACCGCCGCTGCAGTGCAGACCGCTGGGGCTGATATAAATGTGCAGCACTGAATAGTTCAACTCCCCACGGGAGGAGTATGGCCCCAGGGCAGTATATATAATGGATGACGGAGGGGACGATTCCGACCGCGATAGCCAGGAAACGGAGGCCTCTTAAACAGTTCAGGGTCTTTATTAGAACAGGTAATATGACCCAGAAACAGGCCCGGCTAGGAGGGGGCCCGGATGTCTGAGAACAAGTGGGAGGCTGGCCCTGGTCAGGGTGAGGGCGTAGGCCTACCGTGCTCTCTGTGCTCCTTCTGGCTAGTTCCCTCCTTGTAGTGTAACAGCCCACGTTCCCGAGCTCACCGTGTCCTCTCGCCCGTATGGCTTGCAACTTGGGTCCCTTTCTACTCCCGGCCTGGTACGGCTTTGCTGGTCCCTTCTGCTGTGGCGGAGCCTCCGGGCTTCTTAGACCAAGGAACATACAGTCCCCTGCGGACTGGTTATCTGCTGTAGGACCTGGAATCCTCCCAGCCTTAGACACCAAAGTCGGGTAGATTAGTTTCTTTATCTGCCAGGACAGGCTCACTTCGCCTTTTGTCCCTGGCTCGTGGCTCTCCTACTGCCACACGTCCTCAGGCTGCAACACAACTGTCTTTCCCTGCTCTGGGACACCTCTCAATCCAGAGACAGGTTGTCCAGTTCTCCCTAACCCTGCCCCCAGCTCCAGCTTTTATAGGGGCAGCCTGCACCCCCTACTGGTCTGGGACAGGAGGTGCTGCATGCTAATGGTCCTTGACTAGAGGACCTCCCCCTTGCTCTCAGACACAGCTTTATTATATTTGTGGCATCCAGGCCAGGGTGACACATTCCCCCCTAGTAAAATTTAGTACTCCGGGACTAAACAATAAACAAAGATAATATGCATGACCATAAAACATCAGTAGACAAACGACGCACAGGTTGAGTTCTTAAGGTCACAGTGTGGTCTGTGACCGGGTGTCCATTTCACCAACACAACGGGGAGCCTTAACCAGGTGGGGGTCTGTCCTAGCCCCAAGTCCTTTACAGTCTTATTTCTTTCCTTGGTCAGGCTCCGAACGCAGTCCATACAAAGTCCAGGTTATTAAAAGTCCATAACCTTTGAGTCCGTACGGTAAGAAACTGAAATACACAATTACTAATCATGCATGTAACTTTGAAAACATTTCAACACTTGGCAACAGGGTTATTTACAGTTTTAGTGCACCCTATATTCTCCAGCGAGCGGGTATCTGCCCCTTTGTGCTCCTGGTTGACCTCCTTAACCCACTGTCTGGTGGTGGACCGACCTGGCTTTCCCCACTAGCTTTAGGGGTACAGCTACCAGCTTGGTGTACAGGTAGGGCAGGCAGCTGTCTGCGGGTCCTTTGGCCTACCGCAGGCATGGCAGGCTCACTGTCAGCAGAGGGTTGACTCTCCTGGGCTGCTGGTACCGGCTCTTCTGCCTCTGGAACTGCTTGCTCCTCTTCACCTTCCGGCTCAGGTGTAGGTTGTTGCTGAGCCGGTTGCAGGAAATGCAGGACGGGTACCACTATGGCATCGTTTATTCGAGGCCAGGACTGAGGGAACTCTCCGAGAACGGTGCTGATCATTTCTTCCTTGTCCTCTGCGGGTTCAAGGTCACTTTGATCCTCTTCTGCACTACGGAGTTGCTCGGGGCACCTTTTTAGGTGGTCTCTGGAGACGGTACTAGTGGTTTCTCCTCCATCCTTGGTGATCACGCACACCTTCGAGTTGTCGTGATCAGACTGCAGTACGGTGTAGGGTTCCCTTTCCCACTGGTCGTCCAACTTATGTAGCCTTCTCTTTCGCTTCAGGACCTGCTCACCAGGTTCTAGGGGACCAGCAGGGGCGTGTTTGTTGAAGAGTCTTTCTTGCCTTTCTCTCACCTGGGCCAGGCTCTTCTCCACACTCTCCTGTACCTTCTTGTACTGCAGTCGCCTTTAAGTATCCCAGTCCGCATCCGGGGAGGTGTCCTCAGGTGTTAGGACTCCCATCTCCAGGTCTATGGGCAGCTTACCTGGTCTGGCTCGCATCAGGTAAGCCGGGGTGCAGTTTGTAGCATTCACTGGGATATGGTTTTGTATAAGTCTATCAGGTCCGGCAGTTTTTCTGGCCACAGGCTGCGTTCCTCCAGGGGCAACATCTTCAGGAGATCAATGACTCTATTGTTCATTTTCTCACACATCCCGTTGGTTTGTGGGTGGTAAGGCGTTGTCGAATCTTCTTACAGCCATAGAGGTTGCAGAACTCTTGGAAGATTTCGGCCTCGAACGCTGGACCCTGGTCTGTCAGAACTTGCTCCGGATACCCGTGTGGACGGCAGAAGTATTGCTGGAAGGCTCTGGCCACTGTTTGGGCTGTCAAGTCTTTTACCGGGACCACCACTAGAAAACGGGAATAGTGGTCCACGATTGTCAGGGCGTAGATGTATCCTGACCGGCTTGGAGCCAATTTGACGTGGTCCAGAGCTACCAGCTCAAGAGGCTGCTGGGTGACGATGGGCTTCAACATAGTAGTAGTAGTTTTTAAGGTTGAAGGAAGACTAAGTCCATCTAGTTCAACCCATAGCCTAACTTGTTGATCCAGAGGAAGGCAAAAAAAACCCATGTGGCAAACACTAAGCTCCACATTGGGGAAAAAAATTCCTTCCCGACTCCATACGACAATCAGACTAGTTCCCTGGATCAACGCCCTATCAAGGAATCTAGTATTTATAACTTGTAATATTATACTTTTCAAGAAAGGCATCCATGCCCTTCTTAAATTTTAACAGTGAATCACTCATTACAACATCATGCGGCAGAGAGTTCCATAGTCTCACTGCTCTTACAGTAAAAAATCCCCGTCTGTGATTATGTTTAAACCTTCTTTCCTCCAGGCGTAGAAGATGCCCCCTTGTCCCCGTCTCAGGCCTCAGAGTAAAAAGATCAGTAGAAAGGTCTTTGTACTGTCCCCTCATATACTTGTACATAGTAATAAGATCACCCCGAAGTCTTCTTTTTTCCACAGTAAATAACCCCAAGTGTAATAACCTGTCTTGGTATTGCAGACCCCCCAGTCCTCTAATAACCTTGGTCGCTCTTCTCTGCACCCGCTCTAGTTCAGCTATGTCTTTCTTATACACCGGAGACCAGAACTGTACACAGTATTCTAAGTGTGGTCGCACTAATGACTTGAGGGTGTCTTCTGGCTGGTGCGGTCTTTTCTCCTTAAGTTACAAGGGCCACAGTCCCTGCACCACTTCTCTACAGCCCCTCTCATGCCGACCCAAAAGAACCGTCCTCTTAGCAGGAACTCCAGTTTCTTCCAACCAAAGTGCCCCGCTCTGTCATGGTAAGCCTCCAGGACCATAGCTGCATCCCGCCTTGGGACCACGACTTGCCAGGTCAGCTTGTGTGTCCGGTGGTTGACAAGTCTTCTGCACAGCTTGCCTTCATAGAGGAACAGCTTGCTCTTCTCTTTCCATAGCTGCTTGGCTTCCTCTGGAGCATCCGGATCTAAGCGGGCGTCTTCCTGGGTCAGCAGATCTTTACATAGTTACATAGTTACATAGTTTATAAGGCCGAAAAAAGACAAGCGTCCATCCAGTTCAGCCTATTTCTTGTGCACTGCAGCTATTCCGCAGCGTTGATCCAGGGGAAGGCAAAAAAAAAACATGCGGTATAGGCCAATTTACATCATAGAGGAAAAATTCACTTCCCGACACCAATATGGCAGTCAGATTAAATCCCTGGATTAATTAACTAAGCATAAGATGTAATTTTATTGTTCTCAAGAAAGGCGTCCAGGCCTCTCTTGAACTCTTTAAGTGAGTTGGACATCACCACTTCCTCTCCCAGAGAGTTCCAGAGTCTCACGGCTCTGACCGTAAAGAATCCCCTTCTATGCTGGTGCAGGTACCTCCTTTCCTCCAGACGCATAGTGTGCCCCCTCGTCTTTGTCACCATCCTTGGTATAAACAGGTCATGGGAGAGATCTCTGTACTGCCCCCTGATGTATTTATACATGTTTATGAGGTCTCCCCTAAGCCTTCTCTTTTCCAACATAAATAGGCCTAATTTTGACAACCTCTCTGGGTATTCTAGTCCCTCCATTCCCTTTATTACCTTAGTCGCCCTCCTTTGTACCCTCTCTAGCTCCAATATGTCTTTCCTGAGCACCGGAGCCCAGAACTGTGCACAATATTCTAAGTGCGGCCTTACCAGCACTTTATACAGAGGAAGAACAATGTTCTCATCATATGCCCCTATTCCTCTTCTGATGCATGCCATGACTCTATTTGCCTTCGCAGCTGCTGCCTGACACTGGGCACTCCAATTTAATTTGCTATTAACCAAGACGCCCAGGTCCTTCTCCATGTCAGATTTCCCCAACGGTTTCCCATTTAATATGTATGGGTGACTGCTGTTTTTCTTTCCCATGTGCATGACCTTACATTTATCGGCATTGAACCCCATTTGCCATTTTTTTGGCCCAACTCCCCAATTTATCTAAATCCTCCTGTAGCTGTGCCCTATCCTCATCTGTATTAACTACTTTACAAAGTTTAGTATCATCTGCAAATATTGCTATTTTACTATGCAACCCTTCCACTAGATCATTAATAAATATATTAAATAATATAGAGCCCAAGACAGACCCTTGAGGCACCCCGCTAGTAACCCTGACACACCCTGAGCTTACTCCATTGATAACCACCCTCTGCTTTCTATCACTCAGCCAGCTATTTACCCACTTGCACACATTATCCCCCAGACCAAGCATTCTCATTTTATATACCAACCTTTTGTGTGGCACGGTATCAAACGCTTTGGAGAAGTCAAGGTATACAACATCCACTGACTCTCCCCGGTCCAGCTGTGAGCTCACCTCTTCGTAGAAGGCGATCAGGTTTGTTTGGCAGGAGTGATCCCTCATGAATCCATGTTGATATGGAGTTAGACAGTTATTATTATTAAGATATTCTACAATAGCATCTCTAAGAAATCCTTCAAACAATTTACCCACAACAGACGTTAAGCTGACTGGTCTATAGTTCCCAGGGTCACTTTTAGACCCATTTTTGAATATTGGTACCACATTTGCTTGGCGCCAGTCTAGTGGGACAGTCCCTGTCCATAAAGAGTGCTTGAATATAAGATACAGTGGCCTGTCTATCACATTACTTAATTCTTTTAGTACCCGGGGGTGTATGTCATCTGGGCCTGGTGACTTGTCTATTTTGATATTATTTAGGCGTTTCTGAACTTCCTCCTGGGTTAGGTGGGTGATATTTAGCGGAGGGTTTACTTTATCACTCTGCATTTCCTCCGATAAATTGTTTTCTTTTGTGAAAACAGTGGAGAAGAAGCTATTGAGTAGGTTTGCTTTACCCTCATCGCCCTCTATGATTTTACCCAGGTTATTTTTCAATGGGCCAACTCCATCAGTTTTAATCCTTTTACTGTTTAAATAGTTAAAGAACAGTTTGGGATTCGTTTTACTTTCCTTGGCAATTAGTCTCTCTGTCTCCTCTTTTGCTATTCTTATTTGTTTCTTACAGATTTTGTTTTTTTCCCTATAAGATATTAGCGCTTCCTCGCTGCCTTCTTGTTTAAGTTTACCGAAAGCCCTTTTTTTGTTTTTCATTGCCCTCTTCACTTTCACCAGGCGGATTGCAGGGTCACTATCTTGGGTCTCGGCCCAGCTGTGGTGAGGTAGGGGATTGATCATAACGGTTGTTAAATCTTCCTCCTTCACGCGGTGGGAGTATTGAGCGGCTCCGTACGGGTGAAACGCGGGGAGTTCTACCTCCTCCAGCTCTTCTGGCTCTTCGTCACCTTCAGGTAAGTGAGGCATTCTCGATAGGGCGTCAGCGTTGGCTTTGGTTTTGCCTGCCCGGTACTTGATCACGAAGTCATAATTGGAGAGACGGGCTATCCACCGCTGTTCCAGGGCACCAAGTCTTGCACTGTCTAGGTGTGTTAACGGGTTGCTGTCCATGTACACAGTGAACTTTGCGGAGGCCAGGTAATGCTTGAAGCGTTCCGTTACGGCCCACACCACTGCCAAGAATTCTAGCTTGAAGGAGCTGTAATTCTCCGGGTTCCTCTCGGTGGGCCTCAGCTTCCGGCTGGCGTACGCGATCACCCTTTCTCTGCCCTGTTGGTTTTGTAACAGTACGGCTCCCAGTCCCACATTACTGGCGTCTGTGTGGAGAATATAAGGCTGGCCATAATCAGGGTAGGCCAGGATCTCATCCCCTGTGAGGGCCATCTTCAACTGGCGGAAGGACTCCTCTTCCGGTTTATCCCACTTGAAGGGTGGCTTTTGGCTTCTGGACTTAGACTGTCCTATCAGGAGGTCCTGTATAGGAGCTGCCATCTTAGTGAACCCGGAGATGAACCTTCGGTAGTAGCCTACCATCCCAAGGAATTGCCTCACTTCCTTGATGTTCGAAGGGCTTGGCCAGCTCTTGATTGCCGTGACCTTGTCAGGGTCGGGGGCTACTCCTTCCGCACTTACCACGTGCCCTAGGTACTGGACCTTTGGTTTCAACAGGTGACACTTTGATGGTTTCACCTTCAGCCATAGCCTGCCAGGGCTTCGAACACCTCGGCCAGGTGCTTTAGATGGTCCTCGCAAGTCTTCGAATAGACGATCACGTCGTCCAGGTAAAGGAGGACCGTCTCGAAGTTTCGGTGCCCTAGACAGCATTCCATCAGCTTCTGGAAGTTCCCTGGTGCATTGCAGAGCCCGAAGGGCATACAGTTGAACTCGCTCAATCCCATCGGGGTGGTGAAGGCGGTCTTCTCCTTGTCAGCCTCTGCCACAGGAACCTGCCAGTACCCGCTACTAAGGTCCAAAGTAGAAAAGAAGTTAGCTGATTTTAGTGCGGCTAAAGACTCCTCTATTCTAGGCAGCGGATATGCGTCTTTGTGGGTGATA
This sequence comes from Phyllobates terribilis, assembly GCF_046119375.1. Taxonomy (NCBI): domain Eukaryota; kingdom Metazoa; phylum Chordata; class Amphibia; order Anura; family Dendrobatidae; genus Phyllobates; species Phyllobates terribilis. The sequence goes on along the minus strand of NW_027362761.1, from coordinate 244,290,340 downwards.
CGGTTGATTTGTCTATAGTCCGAACACATTCTCATGGTGCCGTCTTTCTTTTTTACCAGAACCAAGGGGGCTGCCCAGGGGCTACAGCTATCTCTAATGACCCCAGCTTCTTTCATTTCCCTCAGCATACCCTTGGCGTTCTGATAATGTGCAGGGGGTACAGGCCTGTGTCTCTCTTTTATTGGTGGGTGGCTCCCCGTGGGGATATGGTGTTCTATCCCTTTAACTCTGCCGAAGTCTAGCGGGTGCTTACTAAAAATTCTCTCGTACTCCTGGACCACCCAGTAGACTCCTTGTTTTTGGTGCAGGGGAGTGGAGTCAGCACCCACATGGAGTTTCTGGCACCAGTCCTCCTTTTGTTTCTGGGAGCCATTACCCTCCGCCTGTGGAGATGGAGGCAAAGTCTCCACGGCCCTGATAGCTTTGTGTTCGACAGCAAACAGTTTGGCAAGTGTAGCGTACCTGGGTAAGTGTACTTCCCTCTCCCCAATGTTGAGAATGCGAACGGACACCCTCCCATGACGGACATCAACCACCCCCCGGGCTGTCAAAATGGTGGGCCTGCTGTCTGAGTACACGGGTTCTACCATGGCTTGGTAGTCTCTACCTCTCAACCCGATTGCAGTCCGACACCAGATCATCATTTCACTTTTGGGAGGCATGGAAATGGGGAATGGGTCACTCAGTCTTACGCTACCGATCTCACCACCAGACAGTTCTACCTGCTGCCGTCTCATCAGGGCTTTTATCTCCTTGTTGAGGACTCTCTGTTGGCTGTAACAACTTGACGGGGGGTCTTGACGGGTCCACTTGTAACGCCTGGACGGTCCTGGTCAATGCCGCGACGCTCCTGGTCAGCTCCTAGACTTGGTGGTGCAGATCTTTCGACGGGGCTTGGTTCAGGGCCTGTGCATCGGCCCCCACAGAGTCCATAGAGGAGGGCGCCGCCTTCCTGGTGGTAGGTGAGAGCAGGGCGCCGGGGGTTTATAGCGCCACTTGTTGCGGGTTCACGGAGCACCCTTATGGCCTTGTCCTTGAATTGGGCAAAGGTCAGATCAGGGTTCTGAAAGAACATGAGGCCCAGCTGGGTCCTGTGGGCGCTAGACAGCAGACCTTCTATGAACTGTTCTGTTAATAGCCTATCTGTATCTTGCATGCTGCCAGGGTCAGCTTGTTTGATGGCTCTCAAGGCTTCCTGCAAATTTAGGGCATAGTCTCTGATGCTGTCTTGTGCCCGCTGCTTACATCCGTAGAACCGCATTTTAATTTCAGCGGAGGTACGTGTATCAAAGGTACCCTGCAGCCGGGCCAGAATGTCCTTTACGGTCCCTTTCTCCTCAGCGGGCCATGACTTTACCTCCCGCTGGGCTGCGCCAGTTAACTGCCCTGTCAGTATGCTAATCTTCTGTTCCTCTGTCAGGGGGTAAACTTGGAACAAACTGTACAGCCTTTCCTTAAAGTCAGTTAGGGCATGGGGCTCCCCTGAATACTTAGGCAGCCAGGCCGCTCCAGGGATGTAGGGCAGGGAAAATGGCATCACCGCTGCTGCAGCTGTGCTGGTGGTAGTGGGCGCCTCCGTGTCCGACATCTTCCTCCCCCTAGTTAAGCGTGACCTACCTTCCGACGATCCTATTCTGTAGGCCGCGGCTCCGCTGGTGCTGCTCCGGACAAGGACCTTGCGTCGCGTCCTGGTGACGTCAGCGTCGCTCTCTCTCCCTTTCCAGGACCTTGCGCAGCGTCGTGTGTGGGGCGGAGCTTCGGGTCTCGCGCGGTTTGGACGTCCACGCCCCTCTTCTTCCCACGCGGCGTCCTGAAGATGGCGTCCGATGGCGGGAAAACGGCTGAAGATGGCGGGAACCGACGGAAGATGGCGGGAGACTGCTGAAAATGGCGGGAAACGGCTCCGGATGGCGGGAAACCTCTTCTTCAGGTGCGTGTACAGTCTTTTTCAGGCACGCAATACCCGTTCGTGGCGGGTTGGTTATGATCCTGCCGACTACGCCAAAGCTGACTCACCCCCTGGGCCGTGGGGCACTCGGAGCCGGGCAACAGGGAAACGATGGGGGTAGTAGTGGCGACCCGGTTCCATGGCTCAGGGTGGTCAGACCAGTGGTAGTCTGCTATGTGCTGTAGGTAATGTCCGACTACGCCACCCGTGGATTGCGGTCAGGGCTAACCGCCGCAGCAGTGCAGACCGCTGGGGCTGATATAAATGTGCAGCACTGAATAGTTCAACTCCCCACGGGAGGAGTATGGCCCCAGGGCAGTATATATAATGGATGACGGAGGGGACGATTCCGACCGCGATAGCCAGGAAACGGAGGCCTCTTAAACAGTTCAGGGTCTTTATTAGAACAGGTAATATGACCCAGAAACAGGCCCGGCTAGGAGCGGGCCTGGATGTCTGAGAACAAGTGGGAGGCTGGCCCTGGTCAGGGTGAGGGCGTAGGCCTACCGTGCTCTCTGTGCTCCTTCTGGCTAGTTCCCTCCTTGTAGTGTAACAGCCCACGTTCCCGAGCTCACCGTGTCCTCTCGCCCGTATGGCTTGCAACTTGGGTCCCTTTCTACTCCCGGCCTGGTACGGCTTTGCTGGTCCCTTCTGCTGTGGCGGAGCCTCCGGGCTTCTTAGGCCAAGGAACATACAGTCCCCTGCGGACTGGTTATCTGCTGTAGGACCTGGAATCCTCCCAGCCTTAGACACTAAAGTCGGGTAGATTAGTTTCTTTATCTGCCAGGACAGGCTCACTTCGCCTTTTGTCCCTGGCTCGTGGCTCTCCTACTGCCACATGTCCTCTTAGGCTGCAACACAACTGTCTTTCCCTGCTCTGGGACACCTCTCAATCCAGAGACAGGTTGTCCAGTTCTTCCTAACCCTTCCCCCAGCTCCAGCTTTTATAGGGGCAGCCTGCTCCCCCTACTGGTCTGGGACAGGAGGTGCTGCATGCTAATGGTCCTTGACTAGAGGACCTCCCCCTTGCTCTCAGACACAGCTTTATTATATTTGTGGCATCCAGGCCAGGGTGACACAAATGTACCACACTTCGGAAGATAGGTACCTGCCCCAAGTCAGGGGTTTCAATGTCCTCAAGCTGGTCATCAACATTTTCCCCCGAGGAACCAAGAGGCACCCTTGAGAGTGCATCCTCATTTCCGTTTTCCCGCCCAGAGCAAAACTTAATTCGATAGTTAAACTTAGCAAGGCGAGCGACCCACCACTGCTCCAACGCTCCCAGCTTTGCGTTTTCTAGGTGAGCCAGAGGGTTATTATCAGTCATGACTAGCACCTCAGCTGCCGTTAACTCGGCAAAGCGTTCTGTCATCGCCCACACAAGGGCCAGTAGCACTAGTCGATACGAGCTGTAGTTAGCTGGGTTGCATTCAGTGTCTCTTAAAGACCAGCTGCCATAGGCGATTACTCGCTCCTGACCATCCTGCACTTGTGCTAGTACCGCCCCCAGCCCATGCAGACTGCCATCGGTGTATAACAGGTAAGGGGAATCAAACCGGGTATACGCTAACAACGGAGCACTCGTTAGGGCAGCCTTCACCTCCTCAAATGCCTTTTGCTGCTGGGGTGATTTTCGGGGCCTTGTGCCGTCCCACTTAAGAGCTCATTCAGGGGACTCACTACTGGTGAAAACTTAGGTACAAATTGCCGATAGTACCCCGATAAACCTAAGAAGGCTGAAACCTCTCGCAGGGTACGGGGGGGTGGCCACTCCTGCACAACCATGACCTTACTGGTCACGAGCAGAACCCCGTCCGGAGTCACCACGTGACCTAAATACTCAATCTGACTCTGTAACAGTTGGCACTTCTTTGGTTTTATTTTTAGGCCATAACAACTGAGATGCCGGTGAACTTGACGTAACTTCTCAAGATGGTCTTCAAATGAGGTCCCGAACACCACAATATCATCTAGGTATATCAGGACAGATTCAAAATTCAGATCGCCTAAGCAATGTTCCATCAGGTGTTGTAAAGTTCCTGGGGTGTTAGTGAGCTCAAAGAGCATGTGGTTGAATTCATAGAGCCCTATTGGTAGGACAAACGGCGTCTTGGCCCGATCTTTTTCGGCCATTGGTACCTGCCAATAGCCAGTTGCTAAATCCAACATCGAGAAACATTTGGCCCGACCCAATGCCGACAGAGACTCTTCTATGCGAGGTAATGGATATGCGTCCCTCACCGTGTGAGCATTCAATTTGCGATAGTCCACACAAAACTGAAGGGTCCCATCCTTCTTCCGCACCAAGAAGTGCCTTTGGAAGTGCATTGAGGTGAAGGGTGCATTGCTGGAAAAGGGAAAAAAAAACAAAACTCTTTAAATCTCTTAGTTTGCGAGTGTGAACGAGCTGAGTGTGTCCGGAGCGTAAGTGCGAACGAAAGTAAGTGTGTGACTTGTTTTTCAGTGACTTTGGATTCAGGGAGTTTGGAAGGGAGGACGTTGGACTGAATTGCTGTCTGTATTTCATTAATTCTTTACTTTTCTTTTTACTTAACATTCTGTCTATTGCAATCCCCATTAGGAAATGAGCTCCATTATTGACAATGCTATCCAGTGTACATCTTGCCACATGTATGTATTCCTTGAACAGTCGGTCGGGGTTGCTTACTGCTGCGCGAGATGTGTGCACGTTGTACGTTTGGAAGCCCAGATACTGGATCTAAATGAGCAGCTGGCAACACTGAGATCCATTGACAACATGGAAAGGAGTCTGCTGCTCACTGAGCAGCAGCTCACTGGGGTAGATGTGGGGGAGGGTGGTAGTCGGGAGCTGCAGGACAGTGAGGTCGCTAGTTGGGTGACAGTTAGAAGGGGTGGTAGAGGAAAGCGTGCCAGGGATGCTAGTCCTGATCTGGCACACCCCAATAAGTTTGCAAAGTTGGCAGATGAGGGGAGTGACGGTACAGGGGTAGCACTACTGCAGCAAGGCATGTCCCCTGAAAGCCGGAGGAGTGTCAGCTCCAGTAAAGAGGGAAATAGGAGAGTAGGGCAGACCAGGCAGGTGCTGGTAGTGGGGGACTCAATTATTAGGGGAACAGATAGGGCAATCTGTCACAAAGACAGGGATCGTTGAACAGTGTGCTGCCTACCTGGCGCTCGAGTCCGGCACATCGCTGATCGGGTTGACAGATTACTGGGAGGGGCTGGTGAGGACCCAGCGGTCATGGTGCACATTGGCACAAATGACAAAGTTAGAGGTAGGTGGAAGGTCCTTAAAGATGATTTCAGGGAATTAGGCTGCTAGCTTAAAGCAAGGACCTCCAAGGTGGTATTCTCTGAAATACTACCGGTACTACGTGCCACGCCAGAGAGGCAATGGGAGATTAGGGAGATAAATAAGTGGCTCAAGAACTGGTGTAGGAAGGAGGGTTTTGGGTTCCTGGAGAACTGGGCCGACTTCTCAGTTGGCAACAGACTCTTCGCTAGGGACCGGCTGCATCTTAATGGGGAGGGTGCAGCTGTGCTGGGGGAGAAAATGGCTAGAAGGTTGGAGGAGTGTTTAAACTAGGGATTGGGGGGGAGGGTATTCATTTTATAGGTGGAGAAGATAGTGACCTGGGCACAAATAAAGAAATTGGGGGTGGGGTTAGAACAGTCAATAAAGTAAGAAGGAATAGAGGTACAGAGAGATACATAAAATGCATGTACACTAATGCCAGAAGCCTTACCAACAAAATGGAGGAATTAGAATTAATTTTGTTAGAAAATAATTGTGACATGGTAGGGATATCTGAGACGTGGCTGGACGAGACCCATGACTGGGCAGTTAATTTACAGGGCTATAGTCTGTTCAGAAATGACCGTACAAACAAGCGAGGGGGGGGTGTGTGTTTATATGAAAAATCATCCTTAAAACCTGTCTTGCGGGTGAATCTAATGAAAATGTAGAGTCCCTGTGGGTGGAGATAAGGGGAGGGGGAAAAAATAATAAATTACTGATAGGGGTTTGTTATAAGTCTCCAAAAATAATGGAAGTAGCGGAGAATATCCTCGTAAAGCAAATAGATGAAGCAGCGACTCAAGGAGAAGTCATTATTATGGGAGACTTCAACTACCCTGAAATACATTGGGGGACAGAAACATGTAGTTCAAGCAAAGGTAATAGGTTTTTGACAACTATGAGAGACAATTACCTTTCACAACTGGTTCAGGACCCAACAAGAAGGGGGGCACTGCTAGACCTAATATTAACCAATAGGCCAGACCGCATATCAAATATACGAGTTGGGGGTCACTTGGGTAATAGTGATCACAAAATAATACGTTTTCATGTAACCTTTAATAAGATGTGTAGTAGAGGGGTTACAAGGACACTAAACTTCAGGAAGGCAAATTTCCAACGGTTACGAGATGATCTTAGTGCAATAAACTGGGATGATATCCTGAGACATAAAGCTACACAAAGCAAATGGGAGACATTTATTAACATCCTGAATAGGACCTGTGCAGAATATATACCCTTTGGGAATAAACATGCTAGAAATAGGAGGAAACCACTATGGCTAAATAGAGCTGTAAGGGGCGCAATAAGTGACAAAAAGAGAGCATTTAGAGAACTAAAGCAAGTAAGTAGTGATGAGGCATTAAATAAATATAGAAAATTAAATAAATTATGTAAAAAACAAATCAAGGCAACAAAGATTGAGGCAGAGAGAATCATTGCCAGAGAAAGTAAAAATAACCCCAAAATATTCTTTAACTACATAAATAGTAAAAAACTAAAAAATGATAGTGTTGGCCCCCTTAAAAATAGTCTGGGTAAAATGGTGGATGAGGATGAGGAAAAAGCCAATATGCTAAATGATTTTTTTTCAACCGTATTTACACAAGAAAATCGCATGACAGAAAACATGATTAGTGATAACAAAAATTCTCCATTAAATGTCACTTGCTTAACCCAACAGGAAGTACGGCGGCGTCTAAAAATCACTAAGGTTGACAAATCCCCGGGCCCGGATGGGATACACCCGCGAGTACTGCAGGAATTAAGTAATGTCATAGATAGACCATTATTTTTAATCTTTAAAGATTCCATAATAACAGGGTCTGTACCACAGGACTGGCGTATAGCAAATGTGGTGCCAATACTCAAAAAGGGGACAAAAACTGAACTTGGAAATTATAGGCCGGTAAGCTTAATCTCTACTGTGGGTAAAATCCTGGAGGGTTTCCTAAGAGATGCTATAACAGAGTATCTGAAGAATAACCTCATGACCCAATATCAACATGGGTTTACGAGGGACCGTTCCTGTTAAACTAATCTGATCAGTTTTTATGAGGAGGCAAGTTCTGGACTGGACCAAGAAAATGCAGTGGATGTTGTGTATATGGACTTTTCAAAAGCTTTTGATACGTTTCCACACAAAAGGTTGATACATAAAATGAGAACAATGGGGATAGGGGAAAATATATGTATATGGGTTAAGAATTGGCTCAGTGATAGGAAACAAAGGGTGGTTATTAATGGAAAACACTCAGACTGGGTCACAGTTAACAGTGGGGCACCACAGGGGTCAGTATTGGGCCCCCTTCTTTTTAACATATTTATTAATGACCTTGTAGGGGGCATACAAAGTGTTATTTCAATATTTGCAGATGACACTAAACTCTGCAGGGTAATCAATACAGAGGAGGACAATTTTATATTACAGGAGGATCTATATAAACTAGAAGCTTGGGCTGATAAATGGCAAATGAGCTTTAATGGGGATAAATGTAAGGTAATGCACTTGGGCAGAGGAAATAAAATGTATAATTATATGCTTAATTGTAAAACACTGGGCAAAACTGTAACTGAAAAAGACCAGGGTGTATTGGTGGACGACAAGCTCACGTTTAGTGGCCAGTGTCAGGCTGCTGCTACAAAGGCAAATAAAATAATGGGATGCATTAAAAGAGGCATAGATGTTCATGAGGAGAACATAATTTTACCTCTATACAAGTCATTAGTGCGACCACACTTAGAATACTGTGTACAGTTCTGGTCTCCGGTGTATATGAAAGACATAGCTGAACTAGAGCGGGTGCAGAGAAGAGCGACCAAGGTTATTAGAGGACTGGGAGGTCTGCACTACCAAGACAGGTTATTACACTTGGGGTTATTTACTGTGGAAAAAAGAAGGCTTAGGGGTGATCTTATTACCATGTACAAGTATATGAGGGGACAGTACAAAGACCTTTCTACTGATCTTTTTACTCTGAGGCCTGAGACGGGGACAAGGGGGCATCTTCTACGTCAGGAGGAAAGAAGGTTTAATCATAATTACAGACACGGATTCTTTACTGTAAGAGCAGTGAGACTATGGAACTCTCTGCCGCATGGTGTTGTAATGAGTGATTCACTGTTAAAATTTAAGAAGGGCATGGATGCCTTTCTTGAAAAGTATAATATTACAGGTTATAAATACTAGATTCCTTGATAGGGCGTTGATCCAGGGAACTAGTCTGATTGTCGTATGGAGTCGGGAAGGAATTTTTTTCCCCAATGTGGAGCTTAGTGTTTGCCACATGTTTTTTTTTTTGCCTTCCTCTGGAACAACATGTTAGGCCATGGGTTGAACTAGATGGACTTAGTCTTCCTTCAACCTTAAAAACTATGTTACTATGTTACTAAGACCACAGGGGCCGCCCAGGGGCTCTGGCTCTCTCGGATCACTTGGTTGTCAAGCATACTGGCCACCATTCACCTCTTGATAGAGTGTTGGGGGGATTTGACGATAATGTTCCATAATAGGAGGAGTATCCCCCGTGGGATTCTCATGCTCAATCGTCCGGGAACAACCGAAATCCTCCGCATGTCGCGAAAAGGTCTCTTGATGTTCCCACAAGACCTTCTCCAGCTCCTCCAATTGCATTGGGATCAGTTCCTCCCGATCCAATCCCATCTGGTCCACGATCACACGACCATTCCATTCTTCGGTAGGAGATTCGGTCCGGCCTACTTCGACCGCGAACGTCCAGGAAGACTGTTCATCTGGGCGAAGTTCGAACACTGTCTTTTCAGTCACCTTCCCTGCTGGCATGAACAGTTCAGCAAGAATGGTCCCAGCAGGAATTGTAACAGCCTCATCTAAAACGTTGATACATCTGACTGGCACCTGTCCATTCTTCACAATCGCCAGAGACCGGGCCACAGGCGCCTTGGCAAACGAGGACTTCTCTGGGGCTGGCTCGATGAGTACTTCAAGCTCATTCAGTCTCTGCGCAGTCCCCACCGGTAGCATTAAGAGTTCTTCATGCCGGGGCGCTAGCAAGATCGTGGACCGCGATGGCAATCGGACCAGGCCCGCCCGACCCCCAGGGACCGCACTCTTCAGGAGATCACAACCCAGCACTAGACGGTGTAACATTCTCTGGGTGGGTCGATGGTTGGTACCACGCACCCAGTATCGGGGTCCGTCACTGGCATACATCTGATGATTTAAATCTCGCAGAACGTTCATTCCGAGCGTCACCTCCATCCCTCCCTCTTCTAGGAGGGTGGTCCACCAGCACTATCCCTTTCTGACCCAGCTCTTGACCAAACATTTTCAGTTGCATCCACACGATCCCCTTCACCGTCAGTTGGCCATTGTTAGCGGCTGTAAGCCTTATCACTCGGCCATCCTCGGGAACCACGAGTTGACTGAAGTGCCTTTCGTACACCTCTAAGTGTTAGAACCCTCCTGTTAGTTTTTTCTATCTTGTGTTTTGTGGTCTCGTGACCATCTGCCTTTATATTCCAGCTCCGCCCTTCTGGCTGTGCTGAACTTCAGTGTTGTTTGACTGTTTTGCTAGCCTGGTGCTTCTGTGCCTTTCTCTGTCAAGTTCGCTTGGTCCTCTGGGACCTCTAGTACTTTTTGTCAGTTTGTCTTTTTGTGTTCTGCAACAACTTCTGTTTAGGAGGTGTCCCTTTTTTGTCCCAGTCCTTAGTTCTTTTAGGGACCCCTCCCCTTAATTCTATAGGTCTTCGTTCAGACTAGCCGAGGACTAAGGCGGGTCTGTTCACTAGGAACAGGCAGCCCGCTACATCGTAGGGATTCAGCTTAGTCTTACTGTAGGGACAGCTTTCCCCTATCTTTCCTTAGTACTTGTTGCAGATCATAACAGTAAGTCCAGCCAAAGAAACTAAAAGGAAAGAAATTCGGGGATCAGTATGGTTTCTGTCCAGGATTTGGCTCAACGCCTGCAGGGATTGTCTCTGGAGGTGGCCGAGCTTCAGCAACACGTGAGTAGCTGTCCTGGAGCGCATTTTGTCGAACCCAAGGTAGGACTGCCTGATGTTTTTTATGGTAAACAGCAAGATTTTTTTTCCTTTAAAAATGCTTGTTTGTTATATTTTCGTTTGAGACCAAGATCCTCTGGGAATGAATCACAGCGCATTGGTTTTACTATGTCACTTTTGCGCAATGAACCACAGGGGTGGGCCTTTTCTCTCCAGCCTAATGATCCATGTTTAAGGTCTGTTGAAGAATTTTTTTCTGCTATGGGGCTATTATATGACGATCCTGATTGAATCTCATCTGCTGAATCTGAACTTAGACGTTTGAATCAGGGGTCAGATGATGTTGAAAATTATTGCACACACTTCAGGAGATGGGCTTCAGAAGTTAAGTGGAATGATGCGGCATTGAGATGTTTATTTCTTGCTGGTCTGAGTGAAAGGGTTAAGGATTTGCTAATTGCATTCCCTGCACCTGAGACTCTGCAGGAAGCTATGCAGTTAGCTGTTCGTATAGACAGGAGACTGAGGTGCAGGCTCAATGAGGTAAAGACTCCTGTAATGTCAGGTCCTAGTCCCCAGAAAATCTGCTTTGACGGCGGGGAACCGATGGAGGTTGGGGCGATGTCACTCAGCTCTCAAGAAAGAGATCGGAGATTCGCCGAGGGATTGTGTCTTTATTGTGGTAAAGCTGACCATTTGATTAAGTATTGTAAGCGTCGTTTAAGTAAAGAAAAAAAACAGGTCAGTTACGCCCGTATAGCTTGTTTGCGCTCTGCAGGAGTGTTTCTTTCTGGCAGTACTACTCTGCAGGGAGATTTGATTGAATTTCAGGTATTTGTGGATTGTGGTCCAACACTTAATGTGATTGATAAAGGGTTTTTGGAAAACCTTAAATTGAAATCCAAACCTTTGTCATCACCTATTTCTGTGGTTGCAATTGATAACACTCCTTTGAAATGTATTACTCACAAGACTGCTGCATTTCCCCTCACTATCAATGGATTTCACCAAGAAATTTTGGACTTGGTTGCTTTGGATAATTTGCCCTCTCCAGTTGTTCTAGGATTGCCTTGGTTAAGACTGCACAATCCTTTATTGGACTGGTCTACTAATGTGATTAAGTCTTGGAGTCCGAAGTGCTATGATAAATGTTGTAATGGTCGCATTGCAGCTGTGGAAAAAGGGGAATTACCGGTACCTCTTCAAGATTTTTGGAGGGTTTTTTTTGGAGGAGGAATCGCAAGTTTTACCTCCTCATAGGGATTATGATTGCGCCATTGAGTTTGTTCCGGGTGCTACTCTTCCTAAAAGTCGCTTGTTTAATCTGACTATCCCTGAAAGAAAGGCCTTGGAGGAGTACATACAGACTAGCCTGGCTGCTGGTCACATTAGACATTCTAAGTCGACTGTGGCAGTTGGATTCTTCTTTGGTAAAATAAAGGATGGCGGTTTACGTCCATGTCTGGATTTTCGTGAAATTAATAAGATTACCGTATGCAATTCCTATCCATTGCCATTAATTCCTGACGTGTTTAACCAGTTAGTGGGAGCCAAGTGGTTCTCCAAAATTGATCTCCGGGGGGCTTACAATTTGTTACATGTGAAGGAGGGTGATGAATGGAAAACTGCTTTTAACACTCCGGTAGGTCATTTTGAGAATCTGGTGATGCCTTTTGGTCTTACCAATGCACCTGCATTTTTTCAGAACCTTATTAATGACATCCTGAGACCTTTGATTGGTAAGAATATGGTTGTGTATTTGGATGACATTTTGATTTATTCACCAGATCTAGAGTCCCATTGGCAGAGTGTACGTGAAGTTTTGCAGTTATTGAGTGATAATTCACTCTTTGCTATGCTGGAGAAATGTGAGTTCGCTGTGCAGAAAATTAGTTTTTTGGGCTACATTGTCTCCAGCGAGGGCTTTGAGATGGACCCTGTGAAGGTTCAGGCTGTGCAGGAATTGGCCTAGGCCTATTGGTTTGAAATCTATACAAAGATTTTGTGTTTGCCAATTATTACAGGAAATTCATTAAGAATTTTTCTGTAATTGTTAAACCTTTCACCGATCTCACCAGGAAAGGTGCGAATACGGCCCAGTGGACTACTGAGGCCACTGAAGCGTTTGAGTATCTCAAAGAGAGGTTCAGTTCTGCCCCTATCCTTATGCAGCCTGATGAGAACAAGCCTTTTTTGGTCGAGGTCGATGCTTCATCGGTGGGGGATGGAGCAGTTTTGTCTCAGGAGAACAAGGGTGGAGTACATCCTTGTGCCTTCTTTTCGAAAAAAATTTCGGAAACCGAACTGAATTATGATGTTGGAAATCGGGAGTTGCTGGCTATTAAACTTGCGTTTGAACATTGACGTCATTTTTTGGAAGGCGCTAGATTTCCTATTCAGGTTTTGACAGATCATAAGAATTTGATCTATCTGGATGCTGCCAAGTGCTTGAATGCCCGTCAAGCTAGGTGGGCACTTTTTTTTTCTCGGTTTCATTTTTCTGTTACCTATATCCCTGGTACTAAGAATGTTAAAGCCGATGCTTTATCTCGCAGCTTCTCTCCTACGGTCGGTGCCGAGGAGGAGGAGAGCATTTTACAGAAAGGAGTTGTGGCGGCGGCTTTGGACTCCGTTTTGGAGAATGGGATTCTGAATGCTCCCATGGGAGGTTGTTCGTGCCTAGGAACTTTAGGAGAGATTTGTTTGTGGAGTGTCATGAGTCTCGGTTGGCAGGTCATCCAGGAGTTTCGGAGACTAAGAGACTTATCAGTCGCAGTTTTTGGTGGCCTGGATGGCAGAAGGAAGTCATCAAGTGGGTGCGTCAGTGTACTGTGTGTGCTAGGTCAAAGGCTTCACATACTCCTGCTGCGGGGTTGCTTTGCCCTCTGGAGGTTCCTAGTGCGCCTTAGACGCATCTCACTATGGATTTTATTACTGATCTTCCTGTGTCCAAGGGTTTTACTGTCATCTTGGTGGTCGTGGACCGTTTTAGTAAGATGTGTCATTTGGTTCCATTCATTAAGTTGCCTTGCGTATAAACACTCGCTAAGGCGTTTGTTAAGGAGATTGTCAAGCTTCATGGCGTTCCCACAGATATTGTTTCTGATAGAGGACCTCAGTTTGTGGCTCGCTTTTGGCATGCTTTTTGTGACAGGTTGGGAGTCCATTTGTCATTTTCGTCTGGTTATCATCCTGAGTCGAATGGACAGACTGAAAGAAAGAACCAGGATGTTGAACAGTTTTTGCGTTGCTTTGTGGCGGACAATCAAGAGGTGTGGTCTGAGTTTCTGCCTCTCGCAGAATTTGCTCTTAACAATCATACATTCTCCTCTGCTGGGTGTTCTCCTTTTTTTTGTTGTACTGGGAGACATCCGTCTTTGGGTTCGTTCTCCAAATTGGGGTCGGCGGTGCCGAAGGAGGAGAATTTTTCTGGTGATTTGGAGAGAGTTTGGACTAATGTACGTTGTAACCTTCAAGAGGCTAACAAGAAGTCCAAGAAGTATTTTGCCAGGAAATGTAAAGAGGTTTTGTTTACTGTGGGTGACATGGTTTGGTTGTCCTCAAAGAATCTGCGGTTGAGGATTCCCTCTAAAAAACTGGGTCCTAAGTTTGTGGGTCCTTTTAAAGTGCTTCAGGTTGTTAACCCGTCTGCTGTTAGGTTGGATGTCCCTACTTCCTGGAAGAGTAATCCTGTGTTTCATGTTTCCGTGTTGAAAAAGGCTGACGTATCTGATAGGGACTCCACTGTCACAGTTCCTCCTGTGGTGGAAGATGGCGAATTTGAAATTTCACGTATCTTGAATTCTAGATGGCATAGAGGGAGATTACAGTATCTTGTCTCCTGGAAGGGTTTCGGTCCTGAAGACAACTCCTGGGTAAGGACAGATGATGTCTCTGCTCCTAGGCTTGTTAAAGCTTTCCACAGGAGGTTTCCGGATAGGCCTGGGCCTGGAGGATCCGGAGGATCCTCATAAAAGAGGGGGTACTGTTAGAACCCTCCTGTTAGTTTTTTATATCTTGTGTTTTGCGGTCACATGACCATCTGCCTTTATATTCCAGCTCCGCCCTTCTGGCTGTGCTGGACTTCAGTGTTGTTTGACTGTTTTGCTAGCCTGGTGCTTCTGTGCCTTTCTCTGTCAAGTTCGCTTGGCCCTCTGGGACCTCTAGTACTTTTTGTCAGTTCGTCTTTTTGTGTTCTGCAACAACTTCTGTTTAGGAGGTGTCCCTTTTTTGTCCCAGTCCTTAGTTCTTTTAGGGACCCCTCCCCTTAATTCTATAGGTCTTCGTTCAGACTAGCCGAGGACTAAGGCGGGTCTGTTCACTAGGAACAGGCAGCCCGCTACATCATAGGGATTCAGCTTAGTCTTACTGTAGGGACAGCTTTCCCCTATCTTTCCTTAGTACTTGTTGCAGATCATAACACTAAGGGCATTATGGTACATTCGGATCCTATGTCAACTAAGCATCTCATCTTCCGCCCTTCAAACTCTACTTCCAGCACTGGACTGCATGCGAACAAATCTTGTTCTTCCCTTCAAGGGCTTTGTGGGGGGTGGGCCGCTGCTGCTCGCCCTCTCATGGCAGCAGCTGGGAGTTTAACGCCGGCGAAGTAGGCTCCGGGGCTGCAGACATCCAGCAGTACTGGGAGATTTGTCCCCGATGCCCACACCTCCAGCAGGTGACCGCTCCTCGTGGACGAGAACTTGGCTCATTCGAGGAGGGCGACCTGGCAGACTGTGGAACCACCATTCCAGAGGACGGGGCGGGTGGCCCTTCCGTAGGAGTAGGGACCGGCCCAGCTCTGAGTTTAGACACCTCCAGCTTTAGCTCCTTCAGTTCTGCACGCACAGCCTGTACAACGTTTACCAATCCTCCCCCTCCTGAAACTGGCGCCGGACCTCCCTCCAGCTGTCCAACTGCCCCCTCGGCCACCAGAGTAGACTCCTTCTCCCTTTGCACCGCGGCCCAATAAATCTGCCAGAAGGATAATTCCGGGGTAGCTTGGGACATCTCCATCAGTTTGTCTTGAAGGAGTCTATTGGCTAACCCCGTTATGAATTGATCCCAGAGCAAGCGGTCTACCTCTCGGAATGTCCCCATGGCCCCTGGGTCTAGTCGCTGCACCTCATTCAATGTTTCCTGTAAAGTGTTCGAGTACTGCATCAAAATCTCACATTCCCTTTGGGGCCGATTGAAAAACATGGAACGAAGCTGAGCCTCACGAGCCTGGCCTCCTGAACTCCCCTCTAGCAGCTCCAAGATTTTCTCTAACGTGCTCCTCTCTGACTCTGGATGTAACATCACCATCCGCCTAGCGTCACCCTCTAGTGCATTTAATGCCAACTCTGCTCGTAATGCGGGGGCCAGATTACACATCCGCAGAAGACTCCGGACCCTCTCAGCCCAATACTGCAACGGCATGTTACACCCGTCATATTTCGGCATGTGCTGGAGTAAAGCTCCTACCGGCACATATCCTCCCACAGTCGTCGCGGCTGCCAGGGGTTCCTCTATCAGCGGGGGGGCTGCTGTTGCGGCAGAGTCATTTCTTCCCTCGCCTCCGTCCATGACAAGCACTGGATCCTGCCGACTACGCCAAAAATGTAATGACCGGAGGTCCGAGAGAGATCCAGTGAGTCACAAACTGAGACAGAGACAGAAATAAACGACACTTTCTTTACTAAAACAGGGATTAGACTAAAATTCAGTATTGCATGAATCAGTCTCAGGTTCTACCTGGGACACAGTCCCTACTAAATACACAGCAAAAGCTGAAATCAATGTGCCAATCTCAAGGTTTCCAGCTTATGTGAATTATTCTAAAGATCTGGAACAATTTTACCTAAACACAGTGTCAGTCTAGTGAGAGCGGTCTATAGGGACGCCCTGAGATGGCACACTGAGTACAATCCTACCACTATTAACAATAACAATGCATGAAACTATACCAATTGCTCTTATACCCCTATTACAAGGATACCCGGGTATCTTAAAGTTATGGTACCGTTAACCTCAGATGTAGTCTATCACAGGCCAGTGAATCGCGGTGGCTGCAGCTAGTCCCAGAAAACTTTGGTGCCAAAACAAAAACAACATTCACAAAAACAGCAAAGGTTCCTTGTCTTGTCGGCCGATGCCGAACCCACACGCTGGGGACTTTACTCCTGTAGCCTCAGGTTAAGGTATGGGAAGATCTCTTCAGAAGGCTTGTCAGTATCCTCTCAATGTGAATGGCACTGTACCCTTTCTCTCCTCTCGCAGTCACTCACTCTTTTCCAGACCATCGACCACGTGCTCCGTCACAGAGATGGATTCCTCAGTCTCTTTCCCTTTTAACTTGACACTTGGCTCCTTCAGCACAAAGTCTCTAGTCTACTTAGCATGGACTTCCACAAAACTCCAAAGAGCCACACAGCTTTCCCCAGCTCAGCACTTGATCTTAAGCAGGGACGCAGCTTCACCAGGGACAGAGGTTAACAATCTTCACAGGGAAGCTTGTAGAGACAGCGTCTTGTTCCAGCTCAGTTCTCACAGACTTCCTGTCTAGCCCCTTACACAGCAGACACCCTCAGAACACACAGGGTTTCTTGGTCTGCCCCTGCTCTGAGCTCAGCCAGGCAAAAGTCACAGGGTCCTAATGCTCTCCTGCTGCTATCACAGTTCACACTCTCACAAAAACACAGCACGTCCGCGGGCTGGAACACAGTAAAAACAGGGTATTTTAAAGACATGCAATTTTTAGATGCATCACATAGAAGATCATAGACATAACATTTCTTCCCTTTATGGGAGGCACTTTATCTTGAACGTTACTGGTTACGTTTTTATCAAAACATTATAAGATTTTTAAAAGAACACATTTTTCTTCTTTACACTCATAAAACATTTTTCATATAAAACATTTTTAGCAGAGTATGATCTGCAACCGCGTGTCCATTCTCTTCAACAAGGTGCAAGCTAGCAAACACGAACATGAGGGACCCGCCCGAAAACCCTCAACGTAGGCCCTGGGCGTGGCTGCAGGGCATAGGCGATGCAGATGTTGGACCATGTCTTTGGCTACGCCAAATAGGTTTTTGTTCTGAGGTCATTCATTGTTACATAAAACCAATAAGGGCACTTTAAGAAGTGCAATTATATACAATGGAAAGTTTTTAAGGAGATCACCGTCCTCTACCTTAATGTCTCTATACCCTTACCGGGTAACTAGGCAAACAAACATTGATTCTTCTGTACCCTTCCGGGCAACTATGTACAGTTCAGTTCCATCTACTATGCTTTAGTAGTGGTGTCCCCGCCGGGGAAACACCTGATTTTTGCAGGCTGACCGAGCCGGGTCATCAGCCCTAGACTGCGGGGGCATGTCCTCTTTCTCCTCCACCACTTTGTACACCTTGAGGGCGTACCACCCGCGCTCCCCCTTGTGTCGGGTGAAAGTGACATGAACACCAGGGTAGAGGTTCCTGTCGGGATGTCCTTGCTCAAGATGGGACTCGACATCCCGCCGATTCACAAATATATCCCGGGCTATCTGTGGATCTCTTATGAAGCCCCATCCGGCTTCCAGGTCAAATTTGACTATAAGCCCCTCCATACGGGGACTGGGCGTGACAGATTCTGTCTTGTGGGCTTGAGCTTTGGCAGCCATATTCCGGGCCTCCATCTGCTCCCAGCGCACCCGCCGGGTGTGCCGCTACATTTCCAGCTGCAGGAGTTCCTGCCGGCAGTATTCCTCCCTACTGAGGGCTTGGGCCTGGGTCTCCCGCGGGAACCCCATGAGATTCCCCTCCCGGTCGTCCCACCGAAATTCTTCTCCTGTGTGGCAGGCAACCGGGGTTGCTGGTGCAGGTAGTAGACTGGGTCCCTGCTGGTCCTCGACTTTGTCGGACCAGTCGTAGGTGGTACGTCCGTACACCCACTCGGGTGCAGGGGCAGGAGGCTCTGGAAGGGGGCCGAGCAGCAGGTCCGCGGCATGGGCGCCCGGAGTTACAGGTTCTGGGCCCAGGAGCTGCTCTTTGGCGAACACGCCCGGGGATGGAGGATTCTGCAGGAGGCCCAGGAGCAGGTCAGCTCTTTCAGCGCCCGGGACAAGGAGACTCCTCTTACCTGCTCTCGCGGCCGCTGCTGTGTTGCACGCTGCCTCCTGGCGCTCATCAGACTCTGCTGTTACTGGAACACTACTGGTGGCACACAGCATTCTCTGTTGCCGAGCAGCAATCTTCTATAGCAACTCCTTCTTCCATCTCACGACCGCTGCCTGCTGGGCCTCCTCCACTCTGCAGCTCAGCTCGTGCACCTCAGCCTGGAGGAACTTGGTATCCTTCGGGGACAGTTTAGAGATTACCCCCTCCAGGGTGAGGGGTGTAGGCCATGGGCGGGAGCACGGTCCTGACCTCTGTCTATGCCGGCTTCCGGGTGCGGTCTGTCTGGTCGGCTGGAGACCACACCCTGTCTCCACTGTTTCTCTCCTCCTCCTCTCCCCTTTCGGGGGTGGTTCCATGGCAGCCTGCTGTCGGTCACTCCTAGGGGCGGTCCCCCCACTTTGATGGACACATCTATATACATGACCACTGCTGCTTGGGGCGGGCCCCACTTTTGGCGCCATTCTGGAACCCGGCCCACGATGGGAGGTTCTTTGTTGTCCTTTATCACGCACATAATGGCGCCCATTCTTCTGGGTCGGGCGCCACATTCAGTATAGAACACAGTCTCTAGGTGCACAATACCCCATGATAACGGGTGGGTTCATATCCTGTTTGTGACGCCAAAGATGACGCACCCCCTGGGCCATGGGGCACTTGGTGCCCGGCCGATCGTCGTTTGGGGAGATGTCACAGTGGCGGTGACCCGGTCCGTGACCCAGGGCGGTCATTCAAAAGGGGAATATTTACAGGGGATTTATGTACAAAGTTCGTGACGCCACCTGTGGTATGCGGCTAAAGGGAGCCGCCGCTGCGGAGCAGGTCCTCTGGAGCTGATGTTAGTGTAGCAAAGCTGGTGTGGCTCTCCATAGGTAGAGCTTAGCTCCAGGGCAGTGTAGATGTTATAGGTGATGCTGGGCGTTGTAGTGCAGGGGTGATGGCGCAGATAATAATCACAGAGACAGTGGGGTGCAGTCTTCCGAGTTTACTCACAGTTGTTAAGTTCCTCAGGTTACAGGTTCCGGACTACAACCTCCCATGTCGTGCTGCGTTCACCAGGCCGGGGTTCAGCAATCCCTGAGGTAGTTCAAGAGTGCCTGACAGGACCCCTTTCTATGTGCCTTCCTCAGTCGTCTTCCTGCGCTGGCTCTCGCCCTCCTGCCCTGCGCCTCACAATCAGTGTCCCAAGCCGGTAGCCTCGGGTTTTGTCGGGTGACCTGCAGTCCCCTGGACCCTCTGTGGCCGCCTTTTCGGTGATGTAATTGTTGTTGTGGCCACTGCACCTTGCAAGTACAGCAGCCTCCGGTTTCTAGCTGAGCCTTGTAGTTCTCCACTAGTTTAGGGGCCGGTCCCCTCTGCGGCTTGATCCCTCCACACCAGGTAGATTCGGGTGTACAAGTGGCCTCCAGCACTGCCCGTACCCCTAGGATCCCTTCCTCCTCTTGGAGCCTTCCTTCCTACTCCTTTCCTTTCCTCTCTTCTCTCTCTCCTTCTCCTGGGCCTCTCACTCTGGAGCAGAGCTCATGCAGAGCCCCTGCTCCCCTCACTCTCCTCTCACACCGATCTGAACTTCCAAGATGGTTCCCTCTTTTATACAGCTCCTTCTGAAGTGCTCCCCTGATCTATGTCCTCCACCCACACCCACGACATGGTTCCCCCTCACTTGGTTCCCCTCCACTCCAGACAGGGACTAGGGACTGTGCTCTCCCTTAGGAGCAATCTCGCCCTGCCCTACTGAAGTGGACGTGTTGGATGCAGGTGTTAGGGTCCCGGGCAGCACTCCATCCTTACCTGAGAGTGGGATAACACACCTCTGGGTGAGATGTAGTACCTCTGTGGCGACTGAACCCCCAGGGGCGCCACACCAGCATGCCACCGATGCATGGTGATGTCACTATGTACAGTATGTGATTGATTACATTCAACGGGTATTTATTAAATGATATATCTGTATGAATGAGTTTTAGATTATAATCAAAAAACAAAAACATAAAATGACATTGTACAGGATGATGAGAAAATATACAATTGTGATGTGGAAAAAGAACATTAAAACAAGAACAATATACAAAAGAATACATTTTGTATACTCTAATAAAGGATCAGTATGGAGAGAGCACACGAAGGATGACTCTGTTTGGAAAGCGGCAGTATGGGGGGCTCAGTATGGAGAGAGCACCACACGTGGCACAGCATGGAAAAGGGGTAGCACTAGTGCCTAAGTACGGAGAAAGGGCAGCATGTGGGGCTCAATATGGAGAGTGGGACTGCATGGGAGCTCAGTATAAAGAGTGAAGCAGCATTGAGAGACGAAGTGTGAAGAGAGGACTCAGTATGGAGTGGAGCATCATAAGGGGACAATGTGAAGAAGGTGCAGTGGAGAGGGACAGTGTTAAAAGAAGTGAGCATGTGGTGGGGGCAGTGTTGGGACCATAGTTTATAAGAGAGTAAGGTGTTTTGAATATAATCCATAAAGGAGGACAGTGTTGTGGTTTTAGTGTATAAGGGGGCTGTATGGCAGTCATAGTTCCTAAAGGAGGACAGTGTGGTTGCATAGAATATTAGGGAATGGTGTTGCGGCCATAGTATATAAGGGGCAGGTGTAGTGCAAATATTTTCTAGGAAAGGATAGTGTAAAGGAGGGGGTCACAGTATAGCATTATAGCAGAAACAGTTTGAAGGGACAGTGTTAAGAGAGGGCACCACTATGTAAAGCAGAGGGCAGTTTGGATGCCATGTATCATAAAAAAGGACAGTGTGGGTGTCATCTTTTATGCAGGGAGCAGAGTGAGGAGCAATTGTTTATTCAGGGGCACAGCATATGTCTTACATGGGTGGTTATTTTTATTCAGGCAGCATTATAATGACACTGGCACGTTTAGGGGCACCATGTTGAGATGTGCTGCAGAAGACCAGAGAAGAGGATAAGCTCTTGCTGTGAAAAGTTATCATGGACGGTGTCAAAACCATATGAAGACAAGAGGGATGACAACAACTCCAATCTGAGGAAGACATCACCTATAAGGTACCTGGATCTAAGTGTACATTTACACTGCAAAATCATCAATCAAAATGACTGTCCATCAGCTAAATGAAGCTGATTGCCAGTCGTTTAATAGCCTGTTTACATAATCCAACCGCACTTTAATGTGCACAGGACAATCATTAACATAGAATCATAGAATCATAGAATCATAGAATGGTAGAGTTGGAGGGGACCTCCTGGGTCATCTGGTCCAACCCCCTGCTCAAAGCAGGATTCACTAAATCATCTCAGACAGATTTCTGTCCAGCCTCTGTTTGAAGACGTCCATTGAAGGGGAACTCACCACCTCTCGTGGCAGCCTGTTCCACTCATTAATCACCCTAACTGTCAAAAAGTTTTTTCTAATATCTAATCTGTGTCTCCTCCCATTTAGTTTCATCCCATTGCTTCTAGTCTTTCCTTGTGCAAATGAGAATAAAGATGATCCTTCTACAATGTGACAGCCCTTGACATATTTGTAGACAGCTATTAAGTCTCCTCTCAGTCTTCTTTTTTGCAAGCTAAACATTCCCAAATCCTGCAACCGTTCCTCATAGGACATGGTTTGCAGACCAGTCACCATTCTGGTCGCTCTTCTCTGAACTTGCTCCAGTTTGTCTATGTCTTTTTTAAAATGTGGTGCCCAAAACTGTACACAGTATTCCAGATGAGGTCTGACCAAAGAGGAGTAAAGACCGATAATGACTTCACGTGATCTAGACTGTATGCTTCTGTTAATACATCCCAGAATTGTATTTGCCTTTTTTGCTGCTGCATCACACTGTTGACTCATGTTCAGTCTATGATCTATTAGTATACCTAAGTCTTTTTCACATGTACTGTTGCTTAGCTCTATTCCTCCCATTCTGTATATGCTTTTTTCATTTTTATTGCCCAGATGTAGTACTTTGCATTTTTCCCTGTTAAAAACCATTCTGTTGGTTGCTGCCCACTGCTCCAGTTTATTTAGGTCTTTTTGAATCTTCCCTCTCTCTTCTCTAGTATTAGCTATCCCTCCTAGCTTTGTGTCATCAGCAAATTTAATCAGTTTACCCTCAATTCCTTCATCTAAATCATTGATAAAGATGTTGAACAATACAGGTCCCAGGACGGAGCCCTGTGGTACCCCACTTGAGACATTCATCCAGCTGGATGTGAAGCCATTTACAACCACCCTTTGAGTCCGATCACTAAGCCAGTTATGAATCCACCTAACAGTTGCCTGGTCCATTGCATACTTGGTCATTTTTTCAATAAGGATGGTGTGAGATACTTTGTCAAATGCTTTGCTGAAGTCAAGATATACTATATCTACAGCATTTCCCTGATCCACCCAGTCAGTGATTCTGTCATAGAAGGAAATTAAGTTAGTCTGACATGACTTGTTAGTTACAAACCCATGCTGACTCTGGTTAATCACTTCATTCTTATCCAGGTACTTACATACATGTTGTTTAATAATTTGTTGAAAGATCTTTCCTGGTATAGAAGTCAGACTCACCGGCCTATAGTTCCCTGGGTCCACCTTCTTCCCCTTTTTGAAGATAGGAACAACATTTGCTCTTCTCCAGTCTTCTGGGACTTCTCCTGTTCTCCAAGAATTTTCAAAGATTATGGAGAGTGGTTCTAAAATTTCTTCTACGATCTCCTTCAGTACTCTGGGGTGTAATTCATCTGGACCTGGAGACTTGAACTCATTTATGTTAGCTAAATATTCCCTCACAATCTTTCTGTTTACAGATAACTTGGATTCCTCTATTCCTTTAAAAGGACAGTGAAGATTAGTTGATGTTACATTTTCTTTCTGAGAGAAAACAGATGCAAAATAGGAGTTAAAAAGTTCGGCCTTCTCAACATCCTCTCTTACCATTTCTCCATTTTCATCCTGTAAAAATCCTATAGCATCTTTGACTTTTCTTTTACTTTTGACATACCCCCAAAATCCTTTTTTATTGCTTTTGACATCTCTTGCAAGCCTTAATTCATTGTCAGCTTTAGCTAACCTGATACGTGCCCTGCAGGATCTGCAGACTGCATTATAATCTTCTTTAGATATGCCTCCCTCTTTCCATTTAATAAACATTTCTTTCTTTCTTTTTAGCATGTGTTTAAGTTCTGTGTTCATCCATCCTGGTTTCCTTAAATGCTTCCCATTCTTCCTACTTTTCGGGATTGTTAACGATTGTGCTTTGAGAATCTCATTTTTAAAAATTTCCCATCCTTCCTGGACATTTTTGTCCTTAAGGACATCCAGCCATTGGATCCCTCCTATTCTCTTTCTGAGTCTCTTAAAATCTGCCTTTCTAAAATCTAACCTTGAAGTTTGAGTCTTCACATGTCTTCCTCCTCTAGTTATCCAAAATTCTATAATAGCATGATCGCTGCCTCCTAGGGTCCCAGCCACCTTTACCTCCTCAACCATTTCCTCCCTGTTTATAAGGATTAGATCCAAAGTAGCAGATCCCCTTGTTTTCTCCCCTACCTTTTGGAAGATAAAGTTGTCAGCAAGAGAGGATAAGAATTTGCTTGACCTGTTAGTTTTACTTGAGAGAGATTCCCAACAAATGTCTGGATAGTTGAAATCTCCCATGACCACTACGTCATATTTTTTGGAGAACTTGGTCATTTGATACATAAAGAGTTCATCCATATCTTCAGCTTGCCCAGGTGGCCTGTAGTAAATGCCTACAATGGTGTCCTTTCCGTTGTTCTCTCCTTGTATTCTTACCCAAACAGTTTCCACAGAACTCCCAGTCTCTGAAGCTTCAATCTCTGTGCAGATATACGCTTTTCTAACATACAATGCGACACCTCCTCCTCGTTTATCAAGTCTGTTTCTTGCAAATAAGTTGTATCCTTTTAGCCTTGTATTCCAATCATGTGTATCGTCCCACCAAGTTTCAGTGATTCCAATGACATCATATTCCTTTTCCTGCATTAGTAGTTCTAATTCTCCTTGTTTGTTGCCCATGCTTTGTGCATTTGTATAAAAACATTTTAGTTTGTGATTGGTTTCTCTTCCTCCCATATTTTTATTATTTAAATTGTTTTGTCTTTGTTCTTCCTTTCCACTTCCAGTAGCAGAGATCTCAATAGTATTTGTCAGCTGTATGGCTTTTTCTGGCCTTTTGCTTCCCTTCCCACATTGTTCTAGTTTAAAGCTCTCCTGATGAGTGTAGCAAGGCGACTTCCAAATACACGTTTTCCAGTCTTCGTAAGGTGCACCCCATCTCTAGCAAGTAGTCCATCGTATAGGTAATTCATTCCGTGATCCAGAAATCCAAATCCTTGTTGACGGCACCATCGACGTAGCCAGTTGTTCACCTGTAGAATCTTATTCCACCTCATTGTTCCATGGCCATCCACTGGGAGGATGGATGAGAAGACCACCTGCGCTCCCAATTCTTTCACTTTCTTGCCTAAGTCTTCAAAGTCACTGCAGATGGTTTCCAGGTCCTTTCTTGCGGTGTCATTTGTCCCCACATGTATTAGCAGGAATGGGTAGTGATCTGTAGGTCTGAAGAGTCTTGATATCCTGTCAGACACATCTTTAATTTTTGCTCCTGGAAGACAGCACATTTCTCTTGAGGTTATGTTAACTATTATTTTAAAAATTCATATTAACAAATATACAACATGTATTGTATTCAGTATTAATAGTTCGCAAACAGAGATGGGCAATCCTGAACGGTAACATTCGGGGTCCATACCAAACACCTAGTGTCCATGAGCGGACCCCGAACACAGACTTCCCCCAGAAGTCTGTGTTACTGTTCGGGTTTGGCACTCTGAACAAAGCTTGTTGAAAGGCTGCAGCTCAGTCAATCAACAAGCTTTTCCTGTGTGGCCACTCCCAACACAGCAATATCAAGTATTGGCATGACTGCGATTGGCCGGCGCAATATGTTAAAAAAAAAAAAAAGGCGTCAGCCGTCAGGTTTATCTTGGCTGGTTTTCAAAAATTGAGGGCCCCCCGCCGTTTTTTTTATTTGTTTAAATAAACAATTAAAAAAAAAATTGCATGGGGTCCCCCCATTTTTGCTAACCAGCCAAGCTAAATCAGACTTTTGGCCCATGGACATTTGGCCTTTCCCAGCCTAAAAATAGCAGCCGGCAGACACCCCATAAAAAGGCACATCCATTAGATGCAACAAATATTATGCTTAGCCTCGGCTCTTCCCGCTTGCCCTGGTGTGTTGGCAAGTGGGGTAATATTTGGGGTTGATGTCAGCTGTGTAATGTCCACTGACTTCGAGCCCAGAGGTTAGTAATGGGGCAGCGTCTATTAGACACCCCATTGCTAATCCAGTAAGTAAAAAGAGAAGAAAGCACACAGGAAAAAAATCTTTATTTGAAAAAAAAACACACACAAAAAAAATCTTTATTTGAAAAAAAAAACCTCCTCAACAATTTCCCTCTTTCCCCCATTTATTTTAATAAATAAAAACTAAATAAAATATACACCAGTCCACTGTAGTCCAAATGGAGGTCCCACGACTTCTTCATCCAGTCTATAGAGCTTCGTTGAGAGAACGCCGCTCCATAGACTGAAACAGCAGCTACTGCTGGGTCTTGCACTGTGCTCCGCAAGACCCGGCTGCTGTGAACTGAGGTGACGTCATTAAGGTTACCTCAGTTCATATTTGTCAGTTCTTATGAGGGCAGCGTGAGTGCCAGATTGATGAGTCAGACTTTATTAGTAATAAATAAATAAATGAAAAAAAACAACATAGGGTCCCCCTTATTTTTGATAACCAGCCAAGTTAAAGCAAACAGATGGGGGCTGGTATTCTCAGGCTGGGAAGGTCCATGGATATTTGACCCTCCCCAGCCTAAAAATAGCAGCCCCCAGCTGTCCCAGAAAAGGCACATCCATTAAATTCGTCAACTCTGGCACTTTGCCTGGCTCTTCCTGCTTGCCCTGGTGCATTGGCAAGAGGGGTAATATTTGGGGGTTGATATCAGCTTTGTAATGTCAAGCCCAGGGGTTAGTAATGGAGAGGCATCTATAAGACACCCCCATTTTTAACCCCGTAACTTTAAAACAAAAGACACACACAGAGAAAAGTCCTTTATTTGTACAACGCACTCTCCGACCCTCTTTTACCCAATTATTACCTTTAAAAAATTAAATAATCGAAAGGGGTCCACTGTAAATCCACTCCATGTCCCACGATGATCCCCAACTCTGCTATATCCTGATGGTGAGAGACAGAAACTCAGATGCAAACAACACAGTGAAGATAAATCTAATCCCAATGGACCCATGTTATTGCATATAGGACTAATAAAGAGAACGGGCCATCATCTTGTAACAGTAAAGATAAGGGGGGATTGTTCCTCTGTGAAGCAGAGAAACAAAAAGATGGCCACACAAGTTCAAAATTGTAAAGAAGTAAGAAAATTCCTTTATTAACACATGTAGTAAACACAAATTACAAAGATAAATGCGGACGACAGAGTAGACACAGAGTGCTGGATCCACATGAATAAAACAATGTTAAAAACTGTGACACAGCGCCCGAAAGGTCAGCCTATATAGCAAGTGGAAATATAAGGGGGACAGCGACAGGGTCACATGTATTAATAAATATATACCACCCATCATGAATACCTTTTACAAATAGTACCCAAAACAATAATATCCCATCACAATCAAAATACCCAGAAACAAAAGGGTTAAAACCCTTATACAGATGGAAGTAATACAACCAATTGGTCATAAATAAGCTAAAATAGCTATGTACCTGGGTAAGGCCACCAGACAGGCTCTGCTACCGTCACCCCGACGCACGTTTCGGTAGGAAAGCCCGCAGCGGTCTTCTTAGCCTTTGCTGGGTATTAAAAATAGAGGGGGGCCCCACGTAATTTTTTTTAGACCCCCCTTCTTTTTAGTAACTAGTAAATTCTAAGCAGACAGTTGTGAGCTGATATTAATAAGCTGGAAAGCTACATGGTTATTGGCCCCTTCCCAGACTAATAAGACCAGCTCACAGCTGTCTGCTTTCCCTTAGCTGGATATTAAAAATAGGGGAGAACCCACGCCATTTTTTCCATTTATTCCTTTAAAGCATGCTGCATAAGCTCCACAGAGCTTATTAAATATCTGACTGCTATCTCTCTCTGTCTCTATCTATATTAGTATATGCAAATTGTCTCTTCAGAGAGGAAGAGGACTAGAACTCTAGTGCCACCTATAAGAAGTAGCAATCCTAAAAGTCAATATCAACCCTTTAACAAGCCTTGTCATATGACTTAGGATAAAAGCCAGAACCATAGTCTCAATTTGCAGACACTGTGCTTCGGGGTACTGCCCCTGTTCGTGCAAAGTGTGAGATAGGCTTTGGCTGGGTGAGAGGCGTCAGGCCGTTATTGCATTGCGGCTTAAAATTCTCCTCACCTTTACATGCTTAACATGTCACTCTCCGCAAAGGAGAAGTGTTACCCCTTAGATATATCTCTATATAAAATTGCTTTATTAGTTAGAAAACTATCTTTAAATTATATAGAGAATTACAGAATGTAAAACATGATGTTAAAAACGCATTCCATGCGGATTGCATATGCATGTGATACAGATGTCATACAGATTCTAGTTGAGATAAATCGCATTGTACTGGCATGGCACTCGCTTGACACCCATCCAACTTTTCAGGAGCAACATCCGAGCGATTTTTTATCCACAGATGAGAGCGAGCCCTAAGAGTGCTCCTGCACCAGAAACACATAGATGTTAACATTTTAACCTGTTACCAGTTTGTATGCAAACCTAGGTAGCTGGACTACCTCCTTTCTTCCTCTGATCACCGCACTTACATACAACGGTGAGCTGGATCACTTCCTTCATGATACACACAAACAGTGCATGATACTCACACACACAAGATGCATGATACATACACACACACATAATATACATGATACCCACACACATTGCATGATAAACAGACACACAATGCATGATAGATACACACAATGCATGATGCATGATACCCACACAATGCATGATACACACACAATATGCATTATACTCACACAATGCATGATACACACACGCACAATGCATGATATACACAGGCACAATGCATGATACACACACGCACAATGCATGATACACACACGCACAATGCATGATACACACAGGCACAATGCATGATACACACACGCACAATGCATGATACACACACGCACAATGCATGATACACACAGGCACAATGCATGACACACACACACAATGCATGATACACACACAATGCGTGATGCACACACACAATGCATGATACACACACAATGCGTGATGCACACACACAATGCATGATACACACAGGCACAATGCATGATACACACACGCACAATGCATGATACACACACGCACAATGCATGATACACACACACAATGCATGATACACACACAATGCGTGATGCACACACACAATGCATGATACGCACAGGCACAATGCATGATACACACACAATGTATGATACACACAGGCACAATGCATGACACACACACACAATGCATGATACACACAGGCACAATGCATGATACACACACACAATGCATGGTACACACACACAATGCATGATACACACACAATGCATGATATACACACACACAATGCATGATACACACACGCAAAATGCATGATACACACAATGTATGATACACACACAATGCATGATACACACACGCACAATGCGTGATACACACACGCACAATGCATGATACACACGCACAATGCATGATACACACATGCACAATGCATGATACACACACACAATGCATGATACACACACACACAATGCATGATACACACACACAATGCATGATACACACACACACAATGCATGAATGCTCTTTGAATAAGTTTCCTACTGATTTGAATGGGAAAATCTCCTTTAGTGCACACTGTACTGTTTTTTCACGTTACTTTGAACATTTCCCAGTAAAACTAATATAAAGCTTAGTCAAAGAGTATTTGAGGCATTTTTTAATGTGGATTTGCAGCAAATTCTGCTTCTAAATCCTCGTAAAAAATGGTGAGAGCATGCCCTAAAGAGGAAAAGGTCATGCATGCACAAGGCTCTACAGTAGATTAAAGGATTTCTGCTTAATATCTACTGTTTCTGAACTCCCATAAACAACAGTGGAGCGAGGCACAGACATTAAAGGCCACATGTCTAACTCACATACAGCTTTCTAAAGTGCCAAATGGGCTAAGTGACCCCATTCTCCTGTATGAGGAATCCAGAGAGGTCTACACCGTGCACCATTAGGTCTTCCAGTGCCAGCTCCTAAGCTTCTGCCACTACTCCTCTGTATGTGGCTGACCACATATAGTTAACCAGTCAGTCAAGCATCTTTCTGTCCATTTGGACACTGGCACTGCGGGCCACAAGTGGCCCTGGGCTGCAGGTGGTGAACCCCTGGTTTAAACTGTGCATTTGAATTACAGATGCTATTTAATCATATTAATTGATTTAGTTACCGAAAATTTTATTTTAATGCACAATGAATGAGTTTTCTGCTGTAACTATTGTTTCAGATTACAAAATTAATATTTTTCAGCATTTTTTTCATATACAAGTCTAAGTTTCACAAAAAAGAGGAGTCATTTTTTACCATGTGATTATATTGTTCTGTCCAGACCTAGAGAACTAAACATCACTAGATGGCACTATAGTGTTAGTACAGAATTCACGTATAGATCTCACCAGTGGGTGGGATCAGACGTATGAAAACTGAAGGTGAGGACGAATCCCCTCACTCACACTCACACCCATCACTCATACACATACAGTTATTTCAGAGCAGCTATTTTTGGACATGTCAAGATGGAATATGTTTTTCTTCAAGGCCACATTAATTTTCTGTTTATGTAAGTATTAATCTTGTATGGGATTTATGTCATATGGATTTTATATCAAAGATTCTATGTCATTTAAATTCACAGAAATAACAAATTCAAGTCAACTATATGACATACAATCATAGGTACATACTGTAGTCTTTCAGTGTTCTCAATCTTGGAGCGCTCTAGATTTTGCAGAACTATGACCACCAGTATGCCCTGACAGCTGCAGATGGGAGTTGTAGTTCTGCAATGGCTATACTATATGTTATAGTTAAATCTTTAGTGAATTATTTATTAATTTAATTTATTTTTTTTTAGTTTTTTTATGCTCCTGTAATATTATACAGAAAGACAGACGAGACGTTATAGCAGGAAAACATTGCGATCTTGAATGTGACCATTCCACAATAACAACTGGTGACTACATCCACTGGTACAGGATGATTCCCGGTGGAGCACCAGCATTTCTAATCAGTGGCTTTCAGGACAAGGAGGACAATAGGTTTAATATAACCTTTGGCAAAGACAGAAAGTCCAGTGTCCTCTATATACGGGATGTGAAGCCTGAAGACAGCGCTGTGTATCTGTGTGCTCAGAGAGACACAGAGCTACATACAGATTTCCTGCCTGTGCAATAAAACCCTCTATGAATACTTTGAATGTAAAGTATAGTGTAATACTAGAGTTACTCCTATGCTGATGATCCACTGGTCTCCTATGGGTCTCTATTTGTACAAACGCAGTGATGATGTACCGTACCACCATGCCACTGATGCATGAAGATGTGAATATGTACAGTATGTGATTGATTTGTTTCAGCAGGTGCTCAGTCCAATAGAGAATTCCCATGCACCATGGATGAGTATGTGCTACTCGTAATGACGTCCCACCAGGTCTAAAAACAGCAGCAAATCCAAAGATATCCAAGGCAGCATAGAGATCTTCATAAAAATCCAATTTTTTATTCCAAAATATTTAAAGTATCACAGCAGTGAGGAGACAATAATAGAGCAACGTTTCGGCCAAATGGCCTTTCTCAAGCCTAAAATAATTCTCAAGTTCATACCTCAGAACCGTAACGTTGCCACTGCCACTAAGGTGCCACTGCAACTAAAAATTTGGGCACCCCTGGTCAAAATTAATGTTATCATGAACAGTTAAGCAAGTTGAAGATGAAATGATCTTTAAAAAGCCTAAAGTTAAAGATGACACATTTCCTTTGTATTTAGTCAACATTATATATACAGTACAGACCAAAGTTTGGACACACCTTCTCATTTAAAGATTTTTCTGTATTTTCATGACTATGAAAATTGTGCATTCACACTGAAGGCATCAAAACTATGAATTAACACATGTGGAATTATATGCTTAACAAAAAAGTGTGAAACAACTGAAAATATGTCTTATATTCTAGGTTCTTCAAAGTAGCCACCTTTTGCTTTGATGACTGCTTTGCACACTCTTGGCATTCTCTTGATGAGCTTCAAGAGGTAGTCACCGGAAATGGTTTTCACTTCAGATGTGTGCCCTGTCAGGTTTAATAAGTGGGATTTCTTGCCTTATATATGGGGTTGGGACCATCAGTTGTGTTGTGCAGAAGTCTGGTGGATACACAGCTGATAGTCCTACTGAATAGACTGTTAGAATTTGTATTATGGCAAGAAAAAAGCAGCTAAGTAAAGAAAAACGAGTGGCCATCATTACTTTAAGAAATGAAGGTCAGTCAGCACAAAAAATTGGGAAAACTTTGAAAGTGTCCCCAAGTGCAGTTGCAAAAACCATCAAGCACTACAAAGAAACTGGCTCACATGAGGACCGCCCAAGGAAAGGAAGATAAAGATTCACCTCTGCTTCTGAGTATAAGTTTATCCGAGTCACCAGCCTCAGAAATCGCAGGTTAACAGCAGCTCAGATTAGAGACCAGGTCAATGGCACACAGAGTTCTAGCAGCAGACACATCTCTACAACAACTGTTAAGAGGAGACTTTGTGCAGCAGGCCTTCATGGTAAAATAGCTGCTCGGAAACCACTGCTAAGGACAGGCAACAAGCAGAAGAGACTTGTTTGGGCAAAAGAACACAAGGAATGGACATTAGACCAGTGGAAATCTGTGCTTTGGTCTGATGAGTCCAAATTTGAGATCTTTGGTTCCAACCACCGTGTCTTTGTGCGATGCAGAAAAGGTGAACGGATGGACTCTACATGCCTGGTTCCCACCGTGCAGCATGGAGGTGGAGGTGTGATGGTGTGGGGGTGCTTTCCTGGTGACGCTGTTGGGGATTTATTCAAAATTAAAGGCATACTGAATCAGCATGGCTACCACAGCATCTTGCAGCGGCATGCTATTCCATCCGGTTTGCGTTTAGTTGGACTATCATTTATTTTTCAACAGGACAATGACCCCAAACACACCTCCAGGCTGTGTAAGGGCTATTTGACCAAGAAGGAGAGTGATGGGGTGCTACGCCAGATGACCTGGCCTCCACAGTCACCAGACCTGAACCCAATCGAGATGGTTTGGGGTGAGCTGGACCGCAGAGTGAAGGCAAAAGGGCCAGCAAGTGCTAAGCATCTCTGGGAACTCCTTCAAGATTGTTGGAAGACCATTTCCGGTGACTACCTCTTGAAGCTCATCAAGAGAATGCCAAGAGTGTGCAAAGCAGTCATCAAAGCAAAAGGTGGCTACTCTGAGGAACCTAGAATATAACACATATTTTCAGTTGTTTCACACTTTTTTGTTAAGTATATAATGCCACACGTGTTAATTCATAGTTTTGATGCCTTCAGTGTGAATGTACAATTTTCATAGTCATGAAAATACAGAAAAATCTTTAAATGAGAAGGTGTGTCCAAACTTTTGGTCTGTACTGTATATACATATAGCCTAAAATACAAAGGAAAGGTGCCATCTTTAACTTTAAGCCATTTAGAGATCATTTCATCTTCAACTTACTTAACTGTTCACAACAACAGTAATTTTGACCAGGGGTGCCGAAACATTTACATGCCACTGTATATATATAACTATATACATATGAGACAGAGGCGAACACATATTGGGGGCCCTCATATGGGTGTAGTATATGAGCCTTTTGTAGTCCAAAAATTCTTGATATTGCGCACCCCTTTACATATCTGTGACAGAAGCTGCTTGCTGTTTGCAGGGGCAAATGAGCCCCCTACTATCTGAGCCCCTCTGTGGCTACACATGTTGCACCAGTGATATGTCCGTCCCTGATATGAGATGAAATTGTGTAAATCTCTCAAATAAAGTTTATCCGTTTATAACAGAGTAAAATACACCAGGAAAAAAATATTTAATTTATTCTCCTTTGAAAATTGAATGTTAACTCTAAATCTAAAATAGGAGAGGTCCATGAGTTTAGAAAAAAATAGCGATCAAAAAATGTTAGGTATGGGACAAATGAGAATTTCAACTCATTTTGCAAAACACAAGCCCTCATACAGCTTTGTCAGCCAAAAAGTAAAACAGTTATAACTCTCAGAATGGAGACAAAAAACTTATTTCAAAAAAAATAAATGTCTTTAATGTGCTAAAGTAGCAAAGCATAAAAAACTATAGACATTTGGTATCACTGTAATCATACTGACCCAAAGAATAAACGTGAGTTATCACTTATACCGCATTGTGCATGGCGTAAAAAAAATAAAACCAATTGTTGAACTACTGTTTATTTGTTCATTTTGCCTCTTAGAAATCAATATAAAGCTAGGCTTACATTTTTACTGTGCTCTATTGAGCACTTACCTCGTGGATTCCAACTAAATCCAAAAAATGTGATTCAGATAAAACCCCCAAGGGAACTATTCATTATAATGAGGCAGATGGAGTCACTCTGGACTCTGTATGGTCTCTGGTCTAGCGGTGTCCCATCATTTTAGCACACAAAAGTGTGGTTGACCTAAAAAGTTGTGTGCGTGCCTAGAAAGACAGGACATCGCCAGAACAGAGGTCGAGTGAATTTGAAAGTTCAGTTGCTTGTTTCCTCTGCAACTCATTTTATGGGGATCTAGCTGGAAAACCTGAGGTTGTGATCAATATAGAGCACAGGATAAATGCAAAACTAGCCTTAAAAGCTATCATGAAATGTTATTTACCCCAAAATGCTACTTCAACTCATTCTGCAAAAAGCAAGTCCCCACTTAGGTTCATCATCTGTCAATGGAAATATAGGGGTTTTCTATGTGATAAGTGGCTCAAAGACTGGGGTAATACTGCAGTACATGCCTTCTCCCCCAATTCAGTGAGATCTAAACTCCCAAATCTAAATGGCTCCTTTCACAATAAGCCCCACACTGTGCCTAAACAGCAGTTAGCTACCACACTTATGGCATTTGTTACACGCACGCCGCTAGGTTCAGATAGGGGTAAGATAGGTTACATGAATTCTTTGGAATCCTGGGGGAACCGTTACTCAGGGCGACCATAGACCATATACAGCTGCTTCTCTCAGACACACAGGGGTATTGACCCTCAGGCACAGACACGTAGGTTGTTTCACTTGCTGACCAGACACACTTGACAAGAGTCCTCATAAACGGTAGAACAGTAGCATTTAATAAGAAGCCGCACAGCCAGTGCATGTTAAGTCTTATGAGCAACAGGCTCAAGGGACAAACAGTATAGTTTCCTTAGCAGCACAGCAGTTCACAGTCTTCCCAGTAGAACAGGACAGCACAGTTCTAATGCAAAGGCACAATAATGAACACAGCATTCCTTACAGCATAGTGAGATGGAGGAGCGGGGAGGGTTTGCTGAGGGAGATGATCCCTGTGACACCATTTCTTCAAGTCCCTATCTTTCTGCCTGACAATACTCTGCACTGCTAGTTCAGGAACTCTACCTGACCTGTGCTTAGCTTCACTCCTGACTTGAATCCTTTTCACTTGCAGGGGCGCTTCTGTGAGATACAGAACACACACATCATCTTTTCCTTCGGCTCCAGACAGACAGTAAACAACTTCCCCACAATCCCCCTGGGGCTCTGCGAAAACATTCCCCTTCTCCAGCTATGCAAGCCGAAATAGCCTTACTGGCCCTGGACGGCGAGGCCCGACAATCCGTGATGTACCGCCCTCTCCAGAGTGACATATGAACGGCCTGATCATGACCGCGATGAAGATTTGGAGGCGGATGAGACCCCTAGCTTCCGAAGTTTCGTGGGACCCCTGGCCGCGGTGCAGGGACAGATTGGAGAGACGTCGGAAGAACAAGTGCTAGGGCGGACAAGAGATGACTGGATCCGACTTCAACAGACTGACAGAGAAGTTGCTCAATTACGTCAATGGGTGGCTTTGCGGCAAGTCCCCAGTTGAGAAGAGAAGAGTACCCTGTCCCCGGGAGCACTGAAGATGCTGGGACAATGGGAGAGACTGTGTTTGCGAGACGGGCTGCTGTACCTGCGGGTGCAGCTACTGCGAGAGTTCGGAACCACCAGGCAAGTGGTGATCCCAGAAAAGTTGATCGGAGTAGTGGCTAAGGAGGCTCATGAACGAGGGGCTCACTTCGGACCAGAGAAGACGTTTCAGTGGTTGCAGAGGCTGGTGTATCATCCCCGACTGCGAGCAACATTAGAAGACACTTGTCGAAGATGTCGGAGCTGTGAGCTGGTTAAGCCCCCGGAGCAGGGGGTCCCCATACAAACTATTGAGACTTCTGCCCCCTTGGAGGTGCTGATAATCGACCATTTGACTGTTGGACTGGCGCATCTCGGGTATGAACATTGCCTGGTAATGACAGACCACTTCACAAAGTTTGTGGTAGTGACCCCGACAATAGACCAGACCGCCAAGTCCGCTGCGCAGGCCATCTGCCGAGACTTCATTCGGGTGTACGGCTGCCCAAAGAGGATTCATTCCGATCAAGGCGCCTGCTTCCAAGGCCGGGTGATGGAAGAGCTGCACCGGTTGTACCAGATTGAGAAGTCACGGACCCCGCACCGAGTGAAGCGCAGGATGGGCGCTGAAGGACCTGTGTATGAAGTTCAGCCTGAGGGGGCTGAAGGCGCCCCTACCATAGTGGTTCATCGTAGTATGCTGCGACCCTGTCTGTCTAAAGATGACGAGGATGGAGAAGAATCACCTGCTTCTAGAGAGGGTCCTGTCACAGTTGCCCCAAGCCACGATGTGGACGAAGAAGAGTTGTTGATTCTACCTCCGAGCCCCAGCACTCGATTACCTGCAGTCCCCAGTGCAGGCGGCGAGGGAACAACATCGGTTGAAGCAACCGGGCAGGCGGAGATTGGAAATACGAGTGACCCTGCAGCCCCCATCGGTCAAACTGAGTTACGCTGGTCAGAACGGACAACCGCAGGAGTGCCTCCTCACCGTTACGAACAAGATCAATTCATATGGTACCGTATCATCCAGAAAGTCCAAGAATGTGAACGTTTGATGAAGGAACTCTCGACCGTGGAATGGCGAGTTAAAGGAGAGTGGGAGTGTAAGGGGGAAGACCGGGGTGTAAGTGCTTTCAGAGCAAGGGATCCGGAACTGCCGGGGCCGTGCCTCTGGTTGCAGGGGGAAGACAGACTGCTAGCACGGGAGTCAGGTGACTGGGAAGCTGGGGGCGTGTCCAGAGTGAGAGCTGGGAGGTCAGGTGACCGAGAGACTGGTGACGTGGGCAGAGAGAGAAACAGACAAGGATGTTTGCGCGGGAAAGCGGAGCTGGGTCCTGCGCAGCAGAGCAGCGTGAGAGGGTCCAGGCTCCTGGCTCCAGGACTGGGAGCAAGAGCCGAGTGCAGTGGTCCGGAGGAGTCAAGCCGACTAGAGAAGAGACGCAGGGTCGGTGGAGCCGGGCACATGAGATGCCGTGTTATGGACTAGGGGCTCAGCGGGTAAAACCGGAGATCGCCCGCTGCCGCCAGAAGACGGAGCATTGTTTGGGCGGGGAAGCCTGAAAAATCAACACTGGCATCAGCTGGCAACTGCCTTGTGAGGAGCAAGAGTCAGCTAAGTGAAAAAACTGTCGATTATAATCGGTTCGACTCTTCTACATCCAGTTAAACTGTGAACTGTCAGTGATAGACTTTTACCTGCTTTTCCCTTGTTTTTCGCCCATATTTTCCCGTGTTACTCCCTGAGTGGAGATTGACCCCGTTATCATAAACCTCCCCTGTTTATTAACCCCATATTGGCTGCTCTGTGTTTCTGTGTCACTGCATCTAAAGTACCCATGTTACAACAGCACTACTTAAGCATGTCATCCATTGCTGTAGTGGGAAGAACCCACTTAAAGGGAATCTGTTACCATGTTTTTGCTATGTTATCTGAGAGCAGTATGCTATAGGTAGAGAGACCCTGATTCCAGCTATGTATCACTTAGTGGTCTGCTTAGTGCAGCTTTGATAAAATCATTGTTTTCTCTGCTGCAGATCTGGAAATTCTCTGAATACTGAGCTATGTATAGTCCCGCCCACACCACTCATTGACAGCTTTCTGTGTACACTGAACATTGACAAAAAGCTGCTAATTAATGGTAGGGGTGTGGCTACAGAGAGCAGGAGGACTACATGGCATGAGACATTATTGTAGTGCACACCTCTATTTGATATACCGTATTTTTCGGACCATAAGACGCACTTTTTTCCTCCAAAATTTTGGAGGAAAATGGGGGGTGCGTCTTATGGTCCGAATGTTGGGGGGGGTGTATATTTATGTGTGGTGTGGGGGGAGCGGTATGGGTGGAGGAGCGAGGCACAGGAGGCATCAGCCGCCTGCTGCAGCCTACACTGTCCCTGCTGCTAAAGAAAATGAATATTCATGCTCCTTAATAGCGGTATACAGTGTAGTGGCGCTGCGGCTGCTGCTGCTGCTGCCGGTTATCTCCTGTGCCCGCTGTTAAAGGGCATGAATATTCAACCTCTCTCCACGCCCATGGGCGTGGGGAGGGGGTGAATATTCATGCCCTTTAATGAGCGGGCACAGGAGATAGCCAGCAGCAGCCGCAGCGCGGGTCCGCTGTGTGACGGCTATGGAGGAGAGTGAAGTCACTGCTCCCCGTGCACACAGACCCGGCGTGGGGAGCAGTGACTTCTGGCAGCTGATCTCTCCTTGTGAGCCGTGCATGGCAGTGACGTCATGCGCGGCTCACATGGATAGATCAGTGCAGGCAGACAGGACGCAGTGCTGGAGGAGAGAAGAAAGGTGAGTAGAAGAGTTTATTTTTTTTTTAATGTGCAGCCTGATGGGGAATAGGGGGACCATGAATACTAGGACAGGGATTAGGGGTGCCATGCATACCAGGACAGGGATTAGGGGTGCCAAGCATACCAGGACAGGGATGAGGGGTGCCATGCATACCAGGACAGGGATGAGGGGTGCCATGCATACCAGGACAGGGATGAGGGGTGCCATGCATACCAGGACAGGGATGAGTGGTGCCATGCATACCAGGACAGGGATGAGGGGTGCCATGCATACCAGGATAGGGATGATGGGTGTCATGCATACAATGATAGGGATGAGGGGTGCCATGCATACCAGGACAGGGATGAGGGGTGTCATGCATACCAGGACAGGGATGAGGGTGCCATGTATACCAGGACAGGGATGAGGGGTGCCATGCATACCAGGACAGGGATGAGGGGTGCCATGCATACCAGGACAGGGATGAGGGGTGCCATGCATACCAGGACAGGGATGAGGGGTGTCATGCATACCAGGACAGGGATGAGGGGTGTCATGCATACCAGGACAGGGATGAGGGTGCCATGTATACCAGGACAGGGATGAGGGGTGCCATGCATACCAGGACAGGGATGAGGGGTGTCATGCATACCAGGACAGGGATGAGGGTGCCATGTATACCAGGACAGAGATGAGGGGTGCCATGCATACCAGGACAGGGATGAGGGGTGCCATGCATACCAGGACAGGGATGAGGGGTGTCATGCATACCAGGACAGGGATGAAGGTGCCATGTATACCAGGATAGGGATGATGGGTGCCATGCATACCAGGATAGGGATTAGGGGTGCCTGCATACCAGGATAGGGATGATGGGTGCCATGCATACCAGGATAGGGATTAGGGGTGCCTGCATACCAGGACAGGGATGAGGGGTGCCATGCATACCAGGACAGGGATGAGGGGTTCCATGCATACCAGGACAGGGATTAGGGGTGCCATGCATACCAGGACAGGGATGAGGGGTGCCATGCATACCAGGACAGGGATGAGGGGTGCCATGCATACCAGGACAGGGATGATGGATGCCATGCATATTAGGATAGGTATGAGGGGTGCCATGCATACCAGGATAAGGATGAGGGGTGCCATGCATACCAGGACGGAGGGATGCCAGGCATACCAGGATGGGGATGGGGACCACATATAAAAGAAAGGGGGGCGGCATATATACCAGGATGGGGGATATTGTCAGAATTGGGGGACATTACCCCTATACCAGTGTCAGCAGAAGACCACCTCCCCCTTAAAAGTTCATCATGACCACATTTTTTGCTTAAATTTTTATTTTTTTATTTTCCTCCTCTAAAACCTAGGTGCGTCTTATGGTCCGGTGCGTCTTATAGTCCGAAAAATACGGTACTTGATTCTTGGAGTTATGAAGGCAATTGCCTCAGAGGTCTTTTCTATTATTATATTCCATATTGGCATTTAGCACTCTTTTAGCATTACAATTACTCCATACCATGGTTAGTTGAGTATATTGAGGTTAGACATTTTTGGCCAGTTTCTATTCTATCTTTACGGCCCTATCATAACCAGTGTATTAGTAATTATCATACTTGTAATATAAAAATTGGTTACATATAATGTGAACAGCGGAATGGTTTTTGTACTGTTTCATGGTTTTTGAATTATCTCATTGTTTTCAAGTGATTTTACTATTTTCATGTGTGTTCTTCCTTCTTGTACTAATAAAATTGTATGCTTATCCAAATACAAGGTGTGCACTTCCTTCCTTGCATTGATTCTTTCCTCTCCCTAATACGATATACATGGCACTAGACAACTAGTCCTCTATTGATAATCTTTAGTGTTGAGCGAGTATGTTCTGTTAACCCTTTCTGCGAGTATGCTCGGGCGAGCACCGAGTATTTATTTGTTACACATTCCTCACATGTAATAAATCTGTCAAACAGTCGCAAATCATGCACACGGGAGCGATTCAAGCATATCACGAGCAGCTGTAAATACTCGGCGAAAGGGTTAACAGAACATATTCGCTCATCACTAATAATCTTCTGTTGATAAAAGAGTGATTTTATTGAAACAACAAGTAGCCCACTGAGTGATAAATCGCTGGATCAGGGTCTCAGCCCCTACATCTTGCCACTCTCAGATAAAATAGAAAAAACCTGGGGATGTGGCCTGAAGTGTAATGGTGGAGACATTAATTTTTTAGTCCACTCTGAGAGAACAGGCACAAGCAATTTTATAATCGCTTTATATCGCCAATCCAACTTCCCCTTGGGGTTTCAGAAGATCTCTGCTATCTATAGATGACTCACACTAGTAGATCTGAAGAAGAACTGAGGAGACTGCTAGAATTTTTCTCATGTCTGTGTGACAAAGTCACTGTCAAAGTACTGGAGGGGAGATATGTAGCACTGAGATTAATAGCTGCAGTAACTATAGATAGGAAAGCACACGAGTGGGTTAATCAGCCATCTTTAGTGCTAGGGTGATTAAACACCTGTAGAAAGGGAGGAACTCAGGGGATAAAATCACAGCTTTTCAGAGCATCTGGTGTTGGGAGGATCTGGAGGCACAAGCTCTGGAGCTGTGATGGTCATGTTAAGGAAGGCTAAAACTTGGGTTGTTTTGTTCCTGAAGCGGGCGGTTACACGTAGCAACAAGGACTGTGCCATACGTTATGGTTATGTTTTCTTTTTCCTGTTAGGCCAAGAAGGCCGTGTTTGTTTTTGCTAACATTGCTGTAGTTTATGCAAGTGCTCTTAATAAACTCAGCTGAAGATTTAAAGAGACAGTGTTCCTGTGTACCTCTATGTGCTACTGATGCGCCCTCAGAGCCGTGGGGTACTCGGCAGCCGGGCCTATGGATGACGGTAGGGGATATCACGGTGGCGGGCCCGGTCCGTGGCCCAGGGCGGTCAACCAAAAAGGGGATTATTTATAGGGAATTTGTAAAGTGTTCGTGACGCCACCTGTGGAATGCGGCCAAAGGGAGCCGCCGCTGCGGAGCAGTCCTCTGAGGCTGATGTTACTGCAGCAAGGATGGTGTGGCTCTCCACAGGAAGAGCTACTTCCAGGGCAGTGTAGGGGTTGTTGGTTGCACTGGGCGTTGTAGTGCAAGGGGGGGAGATGACACAGGTGAAATAATGGACGGAGGCAGTGCGGTGCAGTCATCCGAGTCTTTACTCACAGTTGTTAACTTCCTCAGGTCTCACTGTCCAGCTTACAGCCTCCCACGTCGCGCTGCGTTCACCAGAACGAGGGTTCAGCTCTTCCTCAGGGAGTTTAGGAGCACCTGACGGAACCCCGCTTTCTTGTGTTCCTCTCTAGACCGTCTTCACGCTGGGTCTTTCTCCCTCCTGCCCTGCGCTTCCCCACTCTCAATCCCGCTCAGGTGCTCTGAAGTCCCTCCTATCTTACTGGAGTTCCCGGACCTGCTTGACCCTCACGGAGATTAGAATGAGGCTTTGGCAACTGAACTATATAAGCCAGAAGCCTCCGGTTTTTCCAGCCGAGACTTGGAGTAACACGACTGGTCCAGGGGCCGGTCCCCTTCTTGCGGCCTATGATCCCTCTGTCTTCTGACAGATTCGGGGCGTACGGGTGCCGCCCTGCACGCGCCGTACCCCCTGGGATCACTTTTACTAGAATGGAGCCTACTCCTCTGCTCCCCTCCTGGGCCTCTATGACTGGGCCCCACTTATGGAGCACTGCTCCTAAGGAGACTCTGCTCCCAGACTGACTTCTCTCACTCTACCTCTACTCCACTGACTGACCTCTCCTCTGCCAACCTAAGATGGCTTCCCTTTTTATACCTACTGTCAAAGTGCTCCCCTAAACTGCTTCCTCCACCCACACCCACTACTGGTTCCCCCTACCTTTGGGTTCCCCCCACTCCAGCCAGGGACAGGGCTCAGCAGCTGCGCACATGCATCTTGCCCTTCCAGCCAGCCTGGAGCAGTGTAGTGTTGAATGTGGGTGTTGGGGTTCCGAGCAGTACTCCCTCCTTACCTGAGAGAAGGAGACACCACACCTCTGGGTGAGGTGCAGTTCCTCTGTGGCGACTGAACCCTCAGGGGCGCCACACAACCAAGTCGATCTACCACAACTGATAATCACAGGAAACAGTCCTCAGCAGGAAGCTTCAAGCCACTTGGCTCTAGTGAAGGTCACTCTAGGATCCCTCTGTCCCTTTCCTCAACCTCCTCACCAAAGGAAATATCTCCATAACAGAGCAGACTGAATCTGTCTGTTCCCAGAGATGAAAACACTGAAGTCCCACAGCCCCCTTCATCCTCCCCAAAGAAGACAAACCTAAAATCAAGTAGGCTGTGATCGCTGCTCAAGCTACCTGCAGCCCCCTCCTCCTCCTGCTCACCAAAGAACAACTCACCACTATCTAACAGACATCAGTGCAGAGCTCCAGTAACTGAACAGATTCCGACCTCAACTGTCAGAAAGGGAAAGAGTCAGCAGTCAGTTGTCGAAGTTAACTATGATGCCATATCTAATCAGAGTCATCAGAACGCTCTTGGCTCTGGTTCACTATTAAACAGTTCACAGAAGCAGGAGCCAAAATAAGACACTCATAATCAGCCTGAAATAAACTGCATCCCTTGTGACATAAACCAAAAAATTGAGCCAGAGCATATGCTGGTATAAGTGCAATGCAAAGTGGCCAATCAGAGGCCAGAAGCTGACGTCTGCCTGCCAGTCACAGGCTGCTCATGGCAGTGATGTCATGCGCTGCCCGTCGGTGGTATGCAGAAGTCAGCTGCCAGATTCAGAAGAGGACGCAGCATTACAGGGGAATGGAGAGAAGGTGAGTAAAATTATTTATTTTTTTATGTCTTAAAGAACAGAGGGGACATATACACTAGGATGGGGGACATATTTACCAAGATGGGCACAGATAGAGGACATACAGTATATACGAGGTTTTTCCCCAGCATGGGAAGCATATATGACTCACCCCCTGGGCCGCACGGGGAACCCGGAACCGGGCCTGTTGTGGGATGCTGGGGGTTGCAGTCTCCGTGTGGCGGTGACCCGGTCCGTGGCTCAGGGTGGTCAAACCAGTGACAGTCTATTGGTATTGTAATTGTCCGACTACGCCACCCGTGGATTGCGGTCAGTGGGGACCGCCGCTGCGCTGCAGACAGCTGAGGCTGATGTTATATGCGCAGCCAAGAATGGGATGACTCCCCACGGGAGAAGTATTGCCTCAGGGCAGCTAGAGTGAATGATGGTAGTTATGGTGTGAGCGTCCTAGTACTAATGGTGCTGGTGCGGCGATGAAACACAGAGACGTGTGGTTGCAGTTTCCAATGCTTTACTCACAGTTCTCATCCAGGTCACTTGTGCACATGAAGGACCGCCTGAGCCGTGCTGCGTTCACCAGGCAAGGGTCTCGACCAACTCCCAGGCAATTCCAGAGCATGGTACAGGGCTCCCTTCTCTTCCCTTCTCTGGCCGTCCCCACCAGTGACCCACCTTTGTCCAGCTTCCTCGGGCCTTCTGTTGGCGAAACCTCTCTCCGGTTTCCCTGACCCTATGTGGTATGCTTTCCTGGTGGATGTAGTGAGGGGTCGCACCAAGATGTGGTCACAACCTCCGGTTTTGGCTGAGGATTAGTCGCCTCCACCAATTTGGGTTCCGGTACCCTGCTCTGCCAACCCTTCACCCTGTATCTCCTGGGCATATGGGGTTCCTTCTGTCCTCGTGTCTCTGGGCCTTTCTCTGTGTTCCTTGCTTCTGACGCGCCCCTGGGCCTGCTGTGTCGCGCAGCGTCTCGCGCTCGGGGGCTTACCCGGAACCGGATCAGATGAGGGTTGTAGTCTCCGAGTGGCGGGGACCCGGTCCGTGCC
This sequence comes from Phyllobates terribilis, assembly GCF_046119375.1. Lineage (NCBI taxonomy): Eukaryota > Metazoa > Chordata > Amphibia > Anura > Dendrobatidae > Phyllobates > Phyllobates terribilis. The sequence continues at coordinate 244,246,057 of NW_027362761.1, read as the reverse complement.
CAGGGAGTCAAACTCAGTGTGTGGCAGTCTTGATAGGTGTTATTTGAGTGTCGACTACGCCACCCGTTGATTTGCAGCTATGGAGCTGCCGCTGCAGGGCAGACCGCTGAGGCCAGTGTAGAATTGTGCAGCGTGATAGTATAACCCCCAACGGGAGGGGTATGGCCTCAGGGCAGCCGACGTGGAAGATGGGGGTAGCAGGAACCACTCAGAGACGGTGCGGTGTAATTCAGGGTCTTTACTGGTAACAACGATAGACCCTCCCGGAGTACTTGCTAGCGAACGGGGCCTGGTCAGTCCTTGAGCAGATGGGATCTCACCTGGCCAGGCGGAGTTGTAGGCCTCCCAAACTGACTGTACTCTTCTGGCTACCTTGCTAGAAGCGGATATAAGTAGCCCACGTCCCTGAGTGTGCCTTGTGGTGCTCACCCGTATGGCCGGTGACTCGGGGCCTTCTAATGGCTTCCGCTCCACGATGGCGGTGCTGGTCCCACGCGTGTGACCTTGCCTTCGGGTTTCTGGGCTTGAGGACCTGAAATCCCCTGCCGGTCGGCTTCTGCTGCTGGGTAAGAGTTAGTCCCCACAGCCTCGGACGCCGGGTCCGGTAAGAAAGCTTCTCAGTCAGGGCAAGCTCTGCAGCTGCCAGCCCCTGACTCGTAGTAGTATTGCTCCCACTGAGCTTCTGCTGTTTCTTCCTATGACTGTTTCTTGTCTCTGCTTCTTCTCTACTCCTAACCCTGCCTCAGCCCCGGGTTTATATAGGGGAAGTTCTTCCCCTCCCAAGACTGGGCAGGAGGTGTGGCATGCACAGGATCCCTGACCAAAGGACCTCCCACCTGCTCTCAGACATAACATTACATTACTGTGGAAACCAGACCCCTGGGGTGCCACATTCCCCCCTAGTGAAATTTAGTACTCCGGGACTAAACATATTTTAGAAAAACATAACAAGATATAACAACAATAATAGTACAATAAGAAGAAACACATAAAGGTGGTCACGGATATCCGTAACCGGGTGCAGTCTTTGAAGAAAGCAAGGTGTCCATTTCACCAAAACAGGGAGACGTAACCAGGTAGGGGTCTGTTCTGCCCCGAGTCCTTAACAGTCTTTAGTCCGTCCTGGGTTACGCTACAACTATGTACACAGGATTCCCGGTAAATCCACCAAAGACTCCTATAAACAACTAGAAACACATAATTATACACAAGCAATAAGAAAAACAGGTAACCACAAATAAAACAACTTATACATTTCAAATCCTCCAACGTGCGGGTAACTGGCCTCTAGTGGCCCTAGTGGACCTACGGAGCTGACTGTCTAGCCCTGAACTACAGGGTGTAGGAGCTGTCAAGGGTAAACTGGGCAGCTGTCTACCGGCTCTTTGGCTCACTAGGGGTACGGCAGGCTCACTATAAGCAGAGGGTTGATCCTCCTGTTCTGCTTGTGTGGAGTCTTCTGCCTCCTGGACCGGCTGCTCTTCCAGCTCTACCTGTCGCTCCGTAGGTGCTTGGGACGCGGGTTGGAGGAAGGTGAGTACGGGTACCACAACTGCGCCATTGACTTGAGTCCAAGACCGAGGGAAGTCTCCGAGCACAGTACTAACCATGTCTTCCCTTTCCTCTACGGGTCGAGGGTCTTCTTGTTCCTCTTCAGGGTTCCGTAGCTGTTCGGGACACTTCTTCAGGTGATCCCGGGATACAATGGTTGTGGTTTCCCCTCCGTCTTTACTGATGGTACAGACCTTTGGGTTGTCGTGGCTTGAGGGCAGTACGGTGTACGGGTCCTTCTCCCACTGGTCGTCCAACTTGTGGAGCCGTCTTTTTCTCTTCAAGACCTGCTCTCCGGGTACCAGGGGAACAGCGGGAGCATACTGGTTGTAAGTTTTCTCTTGTCTTTCCCTAGCCTGACAGAGACTTCGCTCCACGCTCTCCTGTACTCTCCGGTACTGCTGCTGCCTCTCTGTGTCCCAGTCTGCTTCTGGTGAAGTGTCCTCGGGTGTCAGGACTCCCATTTCCAGGTCAACAGGTAACTTACCAGGTCTCGCCCTCATTAGGTAAGCCGGGGTACAGTTGGTGGAACCTACCGGGATGTGGTTGTATAGGTCCACCAGATCGGGCAGCTTCTCAGGCCACAGACCACGTTCTTCCAGGGGCAACGTTTTCAGAAGATCCATTACCACCTGGTTCATTTTCTCACAAAGTCCATTAGTTTGCGGATGATAGGGTGTCGTCCTTATCTTCCGGCAGCCATACAGAGTGCAGAATTCTTGGAAGACCTCCGCTTCAAAGGCAGGTCCCTGGTCTGTCAACACTTGGTCCGGGTACCCGTGTGGACGGCAGAAATGCTGCTGGAAGGCTCTAGCTGCTGTTCGAGCTGTTAAGTCCTTGACGGGGACGACAACCAAGAACCGGGAGTAGTGATCCACGATGGTTAGTGCGTAGACGTAGCCACTTCTGCTTGGGGTCAGTTTTACATGATCCAAGGCTACCAGTTCCAACGGCTGCCGGGTGACGATGGACTGCAGGGGAGTCTTCTGGCTGGCACGGTCCTTCCTTCTTAGGTTGCACGGGCCACAGTCTCTGCACCACCTCTCGATGGTTCCCCTCATGCCTACCCAGTGGAACCGCTCGCGCAGCAGGAACTCCAGCTTTTTCCATCCGAAGTGTCCAGCCCCGTCGTGGTATGCCTCCATCACCATGGCTGCGTCTCTTCGTGGCACCACTACTTGCCAGATTAGTTCATGCGTCCGGGAGTTAACCATTCTGCGGCACAACTTCCCCTTGTAAAGGAACAGTCTACTCTTTTCTGCCCACAGTTGCTTGGCTTCCTCCGGAGCGTCTGGGTCAAGGCGAGCCTCTGGCCGAGTCAGCATCTCCTTTACCAGCCGGACGGCAGGGTTGCTGTCTTGCGTTTCCGCCCAGTTGTAGTGAGGCAAGGGGTTAAACGTAGCGGCTTGCTTACTCCCTACCCGGTGGGAACACTGGATAGTCCCATGACGGTGGAACGCAGGGAGTTCGACTTCTTCCAGTTCCTCTGGATCTTCTCCTACGTCCGGTAGATTTGGCATCCTGGACAGGGCGTCCGCGTTGGTATTGGAGCGTCCTGCCCGGTATTTGATTGTGAACTCGTAGTTGGACAGACGAGCCATCCATCTCTGCTCTAGGGCACCGAGTCTTGCTGTGTCCAGGTGTGTCAACGGGTTGTTATCCGTGTACACGATGAACCGGGAAGAAGCGAGGTAGTGCTTAAAGCGTTCGGTGACTGCCCACACCACTGCCAGGAACTCTAGCTTAAAGGAGCTGTAATTCTCCGGGTTTCTCTCGGTGGGTCGCAGTTTTCGGCTGGCGTAAGCGATTACTCGTTCTTTCCCCTGCTGGATCTGGGACAGCACAGCTCCTAGCCCGATGTTACTTGCGTCAGTGTAGAGGATAAAGGGCTGGCTGTAATCGGGGTACGCCAGGATTTCATCCCCCGTGAGGGCCATCTTCAGCTGGCGGAAGGACTCTTCTTCTAACTTCTCCCATCTGAAGGGCGGCTTCTGGTTCTTGGCCTTCCGGGACTGGCCTATCAGGAGGTCCTGCATGGGAGCTGCCTTTTTGGTGAAACCGGGGATGAATCTGCGGTAATAGCCTACCAACCCAAGGAACTGCCGCACTTCCTTTATACTGGAGGGACTTGGCCATTCCTTAATTGCGGTGATCTTATCAGGGTCGGGAGCCACTCCGTCAGCGCTCACCACGTGTCCCAGGTACTGCACCTTTGGCTTCAGGAGGTGACACTTAGAGGGTTTCACCTTCAGGCCGTAACTTGCCAGGGCTTCGAACACTTCCGCCAGATGTTTCAGGTGGTCCTCATAAGTCTTGGAATATACGATGACATCGTCCAGGTACAACAGGACCGTCTCGAAGTTTTTGTGTCCCAGACAGCACTCCATTAATCGTTGGAAGGTTCCGGGTGCGTTACAAAGTCCAAACGGCATACAGGTAAACTCGCTAAGTCCCATCGGGGTGGTGAATGCGGTCTTCTCCCGGTCCGCCTCTGCTACAGGAACCTGCCAGTACCCGCTAGTGAGATCCAAGGTAGAGAAGAAGTTAGCAGATCTTAAAGCAGCCAAAGACTCCTCTATCCTTGGTAAAGGGTACGCATCCTTGTGTGTGATACGATTGATTTTCCGGTAATCTACACACATCCTCATAGTGTTGTCTTTCTTTTTGACTAAAACTAGTGGGGCTGCCCAGGGGCTACAGCTATCCCGGATTACCCCAGCCTCCTTCATGTCTCTAAGCATCCCCTTGGCGTGTTGGTAATGTGCAGGGGGTACGGGTCGATACCTCTCTTTTATGGGAGGATGATCTCCCGTGGGGATGCGGTGTTCTACCCCCTTAACTCGCCCGAAGTCTAACGGGTGTTTACTAAACACTCTCTCATACTCTTGAACCACCCGGTAGACTCCCTGTTTCTGGTGGGAGGGAGTGGAGTCAGTTCCCAAGTGTAGTTGCTGACACCAATCCTCCATTACTTTCTTAGAGCCGTTACCTTCCTCCGGGTGAGATGGAGGCAAGGGTTCCACAGACTGTATAGAGTTTTGGTTGATGGTATATAATTTGGCTAGCGTGGCATACCGGGGTAGGTATACTTCCCTCTTCCCGATATTTATTAGGCGAACGGGCACCCTCCCATGGCGTACATTAACCACCCCCCGTGCTGTCAAAATGGTGGGCCTACTGTCTGAGTAAACTGGTTCTACCATTGCCTGGTAATCCCTACCTCTCGGACCAATAGCTGCCCGGCACCAAATCATCATTTCACTTTTTGGGGGCATGGCAATAGGGAAAGGGTCACACATTCTTACGCTACCAATCTCACCGCCGGAGAGTTCCACCTGTTGCCGTCGCATCAGTGCCCGGATCTCTTTCTGGAGCACTCGCTGCTCGCCGGAGCTGGCGTTCTTGGCAACCTGTTGTAAAAGGAAAATCACCTCTGCAAGACAATTTTCAATTACATTAGTTCCTAGCGTTATCTTTGGGTGACTCTCGTGTTTGTCAATGTCTACAATAATCAGTCCCTGTGCTGCCAGTTCGACTCTACCAATTTTAATGGTCGCCTCTTTAAATCCGATCTGTGGCACGGGCTGACCATTGCTGGCGATGATACTCAAGTCGTCGTCAGGGTAGCGGGTTATATCCGAGTCATTCCAGTACTGCTTGAAGAGCACGTACGGGATGGTGGTGACCTGTGACCCGGTGTCCAGTAGGGCACTCATAGGGATGCCATCCAGTACCACAGGCAAGACTGGACGCCCTCCGACATATTTGTCGCGCCAGTTCGATGGGCCTGGTGGTCTTTTTCCTGGGGGTTGGCCCTCTACCCCCAGGTTGTGCCAGTTTAAAGGACAGTACCTTGCCATATGTCCGGGTTGATTGCAGCGGCGGCAGATGGGTCGTCCGTCCTCGTTGTACCGGTCACTGGGTCTTCCTCTGGCCGATGGGGTCCTCCTTGGTCGACGCCACGGGATGTTCTCCGGTCCGGATGCCAGCTGGATCTTCCCTGGAGTGGAAGCCTGTAAAGACTGCACAGTTCGGGTTAACGCAGCAACGCTTTTAGCTAGCTCTTGGACCTGATGGTGCAGGTCTGGAGCCGGGTCATTGTTCAAAGCCTGCGCATCAGCCCCTACAGGCCCTGCCGACAAGGGCGCCGCCTCCTGGTGGTAAGTGATAGCTGGGCGCCTGTGGGTCACAACGCCATCCGGTGCCGGTTCTCGGAGCACCCGGATGGCTCTGTCCTTGAACTGTGCAAATCCCAGATGAGGGTCCTGTAGGGCCATTGCCCGCAACTGGGTTCGGTGGGCATTGCAATATAAACCCTCTATAAATTGTTCAGTCAACAGCCTGTCCTCGTCTCCCACGCCGTCAGGGTCGGTCTGCTTAACGGCTCTCAGGGCCTCTTGTAGGTTCAGGGCATAGTCCCTTATACTCTCATGGGCCCGCTGTTTGCACCCGTAGAATCTAAGCTTGATCTCGACTGAGGTGCGGGTATCAAAGGTGTCCCTCAGCCGGGTTAGTATCCCTGCGACAGTCCTCCCCCCAGGTGGCCAGGACTTTACCTCCCTTCGGGCTGCTCCGGTTAATTGGGCCACCAGGATGCTCACTTTTTGCTCTTCTGTGAGGGGGTACACCTGGAAGAGGCTATCCAGCCTTTCTCTAAAGTCCTGCAGGGTATGTGACTCCCCTGAGTACTGGGGTAGCCAGGCTGCCCCCGGGATATAGGGCATGGTGAAAGGCATGACCGCGACAGCGGTGGCGCTGGCGGGGGTTGAAGCGGTGAAGCTCTCCTCCGTATCCGACATCCTTCTCCCCCCTAGTGGACCGTGGCCTACCTTGCGATGATCCTCTTCCGTAGGCCGCGGCTCCGCAGTGGATCGTCAGGGTTGAGGACCTTCCGTCGCGCTCCTGTGACGTCGGCGTCTGCTGGGCTCCTTCCAGGACCTTACGCAACGTCCGGACGTGAGGCGGGGCTTCAGTTCTCGCGGGCTTTTCGGAGTCCACGCCCCTCTTCTTCCCGCGCGGCGTCCTCAAGATGGCGTCCAACGGCGGGAAAACTCCACGGATGGCGGGAAGAAGGCTGAAGATGGCGCCGGATGGCGGGAATCTTCACAGATGGCGGGAAGAAGGCTGAAAATGGCGCTGGATGGCGGGAATCTTCACCACAGGTGAGTTTGAAAGTCTCTTTTTCAGGCACGCAGTACCCGGTGGTTGCGGGCACGAAATCCTGCCGACTACGCCAAAGTTGACGCGCCCCTGGGCCTGCTGTGTCGCGCAGCGTCTCGCGCTCGGGGGCTTACCCGGAACCGGATCAGATGAGGGTTGTAGTCTCCGAGTGGCGGGGACCCGGTCCGTGCCCAGGGAGTCAAACTCAGTGTGTGGCAGTCTTGATAGGTGTTATTTGAGTGTCGACTACGCCACCCGTTGATTTGCAGCTATGGAGCTGCCGCTGCAGGGCAGACCGCTGAGGCCGGTGTAGAATTGTGCAGCGTGATAGTATAACCCCCAACGGGAGGGGTATGGCCTCAGGGCAGCCGACGTGGAAGATGGGGGTAGCAGGAACCACTCAGAGACGGTGCGGTGTAATTCAGGGTCTTTACTGGTAACAACGATAGACCCTCCCGGAGTACTTGCTAGCGAACGGGGCCTGGTCAGTCCTTGAGCAGATGGGATCTCCCCTGGCCAGGCGGAGTTGTAGGCCTCCCAAACTGACTGTACTCTTCTGGCTACCTTGCTAGAAGCGGATATAAGTAGCCCACGTCCCTGAGTGTGCCGTGTGGTGCTCACCCGTATGGCCGGTGACTCGGGGCCTTCTAATGGCTTCCGCTCCACGATGGCGGTGCTGGTCCCACGCGTGTGACCTTGCCTTCGGGTTTCTGGGCCTGAGGACCTGAAATCCCCTGCCGGTCGGCTTCTGCTGCTGGGTAAGAGTTAGTCCCCACAGCCTCGGACGCCGGGTCCGGTAAGAAAGCTTCTCAGTCAGGGCAAGCTCTGCAGCTGCCAGCCCCTGACTCGTAGTAGTATTGCTCCCACTGAGCTTCTGCTGTTTCTTCCTATGACTGTTTCTTGTCTCTGCTTCTTCTCTACTCCTAACCCTGCCTCAGCCCCGGGTTTATATAGGGGAAGTTCTTCCCCTCCCAAGACTGGGCAGGAGGTGTGGCATGCACAGGATCCCTGACCAAAGGACCTCCCACCTGCTCTCAGACATAACATTACATTACTGTGGAAACCAGACCCCTGGGGTGCCACACTTCCTTTCTCCTCTGTTCCAGTTCCTTTCTTACTTTCTTTTCCGTTCCTTCTCCTCTCTCTTTCTGCTGTTTCTGGCCTCCACTCCAGGCCTGCCTCTGGAGCTGGGCCCAGACTGAGCCACAGCTCCCTGTCAGCCTTCTCTGGCTGAACTCCTGACTGAACTGACTACGGGACTGAACACTGTTCTAAGATGGTGCCCACCTTATATACCTCCCTCTATGTGTGAGCCCAGGTGACTAGCAACCAATGGGCTCCTACCTATGCCCAGAGACCCACCCCTATCTGCTCCTACACCACTGGGTGTACTTTCCCCTCCCCACTCCAGCCAGGGACAGATGCTGTCGTGCCTGCACTTCTGTCTAGTGGGAGCACCGTTGAGCTGTCCCTCGGAAATGGGGTATGTGTGGTGCATGCAGCTTACTGAGTCTTGGTCCACACTCCATCCTTACCCGGGAGTGGAATACCACACCTCTGGTTTGAGGTGCAATACCCCTGTAGCAGCCGAGCCCTCGGGGTGCTACATATATACCAGGATGTGGGTCATATATACCAGGATGGGCCCAGATGGGGGACATATAAACCATGATGGGCTCAGATGGTGGACATATATACCAAGATGGGCCCAGATGGGGGACATATAAACCATGATGGGCTCAGATGGAGGGACATATATACTAGGATGGGGGACATATATACCAGGATGGAGACATATATTCCAGGATGGGGGACATTTATACCAAGATGGGCCCAGATGGGAGACATATATACCATAATGGGCCCAGATGGTGGACATATATACCAAGATGGGCCCAGATGGTGGACATAGATACCAAGATGGGCCCAGATGGAAGACATATATACCAAAATGAGCCCAGATGGGGGGACACATAAACCAGGAATGGGCCCAGATCTGTGACATATATACAAAGATAAGAGGCATATATACCAGGATGGGTCCAGAATGGGAGACATATATACCAGGATGGACCCATGATGGGAGGCATATATAACAGAATGGGCCAAGGATTGGGGACATATATACACGAAAGGTGCCCTGGATGGGAGACATAAATACCAGGATCGGGGACATATATACAAGGATGGGCCCAGGATGAGGGATATACATACCAGGAAAGGGCCCAGGAAAAGGGACAGATATATCAGGTTGGATCCAGGATGGGAGACATATATACCAAGATGGGCATAGGATGAGATACATATTTACCAGGACAGGCCTAGGATGGGAAACATACATACTAGGAAGGTGCCCAGAGTAAGGGACATATATACCAGGATTTGCCTAGGATGGGAAATAAATATATCAGGATGGGCGATATATATACCAGTATAAGGGACATATATACCTGGAAGGGGAAAATTAGTACAGGATGGGGGACAATATTATATAATGGGGGAGGGGGTGCAACAAATATGTCCTTGTAGGATTTAGAATTCTACAAAGGTCCATACATCTGACCAACATGTGTGGAAAGGGGGGGGGGGTGTCCAGGTCCAAAACTCGCACCGGGGCCCATCAGACTCCAGTTATGCCATTGGTAATACATATTTAACTACTTACTAAAGGGTACTTGCTCATTTTGTTTTTATCTTAGGTTATATTCCCTGTGACATGCCTAATACGCTAAAGTAGAAGAACAGACCTTGTGGGAAATAAAGTGTCTTAACTCACTAATGCTTATGACACTCTTGCTGACATGCATTACTCCTTACAAAAAGATGTGGAAACACTAAAATTGAAAACTGCAAATTTAGAGGACAGAAGCAGAAGAAGCAATTTAAAATTTAGAGGAATTCCAGAAACTGCCTCTCCCCCTTCTCAGTTGTCATTTTACCTACAAAATCTGACCAAGCAACTGAATCTGGACCTTCATTACCGTGACTTCATTATAGACAGAGCTCATAGGATTCCCAAACCTAAACATGGGCCTCCTACGGCTCCTAGGGATAATTTTGCCCACTTTCACTTTCACACAGCTAAATAAGCCCTCTTCTCATTTAGCAGGAAAATAAAAATTTCTTCCTGTCCCTTTTGTTGAAATCTTGATATTTATTGATTTATCTGAATCGAGCTTTATGGCTAGGAGATTCTTTGCCCCTGTTACACAAGCCTTGAAAAAAGCCCACCTAACCCGTAGATGAGGTCACCCGACAAAGCTCATCATACCTAATGATAGAAACAATTTTTTGGCTGATACAGTAGAAGAAACCCTAAAAATTGCTCATAAATAATCTGTTCTGTCCATCTCCTATGGACACATGAAATGCTCAATCTGATGTTTTTGAAAGTCCCTAATTTTTTTTTCCAGTTCTCTGGGAACATTTTCTTACAGTTCAGGCTCATAGTCTTCAACTCTCCCCCTCACCTCCAGTGCTTTCTTCTTCTGAAGCCAATTTCTTCCCATTCCTGGTGACAGCAAGAAGTGGGTGTTACATCATTACTGAGGTGAACTTTACCCCAAATAGACTGACTCTTACCAACATGTCAGTACAGATGGGTCTTAAGACCCTTTATTTGTTTATTGTTTTTGTTTTTATTTTGTTGTCAGATACCCTCGCACCCCAGATCTAATTGGCTCAGCAAATTGGTCTGACAATTATCTAATCATAACTTCCATCCATTTGGGATTAACTAATATTAATACTAAAAATTAGAGAAAAATCTCTTTTTTATTTTCTCTTCCATCACTGGCTGTCATAATTAACCAGCCCGATATCTTGTTGAAAATTAGAGATGATTAGCAAATGAAAGCATCTTTCTCATTTTCAGCACCCCAAAATTAGTTACATTCAATTGTTTCTTTGACTGAACCAATTTGGCTGTAGACCAGTGATCAGTCGAGTGTACAGTACTGGTAAGAAATAGACATTTTTTTTAGTGCCATACTTGCTAGCACACCAGCAAGAGTCACACTGGTGCCCATATAGAAGAGAATTTGGACAGTAGGAACAAGTTACTTGGCATGTATGACACCCAGGACTGAACACATTACATGGATGTTCTGATAGGATATGAAAAGAGCACCAGGGGATGCCATAGCAAGAATGCAACAATAATATCTAGATACATGAGCAATTAGGAATAATTCTGACTGAAAATTGTTCCTCTTTGTGTTATCTAATATTTATCAATACACAATCCCTTTAAACTGTGGATTTGAGTTGTGGTCATAATTTAATCATAGCACAGGTCTGCGACTTAAAAGCTGTTTGATTATTTTCATATAATTTCCATGTATTTTAGTGTTTTGATAACACAAGAAATATTGAAAAAAATCCTAAACGTCCGGCCCTTCCATAAAACTATAGGTTCTTCTGCAACCTCTGGTGTGAATCATCGGCAGGCAGCTTATTTTCTTTCCCCATTAACATCAATTTGAACTGCGTGATTGGCTGGTGGCAGTCAGGTGGTTAGTGACATAATGAAAGGTCCTCATGCTTTCAAGAAACTTGCATTGAAATTTCATTCATCTGTATGAGGGTGACCAGGATGGTCATGCGCCTCTTCTCTCTTAATGCACATAATGCTGTGTTCTATGTTTATATATGAGCATTCATACGATCTAATGTCTGATGGGTTACTTATAGGTTCAATATAGGTTGGTGTATGTAGACTATTAGAATGATAGAAGAAGTAGTGCAGAGGTGGGCACTGTATCAGAGTATGCAGTTATGGTTAGGAAAGAGTTAAGGGGTTTAGGAGCTGCTCCAATGTGGAAGGAGTTTAGTGAAGAAAGGAGTCACTTCCTGATTGCAGGCAGAGTGAGTTGAGTGAGGAACAGTGACTAGTGAGGACATGTCAGGAGGACACAGGAGAAAGTACAGGAGAAGGGTGTGTGTGTCACAGTCTTGGAGGTTTTGGACAACCTTATCTGAAAGGTGAAAGCGAACAGTCTAGACAGTGGGGACAACAGGAACAGAAGTACATGAAGAGATCAATGTGGGAACTTCACAGTACACGCCAAGACAGGACAGCCTCATCAGGGAGGTGGATCCAAGCAGGTCAGGCAGTGGGACAGAGAATGGAGTTACCCAGAGAGCTGGCGCGCTCGGCATTGGTCTTCATGTCCAAATCGGTGTCCGTGTGTTTCATCGCTGGTAAAGTGCTGCTGTATGTGAAGAGATCACAAAGAGACTGTATCACTTGTTACTCCCTGTATGTGACTGTGGCTGCAAGTAAAGAAGTTTTTACGTGTTTAAGCTGGTCTGGTTTTCTCCTTCTGAAGGTTAAAAGACTCAACACCCGGGAAGGCGGGTCAGAAGTGAGTATGGAGGTCTCCTCCACGGAAGCACCAAAACACACACACACTCAGGGATTCTCCGAGTTCCCTTTTTCTGTAGCGGGCCAGGGTGAGGATTTAATCACTGAAACTGACGTGCCACTTGCCACCAACTGCCACCCTGCCCCCTGTTACATTTTGACACCCCGGCCCGCTACACATCAACCGTGTTTCCCCAAATTAGCGTTATGGCTTTGCGGAAGTGTATTAATTCGCCTGACCGTTTCTGTTTCATTTGTGGTAAAAATACAGTGTTGAATAAACAGCTGAATATTACAGACTTTGTGAAAAAAGTGTACTTCGAATACTTCGGACTAAAACTTAGAGATCAAGATAAAGTTTGGGTGCCTTATAAAGTGTGCAAACGGTGTGTTGAGGACCTCCGAAATTGGTTCAAGGGTAAGAAAAAAGCTTTCCATTATGGGATTCCTATGGTATGGTGAGAGCAAAAGAACCATAGTGATGACTGTTACTTTTGTTCATGCAATGTGAAAGGGTATAATTCCAAATGGAAGCATTAAATTTCATACCCCAATCTTCAGTCAGCAATTTGTCCCATCCCCCATGGCACAGGTATACCAGTACCTAAGACCCCTACTACCTTGGAAGAGATACCTAGCTCCGATGAAGGTGGAATCATACCTTGGAATTGGTTCTTCGTAAACTTAAATATGAAGACCACGGTTGGCAAGTATGTGGGGATTTGAAGGTCTTGTGCATGCTGCTTGACCAACAAGTTGGGTATACCAAATACCCTTGTTTTCTGTGTCTGTGGGACAGTCGAGACCAATAAAGTCACTGGACCGAGTTGGCAGCTGAGGGTGCTCACAGTCAGTGAAAAAAATGTCCTCCGAGAAGCTTTGGTACTTCCCTATGAAGTTATTTTACCACCTCTCCACATAAAATTGGGCTTGATGAAGCAATTCGTAAAATCACTTCCAAGAGATGGGGAATGCTTCAAATACTTGGTCACCAAGTTTCCAAGCCTCTCGGAGGCAAAATTGAAGGAAGGTGTGTTCGTCGGACCTGGACCAGACATTAGAAGGCTTATAGCTGATAAAGAATTTGTCAATAACATAACAGATCCTCAAAAAGAAGGGTGAATTGCATTTAAAGAGGTCATAGAGAATTTTTTACGGAATAACATTTAGGGAAAATATATATTCTTGTACCGTGTTAGCCAGTAGATAGAAAAATATTTAGATTTGAGAGTCCTCAGTGGTTGATACAATTTAATGGCTAACTGAAAAGATGGTAACAAATTGCAAGCTTTCGAGACTACGCAGGTCTCTTCATCAGGCATAGTATAACACAAAATCTGAAGAATTACATATTTATACACAATAAGACACAAAAATAATGCAATAGATAAGACAGGTGATGGAAAGCAGAGTTATTATGGAAGAGATAAACAGTTCTGGCTATAAATATTTTAGCAGTTAATAGATAAGGAGTGTGAAGGTTTTATTGTCCTGTGACTAGGTCCAGTGTTTTGATGGCCTAACAAGTCTGAGGGGCATATTCCTTAGTTAATGTAGAATGACATAAATCCATGCGACACATTCATTGCTGCTCTGAAAGTGTCAAAGGTCATCATCAGTTTATATTCTGAGATTCTTCTTTCTCTCTGAGATTTGAAGTTACCTTTTAATACCAGTAATTTCATGTTTGTGATGTTGTGATCAGGGGAAAAAAATGCTTGGCTACAGGTAGATCTATTCTTTTTTTCTTTTATTGTGTGGCGATGATGATTCATCCTTGTCCTAAGTTTTTGCCCTGTCTCCCCTACATAAAGACCCCCAGCTGGACATTTGGTACATATAATTAAGCACACTACGTTAGATGTGATACAGCTGAAAGTACCTGGGATCTTATAGTCCTGATGTGAATTGGGCATCTTTATCTCGTCTGTGGTCATTATTAACGGACAGGTTTTATATTTTTTCTGGTTGCAAGGAAAGATACCTGTAGCTAGTGGAGATGACAGGGAGCTTCTGACAATGATGCTTCTTAGATTTTGGGGCTGCCTGAAACACAGAAGTGGGGGGTCTGGAAATATGGATTGTAATCGAATGCTGAAAGCATTTCAAGCTTTTTGTTGCCTGATGACGAGTTCGAAAGTGCATTTCCTCCATTCCCACCTTGACTACTTTCCTGAAAATTTGGGAGCTGTGAGTGAAGAGCAAGGTGAACGATTCCACCAGGAAATTAAAGAGATGGAAAGAAGATACCAGGGAAAATGGAGCATTACAATGATGGCAGACTACTGTTGGATGCTTCAGAGAGACATTCCAGATGCTACTCAAAAGCGTAAATGTACCAACAGGAGCCTCACAGGGAAAAAAAAATCGATTTTAGTGAGTGTTAGGCTGCGTGCCCACTATGTGTTTTTCAAGCGTTTTTGCCGTGGAGTTTCCGCAGCGAAAACACTTAAAAAATGCTTGGTAATACGTGCCCCATGGTCCCCAATGATAATCCGCAAGTGCTGTGCACATGCTGCGGAAATTTCCGCTGCGGATTATCATTGCGGAAAAATACGCAGCATGTCCATTAATTTTGAGGACACGCAGCGTAATTGCAGTCATTGACTTGCATTGAAACGCTTAATATCCGTGTCAGCACATTTGCACACACGGATGTTAAGCGATTCTATGTGCGGATGGTACCCGGGTTTGGAGAAGAGGAGACTCTCCTTCAGACCCAGGTACCATAGAACCTGTTAAAAAAAAATAAAATATAAAGATTATACTTACCTTCTGATGGCCCCCGGTCTCCTCAGCGATGCGTCCGGTCTGTTGTATGGGTCGCGGTGGTGTGAGGACCTGCCATTACGTCATTTAGTCATGTGACAGGTCACACGACCGCTGACGTCGGCGGTCGTGTGACCTGTCACATGATTCAATTACGTTATCGCAGGTTCTTCACAACACCGCGACCCATACAACAGAGCGGACGCATCGCTGAGGAGACCGGGGGCCATCGGAAGGTAAGTATAATCTTTATTTTTCACCATTCTTATTCTTTTTTTTTAACTATTACTTGGTCACACTATATAAATCCATGTCGGTTGCATAGATTTATATAGTGTGACCAAGTTGTCAAGCACTTTTCCAAGTGATGCTAAAATCGCTTGGAAAAGCTCTTGATAACCCGCATGCAGAAATGCATGCAAAGACGCTTCACAAACGCTTCTACCTGGCGGGAAAAACGCATGTAAAATCCACATGCGTTTTTCCTGCCAGGGAGAAGCGGAAAAAATATGCAGCATTTCTGCATCGTGGGCACATAGCCTTAGTGACATAATTTCAGTTCAAAAATGATTTTCATGAAAAATGTGTAAAAAAAAATAAAAATTTTATAAATCTATTTTCATCTATTTTGCAGTATTGCCTTATTTATTATTATTATTTATTATTATAGCACCATTAATTCCATGGCGCTTTAAATGTGAAAAAGGGGTATACGTAGCAGATAACAAGTATAATAGTTGGAACAAAAACAAGTCACTGACTGGTACAGGAGGAGAGAGGAGAGAGAGGACTCGGCCCGCGAGGGCTCACAATCTAGAATAGTTACCTAAATTGTCAAGAAACGTGATGTCTGGAGGTCATTTTCGGATTCAGCGCACCAAAAAACATAAAGATTCCGTGGAATGACCAAAATAGCTCTTGATATTTTATATTTTTGCAGACCTGTGTAATTCTTTTTGTTACTGAAAATGTAATTGTTTTAATGAATAAGAAATGAATTTTCATCTGTAACTATTCTTTCAGACAACAAAATGAATAATTGTAACCATTCTCTTTTTTATAAATCAAAGTTTGGCAAACAAGAGGAGTCATTTATTACCATGAAATTATATTCTTCTGTCCAGACCTAGAAAACTAAGCATCACTAGATGGCACTATAGTGTTAGTACAGAATTCACGTCTAGATCTCGCTGATGACTAGTGGGTGGGATCATCAGAAATATGAAAACTCACTCACTGACACCCATCACTCATGTACATACAGTTATTTCAAAGTAGCTTTTTTTTAAAATGTCAAGATGGAATATGTTTTTCTTCAAGGCCACATTAATTTTCTTTTTATGTAAGTATTTGTCTTGTATGGGATTTATGTTGTATGGATTTTATATTATAGATTCTATGTCATTTAGATTCACTAAAATGTCACATTCAAGGCAACTAAATGACATACCATCTTAGGTACATACTGTAGTCATTCAGTGGTTTCCAATCTGGAGCTCTCTTGATTTTTGCAGAACTTTGACTACCAGTATGCCCTGACAGCTGCAGATGGGAGTTGGGAATCTGCAATGGCCGGAGAACCACAGATGGGAGACGCTGCTCAACATTATACTATGTGTTATAGTTACATCATCAGTGAATTATTTACTAATTTCATGTATGTTTTTTAGGTTTTTTATGCTCCTGTAATATTATACAGAAAAACAAGACGTTATAGCAGGAAAACATTGTAATCTTGAATGTGACCACGCCGCTATATCTTCTAGGGACTACATCCACTGATACAGGATGATTCCCGGTGGAGCACAAGTATTTCTAATCAGTGGCTATCAGGACGAGCAGGACAATAGGTTTAATATAACCTTTGGCAAAAACAGAAAGTCCAGTGTCCTCTATATACGGGATGTGAAGCCTGAAGACAGCGCTGTGTATCTGTGTGCTCAGAGTGACACAGAGCTACATACAGATTTCCTGCCAGTATAATAAAACCCTCTATGAATACTTTTGCTGTAAAGCACAGTATAATACTAGAATTACTCCTATGCTGATGATCAAGTTTTGAGAATTAGTACTAGCGGAACTTTGCTCAAATTGGAAAAGATGACCACCTGTCCATCTGTCACCTCAACTGTTTGCTGCTACTAATCTCTAGCCTCAGCAGCAAATATGTGCAAACTAACATCACACCATAACCAGACTATATATTACCTCCACATAGTGACCAAATAATACTACATACAGGGAATAAATACCGCCACACCATGACCAGACCACTAGTCATGAGCGAGCACTAAAATTCTCGGCTACTACTCATTGCTCAAGTAAAGCAAATTGGAATGCTCAAGTGGAGTGATCAATCCGAGCAACGAGCACAATGTAAGTCTATGGGAAACTCCAGCATTTTTCTGGTGCCTCCCCCTTCCCCCTGGTGGTCTGCAGAGGGTCTAAAAATTGCCCAAGCCGATGGGAACAGTACTCAAATGACATGTGTAAGGTTGCTGCCGGACAGGTCGTGGACGGAAAGTATGTGTCCCCAAAGCACCAAGCTTCGGTGATGTAGGAACCGGAGAAGCAGGCTCCAGCACATATAGTGGTAAGAGGGAGTTAATGGCCCGGATTAAAGGGCCAGGTTTTACGAGCAGCTGAAAGAGCTGGGGGGGGGGGGGGGCAGCTGCTCACTTACCTCCAGTCCAGGTCTTGTCTCAGTCTGTCTGTGTGATGTGCTAGGTGAGCAAGCCTTGCATGTGCTGCTCAGATTCTGCTGGAGGCAGAGAAAAGTACTTCATTTAAACAGCTGAGGCCAAGCTGTATGGACTTGTTATTTTGAGTTTTGCTTCTGTAAGACCTTTTTTGTGACAGAAAGAGGCTGTTATCATTTTGTTACCCTGACCGTTTTATAGACTTGACTTGGAATAAACCGTCTGTTTGTTTGCACCAACGAACTGCATTCCTGTGTGAACCTGCGCCTACCACAGAGTTGACTCGGGGGGGACTCTTGAGGAAGGCACGTAGCGCCGAAACGCGCGTCGGGGATACACACACGGAGTGTGCTCTTTTTCCCCTTACAGAGGTAAAAAAGTCTTTTGACTTACATCCATATTTATATATTGTGGGGATAGTGTATGTGACCATCTGTTCATGGTGATGATGCTGCTCTTTTTGATTGAACATTAATGTTCATATGCACACTTGATCTATATAGCGCAGCATTTTGTCCATTCCTATTTTGTTTCAAATAACGGACACTCTCCATGTTATAGTCACACTTCGTGTGATGTTGTGCTTGATTTTAATGTTTTTTACACAATTGTGTATTGATTTATGCAATTATATGTGGATTTATGTGTATCTATCGTCTCCCCAGACTTTCTGTTGTTTAATATTCAATAAAATATTTTTCTATTTTTCTAACCATTGGGCTACCATTGTTGTTTTGTGCTCTGCACTCCTTCCTTTTATTCTTAAAGGGCCAGCAGTCGGCCATGCTTTGTTGTTCCCAATATTAAAGAGTGGGTCTCCTATACTGTTATTGCGTATGCAGTGAATGCAAGGGCTGCCAAAAATTTAGACGCACCCCAATATCCCTTTAAAGACACATAGAGGAGGGCTTCAGTTAAAAAAAATATTCCCATAATAAATGTCTCCTATAGTGGTAATGTCCATACAGTGACTGCAAGGGCTGCCTAAATTTGGGAAATATCCCAATACCAATTTAAAAACACATAGAGGTGGACCTCAGTAACAAAATGTTCCCATTAGAAAGGAGCGGTTCTGCTATACAGTTATTGCGTATGCAGTGACTACAACGGCTGACTAAATTTGGGAAAAACCCCAATACCAATTTAAAGACACATTGAGGAGGGCTTCAGAAAACAAAATGTTCCCATTATAAAGGAGCTGGTCTCCTATACTGGTATTGCGTATGCAGTGACTGCAAGGGCTGCCAAAAATTAGATCGCACTCCAATACCCCTTTGAAGAGACATAGAGGAGGGCCTCAGTAAAAAAAATGTTCCCATTATTAAAGAGTGGGTCTCCTATAATGTTATTGCCTATGCAGTGAATGAAAGGGCTGCCAAAAATTTGGATGCATCTCAATCAATACCCCTTTGAAGAGACATAGAAGAGAACCTCAGTAAAAAAAAATGTTCCCATTATAAAGGAGTGGGTCTCCTCTAGTGGTAATGCCCATGCAGTGAATGCAAGGGCTGCCAAAAAATTGAACGCACTGCAATACCCCATTGAAGAGATGTAGAGGTGGTCCTCATTCAAAAAATTTTTACCATTGTCAAGGAGTGGCACTACTATACTGTAATGCAAAACAGTAAAAACAGTTACCCCTGGGGGTATACATGAGCAAACTGTCAAACTTTTTCTACGGACATCATAAACACCCTTAAAAAAAATTATGTGGGTGTTGCATCACGGTCACCCTGGTGATATGGTGGTGGAGGATGAGGATGAGGAGAAGGAGGAGGACAACAGCTAATAGCCAAAATCAGGAAGCGTATAAACATGTCTGGGTATGAAGAGATGCATGGGAATATACCTCCCAAAAAAAGACACTGGATTTGAGTTTATGATTCGCTGCTATAATTCGGTTGTGTTGAGAAGTCTGGCCCAATCCAGCCTTTGTTCATTTTTATAAGAGTCAGCCTGTCAGCATTTTCAGTTGACAGGTTGATGCGCCTATCAGTTATAATTTCTCCGCCGTCACTAAAAACCCACTCTGACAAAACGCTAGTGGTAGGGCAGGCCAGGACCTCAAAAGCTTAGAGAGCCAGTTCATGCCATGTGTCCAGCTTGGATACCCAATAATTATAAGGCACAGAGGAATCATGGAGGACTTTGGTAGGGTCAGTTAGGTACTCCTTCAGCATCCTCCCAAACTTTTCCCTCCTTGTGAGACTACCCCGCGCATCAGGGCTTGTGCGATGGGAGGGTCTGAGAAAACTGTCCCAGAACTTTGACAGTGTTCCCCTGCCTCTGCTGGATTGGATTTGTGTCTCTCTCACCTGTACTCCTTGGTTGTCCAAGGAACTGTGATCTCTGCCACCAGCATTTTCAGATGGGAATTTTTTTAATAATTCCACAACAAAGGCCTTCTGGTACTGCCCCATTTTAGCAGACTTGTCTGCCGCGGGAATAAGAGATATAAAGTTCTCCTTGTAGCGAGGGTCTAGAAGTGTCACCAACTAGTAATGACTGTCACCCAAAATTTGGACAACGCGAGGGTCACGGGAAAGGCAGCATAACATAAACCCAGCCATGTGTGCCAGACTGCTAACAGGCAAGAATTCCATGTCCTCACCAAGAGGACGACTGACCATGCTCTCCTCGTCATCCTCCTCCTACTTCCTCTCCTCAGGCCATCCACGCTGAACAGACAGTATGACAGTTGTGCGGCTAGTACCGACTAAAGCGCAGGAAACTAGCTCCTGTTCTTCCTCCTCTTCCTCATTGTCTCCCAATCCACATTGGGATGAGATGAAGCTGGGCTGTATGGCATCACCCTATATGATTCCTTGCTCCATCTCATCATGCTCTGCCTGCAATGCCTCCTCTTTAATTATGAGCAGCGTATGTTTCAGAAGACAGAGAAGCGGGATAGTGGCGCTAATTATGGCGTCATCACCGCTCACCATCTTGGTGGAGTTCTCAAAGTTTTGGAGGATGGCACAGATGTCTGACATCCATGCCCACTCCTGAGGTCTTATGTGTGGAGACTGACCTGAGTACCAACGGCCCCGTGGATGCTGGTAGTCAATAACTGCCCTCTGCTGCTCACAAATCCTTCCCAACATCTGCAACGTTGAGTTCCAACGCATGGGGACATCGCACACCAGTCAGTGAGCTGGAAGCTGCAAATTCTGCTGAAGCATGGCAAGGGCGGCGGAAGCTGTAGCTGACTTTCTAAAATGGGCACACACGCGGCATACTTTGACAAGCAGATACGGCAGAACCGGGTAGGTTTTGAGAAACTGCTGACCCAAGACGTTAAGCATATGGGCCAGGCATGGTACGTGTGTGAGCTCGCCTCGCTTCAGAGCCGCCACAATGACCTTGCCATTGTCACGCATTGTCACACATGACACATGACGGCCATTGTCACACATGACCTTGCCTGGCTGTAGGTTCAGCAGTGTCAGCCACAGATTTGCTTGCTCTTTCAGAGCTGTCCACAGCTCTTCAGCTGTGTGCGTTTTGTCACCTAAACATATTGGCTTCAGCACAGCCTGTTGCTTCTTGGCCGAGGCAGTGCTTCTAGCTTCTGACTGATGTGGTCATTTCGGCGTTGGAGGCTGAAGAGGAGGAGGAGGAGGTGCATGAGCTGTAGAATGTGGGGGCAACACTGATTAACCCAGGGCCCGCAATCCTTGGCATTGGGAGGACGTGTTCTGTCCCAAGGTCCAACTGGGTCCCGGCGTCCACTATATTAACCCAGTGTGCCGTCAGTGAGATGTACCTTCCCTGCCCACAAGCAATTGTTCACGTGTCCGTTGTTAGGTGGACCTTCCCAGTAACTATGTTGCTGAGGGCACGGCTAATGTTTTGGGACACGTGCTTGTGTAATGCCGGGACGGCACACTGGGAGAAATAGTGGCGGCTGGGGACCAAAGTACCGAGGGACGGCCGCCACCATCAGGTTGCGGAAAGCTTCCATCTCTATGAGCCTAAAAGGCAACATTTCGAGCACAAGCATTCGCGAAATGTGCGAGTTTAGTAGTGTGGCTTGTGGGGCGTTGGCTGCGTATTTGAACTTGCGTTCCAAGGACTGGGGTAAGTACAACTGAACGCTGCGCTGGGACTAGGACGTGGACGTGCTTGCTGATGGTGCTAGTTGAGAGTGTGCAACAATAGGTGCAGGGTGGGAAGCATCTTCGCACAGGGGATTGGCGCACACACAACAGCGTTATCCTCTTGCCCCGCTTGAAGCTGGCTGAGCGAGAGGCCCGAATCTATAAATGGAAAAGTGAACAGCTCTTTGGAGTGTCCAAGTGTGGGATCAGTTGTCTCCGGGCACTGGACATGGTGGAAGGAAGGAGGATCAGGGTTAGGAATATGCGGTCCAGACTCACGGCTACTGAGACTTAACCGTGTGGAAGAGAGGGTGGTGGTGGTGGCAAAGTGACTGGAAGCATTATCTTCTATCCAACCAACAACCTTTTCACACTGCTCTGGGTTCAATAGTGGTGTGATGCGGTCCCCTAGTAATTGGGACAGGAAGGTCGGGCGACAAGATGTGGGTGTTTGTTGTGGCACAATTTCAGCTTGTTCACAGCCTCGGTCTCTGCATGCACTATCGCCATCACGTTCCTTGCCACGCACCTTGCCCATTTTAAATGCAGGATAATATTTTCCACATTCACTACAAATGGCTGGATTTGTACCGCAATTATATGTGATACTTCTGATCGACACTCACGGTTTTAAATAGCGGCCCTGTAGTTTACTATTCTTGGCAGTGACCACCTGTGAATAGCTTCACTGACACACTTCTACAAACTCTAAATGGAGGATAATATTTTGCACATTCACTACAAATGGCTGGATTTGTACTGCAGTTATATGTGATACGTCTGGCGGACAGCGACGGTTTTAAATAGCAAGCTTGTAGTTTACTATTCTTGGTAGCGACCATGTGTGAATAGATTCACTGACACACTGCTACAAACTCTAAATGGAGGACAATGTTTTCCATATTCACTACAAATGGCTGGATTTGTACCGCAGTTATATGTGATACGTCTGACGGACACCCATGGTTTTAAATAGCGGGCTTGTAGTTTACTATTATTGGCAGCGACCACGTGTGAATAGCTTCACTTACACACTGATGCAAAACTAAATGGAGGACAATATTTCCCACGTTCACTACAAATTTCTGTATTTTTATCGCTGTAATATGGGATCACGTCTGATGATGGAAAAGATCTAGCGGTATTCTGCAGTGCTAACAAGCAAATGAAGCTGTAAAATGGTGTACTCTGCATTGATTTTTAAGCAAATAATCAGGATTAAGATAAAAAAAAAATTAGCCCTGGCCCCTGATATCTGGGGCTATGTCTACGGATATCTGTAACAGCAGGAGCTGCAATGGACCCTCTTGTGCTGCACACACTTCCATAAACCCTGTCTGCCTGCCTACTCATGCTATAACCACTGAATATATGCAGCTGGATTAGTCCTCAGAAGAACGGTTAGTTCAGATGGATATATAGATATGCTGTGGAATACCTATACTAACTAATAAACAAGCACATCTCTCCCTCACTCAGCAGCAGCTCACCCTACTCTGCCTGTTTCCAGGCTAGACTGTGATGAGCATAGGGGCACCAGGTCTTATATAGAGCCGATGACGCTATGCAGCCAGCCAATCCCTGTAATGTTTACAACCAAGATGGCTACGGCATTACAGTGCGTGGCAGGCAATCCCTGCATGTTCATTGGCTCGATAAAGAGCACTTAACATGCAGGGCAGGGACCCGAGCTCCATCCTGAGAAACCCGGAAATACTCGCTGAGCGCCGAGCATGTCGAGCACAGTGATGCTCGGACGAGTACCGAACAGTACCGAGTGACGCGCCCAGGGGATGGGGATAACTCGGCGCCCGGGCCTTGTTGCCTGGTCTTGGGGATGTCGCGGTGGCAGGCTCCCAGGCCCGTACCCTGGGCCTCTCTTTATGAGGGTGGAAAATTATATAAAAATTTGTGACGCCACCTGTGGTGTCTGGTGAGGATCACCAGCGCTGCGGCAGCCCACTGAGGCCAATGTTAAGGCAGCTTGGGTGGTATAGCTCCCCGCAGGTGGAGCTAGGCCTCAGGGCAGCGTGGATGTAGGGATGCAGGACAGATGGGACCCAGCCGGGTCAGAGTAAGAACAGGGACAGACACGATAGTCACTTCAGTACCTTTTACTGATGGAAGTTCAGGCACATTCCGGAGCACTGTAGGGTGAAGGGTGCATATCAGGATTCTCCCCAGTGAGCGGGTATAGGGCCTCCTGTTTCTTGCCTTTGTGTAGTAAGTTTCTGACCTGCCTGGAGCTAGGCCTAACTTTGTCTCTGTGCTGCACCGGCTGACCTTGTGGTAGGGCCTTCTCTTGGAGTACGCGCTCCCAGCTTGCGGGGCCTCCGTTACTCCTGGCTCTGGTACGTATCAGCTCTTGGGTGATCCTGGGACCTGAAGTCTTCCAGGTGTCTCCGGTTGTCTCTACAGGGGGGTATACGGCCCTGTAGACGCGGACCCAGTGTCCGGTATATGTTTTCTGGGGTGAGCTTGTACAGCTCCTCTGCCCCCAATGCTACTCACTCCTCTATCCTTCGGCCTCGCTCGAGGCCCTCACTAGGCTATACACACTAGCGGCACCTTGCCGCGCTTCACCGCTCTTATGGCGTCAGCACGCCTTGGGCTCTAACTGAGCTACAACTGAGTCTGACTAAACTGACTGAGCTCCACTGCAGTATCACTTCTGCAAGGGCTCTCCTCAGACTGAACTGCCTAGCTCCACCTTCCCTATTTATATCCCTGTCCGGGCTTCCTCTGGTGGTCTGAGGTGGAAGGTGGAGGTGTGTGTATGCTGTGAGGGCCTGTTGTGGAGGAATCCATTCATCCACCCCTCCAGGATCTGTGGCACTCATGTGCAGCAGGGGCGCCACACTCCCCCCTAGCAAAGCTCAGCACTCCCGGGCTGAAGTATATTTTATAAAACAATAAACATTAGCAATCTTCCCTTTATGGGAGGGACATTCTTAAACGTTGCATATAACATTATAAATAACAAATATATACAGTACATATATACCATAAGCAACTTCAGAATTTAAGTCTCTTTTGGTGAGGTTCCCTGAAAGGATGTCCATCTCACAGGGCAGAGTACTTGGTAGCTTGAGGGACCTGTCCCAAACCCTCAACGTAGGCCCTGGGGTGGCTGCAGGGCATGAAGATCCCGAGTTGGACCTCCGTTAGAGCCACTCCAGGTTTTCCTTCTGAGGTCACCTAAAGGGGGCACTCCTAGGAGTGCAATTATTTACAAGCAATAGTTTTTGGGCTGCAGACAGTCCTCAGCCACAGAGTTCTTTATGTAACAAGGGAAGTGTCCATATCACTTAGAATGTCCATTAGAAGGCAAAACACAAGTTAATACATATCCATAAAAATACACAATATAATACACAACACTAAGCAATATTATACAATACCCCAGGGGCAACTATCTACACTTGTCAGAAGTTTAACTATTTTGCTCAGTGTATCTGACAAGGGGTTGACCTCTCGTAGTACGTGTAGATCTGCGAAGTGCGGGGTCTGGGTGGTATCAATGTCTGCATTTTCAGTTACCCTACCAGTTCTACGTGTGACTAAGTTGTAAAACCGCCTTAACCTCTCTCTGGGACTGGCAAGTTCTCCATTGGCTGGGCCTTCTTGCTCTTCTCCTGCCGGGGATCTTTCGTCCGGGGATTCTTCTTGAGCTGGTTCTACTACAGCACTTAAAGGTTCAACTTGCTGTGGAGGGTCCTCTGGATGTTGAAAGAAGTGGATCACAAGTATTATTACTGCTCCTCCTAGTTGAGGCCAATCTTCCGGGAAATCTCCTAAGTCAGTATGGAGTACTGCTTCTTTAGGTTCCTCTGGGATAATGAGAGGCTCTTCTTCTTGGGGCTTTAGCAGGTCTGGACACAACTTCAGATGGTCTCTAGATACCGTTGCAGTCGTTCTTCCTCCGTCTCTACTAATCAAACAGGTTTTCTTATTATCAAATCTTGAATTCAACACAGTGTAGGGTTCTCTCTCCCACTGGTCATCAAGTTTGTTGTTTCTTCTCTTCTTTTTTAACACTACTTCACCAGGTGTGAACGGTTCTGCTGGGGCACTTCTGTTGTATTGAGCTTCCTGCTTGTTCCTCACCCAAGTGAGACTGTCTTCGACACAGGCCTGTACTATTCTGTACTGCTCTTGTCTGGTTGTGTCCCAGTCCTCAGTGGTCACATCTGCTTCTGGGTCTACAACACTGAGCTCCAGGTCCATGGGCAACTTTCCTGCTCTTGCTCGCATGAGATATGCTGGAGTGCAATTGGTGGAACTTATAGGTATGTGATTGTACAGATCTACCAGGTCAGGTAGAAGGTCTGGCCACTGGTTTCTCTCCTCAAGTGGTAAGGTCTTCAGCAGGTCGATGACGATGTTGTTCATCTTTTCACAGAGACCATTGGTTTGTGGGTGGTACGGTGTAGTTCTTATTTTCTTACACCCATAGAGATGGCAGAACTCTTTGAACAACTCCGCCTCAAAGGCCGGGCCTTGGTCCGTCAACACCTGCTTAGGGTATCCATGGGGTCTGCAGAAACATGCCTGGAACGTTTTTGCTGCTGTCTCTGCCGTCAGGTCTTTGACGGGGGCGACCACCAGGAACCTGGAGTAGTGATCCACCATGGATCATAGGAGTACCCTGACCTGCTGGGTGACAGCTTGACATGGTCCAGGTCCACGATCTCCAGGGGTCGAGTCGTCTTGATGGGTAGCAGGGGTGCCTTCTGGCTGCTGTAGTCTTTTCTTCTGAGGCTACAGGGTCCACAGTTTCGGCACCACCGCTCAATGGAGCTGCGTATTCCTACCCAGTAGAATCGACACTTCAGCAGGGTCTCTAACTTCTTCCAGCCAAAGTGCCCTGCCTGATCGTGGTAGGCCTCCAACACCATTTGGATGTCTGTCTTGGGGACCACTATCTGCCATACCATCTCATGGGTTTTTGGATTGACGTACCTCCGGCACAGCTTCTCACGTTAGATAAACAGCCGGCTTCTCTCGTTCCACAGCTGCTTGGCTTGGAGAGACGCTTCCTTCTCCAGGGAGGAACCTTCTTGGGTTATCAGCTCCTTGTGACAACCGGGTCACTGTCCTGGGTCTCTTTCCAGCTGTGGTGAGGCAAAGTATTTAACGTCTTCCCACGCTGCCTCCTGGAGGCTCGTTGCTCGTGGATCATCCCATTCCGGTGAAAGGCCGGTAGCTCAATCTCCTCCAGGTCATCCACTTCTTCTTCTGTGTCTGACTGGTGAGGCATCCTGGACAGGGCATCAGCGTTGGCGTTCTTGCGGCCCGCCCGGTATTTAATTGTGAATTGGTAGTTTGACAGCCTAGCCATCCATCGCTGCTCCATGGCTCCTAGCTTGGCTGTTTCAAGATGGGTCAAGGGGTTATTGTCAGTGTAGGCAGTGAACTTTCTGGAGGCTAGGTAGTGCTTGAACCTTTCAGTGATGGCCCAGACCAAGGCCAGGAACTCTAACTTAAAGCTGCTATAGTTCTCTGGGTTTCTCTCAGTCGGGCGGAGCTTCCTGCTTGCGTATGCGATCATTTCCTCTTGGCCATTCTGCTTCTGACTTAAGACAGCTCCCAATCCTTCGTTGCTGGCATCAGGATACAGCAAGAACGGTTGGCTGTAGTCATGGTAGGCTAGGATCTCGTTGCCTGTCAGGATCTCCTTCATCTCCTGAAATGACTCGGCTTGCTCCTTACCCCAGTGGAATGGGGAATTTCTGCCTTTGGGGGACTGCCCTACCAGGAGGTCTTGCAGAGGAGCTGCTTTGTTAGTGTAGCCTTTTACAAACCTCTGGTAGCATCCTACTAGTCCCAGGAACTGACGCACCTCCTTGAGGTTCTTCGGCTCCGGACACTTCTGGATGGCAGTGACCTTCTCCGGGTCTGGTGCTACCCCTTCTGGACTGACAATATACCCCAGGTACTGTACCTTTCTCTTGAGCAGGTGGCACTTTGAGGGCTTCAGCTTCATCCCGTACCGGGACAGTGACTCAAATACCTCCGCCAGGTGCTTCAAGTGGTCCTCATGCGTCTTGGCGTACACTATCACGTCATCCAGGTATAGTAACACAGTCTCGAAGTTGCGGTGTCCCAGGCAGCACTCCATCAATCTCTGGAACGTTTCGGCGGCATTGCAAAGTCCAAACGGGATACTATTGAACACGCAGAATCCCATCGGGGTGGTGAAGGCCGTCTTCTCCCAATCCTCCTCAGCAACAGCTACTTGCCAGTACCCACTAGTGAGGTCAAGGGTGGAGAAGTAATTTGCAGACTTTAAAGCAGCCAGGGATTCCTCTATACGTGGTAAAGGGTATGCATCTTTATGTGTAATGCGATTTACTTGTCTGTAATCTACACACATTCTCATGCTTCCGTCCTTTTTCCTGACTAGAACTAGGGGAGCTGCCCAGGGACTACAACTATCCCTTACTACCCCTGCCTTCTTCATGTCGTGCAACATCTCCTTGGCTTTCTGGTAGTGTGCTGGTGGTATAGGCCTGTAACGTTCTTTGATGGGTGGATGATCACCTGTGGAGATGTGATGTTGTACCCCCTTAATCCTCCCAAAGTCAAGTGGGTGCTTGCTGAATACCTGCGCGTATTCCTGAACCACCCGGTATACACCCTGCTTCTGGTGGGCAGGAGTGGTGTCTGTCCCAACATGGAGCTGTTGACACCAATCCTCCACCTTGGTTGCCGGCTCATTACCCTCCACTTCGTCTGGTGAGGTTAAGGACTCCGCCGTGTGAATGGAGTTGTTATTTACAGCATGTAACTTGGCAACAGTGGCATAGCGTGGTAATCTGACCTCATCTTCCCCATAGTTGAGAAGACGGACGGGCACCCTCCCATTGCGTACATCCACTTCCACTCTGGCAGTTAAGAGTGTAGGTATGTGCTCTGAGCTAAGGGATTCTACTACCGCCTGGTAGCTCTGTCCTTTAAGACCTATTGCTGCTCTACACCAGATAAGCATTTCACTCATTGGGGGGATCACAATGGGTATGGGGTTTGTTACCCGCACATTACCAATCACACCACCGGATAGCTTTACTTGCTGCTGGTATATCAGGGCTTGGATCTCCTTCTGGATCGCTCTTCTCTGCCTGCGTTAGCGAGCTGTTAGAGCAAAAACACAATTTCCCCAAACAGTTACCAACAATGTTAGTGCCTAGTACCATATTCTGTCCTGAGTCATCAGAGACAGTCTCTGCTACAATGAGTCCCTGGTCCTTCAGCTCCACTCTCCCCACCTTTACCGTCACATCCTTAACCCCGACTAGGTTAAGAGGGAGGCCGTTAGAAGCATATACTGAAAAATCTGGGTTCGGGGTTTGGAGACTGTCCATGGACCAGT
This sequence comes from Phyllobates terribilis, assembly GCF_046119375.1. NCBI lineage: Eukaryota > Metazoa > Chordata > Amphibia > Anura > Dendrobatidae > Phyllobates > Phyllobates terribilis. The sequence goes on along the minus strand of NW_027362761.1, from coordinate 244,217,041 downwards.
TTCTCCTGTAAAGGACATCAGGCATAATTGTTACCTGAGATTCAGTGTCCAGCAGGGCAAGTATCGCAATGCCGTCCAGGATTACGGACAGGAAAGGTCTTCCTCCCACGTACCTGCTATGCCAGTCTGAGGGGCCTGCTGAGTCTATTCCTGGGTGTTGACCCTCGGACCCAGGATTTTCTCGTTCAAAGGACAGCTCTGGATGCTGTGTCCTGACTTGTGGCAGCGGTGGCAGACAAGGTCCCTCGCTGATCCTCCCAGGGGGTGGCGTTGTCCTCTTCCTCCTTCTCATCCAGGGGACATCCTCAGGGCTGTCGGCTAGCAGGATCTTTCCTTCCTTCTCAGGCTCTGTCCGCAGCTGCAGGGCACTCAGTACAGTGGTCAGGGTTTTGCTCAACTGACGCACTTCAGAGCCCAGGCTGTCCAGCTCACTAGGGGACGTTGCTTGCACCTTGGCTTCAGCAGCCACCGGGGAAAAGGTGGACGCTGCAGGCACTGGGGTGGCCCCACCCTGGTAACATTGGATAGCAATTGTTTCCAGGGGCTGCAGTCCTTTTATAGCCATGTCCTTAAGGGTGTCAAAGGTGGCATCTGGATGATCCAGGGACCACCAACACACAGTCCTGCTCTCCTCTTGGGACATCAGTCCCCGGACAAACTGTTCTTTCAGCCTTTTATTTTCATCATTGATGCTGGTTGGACTAACCTGTTTCAGAGCCCGCAGGGTCCCTTGTAAACGCCAGGCATAGTCCCGAACACTGTCCTCCGGTTGCTGAGAGCAGTTGTAGAACCTCATCTGGAGGTCTGTCTCAGTACGATTTTCAAAGAAAGTCTGTAACTTTTTAAAGATGGCGGACACTGACTCCTGGTCTGCGGCCGACCAGGCTTCTACTTCTCGTTCCGCAGCACCAGTCAATTGTCGTAATACAAAAGCGGCTCTCTGCTTGCCTGTCATAGAGTACATGTCCAGTATACCGCAGATTTTCCGCTTAAATCCAGACAGGGTATCTGGTTTGCCACTGTACTGGGGGAGCCATTTTGCTCCTGGGATGTACGGTAGGGTCATGGGTATGACAGGGGTTACAGGCCCTGCTGGTGGAGCGGCTGCTCCGGCCTGCTCGGCGTCGAGCTCGGGTTGAACATCAGGGCCGTTAACTGGTATTCCGGCGTTGTGCTGTTCCTTGGACATTCTGGCGCCCCCCTAGCGAACCGTGGCCTACCTTCCTTTATTTTGTTCCGGTAGGCCGCAGCTCCGCAGGTGATGGTCTTCTTCAGGACCTTGAGTCGTTTGTGTCCTACGTCAGAGCGTTCAGCGACGCTCCTTCCAGGACCTGGCGCTTCCTGGTTTGACATTGAGGCGTGGGGCGTGTCCGGGGCTTCGCACTCTTTTGAAGGGACGCCCCTCAGTTTCCTGCGGTTACGCCCTTCTTCCCCCTCGGCGGCCCAACAATGGCGGCAATCTTCGCCACAGTCAAATACTCAATTTTTGATTAAAGGCGCACAGTACCCGGTGGCAACGGGCATAACACTCCGTCGTTGCAGCGGGCACGGAAATCCTGTTCGTGACGCCAGGAAAGAGATGACGCGCCAGGGGATGGGGATGACTCGGCACCCGGGCCTTGTTGCCTGGTCTTCAGGATGTCGCGGTGGCCGGCTCCCGGGCCCGTACCCTGGGCCTCTCTTTTAAAGGGTGGAAAATTATATAAAAGTTCGTGACGCCACCTGTGGTGTCTGGTGAGGACCACCAGCGCTGCGGCAGCCCACTGAGGCCGGTGTTAAGGCAGCTTAGGTGGTATAGCTGCCCACAGGTGGAGCTAGGCCTCAGGGCAGCATGGATGTAGGGATGCAGGACAGATGGGACCCAGCTGGGTCAGAGTAAGAACAGGGACAGACACGATAGTCACTTCAGTACCTTTTACTGATGGAAGTTCAGGCACATTCCGGAGCACTGTAGGGTGAAGGGTGCATATCAGGATCCTCCCCAGTGAGTGGGTATAGGGCCTCCTGTTTCTTGCCTTTGTGTAGTAAGTTTCTGACCTGCCTGGAGCTAGGCCTAACTTTGTCTCTGTGCTGCACCGGCTGACCTTGTGGTAGGGCCTTCTCTTGGAGTACGCGCTCCCAGCTTGCGGGGCCTCCATGACTCCTGGCTCTGGTACATATCAACTCTTGGGTGATCCTGGGACCTGAAGTCTTCCAGGGGTCTCCAGTTGTCTCTACAGGGGGGTATACGGCCCTGTAGACGCGGACCCGGTGTCCGGTATATGTTTTCTGGGGTGAGCTTGTACAGCTCCTCTGCCCCCAATGCTACTCACTCCTCTATCCTTCGACCTCACTAGGCTATACACACTAGCGGCAGCTTGCCGCGCTTCACCGCTCTTATGGCGTCGGCACGCCTTGGGCTCTAACTGAGCTACAACTGAGTCTGACTAAACTGACTGAGCTCCACTGCAGTATCACTTCTGCAAGGGCTCTCCTCAGACTGAACTGCCTAGTTCCACCTTCCACCTTCCCTATTTATATCCCTGTCCGGGCTCCCTATGGTGGTCTGAGGTGGAAGGTGGAGGTGTGTGTATGCTGTGAGGGCCTCTTGTGGAGGAATCCGTTCATGCACCCTTCCAGGATCTGTGGCACTCATGCGCAGCAGGGGCGCCACACGAGCACGCTCGCTTATCACTACAGACCACATATTACCCCCACATAGTGATTGAATACTACCATATACTAGGGAAAAATACCGCCACACCATGACTGGACAATATATTACCACCACAGTGACTGAATACTACAATACTGATTATTAATAAAAAAAAGCACTATATTACATACATGTATTAAATATATATGTTAATGTTACCATAAGTACCATTTTACACAGGAGCTCTCTATATAGTATACAATGTATAGTGTGCAGGTAATACAGTGACTCACCAGTGACATTACTCATAGGAGAACTGTTTATACCCTATAATGTACAGGGATCACCAAAGACATTATACACAAGAGCCCTGAACAGTACATAGTGTCAGTGTACAGGTAATACACGGATCACAAGTGACATTATACACAGAAATTCTGTATATAGTGTCAGTATACAAATGATAAAGGAATCAGCAGTGACATTATACACAGGAGCTCTGTATATACTATATAGTGTATAGTGTAAGTGTACTGGTAGCACACTGACTTACCAATGACGTCTGTAGTTGAGACCGCCATCACTACTTTCAGCCAGGACTCATCTCCACAGAAAATAACAGTCATCTACAGCTGATCGCTTCTAGAACACATTTCTCATTTTTTACCCGAAATCTACATTTCATCATCACATGAAGAAAAATAGCGACATAGTGGTGCACTGCACAGTAACAGGACACCCCTCCTCCCCCTGTTGAAAACAGTTTCCTCATAAATAAAATACATCACAGCAGTAATAATATCCCTTAACTAGCCCCTACAGTTATAATGTCCCCTATCCTGGTTCCCACATGTCTGTCTCCATCCATCCTGGTTCCTACACGTCTGCCTCCGCCCATCCTGGTTCCCACATTGGCCAACATCTGTTAACTATTGTAGTGCAGGAAGCCGGTGGTTTTTTGTACCACAAAAATTTCAACTGAATGTGCGTCGGAGGAGGCACATTCAGTTGAAAACTGCGAGCTAGGGAACATTATCAGGGTGCCATTTCTTGCTGGTTCGGGGAACCGCCAGCTATTTCAATAAGCTGTTCCACTGAATCAGGTAGAACCCTTTGAATCTCATCACTGCCTATAGGTCTCTATTTAACTGAGTGCAGTGATGATGTGCTGTACGAGCATGCCACTGATGCTTGACAATGTCAATATGTATAGTATGTGTGTTCATTCTGCGCCCAAAAAATCTGAATAAAAAGTGGTAAAAAAATGTTATTTACAACAAAACACTCTGCTGATCACGATCATCTGCTGGACATGATCGGTTTTAGCACTGATTGTGGCTGTTTTATCCCCTAGGTATCGCTGTCAATCAGCTCTGTCAGCAGAAAAGTAAAAAAAAGTTACAGTAAGTTACAGAATATGTAAAATATTATATTTAGTGTGCAAAAGTAGTTTAAAACTTGTGGTATCACTCTAAGTCTTATTACCCAAAGAAAGATCAAACATATCTTATTTCACAGTAAACAGTGTAAAAAAATAAAAGTAATTTCTAAATTGCTGAATTTTGTTCATTCTGCATCCAAAAAATCTGAAAAAAAGTTAAAAAAACGCTATACACACCACAATGAAACAAATAAAAACTTCAACTCATTCTGCAAAAAAGAAGCCCTCTGTGATGAGCTGCCCACTTACTAAAGACGATGATACTTTTCCAGCACGGACCACCATTTTCGTCAATATTATTATTGTGTGTAATTAGTGATTTACTTGTTATGTTTTTTCTAGTTCTGCTTTCTTGTCAGTATGTAAGATTCACTTGTAAAATGTCCAGCATTCCACTAATCTCATCTTTATCTCAGGAATCCATTGTTTCAACAGCCAATAATCTCATTAGGTGAGTGTAGATTGAGACACAGTGGAGCCGTCACCACAGGGGGTCTTACAAGCAGTCTCAGGTGAAGGCTTCTAGAATATTCTTCATTGTTTTAGCGAACAGTGAATGTTTTAGGTGTGATCACTTCTGACCTGGGAGGGGACTGATCCCAGTGGAAGAAAGTGGAGACATGTTTTAGAGAGTTGTGTGGAAGGATTGAAGGAAGAGGATGGAGACCGTGGACTTGAAAGGATGGATAAACATGTTACCATTATGGATTATGTCGTTTGGATTTAAACTTTCTTAAAAGGACTGCTGCTACTGGATACCCGTGCTTTCATCGTTTTATCTGCCGTCTAGAGGATCATGGACTGTGGCTACAGACTATACTGGCTGGAGATACGAAATCTGTGGGTCAACCAAAAGTTGGGAGACAGTGAGTATAGCCTTATACAAAGGCAGTTGAACTACTGAACCCAGATTCGGAATTTGAGGACTGAGAGATCTGTATTTTGGCCATTTACCTGGAATTGCTTTATTACCATGGCTGTGGTCAATAAAATATTGTTGCATCGCTAACCTGCCTAGGTGATTACTTACAACCCACAACCTCAGATCTTTACACCCTCATATAGCTTTGTCAGGCTAAAAGTGAAACAAGTATAGTACTCAAAATGGCAATAAAAAGCTATTTTTTATAAAACTTTTTTTTAGTGTGCTAAAGTAGCAAAACAGAAGAAAAAACTTTATATATTAGGTATCGCTGTATTCATACTGACCATTGTGCACGGTGTAAAGAAAAAAAATAAATAAAAGCTGCATATTTGTTCACTCTGCCTCCCAAAATTCAGTATAAGGCTCAATTCACATTTACCCTGTGCTCTACATTGAGCACTTTTCCCGTGGTTTCCATCTAAATCCCAATAACATTTGATTGTGATGAAACCCCACAAAGAGTTCCAGACCAATGAAAACATGGAAAAGCAGTTACGAATAACAACATGATCAATACCATCTAACATCACACCTCTCACCAAAGAGAAGCAGTTCCAGTCAACAAATTAGGGGTGAGTTAATTAATTGTTTGACCAAATAGAGCAGGATCATCTTCAAGTTGATAATTGTTTGCGGCCCTGAAAGATGGTATGAATATCCAAATAGCCCTTTGCAGAAAAAAGGTCCCCAACCCCTGCCATAAGGAGTCCAAAGTGGCGCCATCTGCCTCATCAGAGTGAATGGTTCTCTTGGAGGTTTCATCTGAATCACGTTTTTGGGATTTAGATGGGAACTATGGGGTAAGGTCTCAGTGTAGAGCACAGAAAAATGTGAATCGAGCCTTATTCTAAATTTTGAGAAGTAGAATGAACAAATAAACAGCTTTTATTGATTTTTATTTTTTTACACACAGGATAAATGTGAATTGAGCCTTATATTGAATGTGTTATCTTTCACTTTCTGTGACATTTCATTTGAGAGGAGTCTCAAACAGGACGTCACAGGAGGCTGGGGCTGCACTCACTTCCCTGCAGTGTCCATCGTTCTTCCAAGAACAAGATGCCATCAGGGGGCGACGTTACAGTTACTTACTACAGTTTCTTGCATCGCCGCACTCTGAAGATGTCCTGGGAGAAGTTGTGGGAGTGATGAGTACAGCACCGGCACTCTGCTTCTAAAGCTATGTGCCCACGATGCAGAAATGCTGCATATTTTTTCCGCTTCTCCCTGGCAGGAAAAACACATGCGTTTTTTACATGCGTTTTTCCCGCCAGGTAGAAGCGTTTGTGAAGCGTCTTTGCATGCATTTCTGTATTCGGGTTATAAAGCGCTTTTCCAAGCGATTTTAGCATCACTTGGAAAAGTGCTTGACAACTTGTTCACACTATATAAATCCATGCAACCGGCATGGATTTATAGTAGTGTGACCAAGTTAGTAAAAAAAAAAAAGAATAAGAATGGTAAAAAATAAAAAAAAAAGATTATACTCACCTTCCGATGTCCTCCCGGTATTTTCTCTGCTGCGTCCGGTGTCTTGGGCGGCTCGCGGTGGTGTGAAGGACCTGTGGTGACGTCATTGAGTCATGTGTCAGGTCACATGACTCAATGACGTCATGGCAGGTCCTTCACAACACCGCAACCCATACAGCAGACCAGACGGAGGGGAGAAAACACTGGGAGGACATCGGAAGGTAAGTATAATCTTTATTTTTTATTTTAAATTCTTTTTATAACAGGTTCTATGGTACCCAAGTCTGGAGGAGAGTCTCCTCTCCTCCAGACCTGGGTACCATCCGCACATTGAACCGTGTGATACCCACATGTACAGATGCAGTGATGCGGATGTCACGCGGTCCAATGCAAGTCAATGGCGGCGATTACGCTGCGTGTCCGCAAAATTAATAGACATGCTGCGGATTTTTCCGCAATGATAATCCGCATTGGAAATTTCCAGAGCATGTGCACAGCACATGCGGATTATCATTGGGGACCATGGGACACGTATTACCAAGCGTTTTTTAAGCTTTTTTGGTGCAGAAATTCCACGGCAAAAACGCTTGAAAAACGTATAGTGGGCACGCAGCCTTACTGTGAAACAAGACGTGGTCAGGGGGCGGATATAGAAGCAGTGAGTGATACCAGTGCGACCCCATAGCTTCTATTAGCACCCTCAAAAGAGTTGTCATTAGGGGGCAGTGATAGAAGATGAAGTGATCCATCTCCCAATATTATGTAATTATTTCTTTATGTGTTAGCTGTATCAACAAAACTTTGTAAAATAAAAAAGATATCTTGCTGCATCCAGTGAATTAAGTTTATAAATTCTTCTTCTGTAGAACACGTTATTACAAATTGTTATAAGGGTGCATAATAAGTATCACATGACATTTTCTACGTAATTATTATTATTTTTAGTATTTATTATTATAGCTCCATTTATTCTATGGTGCTTTACATGTGGAAAAGAGGGTTTACATAGCAAAAACAATTATTATAATCTTGAACAAAATGAGTCAGCGACTGGTACAGGAGAGGAGAGGATCCCACCCGCGAGGGCTCACAATCTACAAGGGATGGGTGAGGATACAGTAGGTGAGGGTAGAGCTGGTGGAGCAACGGTATGGTGGAGCGAGGATTGCTGCAGATTGTACGCTTGTCGGAAGAGGTGGGTCTTCAGGTTCCTTTTGAAGGTTTCCACGATAGGCGAAAGTCTGATATGTTGGGGTACAGAGTTCCAGAGTAGGGTGGATGCATGGGAGAAATATTGTATGTGATTGTGGGAAGAGGAGATAAGACGGGAGTAGAGAACGAGATCTTGTGAGGATCGGAGGTTGCGTGTAGGTAAGTACTGGGAGATTAGGTCACAGATACTGTATATGGAGGAGAAAGGTTGTGGATGGCTTTGTATGCCAAGGTTAGAGTTTTGGAGTCTCTGGACGATGGGGAGCTGCCAGTGAAGGGATTAACAGAGAGGAGAGGCCAGGGAATAGCGGGGGGACAGATGGATTAGTCAGGCAGCAGAGTATAGGATAGATTGAAGGGGTGTGAGAGTGTTAGAAGGGAGGCCGTAGAGCAGGAGGTTGCAGTAGTCGAGGGGGGAGATGATGATGTGTGCACTAGTGTTTTTGCAGATTTGTGGTTGAGGAATGTGCGGATCTGGGAGATAATTTGAAGTTGAAGTCGGCAGGAAGTGGAAAGGATTTGGATATGTGGTTTGAGGGAGATATCAGAGTCCAGGGTTACCCAGAGGCAGCGAGCTTGTGGGACTGGGGAGGGTGGACAGCCATTGACTTTGATGGATAGGTCAGATGGTGGTTTTAATGACATGTGGGAAAGAAGGTGAATTCTGTTTCAGTAATAGAATAATTTAGGTAACCAGATGAGGTGAAATATTGATAGTAACAGAATTAATGCAACCAGCAGATCTTTTAAAAGTCCAGGACATTAATGTGAGATTGATATAATGTCTAAGTTATTTTTCGTTAAGAGGAGGCTGGCAGCTTTTTTCAACCCTCTTACACCTGCAAAACAATATGGAGCTTTATATTCTGGATCTTCAAATGCCTTTGATTTTATTTGGTGGCAGTTTTTTTGTGTTGGATTTCAAATATAGTTTGCAGAAACAAAATCAGCCCCAAAAGATTCTATAATGTGTAAGAATCTCTCCCTAGAAGTATTGTCCATACCGTGCTTATAGCTCTATAATACAAAGTCATATAGAATATGTCACTCAAAATCATTGACCCTTCTGTGATCATCTCTGCCAAGTGCATGAGGCCTTAGGCTCATTATTCTTCTCAGTTCTCCCTTGAGAATGTAAACACCAAGTTGTAGCTTAGCCTTCCTAATCACATGGTAAAGATTCAATTTACTTCCCAAACCCTACGGCTATGTGCCCACGCCAGTATTTTCTTTCATCCAAGAGAATTGAGCTGATTATGTGAATCACATCCTGATCAAACTATGATTAGAGTTTGATCTCATTCTCTCAGATGTGGAGAAGATGGAGAAATAAATTTCTTCATCCGTGGAAATCTGTCTTCATGCAGATGTCATCCGAGTGTAGTCCGATGCTTTCCACAGACTCATTGACTTGCATAGCTGAGTGCGATTCGATTTAAGGATCAAACTCAGGCATGCAGCGATTATCTCCTTTGACCAGCTCAGTGCGAGGAAAAAATCAGACATATGTATGCACCCAAAGAATAACATTGATCCGCGTGTGATCTGATGTTTTGTGAAATCACACTCGGCCTGAAAATACGGCCATGTGCACAAACCATTAGTCCAATTAATCTGGGCAGGGTAGAGTGGCATGATTGCATCCCTTCAAGCATAAGACACTCTGGGCAAATGCCCAGGCAGCCACTCCCTGCTAGACCCCTCGCTGCTTCCTGCTAGACCCCAGGCTCCCTAATTTATTTCTAATGCTAAACTTACTTCAGCATCATTAGTAAAACTTGTTTTATTCTGTTAAAAATTAAAGCCTTGCAAACAAGGAGTCATTTAGTTCATGTATTTTGTTCTGTACAGACCTAGTAATATAAACATCACTAGGTGGCACTATAGTGTTAGTACAGAATATATGTCTAGCTCTCACTGAACACTAGTGGGTGGGATCATCAGATGTATCATAATTGAAGTCTAGGAAGAATCCCCTCACATATACTCATGACCATCAGTCACATACATACACTTTTATTAAAGTATCTTTTTTTTCTGAAAATGCCTACATGGAATAAGTTCTTCTTCAAGGCCACATTAATATTCCTTTTATGTAAGTATATGTCTGAAGATGGAATTTTGTTATATGGACTACATATTAATGATTATTTAGATTTCTTAAAATAGTTATCTTCTATGTCAGTGTTCTCCAACCTGGGACTCTCCAGGTCTTACAGAGCTGTAACTACCAGTATGCCCTGACAGCTGCAGATGGGAGTTGCAGCTCTGCAAAAGCTGGAGATCCACGGATGGGAGAGGCAGCTCTACATTATACTATACATTATACTATATGTTGTAGTTACATCATCAGGGAATTATTTACCAATCTCCTGAATGTTTTTTAGGTTTTTTGTGCTCCTGTAATATTATACAGAAAGACAGACGAGACGTTATATCAGGAGATCGCTGTGATCTCGAATGTGACCATGCTGCTATAACTACTAATGACTACATCCACTGGTACAGGATGATTCCCGGTGGAGCACCAGCATTTCTAATCAGTGGCTACAAGGACAGAGAAGACAATAGGTTTAATATAACCTTTGGGAAAGACAGAAAGTCCAGTGTCCTCTATATACGGGATGTGAAGCCTGAACACAGCGCTGTGTATCTGTGTGCTCAGAGAGACACAGAGCTACATACAGATTTCCTGCCTGTACAATATAACATTATACGAGTTCATTGAATGTAAAGTACAGTGTAATAGAAGAAACAACTCATGTGCTCACAGTCCAGTGGTGTATGGGATAAATATGTGGAATATACATTCAATATACCAAATTATAAATTACAGTAATTCAGTGGGAGCGGAGGTCCCGGGTGAGAATCTGCGGCGGTTGCGGTGGCAGCGGGGTGCGGTGATCTCAGCCTGTCAGCAGTTATCACCGCTCACCGTCGATATCTTCAGAGCACACAAACAGAGCTGCGTGGATGGTGAATAGAAGAGTTTATTGTTTTTTTTCTCTTTCCATTGAATATATGGGAGCATATACCCAGGATGGAGGGGCTATATACCAGGAGAGGGGGGCATATACTGTGGGGCACTATATGGGGCGATTATATTGCGGTGCACTATATGGGGCTATTATACTGCGGAGCACTGTCTGTGCCCATTATACTGCGGTTCACTATATGGGACCATTATACTGTGGGGCACTATATGGGACCATTATACTGTGGGGCACCATATGGGGGCATTATACTGTGGGGAACCATATGGGGCCATTATTCTGCGGTGCACTATATGGGGCCATTATACTGCGGAGCACCATCTGGGGCTATTACATTGCGGTTCACTATATGGGACCATTACACTGTGGGGCACTATATGGGACCATTATACTGTGGGGCAACTATATGGTACAATTATACTGTGGGGCACAATATGGGACCATTATACTGTGGAGCACTATATGGGACCATTATACGGTGGGGCACTATATGAGACCATTATACTGTGGGGCACCATATGGGGCCATTATACTGTTGTGCACTATAGAGGCTCAGTGACTCTGATGAGCGGTGTAGTTACTGAGGTCACTGCTCATCATAGCCGCCAGGTCTCTATGTAGTGTCCTATGAAGTGTCGTTCCGCTCTATGGAGCGACCTATGGAGCGTCGTTCTCGGAACAAAGCTTCATAGCCTTTGGACGTCGGATTCAGGGATCGTCGTGGGAACACCATAGACTACGTTGGACCTGCTTAGGTTTTTTTTAAAAAAAAAAAATAAATTGAAGAGCCAGGGAAAGTATCGAGGAGTCTTTATTCAAATAACATTTATTTTTCTGCTTTTTTTTTATTAGTGGGTTAATAGTGTTCACAGCTGTCATCAACCCCAACTATCATTACCCCGATTGCCACTGCACCAGGGCAATCGGGAAGGGGCAGGCAATGCATGATCTAATGTGATGCGCCAATTCTAGGGCCACTGTGGACTGGCATTTTTAGGCTGGAAAGGGCCCAATAGCTAGGGACCTTTGCAGCCTGATAATATCAGCCCGCAGCTGTCTGCTTTACCTTGCCTGGTTACGAAAAATAGGGGGGACCCCACATCTGTTTTTTTTTCATTTATTAGGGTAAACACCCTTTAGTGCCACATAACAGGTTCTAAAGGGTGCAAGTTTATTATATGTAGTATGTATCATTGTGAAATTCTATATCTACTGGACGTTTATTCTATTACACCCATGCTCCCTTAGAAGTGGACAGAGCAAGGTTTCACATTTCTAAGGGAGCAGTGGTATAATGTGTAACCCCACTCGATCCACTCCTATGTGAGTAGTAATATGGTGGATGGAGCGCGGGTCACACATTACACCACTGCTCCAATAGAAGTGGACAAAGTGGTGTCACCGGAAGTATAGCAAGGGTTTTGGTTTGGGATGGTGACACTTCTGAATGAGCCCCTAACCAGGTACGGTGGTGCACCCTAATAGTACATGTATGAGAACCTCAGCAGATGACTGCACTGTTACTAAAAATATAAAATACTCCATATAGTATACTGCCCTCCCCATCGGACTCTATATAGTATAATGCACTCTCCATCGGACGCCATATAGTATAATGCACTCTTCATAGGCCTTCATATAGTATAATGCACTCCCCATTGGCTTCCATACAGTATAATGCACTCCCCATCAGACTCCATACAGTATAATGCACTCCCCATCGGCCGCCATACAATAGAGTGCACTTGACGCGCCCCCTGGGCCAGTGCTGTAGGGGATACCCGGAGCCGGATCTGTATGGGGGTAGTAGTCCTTGTGGCGGTGACCCGGTCCGTGCCCAGGGTGTCAAACTAAGTGGCAGTCTATGGCAGTAGATGTTATTAAGTGTCGACTACGCCACCCGTTGAGTGCGGCTTTAAAGCCGCCGCTGCAGAGCAGTCCACTGAGGCCGGTGGTATATGTGCAGCAGTGATGGTATAACCCCCAACGGGAGGGGTATGGCCTCAGGGCAGCAGGTGTAGATGATGGGGGTTGTGATGATGCAGAAAGAAGATTCAGAGTCAGGAGATGCAGTTCAGGGTTTTTACTTACTGGTGTTCTTGTGGTCACTCTGGCCTTGAGTGACCACCCGAGCCGTGCTGCGTCCACCAGGTCCTGGACTCGGCCAACCCCCAGGCAATTCCGGAGCGTGGTCCTGAGCTCCTTTCTGACTCTCCCTTCCTCTGGCCGTTCCCACCAGGGATCCACTTTTGGCCGGCTCCCTCGGGTCTCTTGGTGGTCAAGCCTCCTCTGGGCTCCCTGACCCTATGCTTGGTGTGCCTTTCTAGTGGATTTGGTGAGGGTCGTGGCAGATCCTGACCACGACCTCCGGTTAATGGCTAAGGGTTGCTTCTGCCTCTGCCAGCTTGGGATCCGGTACCCGTGTCCGCCAACCCTTCACCCTTCTGTCCTTATTCTGGGATCTTGGGGTTCTCTTCTTTCTTTCCTCTCTGGGTCCTTCTGACTCCTCTCTCTCTCTCTCTCTCTGCAGGCCTTGCTCTGGAGCTGGGCCCAGCCGGAGCCACAGCTCCCTGTCAGCCCTTCTGGCTGAGCTCCTCTGCTCTTCTCCTCCTGCCTGAACTGAACCCTGATCTAAGATGGTGCCCACCTTATATACTCCCTCTATGTGTGAGCCCAGGTGACCAGCACCCAATGGGCTCCTAGCTTTACCCAGACTACTCCCCCTATCTGCCCCTACACTACTGGGATGTTCCACCCCCCTCCCACTCCAGCCAGGGACAGACGCTGTCGTACCTGCACATATACTGGTGGGAGTTGTTCTGTCCCCCGGAAATGGGATGTATGTAGTGCATGCAGCCTACTAGCTCAGTTCCACACTCCATCCTTACCCGGGAGTGGAATACCACACCTCTGGCTTGAGGTGTAATACCCCTGTAGCAGCCGAATCCTCAGGGTGCTACATTCCCCCCTGGTAAATCACAGCACGTCCTCGGGCTGTAAAAGAATAAAAACATCCACAAACATACAATTTTTTTTCAAAAACATCATAAACATATAAAACAATATATATATTATCAGCATAAAACTTTTTCATATAAACATTCTTGTTCCTCCGGCCACGGTGCAACTTGTGACCGGGTAAAGTGCAACAGTCTCTTCAAGAAAAACAGTTTTCCCATAAAACCAGTAGGGGGTGCCTTAAAAAGCGCAACTATATACAAGGGGAGGTATGGCCGCTCTCAGTCCTCGACCAGTGGGGAAAAGGGATGGCTGTTCACAGTCCTCAGCCTGTGGGGAGATGGGACACACTGGAACAGTTCACAGGTCCCAACGGGGAATATGTTTAAATTAGCAGCATGGCATATACCCTTACGGGTAACTATATTACAGTTTCAGTTCACCTCTTAATGGTGACGATGCCCTACTGCTCCTTCCTGAGGGTAGGCTTCAGACCCGTCCGGGTCCTCTTGAGTGAACCCGATGAGGTCTCCTCCAGTGGGGTCCCACGCAAACTGCGCCTCCTCTAACGAGAGCGGGGTCATCTTGTCGGGCGCCGGAGCCGGGATCAGGGGCTCATCCAGGGGTCTTTCTTTCCGGAGTCGGGGATTGTGGTACTCCGGTGGCCACACAAAGGGCTGCCCATCCGGGCAAGTGTGCTGGGCAAATAGGTCTTCACCCAGGTGTGGCGCTGTGGACGTTGAGGGCGCTGTGGTGGTGGCGGCGCCCGGGTTCACCAGGCCTTGCGACCAGGCTTGGGGCACCCTGAATGTAAAGGGCACCGTGAAGACGGCGGCGCCCGGGGTTACTTGGCCCAGCGACCAGGCCGGTGGCTCAGTGGAGGTAGAGGGCGCTGTTGGCACTGCGGCGCTCGGGGGCACTTGGCCTTGCGACCAGGCCGGTGGCGTCTCCTGCTTGGCCGCGCTCAGGGTTGCGGCGCGTGACGTCACAGGGGGCGTGGCCGCGGCTCCTGCCGCTTGAGGCCTAGCTTGGAGCGGTGACGATGCAGCAACGTGAGTGGTGAGTGGGGTCTCGGGCTCTGCGACGGGGAGTTGGGGCAGGCTTGCGACCATCGGGCACGGGATGTTGTCGTCCCCATTACCTGCTCCCTTTTCTTCAACTCCCTCCGCGGCGTCGTCTCCGGCCGTCGTCCCTCCTGCACCGTCCTCAGAGGCGGACATGCTCCTTGTTGTGGGTGGCGTGCTTCGCTGGCGGGTTCCAGCCTGCTGGGCCATCTCTCTGCTCCATGCGGCCAGTACGTCCCGCTGCACTCGGGCCATCCTCTGAGCCAAGCCCTCCAGTGCGGTCTGTGCACGCTCCCAGTCTCGGGGGAGCTGTGCCAGGATCTCCACCAGGCCTTCTGGGGTTGTCGCTTGCAACAGGCTCCTGACCACTGGGTCGGTGCTGCCTGCCTCCGCCTCCATCTCCGGGTACGACTCCTCCAGACTCCTCCAAGCTGCTCCCATCTTCTCTCTTTTGTTCTCTCTACGCCCATACTGAGGGCGGTCCTGGGGTAACTTGGTGATTGTCAGTTCCAGGGGCAGACCCCCCACGCTGATGGACATCTCAATCATTGCAGTCTCTGCTGGTGGGGGCGGTCTCCGTTTTTGGCGCCATTCTTGGACCTGGCCCACGATGGGAGGTAGCCTCTTGCCACCCTCTGGCACGCCCATAATGGCGTCCGCTCTGCCAAGGCGGGAAATCTTCTCAGATGGCGGGAACCGCTTCCCAATGGCGGGAAACTCTGTGGATGGCGGGAAAAGACTGCAGATGGCGGACAAACGGCGGGAAACGATCCGAGATGGCGTCCGATGGCGGGGACCCACTTCTTTTTACGGTAAATATGAACTTTTCTTCAGGCATGCAGTACCCGGTGGTTGCGGGCACGTTATCCTGCCGACTACGCCAAAAGTTGACGCGCCCCCTGGGCCAGTGCTGTAGGGGATACCCGGAGCCGGATCTGTATGGGGGTAGTAGTCCTTGTGGCGGTGACCCGGTCCGTGCCCAGGGTGTCAAACTAAGTGGCAGTCTATGGCAGTAGATGTTATTAAGTGTCGACTACGCCACCCGTTGAGTGCGGCTTTAAAGCCGCCGCTGCAGAGCAGTCCACTGAGGCCGGTGGTATATGTGCAGCAGTGATGGTATAACCCCCAACGGGAGGGGTATGGCCTCAGGGCAGCAGGTGTAGATGATGGGGGTTGTGATGATGCAGAAAGAAGATTCAGAGTCAGGAGATGCAGTTCAGGGTTTTTACTTACTGGTGTTCTTGTGGTCACTCTGGCCTTGAGTGACCACCCGAGCCGTGCTGCGTCCACCAGGTCCTGGACTCGGCCAACCCCCAGGCAATTCCGGAGCGTGGTCCTGAGCTCCTTTCTGACTCTCCCTTCCTCTGGCCGTTCCCACCAGGGATCCACTTTTGGCCGGCTCCCTCGGGTCTCTTGGTGGTCAAGCCTCCTCTGGGCTCCCTGACCCTATGCTTGGTGTGCCTTTCTAGTGGATTTGGTGAGGGTCGTGGCAGATCCTGACCACGACCTCCGGTTCCTGGCTAAGGGTTGCTTCTGCCTCTGCCAGCTTGGGATCTGGTACCCGTGTCCGCCAACCCTTCACCCTTCTGTCCTTATTCTGGGATCTTGGGGTTCTCTTCTTTCTTTCCTCTCTGGGTCCTTCTGACTCCTCTCTCTCTCTCTCTGCAGGCCTTGCTCTGGAGCTGGGCCCAGCCGGAGCCACAGCTCCCTGTCAGCCCTTCTGGCTGAGCTCCTCTGCTCTTCTCCTCCTGCCTGAACTGAACCCTGATCTAAGATGGTGCCCACCTTATATACTCCCTCTATGTGTGAGCCCAGGTGACCAGCACCCAATGGGCTCCTAGCTTTACCCAGACTACTCCCCCTATCTGCCCCTACACTACTGGGATGTTCCACCCCCCTCCCACTCCAGCCAGGGACAGACGCTGTCGTACCTGCACATATACTGGTGGGAGTTGTTCTGTCCCCCGGAAATGGGATGTATGTAGTGCATGCAGCCTACTAGCTCAGTTCCACACTCCATCCTTACCCGGGAGTGGAATACCACACCTCTGGCTTGAGGTGTAATACCCCTGTAGCAGCCGAATCCTCAGGGTGCTACATCCCCCCCTGGTAAATCACAGCACGTCCTCGGGCTGTAAAAGAATAAAAACATCCACAAACATACAATTTTTTTTCAAAAACATCATAAACATATAAAACAATATATATATTATCAGCATAAAACTTTTTCATATAAACATTCTTGTTCCTCCGGCCACGGTGCAACTTGTGACCGGGTAAAGTGCAACAGTCTCTTCAAGAAAAACAGTTTTCCCATAAAACCAGTAGGGGGTGCCTTAAAAAGCGCAACTATATACAAGGGGAGGTATGGCCGCTCTCAGTCCTCGACCAGTGGGGAAAAGGGATGGCTGTTCACAGTCCTCAGCCTGTGGGGAGATGGGACACACTGGAACAGTTCACAGGTCCCAACGGGGAATATGTTTAAATTAGCAGCATGGCATATACCCTTACGGGTAACTATATTACAGTTTCAGTTCACCTCTTAATGGTGACGATGCCCTCCTGCTCCTTCCTGAGGGTAGGCTTCAGACCCGTCCGGGTCCTCTTGAGTGAACCCGATGAGGTCTCCTCCAGTGGGGTCCCACGCAAACTGCGCCTCCTCTAACGAGAGCGGGGTCATCTTGTCGGGCGCCGGAGCCGGGATCAGGGGCTCATCCAGGGGTCTTTCTTTCCGGAGTCGGGGATTGTGGTACTCCGGTGGCCACACAAAGGGCTGCCCATCCGGGCAAGTGTGCTGGGCAAATAGGTCTTCACCCAGGTGTGGCGCTGTGGACGTTGAGGGCGCTGTGGTGGTGGCGGCGCCCGGGTTCACCAGGCCTTGCGACCAGGCTTGGGGCACCCTGAATGTAAAGGGCACCGTGAAGACGGCGGCGCCCGGGGTTACTTGGCCCAGCGACCAGGCCGGTGGCTCAGTGGAGGTAGAGGGCGCTGTTGGCACTGCGGCGCTCGGGGGCACTTGGCCTTGCGACCAGGCCGGTGGCGTCTCCTGCTTGGCCGCGCTCAGGGTTGCGGCGCGTGACGTCACAGGGGGCGTGGCCGCGGCTCCTGCCGCTTGAGGCCTAGCTTGGAGCGGTGACGATGCAGCAACGTGAGTGGTGAGTGGGGTCTCGGGCTCTGCGACGGGGAGTTGGGGCAGGCTTGCGACCATCGGGCACGGGATGTTGTCGTCCCCATTACCTGCTCCCTTTTCTTCAACTCCCTCCGTGGCGTCGTCTCCGGCCGTCGTCCCTCCTGCACCGTCCTCAGAGGCGGACATGCTCCTTGTTGTGGGTGGCGTGCTTCGCTGGCGGGTTCCAGCCTGCTGGGCCATCTCTCTGCTCCATGCGGCCAGTACGTCCCGCTGCACTCGGGCCATCCTCTGAGCCAAGCCCTCCAGTGCGGTCTGTGCACGCTCCCGGTCTCGGGGGAGCTGTGCCAGGATCTCCACCAGGCCTTCTGGGGTTGTCGCTTGCAACAGGCTCCTGACCACTGGGTCGGTGCTGCCTGCCTCCGCCTCCATCTCCGGGTACGACTCCTCCAGACTCCTCCAAGCTGCTCCCATCTTCTCTCTTTTGTTCTCTCTATGCCCATACTGAGGGCGGGCCTGGGGTAACTTGGTGATTGTCAGTTCCAGGGGCAGACCCCCCACGCTGATGGACATCTCAATCATTGCAGTCTCTGCTGGTGGGGGCGGTCTCCGTTTTTGGCGCCATTCTTGGACCTGGCCCACGATGGGAGGTGGCCTCTTGCCACCCTCTGGCACGCCCATAATGGCGTCCGCTCTGCCAAGGCGGGAAATCTTCTCAGATGGCGGGAACCGCTTCCCAATGGCGGGAAACTCTGTGGATGGCGGGAAAAGACTGCAGATGGCGGACAAACGGCGGGAAACGATCCGAGATGGCGTCCGATGGCGGGGACCCACTTCTTTTTACGGTAAATATGAACTTTTCTTCAGGCACGCAGTACCCGGTGGTTGCGGGCACGTTATCCTGCCGACTACGCCAAAAGTTGACGCGCCCCCTGGGCCAGTGCTGTAGGGGATACCCGGAGCCGGATCTGTATGGGGGTAGTAGTCCTTGTGGCGGTGACCCGGTCCGTGCCCAGGGTGTCAAACTAAGTGGCAGTCTATGGCAGTAGATGTTATTAAGTGTCGACTACGTCACCCGTTGAGTGCGGCTTTAAAGCCGCCGCTGCAGAGCAGTCCACTGAGGCCGGTGGTATATGTGCAGCAGTGATGGTATAACCCCCAACGGGAGGGGTATGGCCTCAGGGCAGCAGGTGTAGATGATGGGGGTTGTGATGATGCAGAAAGAAGATTCAGAGTCAGGAGATGCAGTTCAGGGTTTTTACTTACTGGTGTTCTTGTGGTCACTCTGGCCTTGAGTGACCACCCGAGCCGTGCTGCGTCCACCAGGTCCTGGACTCGGCCAACCCCCAGGCAATTCCGGAGCGTGGTCCTGAGCTCCTTTCTGACTCTCCCTTCCTCTGGCCGTTCCCACCAGGGATCCACTTTTGGCCGGCTCCCTCGGGTCTCTTGGTGGTCAAGCCTCCTCTGGGCTCCCTGACCCTATGCTTGGTGTGCCTTTCTAGTGGATTTGGTGAGGGTCGTGGCAGATCCTGACCACGACCTCCGGTTCCTGGCTAAGGGTTGCTTCTGCCTCTGCCAGCTTGGGATCCGGTACCCGTGTCCGCCAACCCTTCACCCTTCTGTCCTTATTCTGGGATCTTGGAGTTCTCTTCTTTCTTTCCTCTCTGGGTCCTTCTGACTCCTCTCTCTCTCTCTCTGCAGGCCTTGCTCTGGAGCTGGGCCCAGCCGGAGCCACAGCTCCCTGTCAGCCCTTCTGGCTGAGCTCCTCTGCTCTTCTCCTCCTGCCTGAACTGAACCCTGATCTAAGATGGTGCCCACCTTATATACTCCCTCTATGTGTGAGCCCAGGTGACCAGCACCCAATGGGCTCCTAGCTTTACCCAGACTACTCCCCCTATCTGCCCCTACACTACTGGGATGTTCCACCCCCCTCCCACTCCAGCCAGGGACAGACGCTGTCGTACCTGCACATATACTGGTGGGAGTACCGTTGTTCTGTCCCCCGGAAATGGGATGTATGTAGTGCATGCAGCCTACTAGCTCAGTTCCACACTCCATCCTTACCCGGGAGTGGAATACCACACCTCTGGCTTGAGGTGTAATACCCCTGTAGCAGCCGAATCCTCAGGGTGCTACACACTCCCCATCGGCCGCCATAGAGTAGAGTGCACTCCCCTTCGGCCGCCATAGAGTAGAGTGCACTCCCCATTGGCTGTCGTACAATAGATTGCACTCTCCATAGGCCGCCATACAGTAGATTGCACTCCCCATCGGCCGCCATACAGTAGAGTGCACTCCCCATTGGCCGCCATACAGTAGAGTGCACTCCCCATTGGCCGCCATACAGTATATTGCACTCCGAATCGGCCTCCATACAGCTCCCTCACTCAACATTGCTTTAAAATGTATCGGCAACCAGTCGATACAGTTGAATTTGCGAGGAACGGAAACTGGGCCCCTTCCCCCACCTGGCTCACGGGCCTCATATCGGCCGCATGGCAGTGCAGGGAGATCATGTCTCCCCGCTCGGCTGCAGAGTTTAAGAGTTTAACTGCATCTGCACAAGTCGATACAGTTTACAGTAGCTCCAGGTAAGCCCCTCAGAGTGTGGGCCCGAGGCAACCTCCCACTCTGGCCCCCCTACTGGGTGTCACACATTACACCACTGCTCCCATAGAAGTGGACAGTGTGGGGTCACATCTTACATATGTTAGATATTGCGTATCTAATCCCATCCTGTGTGATACACTGTGCTGAGCTCAATATCTAATCCCATTATGTCATGCACTACATTGAACACTGTATCTAATACCAGCGTTTTACTATAAGCGTATCTAATAACACACTTGATACACTCCCAAACCCCAGCTTATGATACAGTGAGCAGCACCATCTAACAGAAATGGTGCTGTCAGCCATCCTCAGTGACAGTCTACTTGTCAGTGTCACTGGCAGTCACCAGCAAAATGGTTCCTCACTGTGATCCTACACTTCATCCTCTCTCCTCTTAGGAGAGGAGTAAGGTCACACACATGAGAGCAGATCCAGCCCACAGTTACTGCAATCCTAATGTGAGCTAGTTGTACACTTGGTTTTCATGGCAAATTTTAGCAGCTGCACCCTCTAATGTTTAAAAATGGCAATACCAAACCTTTTAAAATTATTTTTCATATTTTACTTCATAAAAAACAAATGATGATATTTTAAATAAAAATTAAAACATTAATACTTTAAATTTTTTCAATTGTTGATTTTTTTTGCTGTTGTAGGCACCGTCCCTTTAAGTGGGTGGTTAGTTTAAACTTGTGGATACATATAAATAGGG
Organism: Phyllobates terribilis; assembly: GCF_046119375.1. Lineage (NCBI taxonomy): Eukaryota > Metazoa > Chordata > Amphibia > Anura > Dendrobatidae > Phyllobates > Phyllobates terribilis. Next base: position 244,195,891 of record NW_027362761.1, on the reverse strand, counting down.
TGGGAGGGGCTGTGGGACATTCATCCGCATGGAGGTACCAAAGAATAAGGTTTGGATTTAAGTCAGTGTGGGGCGCTTGCGCAGTATGAGATGGCTAGTAGGTAAAGCTTGCGGCGCTGCGAGCCGCATGCGCTATGAGGAGCGGCTCCCCACGTGTGTGCAGTGAGGCTGTGTAGTTCCCAGCTTCACTGTTCATGCGCTGTGACGAGTGGCTTCCGGCACGTGTGCAGTGAAGTTCCCATCTTCACTGTGTGTGGCCGAAGCCGCTTGCCACAGCGCATGTGCAGTGAAGTTGGGAACTACACAGCCTCACTGCACACGTGCAGGGAGCCGAGGCTGGCGATGTAAAACTGCGCAAGCACCCCACTTATATCAGTGCTAGTTGGGAGAAAACTTCAAATACGTGGGTGATCACACCCCTATGACTAAAACGAGCAGGTAGGATATAAGTATATAAAATGTTATAGACTCATTATATTACCACCAATTTTAATGAAAAAAGCGTGTTAGTGATGCGCATTGCATCACTAACAACGCTATGGAGGCAGTGTAGATACTAGATAGGATGTAGTAGTGGGGAAGGAGGTAGCTTCCCACTGGCACTAAAAAGGTTAAACAGAATGTTCCCGACAGTTAGATCTCTCTGGGCTGCAGTTAGGTCCAGTTAAGGGGTTGCCTGTGATAATCCAGCCCAGTAGAGTAATGGGGAACTCAGTGCTATGGTTAGGCACAGAATGTGAACAAGGCTTTGTTTCTAATGTTTCCTTGTGGGCTGTAGCATTGGTAACCAGCCACAAGATGCCACTGTCCCGGGTGCAGATGACAGGTTAAGTCTGCCAGCAGTATTGCAGACATTTAGGACAGTGAAGGGGTTAATTGTGTGTGATGACAGCCCATAGAGGGTGGGCACATTAGGAAAATCTCTGCTTAGTTTCCAGAAGCAGGAAGTGACAAGTCAGTGTTGTGTGTTATCTGGGACAGGCCAGACAGGCTTCCTATGACTGGCTGCTAGGGCAGACATGGGCCCTGTACCCCAGACAGTAGGATCACCAAAGTAAAGATTCCTTTCACAAGAGTCCCCTCAAGAGAGCCATTGAGGACCCGGGGGCACATTCTGTCTGCAGGCTGCAGAAGAAGCTAGGACTCAAGGCTAGGACGTGGGTAGAACTAGGAGAACAGCAATCCCCTGCTGTAATGTCTGTATACTCTTTTGCTCCTCCCCTGGCCAGGAGATGTGGTATGATCAGACCATGTTCCTGCAAAGTCAGACACAGCCATTACACAGTACACAGCAGGGGCACATTTATAAAATTATCTCAGCACAGGAACATTTTATTTAAACATCCAATTGTGGAATTTATTATTATTCCAAGATCTATTGATTAAAATTAACTTTCGTTTGTGGGAATATCCCTTTAAGTAGAATTCAGACATCTGTGAAATTGGGTCCATGTAAGGACCTTGATGTCCAGACAGGTAGCAGATCTTCTGATCCAAATTCAACAACATCATTTATACTTATGAGCAGGGGCGTATGGCTCATATCAGCAGGTTATGTGGCCATTATGGGGACCATGAGCTAGGGGTGCACGGTGATATGTGGCAGCTCTTCTTTCCTCCACTCCTTACGCCAATATCAATAGTATCTGCATCCTCAGGACCCCACAGTAGTCCCACAGATCATGTTTTATGGATGTCTGAATTTGGCCTTACTATTCAGAAACATTTTGTTTAGTAGCTGGTGTATGCAGCAACTGATGTGTATAATAATTACTAATATAGCCCCTCTAATAAATTCTAAAGAATCTTAAGGGTCAGATGTGGTTTTGTGCATTTAATTGACCACTTGTATACTTTTATTATACAGCTGATGATTTATTATCCCATATATGATACATACCAGTAGGGGAAATATCTGCTTTATACAAACCTGGAACCAGATTATATTGAAATATTTTATTTCCTAAACATACACTACCGTTCAAAAGTTTAGGGTCATTTAGAAATGTCATTATTTTTGAAAGAAAAGCACATTTTTTTTCAATGAAGCTAACATTAAATGAATCAGAAATACACTCTATACATTGTTAATGTGGCAGATGACTATTCTACTTGCAAACGTCTTGTTTTTATTGCAATATCTACATAGGTGTATAAAGGCCCATTTCCAACAACCACCACTCAAGTGTTTTAATGGTACATTGTGTTTGCTAACTGTAAGAAGGCTAATGGATGTTTAGAAAACCCTTGCACAAGTATGTTAGCCCAGCTGAAAACGGTTTGGCTGTTTTGAAAAGCTATAAAATTGACCTTCCTTTGAGCTAGTTGAAAATCTGGAGCATTACATTTGTTTGTTCTATGAAACTCTCAAAATGGCCAGAAAAAGAGAACTTTCATGTGAAGCTTGACAGTCTATTCTTGTTCTTAGAAATGAAGGCTATTCCATGCGAGAGATTGCCAAGAAACGGAAGATTTCCTACAACGGTGTGTACTACTCCCTTCAGAGGAGAGCACAAACAGGCTCTAACCAGAGAAGAAAGAGAAGTGGGAGGCCCCACTGCACAACTGAGCAACAAGAAAAGTACATTAGAGTCTCTAGTTTGAGAAATTGACGCCTCACAGCTCCTCAACTGGCAGCTTCATTAAATAGTACACGCAAAACTCCAGTGTCAACGTCTACAGTGAAGAGGCGACTCCGGGATGCTGGCCTTCAGGGCAAAGTGGAAAAGAAAAAGCCATATCTGAGACTGGCTAATAAAAGGAGAAGATTAATATGGGCAAAAGAACACAGACATTGGACAGAGGAAGATTGGAAAAAAGTTTTATGGACAAACGAATCAAAGTTTGAGGTGTTTGGACCACACAGAAGAACATTTGTGAGATGCAGAAGAACTGAAAAGATGCTGGAAGAGTGCCTGACGCCATCTGTCAAGCATGGTGGAGGTAATGTGATGGTCTGGGGTTTCTTTGGTGCTGGTAAAGTGGGATATTTGTACAAGGTAAATGGGATTTTGAATAAGGAAGACTATCACTCCATTTTGCAACGCCATGTCATACCCTGTGGACAGCGCTTGATTGGAGCCAATTTCATCCTACAACAGGACAATGACCCAAAGCACACCTCCAAATTATGAATAAACTATTTAGGGAAGAAGCAGGCAGCTGGTATTCTATCTTTAATGGAGTGGCCAGCGCAGTCACCAGATCTCAACCCAATTGAGCTGTTGTGGGAGCAGCTTGACAGTATGGTACGCAAAAAGTGCCCATCAAGCCAATCCAACTTGTTGGAGGGGCTTCAGGAAGCATGGAGTGAAATTTCTCAAGATTACCTCAGAAAATTAACAGCTAGAATGCCAAAGGTCTGCAATGCTCTAATTGCGGCAAAGGGAGCATTCTTTGACGAAAGCAAAGTTTGAAGGTGAAAATTATTCTTTCTAATAAAAATCATTATTTCTAACCTTGTCAATGTCTGAACTATACTTTCTATTCATTTTGCAACTCATTTGATAAATAAAAGTATGAGTTTTCATGGAAAACACAAAATTGTCTGGGTGACCCCAAACTTTTGAACGGTAGTGTACATTATGTATTCGAGCATGTATTACAATATGGTGCAGTTAGGTACAGTTCTCAGCCCTGCTCATATATTTTGCAGCTGTCAGCCAGCAGCATGAAATACCGACTGCCATGATGTCACAAAGCCATGGTTAGAGCTGGGGTCACTTATGAGAGGGTTTGGACACATTCACAAGAGATGTCATGGTGACATTCTAGAATGTCATAAGGATATACAATCACTGAGCACAGTGATATCAGCCCTAGTTGTTTTATCTAGTGTTTACTTCCGCTGCATCTTTTTGATTTTTATATAGGGCACAATAACATCAACGCTACCACAGAACTTAGTTTTCTGATATTACACCATACTAGCTTTGGGAAACTGAGCAATGAGTTCCCAGGAGCTGAGAAAGTTGCTTGCTGTCAACGAGGCATGACTGAGAATACCAGGGAAATATTGTCTTTCTCCCCCAAATATTTCATCATATCAAAGCTTTCCTGGTAGGAGTTTTCTCTGGGGTTTGCTGGGTAATGATTCAGTGTATTGCCTACCTTCTATACCTATTCCTTAGGGAAGTTTTACTATCTATCTAGTTTCAACACTGCCTTGGGATGTCCACAGGAAAGTGATGCACAGAGCGGGTGTACTAAGCGCACAGTTGTCACATTTTTTGCTACACTTAGCACCCCATAATAACAGTATGCTCCACCTCAATGTCTAAAAGAATATTTTTTAATAAATTGTAAATTATTTATAGGTCAGGCAACAGTTATCCATAGATTGAGGTCTTCTTGAAGACCATCCTCTAACAACGGACATCAGAGAAAAAACAATACTGTCATTGAGAAAAGAAGACGAGCCAGAGCTCCTCTGCAGCGTAGTGGAGAAGAAGAAAGATGTGAACGAAGCAGGTCTCCAATAAGACTTGTACCTGTGGACAGCTGTTGCACAATAGGAGAAAGTAGCATGGATGGTGATTTTCCAGCAAGTAGTTATGCTGCCACCATAACTGAATTTTTATTCAGATCACCAATTTTCATCTCACCCATCCCAGACCCAGGTAGGGTCCAGCTGCAGGGAGAACAGCAGGAGGGCAAGACAGGGATGATGACTATCAGTCTAGTGAATCTGCAGCCACCTCAAATGTATTTAAATTCAGTCCACCACATCCCATCCCACCTCGCCACAGATTCAGGGAGGTTGCAGCTGAAAGAAGGTTTCCTGCACATTCCATCCACACAACATCCTCATCCAGCTGCAGGGAATTGGTGTAATGATACCACCAATGCCACAAGGAATGCCACAGGTGCAGCCACTCATACCACCTGTACAAAGCCTAGTTTTGCAGGAAAGATGGCATCTTCAACCCAGCAGGAGAACTCTGAAAATTGAGGCACTCCCAACAAGGAATATTACATCTGAGTAGGAGGATGAGTCATGTATTATATGTATAACTAAATTTAATATTGGGGAGCAAGTCACAGTGCTTCCATGTAACCATACCTTCCATCACAGTTGCATCTTGACATGGTTATGACGCGCCCCCTGGGCCATATTCTTTAGGGGGGAATATCCGGAGCCGGATCAGATGGGAGTTGTAGTCTTCCGAGTGGCTGTGACCCGGTCCGTGCCCAGGGTGTCAAGCTCAGAGTATGTGGCAGTCCTACAGATGTTATAAAGTTCTTAATGTCGACTACGCCACCCGTTGTATTGCGGTCACTATGGCCGCCGCTGCAGCAGGGTCCGCTGAGGCTGATGGTGTTGGTGCAGCTTTTGATAGTAGAACCCCCAACGGGTGGGGTATAGCCTCAGGGGGTCAGGTGCAGAGGATGGGGGTTGTGGTGGTGCAGCATAGATGTTAAGTGAAGACAGAGTCGGGTTGTGCAGTTTAGGGTATTTACTCACTGCTGATGTTCCGGTCACTCCAGCTTCAAGTGACCACCCGAGCCGTGCTGCGTCCACCAGGTCCTGGATTCAGCAAACCCCCAAACAAGTCCGGAGCGTGACCCTGAGCTCTCCTTCTGTCCTTTCCTCTGGCCGTCCCCACTAGTGATCCACCTAGGTCCAGCTCCCTCGGGCCTTCTGTTGGGAGACCCTTGGCCTTGGGTTCCCTGACCCTCCACGTGGTTTGCCTTCGGGGTGGATGTGGTGGGTGGCCGTGGCAGACGCTGCCCACGGCCTCCGGTCTCTGGCTAGGGTGTGCTTTTGCCCCCACCAGTTTGGGATCCGGTACCCTATTGCCGACTCTTCACCCGGGGATTGAATTTGGGTTCTCAGAGTCCTTGCTTTTTCCCTCTCTGGGTCTTTCCTTCTCTGCTCCACTCTCTCTCTGCAGGCTCATCTGGACCTCTGCTTCTTACTGACTCTGACAGACTGACCCTGTTCTTTGATGGTGCCCACCTTATATACTCCCTCTATGTGTGAGCTCAGGTGACCAGCACCCAATGAGCTCCTAACTTTACCCAGGCTGCTCCCCCTATCTGCCCCTACACTACTTGGGATGTACCACCCCCCTCCCACTCCAGCCAGGAACAGACTCGGTCGTACCTGCACATTTCTAAGTGGGAGTACCGTCGGCCTGCCCCTCGGAAATGGGATGTGTGTAGTGCATGCAGCCTACCGAGCTCAGGTCCACACTCCATCCTTACCCGGGAGTGGAATATCACACCTCAGGGTTGAGGTGCAATACCCCTGTAGCAGCCGAATCCTCAGGGTGCTACAGTTACACTTCAGAAACAACAGCTTCCACTGAAGCCCAGTCCTAACTTTGTCTGATTCCTAGATATTATCCACTAAAGAATCATGATCATAATGATCATCATTATCATCATCATCGTTCATCCCTTCTAATAAATAAAGAGAGAGAAGTTGTTCTAGTGTAGTCTCTTTTTTACCCCACTGGAAACCGCCCCTGAGGGAATACAGGGGGGGGGGAACTCATGAGAACACAGACCCCAAGAAGAAAATGGTTATATTATTATGGTGATTTTTTATTAAGTTATTGGTGAGGTATAAAGGGTTAATATTTTTAGTAAGCCGTGCTACTGCACGAGCAGGTTGAAACTGGTTGTCTCCTGACTGTCTTGCCACCTTTTTTCCCTGGCTTTTGATCGGTTGCTGGGGAAAAATGCAGGCAGTAAAAATGCATAAATACCCAGCTGTTTCAAAGGTCAGGCTCATCTGCCTTTCTAGAAGAAAGAAAATCAATTTAACAGCTGATGGAGGATTCTACAGCAGCTGATCCGGAGGACGAGGGCGATATAGAATGGCTGCAGAGCTGCTTGGCCATAAGACCAGCTTTAAAACCTACTTCTATCACGGAGGTTACTGCAGCTTCTGTGCCAGGATTGCCATCCTCTCCATACTCTCCCCCGGCATCTCCACCGCCACTGAGAAGAAGCCGAAGCTCCAAGAGGAATCGCCGCACCAGGATCGCCTACTCACCCCTGCTGTCATCTTCCCGGATCAGAGACCACGCACAGGAAATAAGCGACAGAAGCTGGAGGTCGTCCCTTCCAAAGTTTCGCAGTCCGCCGCGAGAGCTGCGCCGGAGAGAGAATTCTGGTCCGCCAGCGTCATTGGGAGCCACGAGTGATGCGCTGACTGTGCGCAGAAGAGGACTTCCGAAGACGCAGGCACTTGGAGGGGGTGTAAGCGATACATATAGCCGCCATAGCCTTAAAAGCGCCGCGGCGGCCCAGGGATTACCGGAGACACCCCTCCATCACTAAGCCAGGGACGCGGCAGCTGGATTCCGGGCTGACATGGCAGCTGCCATGTCATGGAGGTCCTCATCTCTGATGTCGGACCAAGAAGAAGACCAGATGATGCCGGTGCGACCGCTCTCGCCCCTTATGCCGGGCTTGAGTGCTGGCTGCGCCATGGACCTGGATCAGGGCTAGCCTCGGCAGGATAGGGATGAGATTGTCAATGTGCCCCTGTCCGTCCCTTCTTTAAATTTTAAATCTTTAATAAAAGAGGTCTTTAATGAGTATTTAGGCAGTGCTGATTCTTCTGTACTGCCCAAATCCTCTAGTTTAAATTCTAATTCTGGCAGCCTTAATTATGTCTTGAAGCCTGGGCTACCAGAGAGATTCACGTAAAAGAATCATTGAATTGTGAGTTATCCCCCCTAGGTTTCCATTTGAGCTCTTCCTTTAAAGAGTTCATTTGGAATAGGGATTGTGTTGATCTGTTCTCTCTTTTACCGGCCTCCAGAGAACAGCCTAATAGATTGGAGAGAAAAGAAGAGGCAAATGATAAGAAAAGAAGCAGTGTTATTAAATCTTTAATAACTGGCTTCAGGCCTTCTCCATCTATTCTGCTGTTTTAGGTGAAAAACACCCTAATCTATGTTTTGGGCTATTCCAGCATGAGCACGTACATACGATTTTGGAGGCTTTTCGCAATTTTGGGGGCATGGCCTGGCTAATTTATGACGAAGCCTTCAGGCAAAAGCTAGCCATGGGGGACAAAAGACGTTGGTCTTTGGATCAATTTAATGTTGCTCCAGAGATTTTCTGCTAATAGGCAGGGTGTGAGCGCTCCCAGCAAGAAAGGAGTATGTTTTGCATTTAATGACACCTCTTGTAAATGGTCTCATAATTGTCACTTTCGGCATGAATGCTCTTTCACCCCATGTCTAAATGTTTTAAAAAACAAATGCAGAATGGGCAACAAGCTTAAAGTAAGGAGTCTTTGGCAAAAAGCTTTGACTCCTGTGAAGCTGGAATAAATGGCCTCGTGGCTAAAAATGTATCCCGATCAGGAGAGTAGCTCTCTACTCTATGACGGCTTTCATGACGGTTTCTATGTGCCTCCTTTTAAGGGTAAAGGATGTGTTTTAGTTAATAATCTTCCTTCCTTGTTAAAATTCCCTCATATTGCAGAAGAAAATATTATTAAAGAATTAGAAACAGGTAGGGCTTCTGGGCCTTTTGATTTTCCACCTTTTTTAAATTTTAGGATTTCTCCCTTTGGGGTGGTCCCTAAAGAAGAATCTGGGTCTTTTAGGCTAATTCATCACTTATCCTATCCCCATGGTTCCTCACTTAATGAGGAAGTGGATAAGGACATATGTTCCATATGTTCCGTAAAATACACATCCTTTGATAGGGCCATAGAGCTGCTTCAGGAATTTGGCCATAATGCCCTTCTGGCGAAATCTGACATTAAGTCAGCATTTAGGCTTTTGCCTGTGAACCCTGTTGGTTTTAATTCGTTAGGTCATGTTTTTAATGGCAAGTCTTTTTTGACAAGTGTCTGCCAATGGGTTTTTCTTTGTTGTGTTATTATTTTGAAACATTCTCTTCTTTTTTACACTGGGTAGTTGAATTCAAATCATTGGGTGGAGGAGTTTTGCTTTACCTTGATGACTTTTTGTTTGTTGGCCCTCGAGATTACGATTTTTGTTTTTATTATTGAATACATTTATTGAAGTTTGCAATGAATTCGGAGTCCCGATTGCCTATGACAAAACGGTCTATCCCTGGGATTTCAATCGATTCAAAAGATATGATTTGTTCTTTCCCTCCTGAGGAAGTTTTCAGACTCTGTTCCACTATTAAACTGTTTCTAAAAAGGGAGAAGGTCACTTTAAGAGAACTAAAATCTCTGTTAGGATTATTAAATTTCGTAAGGCTGAGTGCCCACTATACGTTTTCCAAGCGTTTTTACCGCTTAATTTCCTCAGCGAAAACGCTTAAAAAACGCTTGGTAATACGTGCCCCATGGTCCCCAATGATAATCCGCATGTGCTGTGCAAGTTTATGCTTTTACTCAATGGATTTTCTTCCAGGCATATCGACCTCGAAGACTTTACTCCTGGAATGTATAGAAAGGATTTAGTGCATCTGTCTGATATTGGCTTGGATGTTTTTAATTTGGATCTTCAATCCATTCTTGAAAAATGGCTTTGGCGTTTTGAGGGGGCCATGCCTTTGTAGGCCTGGTAGGTGGGAAAAATCGCCCACTTTTCCGGATGGATTGGTTTGTTGGTTATATTTTGGAAATTTATTTATGGACTTTATATTTATTATTATTATTATTATATTAAAGATTTAATAGTTACCCATAAATAAACACCACGGCCATTTTTTATTCCACAAAATTTTGGTCCTTTGTATTTATTTTATTGAGTGGGTCTTGTGTTACCATGATTTACTATGGTTTAGGGGACTATAGGCCAGAATAGAAATAGGTGTCATTGACAGAGTGAAAATTCTGCTATGTACAACATTAAGTTCAGAAGACTGACGTAAGCTAATTACCATTAGAGGCTACATCATACTTGTTACGGGTCCGGGTGGTGGAACCTCTGTGCTTCGGAGCAAGGAGGGACCAGAGGGGCTTGACTAAGTGCCTACTCGGGCTGACCAAGGTCACACGGCGGCTTAGTAGACTCCGTGAACCAGGGAGGGACCGGGCAGGTGGACCAGGTGCCATTCTGGGACCGACCTTGTGTGAGAGCAGGTGACTCCCACGGGTCAGATGGCAGGAACTGACCGGTACAGCGGATGAGCACGGCAGGAAGGCTGACGGGTGGTTCGGGGAAATAAGCAGGCTGGTTCGGCAGATAGCCAGATGGGTGCTCCTGGTAGGCAAGCAGGCAGGCACGGCAGGTTACAGGCAGGTGCTTCAGGTAGGCAGACTGGCGGGCACGGCAGGTTACAGGCAGGTGCTCCAGGTAGGCTGACTGGTGGGCACAACAGGTAACAGACAGGTGATCCAGGTAAGCAGGCTGGTGGGCACAACTGAAAACAGACTGGAGGACAGAACTGTTAGACAGGCTGGCGGGCTGGAATGACAGACAGACTGGCAGGCAGCGAGACCTGAGGGCTGGAGCAAGTGGTAGCACACGGAACAACAACCTTGCACAGGCACCTCCATTTTGGAGGAGGTGCCTTATATACGGGAAGTCCTCCGGCCATTGGCCGGGGACTCTATAAGACGCGCGCGCGCGCTCCCTCCCTCTTAAAGGGGCCGCCACAGTGCCCGGGAAGCTGCGCGCGGTGCACGCCACAGCTGCAGGGGAGCAGGAAGACGCCAGACCTGGACCTCGGCGGTGAGGGGAACTGCCGGGCAGAGACGCCGATGCTACAATACTGCTGTGAAATAGGCAAGTTATGTGACATACCGTATATTGCATTATGCCCTCCGCTTCCTCCCCACTAATACACTTGTCAGAGGTAAAGGAGGCCTAGTGTGACCTGTGTTTGATACCACTACAGCTGGGGCGGTTGCTTATGGCAGTGCCAGTGATGCTTCTAGCAGCTCCTATGTTTTTTTCCATGGTATGCTTTGTTTTTTTCTATTTCAAGCTATCATGTTTGTTGCCAATGCCGTATTTTGGTTTACCACACATTTTGGACAGAAATATATTGTTTAATTATTTTATAACAAAAAAATTAGCACACTTAGCCAAACTCTGGAAAAAAGTGGAATTATCCAGAGATGCAATAGAGGGCTCAAACAGAAGTGTCAAAACCTGCATGTACAATGCCTTGTCTCAATGTAGTGTATTTATTTCTTTGCAAATTTTTGATTTAGGCTACGGGCACACTATCAGTATTCGGTCAGTATTTCACATCAGTATTTGTAAGCCAAAACCAGTGGGGGTAAAATGTAGAAATGGTGACGTGTTTCTATTATATTTTTCCTTTGATTGTTCCTCACTTGGTTTTGGCTTACAAATACTGATGTGAAATACTGACCACATAGTAAATGTGTGAACATGGCCTAAAGCTAATTAATTCCTCCTGCCTAAAAAGACCACAGAACAACAAATGCCAGGAAGTATGAACACAGCCTAAAAATGCAGCAATAGCCCACAGTATAGATGTAGGGCAGTAGCATAGCCCCCAGGGTGTGGGGGGCGAACAGAGTGGGATCACTCAAAGCAACTCCCACTCTTAACTGTATTGGTATGTAATGCATTCTAATACAGTTAAACTTTATGGCAAAGCAGGTTCACATGCTCCTCCTGTACTACTTCCTACTCTACAGAATGACTAGGTGACGCACTGGACGAGTGCCAGGTAGGGAAGGAGCAACATGACAACATCAACGTACCAGGACTCTGAATTCAGAGCTGCTGCTGGCCGCTCACATTTTATGGAATACTTATATGGCCAAAGGTGGGGACAGTGACGTCAGCGTTGATTGGGTGCCGGGCTCACATGACATAATCTCACGTGAGCCCCGAGAACGCGAGTATTGAAACCACTGGAATGCCGCCAGAATGGGGGGTGAGTATAAGTGTTTTTATTGTAATGGCGTGAACACTAAGATTAAGAAGGGGTTGTCCTAGTAGGTGTCAACTAGTGTTGAGCGAGCCTGCTTGCCACTACTCGGTACTTGCCCAAGCATCACTGTGCTCGACATGCTCGGCACTCGACGAGTATTTCCGGGTTGCTTGGGCGAGAGCTCGGGTCCCTGCCCTGCATGTTTGGCGATCCTTAGCGAGCCAATGAACATGCAGGGATTGTCTGCCACGCACTGTAATGCCGTAGCCATGTTGGTTGTGGTATTACAGTGATTGGCTGGCCGCTTAGCGTCATCGGGTCTATATAAGACCTGGTGCCCCTATGCTCGTCACAGTCTACCCCGGAAACAGGCAGAGTAGGGAAAGCTGCTGCTGAGTCAGGGAGAAATTTGCTTGTTTATTAGTTAGTATAGGTATTCCACAGAATATCTATATATTCAACAAACAGTCCTTCTGAAGACTAATCCAGCTGCATACACAGTATTCAGTGGTGATAGCAGGAGTTAGGCAGGCAGTCAGGCAGGGTTTGTGACAGTGTATACAGCACAAGAGGGTCCACTGCACATTCTGTCTGCTGCTACTGTTACAGATATCCGTAGACATAGCCTCAGATATCAGGGGACAGGGCTAATTTTTTTTCATCTTAATCCTGATTATTTGCTTAAAAACAATCCAGAGTACACCATTTTACTGCTCCATTTGCTTGTTAGTACTGCAGAATGCAGCCTTTTCCATCATCAGACGTGATCGTATATTTCAGCGATAAAAATCCACAAGATTGTAGTGAACGTGTAAAATATTGTCCTCCATTTAGAGTTTTGCATCAGTGTGTCAGTGAAGCTATTCACACGTGATCGCTGTGAAGAATAGTAAACTACAGGGCTGCTATTTAAAACCGTGGGTGTCCGTCAGACATATCACATATAACTGTGGTACAAATTCAGCAATTTGTAGTGAACGTGGAAAATATTGTCCTCCATTTAGAGTTTTGCATCAGTGTATCAGTGAAGCTATTCACACGTGATCGCTGTGAAGAATAGTAAACTACAGGGCCGCTATATAAAACCGTGGCTGTCCGTCAGACGTATCACATATAACTGCAGTTCAAATCCAGCCATTTGTAGTGAACGTGGAAAATATTATCCTTTATTTAAAATGGGAAGTGGATGTGATGGTGATGGTGCATGCAAAGGTCGAGCCCGAGGCCATGGGAAAGCTGAAATTGTGCCACAACAAACACCCACATCTTGTCGCTCGACCTTCCTGTCCCAATTGCTAGGGGACCACAGCACACCACTATTGAACCCACAGCAGTGTCAAAAGGTTGTTGGTTGGATAGCAGATAATGCTTCCAGTCACTTTGCCACCACCGTGTCTTCCACATGATCAAGTCTCAGTAGCTGTGAGTCTGGACCGCATATTCCTCACCCTGATCCTCCTTCCTCCCACCAGGCCGAGTACCCAGAAACAACTGATCCCACACTTGGACACTCTGAAGAGCTGTTCACTTTTCCATTTGTAGATTCGGGCCTCTCGCCTGGCCAGCTTCAAGCGAGGCAAGAGGAGAACTCGTGTAGCGATGCCCAAATATTGAGCAGACACGGTCACATTAAGGTGACGGTGGGAAAGTGCAATTACTGTCTCAAGAGGTGGATGATGATGAAACACAATTGCCAGAAAGTCAGGAGAAGAACCAGGGTGTGGAAGTGGAAGAGGAGGTGGTGGACGATATAGTCACTGACACAACCTGGCAGGAGGACATGCAGAGCGAAGAAAGCAGCACACGGGGAATGGGGGGCGTAGCACCACAACAGGCAGGAAAAAGCAGTGTGGTGGCCACAGACACAAGGCGGGAACACCAACAACCCAAGAAATCCATTTGCACCATCTGCCAGGCCAGCATCAGCAGGCGTAACAAAACTAGAAACCTGTCCACCACTAGCATGATCAGGCACATGACAGCAAAGCACCCAACTAGGTGGGCCGAACGCCATGGTCCAGAAACAGTGTCTGCGGGTGACACCACTGCTTCCTCTGCTGTTGTGCGTGCACGCCAATCACTGTCCATGGCATATGCCAAAATGCCTCCCGCCCTGCACGTGTCATTGCACACTCTCAACTAGCACCATCAGCAAGCACATCCACATCCTTGTCCCAGCGCAGTGGTCAGCTGTCCCTACCCCAGTCCTTGGAACGCAAGCGCAAATATGCAGCCAACGTCCCACAGGACGCACTACTAAATTCACACATTTCGCGAATGTTTGCGCTCGAAATGTTGCCTTTAAGGCTTGTTGTTAAGAGTTCCGCAACCTGATGGCGGCGGCCGTTTCTCGGTACTCAGTCCCCAGCCGCCACTACTCCCCGTCCCCGCATTACACGAGCAAGTCTCCCACAACATTAGCCGTGCCCTCAACAATGCAGTTATTGGGAAAGTCCACCTAACTACGGGCACGTGGACAAGTGCTTGTTGGCAGGGACGGTAAATCTCACTGATGGCAAACTGGGTTAATATAGTGAAAGCCGGGACCCAGTCAGACCTTGGGACAGAACACGTCCTCCCGACGCCAAGGATTGCGGGCCCTGGGTTGCCCCCACATTCTATTGCTCCTGCACCTCCTCCTCTTCAGCCTCCATCTTCGAAATGACCACATCAGTCACAAGCTGGAAGCACTGCAGCACTGCCTCGGCCAAGCAGCAACAGGCTGTGCTGAAGCTAATATGCTTAGGTGACAAACCCCACAACGCTGAAGAGTTGTGGACAGCTCTGAAAGAGCAGGCAGATGTGTGGCTGACACCGCTGACCCTACAGCCAGGCTTGGTCGTGTGTGACAATGGCCAGAACTGGTGGCGGCTCTGAGGTGAGGCGAGCTCACACACGTAGCATGCCTGGCCCATGTGCTTAACCTCATGGTTCAGTGGTTTCTCAAAACCTACCCTGATCTGCTTGTCAAAGTACGCCTCCTGTGTGCCCATTTTAGAAAGTCAGCTACAACTTCCGCCGTGCTTCAGCAGCGTTTGCAGCTTCCAGTTCACCGACTGATCTGCGAAATCCCCATGCGTTGGAACTCCACATTGCAGATGTTGGGAAGGATTTGTGAGCAGAAGAGTGCAGTTGTTGACTACCAGCATCAACAAGGCTGTCGGTATTCAGGTCAGACTCCACACATAAGACCTCAGGAGTGGACATGGATGTCAGAAATATGTACCATCCTCCAAAACTTTGAAAACTCCACCAAGATGGTGAGCGGCGATGACGCCATAGTTAGCATCACCATCCCGCTTCTCTGTCTTCTGAAAAGCTCTCTGCTCACAATTAAAGAGGATGCATTGCAGGCGGAGCACGATGAGATGGAGCAAGGAACCATACAGGGTGATTACACACAGCCCAGCCTCATCTCATCCCAACGTGGATTGGGTAACAATGAGGCAGAGGAGAAGGAGGAAGAACAGGAGCTAGCTTCCTGCGCTATAGACGGTATTACCGTCTGTTCAGCGTGCATGGCCTGAGGACAGGAAGGAGGAGGAGGATGAGGAGGAGAGCATGGTCAGTCATCCTCTTGGTGAGGACACGGAAGTCTTACCTTTTTGCAGTGTTGCAGTCTGGCACACATGGCTGAGTTTATGTTACGCTGCCTTTCCCGTGACCCTCGCGTTCTCCAAATTTTGGGTGACAGTCATTACTGGTTGGTGACACTTCTAGACCCACACTACAAGGGGAACTTTCTGTCTCTTATTCCCTTGCAGGACACGCCTAATAAAATGGATCAGTACGAGAAGGCCTTTGTTGCGGAATTATTAAAAAATTTCCCATCTGAAAATGCTGGTGGCAGAGGTCACAGTTCGTTGGACAACCAAGGCATATAGGAGAGAGAGAGACACACAAATGCAATCCAGCAGAAGCAGGGGAACACTGACAAAGTTCTGGGACAGTTTTTTCAGACCCTCTCATCGCACAGGCCATGAGGCCATGGGTACTCTCCCAAGGAGGGAAAAGTTTTGAAAGATGGTGAGGGAGTACCTTTCTGACCATACCAACGTCCTCCGTGCCTTACAATTATTGGGTACCCAAGCTGGACATGGGCATGAACTGGCTCTCTACGTCTTGGAGGTCCTGGCCTGCCCTGCCGCTAGCGTTTTGCCAGAGCGGATTTTTAGTGCCGCCGGTGAAATTATAACCAATTGGCGCATCTGCCTGTTAACTGAAAATGCTGACAGGCTGACTCTTATTAAAATGGGTTGGATAGGGCCAGACTTCTCAACACCACCGAATGATAGCAGCATAACATAAACTCAAATACAGTGGTTTTTTTTGGGAGGTCTAACTCTATTCCCATGCACCTCTGTCTTCACACTCAGACATGGGTATACACTTCCTGATTTTGTCTATTTGCTCTTGTCCTCCTCCTTCTCCTCATCCTCATTCTCAACATCCTCCTCCATATTACCACCATGTCATTGTCTACATCTCTTTGGCAGCCATTGCATTCACTGCATAATAATGCAGTGCATTCCATTTCCTAATAATGGAAACAGTGTTTTCAGGAGGCCCTCCAACCTCTACGTCTCTTGCAAGCGGCATTGGAGTGCCTCCAAATTTTTGGCAGCTATTGTATTCTCTGCATAGGCAAACAGTATGGGAGACCCACTTACTAATAATGGGAACATTGTTTTCAGGGGGCCCTCTGACCTTTATGTCTCTTGCAAGGGACACTGGAGTTCCTCCACATTTTTGCCACCCATTGCATTCACTCCATAGGCAAATAGTATGGGAGACCCACTCCTTTTTAATGGGAACATGTCGTACTTGTTACTTTAGCCAAGCTCCATGTGTCTTTAAATTGTTAGCAGGGTTTTTTCAAAATTTTGGCAGCCGTTGGACTCATTGCATACCCTATAACTGGATAGCAGACCCTCTCCTTTATAATGGGAACATGTTGTACTCATTATTGTGGCCCACCTCTATGTGTATTTAAATTGTTATTGGGGTTTTTCCTACATTTTGGCAGCAGTTGGACTAACTGTATACCCTATAACTGTATAGCAGACCTTCTCCTTTCTAATGGGAACATGTTATTCCTGTGGCCTAGCTCTATGTGTCTTTAAATTGTAAGTGGGGTTTTTCCTAAATTTTGGCAGCCGTTGGACTCACTGCATACCCTATAACTGGATAGCAGACCCTCTCCTTTCTAATGGGAACATATCGTTACTGTGGCCCAGCTCTATGTTTGTTTAAATTGTTAGTGTAGTTTTTCCCAAATTTTTGCAGCCCTTGCAGTCACAGCATGGGCATTACCACTATAGGCGACCCACTCCTTTATAATGGGAACATTTTTTTTTACTGAGACCCTCCTCTATGTCTCTTCAAAGGGGTATTGGGTTGCGTCTAAATTTTTGGAAGCCCTTGCAATCACTGCATATGCAATAACAGTATAGGAGACCCACTCTTTTACAATGGGAACAACAAAGTATAGCCAACTGCTGGCCCATTAAGAATAGTAAGGCTGTAAAAATATTGTTTGTGACTTTCACAATCCCTCCTTCATAAATGAAACAGGATGTGTCTGATGATGTTTCACACACCACATGGCCAGATAAGGTTGTATAATTTTAAAATGACATTTACTGGTGAATGTATTTTTCACTGTTGAAAGCAATGCAAAATTGCAAAAACGTATCAAAAACGCTACATGTGAACATAGCCCAAGGTGTGGAGGAGCATTTTTGTTTTTGTTTATTTATTTTGCCTTATATACAAGTCATTACTCTGTAAAGGATGTTCCTTAGCATATTTCACAGGAAATTCCATTTTGGTTTAGTTTTTGTATATTTTATTGTGAGTCCGTAAGAGTGGTGTAATACCTCTGACAACATTGTGGACAGCAGTGACCTGGGAGTCAGAAATCTTTCCAGGGGTCTTCCCCATGCTGTTCTCATGTCATTTGAGCATTATTCCCATCGATTTGGGCAATTCTTAGGCCCTCTGCAGACCGCCGAAGGGAGCCGCCGGAAAAATGCTCGAGTTTCCCATAGACTTACACTGGGCTCGTTACTCGGACCGAGCACTCGAGCATTCCAATTTGCTCGACCCGAGCAACAAGTACCTGAGCATTTTAGTGCTCGCTCATCACGAATTATAATACATAGAGGCCTATGGACATTGAATTATGGTATTTAGAGGCCTATGGGGAGTTCACTACACTATATAAAGGCCTATAGAGAATGCTTTATACTGTACGGAGACCTATGGGCAGTGTATTATACTATATAGAGGCCTATGGGGAGTGCATTATACTACACAGAGGCCTATGGGGAGTGCATTATACTATATGGAGGCCTATGCTTGATGCAATATACTGTATGGAGGCATATGGGGAGTGCATTATACTGTATGGAGGCCTATGGGGAGTGCATTATACTGTATGGATGCCTATGGGGTGTGCATTTTAATATATAGAGGCCTATGAGGAATGCATTATACTGTATAAATGTCTATGGGGTGTGGATTATACTAAATAGAGGCCTATGGGGAGTGTATTATAGTACATGGAGGGCTATACGGAGTGCATTATACTATATGGAGGCATATGGGGAATGCATTATAGTGTATGGAGGCCTAGGAGGAGTGCAGTATAGTATATATAGGCCTATGGGGAACACATTATACTACATAGATGCCTATGAGGAGTGCATTATACTATATAGAGGCCTATGGGGAGTACATTATACTACGTAAAGGCCTATGGGGAGTGCATTATGCTATATAGAGGCCTATAGCGAGTGCAATATACTATATAGAGTCATATGGAGAGTGAATTATACTATGTAGAGGCCTATGGGGAGTGTAATATAGTACATGGAGCCCTATGGAAGGTGTATTATATTATATAGAGGCTATTTAACGAGTCATCATACAGTGTAACGATTAGAGTGAGGTGGCCTTTATACAGTGTGGGAGCTTATGTGGGGTCTTTGTACAGTGTAGGGGCCATTATGCAGTGTTGGGGCCATCAAACAGTTTGGGGACGACTAAGGGGTCGGTATACTGTGTGTGGGAGTACTATACAGTGTGGAGGCATTATACTGTGTATAGTAGAGCATCATACTGTGTACAGGGGAGAGACTCAAAACATTATTAAATGTTAAGTGGGCACTTGTTTTAGGGGCACTTTGATTATTGTGACTGTCAAAGGGGCACACAGAGGGCATTATTACTTTCTAGGGAACACTGTTTTCTAGGGCACTTGCATAGGGCATTAATATATTCTAAAGGTTTGTTTTATCATCTACAGGGCACACAGTACCACACAGTAGGTGCAGTAATAGGGACACATACGGCAGCGGCGGCTCAGTATTGGGGAATCAGCAGGATAAGGAGTTTGTCCAGATTGGGGATAGATGAAGATGGTGCTGAATTGTGAGAAGTCAGATATGTCTTTGTTGCAATCTCTGCAGCATAGTCCTGGCTGGAGAAGTTGTCATGTTGGTCTGGGCCAGATGGAAAAGACGGGAAAAGTTATAGACTCCACCAGAGAGAACATCAGCTGTAAGTCACTGTAACTGTACTGTAATCTCTTACATGTTCTGCAGCATTGGTATCTACCACTATATGGTCACTATATGGCAGTAATATCAATGATGGTCTTTGACTAAAGATTTTTTTTTAGTAACAGCTCTGTCATCTGCTGAGGTTCTCTTACTTCCACTATTAGGGTGCGCCACCATTGTTGTAATAGGGGTTACCTGGTTAGGGGACCACTCAGAAGTTTCCCTCCCTGAACCAAAACCCTAGCTATGCCTCTGGCTGCCAACAGATATGTCTAGCAACGACTCTCTCAGAGAACACCGGAATGCTCGGTAGAGTGAGCGCTGCTGTGTATGGGAAAGATGGGCAATATAGCGGCTGGCCGAATAATCAAACAGCTATTTGAAGTGTATAGGAGCTTTAGTCAAATACTTGTTCGGCTGACATATATGACCTTATTCAGACAGCTGGATATTTACTCTACTCTTACTCAGTGTCTGCATACTTCCCTCTTCTCTGGTCTTCTGCAACATACTGTATACCTACACAGTGTCCTTAAGAATAACAGTGTCACGATAATGCCACTTGAATCTAAATAACCACCTATGTTGTGCCAAAAGCCTTATGCTGTACCCCTGAACAATTAATTGCTCCACACTGAGCTCCTTGCACCAAAATGACCCCACAAAGAGCCACCCACACTGCACCCGCACTATAATGAGCCCACACATAATGCCCCACTCTCCATACTAAGCCCCCCGTGATGCCCCTCTCTCCATACTGAGCATTCCCATGATGTCTCACTTCTATACTGAGCCCCTCCCATGCTGCCCACTTTTCATACTGAGGCACCTCCTGCTGATCCACCCACCACACTGATCTCGACATGCTGCTTTATTCTCCATACTGAGCCCCAATGCTGCTCCACTCTCCATAATTAGCCCCATCATGGTTCCCTACTCTCCATGCTGAACCCAGATGCTGCCCCACTCTCCATACTGAGTGCCCCATGCTGCTCCACTTTCCATGCTGAGCCACCTATGTTGCACCACTCTCCACACTGAGCCCAACATGCTACCCTCCTCTCTACTGAGCTCCCCACTGCTCCACTCTCCATACTGAGCCCCCCTATCTTGCCCCACTTTCCATGCTGAGACACCTACATTGCTCCACTCTCCATAGTTAGCTGCTGCATGCTGCCTACTCTCTATGCTGTGCTCCCACTCTCCATACTGAGATCTCCATGCTTACTCACTTTCATACTAAGACCAAAATTCTGCCCCTTCTCCATATTGAGGTCCCCATACTGCCCCACTCTCCATACTGAGACCAATATGCTTCTCTAATTTCCATACTGAGCCCCATGCTGCCCAACTCCTTACTACTGTGTCTCTTTGCTGCTCCTTTCCATACTGAGCCCCCACACTGCCTCCTTATCCTTTATAAGACCCCATGCTGTCCATTCTCCTTACTGAGCTTCCCATCCTGCACTTTCTTCATAAAGTTTCCCCCCACCAACACTCTCCATACTAAGTCCACCCATGTTATCCCACTCTCCATACTACAGCAGGAAAAGAAGATTTATCCAGCGATGATATTGTTAATAAAAATTGATTTCTCTTTGTTGAGTAAAATTTAAAAGATAATGCAGTGGATACAATCAAAAGCAACTACCATGAACCCTCCATGACTAAGACCTAACGAGTCGAAACGCGTCGATCTGGATCACCATGGAGGGTGCATGGTAGTTGCACCCTCCATGTGCAATTTTGTGGTATACTATGCCTGATGAAGAGACCTGAGTAGTCTCGAAAGCTTGCAATTTGTTACCATCTTTTCAGTTAGCCATTAAAAGGTATCAACCACTGAGGACTCTCAAATCTAAATATATTACTCAATAAAGAGAAATGAAATTTTATTAACAATATTATCGCTGGATAAATCTTCTTCTTTTCCTGCGATGACCTTCTAAGGAACACTAACTTACCGGTGAGCTGACTCTCCTTACCGCTATTTTCCTTTTTGTTTTACTCTCTATACTAAGCCCTCACATACCAGACCACTCTATACTGAGCCCCACATGCCGCCCCACTCTCCATACTAAACCCCACCATGGTTCCCTACTCTTCATACTGAGCCCTCACATGCTGCGCCACTCTCCATACTAAGCCCCACCATAGATCCCTACTCTCCATACTGAGCCCTCACATGCTAACTCACTCTGCACACTGAGCCCCCACATGCTTCCCCACTCACTATACTTAGCCACACCATGCTGCCTCACTTTCCATACTGGGGCCCCCCCATGCAGACCCATTCTCCATACTGAGTTACCCATGTTGCTTCAATCTCCATACTAAGCTCTCCGTGATGAACCACTCTCCATACTGAGCCAACTATGCTGCCCTATTCTCCATACTCAGCTCCTCACATTGCCCCACTCTCCATACTAACCCTATTCTCCACACCGAGCCCCCTATGCTACCCCACTCTCCATACGAAGGCATCACGCTGCCATAGTCTCCATACTGAACTCCCCACGCTGCCTTACTTTCCATATTTAGCCCCCATGCTTCCCACCTACCATACTGAGCCCTTCATCCATATTCAACACAAATAGTCCCCTCTTTATTTTGTCACACCAACTATCCCTAACTCTGTAACTCCCCCCAACCTCTAGTTTATAGTAACAGCCCCTCTAAACCCCAGTCTTTGGAGCTGTGAGGGCTTACCTTCTCCTTGTTTCAGTGTCTCTCCGCTGCAGCACTCAACTGTGCTATCTACAGCATGGTGAGGTGACCTCAACACACTGCAGCAACATCAGTGGCGTTAGAGTGCCACTGCATGTCAGAGCAGGGAGTTCATTAGTGCTCATCAGAGCCCTGTCTTGATGTTTCACTTGTATTCCCATCAAGATGCGAATTCAAATGAAAGGATGTAGCCCCCTCTCCTCCTCCTCTGCAAAGACAATGGTTTTATAACATAGACTGCAGGGGGGATGGTTATCTGTCCTCTGAGCTACAATTTTCTTCTTTCACCACTCACACAGTTATCAGGGGCGACTGGTAACATTTGGTCCAGAGCTTTGGCAGTATGAAAAGAACTAGGGCTGCAGTGGTGAGTACAGGTTGGCCAGCCTGGCATTGTATTACTAATGACAGGCTACCAAGCTGTCCTCATTGATGGAAGAAGTCACCACTTCAGCGCTGCTCTGAGTGGTGAGAGCAGTGCTGTGCTAGAGACTTCTTTCAGTGATGAAAAAATCTCGGTAGCCTGGTATTAGTAATACATTGTCTGCAAATACAACTCTCAGTGAGTATGCGTTTATTTTATTTTATCTGGGGAACTTTAAAATTTAAGAAGAGGTTGTCCCGTAATAGTAGAGTGTTCTCTTTAAAACCAGCTGTGATTTGGATTATATTAACCCCTTACTGACATGACATAATCATACGTCATATGCCGCCTCCCTGACTTTTATGCAGGCACAGAAACTGAAATTTCTGTCAGCGGATGATGGCTGGGTAATTAGCCATCATCTGCCTCTAACAGCTGCGCATGGAGTTGATCTCCACTTGTGACTGCTAATCTGTTAAATGCCACTGTTAATCTGTGCTCAGGGATCTGCTGAAGACACCTGTGCCTTTTATGATGGTACTTCTGTGAAAGCCAGCCCTTGGCTGGCGATAAAAGGAGAACATTATTTTTGCTATGTACCGCAATACTGTGGTATATCTGTATGTAGCACAGTAAGAAGTCAAAAAAAGTTTTGAAAAATATAAAAAAATATATAAAAGTTCAAACCACCCATCTTTTCCTCCATTAAAAATAAAGAAATGAAAAAAATACACATATTATGTATCAATACTTTTGTAAAAGTATGGTATTTAAAAATATAAACTAAATTAATCTAATTTGTGTAACGAGAAAAAAATCAAAATGCCAGAATTGTGTTTTTTCAGCATCAGCGCAAAAAAATGTAATCAGTTGATCAAAACATCATATCTTCTACAAAATGTAACCAATAATAACATCAACTCAAGGTGCAAAAGCCCTCACACAGCTCCATCTCCTGAAAATGGCAAAACAAGCTAATTTTATTTATTTATTTATTTTTACAAATTTCAGAATTTTATCCACACTGAAATGAAACAAAAACTATGCATGTTTGGTATCGTTATAATTGTATTGATCTGGAGAATTATATTTTCAGGTTATTTTTACTGCAAATTGAATTCTATAAATACGTAAAAAGAAAAAAACTAATTGCGAAATTGCACTTTTTTTTTCGTTATTTCACTTTATTTGGAAATTTTTCCTGCTTTCTGGTACATCACATGAGAAAATGGATGGTGGCAATCAAAAGTACAACTCATTCCGCAATAAACAAGCCCTTACACCGCTATGTCATCAGAAAAAAGTAAAAAAGTTATGGCTCTTGGAATAAGGGGAGGAAAAAAACTAAAGCGATAAAACGGAAAATCGCCGTGTCGGGAAGGGGTTAAGGAAAAGGGGCACCAGAAATGATACCATCGAATGATGCCATCAATATCCATAGAAGATCAGAGGAAGTTTTATAGATTCAACACCTGAACAAAAAATATATATAAGCAGGGCCTAATTATACTGTAAAGCTAAACAACCAACAGGAGATTAGACCCCTAAAATATAACTTTTATTTAAATATACTAAAAATGACTCAATAATCCCCACAGCAACAAACAAGAAATGAAATGCCAGGGATTAGGGATAAATCACACATCAGTCAGGAAGGATTACAGACTCTGCCTGTCCCTATTTTGTCCCTAAATTCACTCCCTTCCTGACAGCAGAGGTTGGCACCCTAATTTTAGCTCCGTGGCGCCCCCGCTACATGTCGGTGTCCCTAATATCCCTGGTAAATCTCTATCTTTATAATTAAAAAAACACAATCGTGAAAAAAAGATAGAAAAAAGTGAACGCAAAGATTAAGAGGCCGACAATTGATCATAAATATACATTAAAAAAAAACAAGTCTGTATGTTGCAACATTTTTAGAAGGCAAGATTTGTCTCAAAATAGCTGGCTTATTACATTCATACATATACCAGCATATACTTAATAACCACAGCTGATAAAGCTGGTTCCGTTATATACTGTATCAGAATAATCCCCAGAGGTAATGCCCACAGACTGGTATCGCATGTGCATCACTGCTTTATGTCATTCTGAGGCATCAGAGCCAGAATGTGATAGAGACTGTAACACATACAAGCAGAACAAATGACCAACTCTAAATGCATTAAACAATCTCGAACTCATTTAGTAAGGAATAACAGTTATCATTGATAATTCATTATGTCACATCTCTATTATAACCAGCCAAGCGTCCCTCTGTCTGAAGCCTCTATAGACTGCGCATGCGCGACGCGCAGTCTGGCTCCAGACGGAAGAACACATGGAGCCGTTACAGGTAAAATGAGTGTATGGTGCCGGAGATCGCGGTATGCGTAGACACTGAACGCATACCTCAATCTCCAGCGCCATACTTACATACGTACCTGACCGGGAGGAAGGTTGCCGCGGCGCCTCCCTTCTGGCCGGAGACCGGGGGCGGAGTGAAGGCGTCGGAATCGGTGCATTTGCAGTGTGTCTTCAGCAAAATGGCGCCGGACAGTGCGGTGCACTCCTCCCCCGGCCTCGGGCTGAACAGAACACAGCAGCTGCTGAATCACAGGGAAGAAAGATGAGTATAAGTGTTTATTTTTTTGTATGTGTGCAGCGTGAAAGGAATGAGGGGTGCCATACATAATAGGATAGGGGGATGAGGGGGCGACACATACCAGTGTTGGGGGGTGAGGGGTACCATACATACCAGGATTGGGGGGTTAGGGGGCCACACATACCAGGATTGGGGGGTGAGGGGGTCACACATACCAGGATTGGAGGATGAGGGGTACCATGCATACCAGGAATGAGGGTTGAGGGGTACCATGCATACCAGGATTGGGGGATGAAGGGTACCATGCATACCAGGATTGGGGGATGAGGGGTACCATGCATACCAGGATTGGGGGATGAGGGGTGCCATGCATACCAGGATTGTGGGGTGAGTGGACCATACATACCAGGATTGGGGGTGAGGGGACCATGCATATCAGGATTGGGGATGAGGGATGCCATGCATACCAGGATTGTGGGTGAGGGGTGCCATGCATACCAGGATTGTGGATGAGGGGTGCCCTGCATACCAGGATAGGGATGAGGGGTGCCATGCATACCAGGATTACTGGTGAGAGGTGCCATGCATACCAGGATTGGGGGTGAGGGGTGCCATGCATACCAGGATTGAGTGTGAGGGGTGCCATGCATACCAGGATTGAGGGTGAGGGGTGCAATGCATACCAGGATTGGGGGTGAGGGGTGCTATGCATACCAGGATAGGGATGAGGGCAGCCCATAACAGGATAGGGGAACAGGATTGGGGAGCACAAATACCAGGATGGGGGCAGCACAAATACAAGGATGGGGGCAGCACAAATACCAGGATGGTGGCAGCACACATGCCAGCATGGGGGCAGCATATACCAGCATGGGAGACCATATACCAATAAAAATGCTCGCCACCCTGGCATAGAACGGGCTCAGTAGCTAGTCTCAAATATTCAGGGACTTTACATTTATTATAAATAGTCCCTAATATCATGTCCCAAATTCATCAACGGTCTGATATCTTATAAATAGATGAGGAAAAACACTTATCATTGGTGATCCCTCATATCACGACCCACAACTGACTTAACCCTAGATGCATTCAGCAGTCTAGAGATCATGTAATAAGGAATAACACATATCATTGGTGGTGCCTTATATCCTATCTCAGATACACAGGGACTTAACACTTATCATAGATGATCCCTCATATCATGTCCCAAATGCATCAACAGTATGATACTATATAAGTAGATAGGGAACAGTACTTATCATTGGTGATCCCTCATATCTCGTCCCAACGCGTTTCTCCATGGTAATCACCGGCATGCAGCACTGACTGAGCGTCTGCAGAGAATGATTGATGTCCTCTCCAGTTCCCCTGATGAACCCTGGTGATTACCAGGGAGAAACACGATGGGATGAGATATGAGGGATCACCAATGATAAGTGTTGTTCCCTATCTACTAGAGATGAGCGTTGTTCTACTCGAACTGTTCGCCAATCTCAAATTCGAGCTGTTTTGGGCGGTGTTCGAGCCGTTCGGCGAACACGAACGATTTGAGAAAAATTCTACTGTTCGAGGTTATGTTCGATAACTGTTCGTGCACCAAAATCATAACTGGATTTTTTCTCAGTAATGATGAAAATTAATGTTAATACGCAGTTTTAGTGTACAGCGGGGTGGGGGGAGGGGCAGGGGATGGATCTCTGCAGGAATAATGAAGATCTCCATTTTTTTTCTCTTTCCCGCATTTACAGTGGGGAGGTGCAATCTGTCAGCCTATCAGCAGCGCACACACGGAGCGAAGTGCTTTTTCACACAAGCAAGGGCATGTGTCATTGGCAGTGTATTTCACATGTCCTTGCCCTATAAGACCCAGCCATTTTCCCCATCGCCACCATTTTCTCACTGCTGCAGCTGCGTGTTAGACGGCACCGCTGTTGCTGTGTGCGCTATACCTTGTTAATTTCAAGCCAATTTTCGCACAAATCTACAGATAGCTTGGGAGTAGGGAATAGTTGTGATTGCAGTCCTTTTAAGGACTAGGTTACAGCATTTCCTACGACTTTTATCAGGCAGGTCTGTGCTCTTAAATAGATAGATTGTGGGAGTAAAGACTAATTGAAATTGCAGTCCTTTTCAGGACTAGGTTACATCAGTTCCTATCAGTTTTTGCCAGGCAGGTCTGTGCCAGTGCTGTGCAAGTTTTTTTCACAGCATTTGGCTGAATCTAGCAAAGCTAATCCTTTTTGGCCTATTGCAGAGTGTGTTAGTCAGTGGAGTAGCCTATCTGTGTTGAAAGATATACCACCTGTGTATAGAATACCAATTTTTTACTGCATCTAGTGAAGTAAAATCTTTTGGGCATAGCATCATTCTATTAGTCCATCTATACTGACCTCCATCAGGTTGCAAATTGAATATAATTTTTTTCTGCATCTAGCTCTGAAAAATTATTTGGGCTTCTAGCAGTGTGTGGGACTTGTTCTATTAGTCCATCTATACTGACCTCCATCAGGTTGCAAACTGAATATAATTTTTTTCTGCATCTAGCTCTGAAAAAATATTTGGCCTTCTAGCAGTGTGTGGGACTTGCTCTATTAGTCCATCTATACTGACCTCCATCAGGTTGCAAACTGAATATATTTTTTTTCTGCATCTACCTCTGAAAAAATATTGGGCTTCTAGCTGTGTGTGGGACTTGTTCTATTAATCCATCTATACTGACCTCCATCAGGTTGCAAACTGAATATATTTTTTTTCTCCATGTACCTCTGAAAAAATATTGGGCTTCTAGCTGTGTGTGGGACTTGTTCGATTAATCCATCTATACAGACCTCCATCAGGTTGCAAACTGAATATAATTTTTTTCTGCATCTACCTCTGAAAAAATATTTGGGCTTCTAGCTGTGTGTGGGACTTGTTCTATTAGTCCATCTATACTGACCTCCATCAGGTTGCAAACTGAAAATAATTTTTTGTCTGCATCTAGCTCTGAAAAAATATTTGGCCTTCTAGCAGTGTGTGGGACTTTCTCTATTAGTCCATCTATACTGACCTCCATCAGGTTGCAAATTAAAAATAATTTTTATCTGCATCTACCTCTGAAAAAATATTTGGGCTTCTAGCTGTGTGTGGGACTTGTTCTATTAGTCCATCTATACTGACCTCCATCAGGTTGCAAACTGAATATAATTTTTTTCTGCATCTAGCTCTGAAAAAATATTTGGCCTTCTAGCAGTCTGTGGGACTTTCTCTATTAGTCCATCTATACTGACCTCCATCAGGTTGCAAATTAAAAATAATTTTTATCTGCATCCAGCTCTGAAAAATATTTGGCCTTCTAGCAGTGTGTGGGACTTTCTCTATTAGTCCATCTATACTGACTTCCATCAGGTTGCAAATTAAAAATAATTTTTATCTGCATCCAGCTCTGAAAAAATATTTGGCCTTCTAGCAGTGTGTGGGACTTTCTCTATTAGTCCATCTATACTGACCTCCATCAGGTTGCAAATTAAAAATAATTTTTTGTCTGCATCTAGCTCTGAAAAAATATTTGGCCTTCTAGCAGTGTGTGGGACTTTCTCTATTAGTCCATCTATACTGACCTCCATCAGGTTGCAAACTGAATATATTTTTTTTCTGCATCTACCTCTGAAAAAATATTGGGCTTCTAGCTGTGTGTGGGACTTGTTCTATTAATCCATCTATACAGACCTCCATCAGGTTGCAAACTGAATATAATTTTTTTCTGCATCTACCTCTGAAAAAATATTTGGGCTTCTAGCTGTGTGTGGGACTTGTTCTATTAGTCCATCTATACTGACCTCCATCAGGTTGCAAACTGAAAATAATTTTTTGTCTGCATCTAGCTCTGAAAAAATATTTGGCCTTCTAGCAGTCTGTGGGACTTTCTCTATTAGTCCATCTATACTGACCTCCATCAGGTTGCAAATTAAAAATAATTTTTATCTGCATCCAGCTCTGAAAAAATATTTGGCCTTCTAGCAGTGTGTGGGACTTTCTCTATTAGTCCATCTATACTGACCTCCATCAGGTTGCAAATTAAAAATAATTTTTATCTGCATCCAGCTCTGAAAAAATATTTGGCCTTCTAGCAGTGTGTGGGACTTTCTCTATTAGTCCATCTATACTGACCTCCATCAGGTTGCAAATTAAAAATAATTTTTTGTCTGCATCTAGCTCTGAAAAAATATTTGGCCTTCTAGCAGTGTGTGGGACTTTCTCTATTAGTCCATCTATACTGACCTCCATCAGGTTGCAAAATGAATATATTTTTTTTCTGCATCTACCTCTGAAAAAAATATTGGGCTTCTAGCTGTGTGTTGGACTTGTTCTATTAATCCATCTATACAGACCTCCATCAGGTTGCAAACTGAATATAATTTTTTTCTGCATCTACCTCTGAAAAAATATTTGGGCTTCTAGCTGTGTGTGGGACTTGTTCTATTAGTCCATCTATACTGACCTCCATCAGGTTGCAAACTGAAAATAATTTTTTGTCTGCATCTAGCTCTGAAAAAATATTTGGCCTTCTAGCAGTGTGTGGGACTTTCTCTATTAGTCCATCTATACTGACCTCCATCAGGTTGCAAATTAAAAATAATTTTTATCTGCATCTACCTCTGAAAAAATATTTGGGCTTCTAGCTGTGTGTGGGACTTGTTCTATTAGTCCATCTATACTGACCTCCATCAGGTTGCAAACTGAATATAATTTTTTTCTGCATCTAGCTCTGAAAAAATATTTGGCCTTCTAGCAGTGTGTGGGACTTTCTCTATTAGTCCATCTATACTGACCTCCATCAGGTTGCAAATTAAAAATAATTTTTATCTGCATCTACCTCTGAAAAAATATTTGGGCTTCTAGCTGTGTGTGGGACTTGTTCTATTAGTCCATCTATACTGACCTCCATCAGGTTGCAAACTGAATATAATTTTTTTCTGCATCTAGCTCTGAAAAAATATTTGGCCTTCTAGCAGTGTGTGGGACTTTCTCTATTAGTCCATCTATACTGACCTCCATCAGGTTGCAAATTAAAAATAATTTTTATCTGCATCCAGCTCTGAAAAAATATTTGGCCTTCTAGCAGTGTGTGGGACTTTCTCTATTAGTCCATCTATACTGACCTCCATCAGGTTGCAAATTAAAAATAATTTTTTGTCTGCATCTAGCTCTGAAAAAATATTTGGCCTTCTAGCAGTGTGTGGGACTTTCTCTATTAGTCCATCTATACTGACCTCCATCAGGTTGCAAACTGAATATATTTTTTTTCTGCATCTACCTCTGAAAAAATATTTGGGCTTCTAGCTGTGTGTGGGACTTTCTCTATTAGTCCATCTATACTGACCTCCATCAGGTTGCAAATTGAATATAATTTTTTTCTGCATCTAACCCAGCCAATAGTTTTGGCCTAATACCACAGTTTGGCCACTCAGCTCTGCTCGGTTCCCATCCATTGTTTTTTTGTGCAAACAACTCCAGAGTTGTGAATTAGTTAACCACCAAAATGAGTGGAAAAAGGCCTGCTGCTGGTGGAAAGGGGAATAGGCGTGTTGGGAAGGGGAAAAAAGGTTGTGTCCGTGGGGTAGGTGTTAAAGCAACAGTAACATCTGCAGAAGAAAGACTATCTTCCAGCCAAACTAAAATGTCTACTTCTTTTAGCAGACAATGTGATAAGATCCCTTTCTTACGGCCACGCCAATCGCTACAAATTCCAGATGAGGCACAAAAACAGCAGGTGCTTCAACGGATATCAAGTGCTCCTTTAAGTGGGCTCTCCTCCACATCAACTTCAACATCACAAATACTCCAGTCCTCAAAGGTGTCACCCCAATCGCACTTGCTTCCTCACAGCTCCCAAATCTCCAGCTGCCCGTCTGAGTATGAGGTAGAACAAATGGTTGAGTCTGCAGAGCTGTTTACTCATACTATAGCCTGGGAATCAGAGGTCGACTCCAGCGCTTCTGTGAATCCAGACGAGGAAATGATCTGCACTGATGCCCAGAATCTTTATGAATCGGATCCAGGACCAGACGCAGAAGGTTCTGACCATAATGTAGACCCTCATTCCCAAACTGTAACTCCTGTTGGTGGAGACAATGAGGAAGACGATGATGAGACTCAAATACCTGATTGGAGCGACAACTTTAGTTTTTTGTCAGGGCAGGAACAGGTTGTCTCTGAGGACGACGGGTGTGATAACGCACAGGGTGATGATGATGAGGTTGGAGATCCCACTTACTGTCAACCCACAGTCAGCCAAGAGATGAGGTCAGCAGAGGAGGTGGAGGAAGATGCTAGTGACGACGAGGTCAGGTTGCGCCTTCCTGGACAGAGACGTAGTACTGGAAGCACGTCAACAACTGCATCCTCAAACACAACTCTGCCTCTCACCACAAGTCGTGGTGGCTCTTCAGGTCGCATGGGTGCTAAGCCTTGCATAGCCTGGGCATTTTTTCAGATCGATAAAGATGACCCAACTCGTGTTATCTGTAACATTTGTCAGCAAAAGCTAAGTAGAGGCCAAAAAATACATAGTTTGAGTACTTCATGCATGAACCGGCACATGGACATGAAGCATAAGTTGCAGTGGGAAGCTCAGTGTGCTACAATGCGGCCTAGCCGGCCGGGCCAACCACCGTCTGCCATATCTTGTGCATCCGCGGCCTCTTCATCCTCTGTGACTGGGGCGACAGCAGTCACACCTGTTTTGGGGCGCAGACCTGCCACCTCTTTACCCGCAACAGCCAGCGTGATTGGCAGGTCATCATTTTCTTTGGAGGTGGTAACACCAGCTGGTGTTGAGCGCTGTCCGACATCGATAGCACCATCTTTGGATCAAGGCAACCTAACATGTCCGCCTGCATCTTCCTCACAGACCGGCAGTTTGCCGGGGACACCCTTATCAACCCCGTCTAAGCACAATAGCCAGCCCTCGGTCCCTCAGATGTGGACAAGTAAAAGACCATTTCCTCCTAGCCATGAGAAAGCTAAGAGGTTGAATTTCACCATCTGCAAGCTCTTGGCTACAGAAATGCTGCCTTTCCGCCTGGTGGACACAGAGGATTTTCGAGACCTTATGTCCGTCGCAGTGCCCCAGTACCAGATGCCCAGTCGGCACTACTTCTCAAAGAAAGGTGTGCCTGCGCTCCACCAGCATGTCGCACACAACATCACCACTTCTTTGAGAAACTCTGTGTGTGACACAGTGCATTTCACCACAGACACTTGGACGAGTAGGCATGGACAGGGGCGTTACATGTCGCTGACTGGGCACTGGGTAACTATGGTGACAGCAGGACAAGGGGCTGCTGTCCAAGTCTTGCCGTCCCCACGAGTTGTGCGTCAATCCTCTTTATGTCAAAGTACCTCCACTGCTTCTGCCTCCTCAACCTCCTCTCGGTCTTCCACCTGCACCCAAAGCCTGTCTGGTCATGCCACAAGCTTTCTAACTGCGCAGAAGGGATCCTGCACACCTCCTTACTATGCTGGCAGTAGGGCTCAACGTCATCAGGCGGTTTTTACTTTGAAATGTCTGGGAAATGTGAGTCACACAGCTGAGTTGTGGTCAGCTCTGGAGAACCAATTTCATGAATGGTTGTCTCCACTGGACCTGAAACCAGGGAAGCGCGTGTGCGACAATGCTGCAAACCTGGGTGCGGACCTTCGCCGGGGCAATGTCACACACGTGCCTTGTATGGCTCACGTGTTGAACCTGGTTGTCCAGCAATTTTTAGCCCACTATCCCAGACTAGATGGCCTTCTGCAGAGGGCACGGTCGCTGTGTGCTCACTTCAGCCGTTCGCATCCCGCAGCTCAGCGACTTACATCTCTACAGAAGTCGTTGGGCCTGCCACTTCACCGGCTAAAATGCGATGTGCCTACCCGGTGGAATTCAACTCTGCACATGTTGCAGCGACTGTGGCAGCACCGACAAGCCCTGGTGCAATACGTTCTGACGTATAGCCTGGGCCAACGAGATCCGGAGGTGGGGCAAATCACGCTGGAGGAGTGGTCTCAGATCAGGGACCTATGCACCCTTCTGCACAGTTTTGAAATGGCGACGAAGATGTTTAGTGCTGACGATGCCATTATCTGCATGACTATTCCGGTGATTTACATGCTGGAGCACATGTTAAACAGAATTCGGAGTCAGGTGGTGGAACAAGAGGAGGTGGAGGAAGTAGAGGAGGAGGAGTTGTATGCGGAAGGGCTAACATCTGCAAGGTCCAGACGGTCGGCAGCACCAAGGCGGCAGGCATGTGAGGGTGGGGGAGATGGTTTTACCAGGGCGCATGGTAGCAGCCAAACTAGTGAGGAAGGTGCAGGAGCCCAGGAAGAAGTGGAGTACGAACTGATGGAAGACTCATCAGATGAGGGAGACCTTGATCACATTTCTGTTGTGCGAGGTTGGGGGGAGAGGACAGAGGAAGGAAGCATGATTGTTACCTCGCCACCAACACAACAGGGACTTGGTGCTCCTGGATGCGCAACACACATGAGTGCCTTCTTGCTGCACTACCTGCAACATGACCCGCGAATTGTGAGAATTAGAAATAATCCTGACTACTGGGTTGCCACACTGTTAGATCCCCGGTACAAAAGTAAATTTGCAGAAATTATTCCTGCCATAGAAAGGGATGCACGCATGCAGGAGTATCAGCAGAGACTGTTGCAGAATCTTACATGTGCTTTTCCACAAAACACCAGTGGTGCACGTAGTGAATCTCACAGTTCCAACTTGCCAACCGTGGGACCGTCAAGTGTTCAGCACTCAAACCGTAACAGAACCACAGTATCTGCTGGTAACATCAATTTTGCGGAATCATTTCACCACTTTTTTAGCCCATCCTTTGCAAGGCCACAGGAGACAAGAAGTCTGACACATAGTCAACGCCTAGAGACGATGGTACAGGAGTATCTCCAAGTAAACAATGAAGCCATGACTGTGTCACTGGACCCTTGCTCTTTTTGGGCTTCCAATCTGGATAAATGGCCGGAGCTAGCCACTTACGCCTTGGAGATCTTGTCATGCCCCGCAGCCAGCGTTCTGTCTGAACGTGTGTTCAGCGCTGCTGGTGGTGTGCTGACAGATAAGTGCACGCGGCTCTCCACTGATAATGTAGACAGACTCACGTTCATAAAGATGAACAAATCATGGATCCGAAATGACTTTTCTACCCCTGTGTCATCCTGGGGAGAGTAAAAGCTTGATGATTGGTTAAAATCACCCTACCAACCGTTTTAAGCTTTCAAATTACTAATCATGTTTATCTGTATCTTGACTGGAAAATAATTTGGGCTTTGTAGCAGTGTGCAGCACTGATCCTATTAGCCCATCTATACTAAGCTCCACCAGATTTAAAATTAATAATAATTTTTAGCTGCATCTAGCCCGGAAAATAATTTTGGGGCTCCGAGATGCGCAAGACACATAAGTGCCTTCTTGCTGCACTACCTGCAACATGACCCTCATATTGTCAGAATTCGAAGTAATCATGACTACTGGGTTGCCACACTCTTAGATCCCCCAAACTTTTCGATCAACCTTTTCATTGTAATAAAGACCAAAAAAATGGTCATTTTTTAAATTATAAGCATTAGCAGGTTATTAGAAACTGAAATCAAACAGTTTTCAACTCAAAACTTTATTCTAGGTGATGTTACATTTTCACATAGGACCCCTTGTTCGAAAGGAGCTTCTGAACTCTCTCGTCCATTGAATTTGTCAGGTTTTGGATGGTTTCTGCTTCAATTGTTTTGCATGAGGACAGAATACCCTCCCAGAGCTGTTGCTTAGATGTGAACTGCCTCCCGCCATCATAGACACTCCTTTTGATGATGCTCCAGAGGTTCTGAATGGGGTAGAGGTCAGGGGAGCATGGGGGTCACACCATAAGTTTGTCCCCTTTTATGCCCATATCAGCCAGAGATGCAGATGTTTTATGTGCAGCATGAGATGGTGCATTATCATGCAAAAAAATGATCTTGCTGTGAAATACATGGTTCTTCTTCTTGAACCATGGCAGGAAGTGCTGTTTGAGAAAATCCACATACATTATGGAGTTCATCTTTAGCGCCTTCAGGGATCCTAAAGGGGCCGACAATCTCTCTCCCCATGATTCCAGGCCAAAACATTACTCCACCTCCTCCTTGTTGGCGCTGTAGCCGTGTTTGCGTGGGGTGTCCATCAACTAGCCATCCTCCACTCCATCCATCTGGACCATCGAGCGCTGCATGGCACTCATCCGTGAACAAAACAGTTTTGAAATCAGTCTTCATGTAATGTTTGGCCCACTGGAGCCGTTTCTGCTTGTGTGAAGTGGATAGAGGAGGTCGACAGGATGGCATATGCACAGCTGCAAACCTCTGAAGGACCCTGCATCTTGTTGTTCGGGGGACGTTGGAGGCACCAGCAGCTTCAAAAACTTGTCTGCTGCTATGACAAGGCTTTTTTGCCGCTGCTCTTTTAACCTGACGTAATTGCCTGTAGGAAAGAGTCCTCAATTTGCCCTTATCAGCACGCACACGTGTGTACTGTGAATCAGCTACATACTTCTTGATTGCCAAGACACTTCATCCTGATCATCGCACAA
Organism: Phyllobates terribilis; assembly: GCF_046119375.1. Classification (NCBI taxonomy): domain Eukaryota; kingdom Metazoa; phylum Chordata; class Amphibia; order Anura; family Dendrobatidae; genus Phyllobates; species Phyllobates terribilis. The sequence goes on along the minus strand of NW_027362761.1, from coordinate 244,160,236 downwards.
TGTTGATTGTAGTCATGCCTTGACCTAAACACTCCACAATTTGTTGCTTCTCAGCAGCCGACACATCCTTTTTCTTTCCCATTTTGGCAGAAAATGTAGGCTGCTTAATAATGTGAGACAGCCTTCTTAAGTAGTCTTGCCTTTCATTGGACACACCTGCCAAACTAATTAGCACAGGTGTCTGCAATTGCTTACAGTGATATAAAGAGCCCTGACACACATCACCATCAATGAGTTTAACTGACAAACAAACAAATTCTTCCCTTATCACTCCTAAACACTTTTTGCATAATAATTTGGAACACAGTGTACATGTGCTTTTCCACAAAACACCAGTGGTTCACGTAGTGAATCTTACAGTTCTAACTTGCCAACCGTGGTCTGTATGGAGTTGTTCAATAAAGGGCCCAAAATTAAGATAACATAGATGGGAGAGGTCTCTATGAATAGGAATTCCTAAGTATTTGATACCCTGTGAGGGCCAGGCAAAGGGAAAGTTGGACTGGATGGAATCCTATATGGATTTGGGGAGGGAGACATCGAGGGCCTCAGACTTCGCTCATTGATTTTAAAATTTGACCATGTAACAAAGTGATCTATTTCAGCCATAACAGCATGGATGGATATATGTGATTGAGTGATATATACTAGTACATCATCAGCAAATAGAGAGCACTTGTACTCGGTGCCTCCCACCTCAATCCACCTAATATTGGGGTTATGGCGAATTGATGAGAGCAGGTGCTCCGTCACTAGGATGTATAAGAGAGGGGACAGAGGACATCCCTGCCTTGTCCCATTGGTGATTGTGAAAGGTGATGAAAATGTTCTGATGCACCCCCTGGGCCTTGGGACACCCGGAGCCGGACCCTTTTTGGTGGATGCTGGTGGTTGTAGTCTTCGTGGCGGCGACCCGGTTCCGTGGCTCAGGGTGGCGGAACTATTTATGTGGTTTTGATGTTTAAATGTCCGACTACGCCACCCATGGATTGCGGTCAGAGTGAACCGCCGCTGCAGGGCAGACCGCTGAGGCTGGTGTTGTGGGTGCAGCAGAGCGTAGCATAACTCCCCACGGGAGGAGTATAGCCTCAGGGCAGTGTATGCGGAGGATGGGGGTGATGGTGCAGGGCAGCAGCAGTAACGACACGGAGTCAGTGATGCAGTCCAGGGCCTTTACTCACAGTTCTTATTATCCAGACCACGTCTGCAGGTAACGGCTGCCCACGTCGTACTGTGCTCACCAGGTGAGGGGCTCAGACAACTCCCAGATAACTTTGGAGCGCTTCACAGGACCCCCTTTGTGTGTCCTTTGTCTGGCCTTTCTTACCAACCCTTCTGTCCGGCTGCCTCGGGCCTCCTCTTGGTAAACTTGGTAAAAAGCTTTTTAACTGCAGCAGCTTTAGTGGACGCTACTGGAGCTGGAATTACGCGGCTGCTGGCATGAGACTTGCCCTCCAATAGATCCTTGTAAATGGATTTAAAGTGTATTCATTCAAATTAGAGAGACAATTTAAATTAAAAAGCTTAGAGCTGCCTCCACCACAGGGGGGCTCGCTCGACCCACCAGCGTACAGGCACCAGTATTGGGAGAGGGGGGCTGGCCGTCAGGGTTCACCGCGGCTCTGGCACAAACCCGGCGACACGGAGGTGGCACGGGCAGGAGCGGACTGAACGTGTCGGCTTCTCACTTTTTGGATTTTAGAAGGGCATGACATGCCTATATCTGTGTCTCCCCCTCCTTTTACTCCTCCACCTCTTTTCTTTTCTCATGACTATATGTACTTGTCACTTTTCCATGTGTTAGTTGTGTCTTCTGAGCAGTTTGTCAGCTTTTGGATACCTTTGAAGGTGTTTTCTATGTGTTTCTATGTGTTTTTGTTTGCCTGCCATTGGTTTTAACGGTGTTCGAAGGTGTTCGACGAACAGTTCGGCGAACACACGGGTGTTCGACGAACCGAACCCAACTCAAACCCTACGGGGGTGGCTCAACACTACTATCTACTTATATAATATCATACTGTTGATGCATTTGGGACATGATATGAGAGATTATCTATGATAAGTGTTAAGTCTCTGTGTATCTGAGATAGGATATAAGGCACCACCAATGATATGTGTTATTCCTTATTACATGATATCTAGACTGCTAAGTGTTAAGTCCCTGAATATTTGAGATGTGACATAATGCATTACCAATGATAACTGTTATTCCTTACTAAATGATATTGAGATTGTTTAATACATTTAGAGTTGGTCATTTGTTCTGCCTGTATGTGTTACAGTCTCTATCACATTCTGGCTCTGATGACTCAAAACGACATAGAGCAGTGATGCACATGCGATACCAGTCTGTGGGCATTACCTCTGGGGATTATTCTGATGTATAACGGAACCAGCTTTATCAGCTGTGGTTATTAAGTACTAGCTATTGAACCCGTTCTAGTCCCGGGTGCCGAGCATTTTTATTGGTATATGGTCTCCCATACTGGTATGTGCTGCCCCCCTCCTGGTATTTGTGCTGCCCCCATCCTGTCCCCACTATCCTATCCTGGTATGCATGGCACCCCTCATCCCTATCCTGGTAAGCATGGCACCCCTCACCCCCAATCCTGGTATACATGGCACCCCTCACCCCCAATCCTGGTATGCATGGCACCCCTCACTCCCAATCCTGGCATGCATGGCACCCTTCACCCCCAATCCTGGTATGCATGGCACCCCTCAACCCCAATCCTGGAAGGCATGGCACCCCTCATCCCCAATCCTGGTATGCATGGCACCCCTCATCCCAATCGTGGTATGCGTGGCACCCCTCATTCCCAATCCTGGTATGTGTGGAACTCCTCATCCCTACCCTGGTATGCATGGTACCCCATCCCTCATCCCTATCCTGGTATATATGGTATCCCTCATCCTGGTATGTATGGGCCCCTCACCCACATCCTGGTATGCATGGCACCCCTCACCTCCATCCTGGTATGCATGGCACTCCTCATCCCTATACTGGTCTGCATGGCTCCCTCATCCCCAATCCTGGTATGCATGGCTCCCTCATCCCCAATCCTGGTATGCATAGCACCCCTCTTCTCCAATCCTGGTATGCATGGCACCCCTCATCCCCAATCCTGGTATGCATGGCTCCCTCATCCCCAATCCTGGTATGCATGGCACCCCTTATCCCCAATCCTAGTATGCATGGCACCCCTCATCCCCAATCCCGGTATGCATGGCACCCCTCATCCCCAATCCCGGTATGCATGGCACCCCTCATCCCCAATCCTGGTATGCATGGCACCCCTCATCTCAAATCCTGGTATGCATGGCTCCCTCATCCCCAATCCTGGTATACAGTACATGGTACCCCTCATCCCCAATCCTGGTATGCATAGCACCCCTCATCCCCAATCCTAGTATTCATGGCTCCCTCATCTCCAATCCTGGTATACATGGTACCCCTCATACCCAATCCTGGTATGCATGGCTCCCTCATCCCCAATCGTGGTATGCATGGCACCCCTCATCCCCAATCCTGGTATGCATGGCACCCCTTATCTCCAATCCTGGTATGCATGGCTCCCTCATCCCCAATCCTGGTATACAGTACATGGTACCCCTCATCCCCAATCCTGGTATGCATAGCACCCCTCATCCCCAATCCTAGTATTCATGGCTCCCTCATCTCCAATCCTGGTATACATGGTACCCCTCATACCCAATCCTGGTATGCATGGCACCCCTCATCCCCAATCCCGGTATGCATGGCACCCCTCATCCCCAATCCCAGTATGCATGGCACCCCTCATCCCCAATCCTGGTATGCATGGCACCCCTCATCTCCAATCCTGGTATGCATGGCTCCCTCATCCCCAATCCTGGTATACAGTACATGGTACCCCTCATCCCCAATCCTGGTATGCATAGCACCCCTCATCCCCAATCCTAGTATTCATGGCTCCCTCATCTCCAATCCTGGTATACATGGTACCCCTCATACCCAATCCTGGTATGCATGGCTCCCTCATCCCCAATCGTGGTATGCATGGCTCCCTTAGCCCCAATCCTGGTATGCATGGCACCCTTCATCCCCAATCCTGGTATGCATGGCTCCCCCATCCCAATCCTGGTATGCATGGCTCCCTTATCTCCAATCCTGGTATGCATGGCTCCCTCATCCCCAATCCTGGTATGCATGGCACCCCTCATCCCCAATCCTGGTATGCATGGCTCCGTCATCCCTAATCCTGGTATGCATGGCTCCCTCACCCCTATCCTGGTATGCATGGCACTCCTCATCCCAATCCTGGTATACATGGTATCCCTCATCCCTATCCTGGCACGTATGGTACCCCTCATCCTGGTATGCATGGCACCCCTCATCCCTATTCTGGTATGTATGGTATTCCTCATCCTGGTATGCATGACACCCCTCATCTTAATTCTGGTATGTATGGGTTCCTCATCCCAGAAACCTGGTATGCATGGCACCCAATCCCTCATCCTAGTATGCATGGCACCCCTCATCCTTATCCTGGTATGCATGGTACCCCTCATCCCTATTCTCGTATGCATGGTACCCCTCATCTTGGTATGCATGGCACTCCATCCCTCATCCTGGTATGCATAGCACCCAATCCCTCATCCTAGTATGCATGGCACCCCTCATCCTTATCCTGGTATGCATGGTACCCCACATTCCTATCCTGGTATGTATGGTACCCCTCATCCCTATTCTGGTATGCATGGTCCCCTCACCCCCCAATCCTGGTATACATGGTCCCCTCAACCCCCAATCCTGGTATGCATGGTCCCCTTATCCCCCAATAATGGTATGTGTGGTACCCCTCATCCTGGAATGCATAGTCCCCTCACCATCCAATCCTGGTATGTGTGGTACGCCTCACCCCCCAATCCTGGTATGCATGGTCCCCTCACCCTGCAATCCTGGTATGCATGGTCCCCTCACCCCCCAGTCCTGGTATGCATGGTCCCCTCACCCCCCAATCTTGGTATGTGTGGTATCCGTCATCCTGGTATTCATGATCCCCTCACCCCACAATCCTGGTATGCATGGCTCCCTCATCCCCAATCCTGGTAGGCATGGTTCCCTCATCCCCAATCCTGGTATGCATGGCTCCCTCATCCCCAATCCTGGCATGCATGGCTCCCTCATCCCCAATCCTGGAATGCATGGCTCCCTCATCCCAAATCCTGGTATGCATGGCACCCCTCATCCCCAATCCAGGTATGAATGGCACCCCTCATCCTCAATCCTGGTATGCATGGCTCCCTCATCCCCAATCCTGGTATGCATGGCTCCCTCATCCCCAATCCTGGTATACATGGTACCCCTCATCCCCAATCCTGGTATGCATGGCTCTCTCATACCCAATCCTGGTATGCATGGCTCCTTCATCCCAAATCCTGGTATGCAAGGCACCCCTCATCCCTCATCCTGGTATGCATGGCACCCCTCATCCCCAATTCTGGTATGCATGGCTCCCTCATCCCCAATCCTGGTATGCATGGCTCCCCCATCCCCAATCCTGGTATGCATGGCACCCCTCATCCCAAATCCTGGTATGCATGGCTCCGTCATCCCAATCCTGATATGCATGGTTCCCTCACCCCCATCCTGTTATGCATGGCACTCCTCATCCCTGTGCCGGTATGCATGGCACTCCTCATCCCTATCCTGGTATGCATGGCGCACCTAATCCCCAATCCTGATATACATGGTACCCCTCATCCTTATCCTGGTATGTATGGTACCCCTCATCCTGGTATGCATGGCACCCCTCATCCCTATTCTGGTATGTATGGTACTCCTCATCCTGGTATGCATGGCACCCTTCATCCCAATTCTGGTATGTATGGCCTCCTCATCCCAGAAATCTGGTATGCATGGCACCCTTCATCCTTATCCTGGTATGCATGGTACCCCTCATCCCTATTCTGGTATGCATGGTACCCCTTATCTTGGCATGCATGGCACCCCATCCCTCATCCTGGTATGCATGGTACCCCGCATTCCTATCCTGGTATGTATGGTACCCCTCATCCCTATTCTGGTATGCGTGGCACCCCTCAACCCCCAATTCTGATATGCATGGTCCGCTCAGCCCCCAATCCTGATATGCATGGTCCCCTCACCCCCCAATCCTGGTATGCATGGTCCCCTCACCCCCCAATCCTGGTATGCATGGTCCCCTCATCCCCCAATAATGGTATGTGTGGTACCCCTCATCCTGGTATGCATGGTCCCCTCACCCCCCAATCCTGGTATGTGTGGTACCCCTCACACCCCAATCCTGGTATGCATGGTCTCCTCACCCCGCAATCCTGGTATGTATGGTCCCCTCACCCCCCACTCCTGGTATGCATGGTCCCCTCACCCCCCAATCCTGGTATGTGTGGTACCCCTAATCATGGTATGCATGATCCCCTCACCCCCCAATCCTGGTATGCATGGTCCCCTCACCCCCCAATCCTGGTATGCATGGTCCCCTCACCCTACAATTCTGGTATGTGTGGTACCCCTCATCCCCCCAATCCTGGTATGTATGGCACCCCTTATCCCTTTCACGCTGCACACGTACAAAAAAATAAACACTTATACTCACCTTTCTTCCCTGTGAACCAGCGCTGCTGCGTCCTGGTCTGCCGGAGGCCGGGGGAGGAGTGTGGCGCCGGAGTACACGCGTGCCCATACCGCGCTGTCCGGCGCCATTTTGCTGAAGACACATTGCAAATGTGTCTTCAGTAAAATGGCACCGGATAGCGCTATGCGCATGCGCCGATCTGACGCCTCACTCCTGCCCCGGTCTCCGTCGAAGAGAGGCGCCGCGGCAACGCTCCTCCCGGTCAGGTAAGTATGTAAGTATGGTGCCGGAGATCGCAGTATGCGTTCAGTGTCTACGCATACCGTGATCTCTGGCGCCATACACTCCTCTTACCTGTAACAGCTGGATGCGTGTTTCTGTCTGGAGCCAGACTGCGCGTCGCACATGCGCAGTCTATAAAGGCTTCAGACAGAGACACGCGTCTCCTGTTATATTATAGATATGCTGGTATATGTATTAATGTAATAAACCAGATCTCCTGAGACATATTTTGCCTTCTAAAAATTCCCAGGGCTATTATTACTGTTGCAACATACAGACTTGTTTTTTTTAATGTATATTTATGATGAATTGTCGGCCTCTTAATCTTTCCATTGACTTTTTTCTATCTTTTTTTCACTTAATCCTTCCTGACTGATGTGTGACTTATCCCTGATCCCTGGCATTTCGTTTCTTGTTTGTTGCTGTGGGGATTATTGAGTTCTTTGTAGTATATTTAAATAAAAGTTATATTTTAGGGGTCTAATTTCCTGTTGGTTGTTTTGAAGTTTTATAGATGGCCAGTAGTTTGCCTGGTCTATCAGCTCTTAAATATTTGATACAATTAGGAACAGAAAGCACTTCAATTGTTTTAGAGATGCAGGCTGTCTTTTGGGCTTGGTCATACATGCATTTTTTAGGAGTAATAAAGCTACCATATAAATCTACTCAATTGACTTAGCGTATTGAATTTCAACATAGCAAATGTTTCAAAACTAGACATCACGGACATTCAGGTTGTATAAAATTGCTGTATTTGTCAGTCACATCAGATTTTATCGGAAATGTGCATATCTGAGCAGGGCAGTCCCCGGATAAAGCTTAGAGACACTATTCCTCTTTGATCTGATAAGCTTTAAATTAATATTTTCTCAAGAACAGCAACTCCAAAACACTATTAAAAAATTAAGGCTTTTTGGAAAAAAATAAGTCTGTAATAATATTAATACTAAAACAGATTGACTGTTCCTTAATGTATAATTGCATTGTTTTATTCTACACTAGATGGCACTGTGGGTTACATAGTAAATGCAGCCATGGTTTTAAAACCCGATAACTCTCCAACATCAACTTTATTTTTATAGTGGGCGTGATTTTGTACTCAGCAGAGTGATGAGATCTGTGTAGACATTTGTAATATTCATATCTCTCGCTGTACACGGTATATACATAATGTGCTGGCTCAGAGCTTCAATTATCTTCTTTCTCTGTGAGTAGAAAAACTTACACACATGTATATATGTATATATATATATATATATATATATATGCATATTTATGTATTTACACATATATATATATATATATATATATATATATATATATATATATATATATATATATGTGTAATTTCTCATATCTCTGCTCTTGCTTCCAGGCTCTTTCGGCACCTCTGATATAATACAGAAGCCCAAACAAGGATGTTCCTCTGGAGAAGCCTGTAACCTTACCTGCCATCATGAGTTTTTTACTACAAACTACTACACCTATTGGTACCGAATGTTTCCTGGCCAAGGACTAGCCTTCTTAATCAATGGCTTCAAGAGCACCGACCTACAAGAAAACAAGTTCCAGCTAACCTTCAGCAATGATAGAAAGTACAGTGAGCTGTATATTCACAATGCAAATCCCGGAGACAGCGCCGTGTATCTCTGTGCACAGGGTGACACAAAGGTACAGACAGATTTCCTGCCTGTACAAAATGTTATATAAACAATAACTTGGCACTCAAGCGACTCAGTGAATCTTTTAGATATAAATTTATTGGAAAAATATATATAGAGTACAAAACAGGCAGACGTTTCGGTCACTGCGGACCTTCATCGGTGTACAGAGTAATGGGTAAGGGAACATGTAAGGCAGATGCCTCAACGGTGTGGTAGCTATATGGTATATTGACCAGTTTGAGGTATATAGGCGAGGGAATGCGGTCTCCACCGCTTGTTCCTAATGGTGCCTGGTCATTATACCGTATAGCTACCGCTTGAGTGCTAAGTTATTATTTATATAGCGATGGTTTGAACCCTACTTGGGCACCTTTTTCACTCCAGGAGTGCAGTAGTTTTTATTTACTGTACAAATTGTTGCACTGATATAATATAGTGCAATATGATTAGAGCCACATTAATTGTGTGAAATTTGTCCTGTGACCAACAGAACTCTACAGTGGTGGCCAAAAGTATTGGCACCCCTGCAATTCTGTCAGATAATACTCAGTTTCTTCCTGAAAATGATTGCAATCACAAATTCTTTGGTATTATTATCTTCATTTAATTTGTCTTCAATGAAAAAACACAAAAAGAATTGTCCTAAAGCCAAATTGGATACAATTCCACACCAAACCTAAAAAAGGGGGTGGACAAAAGTATTGGCACTGTTTGAAAAATCATGTGATGCTTCTCTAATTCGTGTAATTAACAGCATCTGTAACTTACCTGTGGCACCTAACAGGTGTTGGCAATAACTAAATCACACTTGCAGCCAGTTAACATGGATTAAAGTTGACTCAACCTCTGTCCTGTGTCCTTGTGTGTACCACATTGAGCATGGAGAAAAGAAAGAAGACCAAAGAACTGTCTGAGGACTTGAGAAACCAAATTGTGAGGAAGCATGAGCAATCTCAAGGCTACAAGTCCATCTCCAAAGACCTGAATGTTCCTGTGTCTTCCGTGCGCAGTGTCATCAAGAAGTTTAAAGCCCATGGCACTGTGGCTAACCTCCCTAGATGTGGACGGAAAAGAAAAATTGACGAGAGATTTCAACGCAAGATTGTGCGGATGGTGGATAAAGAACCTCAACTAATATCCAAACAAGTTCAAGCTGCCCTGCAGTCCGAGGGTACAACAGTGTCAACCCGTACTATCCGTCGGCATCTGAATGAAAAGGGACTGTATGGTAGGATACCCTGGAAGACCCCACTTCTTAACCCGAGACATAAAAAAGCCAGGCTGGAGTTTGCCAAAACTTACCTGAGAAAGCCTAAAACGTTTTGGAAGAATGTTCTCTGGTCAGATGAGACAAAAGTAGAGCTTTTTGGGAAAAAGCATCAACATAGAGTGTACAGGAAAAAAAAAGAGGCATTCAAAGAAAAGAACACGCTCCCTACAGTCAAACATGGTGGAGGTTCCCTGATGTTTTGGGGTTGCTTTGCTGCCTCTGGCACTGGACTGCTTGACCGTGTGCATGGCATTATGAAGTCTGAAGACTACCAACAAATTTTGCAGCATAATGTAGGGCCCAGTGTGAGAAATCTGGGTCTCCCTCAGAGGTCATGGGTCTTCCAGCAGGAAAATGACCCAAAACACACTTCCAAAAGCACTATAAAATGGTTTGAGAGAAAGCACTGGAGACTTCTAAGGTGGCCAGCAATGAGTCCAGACCTGAATCCCATAGAACACCTGTGGAGAGATCTCAAAATGAAATGGCAGTTTGGATAAGGCACCCTTCAAATATCAGGGACTTGGAGAAGTTTGCCAAAGAAGAATGGTCTACAATTCCAGCAGAGCATTGTAAGAAACTCATTGATGGTTACCGGAAGCGGTTGTTCGCAGTTATTTTGGCTAAAGGTTGTGCAACCAAGTATTAGGCTGAGGGTGCCAATACTTTTGTCTGGCCCCTTTTTGGAGTTTTGTGTGAAATGATCAATGATTTGATTTTTGCTTCATTCTCTTTTGTGTTTTTTCCTTGCAAGCAAATTAAATGAAGATAATAATACCAAAGAATTTGTGATTGCAATCATTTTCAGGAAGAAACTGAGTATTATCTGACAGAATAGCAGGGGTGTCAATACTTTTGGCCACCACTATATGTTATATAACATTATTTACTTGGCTGTTAGTTCCAAAATACTGTAATTACAACATTAATGAACTATACACACAAATACTTTTATACCTTATTTATAATAACAATATCCATTGTTCCATTTGTTATATTCCCTATTATCTGATGTTTGGTCAACAAGGAAGACTACCAGCTGCCATTTCTTTGTAAGTTAAGAAACAGCTAATTCTCTGCTGCACACTGACTGGGTTACAGAGCATTAGTGAAGGCTAGAGGAAGCAAATGTCATTGTGGAAGAGCAAAGAAAGACACACATGAAAGACAGGAAGAGAACCTAAATGCTACATGAAACTTATGATGTTTAGAGATCAAGTCAGGATGAGGAAAAATTATTTCTCCAGAAAACTAGATGAGAAGTGGGAGACTAGCCATCATGAAATAGGAGCTATATCTCTACTTGAAGTAGAAATCATCAGGATCTCTCAAGACAATGAAGAGATGACCACGGTTGTACTCTGCAGTCAGCTGAAGCTTCATCGGACAGCTGCCATCCGAGATTCCTCCAAATATGACTGGAGATCACATATCTGTCCCTGCCTATTGACTTTAGAGCTGATCCCTGCAGATCGTTTTCTGTTGAATGAGAACTCTTGACAAAACATTAGAGTCAGTTACAAAAGGTTCAGGTGACCCTTTTCCAACTGTGTAGTCGCTTGTCCCTTTTGTTCAGTGGTCCATCCCAACCTACTTCCCCCAATTATCAGCTTATTGACTCTCAGGCACCCTATTATTTGTCTCTGATCTCCATGAGAGTGAGCCCCCATCAGGCATTACCCATGAGTTATTCACAAGGTTGGATATACTGTAGTGTTATGAATGACAAAATTACCCCTTTACTTTATGCTCTTAAAATTGGGACCAAATGATACAGATGTCAGTTTATTTGGTTGAATTTTCACCTGCATAAGATTCCCTCCCTTTTCGGGGCAATAGATGAGACAAAACCAGAGTTCACTAAAAGTCCAGCTCCACTGATGAGAAGCCATTTTCCACAGTAGCTGGGAAAAAATGCCAAGATGGCAACCACTTTCTTCCTTGCTGAACAACGTTTCACCTAAAAAGCAACATTTTCCTAGATATCCATACATTTAAGAAAAAAAATATAGAAGGATCCAATATCACAACTTAGAGCTTACACCTTCAAACTTTCAAAAAATCTGGATGGCAACCATACTGTGTGATACTCACTGGGTTAAACTTGGTTCTAGCTCATATTCCATAGTATACCAGACAGATCGCAACAAGCTTTCTGGAAAGCTGACTCAAGAAATCTAGGAACTGAACTCACTAATGGGCTTTTGAATCCCACCGACCTCACTATAAGTGCTTTATCGTGATGCTCAGTCCCTGAAATCTCACATTGTAACCTTTGAAATATTCTCAACATTGTCTTTGGTTTAAGGGTTTGTCTGGTCCAAATTGATAATTCTGTAGTCACTCTATGTGACTGCAGACTCATGAATCCCCCAGCACTGTGCACTGTGGGTATTTGCCGGTTTCTGAGCCGGGACCGGAGGATATGTATAAGTTATATATACTCCTGGCCAGAGCCCGTCCAGTGGGCGTGGCCTTACTTCCATACACTTGTATGGAGTAAGACCGCAACCTCTAGTCGGCCATGCCTCGTGGACGCCCGTGTCTCTAGAAGGGGTGCGACCTCACTCAATACAAGTGTATTGAGCAAAGCTACGCCCACTTGACCTGCCCCGGCCTGGAGTGTGTATCATGCATACATACCCTCCGGTGCCGACTCAGAAACCGGTGAATCCCCACAGCGCACAATTTGTGTGCACTGGGGGGATTCATAAGTCTGCAGTCACACAAAGTGACTGCAGACTTATCAATTTGAACCGGACAACCCCTTTAAGGAAAAATCAATATTTCAGCAAACACTTTAATTTTAGCATCAGCAATCCAGGTTCTTGTTAAAACAAGCAAATTTACTTATTGAATGTTAAGTACTGTTCACACTGCATCTCTGCAATACGTTCAGGTGATTCCATTTGAATCTCCCTAAAATGTGATCCAGATCCCAACGTGGCCAAAGACTGCAATGACGTGAACGAATTTCAAATTAACTCCGGATTTTTTTTTTTCTGAAAGTGTCCGTTTGTTCAGATAGGCAAAGAGAGGTAGTCTGGTACTATTCTGGGCTAATCTGAACAAACGGACACACTCAGAAAAAAAATACAAAAATAATTTATTTGAACTCCGTTTATGTCATTAATAATAATTTTTATTTCTGTAGTGCCAACATATTCCGCAGCACTTTTTTGCTTGTACAAGTCGCCTCTAAAATTATAAAGACATTACAGAATAATCATAACTCAGATACCAAAAGGAGTGAGGGCCCTGCTCGCAAGCTTACATTCTGAGGAAATAGGGGAGACACGAAAGGCAAATGATAAAATGTGCTTGCAGTCTATGGCATCATTGAATGCCTAAATCCCTAAAACACGGAATTCAGAAGGACCACCCAAATCCACCATGTGCCTCTGGTGACTAGGAGGAAAAGAAGGTCATGTGGGAGAGAGGGTAAGAAGTGTATCCCTGCGCAAGGATCTAAATGTTCTACTACGGAGAGACCTGCAGCGTGAATGAGCGGCCCACTGCCGGCACCGGCCCCTCTGGCAATCGCCAGAGCTGCCAGATGTCCAGTCTGGCCCTGTATCTGCATATATACTATATCTCTCTTATCCCTTCAAATTTGCTTTTCTAGTTCCATATTTCTAGGGCTAGGTTGGTAACCAATGTTCTAGGAAACTGGGAAAATTAGATGCAAGTTCCGTATCCATCCTAATTTGACCTACGAAGGCGAGCCTTGAAATGATGTGCTTCTGTTCATTCTGTTTACTCATTATGCCTCTTTTTGACATACTCACCAAATGATGTGTTTTTCATTTTTTCATACCTTTTTGATTACTTTCATCTTATTATATACAGATGCGTCTCACTAAATTAGAATATCATCAAAAAGTTAATTTATTTCAATCCTTCAATACAAAAAGTGAAACTCAAATATTATATAGAGTCATTTCAAACAGAGTGATCTATTTAAAATGTTTATTTCTGTTAATGCTGATGATTATGGCTTACAGCCAATGAAAACACAAAAGTCATTATCTCAGTAAATTACAATAATTAAAAAAAAACACCTGCAAAGGCTTCCTAAGCGTTTAAAAAGGCCCCTTAGTCTGTTTCAGTAGGCTCCACAATCATGAGGAAGACTGCTGACTTGACAGATATCCAGAAGGCAGTCATTGACACACTCCACAAGGTCCCAGAGTTCCAATTTTCATTTGGAAATCAAGGTCCCAGCGTCTGGAGGAAGAGTGGAGAGGCGCACAATCCAAGCTGCTTGAGGTCTGGTGTGAAGTTTCCACAATCAGTGATGGTTTGGAGAGCCATGTCATCTGCTGGTGTAGGTCCACTGTGTTTTATCAAGACCAAAGTCAGTGCAGCCGTCTACCAGGAAATTTTAGAGCATTTCATGCTTCCCTCTGCCGACAAGCTTTTTGGAGATGGAAATTTCATTCTCCAGCAGGACTTGGCACCTGTCCACACTGCCAAAAGTACCAATACCTGGTTTAAAAACAACAGTATCACTGTGCTTGATTGGCCAGCAAACTCGCCTGACCTTAACTCCATAGAGAATCTATGGGGTATTGTCAAGAGGAAGATGAGAGACACCAGACCCAACAATGCAGACGAGCTGAAGGCTGCTATCAAAGCAACCTGGGCTTCCATAACACCTCAGCAGTGCCACAGGCTGATCGCCTCCATGCCACGCGGCATTGATGCAGTAATTGATGCAAAAGGAGCCCCGACCAAGTATTGAGTGCATTTACTGAGCATATATTTCAGTAGGCCAACATTTCGGATTTTAAAAACATTTTTCAAGCTGGTGTTATAAAGTATTCTAATTTACTGAGATAATGACTTTTGTGTTTTCATTGGCTGTAAGCCATAATCATCAACATTAACAGAAATACACACTTGAAATAGATCACTCTGTTTGTAATGACTCTAGTCTGTATAATATATGAGTTTCACTTTTTGTATTGAAGAGCTGAAATAAATTAACTTTTTGATGATATTCTAATTTAGTGAGATGCACCTGTAATTGTGTTGTATTATTCTTTTTAATACATTTACTACTTGAGTGAACTGTTCACTAGATGGCACTGTGGGTTACATAGTAAATGCAGCCATGGATTAAAAAGCCGATAACTCTCTAACACCTTTTTTTTTATATAGCGGGCGTGATGTTGTACCCAGCAGAGATCTGTATAGACATTAGTACTATTCATATCAAACACTCATGGCTGTCACTGTACACGGTACATACATGATGTGCTGGCTTAGAGCTTCAATTATATTCTTTCTCTGTGAGTAGAAAACCAGACACGCACATACATATATATATATATATATATATATATATATATATATATATATATATGTTCACTGTACATATATATATTACTGTGTATATATGGAATTTCTCATTTCTCTGCTCTTGCTTCCAGGCTCTTTCGGCACCTCTGATATAATACAGAAGCCCAAACAAGGATGTTCCTCTGGAGAAGCCTGTAACCTTACCTGCCATCATGAGTTTTTTACTACAAACTACTACACCTATTGGTACAGAATGTTTCCTGGCCAAGGACTAGCCTTCTTAATCAATGGCTTCAAGAGCACCGAGCTACAAGAAAACAAGTTCCAGCTAACCTTCAGCAATGACAGAAAGTACAGTGAGCTATATATTCACAATGCAAATCCCGGAGACAGCGCCGTGTATCTCTGTGCACAGGGTGACACAAAGGTACAGACAGATTTCCTGCCTGTACAAAATGTTATATAAATAATAACTTGGCACTCAAGCGACTCAGTGAATCTTTTAGATATAAATTTATTGGAAAAATATATATAGAGTACAAAACAGGCAGACGTTTCGGTCACTGAGGACCTTCATCGGTGTACAGAGTAATGGGTAAGGGAACATGTAAGGCAGATGCCTCAACGGTGTGGTAGCTATATGGTATATTGACCAGTTTGAGGTATATAGGCGACGGAACGTGGTCTCCACCGCTTGTTCCTAATGGTGCCTGGTCATTATACCATATAGCTACCGCTTGAGTGCCAAGTTATTATTTATATAGCGATGGTTTGAACCCTACTTGGGCACCTTTTTCACTCCAGGAGTGCAGTAGTTTTTATTTACTGTACAAATTGTTGCACTGATATAATATAGTGCAATATGATTAGAGCCACATTAATTGTGTGAAATTTGTCCTGTGACCAACAGAACTCTATGTTATATAACATTATTTACTTGGCTGTTTGTTCCAAAATACTGTAATTACAACATTAATGAACTATACACACAAATGCTTTTATACCTTTATAATAACAATATCCATTGTTCCATTTGTTATATTCCATATTATCTGATGTTTGGTCAACAAGGAAGACTACCAGCTGCCATTTCTTTGTAAATCAAGAAACAGCTAATCCTCTGCTGCACACTGACTGGGTTACAGAGCATTAGTGAAGGCTAGAGGAAGCAAATGTCATTGTGGAAGAGCAAAGAAAGACACACATGAAAGACAGGAAGAGAACCTAAATGCTAAATGAAACTTATGATGTTTAGAGATCAAGTCAGGATGAGGAAAAATTACTTCTCCAGAAAACTAGATGAGAAGTGGGAGACTAGCCATCATGAAATAGGAGCTATATCTCTACTTGAAGTAGAAATCATCAGGATCTCTCAAGACAATGAAGAGATGACCAAGGTTGTACTCTGCAGTCAGCTGAAGCTTCATTGGACAGCTGCCATCCGAGATTCCTCCAAATATGACTCTGGAGATCACATATCTGTCCCTGCCTATTGACTTTAGAGCTGATCCCTGCAGAACGTTTTTTGTCGAATGAGAACTCTTGACAAAACAGAGTCAGTTACAAAAGGTTCAGGTGACACATTTCCAACTGTCTGGTCGCTTGTCCTTTTGTTCAGTGGTCCATCCCAATCTACTTCCCCCAATTATCAGCTTATTGACTCTCAGGCACCCTATTATTTGTCTCTGATCTCCATGAGAGTGAGCCCCCATCAGGCATTACCCATGAGTTATTCACAAGGTTGGATATACTGTAGTGTTATGAATGACAAAATTACTGCTTTACTTTATGCTCTTAAAATTGGGACCAAATGATACAGATGTCAGTTTATTTGGTTGAATTTTCACCTGCATAAGGTTCCCTCCCTTTTTGGGGCAATAGATGAGACAAAACCAGAGTTCACTAAAAGTCCAGCTCCAATGATGAGAAGCCATTTTCCACAGTAGCTGGGAAAAAATGCCAAGATGGCAGCCACTTTCTTTCTTGCTGAACAACGTTTCACCTAAAAAGCAACATTTTCCTAGATATCCATACATTTAAGAAAATAAATATAGAAGGATCCAATATCACAACTTAGAGCTTACACCTTCAAACTTTCAAAAAATCTGGATGGCAACCATACTGTGTGATACTCACTGGCTTAAACTTGGTTCTAGCTCATATTCCATAGTTTACCAGACAGATCGCAACAAGCTTTCTGGAAAGCTGACTCAAAAAATCTAGGAACTGAACTCACTAATGGGCTTTTGAATCCCACCGACCTCACTATAAGTGCTTTATCGTGAAGCTCAATCCCTGAAATCTCACATTATAACCTTTGAAATATTCTCAACATTGTCTTTGGTTTAAGGGTTTGTCCGGTCCAAATTGATAAGTCTGTAGTCACTCTATGTGACTGCAGACTCATGAATCCCCCAGCACTGTGCACTGTGGGTATTTGCCGGTTTCTGAGCCGGGACTGGAGGATATGTATAAGTTACAGTACAGACCAAAAGTTTGGACACACCTTCTCATTTAAAGATTTTTCTGTATTTTCATGACTATGAAAATTGTACATTCACACTGAAAGCATCAAAACTATGAATTAACACATGTGGAATTATATACTTAACAAAAAAGTGTGAAACAACTGAAAATATGTCTTATATTCTAGGTTCTTCAAAGTAGCCACCTTTTGCCTTGATGACTGCTTTGCACACTCTTTGGCATTCTCTTGATGAGCTTCAAGAGTCACCGGAAATGGTTTTCACTTCACAGGTGTGCCCTGTCAGGTTTAATAAGTGGGATTTCTTGCCTTATAAATGGGGTTGGGACCATCAGTTGTGTTGTGCAGAAGTCTGGTGGATACACAGCTGATAGTCCTACTAAACAGACTGTTAGAATTTGTATTATGGCAACAAAAAAGCAGCTAAGTAAAGAAAAACGAGTGGCCATCATTACTTTAAGAAATGAAGGTCAGTCAGTGCGAAAAATTGGTAAAACTTTGAAAGTGTCCCCAAGTGCAGTTGCAAAAACCATCAAGCGCTACAAAGAAACTGGCTCACATGAGGACCGCCCCTGGAAAGCAAGACCAAGAGTCACCTCTGCTTCTGAGGATAAGTTTATCCGAGTCACCAGCCTCAGAAATCGCAGGTTAACAGCAGCTCAGATTAGAGACCAGGTCAATGCCACCTGTTCTAGCAGCAGACACATCTCTACAACAACTGTTAAGAGGAGACTTTGTGCAGCAGGCCTTCATGGTAAAATAGCTGCTAGGAAACAACTGCTAAGGACAGGCAACAAGTAGAAGAGACTTGTTTGGGCTAAAGAACAGAAGGTATGGACATTAGACCAGTGGAAATCTGTGCTTTGGTCTGATGAGTCCAAATTTGAGATCTTTGGTTCCAACCACCGTGTCTTTGTGCAACGCAGAAAAGGTGAAAGGATGGACTCTGCATGCCTGGTTCCCACCGTGAAGCATGGAGGAGGAGGTGTGATGGTGTGGGGGTGCTTTGCTGGTGACATTGTTGGGGATTTATTCAAAATTGAAGGCATACTGAACCAGCATGGCTACCACAGCATCTTGCAGCGGCATGCTGTTCCATCCGCTATGCGTTTAGTTGGACCATCATTTATTTTTCAACAGGACAATGACCCCAAACACACCTTCAGGCTGTGTAAGGGCTATTTGACCAAGAAGGAGAGTGATGGGGTGCTACGCTAGATGACCTGGCCTCCACAGTCACCAGACCTGAACCCAATCGAGATGGTTTGGGGTGAGCTGGACTGCAGAGTGAAGGCAAAAGGGCCAACAAGTGCTAAGCATCTCTGGGAACTCCTTCAAGATTGTTGGAAGACCATTTCCGGTGACTACCTCTTGAAGCTCATCAAGAGAATGCCAAGAGTGTGCAAAGCAGTCATCAAAGCAAAAGGTGGCTACTTTGAAGAACCTAGAATATAAGACATATTTTCAGATGTTTCACACTTTTTTGTTAAGTATATAATTCCACATGTGTTAATTCACAGTTTTGATGCCTTCAGTGTGAATGTACAATTTTCATAGTCATGAAAATACAGAAAAATCTTTAAATGAGAAGGTGTACTGTATATATACTCCTGGCCAGAGCCCGTCCAGTGGGCGTGGCCTCACTTCCATACACTTGTATGGAGTAAGACCGCAACCTCTAGTCAGCCATGCCTAGTGAACGCCCGTGTCTCTAGAAGGGGTGCGACCTCGCTCAATACAAGTGTATTGAGTAAGGCTATGCCCACTTGACCTGCCCCGGCCTGGAGTGTGTATCATGCATACATACCCTCCGGTGCCGACTCAGAAACCGGTGAATCCCCACAGCGCACAGTTTGTGTTCACTGGGGGGATTCATAAGTCTGCAGTCACACAAAGTGACTGCAGACTTATCGATTTGAACCGGACAACCCCTTTAAGGAAAAATCAATATTACAGCAAACACTTTAATTTTAGCATCAGCAATCCAGGTTCTTGTTAAAACAAGCAAATTTTCTTATTGAATGTTAGGCACTGTTCACACTGCATCTCTGCAATATGTTCAGGGGATTCCATTTGAATCTCCCTAAAACGTGATCCAGAGGGACCCCCAACGTGGCCAAAGACTGCAATGACATGAACGAATTTCAAATTAACTCCGGATTTTTTTTTTTCTGAAAGTGTCCGTTTGTTCAGATAGGCAAAGAGAGGTAGTCTGGTACTATTCTGGGCTAATCTGAACAAACGGACACACTCAGAAAAAAAATACAAAAATAATTTATTTGAACTCCGTTCATGTCATTAATAATAATTTTTATTTCTGTAGCGCCAACATATGCCGCAGCACTTTATTGCTTGTACAAGTCCCCTCTAAAATTATAAAGACATTACAGAATAATCATAACTCAGATACCAAAAGGAGTGAGGGCCCTGCTCGCAAGCTTACATTCTGAGGAAATAGGGGAGACACGAAAGGCAAATGATAAAATGTGCTTGCAGTCTATGGCATCATTGATTGCCTAAATCCCTAAAACACGGAATTCAGAAGGACCACCCAAATCAACCATGTGCCTCTGGTGACTAGGAGGAAAAGAAGGTCATGTGGGAGAGAGGGTAAGAAGTGTATCCCTGCGCAAGGATCTAAATGTTCCACTACAGAGAGACCTGCAGCGTGACTGAGCGGCCCACTGCCGGCACCGGCCCCTCTGGCGATTGCCAGAGCTGCCAGATGTCCAGTCTGCATATATACTATATATGGCCCTGTATCTGCATATATACTATACCTCTCTGATCCCTTCAAATTTGCTTTTCTAGCTCCATATTTCTAGGGCTAGGTTGGTAACCAATGTTCTAGGAAACTGGGAAAATTAGATGCAAGTTCCGTATCCATCCTAATTTGACCTACGAAGGCGAGCCTGTTTACTCATTGCCTCTTTTTGACATACTTTTTGACATACTCACCAGATTATGTGTTTTTAATTTTTTCATACCTTTTTGATTACTTTCATCTTATTATATACAGATGCGTCTCACTAAATTAGAATATCATCAAAAAGTTAATTTATTTCAATCCTTCAATACAAAAAGTGAAACTCAAATATTATATAGAGTCATTTCAAACAGAGTGATCTATTTAAAATGTTTATTTCTGTTAATGCTGATGATTATGGCTGTTTGTAATGACTCTAGTCTGTATAATATATGAGTTTCACTTTTTGTATTGAAGAACTGAAATAAATTAACTTTTTGATGATATTCTAATTTTGTGAGATGCACCTGTAATTGTGTTGTATTATTCTTTTTAATACATTTACTACTTGAATGAACTGTTCACTAGATGGCACTGTGGGTTACATAGTAAATGCAGCCATGGATTAAAAAGATAAACACCCTTTTTTTTTATATAGCGGGCGTGATGTTGTACCCAGCAGAGATCTGTATAGACATTAGTACTATTCATATCAAACACTCATGGCTGTCACTGTACACGGTACATACATGATGTGCTGGCTTAGAGCTTCAATTATATTCTTTCTCTGTGAGTAGAAAACCAGACACGCACATACATATATATATATATATATATATATATATATATATATATGTTCACTGTACATGTATATATTACTGTGTATATATGGAATTTCTCATTTCTCTGCTCTTGCTTCCAGGCTCTTTCGGCACCTCTGATATAATACAGAAGCCCAAACAAGGATGTTCCTCTGGAGAAGCCTGTAACCTTACCTGCCATCATGAGTTTTTGACTACAGGTTACTACACCCATTGGTACAGAATGTTTCCTGGCCAAGGACTAGCCTTCTTAATCAATGGCTTCAAGAGCACCGACCTACAAGAAAACAAGTTCCAGCTAACCTTCAGCAATGATAGAAAGTACAGTGAGCTGTATATTCACAATGCAAATCCCGGAGACAGCGCCGTGTATCTCTGTGCACAGGGTGACACAAAGGTACAGACAGATTTCCTGCCTGTACAAAATGTTACACTGACAATATAGTGCAATATGTTTAGAGGCACATTAATCATATGCAGTGTGCACTATGATGACTGAGGAAGCTCAATGTGATATTACATAGTTTACATGACTTTTTGCCTGAAAATACTTTAACTACAACATTGCTCCTGACACAAACACCCAGCAGGAACATTGACATATACTGTAACACTCATGGAAACAGACAAATACGTAAAATCCCCTGCTGTGGAGAGCAATGCCATAAACCAGAGGACTACCTACTACTATGATGACATAAGGCCAGTAGATGTAGTAGGGCCAGTGTCGGACTGGCGTGCCAGGAGCCCACGAGTAACTGATTGCCAGGAGCCCACGAGTAACTGATTCTGAGGGCAGAATCAGTTTATTTTCTCCCCGCAGAGTTAGGCTGTGTGCAGGCGCCGGGCAGGTTAATGCGGGGCCCGCCATTTTAAAATGGTGGATACATGGTAGCACAGACCTCTTTAGTGTTATTAATATGACGTTTTACCTTCTACATGCTTTAAAAGTTGTTCTCTAGGTTGAGTTATTTTGAGCAAGCTGTGCTGAAAGCATGAGCAGGTTGGAATCAGTTTTTGAGCAGTTAATCTGAGGTGATTTTTCAAGGTCTGTGATTGGTGGACTGAAAAAAGTGCGGGAATCTACAGGAGTATTTATTAATAGATTCAGTCATTAACTGGCATTCGCCGTCGGATCAAGACTGAAGACACCCTCCCTCCCCCTTTTATGGAACTGTCGTGATGTTTTAATTAGAGGGATAATCGCCCAGCTTTTGCTGGGTGGATTTGGTCATGGTTGGTTAAGGTTACATGGTTATAAATTAATTTAATTGTATTAATTGGATTTATTATAATATTAACCCCTTAACCCCCGAGGGTGGTTTGCACGTTAATGACCAGGCCAATTTTTACAATTCTGACCACTGTCACTTTATGAGGTAATTACTCTTGAACGCTTCAACGGATCCCCCTGATTCTGAGATTGTTTTTTCGTGACATATTGTACTTCATGATTTTGGTAAAAATTTTTCGATATCACTTGTGTTTATTTGTGAAAAAAACGGAAATTTGGCGAAAATTTTGAAAATTTTGCAATTTTCAAAACTTGAATTTTTATGCCCTTAAATCATAGAGATATGTCACACAAAATACTTAATAAATAACATTTCCCACATGTGTACTTTACATCAGCACAATTTTGGAACCAAATTTTTTTTTTGTTAGGGAGCTATAAGGGTTAAAAGTTGACCAGCGATTTCTCATTTTTCCAACAAAATTTACAAAACCATTTTTTTAGGGACCACATCACATTTGAAGTCACTTTGAGAGGTCTTTATGACAGAAAATACCCAAAAGTGACACCATTCTAAAAACTGCACCCCTCAAGGTGCTCAAAACCACATTCAAGAACTTTGTTAACCCTTCAGGTGCTTCACAGGAATTTTTTGAATGTGGAAGAAAAAAATGAACATTTAACTTTTTTCACAAAAATGGTACTTTAGACCCAATTTTTTTTATTTTCACAGGGGTAACAAGAAAAAATGGACCCCAAAATTTGTTGTGAAATTTCCCCTGGGCACGCAGATACCCCATATGTGGGGAAAAACCACTGTTTGTGCACACGGCAGGGCTCGGAAGGGAAGGAGCGCCATTTGACTTTTTGATTGTAAAATTTGCTTGAATAATTAGCGGACGCCATGTTGCGTTTGGAGAGCCCCTGATGTGCCTAAACATTGGAGCTCCCCCACAAGTGACCCCATTTTGGAAACTAGACCCCCCAAGGCACCTATCTAGATGCATAGTGAGCACTTGGAACCCCCAGGTGCTTCACAAATTGATTCATAAAAATGAAAAAGTATTTTTTTTTCCACTTTTTCATTTTTACAAATCAATTTGTGAAGCACCTGGGGATTCCTAGTGCTCACTATGCATCTAGATAGGTGCCTTGGGGGGTCTAGTTTCCAAAATGGGGTCAATTGTGGGGGAGCTCCAATGTTTAGGCACACAGGGGCTCTCCAAATGCAACATGGTGTCCGCTAACAAATTGAATGGAAAATCTGCTCAAATTGTTAGCGGACACCATGTTGCGTTTGGAGAGCCCCTGTGTGCCTAAACATTGAAGCTCCCCTACAATTGACCCCATTTTGGAAACTAGACCCCCAAGGCACCTATCTAGATGCATAGTGAGCACTTGGAACCCCCAGGTGCTTCACAAATTGATTCATAAAAATGAAAAAGTGTTTTTTTTTTCACTTTTTCATTTTTACGAATCAATTTGTGAAGCACCTGTGGGTTCCAAGTGCTCACTATGCATCTAGATAGGTGCCTTGGGGGGTCTAGTTTCCAAAATGGGGTCACTTGTGGGGGAGCTCCAATGTTTAGGCACACAGGGACTCTCCAAATGCAACATGGCGTCCGCTAACAATTTGAGCCGATTTTCCATTCAATTTGTTAGCGGACACCATGTCGCGTTTGGAGAGCCCCTGATGTGCCTAAACAGTGGAGCTCCCCCACAAGTGACCCCATTTTGGAAACTATACCCCTCAAGGATTTTATTAAGGGGTATAGTGAACATTTTGAACTCAGAGGTACGACACAGAATTTGATAACATTAGGTCATCATATTGAATAAGTTGTCATTAGTCTTGAGTGCTCGCTGCTTGAGTTTGCATCGGGTACTCAGGTATGCACCATGTACTGCGTGTGCTCGAGTGACATGCTCGAGTCCCTGCCCCGCATGTTTCACGGTTATTAAACACCCAAAGAAAAAAACATGCGGGGATCGCTCGTGCATGGCAGGCAATCCCGGCAAAGTTTTTTTGGCCGCGAAGCATATGGGGCAGAGACTCGAGCATGTCGCTAAAATACCCACGATACTCAATGCATACCAGAGCACCCGATGCAAACTCAAGTAGCGAGCACTTGCGCTCAACACTAGTCGCCATATCGTCATCTTTTTTTCTTACTTTTGAAAAAAATCCCAACCCCATCACAACCCTAACCCCAAACCCAGCCCTAACCCTAGCCCTAACCCTAGCCCAACCCTAACCCGAGAGTTTATTTTTTACGCCGTTCCTCGTGCGGTAAAAGTGATTAGACAACCTTATTCTTCGGGTCAGTGAGACTACAGCGATACCAGAATCATATGGGGTTTTTATGACTGACAGCTGTCACACACTAAAAGACGCATTTTTTGTAAAATCTAGTTTTTGCATCGCCATATTTTGAGAGCTATAATTTTTCCAGATTTTGGCAGAGAGTCATATGACGGCTTGTTTTTTGCGGGATGAGTTGACGTTGTTATTGGTGCCATTTTCAGGCACGTGACATTTTTTGATTGCTTTCTATTCCGATTTTTGGGAGGCAGAATAAACAAAAACCAACAATTCAGGAATTGTTTTTTTTTTTTTTTTATTCTGTTCCGCGTATGGTAAAATTGATAAGGCAGCTTTATTCTTCGGATCAGTACGTTTAAAGCGATACCACATTTATATCGTTTTTCTATGTTTTGCACTTTTACATAATAAAAGCAATTTTATAGAAAAAAATATTTTTTAGCATAGCTTTATTCTGAGAGCTATAACTTTTTTATTTTTCGGCTGATGAAGCTGTATGGCGACTTGTTCTTTTGCGGGACGAGATGACGTTTTCAGCGGTACCATTTTTATTTACTGTATATTCGTCTTTTTGATCGCGTGTTATTCCAATTTTTGTTTGGCGGTATGGTGATAAAGCATTGTTTTATGCTTCGTTTTTTATATTTATTTTTTACTGTGTTCACTGAAGGGGTTAACTAGTGGGACAGTTTTATAGGTCAGGTCGTTCCGGACGCGGCGATACCAAATATGTGTACTTTTATTTATTTATTATTTTTTTTTATAATAATATTTATTGATGGGTACATTATATTTTTATTTTTGGTGGATTATTTTTTTTATTTTTTTTTAAATATTTTTACAATTTTTTTTTATTTATTTTTTCACTTTCTGACAGTTTTTATACTTTTTTACTTTGTCCCACTATGGGACTTTCACTTTTTTTATTCTGATCGCCTGCATGGCATAGGAATGGAGCACCATCCCTGTGCCATGCAGGCTGTCAGCGCTGGACCGAGATAAGATAGTTTGGAGATGCACTGCGCATGTCCAAAAAATCTTCCTGCTGTCTGGTGACCCGGATGTTGTCATGACGACATCGCGTCGTCATGGCAACATCCTGGAAGCCACGGCAGACAGCGCTGGAAGCCAGAAGAGGAGGTGAGTATCTGCGATCACCTCCCCTTGCCACCACAATGCTGCAATCGACTGCGATCGACTTCGATCGCAGCATTGTGGGGGTTAATGTGCCGGGAGAGGCGCGGGACCGCTCCCTGTTCATAGCCCTGGGTGTCAGCTGTGACAATCAGCTGACACCCGGCGGCGATCGCGCCCGCACAGCCTGTGTGCACGCGCGATCGCGATGACGTACTAATACGGGTCTGGCTCTTAAGTCCCAGGGCACAGACGCGTATTAGTATGTCTAATGTTGTTAAGGGGTTAAAATTATTTTTTATTGGTATATTATTTATTTATTAAAGTAACTCTTAATAAAAACATCAGGGCCTATTTTATGCCACAAGTTTATTTGTGTAGTGTTTTTATTTATTTAAGATAATATAAGAATGGGTCTTGTGCTACCATGACGTTGTGAACCTGCAGATTAATCCCACATCTGCAGGTTAATAGCGTTTTTTCTTGTGACAGGTTTCTTACATGGAAATGTTGACTGCGTTTCTTTATAGTTTTACCACAAAATGTTGCAGTTATCAAAACATTTTTTAATGACTGCACGTTTCATTAAGAAAATAACAGATTTATCCACAAAACCTACATTATCAATCAATTTGATACCTGTGCTGTTTTGCAGATAAAGCGCAAGTAAGTGCAGTGAAAAAAGTGCAATAAAACACAAAAATCAGAATGTCATATGTAGACCAAATTTGTATAATTAAAGGGGTTGTCCACTACTTTATATTACCCAATGTATGCTCCCGTGGCACCTAAGGATTTTTGTAATTAGCTTACGTTGCAGATACTGCCTGTGAGCGGCGCTATCACTGGCCGCTCACAGGCATCACGTGACCCCTGGCTGCAGCCGGCTCTGACATCCGCTGATGTCATGACAAGTGCTGGCAGCAGCCGGGGGTTACGATCTTCCTTGTTCCACGGTGGCTGCTAAGTTGTGGGCGGGGTTACCCCGCGTATCACACCCGACATCCACCGCACGCTCTGCCTCTCTCCATTCATTGGGAAAGCGTACGCCGGATGCTGGGTGTGATGCGGAGGGTAACCCCACCCACAACCCAGTAGCCACCGCGGGGACCCCAGCGCTGAGTCACGCCTCATTTGTCGTGACGTCAGCGCAGGGTCACGTGATGCCTGTGAGCGGCCACTCATAGCGCCGCTCACAGGCAGTATCTGCAATGTAAGGCAATTACAAAAATCCTCAGGGGCCCCGGGAGGATACATTGGGGGGGTAATCTAAAGTACTGGACAACTTCTTTAAAAATGTCATTTTACCGCACAAAAAACAAACCTTGATAGGGCAATATGGAAAAATTAAACCAATACGGGTCCTGGAAAATGATAAAATGATGACGCATAACAACATTTCTTTTCCAAACTTCTAGGGGTTTTTTTTGTTTTTTTTTACAGATAAATAAAACCCCAAAAAACAATGGCAGAATATATGTTTTTTCCCATTTCATCCTACTTGGAAAATTATTCAAATTTTTCAGTATATTGTATAATGAAAGGATGGTGTTATTCAAAACTATCGCTCATCCAACAAAGCACTAGCTCTCATACAACTATGCTGACAGAAAAATAAAAAGGTTATGGCTCTTGGAAGAAGAGGAGGGAAAAATGAAAATGTAAAAATTAAAATAGGCTGTTAAGAAAGTTCTTTTCAGGAAAGCAATCTGTCAAGAAAACTAAAACTCTCAGCAGGTTCTGAAGGTCTGCAGTTGTCAGGGCATGCTGGGAGTTAGGCCTCAATCAGATGTCTGATTTTTGTGAAAAAGTGCTATCCCATAACTGTGATAGTCTATGGGGCCATTAACATGCGCTTGATTTTTCGCAGACCGAGAGTTGCGAAGACATGTCCGATTTTGAACCGAGGGTTTGATCTAAATCAGCAATGCAAGTCAATGCGTCTGTGGAGAAATAAAACCGCATTTGGATGACACTCGGGTGTGGTCCGATTATCACAAACTGTCAAAAAAGAGAAAATGGAGAGATTCTTTTTCTCCACATATGAGAAAATCTGATGACAATTAGGACTACACTCTGATCAAAATCTGATCAAAGTCTGATTTTAAAAAATATGTCTGTTTTTTTCATACGTGGAAAAATCAGATGTGTGAATGAGCCCTTACAGTTCCCTATGGAGGAGTAAGTGATAACAGAAATTAAAAAAAATGTTTTAATTACTTAGAAGAGGGGGGACAGGGGGACACACACACTGTTTTCAGTATTTTTCTGATGTCTGGTCCATGTCTTGGACTAGGAGCCTTCTTAGCTCTTGGGCTGTAGATACATGAGTTGTATCATACCGCTAAACAACCAACTTAACATTAAAATTTACAATTTTTATTCAATTATTTAAAGCATACCCTAGTAGAAAATACCACCAATGTGTATAAATATAAACAATTATGCTTGGATCAGCACCCAAAAAGAAGTAACACTAATATACACACATGGTCAAAATTGTTGGTTTAATGAAAGAAAAACCCACAATGGTCACAGAATTAACTTGAATCTGACAAAAGTAATAATAAATTAAAAATATATGAAAATGAACAAATGAAAGTCAGACATTGCTTTTCAACCCTGCTTCCACAGAATTTAAAAAAAAATTAAATTCATGAAATAGGCCTGGACAGAAATGATGGTACCCCTGAAAATAATGTGACAAAAGGGAGATGTTAAATCAAGTTGTGTCCACTAATTAGCATCACTTTAATAATATGTTGTTGTAACACGACAGAGCACTATTTATAGCTACTAAGACATCTATCAAGGAGCTAGAAGCTAAACTCTTGGGGTTCAACAGTGAACAAGTTACCCCCTTTAAATCTAAGCTTAAAGAAATCCTGGACAAATATGAACAGGAGGTGATCCATAAAAAACAAAGCAAGTTTTTCCGTGATCGTACTGACTTTGACAAGCAAGCAGTCTTTAAATGGAGACATCATGGTAATAGACGCCAGACCAGGGGATCTAGATCTAGGCCTACCTCTTCACACAATGAGCCGCTGTCGGCTACCCCCAGTTCTAGTGAAGGTTTTTTATGCTCAAGCGACTCAGACGCCGCACTAGACGTGGGGGCAAACATAGGACAGCGACCCGTGCGAATAACCAGAAACAAAGATCAAACATCTCCGTACCGGTACAACCGGAATCGGAATTTCAAACACAACTGAATAATCAACGCTCCTCCTCCCTTATTCAGGATGATACTATTATTGACACCCACTATGAGATCATGGAACAGGTAAATACTCCAACTCTATAGGTTATCAACCTGTCTAGCTATATTTTGTCTGCATGTTAAATTTCATTATTGAAAAGGGGACTTACCTTTTCACCCACACAAGGGCTTGATAAATTTTCACTTACTAGATACTTGTATCTATTCAGTAGAAAATTGATCCTTCAGGTGATCCACAGAAAACCTGATATCACCCTGAACTTACCGGAGGACAAGCGCCAGACCTTCAGAGATCTATTAGACCTACTTAATGAAAATGAATCAACTACAGGTAGGCGGATGTTTCCACAAAAGGCTAAATCTGCGGTTAGTCCATCTTTTGCCTTAGTACCTGCTGTAAAAATCTTTTTGACCTCATTAGGAGGGATATCATGAAAATGTCAGCATGTACATCTTTTCCCTCTAACATTACACCAACCGAGAGGAAGGCATTGCTTGGACTTAAAAATAACAATAGTTTTCTCATCAAGGAGGCAGACAAGGGAGGGCAACGTCATCATCTGGCCCGTACACCTCTATCTGGAGGAGGCTTCAAGACAACTCAGCAACCCCCAGTTCTACCAGAGATTGCCCTCGGATCCAACAAAGGTATATCTCAAACGATTCCGGGGCTACTAAACCAAGCCTGTGATCTTGGGGTCATCTCCCCAAATGAAAAGAAATTTATTGAGGTAGAACATCCTATAACACCTACCTTTTACCTTTTGACCAAGGTACATAAGGATATCGAGCGGCCACCAGGAAGGCCCATCGTTTCTAGCATAGGGAGCCTCTGTGACCATGCTGTTTCTTATGTGGATTTCTTCTTACAGCCTTTGGTTATTTCTTTACCCTCGTATATCAGGGACTCTTCCCACTTTATCGAAATATGCCGTGAAATCACCCTTCCAGACAAATCATTAATCGTTACTTGCGATATAGAATCATTATACTCCAATATTGCTCATAAGGACGGTGTTACAGCTCTCACCTTCTTTCTTGATCAAATGGACGATCAAAATCGCATGCATAACTCTTTTATTATTGATTTGCTA
The DNA here is from genome assembly GCF_046119375.1 of Phyllobates terribilis. Classification (NCBI taxonomy): domain Eukaryota; kingdom Metazoa; phylum Chordata; class Amphibia; order Anura; family Dendrobatidae; genus Phyllobates; species Phyllobates terribilis. Next base: position 244,130,057 of record NW_027362761.1, on the reverse strand, counting down.
AACTTCATACTCTGTCATAACTATTTCTTGCTTGATAGACAATATTACCATCAAATCTCAGGCGTGACCATGGGCGCACGCCCGCATATGCAAATATCTTCTTAGGATGGTGGGAGGAAACGGTGGTTTCTCAGATGACGGCCTTCCAACAATGGGTATCCCACTGGCACAGGTACATAGACAATGTCTTCTTTGTTTGGTCAGGCACAGAGGAAGATTGCTTACAATTCATCAGTGACTTGAACGATAACACCCATAACATCTTCTTAACCCACTCTATTTCGTCTAGTACCGCCACGTTTCTGGACCTAAGGATTACCATCTCAGATCGGAGACTGATTATGGTTCTTTTTCGCAAACCCACCTCTACCAACAGCTTGCTCCGATATAACAGCTTCCATCCATCACATACTAGTAAAGGGATTCCTGTTGGTCAGTTCCTGCATATCCGACGGAATTGTACCCAAGATGCTGACTTCTATAAACATGTGAGGGAGCTAACGGAGAGGCTCAAGCAAAGAGGATACCCCAAAAAGATCATATTGAGGGCTTTCCAGAGGGCCAAGATTCAAAACCAGGAATCCTTCTTGACACCACGTCATCGACCATTGGACACTGCCCCCAGGTTCATTACCAGTTACAGTATGGGTTGGAATCAGGTGAGGAATATTTTAAATCAACATTGGTCCGTACTCACCTTTAATACACAAACTTCTTTGATTGTTAGTCCTAAACCCCTGATGGCTGCCAGGAGGGCCCCCAATCTTCGTGACTTGCTCACGTCCAGCCATTTTGTTAGACCTACTGTCTTGCACCTTGCGGGGTTCCTTTCCTTGTGGTGATTGCAACACCACAAGAAATTATTTTTGTAATTGTTTCGCCCCCTGGGCCATGTGTGCACGCGTGTGGGTTAACCGGAGCCGGGTCTCTGGGGGTTGTAGTCTCCGTGGCAGCGACCCGGTCCCGTGGCTCAGGGTGGTCAAACCAGTGGCAGTCTTTTATATGTTTTAGGTTATTGTCCGACTACGCCACCCGTGGATTGCGGTCAGGGTGTAGGCAGACCGCTGAGGCTGGTGTTGTGTGCGCAGCAGAGGATGGGACAACTCCCCACGGGAGGAGTATAGCCTCAGGGCAGTGAGTGTGGATGATGGGAGTGATGGTGCACGGGTGAAGCAGGAACGACTCAGAGTCTTTGCAGTGCAGTTCAGGGCCTTTACTGATGATGATAAGGCAGACCCTCCCGGGAGTACTGGCTAGCATAAGAGGCCTGGTCAGTCTGTGAACAAACAGGAGTTCCCCTGGCCAGGTGGAGTTGTAGGCCTCCCCGTCTGTCTGCACTCTTCCTGGCTACCTTGCTGTAAGCGAGTGGAAGTAGCCCACGTCCCTGAGTATACCGTGTGGTGCTCACCCATATGGCTGGTGACTTGAGACCTTCTGATAGCCTCTGCTTCTCGATGGCGGTGCTGGTCCCTTGCTCGTGACTGAGCCTCCGGGCTTCTATAGCCAGAGGACCTGGAATCCCCTGCCGGCTGGTTTCTGCTGCTGGACTTAGAGATCCTCACAGCCTTGGACTCCGTTGTCCGGTCGTAGTGTCTTCAGCCAGGACGAGCAATATCTGCTTCCAGTCCCTGGCACTCGGCTCCTGCTCCTACAGAGCTCCTAGCTGTTGCTTTCCCTGTGTCTGGAACTTCACTCAGAACTTGACTCAGCTCTGTCTCAGTCTCCAGTCTCTAGAACCACTAACCCCGCCCCAGACCCAGTTTATATAGGGCAGGTTCCTCCCCTATCTGGTCTGGGACAGGAGATGTTGCATGTTTAAGGGATCCTGACCAGGGAACCTCCCACTTGCTCTCAGACGTGATATTTCTATCACTGTGGCAACCAGACCCCTGGGGTGCCACATTCCCCCCTAGTGAAATTTAGAACTCCGGGACTAAACACATTTTTGATACATACATAACAGGGTATAAACAATAATACAACAAAATATGTACAAGAAGCTTAGTTTTTAAAGGTCACGGCGCGTCCGTGACCGGGTGTCCATGTCACCCAACGAGGTGAAGTCTTGAACGGTGCAGGGACCTGTCCAAAGCAAACCCCAAACGTTGGCCCTGGGCGTGGCTGCAAGGTGAAGCGAACTACTTTGGACCACACAGGACCACGCCAGACAGGTTTTTCTTCTGTGGCCGTCTTCGCAAGAGGCACCAAGTGCAACTATTTACAATGTAGTTCCGGTTATTCAACGTCCATAACCTGACAGTCCAAATAAACCTGCAGGGTAACTAGATGAACATAATTACTAAACAGGCAACAAAAACATAAACCATTTTCAGCATTTGCAATTTACAGGTTAATCCACATTACATTCTTTATTCTCCAGCGAGCGGGCATCTGTCCACTAGTGCTCCTGGTGGACCTACGTAACCCACTATCTGGCTCTGCACTACAGGGTGTAGGAGGTGTTGCGGGTAGGTCTGGCAGCTTCCTGCGTACTCTTTGGCTTACTAGGGGCACGACAGGCTCACTACTAGCAGAGGGTTGATTCTCCTGGGCTGCTTATATGGATCCTTCTGCCTCCTGGGCTGGCTGCTCTTCCGACACTCCCTGCTCTTCTGTAGGCCCTTGAGGGGCTGGCTGGAGAAAGGTGATGACGGGTACCACGACTGCGTTGTTGATTTGAGTCCAGGACCGGGGAAAGTCTCCGAGTACAGTACTGATCATTTCTTCCTTTTCCTCTGCGGGTTGAAGGATATCCTGGTCTTCTTCAGCACCTTGTAGCTGCTCGGGACACTTCTTCAGGTGGTCTCTGGAGACAGTGGCTGTGGTCTCTCCTCCATCCTTACTGATGAAACATACCTTTGGGTTCTCATGGCTTGAGGGCAGTACGGTGTACAGGTCCTTCTCCCAATGGTCATACAACATGTGGAGCCGTCTCTTCCTCTTCAAGACCTGCTCTCCAGATGCCAAAGGAACAGCAGGAGCATGTTGATCATAAGTCCTCTCTTGCCTTCCTCTTGCTTGAGACAGACTTCGCTCCACGGTCTCCTGTACTTTCCGGTACTGCTGCTGCCATTCCGTGTCCCTGTCTGCTTCTGGTGACGTGTCCTCGGGTGTCAGGACTCCCATCTCCAGGTCAATTGGCAGCTTACCTGGTCTTGCGCGCATCAGGTAAGCCCGGGTGCAATTTGTAGCATTCACCGGGATATGGTTGTACAAGTCAATCATGTCTGGCAGCTTCTCCGGCCACAGGCTGCGTTCTTCCAGGGGCAACGTCTTGAGGAGATCAATGACGATATTGTTCATTTTCTCACACAGCCCGTTGGTTTGGGGGTGGTAAGGCGTTGTCCTTATCTTCTTGCAGCCATACAAGTTGCAGAACTCCTGGAAGACCTCCGCTTCGAAGGCTGGACCTTGGTCAGTCAACACTTGCTCCGGATACCCGTGTGGAAGGCAGAAGTGCTGCTGGAAGGCTCTAGCTGCTGTTTGAGCCGTAAAGTCCTTGACAGGGACCACCACCAGGAACCGGGAGTAGTGGTCTACGATGGTGAGGGCGTAGACGTACCCGGACCTACTTGGAGCCAGCTTCACATGGTCCAGGGCTACCAGTTCTAGTGGTTGCTTCGTGATGATGGGCTGCAGGGGGGTCTTCTGGCTGGCACGGTCCTTCCTCCTTCCTCCTCAGGTTGCACGGGCCGCAGTCTCTGCACCATCTCTCAATGGCCCCTCTCATGTCTACCCAGAAGAACCGGTCACGCAACAGAAACTCCAGCTTCTTCCATCCGAAGTGCCCTGCTCCGTCGTGGTATGCCTCCAGGACCATAGCCGCGTCCCGTCTCGGGACCACTACCTGCCAGGTCAGCTCATGTGTCCGGGAGTTGACAGTTCTCCGGCACAGCTTCCCCTTGTAGAGAAACAGTTTACTCTTCTCCTTCCACAGCTGTTTGGTCTCCTCCGGGGCGTCTGGGTCAAGGCGGCCATCAGCCTGCGTCAGCATCTCTTTTACCAGGCGGACTGCTAGGTCACTGTCTTGCGTCTCCGCCCAGCTGTAGTGGGGTAAGGGATTGAACGTGGCGGAGTGCCTGTCCCTTACCCGGTGGGAATACTGGGTAATCCCATGACGGTGAAACGCGGGAGTTCAATCTCTTCCAGTTCCTCTGGATCTTCCCCTCCGTCCGGTAAGTTCGGCATCCTGGACAGGGCGTCTGCGTTGGCATTTGAGCATCCTGCCCAGTATTTGATGGTGAAGTCATAGTTGGACAGGCGGGCCATCCATCTCTGCTCCAGGGCACCAAGTTTCGCAGTGACCAGATGTGTCAACGGGTTGTTGTCCGTGTACACGGTGAACTTGGAAGAGGCAAGGTAATGCTTGAATCGTTCCGTCACTGCCCACACCACTGCCAGGAACTCTAGCTTGAAGGAGCTATAATTCTCAGGGTTTCTCTCTGTGGGCCGTAGTTTTCGGCTGGCATAAGCGATTACCCGTTCTCTCCCCTGCTGGATCTGGGACAGCACCGCTCCTAGTCCGATGTTGCTCGCGTCCGTGTGGAGAATAAAGGGCTGGCCGTAATCAGGGTACGCCAGGATTTCATCCCCCGTGAGGGCCATCTTCAGCTGGCATAAGGACTCCTCTTCCAGCTTGTCCCACCTGAAGGGTGGCTTCTGGTTTTTGGCCTTTCTGGACTGGCCTATTAAGAGGTCCTGCATAGGAGCGGCCATTTTGGTGAAACCAGGAATGAATCTTCGGTAGTAGCCTACCAACCCAAGGAACTGCCTCACTTCCTTTATGTTGGAGGGTCTTGGCCAGTCCTTAATCACTGTGATCTTATCAGGGTCAGGAGCTACTCCATCAGCACTCACCACGTGTCCCAGGTACTGCACCCTTGGTTTCAGTAGATGACACTTGGAGGGTTTCACCTTTAGGCCGAAGCCTGCCAGGGCATCGAACAGTTCTGCCAGGTGCTTTAGGTGGTCCTCATAGGTCTTGGAATACACGATGACATCGTCCAGGTATAGCAGGACCGTCTCGAAATTTCTGTGCCCCAGACAGCACTCCATCAGCCTCCGGAAGGTCCCTGGTGCGTTGCAGAGTCCGAACGGCATACAGTTGAATGAACTGAGACCCATTGGGGTGGTAAACGCGATCTTCTCCTTGTCTGCCTCTGCTACAGGAACCTGCCAGTACCCGCTAGTAAGATCCAAAGTGGAGAAGAAGTTAGCAGATTTTAATGCAGCTAAAGATTTTTCTATCCTAGGTAACGGGTACGCATCTTTGTGTGTGATACGGTTGATCTTTCTGTAATCTACACACATCAAAAGAATCGTCTATTCTCATCAGATCTACAGTATATCCACAGGTGTACACCACCAAAATAGTCATGTAAGATAGGGAAAGGGGAAAGTAGGAAAAGTGTGGATATAAAGAAATTTAAAATGCATAAACTTTATTGATTAATTAAAATCCTATAGATGTAAAATTGCTCATGCATCTATAGATGCATATAAGGTAACCACCTACTGGTAGAAAAAGTGGTACCCACTAATAAATCTGGCTGGATGTAGTGTAGGGCAAATTATGGGACACCTCAGTCAAGTCCCTCTAATGTAGGACCGAGGTTATATATATACTGTATACAGTACAGACCAAAAGTTTGGACACACCTTCTCATTTAAAGATTTTTCTGTATTTTCATGACTGTGAAAATTGTACGTTCACACTGAAGGCATCAAAACTATGAATTAACACATGTGGAATTATATACTTAACAAAAAAGTGTGAAACAACTGAAAATATGTCTTATATTCTAGGTTCTTCAAAGTAGCCACCTTTTGCTTTGAAGACTGCTTTGCACACTTTTGGCATTCTCTTGATGAGCTTCAAGAGGTAGTCACCGGAAATAGTCTTCCAACAATCTTGAAGGAGTTCCCAGAGATGCTTAGCACTTGTTGGCCCTTTTGCCTTCACTCTGTGGTCCAGCTCACCCCAAACCATCTCGATTGGGTTCAGGTCTGGTGACTGTGGAGACCAGGTCATCTGGCGTAGCACCCTATCACTCTCCTTCTTGGTCAAATAGCCCTTACACAGCCTGGAGGTGTGTTTGGGGTCATTGTCCTGTTGAAAAATAAATGATGGTCCAAGTAAACGCAAACCGGATGGAATAGCATGCCGCTGCAAGATGCTGTGGTAGCCATGCTGGTTCAGTATGCCTTCAATTTTGAATAAATCCCCAACAGTGTCACCAGCAAAGCACCCCCACACCATCACACCTCCTCCTCCATGCTTCACGGTGGGAACCAGGCATGTAGAGTCCATCTGTTCACCTTTTCTGCGTCGCACAAAGACACGGTGGTTGGAACCAAAGATCTCAAATTTGGACTCATCAGACCAAAGCACAGATTTCCACTGGTTTAATGTCCATTCCTTGTGTTCTTTAGCCCAAACAAGTCTCTTCTGCTTGTTGCCTGTCCTTAGCAGTGGTTTCCTAGCAGCTATTTTACCATGAAGGCCTGCTGCACAAAGTCTCCTCTTAACAGTTGTAGAGATGTGTCTGCTGCTAGAACTCTGTGTGGCATTGACCTGGTCTCTAATCTGAGCTGCTATTAACCTGCGATTTCTGAGGCTGGTGACTCGGATAAACTTATCCTCAGAAGCAGAGGTGACTCTTGGTCTTCCTTTCCTGGGGCGGTCCTCATGTGAGCCAGTTTCTTTGTAGTGCTTGATGGTTTTTGCAACTGCACTTGGGGACACTTTTAAAGTTTGCCCAATTTTTCGGACTGACTGACCTTCATTTCTTAAAGTAATGATGGCCACTCGTTTTTCTTTACTTAGCTGCTTTTTTCTTGCCATAATACAAATTCTAACAGTCTATTCAGTAGGACTATCAGCTGTGTATCCACCTGACTTCTGCACAACACAACTGATGGTCCCAACCCCATTTATAAAGCAAGAAATCCCACTTATTAAACCTGACAGGGCACACCTGTGAAGTGAAAACCATTTCCGGTGACTACCTCTTGAAGCTCATCAAGAGAATGCCAAGAGTGTGCAAAGCAGTCATCAAAGCAAAAGGTGGCTACTTTGAAGAACCTAGAATATAAGACATATTTTCAGTTGTTTCACACTTTTTTGTTAAGTATATAATTCCACATGTGTTAATTCATAGTTTTGATGCCTTCAGTGTGAATGTACAATTTTCATAGGCATGAAAAGACAGAAAAATCTTTAAATGAGGTGTGTCCAAACTTTTGGTCTGTACTGTATGTGATATCCCCATATATTGGAATAGCCTAAATATGAATGTCAGGTGGAACAACTAACGTTGAAAATATATATAGTTGCTATAGTAGCAAAATGTACATGTATAAGTCTGCCTTAGGGCATTACTATTCACCACCTGACAGACATATATATGTAGGGGATGGTGGTTACCTGCGACCCGGTGTCCAACAGTGCACTCATGGGAATGCCATCCAGTACCACAGGCAAGACCGGTCGCCCCCCCACATACTTGTAACGCCAGTTTGATGGGCCTGATGATCTTACGCCTGGGGGTTGGCCCTTTGCCCCAGGTTGGATTCGTTTAAATTACAGTACCTTGCCATATGTCCTGGTTGGTTGCAGTGGCGGCAGATGGGCTGTCCGTCCTCGTTGTAGCGGTCGCTGGGTCTTCCTCTGGACGATGGGATCCTCCTCTGTCGGCGCCACGGGACGTCCTCCGGACTGGTGGCCAGCTTGATCCTTCCTGGAGAGGATACCTGTAACGACTGCACAGTCCTGGTTAATGCGGCAACGCTTTTGGTCAGTTCTTGGTCCTGATGGTGCAGGTCTGCAGCCGGGTCTTTATCCAAAGCCTGCGCACCAGCTCCCACAGGCTCTGCAGACAAGGGCGCCGCCTCCTGGTGATAGGTAATAGCAGGGCACCGGTGGGTTACAGTGCTACCCGGTGCCGGTTCTCGGAGCACCCGGATGACCCTGTCTTTGAACTTTGCAAAGTCTAAACCAGGTTTCTGCAAGGCCATTGCACGTAACTGGGTTCGGTGGGCGTTGGACAGCAGACCCTCAATGAATTGCTCAGTCAACAGTCCGCACACTGTCAGGGTCTGCCTGTTTAATGGCTCCCAGGGCCTCCTGCAAATTCAAAGCATAGTCTCTTATACTGTCTTGGGCCCGCTGCTTGCACCCATAAAATCTCATTTTGATCTCTGCTGAGGTGCGGGTGTCAAAAGTGTCCTTCAGACTGGCTAAGATCTCCTTCACAGCCTGCTTGTCCCTGACTGACCAGGACTTTACTTCATGTTGGGCTGCGCCGGTTAGCTGGCCTATCAATATGCTCACTTTTTGTCCCTCCATCAAGGGGTACACTTTAAATAGGCTGTACAGTTTCTCTTTAAAGTCGCTTAGGGTATGCGACTCCCCTGAGTATTGGGGCAGCCAGGCCGCTCCGGGGATGTAAGGCATTGTGAACGGCATTACTGTGGCAGCGGCTGCGCTGGCGGTGGCAGTCCCCTCCGCTTCCAACATCCTCCTCCCCCCCTAGGCGACCGTGGCCTACCTTCTGCTGCTTCTTCTCCATAGGCCGCGGCTCCGCAGGCGATCGTCGGGGTGGAGGACCTTGCGTCGCGTCCTGGTGACGTAAGCGTCGCTCTCTCTCCTTCCAGGACCTTGCGCAGCATTGGTGCGTAGGGCGGGGCTTCAGGTCTCGCGCGGTTTGGACGTCCACGCCCCTCTTCTTCCCGCAAGGCGTCGCGAAGATGGCGTCCGATGGCGGGAAAACGGCTGAAGATGGCGGGAAACGACTGAAGATGGCGGGAAACGACTTTTGAGGTACGTGTACAGTCTTTTTCAGGTGCGCAATACCCGTTTGTGGCGGGTTGGTCACAATCCTGCCGACTACGCCAAAGATGACGCGCCGTGTGTGCACGCGTGTGGGTTACCCGGAGCCGGGTCTCTGGGGGTTGTAGTCTCCGTGGCGGTGACCCGGTCCCGTGGCTCAGGGTGGTCAAACCAGTGGCAGTCTTTTATATGTTTTAGGTTAATGTCTGACTACGCCACCCGTGGATTGCGGTCAGGGTGTACCGCCGCTGCGAGGCAGACCGCTGAGGCTGGTGTTGTGTGCGCAGCAGAGGATGGGACAACTCCCCACAGGAGGAGTATAGTCTCAGGGCAGTGAGTGTGGATGATGGGAGTGATGGTGCACGGGTGAAGCAGGAACGACTCAGAGTCTTTGCAGTGCAGTTCAGGGCCTTTACTGATGATGATAAGGCAGACCCTCCCGGGAGTACTGGCTAGCATAAGAGGCCTGGTCAGTCTGTGAACAAACAGGAGTTCCCCTGGCCAGGTGGAGTTGTAGGCCTCCCCGTCTGTCTGCACTCTTCCTGGCTACCTTGCTGTAAGCGAGTGGAAGTAGCCCACGTCCCTGAGTATACCGTGCGGTGCTCACCCGTATGGCTGGTGACTTGGGGCCTTCTGATAGCCTCTGCTTCTCGATGGCGGTGCTGGTCTCTTGCTCGTGACTGAGCCTCCGGGCTTCTATGGCCAGAGGACCTGGAATCCCCTGCCGGCTGGTTTCTGCTGCTGGACTTAGAGATCCTCACAGCCTTGGACTCCGTTGTCCGGTCGTAGTGTCTTCAGCCAGGACGAGCTATATCTGCTTCCAGTCCCTGCCACTCGGCTCCTGCTCCTACAGATCTCTTAGCTGTTGCTTTCCCTGTGTCTGGAACTTCACTCAGAACTCGACTCAGCTCTGTCTCAGTCTCCAGTCTCTAGACCCACTAACCCCGCCCCAGACCCAGTTTATATAGGGCAGGTTCCTCCCCTATCTGGTCTGGGACAGGAGGTGTTGCATGTTTAAGGGCTCCTGACCAGGGAACCTCCCACTTGCTCTCAGACGTGATATTTCTATCACTGTGGCAACCAGACCCTTGGGGTGCCGCATAATCATAGAATCATAGAATCATAGAATGGTAGAGTTGGAGGGGACCTCCTAGGTCATCTGGTCCAACCCCCTGGTCAAAGCAGGATTCACTAAATCATCTCAGACAGATGTCTGTCCAGCCTCTGTTTGAAGACGTCCATTGAAGGGGAACTCACCACCTCTCGTGGCAGCCTGTTCCACTCATTAATCACCCTAACTGTCAAAAAGTTTTTTCTAATATCTAATCTGTGTCTCCTCCCATTTAGTTTCATCCCATTGCTTCTAGTCTTTCCTTGTGCAAATGAGAATAAAGATGATCCTTCTACAATGTGACAGCCCTTGACATATTTGTAGACAGCTATTAAGTCTCCTCTCAGTCTTCTTTTTTGCAAGCTAAACATTCCCAACTCCTGCAACCGTTCCTCATAGGACAGGGTTTGCAGACCAGTCACCATTCTGGTCGCTCTTCTCTGAACTTGCTCCAGTTTGTCTATGTCTTTTTTAAAATGTGGTGCCCAAAACTGTACACAGTATTCCAGATGAGGTCTGACCAAAGAGGAGTAAAGACCGATAATGACTTCACGTGATCTAGACTGTATGCTTCTGTTAATACATCCCAGAATTGTATTTGCCTTTTTTGCTGCTGCATCACACTGTTGACTCATGTTCAGTCTATGATCTATTAGTATACCTAAGTCTTTTTCACATGTACTGTTGCTTAGCTCTATTCCTCCCATTCTGTATATGCTTTTTTCATTTTTATTGCCCAGATGTAGTACTTTGCATTTTTCCCTGTTAAAAACCATTCTGTTGGTTGCTGCCCACTGCTCCAGTTTATTTAGGTCTTTTTGAATCCTCTCTCTCTCTTCTCTAGTATTAGCTATCCCTCCTAGCTTTGTGTCATCAGCAAATTTAATCAGTTTACCCTCAATTCCTTCATCTAAATCATTGATAAAGATGTTGAACAATACAGGTCCCAGGACGGAGCCCTGTGGTACCCCACTTGAGACATTCATCCAGCTGGATGTGAAGCCATTTACAACCACCCTTTGAGTCCGATCACTAAGCCAGTTATGAATCCACCTAACAGTTGCCTGGTCCATTGCATACTTGATCATTTTTTCAATAAGGATGGTGTGAGATACTTTGTCAAATGCTTTGCTGAAGTCAAGATATACTATATCTACAGCATTTCCCTGATCCACCCAGTCAGTGATTCTGTCATAGAAGGAAATTAAGTTAGTCTGACATGACTTGTTAGTTACAAACCCATGCTGACTCTGGTTAATCACTTCATTCTTATCCAGGTACTTACATACATGTTGTTTAATAATTTGGACAATAATCCTTTGGACAATCAGCATCATCCACTTACATCGTACATTAATTGCAAGACGAAAAATGTCGTCTATGCAATTATTTGCTCCTGCCCTAAAGTATAAGTGGGCCAAACATCCCAAGAACTGAGGAGGCGGGCTCAGAAACATCTATCTACTATACATTTAGCATCTTCGGATTTTAGGAAAGAAAAAACACTTACCCCTATAGCCTCACACTTCTTGACCAAACCTCATAATGTTATGGTGGCAAACCTCATAATGTTTCTATCTTTGGCTTACAGAAAATCCACAACAACAGAGGTGGTAGTAACCATAAATTATTATTACGCATGGAATCCAGGTGGATATTTACACTACGCTCAGTTGCTCCATTGGGACTCAAAGAAGAACTCCTCTACACTGGCTTTCTGGGGTAACCTGGATCAAAACTATGGATCCGCCTCCTCATTCATCTTTGTTGTCTTCTTGCTCTTTTCTTTGGATTTCTCTCTTGATGGGACTACCTTATTCTACAAAAGGACGGGAATCAAACTCCTGGACAATTGTTGCAACATCCCAGTAATGCCTTATCTCACTGGCATGAATTATCTTTGGGGTCCGTAATCAATTTGCATTGCATATATGCACTGGGTAATGGACTCTATTAATAAAGACATTCCCGGAAGATCATATCATGTTGCTAGAGCTTCTCCTATCTTGATCTGTTGCTACATAGAATTGACAGGGAGTCAATCTCATTACATCAAAAAATATATATTCCCTTTATCCTACTTATTTATCATTTGGTTTATTTTATATTGCTCATGCGGTACCCCTTTGGTACCCTTTTCTCTTGAGGACATACCACCCCCAACCAATTATGGGATGTGATATGTGGCCTTGAATAAATCTTAGCATCTCTATATATACATATTTGTCCTATTATGTTTTATTGGTGGCTTTTTGTCCTCAGGGATTTGAACATGCACATGTACACAATAACGTCGCTGTGCATGTTGCATGTTACATTCTCTGATGTGCGCGTCCATGTGCACCTGGACGCGCACATCTTTCTCCTCATATTAATTATTTCCTTTTTTTTTCCCTTCAATACATGGATCTTCAATGATGACTATTTGGGTTAAATATCCCATATCTTATTGGGCTATATATTAGTTATCTCCGATCGTTCTTTCTTCCCCTTCCTTTTCCTCCTTTACTTATTATGCATACTTTCACATCTGTTGGTTTGCATTTAATCTTTACCATTCTGCAGGAGAATCCATGCTCGCATTGACATATGCATTCAGTTCCTTGTTCACCGACGCTCCATATTGTGTGTGGGCATTTTGTGCCCACACTTGTTTTTCCATTGGTCTGTGCAGGCGCTGACAGCGCTTTGCCTTATGGGTAGGTGTCATGTGACTTGTTCTTTCACTTACTTCCTTTTCCTGCTTCGGAGATAGTGCACCCCGCACACCGGATTGTTGAACCAGGTAATCACATTGTGTATATATATGTGCATTAACCCTGAAGCATCAGGACCTGCCCTGATGAAGCCGTATTGACGGCGATACGCTTGGGCTTCGCTCACTCCTATGGCCCCTCTCCCATTTTCCCTGCTACATCCACATGCATTCCTCTTCATCCCACCGCATGGGGATCTATATGAGTAATACTGCCTTTGACAGGTTGGAGTGGCTACACTAGTCTGCATTTCAGGTTTTTTGCTAGCACATTGGATTTGTATAGTTATATATGTGTTATATGAGCCATTATATAGGTGCTATACTGAGGTTAAATATTCTCTCCAGGGGCACCTGGTCTTGAGTTCTATATCTTTATTATACTATATACCTACATGTTTCTGCCTATATAATCCTCTATACCTTCCATTTTTAATTTGTTTTTTTAGTGTTCTTTTCTTGATATGCTTCATTTTTCCATCTGTATATAGGACATTCTCCCAGAAGCTTTGTGGCTCGTCAACATGTAGTTTGGCAAATTTAAGTCTGGCTTTTTTATGACTTTTTTTATGACCAACAATGGTGTTCTCCTTGGTCGTCTCCCATGAAGTCCACTTTGGATCAAACAACGACGGATGGTGCGATCTGACACTGATGTTCCTTGAGCTTGAAGTTCACCTATAATCTCTTTAGAAGTTATCCTGGGCTCTTTTGTTACTATTCGCATTATCCGTCTCTTTGATTTGTCATCAATTTTCCTCCTGAGGCCACGTCCACGGAGGTTGGCTACAGTCCCATGGATCTTTAATTTCTGAATAATATGTGCAACTGTAGTCACAGGAACATCAAGCTGCTTGGAAATGGTCATATAACCTTTACCTTTAACATGCTTGTCAATAAATTTCTTTCTAATCTCCTGAGACAACTCTTTCCTTTGCTTCTTCTGCGCCATGTTGAGTGTGGTACACACCATGTCACCAAACAGCACAGTAAGTAGCTGTAGCCCTATATACAGGCCCACTGACTGATTACAAGATTGTAGACACCTGTGATGCTAATTAGTGGACACAACTTGATTAAACATGTCCCTTTTGTCACATTATTTTCAGGGGTACCATCATTTCTGTCCAGGCCTATTTCATGAGTTTAATTTTTTTTAAATTATGTGGAAGCAGGGAGGGTTGAAAAGCAATGTCTGCCTTTCATTTGTTCATTTTCATAGATTTTTAATTTATTATTACTTTTGTCAGATTCAAGTTATTTCTGTGACCATTGTGGGATTTTCTTTCATTAAACGAGGGGTACCAACAATTTTGACCACGTGTGTATGATCATAGACAATGCTGATACAATGTGACCATAAAAGATGAACTTACAGGGGTTATCAGGTCTAAAACAACAAGTCTGCAGTCAGTCTATGTGAATCCAGACTTGTGAATAATCACACGGCGCAAACTGCATGCTGTGAGGATTCTCCTGTGTCAGTGCTGGCAACAGCGATCATGTTAGGCTATGTGCCCACGATGCAGAAATGCTCCGGATTTTTCCTGAACGTTTCTGCATCTCCCTGGCAGAAAAAATGCATGCGGATTGTACATGAATTTTTCCTGCCATGGCCAAGCGGAAGTGAAGCGTTCTTCACATGCATTTCCGCATGCGGGTTGACAAGCGCTTTCCAAGCGATTTTAACATCACTTGGAAAGTGCTTGACAACTTGGTCACACTATATAAATCCATGCAAACGGCATGGATTTATATAGTGTTACCGTAAAGAATGGTAAAAAATAAAAAATAAATATATACTTACCTTCTGATGGCCCCCGGAGTCCTTGTCTCTGCTTGCCGGCAGCTCACGGTAGATTTAAGGACCTGCCGACGTCAGCGGTCGCGTGACCCGTCACATGACTAGGACGTCAGCACAGGTCCTTTAGTCCACCGCGAGCTGCCGGCAAGCCAGGACAAAGACACTGGGGGCCATCAGAAGGTAAGTATAATGTATATTTTTTATTTTATTCTTTTTTTTACAGGTACTATGGTACCCGGGTCTGGAGGAGAGTCTCCTCTTCTCCAAACCCGGGTACCATCCGCACATTGAAACTCATGGATTCCGCATCTGCAGATGCGTTCCAATGCAAGTCAATGGCGGCGAAAACGCCGCGTTTACGCAAAATAATTGGTAGTGCTGCGGATTTTTCCGCAATGATAATCCGCAGCGGAAATTTCCGCAGCATGTACACAGCACATGCGGATTATCATTGGGGAACATGGCATACCTTCTACCAAGCGTTTTTTAAGTGTTTCTGCAGCGGAATTGCCGCTGCGGAAATGCTTAAAAAATGCATAGTGGGCACACAGCCTTACTGCAAGAATGCGATATGCAAACTCCCAACCAGAATCCGACTAGACTTTCCAGCACACTCTATGCAAGTGGATTGTGTAAGGCCGGAAGCATTGCAGTCTGATCCTAGCCGGGAGGATGCATATCGCATACTTGCAGTCATGTGACCGTCATTCCCAGCGCTCATACTAGAGAATCCTCACAGCCCGCAGTGCGTCTGATGTGAGGTTTCACAAGTCTGCAGTCACATAGACTGACATCAGACTTGTCATTTTAGACCTAACAACCCCTTTAAATAGAGAAAAAAATCCAAAAATAAGTCCAGGGTTATAGTCTAATAAATGGCCCTGATCAGACCCTGTCTGAACACTACCTGACCATGGAGATTGGCACCCTTATAGGTAACTATAAAGGCACCCTCACTCAGCAAAGGCTGTCCCTAAAATTATTCCCATAACGGCCCTAGTATCTAATACTGATTTCACAGGATAAACAAGAATAATAAACTTATCTATGTTAAGCATGATTCCCTCAGTCTCAAAGTCTTGACACATTTTCCCCCAGAGATATGCAGGGTTTATCAAGAGACCAATTCCAGTATTAGGTCCAATCACCCACGGAGGAAGAAATTGGCAGTACACATGTACAGTACAGACCAAAAGTTTGGACACACCTTCTCATTTAAAGATATTTCTATATTTTCATGACTATGAAAATTGTACATTCACACTGAAGGCATCAAAACTATGAATTAACACTTGTGGAATTATATACTTAACAAAAAAGTGTGAAACAACTGAAAATATGTCTTATATTCTAGGTTATTCAAAGTAGCCACCTTTTGCTTTGATGACTGCATTGCACACTCTTGGCATTCTCTTGATGAGCTTCAAGAGGTAGTCACCGGAAATGGTTTTTACTTCACAGGTGTGCCCTGTCAGGTTTAATAAGTGGCATTTCTTGCCTTATAAATGGGGTTGGGACCATCAGTTGTGTTGTGCAGAAGTCTGGTGGACACAGCTGATAGTCCTACTGAATAGACTGTTAGAATTTGTATTATGGCAAGAAAAAAGCAGCTAAGTAAAGAAAAACGAGTGGCCACCATTACTTTAAGAAATGAAGTTCAGTCAGTGCAAAAAATTGGGAAAACTTTGAAAGTGTCCCCAAGTGCAGTTGCAAAAACCATCAAGCGCTACAAAGAAACTGGCTCACATGAGGACCGCCCCAGGAAAGGAAGACCAAGAGTCACCTCTGCTTCTGAGGATAAGTTTATCCGAGTCATCAGCCTCTGAAATCGCAGGTTAACAGCAGCTCAGATTAGAGACCAGGTCAATGCCACACAGAGTTCAAGCAGCAGACACATCTCTTCAACAACTGTTAAGAGGAGACTTTGTGCAGCATGCCTTCATGGTAAAATAGCTGCTAGGAAACCACTGCTAAGGACAGGCAACAAGCAGAAGAGACTTGTTTGGGCTAAAGAACACAAGGAATGGACATTAGACCAGTGGAAATCTGTGCTTTGGTCTGATGAGTCCAAATTTGAGATCTTTGGTTCCAACCACTGTGTCTTTGTGCGACGCAGAAAAGGTGAACGGATGGACTCTACATGCCTGGTTCCCACCGTGAAGCATGGAGGAGGAGGTGTGATGGTGTGGGGGTGCTTCGCTGGTGACACTGTTGGGGATTTATTCAAAATTGTAGGCATACTGAACCAGCATGGCTACCACAGCATCTTGCAGTGGCATGCTATTCTATCCGGTTTGCGTTTAGTTGGACCATCATTTATTTTTCAGCAGGACAATGACCCCAAACACACCTCCAGGCTGTGTAAGGGCTATTTGACCAAGAAGGAGAGTGATGGGGTGCTACGCCAGATGACCTGGCCTCCACAGTCACCAGACCTTAACCCAATCGAGAAGGTTTGGGGTGAGCTGGACCGCAGAGTGAAGGCAAAAGGGCCAATGAGTGCTAAGCATCTCTGGGAACTCCTTCAAGATTGTTGGAAGACCATTTCCGGTGACTACCTCTTGAAGCTCATCAAGAGAATCCCAAGAGTGTGCAAAGCAGTCATCAAAGCAAAAGGTGGCTTCTTTGAAGAACCTAGAATATAAGACATATTTTCAGTTGTTTCACACTTTTTTGTTAAGTATATAATTCCACATGTGTTAATTCATAGTTTTGATGCCTTCAGTGTGAGTGTACAATTTTCATAGTTATGAAAATACAGAAAAATCTTTAAATGAGAAGGTGTGTCCAAACTTTTGGTCTGTACTGTACATAAGCGTTATAATTAGCACACTGAGGGATTTTAAAGCTTCCTGGATTGAGAGCGTCATTTCCGGCGCCCACAACCGTAGAGTGCCACGTGTGTTCCAGACAAGGTGCCACGTGCGTTCCAAAGCCAGGATGTGACATCTGGCATGTCATATCAGACACTGCCCAAGTAAGATGTATGTGGCAGGCAATGATAGCATTAATAATTATTTTCTATATCTATAGCAAATATGCAATTAGCAATAGTATAAACCAATACTTTTTACCAAAGATTAGAGGCTTTTTGATAGTAATTTATAGAGACAAATAATTTGAGCCTATTATTATTTGTATGGCACAGTATATGATAAATAAAATACATTCATAGATACACAAGGTGTAAAAAGTATTATTGAATGGTACAACAGTCAATTACTGAGATTGACAAGGTAATATTTAAATACAAAATAAGTAATTACTTATATTATATAAAGAAAATGATCCCATTTTTGGATCCATGAAAAGCCAGGGGGACTAACTATTACCCTATAATAAAAAAACACCTGTATATGCCTAGCAGAAGTGAATGTAAGCCAAGGAGTTAAATAAAACAGATAGCCAAAGGTAAGTTGTTCAATAAAGCCATACATGTCAAACTCAGCCCTGTGGGCCAAATCTGGCCTGCAGGGTGGTTATATTTGGCCCCCGACACTAGAACCACCACCCCTATGTGGGGCCGTTATTCTGTATGGAGGTCTATGTAAGGTCCATTATTCTGTATGGAGAACTATCAGGGGCTTATTATTCTGTATGGAGGACTATGTGGGGCTATTATACTGTATGGAGGACTATGTGGGGCCATTATTCTGTTTGGAGAACTATGTGGGGCCATTATACTGTATGGAGGACTATGTGGGGCCATTATACTGTATGGAGGACTATGTGGGCCCAATATTCTGTATGGAGGACTATGTGGGGCCCATTATTCTGTATGGAGGATTGGGTGGGGCCCATTATTCTGTATGGAGGACTGTGTGGGGCCCATTATACTATATACTGGTTGGCCCGTGACTTTGTCCAAGTTTTCAATTTTGGCCCTCTGTGTGTTTAAGTTTTACATCCCTGAATAAGTCCCTTAGGCTGGATAGATTCAAAATGAAAGATCCACTGACTTTCTTTCTGTAGAATTTTTCGATTCCAATAACCACATCAATTACACTAAAGATAAATTACTACACACCTCTATGTATTTCTCTAATGTGCCAAGATAGGGGGGTATCCTTAGCATTTCGAATATCCCCCAAATGTTCACTTATGCATTTACATAAGGCCCTCTTGGTTTTTACTGGTATACACTGCTCAAAAAAATAAAGGGAACACTCAAATAACACATCCTAGATCTGAATGAATGAAATATTCTCATTGAATACTTTGTTCTGTACAAAGTTGAATGTGCTGACAACAAAATCACACAAAAATCATCAATGGAAATCAAATTTATTAACCAATGGAGGCCTGGATTTGGAGTCATCCTCAAAATTAAAGCGGAAAAACACACTACAGGCTGATCCAATTTTGCTGTAATGTCTTTAAAACAAGTCAAAATGAGGCTCAGTATTGTGTATGGCCTCCACGTGCCTGTATGACCTCTCTACAACGCCTGGTCATGCTCCTGATGAGGTTGCGGATGGTCTCCTGTGGGATCTCCTCCCAGACATGGACTAAAGCATCCGCCAACTCCTGGACAGTCTGTGGTGCAACGTGACGTTGGTGGATGGAGCGAGACATGATGTCCCAGATGTGCTCAATCGGATTAAGTTCTGGGGATTTGGGGGGCCAGTCCATAGCTTCAATGCCTTCATCTTGCAGGAACTGCTGACACACTTCAGCCACATGAGGTCTGGCATTGTCCTGCATTAGGAGGAACCCAGGGCCAACCGCACCAGCATATGGTCTCACAAGGGGTCTGAGGATCTCATCTCGGTACCCAATGGCAGTCAGGCTACCCCTGGCGAGCACATGGAGGGCTGTGCGGCCCTCCAAAGAAATGCCACCCACACCATTACTGACCCACTGCTAAACTGGTCATGCTGAAGGATGTTGAAGGCAGCAGATCGCTTTCCACGGCGTCTCCAGACTCTGTCACGTCTGTCACATGTGCTCAGTGTGAACCTGCTTTCATCTGTGAAGAGCACAGGGCTCCAGTGGCGACTTTGTCAATCCTGGTGTTCTGTGGCAAATGCCAAGCGTCCTGCACTGTGTTGGGCTGTGAGCACAACCCCCATCTGTGGACGTCGGGCCCTCATACCACCCTCATGGAGTCGATTTCTAACCGTTTGTGCAGACACATGCACATTTGTGGCCTGCTGGAGGTCATTTTGCGGGCTCTGGCAGTGCTCCTCCTGTTCCTCCTTGAACAAAGGCGGAGGTAGCAGTCCTGCTGCTGGGTTGTTGCCCTCCTATGGCCTCCTCCACGTCTCCTGGTGTACTGGCCTGTCTCCTGGTAGCGCCTCCAGCCTCTGGACACTACGCTGACAGACACAGCAAACCTTCTTGCCACAGCTCGCATTGATGTGCCATCCTGGATGAGCTGCACTATCTGAGCAACTTCTGTGGGTTGTAGAGTCCGTCTCATGCTACCATGTGAAAGCACAACCAACATTCAAAAGTGACCAAAACATCAGCCAGAAAGCATTGGTACTGAGATGTGGTCTGTGGTCCCCACCTGCAGAACTACTCCTTTATTGAGGGTGTCTTGATAATTGCCAATAATTTCCATCTATTGTCTATTCCATTTGCACAACAGCATGTGAAATTGATTGTCAATCAGTGTTGCTTCCTAAGTGGACAGTTTGATTTCACATAAGTTTGATTTACTTGGAGTTATATTCTGTTGCTTAAGTGTTCCCTTTATTTTTTTGAGCAGTGTAGTTGAGAAGGCATGTATATGTTGCTAAATAGATCACACCCTTTGTGCTACAGTTAGCCACATCTCACATTTCATAGGTCTTGCCTCTGGCCACACTGGTAACTATTTGGAGGGGCAGATCCAATTACAAAATTTACGATGACCATGACGCGCCCCCAGGGCAATGGGGTACTCGGCAGCCGGGCCTATGGATGCTGGGGGGGGGTATGTCACAGTGGCTGGCCGGGTCCGTGGCCCAGGGCGGTCAACCAAAAAGGGGATTGTAACTTGGATAGAAAAATAAAAATAAAGTAAATAGTTTGTGACGCCACCTGTGGTACCTGGTATGGTTTACCAGCGCTGCTGCAGACCTCCGGGGGGTGATGGGATGGCAGCTGAGGTGTTTCTGCTCCCCACAGGTGGAGCGGGCCCCCGGGGCAGTGTGGAGTTTGGTGGGTGGTGATGCTGGGACTTGTAGTGCAGGCGGGATGGCGCAGCAGGAGTAATTGACAGAGACAGGGGATTCGCTTCAATACCTTTACTGGTGCTGATGTCAGGTACGGTCCAGGGTACTCAGTAGGATGGGTGCACTTCAGGACTTCTCCCCAGGGAGCGGGTATAAGGCCTCCTGGTCCATGTCTGCCTCTCTGTATGCTCCTGGGCCTAGCTTATGTGTCGTGCTGTTCCTTCACCTGTCACTCAGTAGTAGGACCTTCTGCTGGCAACCACTATCCCTGGTAACGCTGGGGCCTTTGTGGTTCCTGGTCCTGTGTGGGTCTAGCTTCAGGTCAGCCAGGGACTTGTAGTCCTCCTGGAATGCCGGTGATCCCTATTGGGTGTCCGGTTTGTATATCGGGGTGAGCCTATGATGCTCCTCTGCCCCCTCAACTCCTCTCTCCTTTCCTCTTTGCAGTCGGCCACACTCGGGGCCCTCAGAACTCCGCAGCAGATGCGCTGCTTCTTCGCTGCTCTCAGCGTCAGCACGCTCTCAGACTCTCTCTCAGTCTGACTAAACTCTGACTGAGCTGCCTGGCTCCACCCTCCATATATATATCCATAACGGGCTCCCTCTGGTGGTGTGAGGTGGAAGGGTGGAGGTGTTTGTATGTAATGAGGGCCTCTTGTGGAGAGGTCCGTCCATGCACCCTTGGTCCTGTGGTACCTGTGCACAGCAGGGTGCCACAACCACATCTGTAGGTACTCAACACTTTTGTGTCTAACCATGTGCCTGCTGGTTTAGGCTGCTAATAAAAGCTATGGACCAAACGGTCACCAGTGGACCTCCATCTCCAATAGGTGATAATTGGGTTCTCAGGGATGACATCTTTAAGATCTGATCTCAAGATAGTCCAATGTCTTGTTGCCAATATTCTGGAAATTGAAGATACGTCTCATTTTAATTTTGGTGTAAACAGTGGAGATTGATCTCTTCCAGAGGCAAACATATATGCATCATTAAGGACCTGGAAGGGGTAGCCCCTTTGTTGAAATCTCCCCCTTAGTTCCTTTGCTAGTCTGTGAAACGAGTCATTAGAGGAGCACTTCATCCTGATTCTCAAGAATTGTGATCTACAGTTCAGAACAAAAGTTTGGACACACCTTCTCATTTAAAGATTTTTCTGTATTTTCATGACTTTGAAAATTGTACATTCACACTGAAGGCATCAAAACTATGTATTAACACATGTGGAATTATATACTTAACAAAAAAGTGTGAAACAACTGAAAATATGTCATATATTCTAGGTTTTTCAAAGTAGCCACCTTTTGCTTTGATGACTGCATTGCACACTCTTGGCATTCTCTTGATGAGCTTCAAGAGGTAGTCACCGGAAATGGTTTTTACTTCACAGGTGTGCCCTGTCAGGTTTAATAAGTGGCATTTCTTGCCTTATAAATGGGGTTGGGACCATCAGTTGTGTTGTGCAGAAGTCAGGTGGATACACAGCTGATAGTCCTACTGAATAGACTGTTAGAATTTGTATTATGGCAAGAAAAAAGCAGCTAAGTAAAGAAAAACGAGTGGTCATCATTACTTTAAGAAATGAAGGTCAGTCAGTCCGAAAAATTGGGCAAACTTTGAAAGTGTCCCCAAGTGCAGTTGCAAAAACCATCAAGCGCTACAAAGAAACTGGCTCACATGAGGACCGCCCCAGGAAAGGAAGATCAAGAGTCACCTCTGCTTCTGAGATAAGTTTATCCGAGTCACCAGCCACAGAAATCGCAGGTTAACAGCAGCTCAGATTAGAGACCAGGTCAATGCCACCTGTTCTAGCAGCAGACACATCTCTACAACAACTGTTAAGAGGAGACTTTGTGCAGCAGGCCTTCATGGTAAAATAGCAGCTAGAAAACCACTGCTAAGGACAGGCAACAAGCAGAAGAGACTTTTGTGGGCTAAAGAACACAAGGAATGGACATTAGACCAGTGGAAATCTGTGCTTTGGTCTGATGAGTCCAAATTTGAGATCTTTGGTTTCAACCACCGTGTCTTTGTGCGACGCAGAAAAGGTGAACGGATGGACTCTACATGCCTGGTTCCCACCGTGAAGCATGGAGGAGGAGGTGTGATGGTGTGGGGGTGCTTAGCTGGTGACACTGTTGGGGATTTATTCAAAATTGAAGGCATACTGAACCAGCATGGCTACCACAACATCTTGCAGCGGCATGCTATTCCATCTGGTTTGCGTTTAGTTGGACCATCATTTATTTATCAACAGGACAATGACCCCAAACACACCTCCAGGCTGTGTAAGGGCCATTTGACCAAGAAGGAGAGTGATGGGGTGCTACGCCAGATGACCTGGCCTCCACAGTCTGAACCCAATCGAGATGGTTTGGGGTGAGCTGGACCGCAGAGTGAAGGCAAAAGGGCCAACAAGTGCTAAGCATCTCTGGGAACTCCTTCAAGATTGTTGGAAGACCATTTCAGGTTACTACCTCTTGAAGCTCGCCAAGAGTGTGCAAAGCAGTCATCAAAGCAAAAGGTGGCTACTTTGAAGAACCTAGAATATAAGACATATTTTCAGTTGTTTCACACTTTTTTGTTAAGTATATAATTCCACATGTGTTAATTCATAGTTCTAATGCCTTCAGTGTGAATGTACAATTTTCATAGTCATGAAAATACAGAAAAATCTTTAAATGAGAAGGTGTGTCCAAACTTTTGGTCTGTACTGTAGGTATACACAGTTTAAGGGGGACAGGATGGTTACAGTTCCAATGTAAAAGATTAATAGTAGCAGTAGGCTTAAGGCAGTTATTAGTCTGAATTTGATCATGATGGTCCATACTGATAACAGCATCAAGGAAAAGTAGTTCAGGTCTTTGAGTTCCATATGTGAAAAAGAGACCAATCAGAGTTTTGTTAAGGTCAGTGAAAAATTTGCCAAATAACCTTTCAGTTTCTGTCCAGAGAATAAAAATATAAATTAGGAATCGTCCCCAGAAAATTATTAAGGGGAACCCTACAGAACATGGATCTCAAAAAACTATTGTATCTTTCCACCTGTCCAGGACAAAATTGACATAAGAGGGGGCACATGGATTCCCCATTGCTGTGCCCCTGAGCTGGTTGTAATCTTTACAATCAAATAGAAAGTATGTACAATAATTATGAGTAAAAACAAATTTCAGTAGTTGAAAAGTAGCAAAATGTATGCCTCTCATATTGGGTTAATATTGGACAATTTATAGGCCCATTTTATGAGGAATGCAACTATACAGAGATTGAATGTCAATAGAGGCCAGAAATGTATTTTCATCAAGTGTGATCCCATCAAGTTTGATCAATAGGTCACTTGTATCCCTGATATAAGAGAAAAGAGAGATAATAAAGGGGTGTAAAATAGTGTCTAGATAAATACTTGTGTTTTCTGTAATGGAGTCAATGCCTGCCACTATCGGACGTCCTTTTAGTGGGTTTAACCCCTTATGACCCTTTTAGCCAAGAGTAAAATTTGGGTACAAATGGTTGGCTTGGAGCTATAAATTCCATTTCTCCCTTGGAGATTAACCTCTGGATCAATGTTGAAATTAGTATTTGGTTTAATAACTCAGAGAATTCAGAGGTGGGGTCCCACTCAAGTACACAATAATTATATTTGTTGTTAAGAATGGTATAACACATAGGTTTATATTTATTATGATCTGGAAACACTATATTTCCCCATTTATGCAAAGATTTGCATATAAACTCGCCTTTCATTCCAAGGATAAAAGAGAATCCATTTTTTCATGGGAAACATTAGATGGTGTATGTGGATTAAATGTAGATTTCTTAGCCAATTCATCTATAACTACTTTGATAAAAATATCCACACTATCAAAATCACCCCTTGGTAGTAATTTAGTGCTCTTTCTTTTAAGGTGAGTGAAGGATTCCATTCCTATCTCCCTCTGGCCTGCCTCATAAAGATCAGCCAATATATTTATACCTCCAAAGTCCTCCACTGAAACTCTGAATGCCTTGCCTTGGTCTTCATCATGGTTTTTAAAGAATTTTCCTCATTTTAGTTTTTTGACCAAAAAGGATAATATCCTTGATCCCAGAGAAAGAGTTAAACCATTCTTACTTATGAAAAAACACTTTTTAGACTGTGGAAGTCTGTAGCTAAAATCTCACATGAGGAGAGATTGATAATGTGATTATCACCAATCTCCCATATTGATCATTCTCACTTGTAACCTTCATATAAGTTGGTATGGTAATGTTTACTGTTCTAAAAAAAAAGGTAGAAGAGGAAGACAGCGGAGCTAAGAAGAAAGACGAGTAAGATAAAGAGATATTCTGGGAGGTCAAATTTGCCATTCTTGATTCTTGCCATATCTCTCTGATTCCTTTTACTTCTAGATTTATAGTGAGGTCCCCTATTAGAACTATGGGAGCCTATGAATTTTTCAGTATCAGAGGACCCAAGAACTAAGGATGATATATTTGTTTGAATTACCGGGTCCTCTAACATGAACTGATACCTTTTTTTTATCTCGGAATTCAGTAATTCTTTAAAGGGGTTGTCCGGGACTTTAACAATGATGGCCTATCCTTAGGAGAATAGCTAATCCTGATTTGAAAGAAAAAAATTACAAAGCTTTTCTTACCCATTACAATGTTAATAAAGGACAGCACACAGGTTGTACACTGATGACTGTAATGCACACGCCCGAACTGACTGGCGTGTGCGTGTTTATGTAGTGATTCCACTGTGCCATGAACCGGAGAGTGCCTGGAGGGGCGTAACTAAGTATCTGCCCGATCCGACCAAGGTCGCACGACGGCATACGACGCCAGTGCACCAGGGAGGAACCGAGCAGAGGAACCAGGGTCTACTCCAGGTCACACTCCGGACACGACTGTTGACCCACACCGGGGAATACAGGAACAGGCAGACTAGAGCGCAGGCTGGGTAGGGTCCAGTACAGACTGGGAGACCAATTCGAAACCGCAGACGCGGCGGACAGAGCCGAGCAAAGCGAAAACCGCAGACGCGGCGGACAGAGCCGAGCAAAGCGAAAACCGCAGACGCGGCGGACACAGCCGAGCAAAGCGAAAACCGCAGACGCGGCGGACAGAGCCGAGCAAAGCGAAAACCGCAGACGCGGCGGACAGAGCCGAGCAAAGCGAAAACCGCAGACGCGGCGGACAGAGCCGAGCAAAGCGAAAACCGCAGCCGCGGCGGACAGAGCTGAGCAAAGCGAAAACCGCAGCCGCGGCGGACAGAGCTGAGCAAAGCGAAAACCGCAGCCGCGGCGGACAGAGCTGAGCAAAGCGAAAACCGCAGCCGCGGCGGACAGAGCTGAGCAAAGCGAAAACCGCAGCCGCGGCGGACAGAGCTGAGCAGAGCGAAAACCGCAGCCGCGGCGGACAGAGCTGAGCAAAGGGAAAACCGCAGCCGCGGCGGACAGAGCTGAGCAAAGCGAAAACCGCAGACGCGGCGGACAGAGCTGAGCAAAGCGAAAACCGCAGACGCGGGGACAGAGCTGAGCAAAGCGAAAACCGCAGACGCGGCGGACAGAGCTGAGCAAAGCGAAAACCGCAGACGCGGCGGACAGAGCTGAGCAAAGCGAAAACCGCAGACGCGGCGGACAGAGCTGAGCAAAGCGAAAACCGCAGACGCGGCGGACAGAGCTGAGCAAAGCGAAAACCGCAGACGCGGCGGACAGAGCTGAGCAAAGCGAAAACCGCAGACGCGGCGGACAGAGCTGAGCAAAGCGAAAACCGCAGACGCGGCGGACAGAGCTGAGCAAAGCGAAAACCGCAGACGCGGCGGACAGAGCTGAGCAAAGCGAAAACCGCAGACGCGGCGGACAGAGCTGAGCAAAGCGAAAACCGCAGACGCGGCGGACAGAGCTGAGCAAAGCGAAAACCGCAGAGCAAAGCGAAAACCGCAGAGCAAAGCGAAAACCGCAGCCGCGGCGGACAGAGCTGAGCAAAGCGAAAACCGCAGACGCGGCGGACAGAGCTGAGCAAAGCGAAAACCGCAGACGCGGCGGACAGAGCTGAGCAAAGCGAAAACCGCAGACGCGGCGGACAGAGCTGAGCAAAGCGAAAACCACAGACGCGGCGGACAGAGCTGAGCAAAGCGAAAACCGCAGACGCGGCGGACAGAGCTGAGCAAAGCGAAAACCGCAGATGCGGCGGACAGAGCTGAGCAAAGCGAAAACCGCAGACGCAGAGGGGACAGGGCTCTGTTCACACGGAACAGACTAGAAGGGAAAGGCAGAACCAGATACCCACAGGGTACTTGCAGAGAAGTAGCGAGTGGACCACAAACTCACAAACGGAAGTACAGTGACAACAAGCAGGAGTTAGGTACGAGTTCAGACTCTGCAGAAAAAGGGAAGGTACGGACATAGAGAAAAATAGGAAAGGGGCTAGGAGAGTATTCAGACAAGAACAGACACAGCAGCAAGATACAGGAGCGGGTCTAGGTATGAACGAACAGGCTAGGAGCGTGTTCACACAAGCCTGGAAATACAGCCTCCAGGATAGGCAGAAGACAACAGGCTAGAGAGCGTGTACAGACTGCAGATTAGAGTACACAGGTAGGACACAGTACAGACACGGAAACAGATACTGCAAGACAGGTAACATACACAGGACCTGGCATGTCAGAGACAAAAAGCCAACTGACAGGGCAAGATGCTCAGGCATGGGTTAATTGGAGCAGCTGATTTAAATACCAGGTGACAGACAGCAATAGGCTGAGGACACACAAGGGGTGTGCCTGCAGCAGGTACAAAAAGCAGGAAGTGATCGGGCGCCGCCCTTAAGCAGCAGACACAGAGGCAAACAGACAGCATGGAGGGAAGCCAGTGAGACATTCTGGACTGGAGATCAAGTGCGCGCTCTTGCACAGTGGGAGATGGACCACTATGCAAGGACGCCGCCAGGTATGTTACAATGACATTCATGAGCTGTACCATAGACTTGTATGGGTGGTTTTCATCCGTCATGCCAATAAAAAAACGGACATGTCTCCACAATATGTTGCTGACACAGTCACAAAAAAATATATTGGGGGCATAAAAAAAAAAGAACAAGTGAAAAGCCCCATAAATTATAATGAGTACGTGTTCTAGCCCTGCAAACCATGGATAAAACTCTAACCTGAAAAACGAAAGTCTAAACGAGGCCTTAGAATGTGAAAAGGCGGATTCCCTATGGGCTTGCGATGCTGGGGCTCCCTTTACCCTATCCAACTCATGCCCTGCAGTAAGCATGTACATAGCAGCAACAAGTGAGCAGGATTAGATGCTGTGGTCAATAGCGACCACAGCATCTAAGGAGTTATAAGCACCACTCCAGCAGGTTTTATTTTGTTGGTGTGGTATCATAAATGTATGTTCCTTCCCCCTAGTACTATACTTACCAGCCACCATCTTCCACTCTTTACGGCGCTGCTCTGATATCAGTCTGGCATCTTGTGACCGCAGCTTCTGATTGACCGGAAGTCAGTGGTAACAGTCACAAGCTCTCAGTGTAAGTCTATGAGGGCCTCGTTCTGGCTCTCATAGACTTATACTGAGAAGTGACCTCAGGATCACCCAGCAAACATTGGAGCGATCCAGCTGGTTACAAACTACTGCAGACCCATCGACTGAGTGATAGAAAGCAAAGGGTGGTTATCAATGGAGTAAGCTCAGGGTGTGTCCGGGTTACTAGCGGGGTGCCTCAAGGGTCTGTCTTGGGCCCTATATTATTTAATATATTTATTAATGATCTAGTGGAAGGGTTGCATAGTAAAATAGCAATATTTGCAGAAGATACTAAACTTTGTAAAGTAGTTAATACAGATGAGGATAGGGCACAGCTACAGGAGGATTTAGATAAATTGGGGAGTTGGGCCAAAAAATGGCAAATGGGGTTCAATGCCGATAAATGTAAGGTCATGCACATAGGAAAGAAAAACAGCAGTCACCCATACATATTAAATGGGAAACCGTTGGGGAAATCTGACATGGAGAAGGACCTGGGCGTCTTGGTTAATAGCAAATTAAATTGGAGTGCCCAGTGTCAGGCAGCAGCTGCAAAGGCAAATAGAGTCATGGCATGCATCAGAAGAGGAATAGGGGCATATGATGAGAACATTCTGTATAAAGCGCTGGTAAGGCCGCACTTAGAATATTGTGCACAGTTCTGGGCTCCGGTGCTCAGGAAAGACATACTGGAGCTAGAGAGGGTACAAAGGAGGGCGACTAAGGTAATAAAGGGAATGGAGGGACTAGAATACCCAGAGAGGTTGTCAAAATTAGGCCTATTTACATTGGAAAAGAGAAGGCTTAGGGGAGACCTCATAAACATGTATAAATACATCAGGGGGCAGTACAGAGATCTCTCCCATGACCTGTTTATACCAAGGATGGTGACAAAGACGAGGGGGCACACTATGCGTCTGGAGGAAAGGAGGTTCCTGCACCAGCATAGAAGGGGATTCTTTACGGTGAGAGCCGTGAGACTCTGGAACTCTCTGGGAGAGGAAGTGGTGATGTCCAACTCACTTAATGAGTTCAAGAGAGGCCTGGACGCCTTTCTTGAGAACAATAAAATTACATCTTATGCTTAGTTAATTAATCCAGGGATTTAATCTGACTGCCAGATTGGTGTCGGGAAGTGAATTTTTCCTCAATGATGTAAATTGGCCTATACCGCATGGTATAGGAATAGCGGAATAGCTGCAGTGCACAAGAAATAGGCTGAACTGGATGGACGCTTGTCTTTTTTCAGCCTTATAAACTATGTAACTATGTAACTATGTTATAAACTATGACATGCATTAGTGTTACCACTTCAGGGGTGAAATAAATTATAAAAACGCCGGAGTGGTGCTGGATTCCATAGCCCACAATCTGACTATGACTCCGAGATCTGTGTGATTTTTTCAAGACCGGCCTCTGATTTTTACTATACCATGGTATTGCTGCGTATAGTTCAGGTGGTTGACTGATTTCTGGTTCAAGTCCCATAAGGGAACTATAAAATACAGTAAAAAAAAAGAAAAAAAAAAGCCAATACTTAAAAGTTACAATCAATCCCCTTTTCCCTCATTATAAATAAAGTAATAAAAAAAATACAAAATATGCATATGTGGTATCTCTATATCTAAAAAAGTCCAATCTATCAAAATATAAATTAATTAGCCCAATCAATAAATGCCATAAGAAGAAAAAATATCGCCAGAATTCCAATTTTCTACCCTTGCAAAAAAAAAATATAAGAAGCAATTAAAATGTCAGATCAACTCCAAAATGATATCATTAAAATGATCATCTTGTCCCACAAAAAACAAGCCCACACAAATCCTGGTAGACTAACAAATAAAAATGTTAATGGTCTCGGAAAATGGCCAGATAAGCAAAACATTTTATTTCACATTTTTTATTTAAAAAAAAATATTTGTCACTTAAATAAAAAAGCTATGCATATTTGACATCACCGCAATTGGACTGATCCTGGGAGTCATACTGCCAGGTCATTTTTACAGCACAATGAGTGCTGTAAAAATACAACTCAAGAAACAGTTGTGAAATTGTCCTTTTTTTCGCAATTTTGCATATGTTGAAATTTGTTCCCGTTTTCCAGTACATCACATGATAAAATAAATGGGGTCATTTAAAAGTAAAACTCTTTCTGTAAAAAACAAGCCCTCATACGGCCATATTGACAGACAAATAAAAAAATGTATGACTCTTGGAAAAAGGGGGAGGAAATAACAAAAGTGCAAAAATGGATATTGCCATGTTGTGAATGGGTTAAACAAGCTTGAGATTTTGCTTCCTTGTGTCTCATCAAACAGTTCATCTTGTTTCTGCAGATCATTGTTTTACCTTAGTACAGTGAGCGGATCACTAGGTGGCATTGTACTTCATGTACAGTTTCCAGTATAGTTTTGTTTTTTAGTGGGTGGGATTGTGCCAGATAGAAGTGAGAAATACCTAATGCCACAAGTCATAGTAGCTCATTTATCACAAAGAAGATGTCTTGGTTAAGAGCTGCTCTCATCATCTTAATGTGTAAGTGAGGACTCTAAGCGCCTTCTACCAGAGGAGTAGCTATATGACTGACATGTATTCTTTTATTTCAGGCTCTTTCTGCACATCTACTATTATACAGATCCCCCGACATGAGAGTATTGCTGGGGAAGACCTGAATCTCACATGTTCCCATGCTTCTCTCTCATCTGAATATGTCTTGTGGTACAGGATGTTTCCTGGTCAGGGTCCAGTATTCCTTATCCGTGCTTTAAAAGACACTGACCTACAAGAAAACAGGTATAAAATGATCTTCGGTAAAGACAGAAAGTCCAGTGTCCTCTATATACGGGATGTGAAGCCTGAAGACAGCGCTGTGTATCTGTGTGCTCAGGGTGACACAGAGCTACATACAGATTTCCTGCCTGTACAATATGTTATTGCTAAACGCTCTGAGAACGTGCAGTACATGACAAAGGGTATAAGCGAGTCATGTGTGTCACCCCCCCTTTTCTAAACGTACTCTTCCAGTTTTCACTCTTTCCCCCTTAAAAAACACACTACACACCAGGGTGGATTTTAATGGCCACAGCAGTATTTATAATAATGATAACAACAAGTATAACATATTAAACTTGGAGGATGGTCCTCGAAGCCCCTAATCTGTGACAGGCAGTATGTAAATAACTAACTGCTCAGGCTGAATGTTTTACTTCTAGCCGTTAAGCACCAGCTCAGAGGCAGCTGTTAACTAACCTGCCATTCCTAACATAGACCACCACCAACGAGCCCTTCCACCCCCTTAAACACAGGGGTTCCACTAACTGCCACCACTTACAAGATTCCACTTGGGGGGTCCAGAACCTTGCGAGTCCCCCCCGACCAATCCGCCACTAACCACGTCCACCAAGTTCGAGGACCCTCCCCTCCTTTTGCCACCAACATAAATGTTTTGCACCCCTCAAACATTTGTGTCCCTCCACAACCTTAACCCAAGCTCAATGCCCTCCTGAATAACTAGACACCACATGTCTAGGTCCACCACATTAAGTTGCACTCCATCCTGCCTCCAGAATTCGCTGTCACCCAATTCCAAGTCTGCATGCCGCACAGCCACCTCACCATTCCTGGCCATAAAATGGCCCACCGCTCTATTGACCTTAATTATTGCTTTATTGATCCTGTCCACAGACCTGGCCCCACGCCACACTTTCCTCGGGATAATATCCGACCACACCATGGTCACCTTGGGAAACATTACCCATAACCTTTATAGGTCAAATTTGGTATCCCTTATTAGTTCTCTAAAAGGCCTCCATCCCAAGTCATTGCCCTCGATATGGAATACTAGTATACATTGCCTACAAGTAGTATTCAACCCCCTGCAGATTTAGCTGGTTTGATAAGATGCAAATAAGTTAGAGCCTTCAAACTGCAAACGAGAGTAGGTTTTATGAACAGAAGCATAAATCTTACAAACCAAAAAGTTATGTTGCTCAGTTGAATTTTAATAAATTTTAAACATAAAAGTGTGGGTCAATTATTATACAACCCCTATGTTTAATATTTTGTGGAATAACCCTTGTTTGCAATTACAGCTAATAATCGTCTTTTATAAGACCTGATCAGGCCGGCACAGGTCTGTGGAGTTATCTTGGCCCACTCCTCCATGCAGATCTTCTCCAAGTTATCTAGGTTCTTTGGGTGTCTCATGTGGACTTTATTCTTGAGCTCCTTCCACAAGTTTTCAATTGGGTTAAGGTCAGGAGACTGACTAGGCCACTCCAACACCTTGACTTTTTCCCTCTTGAACCAGGCCTTGGTTTTCTTGCCTGTGTGCTTTGGGTCGTTGTCTTGTTGGAAGATGAAATTACGACCCATCTTAAGATCCTTGATGGAGGAGCGGAGGTTCTTGGCCAAAATCTCCAGGTAGGCCGTGCTATCCATCTTCCCATGGATGCGGACCAGATGGCCAGGCCCCTTGGCTGAGAAACAGCTCCACAGCATGATGCTGCCACCACCATGCTTGACTGTAGGGATGGTATTCTTGGGGTCGTATGCAGTGCCATCCAGTCTCCAAACGTCACATGTGTGGTTGGCACCAAAGATCTCGATCTTGGTCTCATCAGACCATAGAACCTTGAACCAGTCTGTCTCAGAGTCCTCCAAGTGATCATGAGCAAACTGTAAACGAGCCTTGACATGACGCTTTGAAAGTAAAGGTATCTTACGGGCTCGTCTGGAACGGAGACCATTGCGGTGGCGTACGTTACTTATGGTATTGACTGAAACCAATGTCCCCACTGCCATGAGATCTTCCCGGAGCTCCTTCCTTGTTGTCCTTGGGTTAGCCTTGACTCTTCGGACAAGCCTGGCCTCGGCACGGGAGGACACTTTCAAAGGCTGTCCAGGCCGTGGAAGGCTAACAGTAGTTCCATAAGCTTTCCACTTACGGATGATGCTCCCAACAGTGGAGACAGGTAGGCCCAACTCTTTGGAAAGGGTTTTGTACCCCTTGCCAGCCTTGTGACCCTCCACGATCTTGTCTCTGATGGCCTTGGAATGCTCCTTTGTCTTTCCCATGTTGACCATGTCTGAGTGCTGTTCACAAGTTTGAGGAGGGTCTTAAATAGTAAGAAAAGGCTGGCAAAAGAGATCTTTAATCCACACATGTGAAGCTCATTATTCTTGGTGCCTGAACTACTTCTTAATACTTTAGGGGGACCAAACAGAATTCTTGTGGTTTGAGGGGTTGAATAATAAATGACACTCTGAATTAACTTTTAACGTTTTAAAAAAAACAAAAAAAAAAAACAAAATTTGCTGCAGTGCATTTCCCACTTCCAGGCTGATCTACAGTACAAATGTCACAATGCCAAGTTAATTCCGCATGTGTCAACCAGCTAAATCTGCAGGGGGTTGAATACTACTTGTAGGCACTGTATCTGGTGCTCTATCTAGCCTCACAAACCGATGGAATTCTGGGAGAAATTGACTCAACACCATGCAACAATTACCTTTCTACCTTATGGCCTCCTCCCTCGCAATTCCCAGCTGTCTGGCCGACAGCCGAACCGAGGCTCGAAGCACCTCCCAAAACACAAACGAATGGCCCATAATCCATACCAGTTGAGACCAGGCATCTGTAAAGAAATCAAACACAAAAATAAAACGACTTCTGTTTAACTTTTTTTTTTAACACCATAACTCACAACCGGGTGGGACGTACAGTGCATTGTGAAAGTATTTGGCCCCCCTTGAACTTTTCTACCTTTTGCCACATTTCTGTCTTCAAACATAAAGATATACAATTCTATTTTTTTGGGGAAGAATCAACAACAAGTGGGACACAATCGTGAAGTGGAACGAAATTTACTGGATATTTTAAACTTTTTTAACAAATTAAAAACTGAAAAGTGGGGCGTGCAATATTATTCGGCCCCTTTACTTTCAGTGCAGCAAACTCACTCCAGAAGTTCAGTGAGGATCTCTGAATGATCCAATGTTGTCCTAAATGACTGGTAATGATAAATAGAATCCACCTGTGTGTAGTCAAGTCTCCGTATAAATGCACCTGCTCTGTGATAGTCTCAGGGTTCTGTTTCAAGTGCAGAGAGCATCATGAAGACCAAGGAACACACCAGGCAGGTCCGAGATACTGTTGTGGCGAAGTTTAAAGCCTTATTTGGATACAAAAAGGTTTCTAAAGTTTTAAACATCTCAAGGAGCACTGTGCAAGCGATCATATTGAAATGGAAGGAGTTTCAGACCACTGCAAATCTACCAAGACCCGGCCGTCCCTCTAAACTTTCATCTCGAACAAGAAGACTGATCAGAGATGCAGCCAAAAGGCCCATGATCACTCTGGATGAACTGCAGAGATCTACAGCTGAGGTGGGAGAGTCTGTCCACAGGACAACAGTCGTAGACTGCACAAATCTGGCCTTTATGGAAGAGTGGCAAGAAGAAAGCCATTTCTCAAAGATATCCATAAAAAGTCTCGTTTGAAGTTTGCCACAAGCCACCTGGGAGACACACCAAACATGTGGAATAAGGTGCTCTGGTCAAATGAAACCAAAATCAAACTTTTTGGCCACAATGAAAAACGATATGTTTGGCGTAAAAGCAACACAGCTCATCACCCTCAAAACACCATCCCCACTGTCAAACATGGTGGTGGCAGCATCATGGTTTGGGCCTGCTTTTCTTCAGCAGGGACAGGGAAGATGGTTAAAATTGATAGGAAGATGGACAGAGCCAAATACAGGACCATTCTGTAAGAAAACCTGTTGGAGTCTGCAAAAGACCTGAGACTGGGACAGAGATTTATCTTCCAACAAGACAATGATCCAAAACATAAAGCAAAATCTACAATGGAATGGTTCAAAAATAAACGTATCCAGGTGTTAGAATGACCAAGTCAAAGTCCAGACCTGAATCCAATCGAGAATCTGTGGAAAGAGCTGAAAACTGGTAGAAAAAGGTAGACAAGTTCAAGGGGGCCAAATACTTTCACAATGCACTGTACATAACACCTAAATCTTGACGATTCCCACCTACCAATTCGCTTCTTTACATCATCACTGAGCCCATTCCTCGCGGCTTTGGTAGCCGCTCCTATTCGGAAGGAATGACTGCTATAACCCACAGGTGACATGCCCCAGACTCCAAACAGTGTTTAAAGATAGCTACAAATTGAAATCTGGACAAAAACGACCCGTCCGCATGTACCAATAAAGGAGCATCTGCACTAACTCTGGCTGTCCTGAATTCCCTCAAACACTTTACCAGGCACACTGCGGAACCTGGAACCCCAAAGATCACCACTTTACAGCCTTTTCCGGCTTGATCTGTTTTTGAAGAATGAATGATCAGCTCAATCCTGTCCACATAAAGGTCTACATCCTCATTTAACAGACCTCCTTTATTTGTCCTCCCTAAAAAAAAACAAATCGTATGAAACCGGACGCCTCCTGTCCATCGCTTTCCAACCCCTTCTCCAACCTCTTAACGCCTGTACCACTAAGAAGGATTTTGTCAAGTCCCTAACACCTGTGAACTTAAAACCAAACACTAACCCTGCCATCAACTTATTTATCCTCGGCATCGATTATCCTTCTTCCCGACAGTGACCCACTAGGAGCAGTAACAGAAATTCCTCACCAACTACCTCGCCCAGAGATACCTTCCAATCCTCCCAGATTTTCCAAGCGCTAGAATAAGCCAACCATGTCCCGCCTGACAAAGATGAGGTAATCAGTCCTCTGGCTGTTCGAATGGCAGATTCCACAGTTCTGCATCGCTCCCACTGTGAATGAGAAATTGCATGAACAATTGGATTTTTTCTACCTAGGTCAAATTCCACCACCACTAATGCGTTTAAGGATAAACATAACAAAACCTGGTGATGTAGCACCCTAACCACTTGGGGAGATGAGGCAGATAGCAGATTAACCGTGGACACCACCATATTGTCATTGCGGAATTTTACCTTTTTGTTTTTGAATCTGTGAGCCCATAGTGCCAAAGACACTATGATGGGAAACAGAAAAGGTCCAAGCAATGTCAAATTTTTTACTAGACCAAGTGCTTGCCATTTCTCAGGTCACTTACTGACAACCCAACTCCTTAGGCAATAAATTCCAAAACCATTCTGTACGTCCACTTCCAAAAACAGATCCAGCTCATCTGCGCCATTAACCGGCTCCATCCACAAAGATCTCCCATTGTAAGATCCTAAGAATTCCTCCCACACTCACAAATCCTCCCTCAACTCCATCTTCAGCCTGATAATATGATGCGGGGCTCTCACCCCCGCTGTTGCCATTGCCAACCTCCGACAAAACACCCTGCCCATCGGCATAATGCGGCATGCGAAATTCAATTTGCCCAGTAATGATTGCAGCTCTTTCAACGTTACCTTGTGTAATTGTTTAACTCTCTGCACCTCTGTCATAAGATCCACTAGTTTGTCCTGGGGTAACCTACATTCTATAGCCCCAGTATCAATAACAATAACAACGCCCAGGAAACTCAACACTGAAACCGGCCCCTCTGTTTTTTCTTCTGCCAAAGGAACACCAAATTTGTGGACTATACTTTCCATGGTATGTAACAACAATGAGCATTTCAACGATCCCACTGGGCCAAAGAACAAAAAATCGTCCAAGTAGTGCATGCAAGATTTAATGCCAGAAATGTCTTTCACCACCCATTCCAAAAAGGTGCTTAAAGATTCAAAATATGCACAGAACAAGGAACACCCCATTGGCAAACACCTGTCAACAAAATAACCTCCCTCCCAAAAGCAACCCAGCAAGTGCATACTATCTGGGTGAACTGGTAACAGCGTGAAAGGCGCCTCAATGTTGGTTTTTGCCAAGAGCGCCCCCTTGCCGAAAGACCGAACCCACTCTACTGCTGTGTCAAAAGAATTGCAGACTACCGAACATAATTTGGTAGTGTAGATCTGCAGGAAAATGGCCGCCCGAGCCGGCGCATGCACAGACTGGGAGCTCGGGCAGCCATTTTCCTGTAGATCACGGCTTCAGGAAGATGGCCACAGCCACCAGAAAGCAGCAGACGCCGTTCTGCCTCACCATCGACAGCCAGACACCGGCCCCGCAGCATCTCTACTCTTCTGCTGCCAGGGAGGGAATGGAGGGCCCTGCGATCCTGCTCCACCACCACCGCAACTTCCCGATGGAGTACCGCCTTCTCGCACCCAGGGTCTGCAGCATTCCTCCACTTCCGCCGGCTTCCTGAAGGACCCTGCCTCCTGTGACCCCCACTCCTCTGCCCCCCAGATAAGATTCAGACTAAGACGGACCCCCATCTTATTAAATATATATTTTTTCCTATTTTAGACCCTAAAATATGGGGGTGTGTCTTATGGTCTGGTGCGTCTATAAATCTGACATGACTGTAATCATAGTAACCCAAAGAATAAAAGCATCTTACCACTTATGCTGCATGGTGAACAGCATTAAAAAATAGAAGCAATTCTTGTACTTCTGTTTATTTGTTCATTCTGCCTTCCAAAAATAAGTATAAGGCTTGGTTCATATTTATTCTGTGCTCAGATCTTACATCAGGGTTTCTGTAAAAATCCCTAAAAATTTCAGATTCAGAGTAACCCCTGGATGGAACCATTCACTATAATAAAGCAGATGGAGTCACTTTGGAAATGTTATGGCCAATGATCCCAGGGTATATAATGTAGAAACTTGTCACTCATAAATATGCTTAATAGAATTTTTTAATTGTATTTGCAGTCACACAAGTAAAGAAATAAAGTAGACGTTTCGGTCACAAACAGGACCTTAATCAGTGTACTCTGACTGCACAGGTGAAAAAGAGATAGAAGGACTCAGTGTCCAAAAGAACATTACTCCCAGTCCTGGAGAGAAAAAAAGGTATGATGGTGAACAGTGAACATGGTATCCACCATTTGTTCCTGTGTGATACCATGGTGTCCAATCATTATAGGCATCTTTTTAGCACAAAAAAAGTGTGATCGACAGCAATTTTGTACATACCTATAAGGATGAAACACCACTAAAAACAAAGTCCTCAAGGAGTTAAGGTGACTCCATCTGTCTCATTACAGTGAATGGTTTCATCAGCATCACTTTTTTTGGGATTTAGATAGAAACCGCAATATAAGTTCTAAGTGTAGAGCACAGGATAAATGTGAACCGAACTTTATACTGAAAATGATCAAAAAATGTTTGGCAAACCAAAATATCACCAATAAAAATTTCAACTCAACCCACAAAAAAATAAGACCACATATTACTGGTAGCACAAAGGCTCTGGAAAAGCGACATGGCTCCCAAAAACCAATCTAGCAAAATCTGCGCTCCCAAATCGAAATGCCACCCTTCTCCCTCTGCTGAGACGCACAGTGTGCATAAACTGCACTCAGACTACATGTTTGTCATTACTGTAGCAAGAAGTACCCAAATAATTTATGGGGTGCACACACTTAGCACAATAATTGTAAATAAATTGTGGGGAAGGGGAAAGAAGAAAAAGGGAGTAATTGTATGAATGATAAAATATAACTTCTACTACCATTAAAATGACAATAAATTATGAAAATTACAATTTCTTGCTCAGGGGAATACATAGAAATCACGGGACCCCATAGCAGAAGTTCTAATTGGCTCCTCCCCCTAAAATAAAATAAAAAATATTTGGGGGGGGGGGGTCACAGAAGAGCATATCTTAAAACTTTGCAGCCTTTTCAGAGTAATTTTCTCATACTAGAACCCTAGATTCCCCTTTCATTGCACCCATAAAGTATGATGGCAACAAATGTGCCCCACAAACACTAAGATATCCCCATGGTGAATTTCATCATGGGTACTCTCCACACACACAGTATGATGACCCTACTGTACCCAACCCCTCAACTCTCCCAGAAAAGTATGGTGACCCCCAACATAGTATGATCCCTCAAGTGTGACCTCACACAGCCCTCCATGCAATATTATGTGCCTACATACAGTATAATGGCCTCACACTTCATAATGGCCCCCATACAGCATGCTGGACTCCAGACAAAACTTCACACTGCATAATTGCTTCCATACAGTATAAAGTCTCCCACATATCCCTCCAAATATTATTATAGCCCCCACATAGCTTTCCATTTAGTATAATGCACCCCATAGTCCTCCATATAGTATACTGCATTCCCCATAGTAATCCATATAGTATAGTGCACTCCCCATAGTCATCCATATTGTATCATGCACCCCACATAGTATCATGCATTCCATAGTCCTCCATATAATATACAACCCCTGGCAAAAATTATGGAATCACTGGGCTCAGAGGATGTTCATTCAGTTGTTTAATGTTGTTGAAGAAAAGCAGATCACAGACATGGCACAAAACTAAAGTCATTTAAAATGGCAACTTTATGGCTTTAAGACACACTAAAAGAAATCAGGATAAAAAATGTGGTACTCAGTAAGGGTAATTTTTTTCAGACCAAGCAGAGGGAAAAAATTATGGAATCACCCTGTAAATTTTCATTTCCAAAACTAACACCTGCATCAAATTAGATCTGCTCGTTAGTCTGCATCTAAAAAGGAGTGATCACACCTTGGAGAGCTGTTGCACCAAGTGGACTGACATGAATCATGGCTCCAACACGAGAGATGTCAATTAAAACAAAGGAGAGGATTATCAAACTTTTAAAAGAAGGTAAATCATCACGCAATGTTAAAAAAGATGTTGGTTGTTCACAGTCAGCTGTGTCTAAAATCTGGACCAAGTACAAACAACATGGGAAGGTTGTTAAAGGCAAACATACTGGTAGACCAAGGAAGACATCAAAGCGTCAAGACCGGAAACTTAAAGCAATATGTCTCCAAAACAGGAAATGCACAACAAAACAAATGAGGAATGAATGGGAGGAAACTGGAGTCAATGTCTGTGACCGAACTGTAAGAAGCCGCCTAAAGTAAATGAGATTTACATAAAAAAAAAAGCTAAACATAAGCCATCATTAACACCTAAACAGAAAAAAACAAGGTTACAATGGGCTAAGGAAAAGCAATCGTGGACTGTGGATGACTGGATAAAAGTCATATTCAGTGATGAATCGCGAATCTGCATTGGGCAAGGTGATGATGCTGGAACTTTTGTTTGGTGCCGTTCCAATGAGATTTATAAAGATGACTACATGAAGAGAACATACAAATTTTCACAGTCATTAATGATATGGGGCTGCATGTCAGGTAAAGGCACTGGGGAGATGGCTGTCATTACATCTTCAATAAATGCCCAAGTTTGCATTGATATTTTGGACAGTTTTCTTATCCCATCAATTGAAAGGATGTTTGGGGATGATGACATCATTTTTCAAGATGATAATGCATCCTGCCATAGAGCAAAAACTGTGAAAACATTCCTGGAAAGAAGACACATAAGGTCAATGTCATGGCCTGCAAATAGTCCGGATCTCAATCCAATTGAAAATCTTTGGTGGAAGTTGAAGAAAATGGTCCATGACAAGGCTCCA
Organism: Phyllobates terribilis; assembly: GCF_046119375.1. NCBI lineage: Eukaryota > Metazoa > Chordata > Amphibia > Anura > Dendrobatidae > Phyllobates > Phyllobates terribilis. The sequence goes on along the minus strand of NW_027362761.1, from coordinate 244,089,356 downwards.
ACCTGCAAAGCTGATCTGGCAACAACAATCAGAGAATGTTGGAGCCAGATTGATGAAAAGTACTGTTTGTCACTCATTAAGTCCATGCCTCAGAAACTGCAAGCTGTTATTAAAGCCAGAGGTGGTGCAACAAAATACTAGAGATGTATTGGAGTGTTCTTTTGTGTGTTTGTTTTTCATGATTCCATAATTTTTTCCTCAGAATTTAGTGATTCCACAATTTTTTCCCTCTGCTTGGTGTGAAGAAAATTGCCCTTACTTAGTACCACATTTTTTATCTTGATTCCTTTTAGTGTTTCTTAAAGCCATAAAGTTGCCATTTGAAATGACTTTAGTTTTGTGCCATGTCTGTGATCTGCTTTTTTTCAACCACATTAAACAACTGAATGAACATCTTTGGCACCCCTGCAGGTTGAGTCGCCACAGAGATACTGCATCTCACCCAGAGGTGTGGTATCTCACTCTCAGGTACGGTTAGAGTGCTGCCCGGGACCCTAACACCTGCATCCACCACTACACTACTCCAGATCAGCAGGAGGGGCAAGATGAGTCGCTTCCCTGCTGAGCCCTGTCCTTGGCTGGAGTGGGGGGAACCAAAGTGAGGGGGAACCATGTAGTGGATGTGGGTGGAGGAAGAATATCAGGGGAGCACTTGTTAGGGACAGTATATAGAGAAAAGCCATCTTGAAAGGACAGTCCAGTTGGGTCCAGTGAGCCAGTGGAGTCTGAGAGGAGAAGTAGAGGGAGCAGGAGCTCTGTAGGAGCTCTGCTCAGGAGGAGGGCCTAGAGAGAGGCCCAGGACAGACTGAGGAGGAGAGGAGCAGGAGGAAGGCTCCAGGAACGAAGAAGGGATCCCAGGGGTACGGGCAGTGCTGGAGGCCACCCGTACGCCCGAATCTGCCAGGCGGTGGAGGGATCAAGCCTTAGAGGGGACCGGCCCCTAATCAGTGAGAATTACTAAGTTCAACTGGAAATTGGAGGCTTCTGTACTTTCAGGGTGCAGTTGCCACATCCGCACTCAAGTCGCCAAAAAGGTAACCACATAGGATCCCGGGAACTCCAGGTTGCCCAGAAAGATCCGAGGATACCAGCTTGGGACATAGTTTGGTGAGGCGCAGGGCAAGAAGGGTGAGGGCCAGCGCAGGAAGACGGCTGAGAAGGGCATATAGAACGGGGTCCTGTTAGGCACTCTTGAAACACCTGGGAGTTTGCTGAACCCCTGCCTGGTGAACGCAGCGCAACGTGGGAGGTCGTAATTCGGAAAGTGCAACCTGAGGAACTTATCAACTGTGAGTAAACCCTGAAGACTGCACCCCACTGTCTCTGTGAAATTATTGCTGCGCCATCACCCCCTGCACTACACTGCACCACGAGTGCTACCATAACAGCAACATCTACACTGCCCTAGAGCTAAGCTCTACCTGTGGAGAGCTGAACCAACTCTGCTGCATTCACAACAGCTCCAGAGGACCTGCTCCGCAGCGGTGGCTCCATATAGCCGCATACCACAGGTGGCGTCACGAACTGTATATAAGAACTTTAATTTCCCTGTAAATAGACCCCTTTTTATTGACCGCCCTGGGTCACGGACCGGGTCACCGCCACTGGGACATCTCCTCTAGCAACGACCGGCCCGGCACCGGGTACCCCACGGCCCAGAGGGCGCGTCATTTTTGGCGTCACGAACAGGATATGAACCCACCCGTTATCACCGGGTATTGTGCGCCTAGAGACTGTGTTCTATACTGAATGTGGCGCCCGCCCCAGAAGAACGGGCGCCATTATGTGCGTTAACAAGGACGACAAGAAACCTCCCATTGTGGGCCGGGTCCCAGAATGGCGCCAAAAGCGCAATCCGCCCCCTTCAACTTTGGCCATATACCTGGATCTGTCCATCAGTCTGGGGAAGCCGCCCCTAGGTGTGGCCGACAGCAAGCAGCCATGGGACTGCCCCAGAAAGGGGAGAGGAGAGAAGAAACCTTGGAGACAGGGCGGAGTCTCGAGCAGTGCAAACAACGCACCCGGCAGGCAAGATGGAGAGAAGCGAGCCTGGAACTCCAGCCTGTGGCCTGCAGCAGCGCGAGACACCTCTCACCCTAGAGGAGGTGGTCTACAAACTGTCCCTGGAGGATGCGGAGTTTCTCCACGCCGAGATGCAAGAACTCGGTCGGCGGGTGGAGAAGGCCCAGCAGGCAGCCATCGCCGGCTGGAAGGAAGAGATGCTGGGGAGGATGATGACCAGGCGGCAGCCCGCACTGCACTCCACCAGCACCGCCTCAGCCCCGGCGGAGCCTGACTAGAACCAGGAGGCAACGTGCAGCACAGGAGCGGCCGCGGGAGCAGGTAAGAGGAGTCTCCCTGTCCCGGGCGCTGACAGCGCTGACCTGCTCCTGGCGGAATCGCCGTACCCGGGCACGCACGCCCCCACTCTGCTCCAGGACCCGGAGCCTTCTACCCCAGGCGCTGGTGAGGAAGACCTGCTCCTAGCCCCCTTCAAGAGCCATCTGTCCCCACACCCGAATGGGTGTATGGGCGCGCGGCCTGGGACTGGTCCGCGGAGGTGGAAGACCAGAACCTCCCATTGCTGCCCGCTCCTGAGCCCCCAGTTGTCCACCAGGGAGAAGAAGATCCCTTTCTGTTGGATAATCTGGGGGGGGGGGGGCCTTATGGGTTTTCCCCGGGAGACCTGAAGGGAAGCTGCCCGACGGGAGGAGTACTGTCGGAGGGAGCTCCGGCAGCTTGAAAAAGAGCGGCACATCCGGCGGGTGCGCTGGGAGGAAATGGAAGTGAGGAACATGGAGGAGAAGACCCGGGCCCGCAGGGCAAAGTCAACCACACCTGAGTCACGCGCAGAGGGGACCGTGGTGAAATTTAACTTAGAGGCCGGGTAGGGATTCATAAAAAAGCCCCACATGGCACGGGACTTCTTCGTTAATCGGCGGGATGTGGAGTCCCATCTCCAGCAGGGACACCCCGACCGAAATTTGTACCCCGGTGACCGAGTCACTTACACCCGGCACAAGGGGGAACGGGGTTGGTATGCTCTCCGTGTACACAGGGTAGTGGAGGAGGAGGAGAGTGTACCCTCGCCATTTAAGGCTGATGACCAGGCTGGGTCAGCCTGTAAGAACCAGGTGTTCCCCAGGAGGGGGCACCACTGCTGAACTGTTAAAATTGAATGATGTATATAGTTACCCAGGAGGGTACAGCAGAGACACTGCAAGTTTGTTTATGTGTGTGTTTACGTAATTACCCGGTGAGGGTACCAGAACTTGTAGGCTGAGGACTGTGAGCAGCCAAAAACTTTCCCTGTAAATAGTTGCACTTCTTAAAGTGCCCCTTATTGGTTTCATAAAACAAGACTGACCTCAGAATAAAAACCTGTTTGGGGTGGCCGAAGACGTGGTCCAACACCTGGATCACCTATGCCCTACAGCCACGCCCAGGGCCTACGTTGAGGGTTTTCGGACGGGTCCCTCATGTTACACAGATTGCACCTTGATTGGTGGAATGGACACCTGGTTACAGATCGCGCTGTAACATGTTGAGAATGTTTTGTGTGAAAAATGTTTTATATGTGTGAAGAAGGAAAATGTGTTCTTTAAAAAGTTGTATATAGTAACCTGCAACGTTTAAGTAATGTGCCTCCCATAAAGGGAAGAAAAGTTGTTTGAAGATTCTTCTTTGTGATGCATCTAAAAATTGTACGTCTAAAATGTGGTTTTTGCTCTGTTCCAGCCCGTGGACGTGCTGTGTTTTACCAGGGGGGTATGTGGCGCCCCTGTGGGTTTAGTCACCACAGAGGTACTGCATCTCACCCAAAGGTGTGGTATCTCACTCTCAGGTAAGGATAGAGTGCTGCCCGGGACCCTAACACCTGCATCCAACACTACACTCCAGACCAGCAGGAGGGGCAAGATGATTTGATTCCCTGCTGAGCCCTGTCCCTGGCTGGAGTGGGGGGAACCAAAGTAAGGGGGAACCATATAGTGGGTGTGGGTGGAGGAAGAATATCAGGGGAGCACTTGTTAGGGATAGTATATAAAGAAAAGCCATCTTGAAAGGACAGTCCAGTCGGGTCCAGTCAGCCAGTGGAGTCTGAGAGGAGAAGTAGAGGGAGCAGGAGCTCTGTAGGAGCTCTGCTCAGGAGGAGGGCCTAGAGAGAGGCCCAGGACAGACTGAGGAGGAGAGAAGCAGGAGGAAGGCTCCAAGAACAAAGAAGGGATCCCAGGGGTACGGGCAGTGCTGGAGGCCACCCGTATGCCCGAATCTGCCAGGCGGTGGAGGGATCGAGCCTCAGAGGGGACCGGCCCCTAATCAGTGAGAATTACCAAGTTCAACTGGAAACCGGAGGCTTCTGTACTTTCAGGGTGCAGTTGCCACATCCGTACTCAAGTCGCCTAAAAGGTAACCACATAGGACCACAAAAATTCCAAGTGCAGTAAAATTGTAAAAAAAGTGCAATTACGCGTTTGTTTATTGGGTTTTTTAGTCACCATGTTCATTATATGGTAAAACTGAAATGACAGTGTGATGCCTCGGGTCAGTACGAGTTCGTAGATACCAAACATGTATACCTTTACTGGTATCTAAGTGGTGAAAACAAATTCACAAGTTTGAAAAAAAAAAAAAAAAAAAATCACACTTTTCGTGTTCTGCTCACCGTAGTGATCTCATTTTTTTTGATCTGGGGCTGTGTGACGGCTTATTTTTTGCCTCTTGAGCTGATGTGCAGCTCTGCTGCTGTGTAGTAGTCACAACATAGGGACAGGTTAAACATCCAAGTGACGCGCCCCCAGAGCCGTGGGGTACTCGGCAGCCGGGCCTATGGATGCTGGTGGGGGATATCACGGTGGCTGGACCGGTCCGTGGCCCAGGGCGGTCAACGAAAAGGGGGAAAGTTATTTGTAAGGGGTTTGTAGTTTTAGGAAGTGTTCGTGACGCCACCTGTGGAATGCGGCCAAAGGGAGCTGCAGCTGCGGAGCAGTCCTCTGAAGCTGATGTTACTGCCGCATGGATGATGTGGCTCTCCACAGGAAGAGCTAGCTCCAGGGCAGTGTAGATTGTGTTGGTTGCGCTGGGCGTTGTAGTGCAGGGGGAAAGATGGCGCAGCTGAAATAATGGACGGAGGCAGTGCGGTGCAGTCATCTGAGTCTTTACTCACAGTTCTCATATACGTTACACTGATACACTGCGCGGGTGCCAGCCTCCCACGTCGCGCTGCGTTCACCAGACCAGGGGTTCAGCTCTTCCTCAGGTAGTTTAGGAGCACCTGACGGAACCCCGCTTTCTTGTGTTCCTCTCTAGACCGACTTCACGCTGGGTCTTCTCCCTCCAGCCCTGCGCTTCCCCACTCACAGTCCCGCTCTCGAGCTCTGAAGTCCCTCCTGTCTAACTGGAGTTCCCGGACCTGCTTGACCCTCACGGAGATTATAATGAGGCTTTGGCAACTGGACTATGAAAGCCAGAAGCCTCCGGTTTTTCCAGCCGAGACCTGGAGAAACACGGCTGGTCCAGGGGCCGGTCCCCTTCTTGCGGCCTACGATCCCTCTGTCTTCTGACAGATTCAGGGCGTACGGGTGCCGTCCTGCACTCGCCGTACCCCCTAGGATCCCTTAAACAGAACGGAGACTTACTCCTCAGCTCCCCTCCTGGGCCTCTAGCACTAGGCCCTACTTGTGGAGCAGAGCTCCTAAAGAGACTCTGCTCCCAGACTGTCTTCACTCTCTCCTCTCACTGACTGCTCTGCCACCCTAAGATGGCTTCCCTTTATATACCTCCTTCTATGGTGCTCCCCTAAACTTCTTCCTCCACCCACACCCACTACTAGTTCCCCCTGCCTTTGGGTTCCCCCCACTCCAGACAGGGACAGGGCTCAGCACTGTGCACATGCATCTGGCCCTTCCAGCCGGCCTGGAGCAGTGTAGTGTTGAATGCGGGTGTTGGGGTTCCGGGCAGCACTCTCTCCTTACCTGAGAGAAGGAGACACCACACCTCTGGGTGAGGTGCAGTACCTCTGTGGCGACTGAACCCTCAGGGGCGCCACACAAGTATTTAATATGTATTGCAAATAAAGAATGTTCCCATTCTTAATATCCGAGAAAACAAATGACTGACAACAATCCACTATACCTAGACTAATAATACCATATAGAAGAGAGAAATACCGCCACACCATGACCAGAACACATGCCACCACATAGTGATCAAATACTACCAAGTACAAGGTTATATACTGCCACACCATGAGAAGACCACATATTAACACCACATAGTGACTGTCCGAATAATACCACATACAAGGGACAAATACCGCCACGCCATGACCATGGCACATAATGGCACCAGATAGTGACTGATAATGAAAATGTAAAAAAGCTCTGTATATAGAGTCAGTGTACAGATAATGTAGAGATTATCAGTGACATTATGCACAGGAGCTCTGTGTATAGTGTCAGTGTAGAGGTAATACAGTGATCACCAATGACATTATACACAGGAGCTCTGTATATAGTGTCAGTGTGTGTGTATAGGTAATACAGTGATCACCAGTGACATTATGCACAGGAGCTCTGTATATAGTGTCAGTGTGTGTGTATAGGTAATACACATACTCACCAGTGATGTCTCTAGGTGAAGTTCTTTATCTGCCGCAGACCGATATATCGCATCTTCTATGCAGGACTTATCTCTGCAGAAAATAACATAGTTAGCTATAACTGATCACTTCCAGAGCACAATCCACACTTTTCCCAAGATTTCTACACTGCATGAAATGACAAAAAAAGAAACATAGTGCTGCACTACACAGTAACAGTGCTCCAGTGTCATTCTGTGCCTGCTCATCTGATGGAGTCCCTAAATGTGTTTTATTTTTAATAAAAAAACAATTTTCTGTCTTTTTTTTTTTCAGTTTACTAGAAATTCATGGTGGCTATGTCTAATTTGGCGTGACAGCGTGAATTTCAGGCTTAGTACCAGCTGATAATACAAAGCTGACCTGCTACTAACCCTATTATTACCCAGGGTGCCACTCACCACCAGGGCCGCTGGAAGATCCGGGTAAAGCACCTGGAAATGGTGCTATGATGAATGCGCCATTTTCAGGGGTGGCTGCGGGCTGCGATTTTCAGCGTGGGGGGCCAAGAACGCTTGGGCATTACCATGCTGCGAATCCCAGCCCCCAGCTGCCTTGTTTTATCTGGCTGGCGATCAACATATGGCGGGAGCTGGGCAATGGGCATGATTATCAAATAATATATACCTGACAGTAGCCCATAGATTCTGCAGGCTCCAATAATATATACCTGACAGGAGCCCATAGGTCCTGCTGCCTCCAATAATATATACATGACAGGAGCCCATACATTCTGCTGCCTCCAATAATATATACCTGCCAGGAGCTCATACATTCTCCTGCCTCCAATAATATATACCTGACAGGAGCCCATAGATTCTGCTACCTCCAATAATATATACCTGGTAGGAGCCCATACATTCTCCTGCCTCCAATAATATATACCTGACAGGAGCCCATACATTCTGCTGGCTCCTATAATATATATCTGACAGGAGCCCATAGATTCTGCTGCCTCTAGTAATATATACCTGACAGGAGCCCATATTTAACACCCCTTTAGTGCTACCACGGTACACTGGGTGTTATGGGGGGGTCTCACCTCTCTAGGGCGCAGTGCCTTCACCCGAATCTTGATTGGAGCTCTCTCTCTGGGACTGCAGAAGGACTGTTATCTTCTGCCAGGGGCTGATTCGGGAAGCCCCTACCACAGATCAGTACATACTCACAGGGAACAGGAGTAAAACTGTTTAACAGGTTTATTGCTATGCAGCCGAATTGAGGTGGGTTTAAAGGAATAACACACAATACGATGCTCTATAAAAGTCATATACACATCACAACCTACTTCTACTCCGACTCTGCAAATATAATGTAGCAGGTTTTCCTTTTTTGTATTAACTCAGTCCAAACGTTGGGGCCCAGTTGCCGTGGATGTTGGCGCGCAAATTAGAACAGTTGGTGCACTTAAATGAATATTAATGTCAATAGTCTGGGTTGAAGTGTACTCACTGTAAACAGCACTGATAGAACCACAAGTCTCAGAAGGGCACTCACTGTGTGTCTCAAACGGTCGGATGGTTCTCTGGACAGCAGCTGGGGGCGGCAGGATTCAGGCCTTAATACGGTGGGAGGGCAGGTAGAACTCTTCGAGTCCATGATGTAACTTGCTTCAGAGGGTGACAAGACCGCACTCTCTCCAGCAGCGCGAGTATCTCAGAGGGGACCGCCACACTCGGCAGCGTAGAGAAATGCAGATCCACACTGCTCCGTGCCTCACAGCAAGTTGCCACGCTCTTTTTTCTCTGAACTTTCACTTTCACTTCCTGCCCAGCTCCCTCCCACAAGTCCCTCCTCATCCAATCCACTCTCTCTCCATCTATCCTTCCAGGCTGTGTCATCTGACTGAAACAAGGGTCCCTGGGAATTGTAGTCCACTGCAGCTCAAGGGAAAAACGGTTAATGTCCGTAGGTCCCTGTTTAACAGCAGCTGCAATGCACTTGTTAGTGTCTGTAAGTTCCAGTATACCAGTAGCTGCCCTGACAATTCCCTGTGCAGGTGTTACACATAGATTCTGCTGACTCTAATAATATATACATGACAGGAGCCCAAACATTTTGCTGCCTTCGATAATATATACCTGACAGGGGCCCATACATTCTGCTGCCTCCAATAATGTATACCTGACAGGTGCCCATAGATTCTGCTGCCTCAAATAATGTATACCTGACAGGTGCCCATAGATTCTGCTGGCTCCAATAATATATACCTGACAGGAGCCCATAGATTCTGCTGGTTCCAATAATATATACCTGACAGGAGTCCATACATTCTCCTGCCTCCAATAATATATACCTGACAGGAGCCCATAGATTCTGCTGCCTCCAATAATATATACCTGACAGGAGCCCATACATTCTGCTGCCTCCAATAACATATACCTGACAGGAGCCCATAGATTCTGCTGCCTCCAATAATATATACCTGACAGGAGCCCATAGATTCTGCTGCCTCTAATAATATATATCTGACAGGAGCCCATCCATTCTCCTGCCTCCAATAATATATACCTGACAGGAACCCATAGATTCTCCTGCCTCCAATAATATATACCTGACAGGAGCCCATACATTCTGCTGCCTCCACTAATATATACCTGACAGGAGCCCATACATTCCACTGCCTCCACTAATATATACCTGACAGGAGCCCATACATTCTGCTGCCTTCAAAAATATATACCTGACAGGAGCCCATACATTCTGCTGGCTCCAATAATATATACCTGACAGGAGCCCATAGATTCTGCTGCCTCCAATAATATATACCTGACTGGAGCCCATACATTCTCCTGCCTCCAATAATATATACCTGACAGGAGCCCATACATTCTGCTGCCTCCAATAATATATACCTGACAGGAGCCCATACATTCTGCTGCCTCCAATAATATATTCCTGACAGGAGCCCATAAATTCTGCTGCCTCCAATAATATATACCTGACAGGAGCCCATACATTGTGCTTCCTCTAATATTATATACCTGACAGGAGCCCATAGATTCTGCTGGCTTCTATAATATATACCTCACAGGAGCCCATAGTTTCTGCTGGCTCCAATAATATATACCTGACAGGAGCCCATACATTCTCCTGCCTCCAATAATATATACCTGACAGGAGCCCATAGATTCTGCTGCCTCCAATAATATATACCTGACAGGAGCCCATAGATTCTGCTGCCTCCAATAATATATACCTGACAGGAGCCCATAGATTCTGCTGCCTCCAATAATATATACCTGGTAGGAGCCCATACATTCTCCTGCCTCCAATAATATATACCTCCTGGTAGGAGCTCATAGATTCTGCTGCCTCCAATAATATATACCTCCTGGTAGGAGCCCATAGATTCTCCTGCCTCCAACAATATATACCTGACAGGAGCCCATAGATTCTGCTGCCTCCAAAAATATATACCTGACAGGAGCCCATAGATTCTGCTGCCTCCAATAATATATACCTGACAGGACCCATAGATTCTGCTGCCTCCAATAATATATACCTGACAGGAGCCCATAGATTCTGCTGCCTTCAATAATATATACCTGACTGGAGCCCATAGATTCTCCTGCCTCCAATAATATATACCTGACAGGAGCCCATAGATTCTGCTGCCTCCAATAATATATATGTAGCACCCCGAGGGTTCGGTTGCTACAGAGGTATTGCATCTCACCCAGATGTGCGATATCTCACTTCCAGGTAAGGATGGAGTGTGGCTCAGGACCCTAACACCCACATGCACTACACCACATTTCCGGGGGACAGCTCGACGGTGCTCCCATTAGTTATGCAGGCACGAGTGAGCATGTCCCTGGCTGGAGTGGGGGGAGGGAACACCTAGAGAAGGGAACCCGGTAGTGTGTGCGTGGGGGAAGTAGATCCTGGGTGCACTCTGTACAGGAGTATAAAGGGAGGCACCATCTTGGAAAGGGAGTGAGTTGAGAGAGGAGAAGACAGGGAGCAGAGCTGCTTTATGGGCTCTGCTCCACAGGCAGGCCCTGTCAGGAGGCCTGAGCCTGGAGGAGGGATGAAGGAGGAAGAGGAGCAGACTGGGCTCCAGGAAGGACAGAGGGGACCCCAGGGGTGTGGACTGGCTGGTAGCCACCACACGCCCGCCGCTACCTGAGTAGGGGGGTCAGGTCAAGAAGATGGGAACCGGATCCCAAATTAGTGGAGGAGAGAAACTACCCTCAACTAAGAACCGGAGGCTGCGACATTACATGTGGAGCAGCCCCTCACCACACCCGCTAGAAAGGCACCACATAGGACCTGGGAAACGCAGGCCAACGTTTGCCCACCAAGAAGGTCCGAGGCAGCTGGACATAAGCGTAGTCACTAGTGGGGTTGAAGACCAGAGACAGGGGACATAAAGGGGGTCCTGCAAAGCACTCCAGAAAGACCTGGGAGTTAACCGAGCCCCTCACCTGGTGAGCACAGCGCGACACAGGCGGCCACCTCTGCAGCGGTGGCCTGGAGCAGTAACCGAGTAACCGTGAGTAAAGACCCTGAACTGCACCACCAAGACTCCGAGTTGTCTTTGTTGCGCTCGTGTACCACCATCACCCCCATCATCTATCCCTGCTGCCCTGAGGCCATACCCCTCCCGTTGGGGGTTATACCACCACGCTGCACATCCTCATACACCTGGCCTCAGTGGACTGTTCTGCAGCGGCGGCTTCAAAGCCGCACTCAACGGGTGGCGTAGTCGATCAAGTTAACATCTACTGCCATAGACCGCCACTTAGTCTGACTCCCTGGGCACGGACCGGATCACCGCCACGAGACTACAACCCTAAAGAGATCCGGCTCCGGGTAACCTCCCGCGTGCGCAACGCAGCGCGACACAGGCCCAGGGGCGCGTCAACTTTTTGGCGTAGTCGGCAGGATTTCGTGCCCGCAACCACCGGGTACTGCGTGCCTGAAAAAGAGACTTTTAAAACTTACCATCCGTGAAGTTTTCCCGCCATCCGGCGCCATCTTCAGCCTTCTTCCCGCCATCCGTGAAGATTCCCGCCATCCGGCGCCATCTTCAGCCTTCTTCCCGCCATCTGTGGAGTTTTCCCGCCATTGGGCGCCATCTTGAGGACGCCGCGCGGGAAGAAGAGGGGCGTGGACTCCGAAAGCGCGCGAGAACTGAAGCCCCGCCTCACGTCCGGACGTTGCGTAAGGTCCTGGAAGGAGCCCAGCAGACGCCGACGTCACTGGAGCGCGACGGAAGGTCCTCGACCCTGATGATCAACTGCGGAGCCGCGGCCTACGGAAGAGGATCATCGCCAGGTAGGCCACGGTCCACCAGGGGGGAGGAGGACACCAGGAACGGACAGCAAGATGGCGGACCGGCAGCAGACTAAGCTGCCCAGCATCGGCAGCGCCCCAGCCGTCGCGGGCCCCGACCAGCACCAGGAGAAGACGCGTGACGCAGGAGCGGTCGCGGGAGCAGGTAAGAGGAGTCTCCCTGTCCCGGACGCTGCCAGCGTCAGCCTGCTCCCGGGCCACCCGGTGGAGCCGCCGATCCCGGGCGCTGCAGACGCAGACCTGCTCCAGACCCCGCAACAAGCCCTGCAGCCGAGCCCTCCAGACCTGGGCACTGCCACCACTAGCCCGCGCCCAGGCCCAAAGTCGCACCCCCTGACCCCGGGCGTCATTAACAGTACCACTCAGACCCCGAGTACCAAGAGGGCCCGGACGGGTCTGAACCTGAGAAAGAGAAAGGAGCGTGTGGAGCACACCGTTAATCGTAAACGGTAAAAGAGGAGATGTAAATAGTTACCCGACCGGGTATAAGGACTGTTGTGGGACTGTTTCCACTAAGAGTGTGGTCCCCGTTGGGACAGAAAGAGAACTGTTTCCCTTACCCCCTACCTGGCTGGGGACTGAGAACAGCCACCCCCTTTTCCCTCTAACTGGCTGGGGACTGAGAACAGCCACCCCTACCTGGCCGAGGACTGAGAGCGGCCATATCCTGTAAATAATTATGTGTTTCTAGTAATGTATAGGAGTCCTTGGTGGATTTACCGGGAATCCTTTGTACAGTTAGTGGAGCGTAACCCAGGATGGACTAAAAGACTGTTAAGGACTCGGGGCAGGACAGACCCCTACCTGGTTACGTCTCCCTGTTTTAGGAAAATGGACACCTGGTTGCAGAATAAACTGTGACCTGTTATAAAGAGACTTCTTCGTGGATCTGCTGCTAGAAATGTTTTATATGAAAAATTTATATGCTAGAATGTGTTACTATGAAAAAGAGTTCCAGAACAGTACATATGCACTTATACCGTTTAAGAGAGAGCCGTTCCCATAAAGGGAAACTGAATGTTGATACCTGTTATACTTGTTGTTTATGAAAAATTTGCATGTTCTAATGTATACCCTGTCTTTTGCTCAGTTCCAGCCCGCGGACGTGCTGGGTTTTGCCAGGGGGGAATGTAGCACCCCGAGGGTTCGGTTGCTACAGAGGTATTGCATCTCACCCAGATGTGCGATATCTCACTTCCAGGTAAGGATGGAGTGTGGCTCAGGACCCTAACACCCACATGCACTACACCACATTTCCGGGGGACAGCTCGACGGTGCTCCCATTAGTTATGCAGGCACGAGTGAGCATGTCCCTGGCTGGAGTGGGGGGAGGGAACACCTAGAGAAGGGAACCCGGTAGTGTGTGCGTGGGGGAAGTAGATCCTGGGTGCACTCTGTACAGGAGTATAAAGGGAGGCACCATCTTGGAAAGGGAGTGAGTTGAGAGAGGAGAAGACAGGGAGCAGAGCTGCTTTATGGGCTCTGCTCCACAGGCAGGCCCTGTCAGGAGGCCTGAGCCTGGAGGAGGGAAGAAGGAGGAAGAGGAGCAGACTGGGCTCCAGGAAGGACAGAGGGGACCCCATGGGTGTGGACTGGCTGGTAGCCACCACACGCCCGCCGCTACCTGAGTAGGGGGGTCAGGTCAAGAAGATGGGAACCGGATCCCAAATTAGTGGAGGAGAGAAACTACCCTCAACTAAGAACCGGAGGCTGCGACATTACATGTGGAGCAGCCCCTCACCACACCCGCTAGAAAGGCACCACATAGGACCTGGGAAACGCAGGCCAACGTTTGCCCACCAAGAAGGTCCGAGGCAGCTGGACATAAGCGTGGTCACTAGTGGGGTTGAAGACCAGAGACAGGGGACATAAAGGGGGTCCTGCAAAGCACTCCAGAAAGACCTGGGAGTTAACCGAGCCCCTCACCTGGTGAGCACAGCGCGACACAGGCGGCCACCTCTGCAGCGGTGGCCTGGAGCAGTAACCGAGTAACCGTGAGTAAAGACCCTGAACTGCACCACCAAGACTCCGAGTTGTCTTTGTTGCGCTCGTGTACCACCATCACCCCCATCATCTATCCCTGCTGCCCTGAGGCCATACCCCTCCCCTTGGGGGTTATACCACCACGCTGCACATCCTCATACACCTGGCCTCAGTGGACTGTTCTGCAGCGGCGGCTTCAAAGCCGCACTCAACGGGTGGCGTAGTCGATCAAGTTAACATCTACTGCCATAGACCGCCACTTAGTCTGACTCCCTGGGCACGGACCGGATCACCGCCACGAGACTACAACCCTAAAGAGATCCGGCTCCGGGTAAGCTCCCGCGTGCGCAACGCAGCGCGACACAGGCCCAGGGGCGCGTCATATACCTGACTGGAGCCCATAGATTCTGCTACCTCCAATAATATATACCTGACTGGAGCCCATACATTCTGCTGCCTCCAATAATATATACCTGACAGAAGCCCATACATTCTGCTGCCTCCAATAATATATACCTGGCAGGAGCCCATACATTCTCCTGCCTCCAATAATATATACCTCCTGGTAGGAGCCCTTAGATTCTGCTGCCTTCAATAATATATACCTCCTGGTAGGAGCCCATAGATTTTCCTGCCTCCAATAATATATACCGGACAGGAGCCCATAGATTCTGCTGCCTCCAAAAATATATACCTGACAGGAGCCCATAGATTCTGCTGGTTCCAATAATATATACCTGACAGGAGCCCATAGATTCTGCTGCCTCCAAAAATATATACCTGACAGGAGCCCATAGATTCTGCTGCCTCCAATAATATATACCTGACAGGACCCATAGATTCTGCTGTCTCCAATAATAGATACCTGACAGGAGCCCATAGATTCTGCTGCCTCCAATACTATATATCTGACAGGAGCCCATAGATTCTGCTGCCTTCAATAATATATACCTGACTAGAGCCCATAGATTCTCCTGCCTCCAATAATATATACCTGACAGGTGCCCATAGATTCTGCTGCCTCCAATAATATATACCTCCTGGTAGGAGCCCATACATTCTGCTGCCTCCAATAATATATACCTGACAGAAGCCCATAAATTCTGCTGCCTCCAATAATATACAGTATACCTGACAGGAGCCCATACATTCTCCTGCCTCCAATCATATATACCTGACAGGAGCCCATAGATTCTCCTGCTTCCAATAATATATACCTGACAGGAGCCCATACATTCTGCTGCCTCCAATAATATATACCTGGTAGGAGCCCATACATTCTCCTGCCTCCAATAATATATACCTCCTGGTAGGAGCCCATAGATTCTGCTGCCTTCAATAATATATACCTCCTGGTAGGAGCCCATAGATTCTCCTGCCTCCAATAATATATACCTGACAGGAGCCCATAGATTCTGCTGCCTCCAAAAATATATACCTGACAGGAGCCCATAGATTCTGCTGCCTCCAATAATATATACCTGACAGGACCCATAGATTCTGCTGCCTCCAATAATATATACCTGACAGGAGCCCATAGATTCTGCTGCCTTCAATAATATATACCTGACTGGAGCCCATAGATTCTCCTGCCTCCAATAATATATACCTGACAGGAGCCCATAGATTCTGCTGCCTCCAATAATATATACCTGACAGGAGCCCATAGATTCTGCTGCCTCCAATAATATATACCTGACAGGAACCCATACATTCTCCTGCCTCCAATAATATATACCTGACAGAAGCCCATACATTCTGCTACCTCCAATAATATATACCTGGTAGGAGCCCATACATTCTCCTGCCTCCAATAATATATACCTCCTGGTAGGAGCCCATAGATTCTGCTGCCTTCAATAATATATACCTCCTGGTAGGAGCCCATAGATTCTCCTGCCTCCAATAATATATACCTGACAGGAGCCCATAGATTCTGCTGCCTCCAAAAATATATACCTGACAGGAGCCCATAGATTCTGCTGCCTCCAATAATATATACCTGACAGGACCCATAGATTCTGCTGTCTCCAATAATATATACCTGACAGGAGCCCATAGATTCTGCTGCCTTCAATAATATATTCCTGACTGGAGCCCATAGATTCTCCTGCCTCCAATAATATATACCTGACAGGAGCCCATAGATTCTGCTGCCTCCAATAATATATACCTGACTGGAGCCCATAGATTCTGCTACCTCCAATAATATATACCTGACTGGAGCCCATACATTCTCCTGCCTTCAATAATATATACCTGACAGGAGCCCATACATTCTCCTGCCTCCAATAATATATACCTGACAGGAGCCCATACATTCTGCTGCCTCCAATAATATATACCTGACAGGAGCACATAGATTCTGCAGGCTCCAATAATATATACCTGACAGAAGCCCATGCATTCTGCAGGCTCCAATAATATATACCTGACAGGAGCCCATACATTCTGCTGCCTCCGTTAATATATACCTGACAGGAGCCCATAAATTCTGCTGCCTCCAATAATATACAGTATACCTGACAGGAGCCCATACATTCTCCTGCCTCCAATCATATATACCTGACAGGAGCCCATAGATTCTGCTGCCTCCAATCATATATACCTGGTAGGAGCCCATAGATTCTGCTGCCGCTGCCTGGGGCGACTCCGGGTCCGTCCTCCACAGTGCGCACAGGAAGCAGTCCCAGGGAGATGACGTCATCGCCCTGAGACTGACCTCCTGCACACGCGTCGGCAGTGTCGCGCTTCACAGAGGAGGCAGAGGGGCACTGCGGCAGCAGGCAGAGCAGGGAGATCGCTCTCCCTGCTTTGCCGCTGCAGAGGGCCCATCAATAATCATATCGGCAGTGCTGCCGATATGATTAGCGAACCGGGGGGGGGGCTCTGTTCTCTGTACAGGGCCCAGGCGGGGTAGGGGGCGGGGCTTGGGGGCGAGCACTAAAATGCTCGAATATCAAACCGAGCAATTCCTAATGCTTGGATGCTCATTTCGAGTAGTAAGTATAATGGGAGTCAATGGGAAATCTGAGCATTTTTCCAGCAGACCCTACAAGGAGGTTTGGAACAGTGAAAATGTTAAAATAGATGGAAGGAGAACAGCATGGGGAAGACCCTTGGAAGCATCTCTGACTCCCAGATCGCTGCTCAGAACAATGGTGTCACACTTTTACTCCACTGTATGAGCTGACAATAAAACATTAAAAATCGAAGAGAAATTGGAGTTTACAGGAAAAATAAATGTTAAGAAACATTCTTTCCTGTATAGTAACTTGTATATAAGGCAAAATTTAAAAAGGATTTAAAAAATAATAATTGAAGTAAACCAAAATTTAATTTTTTATTAAAAAATTGGAAATTTAAGAGAAATTTATGAAGGAAGCAAGAAGTAACACAGTAACATAGTAACATAGTTTTTAAGGTTGAAGGAAGACTAAATCCATCTAGTTCAACCCATAGCCTAACATGTTGATCCAGAGGAAGATAAAAAAAAACCCATGTGGCAAACACTAAGCTCCACATTGGGGAAAAAAATTCCTTCCCGACTCCATACGACAATCAGACTAGTTCCCTGGATCAACGCCCTATCATGGAATCTAGCATATATAACTTGTAATATTATACTTTTCAAGAAAGGCATCCATGCCCTTCTTAAATTTTAACAGTGAATCACTCATTACAACATCATGCAGCAGAGAGTTCCATAGCCTCACTGCTCTTACAGTAAAGAATCCCCGTCTGTGATTATGATTAAACCTTCTTTCCTCCAGACGTAGAAGATGCCCCCTTGTCCCCGTCTCAGGCCTCAGAGTAAAAAGATCAGTAGAAAGGTCTTTGTACTGTCCCCTCATATACTTGTGACGCGCCCCCTGGGCCAGTGCTGTTAGGGATACCCGGAGCCGGATCAGATGGGGGTTGTAGTCTCCGAGTGGCTGTGACCCGGTCCGTGCCCAGGGTGTCAAGCTCAGTGTGTGGCAGTCCTTATGATGTTACTAGATGTTCTTTTGTGTCGACTACGCCACCCGTTGAATTGCGGTCACTTCGGCCGCCGCTGCAGCAGGGTCCGCTGAGGCTGATGGTGTTTGTGCAGCCCAGGTAGTATAACCCCCAACGGGAGGGGTATGGCCTCAGGGGGTCAGGTGCAGAGGATGGTGGTTGTGGAGGTGCAGTGAGGATGGTAATGAGAGTCAGAGTCGGGCTGTGCAGTTCAGGGTTTGTTTACTTACTGCTGTTCTTGAACCGGTCACTCCGGCCTTAAGTGACCACCCGAGCCGTGCTGCGTCCACCAGGTCCTGGACTCGGCCAACCCCCAAGTAGTTCTGGAGCGTGGTTCTGAGCTCCCTTTCTGTCCTGTCCTCGTCTCTGGCCTTCCCCACCAGGGATCCACCTAAGTCCGGCTCCCTCGGGCCTCTTGTTGGTGAACCCTTGTCTCTGGGTTCCCTGACCCTATGCGTGGTCTGCCTTCCGGGTGGATATAGTGGGTGGCCGTGGCAGATTCTGCCCACGGCCTCCGGTTCCTGGCTAAGGTGTGCTGTAGCCTCTGCCAGCTTGGGATCCGGTACCCTGTTGCCAACTCTTCACCCTCTGGTCTAATTTGGGCTCTTGGAGTTCCTTCTTTCTCCCCCTCTGGGTCTTTCTTTCTCCTCTCTCACTCTTGGCCTTGGGGCTGCTCTGCTCCTCTGCTTTCCTCCACTGCTCTGCAAAAGACTGACGTCTCACTGACTGACCCTGATCTAAGATGGTGCCCACCTTATATACTCCCTCTATGTGTGAGCTCAGGTGACCAGCACCCAATGAGCTCCTAGCTTTACCCAGGCTGCTCCCCCTATCTGCCCCTACACTACTGGGATGTTCCCCCCCCCTCCCACTCCAGCCAGGAACAGACTCTGTCGTACCTGCACATTTCTCTAGTGGGAGTACCATCGGTCTGTTCCTCGGAAATGGGATGTGTGTAGTGCATGCAGCTAACTGAGCTCAGTTCCACACTCCATCCTTACCCGGGAGTGGAATACCACACCTCTGGCTGAGGTGCAATACCCCTGTAGCAGCCGAATCCTCAGGGTGCTACATTCCCCCCTGGTAAATCACAGCACGTCCTCGGGCTGTAAGATATAAACATCCACAAACATACATTTTTTTTTTTCATAAAACATAAACATATAAAACATATAAAACATCATCAGCAGCAATAAACTTTTCATATAAACATTCTTGTTTCTGGTACCTCTGGTCACGGTGCAACTTGTGACCGGGTATAGTGCAACAGTTTCTTTAAGAAAATGGTTTTCCTATAAAACCGGTAGGGGGCGCTTTAGGAAGCGCAACTATATACAAGGGGATATGGCCGCTCTAAGTCCTCGGCCAGGTATTAGGGAGGATTGACCGCTCTCAGTCCTCGGTCAGTGGGAATAGGGATACACGGGGTTAACAGTTCACTCTTGGCTGGTCCCAACGGGGACTATATTTTAACTAGAACAGTTCTTATACCCTGACGGGTAACTATGTACAGTCTCTCTCTACCGTACTTCAACGACGGCGTCCTCCTGCTCCTTCTTTAGATTCTTCAGACCCGTCCAGGTCCTCTTGCTCCTCCTCACACCGCAGCTCCTCCTCCGTCAGGCGATGCACATGGAGGGCGTAGGGTCCTTTGGCACACTTGTGCCGGGTGAAGGTGACCTCGTCCCCTAAATACAGGTCACGACCTCTGTGTCCCTCCGGTAGGTGGGTCTCAACGTCTCTCCTGGTCACGAAGACGTCGCCTGGGGTGCGGTGATCCCTGATGAAACCCCACCCATGCTGCAGATTGAACTTTATCACAGTCCCGATGGTACGGGGACCATGCGCTGCACGGGGGTTTCTCCTGGTCCGGCTCTTCTGCTCCGCGCTCCTTATTTGGGCTTGTTGTTCCCGGACCCGCCTCTCTCTCCGCTCCCTCTCAAAGACCTCGAGCTGCTGGCGGCAGCACTCTGCACACTCCGCTGCGGCTGCCCGAGTCTCCTGAGTGAACCCCATGAGGTCTTCTCCGGTGGGATCCCACTCAAACTGGGTCTCTTCTAGCGGGGGCGAGATCCTCTTCATGGGCTTTGGAGCCGGGATCAGGGGTTCGCACATGGCCCTTGCTTTTTGCAGCTCCAGCTGGATGTATTCCTGGGGCCATACGAAGGGCTGCCCATCCGGGCACGTATGCTGGGCGAACAAGTCCTCACCCAGGTGCGGTACTTTAGGTGTTATGGGCGCCGTGGTGGTAGCGGCGCCCGGGTTGACCAGGCCTTGCGACCAGGCCTGGGGCACCTTGAAAGTAAAGGGCACCGTAAGAACGGCGGCGCCCTGTGTTACTTGGCCCTGCGACCAGGCCGGGGGCTCCGCGGAGGTAGGGGGCGCTGTTGGTATTGCGTCGCCCGGGGGTACTAGGCCTTGCGACCAGGCCGATGGTACTTCCTGCTTGGCCACGCTCGAGGTCGAGGCATGTGACGTCACAGGGGTCGCGGCTTCCGTTCGAGGCCTAGTCTGCGGCGGTGACGTTGCAGCGACGGGCACGGCAGGGGGTACTTCGGGCTCTGCGACGGGGAGCTGGGGCAGGCACGCGGTTTCCCGGCTCGGGGTAGTGACGTCCCCTTTACCTGCCTCCATTCGTTCGGCTCCCTTCTCGGCGCCGTCTCCGGCCTTCAGTCCTCCTGCGCCATCCTCAGAGGCGGTCTGTCTCCTCGTCTCGGGTGGCGTGCTCCGCTGACGAGTCTCGGTCTGCTGGGCCATCTCTCGGCTCCACTCCGCCAACGTCTCTCGTTGCACCCGGGCCATCCTCCGTGCGAGGCCCTCCAACGCGGTCTGTGCACACTCCCGGTCTCGGGGGAGCTGTGCTAGGATCTCCAGCAGGCCTTCTGGAGTGGCGACCTGCAACAGGCTCCTGACCACTGGGTCGGTGCTGCCTGGAGTGGCGGCCCGCATCAGGCTCCTGACAACTGGGTCGGTGCTGCCTGGCTCTCCCTCCATCTCCGGGTGTGCTTTCTCTGGACTCTCTTCCAGACGTCTTGTCTCCGGGTGCGCTCTCTCCAGACTGCTCCAGGCGACACCCATCTTTGTTCTCTTCTTCTGTCTCCGCCCACATCGAGGGTGGTCCCGGGGCAACTTTGTGATTGTCAGTTCCAGGGGCAGTTCCCTCACGCTGATGGACACTTCTAGCATCACAGTCTCTGTTGGTGGGCGCGGTTTCCGCCTTTGGCGCCATTCTTCGACCTGGCCCACGATGGGAGGTGACCTCTTGCCACCCTCTGGCACGCCCATAATGGCGTCCGCTCCCCCAAGGCGGGAAATCTTCAGAAATGGCGGGAATCGTCTCCCAGTGGCGGGAAACTCCATGGATGGCGGGAAAAAGCTGCAAATGGCAGACAACCGGCGGGAAACGACCTGCGATGGGGCCCTTTGGCGGGGACCCTCCGGAACCGGCGGGAGACTTCTTTTTAAGGTAACGGTGTACTTTTCTTCAGGCACGCAGTACCCGGTTGTTGCGGGCACGTTATCCTGCCGACTACGCCAAAGTAGACGCGCCCCCTGGGCCAGTGTTGTTGGGGATACCCGGAGCCGGATCAGATGGGGGTTGTAGTCTCCGAGTGGCTGTGACCCGGTCCGTGCCCAGGGTGTCAAGCTCAGTGTGTGGCAGTCCTTATGATGTTACTAGATGTTCTTTTGTGTCGACTACGCCACCCGTTGAATTGCGGTCACTTCGGCCGCCGCTGCAGCAGGGTCCGCTGAGGCTGATGGTGTTTGTGCAGCCCAGGTAGTATAACCCCCAACGGGAGGGGTATGGCCTCAGGGGGTCAGGTGCAGAGGATGGTGGTTGTGGAGGTGCAGTGAGGATGGTAATGAGAGTCAGAGTCGGGCTGTGCAGTTCAGGGTTTGTTTACTTACTGCTGTTCTTGAACCGGTCACTCCGGCCTTAAGTGACCACCCGAGCCGTGCTGCGTCCACCAGGTCCTGGACTCGGCCAACCCCCAAGTAGTTCTGGAGCGTGGTTCTGAGCTCCCTTTCTGTCCTGTCCTCGTCTCTGGCCTTCCCCACCAGGGATCCACCTAAGTCCGGCTCCCTCGGGCCTCTTGTTGGTGAACCCTTGTCTCTGGGTTCCCTGACCCTATGCGTGGTCTGCCTTCCGGGTGGATATAGTGGGTGGCCGTGGCAGATTCTGCCCACGGCCTCCGGTTCCTGGCTAAGGTGTGCTGTAGCCTCTGCCAGCTTGGGATCCGGTACCCTGTTGCCAACTCTTCACCCTCTGGTCTAATTTGGGCTCTTGGAGTTCCTTCTTTCTCCCCCTCTGGGTCTTTCTTTCTCCTCTCTCACTCTTGGCCTTGGGGCTGCTCTGCTCCTCTGCTTTCCTCCACTGCTCTGCAAAAGACTGACGTCTCACTGACTGACCCTGATCTAAGATGGTGCCCACCTTATATACTCCCTCTATGTGTGAGCTCAGGTGACCAGCACCCAATGAGCTCCTAGCTTTACCCAGGCTGCTCCCCCTATCTGCCCCTACACTACTGGGATGTTCCACCCCCCTCCCACTCCAGCCAGGAACAGACTCTGTCGTACCTGCACATTTCTCTAGTGGGAGTACCATCGGTCTGTTCCTCGGAAATGGGATGTGTGTAGTGCATGCAGCTAACTGAGCTCAGTTCCACACTCCATCCTTACCCGGGAGTGGAATACCACACCTCTGGCTGAGGTGCAATACCCCTGTAGCAGCCGAATCCTCAGGGTGCTACACTTGTACATAGTAATAAGATCACCCCTAAGCCTTCTTTTTTCCACAGTAAATAACCCCAAGTGTAATAACCTGTCTTGGTATTGCAGACCCCCCAGTCCTCTAATAACCTTGGTCGCTCTTCTCTGCACCCGCTCTAGTTCAGCTATGTCTTTCTTATACACCGGAGACCAGAACTGTACACAGTATTCTAAGTGTGGTCGCACTAGTGACTTGTATAGAGGTAAAATTATGTTCTCCTCATGAGCATCTATGCCTCTTTTAATGCATCCCATTATTTTATTTGCCTTTGCAGCAGCTGCCTGACACTGGCCACTAAACGTGAGCTTGTCGTCCACCAATACACCCAGGTCTTTTTCAGTTACTGTTTTGCCCAGTGTTTTACTATTAAGCATATAATTATACATTTTATTTCCTCTGCCCAAGTGCATTACCTTACATTTATCCCCATTAAAGCTCATTTGCCATTTATCAGCCCAAGCTTCTAGTTTACATAGATCCTCCTGTAATATAAAATTGCCCTCCTCTGTATTGATTACCCTGCAGAGTTTAATGTCATCTGCAAATATTGAAATATTACTCTGTATGTCCCTACTAGGTCATTAATAAATATGTTAAAAAGAAGGGGGCCCAATACTGACCCCTGTGGTACCACACTGTTAACTGAGACCCAGTCTGAGTGTTTTCCATTAATAACCACCCTTTGTTTCCTATCACTGAGCCAATTCTTAACCCACATACATATATTTTCCCCTATCCCCATTGTTCTCATTTTATGTATTAACCTTTTGTGTGGAACCGTATCAAAAGCTTTTGAAAAGTCCATATACACAACATCCACTGCATTTCCTTGGTCCAGTCCCGAACTTACCTCCTCATAAAAACTGATCAGATTAGTTTGACAGGAACGGTCCCTCGTAAACCCATGTTGATATTGGGTCATGAGGTTATTCTTCTTCAGATACTCTAGTATAGCATCTCTTAGGAAACCCTCCAGGATTTTACCCACAGTAGAGGTTAAGCTTACCGGCCTATAATTTCCAAGTTCGGTTTTTGTCCCCTTTTTGAATATTGGCACCACATTTGCTATACGCAAGTCCTGTGGTACAGACCCTGTTATTATGGAATCTTTAAAGATTAAAAATAATGGTCTATCTATGACGTTACTTAATTCCTGCAGTACTCGCGGGTGTATCCCATCTGGGCCCGGGGATTTGTCAACTTTAGTGATTTTTAGACGCCGCCGTACTTCCTGCTGGGTTAAGCAAGTGACATTTAATGGAGAATTTTTGTTATCACTAATCATGTTTTCTGTCATGCGATTTTCTTGTGGAAATATGGTTGAAAAAAAATCATTTAGCATATTGGCTTTTTCTTCATCCTCATCCACCATTTCACCCAGACTATTTTTAAGGGGGCCAACACTATCAATTTTTAGTTTTTTACTATTTATGTAGTTAAAGAATATTTTGGGGTTATTTTTACTTTCTCTGGCAATGATTCTCTCTGCCTCAATCTTTGCTGCCTTGATTTGTTTTTTTACATAATTTATTTAATTTTCTATATTTATTTAATGCCTCATCACTACCTACTTGCTTTAGTTCTCTAAATGCTTTCTTTTTGTCACTTATTGCGCCCCTTACAGCTCTATTTAGCCATAGTGGTTTCCATTAGGTTTCCATTAGGGACTGAGAGGGACTCAGATACAACCTGTATTAGACATAAAGGAGGGCCTCATACACATTCTGTTAAAAAAAGAAAAAAGGTTAGGTAGTGGGACTCCAAGGCTCAAAAAAGCTCTGCACACAGTGGAAAGCCTGCCAAAAATTACAAGCAGGGTCATCCATACACCCTTGAAGGCACCAACTGTAGTGCCTCTTACAAATATTAAGAAAGTGTAGTTGTGGTAGTTATACACTCACAAAGGCTCTGCACACAGTGAAAAGCCAGAAAAAAAAATAATGAAGGTCATCCATACACCCTTAAAGGCACCAAATGGAGTGCCTCATAAAAAAATTAAGAAAGTATAGTTGTGGCACTTCTATACTCAAAGGCTCTGCACACAGTGCAAAGCCAGGAAAAAATGATAAGGAGGATAATACAGTATTCTATAGACACTTGAAGGCAACAACTGGTGGGCCTCATTAAAATATTTTGCAAGTGTAGTTGATGTCCTCCTACACTCATAAAGGCTTTACACCCACCGCATACCACTGATATCGCCCCTCCATTTTGGGGAACGTGACCCTGCCTCCAGCCGACATGCTCTTGCAGCCTTCGAGGCAAGTGTTCCGTTTCTACTGCCCATTGATTGAACAAGATGTTGGATCATAAACTCTTTTATAAACCCCCCCATCTCAACTGCCATTTGTACGTAACGAGTCCTTCCCCCGGGATGCCAACTCACGGTATCTAGCAGTTAGCGGGCCCCTGCCCTAGTCTCCAGCCTTAGTCCTGGCTTGCTGACTTCTCTCTTCCGACCAGCTTAGGCCCTACAGTCCTCTCACCATTTGCTGGATCCTGGTTCTCCCGTCCGCAGTCCGCAAGAACCCTAGCGATGATGGCTGCGGCCTGTGTTCAGGCCTTAGTGAGTCTGGGAAAGCAGACGGTTCCAGACCACAAGCTCCTGCCACCTCCGCTGTCTCACCAACTTGGTCTGGCTCCGATATTCCTCTGGTCGCTGTCTCTGTAGTCTCAAGGGATTCTGCCAACTTCGTTGTCCACTAAGCACGTTACACTGTGTGGATTACTAATTCACTCCAGAAATTTTTTTTAACTTTTTTTTTGGAGTGTTACATATTGGTGGAATATAACACAAAACACATAATACTCTCTCTATGGATGACTAATAAAATTGAAAAAAAATTCTGAACGCTTTTTTGGAGTGTTATATTCCACAAAATGTGACACAAAACACATAATACTCAATGCATGACTAATTGAATCCAGAAAAAAAATTGAAAACTTTTTTAGAGTGTTCTATACCACCAATATGTACACACAGCACCTTAAACTGCATGGATGACAATAGTCAATTTTTTAACCCCCCAATAAAAGAATGTAGTCAACTGCCGCAGCTATATATTTAGCCACGGACTATTTATATATGTTATTCACACGTGGTAGTAAACACTGGGATAAAGGATCTAACTAACAGAAAACTGCACAACCCCGCCCAACCCCCCAATTTCTGTACAGACTATAGTATCCAGTAACACAGGACCTAGTGGCTTCTGAGTGACCTGGATCCACCCTGAAGGTAAAACTAGCAATGACAACTTGGACATGGCTCCTTAAAAGGCCATCGAGTGTATCACATACCTTCTAAGTAATCAAGGGAGAGGCACTGTAAGAAAGAAACCCCAGCAGTATACTTATCTGACTGGCCTAGATACTCCAAGCAGAATCCACTAAAGACTATCACCAGCAGAGAAGACCAGCAGGGGGAAGGTTTAAATTGTTACACCTGCAGTGTGATAGGACAGGCTAGATAACAAGTGAAAAACACCCGATGCCCAAAAAGAATGGACAAAGGCAAAAGGTCATCATTACCCAGACAGCAACAAAACCTGCTGTGGCTCAGCAGACACAGATGCCAATAGAAGAGCACAAGACCACTGGATTGAATCCCGAGGCATGGCTATCTATAAGATAAAAAGAAGCAGCACTCCATTAATAAGCAAAAAGTGTAAACTTTATTAGCCCATGTGGTGACGTTTCTGTCTCTTGCAGAGTGAATTGCAAAAAATTTTGGAGAATATGGATTTTTGTAGAATTTGAAAAAAAATAAAATTCCACTCAAATTAATTCCAACAATTCTAAGACCCATCCAACTTTACATTTCAGACACTAAAATCCATAATGTATACTCAGCCTTAGGAATAAAAGGGTTAATATCAAAAGAATATAGTCGGCACTCCTACAGCAGGGGTTCTGCACTTGGGAGAGTAGTATTCTAGGAAAAGCAAATCCCAGCACTCACGTGTTGATGGTTAATTTGTTTATTCCACGACTCAAAAAATGTTTCAGTCTATCCAAGGCTTTTTTGAATTGTGGTTAAATGCATTCAGTCAAGATATACATAGACAAATCCACGGAAATGACACAATTCTCATTAACATAAAAAAGAAGACCAACAAACAATATATACAACAAAACTATACAAAAATTAATAAAAATAACAAAACAATAATAAACATAATTTCCAAAACATCATCCACAAATGAATTTATATATCAAAATAATTCCTAACCAATTATAAATATGTAAATCTCCAAATATTAATTGCATCCAATTATTCCCACCTATGTCTATGACCATCTTTTATTCAAAACACATGCAAAAACATGACTAAAGTTCATAGATGATATTTTTTTGCCAATGAGAGGGCAACAGGAAACCCTAATGACATTCTATAATATTTTAAATAATGTGGGGGATGAACTGAAGTTTACCATTACACAAAGTACTGAAAGTTTGAATTTTTTGGACACGATGGTGTTTAGAAACGACAGAGGGGATTTTGAGATAGATCTATATAAAAAAAACACGGATAGGAATAGTATCCTACATTTTAGAAGTGTACATCCATACTACCTTAAAAAGGCCATTCCCAAATTGCAATTTCAGCGAGTGACCAGAATTGTTACTAATCCCTCTACCTGTACAAAAAGTGATGGAAATGTGCGATCATTTTAAATTGAGAGGTTACCCCCAATGTATACTAGATAAGGCATTGAGAGAGGCAGCTATTGAAAAGGATCCGCGTAGAAGGAATGAATCACGTATATGTTTTGTAAGGGAATATCACCCAGTTAATTTAAAAGTGGATCAAATCATAAAGAAACATTGGTATATTCTGGGGCAGGCATAGCCGAGTGTGATGGAATTCAGTGTACCTCCTCTCATCTGCAATAAGAGATTGCTTAATGTGAAAGATAAATTGGTACGGGCTGATATGACAGACTTTTCTTTCCACAAAAAATAAAGGAACATATCCTTGTTTGAACTGTGCCCAATGTGGTAATGTAATTAAGGAGGAATATTTTAGCCATCCTAGGACAGGTAAAAGATTTAGTATTAAGGGCTTCTTTACATGTTAATCTACAAATGTAGTCTATCAAATAAAATGCCAATTCGGCTTTTCATACATTGGAGAAAGGCTATGTGCCCACGATGCAGAAATGCTGCATATTTTTTACGCTTCTTCCTGGCAGGAAAAACGCATGTGGATTGTACATGTGGATTTTACATGTGTTTTTCCCGCCAGGTAGAAGCGTTTGTCAAGCGTTTTTGCATGCATTTCTGCTTTTCCAAGCGATTTTAGCATCACTTGGAAAAGTGCTTGACAACTTGTTCACACTATATAAATCCATGCAACCGGCATGGATTTACAGTATATAGTGTGACCAAGTTAGTTAAAAAAAAAGAATAAGAATGGTAAAAAATAAAAAAATAAAGTTTATACTCACCTTCCGTTGTCCTCCTGGTGTTATCTCCGCTGCGTCCGGTGTGTTGGGCAGCTCGCGCTGTTGTGAAGGACCTGCGGTGATGTCATTGAGCCATGTGATGGGTCACATGACTCAGTGACGTCATGGCAGGTCCTTCACAACAGCGCGAGCATTGCAATAGACCGGACGGAGCGGACAAAACACCGGGAGGACATCGGTAGGTGAGTATAAACTTTATTTTTAATTTTAAATTCTTTTTTTTACAGTTTTTATGGTACCCAGGTCTGGAGGAGAGTCTCCTCTCCTCCAGACTTAGGTACCATCCGCACATAGAAACGCATAATATCCGTGTGTAGAAATGTACTGACACGGATATTATGCGTTTCAATGCAAGTCAATGGCGGCGATTACGCTGCGTGTCCGCAAAATTAATGGACATGCTGCGGATTTTTGAGCGCAGCATAAATGCTGCGGAAAAATCCGCAGCATGGGCATTGACATTGCGGCTTGTCATTGGGGACCATGGGGGGCGAATTACCAAGCGTTTCCCAAGCGTTTATGCTGCGGAAATTCCGCAGCATAAACGCTTGGAAAACGCATAGTGGGCACACAGCCAAACAATGCAGTCAGTAGGAACACAGATTAACAAACACAAATCCACTATTAGGTGTGGAGATACCTCACTTCCCTTTCAATTTCATTTTAAGGAAAAAGGGCATTCAGTAGGCAAATTGAAATATCAAGTATTAGAACAAGTAGACACACCTAGAAGGGGAGGTAGTGTTAAAAAATCCTTTTACGTAGAGAATCTTTTTAGATTTACACCTAGGGAACTCTATATCCAAATGGCTTGAATCGAGATTACGATGTTAGTGGTATTATGTGATTGGGATAGTGAATAACACATACACCCTATCTTCTATCCAGACATCACAGATGCGATGAATTCTTGAAAAAACAGCATGATAATGAATAGATTATACAGTATATTGTACTTGTTTGTTTTTGCTGTAAGGAAATCTGGAGAACAGAGATGAGATGGGGTGCAAAGCAGACGTCTTCCTTATGTATTTGCTGTAATTCCCGGAGTGATGGATGGATATTAAATCATATTGTCCCTTTAAATGATATAGACAGGGTTTAGAAAAGGGGATAGAAGATAACAGAGGATTAATGCAGGAGCCTCTCTTACCTCTGAGATCATGACCTGTGGAAAGTGATAATTACTTGGAATGCAGGCTTTATTATCCCCATGGGTTTGCGGTGATTCCTATAGTAGTGGTTGGATGTAAACCACACTTCTTTGAATGAAATAGACTGAGTTTAGAAAATGGGATATAAATAGTGATGAGCGAACGTACTCGCCACTGCTCGGTACTTGCCCGAGCATCACGGTGCTCGACAAGCTCGGCGAGTATTTCCGGGTTGCTCGGGCGAGAAATCGGGTCCCCTCCCTGCAAGTTTGGCGCTCTTTAGAGAGCCAATGAACATGCAGGGATTGCCTGCCACGCACTGTAATGCCGTAGACATGTTGGTTGTAGGCATTACAGTGATTGGCTGGCTTCACAGCGTCATCAGGTGTATATAAGACCTGGCGCCGCTAAGCTCGTGACAGTCTACCCCAGAAACAGGCAGAGTAGGGAGAGCTGCTGGTGCGTCAGAGAGAGATTTGCTTGTTTATAGTTAGTATAGGTATTCCACAGCATATCTATATGTCCATCTGAACTAACAGTCCTTCTGAGGACTAATCCAGCTGCATATAATCAGTGCTAGGCAGGAGTTAGGCAGGCATGCAGTGTATGTGGCAGACTGCAGTGAATATAGCGCAAGAGGATCCATTGAACATCCTGCCTGCTGCTGCTGTAATAATTACAGATATTTGTAGACATAGCCCCAGATATCGGGGGCCAGGGCAAATTTTTTCTTTATCTTAATCCTGGTTATTTGCTTAAAAAGCAATCCAGAGTACACCATTTTTCTGCTCCATTTGCTTGTTAGCACTGCAGAATGCAGCCATATCTGTTTCAAATTTCAGAGATAAAAATCCAGAAATTTGAACTGAACGTGGAAAATATTGGCCTCCTTTTCCATTCTGTTGCAGTGTGTCGGTCAAGCTATTCACACTAGGTGTCTGTGAAGAATAGTGTTAGTAAATTACAGGTTTGCTATTTAAAACCGTGGTTCTCTGCCAGACATACTGTATCACCTATAACAGTGTTCCAAAATCAGCCATTTCTGCCTTCCATTTCGTTGCAGTGTGTTGGTCAAGCTATTCACACTAGGTCTCTGTCAGACATATCACCTATAACAGTGTTCCAAAATCATCCATTTCTTCCATTTTCATTTTGTTGCAGTGTGTCGGTCAAGCTATTCACACTAGGTCTCTGTGTAGAATAATATTAGTAAATTACAGGTCTGCTATTTAAAACCGTGGTTCTTTGTCAGACATATCACATATAACAGTGTTCCAAAATCAGCCATTTCTTCCATTTTCATTTTGTTGCAGTGTGTCGGTCAAGCTATTCACACTAGATCTCTGTGTAGAATAATATTAGTAAATTACAGATCTGCTATTTAAAACCATGGTTCTCTGTCAGACATATCACATATAACAGTGTTCCAAAATCAGCCATTTCTTCCATTTTCATTTTGTTGCAGTGTGTCGGTCAAGCTATTCACACTAGATCTCTGTGTAGAATAATATTAGTATATTACAGGCCTGCTATTTAAAACCGTGGTTCTCTGTCAGACATATCATCTATAACAGTGTTCCAAAATCAGCCATTTCTTCCATTTTCATTTTGTTGGAGTGTGTCTCTCAAGCTATTCACACTAGATCTCTGTGTAGAATATTAGTAAATTACAGGCCTGCTATTTAAAACCGTGGTTCTCTGTCAGACATATCACCTATAACCGTGTTCCAAAATCAGCCATTTCTCGTGAACGGGGAAAATATTGTTCTTAATTTAAAATGGGCAAGGTGCGTAGCAAGGGATGAGGAAGTGGACGTGATGGTGATGGTGCATGCAGAGGCCGAGGACGTGGCCATGGGCAAACTGAAATTGTGCCACAACAAACACCCACATCTTGTCGCTCGACCTTCCTGTCCCAATTAATAGGGGACCGCAGTACACCACTATTGAACCCAGAGCACTGTCAAAAGGTTGTTGGTTGGATAGCAGATAATAATTCCAGTCACTTTGCCACCATATCCACCCTGTCTTCCACACGATCAAGTCTTAGTAGCCGTGAGACTAGACCGCATATTCCTCACCCTGATCCTCCTTCCTCCCACCATGCCCGGAGACAACTGATCCCACACTTGGACACTCAGAAGAGCTGTTCACTTTTCCTATATTGTAGATTCGGGCTTCTCGCCCGGCCAGCTTCAAGTGAGTCAAGATGAGAACACGTGTAGCGATGTCCCTACCCCACCCCTTGGAACGCAAGCGAAAATACGCAGCCAATGCCCCACAGGTCACACTACTAAATTCACACATTTCGCGAATGCTTGCTCTCGAAATGTTGCCTTTTAGGCTCGTGGACACGGAAGCTTTCCGGAACCTAATGGTGGTGGCTGTCCCTCGGTACTCAGTCCCCAGCCGCCACTATTTCTCCCGGTGTGCCATCCCCACATTACAAAAGCACGTGTCCCACAACATTAGCCGTGCCCTCAACAACGCAGTTACTGGGAAAGTCCACCTAATCACGGACATGTGGACAAGTGCGTGTGGGCAGGGACGGTACATCTCGCTGACGGCACACTGGGTTAATATAGTGGAGGCCGGAACCCAGTCGGACCTTGGGACGGAACACGTCTTCCCAATGCAGAGGATTGCAGGCCGTGGGTCAATCAGGGCTGCCCCCTCATTCTACAGCTCCTGCACCTCCTTCTTGTAGGTTTTTCTGATGCATGGCCATTGTGAAACATGCATTTATGTGCTGCATGTATACTAACTTAAGCCAAGCTCAAATTTTGTTTTTTCTTTGCACTTTTTGCATTCTTTGCAAACCTGGGTGTGCCCTCCCTTCCTAGAGCTGGATAATACATTTAAAGCTTCCCTAGGCTGGTGTTCACAGTTTGGGACTCAGTCCTTTGTCTGCCCTATTCACACATTGAGGTCAACTTTCACATATGGTAAGGTTTTTAATATTAGACAGTAGGACCATCCCGAACGGGTTCACCTTGTCGATGGTGGGATGGCTTATATACTATTTTTGATCAAAAACAGTGTTACTAAGAACCCTATTTTATTTAAATGCACTTGCTTTTTATTTGTCTACAGCAGGGTTTATGTTCATTTTGCTTCTTGTAGGTTTTTAAGGAGAACTTTCTGTCTCTTATTCCCGCGCCAGAGAGGCCTAATAAAATGGGGCAGCACCAGAATGCCCCTGTTGCGGAATTATTAAAAAAAATCCCATCTGAAAATGCTGGCGGCAGAGGTCACAGTTCGTTGGACAACCAAGGAGTACAGGAGAGAGAGACACAAATGCAATCCAGCAGAGGCTGAAAGTATAGTGCAAATTGAAAAGTACAGTATGTCAATGGTTTGGCAGAATTTAATACAATAAGGACAAAATAACTCATGTGTTGGAATCAAAATCAAATACCAACAATTTATTATTTGTAGAAGAGCATTTTCCCCATGTGGCACTAGGTGGCAGGGTACTATATATTCTTACCATAGTTTTACATGCATAATATTCTTATGGGGATGGGCAGGATTAAACTCTTCTATACATGTACAAAGGCTTAAAAGGAAATGTGTGAAGTCTCTACATCCTGACATAGATAATCTACAACACAACGCATTAGTTACTACCTGATGTACATGCAAGATGCTTTTGCTCAAAGCTGCATTCATCTTTTCTTTATGTGAGTAGAAATCCTGAATTATAACTTATTGCTCTATACTTTTTCTTGCATAAATGAACAATTAATTACCTGTTCTTCTCATTCTTTCTTCAGTCTCTGCTAGCAACTCAGATTTAATCCAGACACCTAAAATGGAAACAATAGAAGGAAGAGACTTTTTTCTTAGGTGTGATTATTCATCTTTTACCAGTGCCAATGTTATCCAATGGTACAGGGTATTACCTGGTAGAGGACCAGTGTTTCTTATCACTGCTTACCAGAATACCAGGGCAGAAGACAATAGGCTCACTATAAACTTTGGTAATGAAAAGAAGCACAGCTTCCTCGGAATAAAAATGGTTAAACCTGAAGAGAGCGCAGTATGAGCACAGAGATATACATGTACTTCCTGCCTGTACAATATGTTAGCATATGCAATGAATGCTTGTTTGGTAGGTAAACACAGTGTATAAGCAACAGCAATTACTCTAAATAATACTGACTAAGCATATTCACAGGAACACTTAACAGAATTAACAGTTAAATGCGAGCAAAGTACAACGCAATTAACCCTTTCTATGCATAAATCAATAAAATGACAGTGTTGTGCCAGTACTTTATTAATCGCCTACTCAGAGCAGAAGAGACCTTTTCTCCTAACTAACTAGACCTCTATAAAGCTATTTATGTATGCACATACAGTACAGACCAAAAGTTTGGACACACCTTCTCATTTTAAGATTTTTCTGTATTTTCATGACCATGAAAATTGTACATTCACACTGAAGGCATCAAAACTATGAATTAACACATGTGGAATTATGTACTTAACAAAAAAGTGTGAAACAACTGAAAATATGTCTTATATTCTTGGTTCTTCAAAGTAGCCACCTTTTGCTTTGATGACTGCTTTGCACACTCTTGGCATTCTCTTGATGAGCTTCAAGAGGTAGTCACCGGAAATGGTTTTCACTTCACAGGTGTGCCCTGTCAGGTTTAATAAGTGGGATTTCTTGCCTTATAAATGGGGTTGGGACCATCAGTTGTGTTGTGCAGAAGTCTGGTGGATACACAGCTGATAGTCCTACTGAATAGACTGTTAGAACCTCACATTGCTTTAAAAAATGATCAGCCTTACCACAATACAAGCAAAGTCCCTCAGAGAACCTCCTGTTCCTCTCCCTGGAACGGAATGACATTTCCCCGACCTGCATAGGTTCCGCAGTGTCGGCAGGAATATCGTAAGAAACAGAATCCAACAATACAGGAAACTTCTCCTCATTCTGTCTAGCCCTCAACCTTCTATCCACACGGATAGCTAACTGCATGGCAACTTGCAGATTATCAGGTGCAGGGAATGCAATGAGCAAATCTTTAACCCTTTCACTCAAGCCTGCCAGAAACTGAAACTTGAGTGCAGGGTCATTCCATCTGACCTCTGCAGACCATCGTCTGAACAGGGTGCAATAACTCTCAGCATCAAGAGAACCCTGTTTGAGACGTCTGAGCTCTGCCTCAGCTGATGAAACCCAATCAGGATAATCATATAGCAAACCCATGGCATCAATAAATGCATCCACAGACCTCAGACAATGATCATCAGGAGACAAGGAAAACGCCAAGATTTGAGGTTCTTTACGCAATAGAAACATAATAATTCCTACACGCTGTAGTTCACTACCAGAAGATCTAGGTCTGAGCCGAAAATACAACAAACAAGCATTTTTAAATGAAAAAAAATCCTGTTGTTTCCCCGAGAAACATTCAGGTAATCCTACCTTAGGTTCTTCATAGCGTTCTGCAGGGTATTTACTCACGTACTGCTGAAGATCGGCAACCTCCAAAATCAACCCTTGTAAGCGTTGAGCAAGCTCCTGGACGGTGACCATACTGAAGAAAATCCAGGAAGAGGAGAGGAGAAGAAAAAAAACAAACAAACACTTTTTTTTTTTTTTTTTTTTTTAAATTGGCTAGACATATAGTTATGTTCTGCAACTTGGAACTAAGGAATAGGAGGGAAAAGCTGTCCCTACACTGAGACTCAGCTTAACCCTACGCTGGGGTGGGTGACCTGTTCCTTATGAATAGCCCCACCGAAACTCCTGCACTGAACTCAAACAAAGACCTGTAGGACGGGGAAAGGGGTCCCTAAAAGATCTAAGGACTGGGAGCAAAAGCAGGAGACCTCCTAACAGAAAAGTTAGTTGCAGAAACCCAGCACCAGAGGAAAAGACTAGAAGCCAGCAAACGACAACAAGATGGCCGATAGTAAAACAACATAGATTCTAACAATTACATTCCAGAGGTTTTCAATGGGGTTCAGGTCTGGAGATTGGGCTGGCCATGACAGAGTCTTGATGTGGTGCTCCTTCATCCACACATTGAATGACCTAGCTGTGTGGCATGGGGCATTGTCCTGCTGGAAAAAACAGTCCTCAGAGTTGGGGAACATTGCCTGAGCTGAAGGAAGCAAGTGTTTTTCAAGGATAACCTTGTATGCGGCTTGATTCATACTTCCTTCGCAAAGATTAACCTGCCCAATTCTAGCCTTGCTGAAGCATCCCCAGATCATCACCGATCCTCCACCAAATTTCACAGTGAGTGCAAGACACTGTGGATTGTATGCCTCTCCAGGTCTTAGTCTAACCATTAGACGACCAGGTGTTGGGCAAAGCTGAAAATTAGACTCATCAGAGAAGATTACCTTACTCCAGTCCTCT
Source organism: Phyllobates terribilis (assembly GCF_046119375.1). Lineage (NCBI taxonomy): Eukaryota > Metazoa > Chordata > Amphibia > Anura > Dendrobatidae > Phyllobates > Phyllobates terribilis. The sequence goes on along the minus strand of NW_027362761.1, from coordinate 244,053,661 downwards.
ATGGTCCAATCCTTATGGTCTTTGGCAAACTTCAGCCTGGCTCTCCTTTGTTTCTCATTGATGAAAGTCTTTATTTATACCCGTGTTGTGGGTAAAAAGCGGACATGTCAGCGTATTTTGCCCACGGACACACGGTCCGTGGAAACACACTGACATGTGCGCAGACCCATCCAGTATGTGTGAAAATGCTCACCACATGTACTGGAAACACTGACTTGTGAAAGAGCCCTAAAACACTTGTTTACATGGGCCAATAAGGACACCAGTTTTTTGCATGGAACTTGCTACTGATTGCTGCCCACTTTTTCTTGCTTTTTATGGTCCGTAGGTTGGTGGGTTGCAGCGTGTGGGCTGGTACGTATACCTGAACTTTTGCTTGTGCGGCTAGGTGTAACATCCTGGCGGCGTGCTGGCATGGCTTACCATCTCCCACCATGCAAGACCGCCTACTTACCCACTGGGTCAGGCTGCACACTATGCTCCCCTACTTGCAGTGTGCATGTCTCTTGTCTGCTGGCTTAGGGAACTAGCGCTGGAACTTCCTGAGTCTTAAAGGAACAGTGCACGCAGTCCTAATCTGTCCCAGCCTATTGCTGTGAGGCACTGGATACTTAAACCACCTCCACCTATTGGGAGGTGCCTGAGAAACACTATCTTTCAGTGTGTTCTGTGCAACTGTGAGTTGCCAGGTCCTGTCCTGTATCTTGCCTGTTCCGCCACCCTGGGGGCTGAGTACCCAGGCCCATATTTGTGTCTTGTATCCAGTCTGTTTCCGCCACTCTGGGGGCTGAATGCCCAGGCTCTTACTTGTATCTCGCTCCTGTGTCAGTTCCTGTCTGAACTGTGTCCTAGCCCCTTATCTGTTTGTCTCTATGTCTGATCCTTGCTTTTGCCTGCAGTGTCTGTACCAGAACCTACCTGCTGCCTCTGTACTCCAGCTTGTGAGTGTGTCCACTCGCTACTTCATAGCAAGTACCTTGTGTGTATCTGGCTCTGCTTGTCCCGTTTCCCTGCACCTCTATCTACCATTTGTGTTCTAGCTGCCTTCCTGCGCTTTCCTGACCCTGTCTGTTCCTTGTAAACAGAGCCCTGTCATGTCTGGCCACTCCTGTGGCATTCCCGCCTGGCTGCTCCTGCGGCATTCCCGCCTGACCGCTCCTGCGGCATTCCCACCTGGCTGCTCCTGCAGCATTCCCGCCTGGCCACTCCTATGGCATTCCCGTCCATACCTGCGGCTCTGCTCTGCTTCCCGTCCGCACCTATGGCTCTGCTCCGCTTCCCATCCGCACCTGTGGCTCTGCTCCGTTTCCCATCCACACCTGTGGCTCTGCTCCGTTTCCCATCCGCACCTACTACTCTGCCCTGCTCTGCTCCGCTTCCCTTCAGCACCTGCGGCTTTGCTCCTGTATAACAGTCTGTACTGGTCCCTATCCAGAATGTCTACCTGCCTGCGGTATACCAGCCGTGCCCGCCAGTACCTGCCTGCCTGTATACCAGTCGTGCCCGCCAGTACCAGCCCGTTCATGCATACCCCGGTGTGGATCAACAGCTGTGTGACCAGGGTCTGTCCTGGAGTAGCACCTGGGACACCTCCCTCGTCCCTCCTTGGTTCACGGAGTCGACTAAGCTGCCGTATGAGTCTCCTAGTCGAGCCCCTCCAGGCACTCCTCGGTTCGTGGCCCAGTGGGACCATTAACACTAGGTATCTTGATAATGCCTTTTTATAGGGAAATGGGACTGCACCAAATTTTGATCCAGGGTTCTAGAACCGATCGCCTTTTCTCGGGGTCAAGAAGGAATTTTTTCCGGTGACACAAATTGGCTGAAGGTGTCCTGGGGTGTAATGCACACGCCCGGGCTGAGCGGCGTGTGCGTGTGATTCCACTGGACCGTGCCGGAGAGTGAATGCCTGGAGGGGCGTAACTAGGTATTCACCCGATCCGACCAGGGTCGCACGACGGCATACGACGCCAGTGCACCCAGGAGGAACCGAGCAGAGGGACCAGGTGCTACTCCAGGACAGACCCCGGACACGGCTGTTGACCCACACAGGGGAATACAGGAACAGACTGGTTAGGCTGGCACACAGACTGGTGGGAATAGGCAGGCACGACTGGTATGCGGGCAGGCGGGTATGCAGGCAGGGGGGTACAGGCAAGCACGGCTAGAGTGCAGACAGGAAGGCACTAGCAGGTAGGAACACAGGCGGGATAGGACCCAGTACACACTGGGACTCTGGAACAGAACCACAGATGTGGCAGACAAACACAGCAGAGTGAGGCCGCCCAGAGAGGTGAGCGAGAGCAGGGCAGGACGAGACCGCCTGGAGCGGTGAGTAAGAGCAGAGCAGGACGAGACCGCCTGGAGCGGTGAGCAAGAGCAGAGCAGGACGAGACCGCCTGGAGCGGTGAGCAAGAGCAGAGCAGGACGAGACCGCCTGGAGCGGTGAGCAAGAGCAGAGCAGGACGAGACCGCCTGGAGCGGTGAGCAAGAGCAGAGCAGGACGAGACCGCCTGGAGCGGTGAGCAAGAGCAGAGCAGGACGAGACCGCCTGGAGTGGTGAGCAAGAGCAGAGCAGGACGAGACCGCCTGGAGCGGTGAGCAAGAGCAGAGCAGGACGAGACCGCCTGGAGCGGTGAGCAAGAGCAGAGCAGGACAAGACCGCCTGGAGCGGTGAGCAAGAGCAGAGCAGGACGAGACCGCCAGGAGCGGTGAGCAAGAGCAGAGCAGGACGAGACCGCCAGGAGCGATGAGCAAAGGAGTCAGAGCGGAGAGAGACTGCCGGAGCAGTGAGCAAAGGAGTCAGAGCGGAGCGAGACTGCCGGAGCAGTGAGCAAAGGAGTCAGAGCGGAGCGACACTGCCGAAGCAGTGAGCAAAGGAGTCAGAGCGGAGCGACACTGCCGGAGCAGTGAGCAAAGGAGTCAGAGCGGAGCAAGACTGCCGGAGCAGTGAGCAAAGGAGTCAGAGCGGAGCGAGACTGCCGGAGCAGTGAGCAAAGGAGTCAGAGCGGAGCGAGACTGCCGGAGCAGTGAGCAAAGGAGTCAGAGCGGAGCGAGACTGCCGGAGCAGTGAGCAAAGGAGTCAGAGCGGAGCGAGACTGAGCAGGGGGAACAGGGCTCTGTTCACACGGAACAGACAGGAAGGGAAAGGCAGAGCCAGATACCCACAAGGTACTTGCAGTGAAGTAGCGAGTGGACCACAAACACACAAATGGGAGTACAGAGACAACAAGCAGGAGTTAGGTACGAGTTCAGACTCTGCAGAAAAAGGAAAGGAACGGACATAGAGGCAAAACAGGTAAAGGATATGAGAGAGTTCAGACTGGAACTGAGTGTACGGAAGTGACCGACACTGCAGCGGGATACAGGAGCGGGTCTGGGAATACGGCCCCCAGAGAGGCGGGACGAACAGGCAAGGAGCGTGTTCAGACAGGACAGACAAGATACAGGAGCGGGTCTAGGTAATCGGCCCCTAGAAGGCGGGAGGAACAGGCTAGGAGCGTGTTCAGACAGGCCTGGAAATACAGCCTCCAGGATAGGCAGACGAGAGAACACAGAACGGGACCTGGCACCTTCAGAGTGCAAGCACACACTGAATGAAACACAATGCTGAGGCAGGGATTGATTGGAGCAGCTGGGTTATATACCAGGTGACAGACAGCAATAGGCTGAGGACGCACAAGGGGTGTGACCCACAGCAGGTACAAAAAGCAGAAAGTGATCGGGCGCCGCCCTTAAGCAGCAGAAACAGACACAAACAGACAGCATGGAGGGAAGCCAGAGAGACATTCTGGACTGGAGATCAAGTGCGCGCTCTTTCACAGTGGGAGATGGACCACCATGCAAGGGCGCCGCCAGGTATGTTACAGTACCCCCCCCCTTACGCCCCCTCCTCTTCAGGCCTGCCAGAATCTTCCGCAGGGAATTCGAGGGCCAATCCTTCACTTCAAGGAGATCACTCCCACTGTCCACAGGAAAAACTGGTCTCATCTGGTTAGCTAGGATGCTACCTCCTATCCAGCCATCCTCAGCAACAGACGAAACGGGTGGAGTACCTGGAACAGCACACAAGGAAGTCTCTCTCCACATATTTTCAGGTGGCACCCCAGAGGGTACAGGAGACAACTGGAAGTCCTCCACCGGGTTGGAGGGGAGCAGAGACTTGGGGGTAAACTCTGCTTCGAGGTACATCTCGTCAAGCTCACAGGAAGAAATAGACGGGTTATCAGGTACAGGATGAGGAAAAGTCACTGTCTCTTTGTTATCTGGTGGTACCCCGGAGGATTCAGGAAACAACTGGAGGTCCTCCGCCGGGTCAGAAGAGTGCAGAGGCTCGGAGAAAACATCTGCTTCAGAGTACACTAGGTCGGACTCACTGGACGAAGCAGACGAGGTATCAGGTACCGAGTATAGGAAAGTCTCTGTCCATTCACCACCAGGTGGCACCCCAAAGGGTTCTGGAGACAACTGGAGGTCCTCCGCCCGGTCGGAGGGGTGTAGAGACTCGGGAGTAACCTCTGCTTCGGAGTACACTAGGTTGGACTTACTGGATGAAGCGAGCGAGGTATCAGGTACAGAGTATAGGAGAGTCTCTGTCCTTTCGCTACCAGGTAGCACCCCGAAGGGTTCTGGAGACAGCTGGAGGTCCTCCGCCTGGTCAGAGGGGTGTAGAGACTCATGGGTAACCTCTGCTTCAGAGTACACTAGGTTGGACTCACTGGACGAAGCGAGCGAGGTATCAGGTACAGAGTATAGGAGAGTCTCTGTCCTTTCGCTACCAGGTAGCACCCCGAAGGGTTCCGGAGACAACTGGAGGTCCTCCGCCTGGTCGGAGGGGTGTAGAGACTCATGGGTAACCCCTGCTTGAGAGTACACTAGGTTGGACTCACTGGACGAAGCGAGCGAGGTATCAGGTACAGAGTATAGGAGAGTCTCTGTCCTTTCGCTACCAGGTAGCACCCCGAAGGGTTCTGGAGACAACTGGAGGTCCTCCGCCTGGTCGGAGGGGTGTAGAGACTCATGGGTAACCTCTGCTTCAGAGTACACTAGGTTGGACTCACTGGACGAAGCGAGCGAGGTATCAGGTACAGAGTATAGGAGAGTCTCTGTCCTTTCGCTACCAGGTAGCACCCCGAAGGGTTCTGGAGACAACTGGAGGTCCTCCGCCTGGTCGGAGGGGTGTAGAGACTCGGGGGTAACTACCACTTTGGGGTACCCATTGTCAGGCTCACAGGATGGAGCGGACAAAGTATCGAGTACCAGGTGTAGAGAAGTCTCTCTCCATTTGTCATCGAGTGGTATCCCGGAGGATTCAGGAGGCAACTGGGGGTCCTCCGCCAGGTAGTAGAGGTGCACAGACTCTGAGGTAATCACAGCTTCAGAGCATCCTTGGACATGCACACCGGTTAAAGTGGGTGAAGCATCTGATGCCGGGTGCAGGAAGTTCTCCAGTGTGGAGTCTGGATGGGCAGTAGTCTCTTCGGGCAGGAGAACTGGTGCACTACCCGCGCACATTACCCGTTGGGGCTTCTCCGGGATACAGGGAGATGAAGCTTCAGTAGGGACTTCAAGGTTGGGGTCAGGAGGTCTCAGGGAGGACAGACCCTGGCGTGACGGCTTGCCTCTACGTCTAGCACGTCTGGACTGCCTCTTGAGGTTGGGAGAAGTATTCCGGAGAGCGTAGTCACCCTGTGAGGATTCTGGGTGGGCAGTAGTCTCATTTGGCTGGGGGACTATTGCGCTACCCACACACATTACCCATCGGGGCTGCTCCGGGATATTGGAAAGTGAAGCTTCAGCAGGAGCCTCCGGGTTAGGATCATCGAAGACCATTAGAAAGGCCACCAGGAAGGCCATTATGTCCAGGACGATAGGATCCTGTGTTTCCCATAGGGGGTTGATCCATTCCAAGGCATCACCCGCTAGGTTAGACATAATGAATGCCACCTTAACCCGATCGGTGGGAAAACATAGAGGGTAGAACTTGAAGTGTAGCATGCATTACTCCACAAATGCACGATTTTGTCTTGGATCCCCATAGTAACGTGGCGGATCCGCAGGAACGAGAGCAGATAGATCCATCTGGACGGGTGCGTAATTAGCCAGGAACTCAGCTAGAGAAAAAAAAAATTGTATTTATTTATTTTTAATGCATGTATTCGCTGGAAAACGTCTCAGAGAGCGAAGGCCGTGGGGCTCAACGGGAACCATGGCCTGAGCATGCTGTAATGCACACGCCCGGGCTGAGCGGTGTGTGCGTGTGATTCCACTGGACCGTGCCGGAGAGTGAATGCCTGGAGGGGCGTAACTAGGTATTCACCCGATCCGACCAGGGTCGCACGACGGCATACGACGCCAGTGCACCCAGGAGGAACCGAGCAGAGGGACCAGGTGCTACTCCAGGACAGACCCCGGACACGGCTGTTGACCCACACAGGGGAATACAGGAACAGACTGGTTAGGCTGGCACACAGACTGGTGGGAATAGGCAGGCACGACTGGTATGCGGGCAGGCGGGTATGCAGGCAGGGGGGTACAGGCAAGCACGGCTAGAGTGCAGACAGGAAGGCACTAGCAGGTAGGAACACAGGCGGGATAGGACCCAGTACACACTGGGACTCTGGAACAGAACCACAGATGTGGCAGACAAACACAGCAGAGTGAGGCCGCCCAGAGAGGTGAGCAAGAGCAGAGCAGGACGAGACCGCCTGGAGCGGTGAGCAAGAGCAGAGCAGGACGAGACCGCCTGGAGCGGTGAGCAAGAGCAGAGCAGGACGAGACCGCCTGGAGCGGTGAGCAAGAGCAGAGCAGGACGAGACCGCCTGGAGCGGTGAGCAAGAGCAGAGCAGGACGAGACCGCCTGGAGCGGTGAGCAAGAGCAGAGCAGGACGAGACCGCCTGGAGCGGTGAGCAAGAGCAGAGCAGGACGAGACCGCCTGGAGCGGTGAGCAAGAGCAGAGCAGGACGAGACCGCCTGGAGCGGTGAGCAAGAGCAGAGCAGGACGAGACCGCCTGGAGCGGTGAGCAAGAGCAGAGCAGGACGAGACCGCCTGGAGCGGTGAGCAAGAGCAGAGCAGGACGAGACCGCCTGGAGCGGTGAGCAAGAGCAGAGCAGGACGAGACCGCCTGGAGCGGTGAGCAAGAGCAGAGCAGGACGAGACCGCCTGGAGCGGTGAGCAAGAGCAGAGCAGGACGAGACAGCCTGGAGCGGTGAGCAAGAGCAGAGCAGGACGAGACCGCCTGGAGCGGTGAGCAAGAGCAGAGCAGGACGAGTCCGCCTGGAGCGGTGAGCAAGAGCAGAGCAGGACGAGACCGCCTGGAGCGGTGAGCAAGAGCAGAGCAGGACGAGACCGCCTGGAGCGGTGAGCAAGAGCAGAGCAGGACGAGACCGCCTGGAGCGGTGAGCAAGAGCAGAGCAGGACGAGACCGCCTGGAGCGGTGAGCAAGAGCAGAGCAGGACGAGACCGCCTGGAGCGGTGAGCAAGAGCAGAGCAGGACGAGACCGCCTGGAGCGGTGAGCAAGAGCAGAGCAGGACGAGACCGCCTGGAGCGGTGAGCAAGAGCAGAGCAGGACGAGACCGCCAGGAGCGGTGAGCAAGAGCAGAGCAGGACGAGACCGCCAGGAGCGGTGAGCAAGAGCAGAGCAGGACGAGACCGCCAGGAGCGGTGAGCAAAGGAGTCAGAGTGGAGCGAGACTGCCGGAGCAGTGAGCAAAGGAGTCAGAGCGGAGCGAGACTGCCGGAGCAGTGAGCAAAGAAGTCAGAGCGGAGCGACACTGCCGGAGCAGTGAGCAAAGGAGTCAGAGCGGAGCGAGACTGCCGGAGCAGTGAGCAAAGGAGTCAGAGCGGAGCGAGACTGCCGGAGCAGTGAGCAAAGGAGTCAGAGCGGAGCGAGACTGAGCAGGGGGAACAGGGCTCTGTTCACACGGAACAGACAGGAAGGGAAAGGCAGAGCCAGATACCCACAAGGTACTTGCAGTGAAGTAGCGAGTGGACCACAAACACACAAACGGGAGTACAGATACAACAAGCAGGAGTTAGGTACGAGTTCAGACTCTGCAGAAAAAGGAAAGGAACGGACATAGAGGCAAAACAGGTAAAGGATAGGAGAGAGTTCAGACTGGAACTGAGTGTATGGAAGAGACCGACACTGCAGCGGGATACAGGAGCGGGTCTGGGAATACGGCCCCCAGAGAGGCGGGACGAACAGGCAAGGAGCGTGTTCAGACAGGACAGACAAGATACAGGAGCGGGTCTAGGTAATCGGCCCCTAGAAGGTGGGAGGAACAGGCTAGGAGCGTGTTCAGACAGGCCTGGAAATACAGCCTCCAGGATAGGCAGACGAGAGAACACAGAACGGGACCTGGGACCTGGCACCTTCAGAGTGCAAGCACACACTGAATGAAACACAATGCTGAGGCAGGGATTGATTGGAGCAGCTGGGTTATATACCAGGTGACAGACAGCAATAGGCTGAGGACGCACAAGGGGTGTGACCCACAGCAGGTACAAAAAGCATGAAGTGATCGTATGCGCCGCCCTTAAGCAGCAGAAACAGACACAAACAGACAGCATGGAGGGAAGCCAGAGAGACATTCTGGACTGGAGATCAAGTACGCGCTCTTGCACAGTGGGAGATGGACCACCATGCAAGGGTGCCGCCAGGTATGTTACATGGGGTTTTTGTCTTCTTCTGGATCAATAGATTTAGGCATAGAGATTTTAGTAATAACTTTATTAGAATCACAAGAATAATTTAATATAATATAATACTAATTAAAAAATTATAAATGGGTTCATTTTTAATTGCAAGAGTGCAGCAATAATAAAAATTGTAATAATACATTAACTGGGACTAGGCCTCACCAGTTAGTAAGTTAGTGTAGTGTTAGTGTAGGGAGTACAATTGGAGGAGGAAGGTTGAACTTGATAGACCTAGGTCTTTATTCAACCTGCATTACTATATTACAATGTTACTAAATATTATACTATGCTAATAGTACTTTCAAATGATTGTTTCCAGTAAAATATTTATCACTTTATGACCCCTAAAATTTCACTAAAATTATTAAAAGAATTTAAATATATAAAGCAAAAACACATACCTAAGATGGACAAACGCAATAAAAATGTATGCCAAAGGCAACATTTTTCAGATGGAAATCAGGCAGTTTTGAAATTGGTCAGTCATTAACTTGTGTGCAATTTGTTGCTAAATTTTTAAATGGGGCTATTTATTGTTTCTTGGTTTTATGTGAACAGTGTCACACTGGAAACCACAGTGTTATTCCTGACAGATTCGACTGACTGTTAATGTGATCTAGCATTTCACATATGATAGATTTTGCAACCAGGGCGTCAGAAGCAGATGTGAACAGAGCATTATTTGTAAAGCAAATGTGCTTATATTGTGACAGAATATAAAATATGTTATTATTCAAATAACTAATTACTAAATAAATAAATAACACATTAAAAGATCAAACCAACAAAACTGATAAACTGTGTAATGTCTATTTCAAGGCCAAAGAGTTTGATGCATGATAGGAATAGACAATACACACATAGACAACAGCTTAGTAGCGAAGGGGTGTAATGAGAGGCTGAGGAATAAATGTCCACTACTAATTTTTAATTTAAAAATAAGACCAAAAGTCGGCCACAAGTGATGAGCGAACGTGCTCAAATATGGGGTTAACCAAGATGCTCGAGTCCTAACCGAGTATCTTCGGTGTGCTCGTATATTATGTTCGAGTACTTGCGTCTGCATGATTCATGGCTGTTCGACAGGCTCAACACTTGAGGATTCCCTAACAAACAGGCAATCCCTGGATGTGTTGAGGCTGTCTAAGGCTGTGTGCCCACGTAGCGTTTTTCAAGCGTTTTTGATGCGGAATTTCCGCAGCGGAAACGCTTGTAAAACGCTTAGTAACCCGCACCCCATGGTCCCCAATGGGATTCCGCAAGTTCTATGCACATGCTGCGGATTTTTCCGCAGCGTTTATGCTGCGTTCAAAAATCCGCAGCATGTCATTTAATTTTGCGTTTCCGCAAGCAGAATTGCCTTTGTCCAATGCATAAAAAACGCAAGGCAATTCCGCATGTGGAAAACGCGTGATAAACGCGCGAAAAATGCGCGCGGAATTCCGCATGCGTTTTTCCGGGAGAGGACTTGCAGAAATGAAGCAGAAATTTTCTGCTTCATAAATGCAACGTGGGCACATAGCCTAACAGCCGCAAATCATGCAGACGCAGGAACTCGAACATAATATACGAGCACGCCGAACATACTCGGTTAAAACTGGAGCATGCTCGGTTAACCCCTTATTCAAGCACGTTCGCTCATCACTAACTGTCACCCATTCCCGCTCCTTCCTTTGGACCGGTGCTTGTGTCCTCTGCCAGTCTCTTTGCTTATTTTTCAGGCATGGAGTTGTTACATACTCAATGCTTATAGCAGCTTGCATGATGGCAAACTTAGAAGCAGTGTAAGAAGTCAGTTTCTTCTTCTTTGTGTAACCAGACAAACTGGCTCTGATTTGCTGTATCAAAAGTTAAAATCAATCCAAAGGTGATCAGAAATTAGACCAATGTTTACCTCCTAATGTACAATGTTTCTTAATATATTACTATAGTTATGGAGTAACAAGATCATTCTAAACTCTATAGGTAAATATTATATAGATTTCTCTCTTGGTTTCCTTTATATTTAATATAATTTCTCATGTGTGATTTCAATTCTACTTCACTAGGTGGCACCATGACTTCAATTCTAAATTCTACTTTAGTTAGATTTCTTTTTAAATAGGGGTGTAGCTATAGTCTCAAAAGTAAAAAGAAAAGGATACTAAGGAAATGTGAGGTTAAAGAGGTAGTGTGTGTCTAAGATCTGCTCGCACATGCTTGCATGGATTTGAGCCTTGTCTGCTCAGTAAAACAGCGATCAGTGTATTGAAGATGCTTTATTTCCGTGTCATTTTCCTTTTCCTTTTAAGTGAGTAGACATATGTGTGAAGATAAATTAATTCTTACAATCTTAACATTAATGATGTTTTCCTTTTTACTGTACTTTCAACACAGCTCTGAAAACCCTAAATAATGTGTTATTCCTTTTTAGGTTCTCCTTGCACCTCCAATATAATTCAGGTACCCAATGTGGAGACCTTGGTCGGAGAAGAACTTAAACTCAGATGTGACCATCCTTCGCTACCAACTTCTGACTACATCCACTGGTATAGAATATTTTCTGGTCAGGGACCAGTACACTTAATAGGTGGCTACTCACAGACTGAATCACCAAACCATGAATTAATATTGACCTTTGGTGAAGGAAGAAAGTTCAGTGACCTCATTATACGGCATGTCAAACCTGAAGACAGTGCAGCGTATCTCTGTGCTCAGAGTGACACACTGTAACAAACATCCTTCCTGCTTGTACAATATTTGGAGTGATTATTGTTAATGATGTCATATTTGTGTCATATTATCAGCACAATATGACATATGTTAATTCAACTTAAAACACTGCCAAAAATCTAAGACCAACCTGTAATAATGTAAAATTAATGGAAGTGTTTTGTTAAAATGGAATTAAAAGTACAGTTCTCCTTAGCTGCTTCGGTGTCCGTGTATTGGCTGCAGCGGTTAAATCAATACTACAATACACATCACTGTTGCAGCCAATCACTGAGCTCAATGGCTTGTGCCGTCTTCATCGGCACTGCTGCTAAACTCAGTGAATGGCTGACACGGTGATGTGCGCTGTAGTCTTGACAAGGCCTGAGCAAATGCCAGATGGGCTGGGCCGTAAATGGGCAGCATCAGCCTGCAAAACTTTTAACAGTATCAGTATCCTTAAGACGTTGGGCAGCGCGATGACATCCCTGCCTGTGCTGGCCTACTCTGAGATAAGCAGGACAAGCAAATGAAGACTGGGGTGGACAGGGACCAGGACTGAGCGAGATTGCTTATTATAATCAATATCCTAGGAGTTGGGAGGGGGGGTTCTGGTGTCCTTATACTGTATATAGCAGCTATGAAGCATCATACTGCACGTAAGGAGCTGTGAGGCCATTATATTATATATATGGGGCTATGTCGACATGATACTGTGTATGAGGGGTGTGGTAGATCTGCTCACTCGTCTGAACACGGAGATAGACACGAAACACTGTCTCTTTCAATTTCTTTGTTGGTTTATTGCTGGTATTTGCTGGTTTATTGAATGGCATAAAATAATATAGTGTTCATAAAAATAAAAACGGCCCTTCTGTCATAATAGCAAAGCAAAAGAAAATGTCCAGCATCGTCCTTCTAGCTGCCAGGAGCCGGCCACTCGGGGTTTAGCAAAAACACATGGTTCAGCACAACACATGCAAGCTCGTCTCTGGAGCAAGTCTCTCCCGATACTGACCCAAAATTGAGTCACAAGGCCGGCTATTTAAAGCCCAGACCACACAAAGGGGTGGAGATACGGTGGATGGCCTCCCGCTAGCACTATCACCATTCACCTATAAAACATGCACTTTTAAATCTGGCTTATTAGCCCTCTCTGCACCTACTATGCAGGAGAAGACTTCCACATTTCACATCACTGAAGCTAACAGCCTAAGTGAAACATATCTCCCCTCCAGTATTCTGCCAGTGACTTTGTTACAGGGGTTATGTGTGTATGAGCTGTGGGGGCCTCATACTGTATGTAGGGAAACTGTGGTGCCATCATGCTGTGTATAGGGGGCTATGAGACATAATCCTGTATGTACGAGCTTCATAGGTATAGGTGGCCATGGGTCATCATAGTAGATATAAGTGCATGTGGGGTCATCACACTGTCTATAGGTAGCTGTAATTACCATCATACTTTGTGTGGGGGGATGTACTGTGAGGACATTGTAAGGGGGAATGTACAGTGGGGAATCATATTGTGTCTAGTGGACTATAGGACATCATACTGTGTATAGGATGGCAATGTAAGCATTATTACCATGACTGGGGTGGTATGGATCATCATACTGTATATAGGGGGCTATGAAGAAGGGATATGGGCCATCTTACTGCGTGTAAGGGATAGTGTAAGGGATAGTGGGGTCTCATACTGTGTATAGCAGGGTATAGGCCATTTTACTGTGTATGGTGGGCTGTGGTGCATCATGCTGCATATGGGGGGCTATGGCACTGTGGAGATAGAGACAGCGTGAGGGGAAATAGTGGAGATGGGACAGCATGCAGTAGGCAAAGTGTGGTAGTTGTAGTTCGTAATGGGGGTGGAGTGGAGATTGTAGCTCAAAAGGGTTGATTGTGTTATAGCTCATAAGGTCAGTGGGCTTGAAGGTTGTAATTCATAAGGGCTGATGTTGTGGCGGTTATAGATCATAAGGGGTACTGGTGTGTTATTGTTCATAATGGTGGACGTTTGGAGGCAATATTGTATAGGAGAGGACAGTGGGGAGGCTATGTACCATGAGAGGGACAGTGTGGAACTCATATTTTATTGTGGGAGCACAGTGAAGAGCAATTATAATTCAGGGGCACAGCATGGGCAGATATTTTTAGTCAGGAACATTACAACAACACTGTTATTTTTAAGGCCACAAAAACATCCACAAAATATGATGTTTCTCCCACCATGCCTCACTGTTGGGGTGTGCCTCACTGTTGAGGTGGTGTTCTTGGGGTTGTGCTCATCCTTTTTCTTCCTCCCAACATGGTGAGTGGAGTTGATACCGAAAAGTTCTATTTTGCTCTCATCTGACCACATGACCTTCTCCCATGCTGCTTCTGGATCTTCCAGATGGTCATTGGCGAACTTCAAACTGGCCTCAACATGTGTTGGTGTGAACAGGGAGACCTTGCATGCCCTGCAGGGTTTTAATTCATGACGGCGTAGTGTGTTACTAATGGTAATATTTGAGACTGTGCTCCCAGCTCTCTTCAGGTCACTGACCACGTCCTCCCTTGTAGTTCTGGGCTGATTCCTAACCTTTCTCAGAATCATCCTTACCCAACGAGGCAAGATCTTGCATAGAGCCCCAGACTGAGGAAGATTGACAATCATCTTGTGTTTCTTCCATTTTCTAATAATTGTGCCAACAGTTGTTGCCTTCTCAACAAGCTGCTTGCCTATTGTCCAGTAGTCCATCTCAGCCTTGTGCAGGTCTACAATTTTGTCCCTGGTGTCCTTAGACAGCTGTTTGGCCTTGGCCAAGGTGGAGAGGTTGGAGTGTGATTGATTGAGTGTGTGGACAGGTGTCTTTTATACAGGTAACGAGTTCAAACAGGTGCAATTAATACAGGTAATAAGTGCAGAGTAGGAGGGCTTCTTAAAGAAAAACTAACAGGTCTATCAGAGTCAGAATTCTTGCTGCTTGGTTGGTGATGAAATACATATTTCATGTAATAAAATGCAATTTAATTATGTAAAAATCATAAAATGTGATTTTCTGTTTATTTTTAGATTCTGTCTCTCACAGTTGAAGTGTACCTATGATAAAAATTACAGACCTCTCCATTTTTTGTAGGTGGGAAAACTTGCAAAATCGGCAGTACTTATTTTCCCCACTGTATATCTGCAGGAAAATAGCGCTTTCCGAGGTGACAGGTACCCTTTAAGGACATGTTAGAAGTTGTAGGTTCATGTGACTATGACCCATTAGAGGTTGAAATGCGTCAACTTTAAATTGTTACCTCCTTCTGAAATGCATAAGGAATTATTAATGAAGATTATATAAAGGATTCCCATTATTTTAATCCAGCAGTTTCTTCACTTTGAAGATTCATGTGATACCAATGTATATTGTGGGTGCTGACTACAGCCATTTTAAATTACTGAAGTTTGGGTCCACATTGACTTCTATTGGGTTCGGGGTCAAGTTCGGATGTCGAACTGAACTTTGAACTACAGTTCGGCCGAACCTGTCGAACCCAAACATCCACGGGTCTGCTCATCCCTACTCAAGATCCCAATTCACTGATGACTACCAATATCAGAAGTTTTACCACTCTGGAGGTATTAAGTAATTTGTTAACTAGACAGAATCTTAATTTTAAAATGGACTTTTTTTAGGCCATGTTCAGGCGTGTCCCACTAATGATTTTGGCTTACAAATATTGATGTAAAATACTGACCAAATACTGAACTTGTGAACATGTCCTTATAGAAATATGGATTCCACAGCAATATGTAGACTTTAATGCAGTTTTTAAGCCCCATGCACACGTTGAGTATTTGGTGAGTTTTTTTTATCTCAGTATTTGTAAGCCAAAACCAGGAGTGGGGAAAAAAATTGCAGAAGTGGTGATGTGTTTCTATTATACTATTCCTCTGATTGTTCCTCACCTGGTTTTGGCTTACAAATACTGATGTAATACTGACCAAATACTGAATGTGTGAACGTGGCCTAACAGTTTTAGTGCTGTAAGGTTTTTTTAATGCTAGATTTAACAATAGTAAACTGGAACAGGAATATTTCCAACTGACACATTCATGGTGAAATCTTCTGTACATCCCACCCTCCCCCATAACCCACTTCCTGCAGTCAGAACCTTTTATAAATTCTCTGCGTTTCTTCATCATTCATTACCCAAGACTCCAGCAAACATGTCCAGCTCTACTCTCCTATATCCTCTTCTTTTATCATCTTTACTATGTAAGTCTTACATGTATCACCTCTGATTGTCCAGGCAGCATGTTCTGTGTCCTACATTTACAGGACTTATTTTAGTTTTATTGATACCAGATTGTACATTGGATATTTATTACCTTTGAAGATGTTTCTACTATAACAATTTTCTACATTTTTTCTTTCAGACTGTACTTTGGGACAGACGGTGACTCAGTCGCCCCTGAATGTATTAATCGGTGAAGGAATGGAGGTCCCATTGAGCTGTAGCTATGATCAGACAGCTAATGCTATGTTTTGGTACATTCAGAAGCCCGGACTTGCTATTAAGCGTTTACTCACTGATTTTAATAAAGACTCAGATCTGGAAGAAGAATACAGGGGTCGCATGTTTCATTCCTTTGATAAGACAAACAAAAGGTTCCCTCTGAATATCACCAAGATAAGGATGTCTGACACCGGGACCTATTACTGTGTGTTCAGTGCCACATTGTGCTAAGTGCATGAGCAGGATGCACAATAACCTGCGGTGTCTGACACCTGACAACCTGCTAGGCTAGATACATGCTTACCTTCTAGACTTAGTGGTGTGACAGGCCGTGATGACCACTGGATAGTCAGTTATTTGAAGCCCTTCCTATTATAGCAAAATGTCTGGCTTTTGATAACCAAGAAACTCACATTCCATGTCACTACTGCCGGAGGCATCTAGTTACATCAGGGCTAGTGGATAACGTGCCTGACAAGTTCCATGCAGATCATGCCGTCAGCTCCCTTCACACTGAGCCAGGTGATGACTAGAAGTTGTCCATGTAGAATAGTTTAAAATAATAACATAAAGTATACTTATCTTGTTCCAGCAGTGACCAACGTGTGAGTGATTGGATGTGTGTCACCCTACCTGGATGCCACAAGTGTAATAAAGCTGTGTCTGAGAGCAAGGGGGAGGTTCTCTGGTCAGGGAAACATTAGCATGCAATGCCTCCTGTCTCAGGCCAGTAGGGGGAGCAGGCTTCCCCTATAAAAGCTGATACTGGGGACAGGGTTAGAGAGAACTGGATTGCCTGTCTCAGCTTTGAGACGTGTCCCAGAGTGGAGCAGGGACAGAAAGTTGCATTGTAACCTAAGAGGAAGTGTGGCAGGAAGAGAGCCACAAGCCAGAGACAAGAGGCGCAGTGAGCCTGTCTTGACAGAGAAAAGACTTAACTTTACCAGACTTTGGTGTCTGAGGCTGGAAGGATTCCACATCCCCCAGCAGAGAACCAGCCCGCAAGGGACTGTACATTCCTTGGCCTAAGAAGCCTGGAGGCCCTGCCACAACCGAAGGGACCAGTAAAGCCGTACAAGGCTGGGAGCAGAAAGGAACCCACGTCGCAGGCCATACAGGCGAGAAAGCACGGAAGCTCGGAAACGTGGGCTGTTATCCTATCAGGAGGAGATAGTCAGAAGGAGCGCAAAAAGCACGGTAGGCCTACACCCTCACCCTGACCAGGGCCAATTTCCCCGTTGCTCTCAGACATCCAGGTCCCCTCCTAGCTGGGACTGTTTGTGGGTCAGTTTACCTGTTTAGTAAAGACCCTGGATTGCAACCTGTTGTCTGTGTGCTCCTTGCTCCTCCAGCACTATCAGCACTGGGACTCCCACTACCATCACTCCCACCATCCACTATACTGCCCTGGGGCCGCACTCTTCCCGTGGGGAGTCACACGACCATAGCTGCACACCTCATCAGCCCCAGCGGTCTGCATGCAGCGGCGGTTCCTAATAACCGCAATCCACGGGTGGCGTAGTCGGACATAATCAATATAACGGACTACCACTGGCCTGACCACCCTGAGCCACGGAACCGGGTTGCCACTACTACTCCCATCGCTCCCTATTGCCCGGATCCGAGTGCCCCACGGCCCAGGGGGCGAGTCAGATGCAAAAGATTTCTTGTCTGTCTGTACAGAACAGAGCGTACAATGACCAACAGGGACCAGAACAGCAATGGAAGAGGGATACAGTTAAAGGGAACCTGTCATGTAGAATAAAGCTATTAACCTTCAGATATGGGTCAATCTGCAGATTAATAGCGTTCTGAAACTGTGCAGCGCTGGCATTGAGAGCCCTGCTGCCTGGAGGAAATTAACTTTATTCCCCACGGCAGCATTCAGCTTCCAGTTGTAGGGGCATGGCTTCATTCAACACTCAATATATAAAGAGTGGCAGCTCAAATGACGTCCCCAGCACTGACTGACAGCCTGTCTGTGCCAGGGACGCAGTTACAGCAACTGCTCTCTATGCATAGAGCGGTGACTGAACATATATGTATCCTTCCAGCCCTGCCCGACAGTACCTGCACTCCTCATTTCGTGGCCCAGTGGGACCACTAACCAGCGCTCAAGCCAATCAGTCCAGGCATAAGCGTAAAACTAGGTACCTTGATAATGCCTCTTTATATGGAAGTGGACTGCGCCAAATTTTGATCCAAAATTCTAGAACCGATCACCTTTTCTCGGGGTCGAGAAGGAATTTTTTCCGGCAACACAAATTGACTGAATGTGTCCTGGGATTATTGTCTTCTTCTGGATCAACAGATTTAGGCATTGGGATTTTAGTCATAACTTTATTAGAATCACAAGAGTAAAACAAAATATAAAACTAATAACAAAATTATAAACGGATTCATTTTTAATTGTGAAAGTGCAGCAATAATAAAAATGGTAATAATACATTACCTGGGACTAGGCCTTACCAGTTAGTAAGTTAGTGTAGTGTTAGTGTAGGGAGTACAATTGGGGGAGGAAGGTTGAACTTGATGGGCCTAGGTCTTTATTCAACCTGCATTACTATGTTACTAAATATTAAACTATGCCAATAGTACTTTCAAATGATTGCTTCCTGTAAAATGTTTTTCACTTTATAACCCCTAAAATTTTACTAAAGTTATTAAAATATTTTAAATGTATAAAACAAAAACACTTACCTAAGACGGACAAACGTATGCCAAAGGCAACATTTTTCAGATGGAAATCAGGCAGTTTTGAAATTGGTCAGTCATTAACTTGTGTGCAATTTGTTGCTAAACTTTTAAATGGGGCTATTTATTGTTTCTTGGTTTTATGTGAACAGTGTCACACTGGAAACCACAGTGTTATTCCTGACAGATTCGACTGACTGTTAATATGATCTAGCATTTCACATATGATAGATTTTGCAACCAGGGCGTCAGAAGCAGATGTGAACAGAGCATTATTTGTAAAGCAAATGTGCTTATAGTGTGACAGAATATAAAACATGTTATTATTCAAATAACTAATTACTAAATAAATAAATAACACATTAAAAGATCAAACCAACAAAACTGATAAACTGTGTAATGTCTATTTCAAGGCCAAAGAATTTGATGCATGATAGGAATAGACAATACACACATAGACAACAGCGTAGTAGTGAAGGGGTGTAATGAGAGGCTGAGGAATAAATGTCCACTACTAATTTTTAATTTAAAAAGAGGACCAAAAGTCGGCCACAAGTGATGAGCGAACGTGCTCGGATATGGGGTTAACAGAGCATGCTCGAGTCCTAACCGAGTATCTTTGGCGTGCTCGTATATTATGTTCGAGTCCTTGCGTCTGCATGATTTGTGGCTGTTCGACAGGCTCAACACATGAGGATTCCCTAACAAACAGGCAATCCCTGGATGTGTTGAGGCTGTCTAACAGCCGCAAATAATGCAGACGCAGGAACTCGAACATAATATACGAGCACGCCGAACATACTCGGTTAAAACTGGAGCATGCTCGGTTAATCCCTTATTCAAGCAAGTTCGCTCATCACTAACGGCCACCCATTCCCCCTCCTTCCTTTGGACCGGTGCTTGTGTCCTCTGCCAGTCTCTTTGCTTATTTTTCAGGCATGGAGTTGTTACATACTCAATGCTTATAGCAGCTTGCATGATGGCAAACTTAGAAGTGGTGTAAGAAGTCAGTTTCTTCTTCTTTGTGTAACCAGACAAACTGGCTCTGATTTTCTGTATCAAAAGTTAAAATCAATCCAAAGGTGATCAGAAAAGTAGACCAACGTTTACCTCCTAATACTCAATAAATTATAGTGAAATATAGAAGAAACATGATAGTACATTATGCAAATTATATGGTTTATGGCACGTTTCTACATATTAAGTATCAGTAGCAAGATGCCCCCAAATACAGTTGCAGTGCCCCCAGATATAGGGTAGTGAAATTGTTCCTAAATGCAGAGATAGCCTTATTGCAGTACAGAAGTCAAGCAATAACTGTCTGAAGCCGAGGCTTTACCTGATTTATGCTTCACAGCAAGGAAGTAATGAGTCAGATAAATCTTTTTAAATAAGTGAAAACATTAAAAACTATGTTAGTTAAGTTTCTTTTATTTAAACCCTTCTCGTTATTGGATGTAACTGTAGGTTTTGTTGTTGTTGTTGGTGTTACTTCCAGGGCATACGATTATGTCACGAGACATTAGGAAATTGGTAATGGGAGCTTTAGCTTTAATTGGCTTTAGTCTACAGCTGAACACTTGCTGCCTACTGAAGATAGCTCTGATACCAGTACTTTAACCCCTCAGATGCCACTGTTAATAGTGACAGCGGCAAATAAGCAATTTGACAAAGAACGCTTTTTCAGTCAGTCCACTGGCATACCCACAACATGATTGTGAGGTGTTGATGGGTTAATATGGCAACTAGAGGTCTCACAATAGCCTTCAGTCTGCCATATACTGCAGTCTATCAGATCCCACCTGAAATGGGATCTAATAACACTGACAGGCTGGATAGTACATTACACTACATAAGTAGTGCAGTGTATTTTCAATGCAATTAAAGGATGCATTTCAAGTCCACTTGTGGGACTAATAAATATTGCAAAAAAAATGTTTTTAAATGTAAATCAAAAAAATAACAAATTCGTCTTAACGACCCATATTATGAAACAAATATTCATATTTATCCCAATTAGTGAGTACATCAGTTTTACTGATAATGTTTCTTAGTATATTACTATAGTTGTGGAGTACCAAGATCATTCTAAACTCTATAGGTAAATATTATATAGATTTCCCTCTTGGTTCCCTGTATATTTAATATAATTTCTCATGTGTAATTTCAATTCTACTTCACTAGGTGGCACCATGACTTCAATTCTAAATTACACTTTAGTTAGCTTTCTTTTTAAATAGGGGTGTAGCTATAGTCTCAAAAGTAAAAAGAAAAGGATACAAAGGAAATGTGAGGTTAAAGAGGTAGTGTGTGTCTAAGATCTGCTCGCACATGCTTGCATGGATTTGAGCCTTGTCTGCTCTGTAAAACAGCGATCAGTGTATTGAAGATGCTTTATTTCCGTGCCATTTTCATTTTCCTTTTAAGTGAGTAAATATATGTGTGAAGATAAATTAATTCTTACAATCTTAACATTAATGATGTTTTCCTTTTTGCTGTACTTTCAACACAGCTCTGCAAACCCTAAATAATGTGTTATTCCTTTTTAGGTTCTCCTTGCACCTCCAATATAATTCAGGTACCCAATGTGGAGGCCTTGGTCGGAGAAGAACTTAAACTCAGATGTGACCATCCTTCGCTACCTACTTCTGACTACATCCACTGGTACAGAATATTTTCTGGTCAGGGACCAGTACACTTAATAGGTGGCTACTCACAGACTGAATCACCAAACCATGAATTAATATTGACCTTTGGTGAAGGAAGAAAGTTCAGTGACCTCATTATACGGCATGTCAAACCTGAAGACAGTGCAGCGTATCTCTGTGCTCAGAGTGACACACTGTAACAAACATCCTTCCTGCTTGTACAATATTTGGAGTGATTATTGTTAATGATGTCATATTTGTGTCATATTATCAGCACAATATGACATATGTTAATTCAACTTAAAACACTGCCAAAAATCTAAGACCAACCTGTAATAATGTAAAATTAATGGAAGTGTTTTGTTAAAATGGAATTAAAAGTACAGTTCTCCTTAGCTGCTTCGGTGTCCGTGTATTGGCTGCAGCGGTTATATCAATACTACAATACACATCACTGTTGCACTCAATCACTGAGCTCAATGGCTTGTGCCATCTTCATCGGCACTGCTGCTAAACTCAGTGAATGGCTGACACGGTGATGTGCGCTGTAGTCTTGACAAGGCCTGAGCAAATGCCAGATGGGCTGGGCCGTAAATGGGCAGCATCAGCCTGCAAAACATTTAACAGTATCAGTATCCTTAAGACGTTGGGCAGCGCGATGACATCCCTGCCTGTGCTGGCCTACTCTGAGATAAGCAGAACAAACAAATGAAGACTGGCGTGGACAGCAAGTCTCTCCAGATACTGACCCAAAATTGAGTCACAAGGCTGGCTATTTAAAGCCCAGACCACACCCTGGGGTGGAGATATGGTGGATGGCCTCCCGCTCGCACTATGGCCATTCACCTATAAAACATGCACTTTTAAATCTGGCTGATTAGCCCTCTCTGCACCTACTATGCAGGAGAAGACTTCCACATTTCACATTACTGAAGCTAACAGCCTAAGTGAAACATATCTCCCCTCCAGTATTCTGCCAGTGACTTTGTTACAGTGGTTATGTGTGTATGAGCTGTGGGGGCCTCAAACTGTATGTAGGGAAACTGTGGTGCTATCATGCTGTGTATAGGGGGCTATGAGACATAATCCTGTATGTACAGGCTTCATAGATATAGGTGGCTATGGGTCATCATAGTAGATATAAGTGCATCTGGGGTCATCACACTGTCTATAGGTAGCTGTAATTACCATCATACTTTGTGTGGGGGGATGTACTGTGAGGACATTGTAAGGGGGAATGTACAGTGGGTAATCATATTGTGTATAGTGGACTATAGGACAACATACTGTGTATAGGATGGCAATGTAAGCATTATTACCATGAATGGGGTGGTATGGATCATCATACTGTATATAGGGGGCTATGAGCAATCATACTATGAATAAGGGATATGGGCCATCTTACTGCGTGTAAGGGATAGTGGGGTCTCATACTGTGTATAGCAGGGTATAGGCCATTTTACTGTGTATGGTGGGCTGTGGTGCATCATGCTGCATATGGGGGGCTATGGCACTGTGGAGATAGAGACAGCGTGAGGGGAAATAGTGGAGATGGGACAGCATGCAGTAGGCAAAGTGTGGTAGTTGTAGTTCGTAATGGGGGTGGAGTGGAGATTGTAGCTCAAAAGGGGTGATTGTGTTATAGCTCATAAGGACAGTGGGCTTGAAGGTTGTAATTCATAAGGGCTGATGTTGTGGCGGTTATAGATCATAAGGGGTACTGGTGTGTTATTGTTCATATTGGTGGACGTTTGGAGGCAATATTGTATAGGAGAGGACAGTGGGGAGGCTATGTACCATAAGAGGGACAGTGTGGAAGTCATATTTTATGGTGGGTGCACAGTGAAGAGCAATTATAAATCAGGGGCACAGCATGGGCAGATATTTTTAGTCAGGAACATTTTAACAACACTGTTATTTTTAAGGCCACAAAAGCATCCACAAAATATGATGTTTCTCCCACCATGCCTCACTGTTGGGGTGTGCCTCACTGTTGAGGTGGTGTTCTTGGGGTTGTACTCATCCTTTTTCTTCCTCCCAACATGGTGAGTGGAGTTGATACCGAAAAGTTCTATTTTGCTCTCATCTGACCACATGACCTTCTCCCATGCTTCTTCTGGATCATCCAGATGGTCATTGGCGAACTTCAAACTGGCCTAGACATGTGAACAGGGAGACCTTGCATGCCCTGCAGGGTTTTAATTCATGACTGCGTAGTGTGTTACTAACGGTAATATTTGAGACTGTGCTCCCAGCTCTCTTCAGGTCACTGACCACGTCCTCCCTTGTAGTTCTGGGCTGATTCCTGACCTTTCTCAGAATCATCCTTACCCAACGAGGCAAGATCTTGCATAGAGCCCCAGAGCGAGGAAGATTGACAATAATCTTGTGTTTCTTCCATTTTCTAATAATTGTGCCAACAGTTGTTGCCTTCTCAACAAGCTGCTTGCCTATTGTCCAGTAGTTCATCCCAGCCTTGTGCAGGTCTACAATTTTGTCCCTGGTGTCCTTAGACAGCTGTTTGGCCTTGGCCAAGGAGGAGAGGTTGGAGTGTGATTGATTGAGTGTGTGGACAGGTGTCTTTTATACAGGTAACAAGTTAAAACAGGTGCAATTAATACAGGCAATGAGTGCAGAGTAGGAGGGCTTCTTAAAGAAAAACTAACAGGTATATCAGAGTCAGAATTCTTGCTGGTTGGTTGGTGATGAAATATGGATTTCATGTAATAAAATGCAATTTAATTATGTAAAAATCATAAAATGAGATTTTCTGTTTTTTTATTTTTAGATTCTGTCTCTCACAGTTGAAGTGTACCTACGATAAAAATTACAGACCTCTCCATTCTTTGTAGGTGGGAAAACTTGCAAAATCGGCAGTACTTATTTTCCCCACTGTATATCTGCAGGTAAATAGCGCTTTCCGAGGTGACAGGTACCCTTTATGGACATGTTAGAAGTTGTAGGTTCATGTGACTATGACCCATTAGAGGTTGAAACGCATCAACTTTAAATTGTTACCTCCTTCTGAAATGCATAAGGAATTATTAATGAAGATTATATAAATGATTCCCATTATTTTAATCCAGCAGTTTCTTCACTTTCAAGATTCATGTGATACCAATGTATATTGTGGGTGCTGACTACAGCCATTTTAAATTACCGAAGTTTGGCTCCACATTGACTTCTATTAGGTTCGGGGTCAAGTTCGGATGTCGAACTGAACTTTGAACTACAGTTCGGCCAAACCTGTCGAACCCAAACATCCACGGGTCTGCTCATCCCTACTCAAGATCCCAATTCACTGATGACTACCAATATCAGAAGTTTTACCACTCTGGAGGTATTAAGTAATTTGTTAACTAGACAGAATCTTAATTTTAAAATGGACTTTTTTTAGGCCATGTTCAGGCGTGTCCCACTAATGATTTTGGCTTACAAATATTGATGTAAAATAATGACCAAATACTGAACTTGTGAACATGTCCTTATAGAAATATGGATTCCACAGCAATATGTAGACTTTAATGCAGTTCTTAAGCCCCTTGCACACGTTGAGTATTTGGTGAGTTTTTTTATCTCAGCATTTATAAGCCAAAACCAGGAGTGGCTGATAAATACAGAAGTGGTGATGTGTTTCTCTTATACTTTTCCTCTGATTGTTCCACTCCTAGTTTTTGCTTACAAATACTGATGTAATACTGACCAAATACTGAATGTGTGAACGTGGCCTAACAGTTTTAGTGCTGTAAGGTTTTTTTAATGCTAGATTTAACAATAGTAAACTGGAACAGGAATATTTCCTACTGACACATTCATGGTGAAATCTTCTGTACATCCCACCCTCCCCCATAACCCACTTCCTGCAGTCAGAGCCTTTTATAAATTCTCTGCGTTTCTTCATCATTCATTACCCAAGACTCCAGCAAACATGTCCAGCTCTACTCTCCTATATCCTCTTCTTTTATCATCTTTACTATGTAAGTCTTACATGTATCACCTCTGATTGTCCAGGCAGCATGTTCTGTGTCCTACATTTACAGGACTTATTTCAGTTTTATTGATATCAGATTGTACATTGGATATTTATTACATTTGAAGATGTTTCTACTATAATCATTTTCTACATTTTTTCTTTCAGACTGTACTTTGGGACAGACGGTGACCCAGTCGCCCCTGAATGTATTAATCGGTGAAGGAATGGAGGTCCGATTGAGCTGTAGCTATGATCAGACAGCTAATGCTATGTTTTGGTACATTCAGAAGCCCGGACATGCTATTAAGCTTTTACTCACCGGTTTTAATAAAGACTCAGATCTGGAAGAAGAATACAGGGGTCGTATGTTTCATTTCTTCGATAAGACAAACAAAAGGTTCCCTCTGAATATCACCAAGATAAGGATGTCTGACACCGGGACCTATTACTGTGTGTTCAGTGCCACATTGTGCTAAGTGCATGAGCAGGATGCACCATAACCTGCGGTGTTTGACACCTGACAACCTGCTAGGCTAGATACATACTTACCTTCTAGACTTAGTGGTGTGACAGGCCGTGATGACCACTGGATAGTCAGTTATTTGAAGCCCTTCCTAAGATAGCAAAATGTCTGGCTTTTGATAACCAAGAAACTCACATTCCATGTCACTTGACAAGTTCCATGCAGATCACGCCATCAGCTCCCTTCACACTGAGCCAGGTGATGACTAGAAGTCGCCCACGTAGAATAGTTTAAAATAATAACATAAAGTATACTTATCTTGTTCCAGCAGTGACCAACGTGTAAGTGATTGGATGCAAAAGATTTCTTGTCTGTCTTTACAGAACAGAGTGTACAATGACCAACGGGGACCAGAACTGCAATGGAAGAGGGATACAGTTAAAGGGAACCTGTAATGTAAAATAAAGCTATTAACCTTCAGATATGGTGTCAATCTGCAGATTAATAGTGTTCTGACAATGTGCGGCGCTGGCATTGAGAGCCCCGCTGCCTGGAGGAAATTAACTTTATTCCCCACGGCAGCATTCGGCTACCAGTTGTAGGGGCATGGCTTCATTCAACACTCAATGTATAAAGAGCGGCATCTCAAATGACGTCCCCAGCATTGACTGACAGCCGGTCCTAATGCTGATTCTGATGTCAGTGCCAGGGATGCAGTTACAGCATCTGCTCTCTATGCACAGAGCGGTGACTGAACATATATGTATCCTTCCAGCACTGCCCGACAATACCTGCACTCCTCATTTCGTGGCCCAGTGGAACCACTAACCAGCGCTCATGCCAATCAGTCCAGGTGTAAGCGTAACACTAGGTATCTTGATAATGCCTCTTTGTATGGAAATGGACTGCGCCAAATTTTGATCAAGGGTTCTAGGACCGATTACCTTTTCTCGGGGTCAAGAAGGTATTTTTTCCCGGAACACAAATTGGCTGAAGGTGTCCTGGGGTTTTTGTCTTCTTCTGGATCAACAGATTTAGGCATTGGGATTTTAGTCATAACTTTATTAGAATCACAAGAGTAATACAAAATACAAAACTAATTAAAAAATTATAAACGGGTTCATTTTTAATTGTAACAGTGCAGCAATAATAAAAATGGTAATAATATATTAACTGGGACTAGGCCTCACCAGTTAGTAAGTTAGTGTAGTGTTAGTGTAGGGAGTACAATTGGGGGAGGAAGGTTGAACTTGATAGACCTAGGTCTTTATTCAACCTGCATTACTATGTTACTATGTTACTAAATATTATACTATGCTAATAGTACTTTCAAATGATTGTTTCCTGTAAAATGTTTATCACTTTATAACCCCTAAAATTTCACTAAAATTATTAAAAGAATTTAAATATATAAAGCAAAAAACACATACCTAAGATGGACAAACGCAATAAAAACGTATACCAAAGGCAAAATTTTTCAGATGGAAATCAGGCAGTTTTGAAATTGGTCAGTCATTAATTTGTGTTCAATTTGTTGCTCAACTTTTAAATGAGGCTATTTATTGTTTCTTGGTTTTATGTGAACAGTGTCACACTGGAAACCACAGTGTTATTCCTGACAGATTCGACTGACTGTTAATATGATCTAGCATTTCACATATGATAGATTTTGCAACCAGGGCGTCAGAAGCAGATGTGAACAGAGCATTATTTGTAAAGCAAATGTGCTTATGTTGTGATAGAATATAAAATATGTTATTATTTAAATAACTAATTACTAAATAAATAAATAAATAACACATTAAAAGATCAAACCAACAAAACTGATAAACTGTGTAATGTCTATTTCAAGGCCAAAGAATTTGACGCATGATAGGAATAGACAATACACACATAGACAACAGCGTAGTAGTGAAGGAGTGAAATGAGAGGCTGAGGAATAAATGTCCACTACTAATTTTAAATTTAAAAATAAGACCAAAAGTCGGCCACAAGTGATGAGCGAACGTGCTGGGATATGGGGTTAACCGAGATGCTCGAGTCCTAACCGAGTATCTTCGGCGTGCTCGTATATTATGTTCGAGTCCCTGCGTCTGCATGATTTGTGGCTGTTCGACAGGCTCAACACGTGATTATTCCCTAACAAACAGGCAATCCCTGCATGTGTTGAGGCTGTCTAACAGCCGCAAATCATGCAGACGCAGGAATTCGAACATAATATACGAGCACGCCGAAGATACTCGGTTAAAACTCGAGCATGCTCGGTTAACCCCTTATTCAAGCACTTTCGCTCATCACTAACGGCCACCCATTCCCGCTCCTTCCTTTGGACCGGTGCTTGTGTCCTCTGCCCGTCTCTTTGCTTATTTTTCAGGCATGGAGATGTTACATAACCAATGCTTATAGCAGCTTGCATGATGGCAAACTTAGAAGCAGTGTAAGAAGTCAGTTTCTTCTTCTTTGTGTAACTGGCTCTGATTTGCTGTATCAAAAGTTAAAATCAATCCAAAGGTGATCAGAAAAATAGACCAATGTTTACCTCCTAATGCTCAATAAATTATAGTTAAATATAGAATAAACATTATAGTACATTATGCAAATTATATGGTTTATGGCACGATTCTACATATTAAGTATCAGTAGCAAGATGCCCCCAAATACAGTTGCAGTGCCCCCAGATATAGGGTAGTGAAATTGTTCCTAAATGCAGAGATAACCTTATTGTAGTACAGAAGTCAAGCAATAACTGTCTGAAGCCGAGGCTTTACCTGATTTATGCTTCACAGCAAGGAAGTAATGAGTCAGATAAATCTTTTTAAATAAGTGAAAAAATTAAAAACGATGTTAGTTAAGTTTCTTTTAGCTAAACCCTTCTCGTTATTGGATGTAACTGTAGGTTTTGTTGTTGTTGTTGGTGTTACTTCCAGGGCATACGATTATGTCACCAGATATTAGCAAATTGGTAATGGGAGCTTTAGCTTTAATCGGCTTTAGTCTACAGCTGAACACTTGCTGCCTACTGAAGATAGCTCTGATACCAGCACTTTAACTCCTCAGTAGTGATGAGCGAGCACTAAAATGCTCGGGTACTCGTTGCTCGGGTCGAGCAAATTGGAATACTCGGGTGCTCGACCCGAGCAGCGAGCCCAATGTAAGTGTATGGGAAACTCGAGCATTTTCCTGGTGGCCCCCCCGGAGGTCTGCAGAGGGCCTAAAAATTGCCCAAATCGATGGGAACAGTGTTCAAATGACATGGGAACAGCATAGGGAAGACCCCTGGAAGCATTTCTGACTCCCAGATCACTGCTGTCAACAACCTTGTCAGTGTATTACGCCTCTTTTACGGACTCACAATAAAACATACTAAAACAAAACCAAAATGGATTTTCCTGGGAAATATGTTAAGGAACATCCTTTCCAGGGTAATGACTTGTATATAAAGCAAAATAAATAACCACAAACAAAAATACTCCTCCACACCTTGGGCTATGTTCACACGTAGCGTTTTTGATGCGTTTTTGCACTTTTGCATTGCTTTCAACCAAGACAAATGCATTCACCAGGAAATGTCATTTTAACATTTTACAACCTTATCTGGCCATGTGCTGTGTGACACATGCATACAGTGCTGAAAAGACATGGGAACAGCATGGGGAAGACCTCTGGAAGCATCTCTGACTCCTAGGTCACTGCCTAAAAGTGTGCCCATCATAAGTGATCCTTGGCGCATGCGAACATGCCTCCCGCCATGCACCTGTCGTTGCCGACTTGCAACAATCACCGTCCATGGTCCTTGTGCCAGTGCAGCGTTCCGTTGTGCCTACCCCATTCCTTGGAATGCAAGCGCAAGTATGCAGTCAGCCACCCACCCACCCACAGGCTGCAATACTATACTGCCAAATTTTTGACAGCTGCTCGCACTTGAAATGTGGCCTTTTAGGCTCGTGAAGGCGGAAGCTTTTCATAACCTCACGCTGGAGGCGGCCGGGTGTCCATACTTGGTCCCCAGCCGCCACTATATTTCCCGGTATCGCCTCCGCCTTCCACAAGCACGGGTCCCACAACATTACCCGTGCCCTCCCCAGTGCACTTACTGGGAAGGACCGCCTAACCACAAACACGTGGACAGGTGAATGTGGCCAGGGACGGTACGGAGCCAGTCCACAACTTTTTTTTGCTAAGAGTTGTATTTAGCTCGGTGAAAGGACTGACATAGAGGGAAACCGTATCTACCCTGCGTGTCATTTCTCCCAGGAAGTCCTTTAATTGAGCTTGTTGCAGAAGCAATGGCAGCCCATCCAACATCAACTCGCACTTGTCGGTGGTGCTTTGACACACACACATCTTTCTTTGCGCATATAATTTCTTGAATACAGAGTTGGACAATGGCCTGATCTGTAATGCGTTTTGAGAAATAACATGCATAAGCATGTCCGATCCACATTAAAAAACCAGCCATAGAGTGTCCGGGAACCTTCTCCCACACTTTTCTTAGCCAGGGCTGCTTTTCGGCATGGTTGGACAGGCCCACCAGAGAACCGGAGACTCCTCTGGCGGGCCCTGGCTTCTCCTTCAGGAGAGTTCATAGTGCCGAGGTGAGGCCATGATGATGATAGAGGCCACCATCTGCTTAGTTTTCTGTTACTTGGAATGCAAGTGCAAGTATGCAGCCAGCCACCCACTCACAGGCCACAACACTAAACTGCTAGATTTCTAGGCAGCTCTTGAAATATGGCCTTTTAAGCTCGTGGAGGCGGAAGCTTTTCACAACCTCATGCCGGCGGCGGCCGGGTGTCCATACTCGGTCCCCAGCCGCCACTATATTTCCCGGTATCGCCTTCGCCTTCCACAAGCACGGGTCCCACAACATTACCCGTGCCCTCCCCAGTGCACTTACTGGGAAGGACCGCCTAACCACAAACACGTGCACAGGTGAATGTGGCCAGGGACGGTACAGAGCCAGTCCACAACTTTTTTTTGCTAAGAGTTGTATTTAGCTCGGTGAAAGGACTGGCATAGAGGGAAACCGTATCTACCCTGCGTGTCATTTCTCCCAGGAAGTCCTCAAAAGCTGCTTACACTTGAAATGTAGTCTGAACATTACTGTTGCTACTTTTCTGTGGGAATTTGCTTGCCTCCTACCAGCCTGGAATATTTCCAGCAAACTATGGTACGACGCCATGGTATTAGCACTGCCCCCAGTACCAGTAGCGAAGCCATCCCCAATTTCCTTCTCAGGAATTTTATTTGGTAGACTGAGTGGCTGCCCAAATACATTTTCTCACAAAGGAGCTGAAGATAGAGAGGCAGTAGGTGCAAGTTTCTCCAGCCTGTTAGATATTAGAGGGTGAACGGCAGCACATTGGATCAGTGGTTAGCACTGAAGCCTTGCAGCGCTGGGATCCTGGGTTCAAATCCCAGCAAGGACAACATCTGCAAGGACTTTGTATGTTCTCCCCGTGTTTGCGTGTGTTTCTTCCTCAGTAAAAAAAGCAACCATAGAGTGTCCGGGAACCTTCCCACACACCTTTCTTAGCCAAGACTGCTTCTCGGCAGGGTTGGACAGTCCCACCAGAGAATCCTCTGGTGTGCCTTGGCTTCTACCTCAGGAGAGTTCATGATAGTGCTAACTTTTCAGCTGCTTTGGGGCTCTTGAGCGGGTGAGAAAGGTTAGCCCTCAGTATCAAATCCTCAGGTGGGCACAATGTTTTTCAATCTGAAACAACTTCTCAGTGGGAGTTGTATTTCACCACAGCCATATTTTTTAGCTCGGTGAAAGGACTGGCATAGAGGGAAACCGTATCTACCCCGACTGTCATTTCTCCGTCACCAGTTTCCACCCATTGTCACACACGACCATGCCTGGCTGTATGTTCAGCGGTGAGAGCAACAGATCAGGCTGCTGTGTTACAGCTTTCAACAACTATGCAGCGCTGGGCGGTTTGTCAATTAAGCATTGCATTAAGCATGTTATCTTCAGCACAGCCTGTTGCCGCTTGGCCAAGGCATTGCTGCAGTGCTGTCAGCTTGTGACTGATGTTGTCATTTCGGAGATGGAGGAGGAGGTGCATGAGCTGAACAATGTGATTACATTGAGGTTAAATTGGTGATGCTGTTTTTTATGCTAAAGAAAGATCCTATTGTTTTGCGTTATTTTTTAAGACAAATGCAATCACCGGGAAATGTCATTTTAACATTTTACAACCTTATCTGGCAATGTGGTGTCTGACACATCATCAGACGCATCATTTTTTATTTATGATGGAGGGACTCTGAAAGTCATGAAACCTATTTTTATAGGGACATTAGACGCCCCTTACTATTCTTTAAAGGCCAGCAGTCGGCCCTAGCTATTGTTAAAGAGCCATCAGCCGGCTATGCTTTGTTGTTCCCATTATTAACAAGTGGGTCTCCTATACTGTTATTGCGTATCCAGTGACTGCAAGGGCTGCCAAAAATTTGGACGCAACCCAATACCACTTTGAAGAGACATAGAGGAGAGTCTCAGTAAAAAAAATGTTTCCATTATAAAGGAGCGGGTCTCCTATAGTGGTAATGCCCATACTGTGACTGCAAGGGCTGCCAAAATTTGGGAAAAACCCCACTAAGAATTTAAAGACACATAGAGCAGGGCCACAGTAGCAAGGTACGACATGTTCCCATTAGTAAGGATAGGGTCTGCTATACAGTTATAGAGTATGCAGTCAGTCCAACGGCCGACCAATTTTATGAAAAATACCACTAAGAATTTAAAGTCACACGGAGCAGGGACACAGTAACAAGGTACGACATGTTCCCATTAGAAAGGGGAGGGTCTGCTATACAGTTATAGGGTATGCAGTGAGTCCAATGGCTGACCAATTTTAGGAAAAACCCCACTAAGAATTTAAAGACACATAGAGCAGGGCCATAGTAACAAGTCCGACATGTTCCCATTAGAAAGGAGAGGGTCTGCTATACAGTTATAGGGTATGCAGTGAGTCCAATGGCTGACCAATTTTAGGAAAAGCCCCACTAAGAATTTAAAGACACTTGGAGCAGGGCCACAGTAACAAGGTACGACATGTTCCCATTAGAAAGGAGAGGGTCTGCTTTACAGTTATAGGGTATGCAGTGAGTCCAACGGCTGACCAATTTTAGGAAAAACCCCACTAAGAATTTAAAGACACATGGAGCAGGGCCACAGTAGCAAGGTACGACATGTTCCCATTAGTAAGGATAGGGTCTGCTATACAGTTATAGAGTATGCAGTCAGTCCAACGGCCGACCAATTTTATGAAAAATACCACTAAGAATTTAAAGTCACACGGAGCAGGGACACAGTAACAAGGTACGACATGTTCCCATTAGAAAGGGGAGGGTCTGCTATACAGTTATTGGGTATGCAGTGAGTCCAATGGCTGACCAATTTTAGGAAAAACCCCACTAAGAATTTAAAGACACATAGAGCAGGGCCACAGTAACAAGTCCGACATGTTCCCATTAGAAAGGAGAGGGTCTGCTATACAGTTATAGGGTATGCAGTGAGTCCAATGGCTGACCAATTTTAGGAAAAGCCCCACTAAGAATTTAAAGACACTTGGAGCAGGGCCACAGTAACAAGGTACGACATGTTCCCATTAGAAAGGAGAGGGTCTGCTTTACAGTTATAGGGTATGCAGTGAGTCCAACGGCTAACCAATTTTAGGAAAAACCCCACTAAGAATTTAAAGACACATAGAGCAGGGCAACAGTAACGACAAATTCCTATTAGAAAGGAGAGAGTCTCCCTTAGTGTTGGCCTATGCAGTGAATGCAAGGGCTGCCAAAAATTTGGAGGCACTTGAATGCCCCTTGGAAGAGACATGGAGGAGGGCCTCATAAAAAAATGTTCCCATTAGAAAGGAGTGGGCCTCCTATACTTGTAATGCCCACGTACTAAGTGTATGGGCTGACAAACATTTACCCCTGGGGTGTATACATGAACATACTGTTTAAAAAATATTTTTTACGGGCATCATAAACACCCTTTAAAAAATTATGTGGGTGTTGCATCATGGACCACTGTCACCCTGGTGATATGGTGGTGGGGGATGAGGAGAAGGAGGAGGACAAGAGCAAATAGACAAAATCAGGAAGCGTATACCCATGTGCATGGGAATACACCTCCCAAGAAAAGACACTGGATTTGAGTTCATGTTACGCTGCTACTATTCGGTGCTGTTGAGAAGTCTGGCCCAATCCAGCCCTTGTTCATTTTTAAAAGAGTCAGCCTGTCAGCATTTTCAGTTGACAGGTGGATGCGCTTATCAGTTATAATTCCACCAGCGGCACTAAAAACCTGCTCTGATAAAACGCTGGCGGCAGGGCAGGCCAGGACCTCCAAGGCATAGAGAGCCAGTTCATTCCACGTATCCAGCTTGGATACCCAATAATTATAAGGCACAGAGGAATCACGAAGGACGTTGATATGGTTGGCAAGGTACTACCTCAGCATTTTCCCAAACTTTGCACTCCTTGTGACAGTACCCCACGCCTAAGGGCCTGTGCGATTGGAGGGTCTGAGAAAACTCTCCCAGAACTTTGACAGTGTTCCCCTGCCTCTGCTGGATTGAAGTTGTGTCTCTCTCGCCTGTACTCCTTGGTTGTCCAACGAAGTGTGCCCTCTGCCGCCAGCATTTTCAGATGGGAATTTTTTTAATAGTTCTGCAACAAGGGCCTTCTGGTACTGACCCATTTTTGTGACCTGTCCGCCTCAGGAATAAGAGATATAAAGTTCTCCTTGTAGCGTGGGTCTAGAAGTGTCACCAACCAGTAATGACTGTCATCCAAAATTTTTAGAACGCGAGGGTCATGGGAAAGGCAGCGTAACATAAACTCAGCCATGCGTGCCAGACTACTAACAGTCAAGACTTCCGTGTCCTCACCAAGAGGATAACTGACCATGCTCTCCTCCTCCTCTCTGTCCTCTGGTCATCCATGCTGAACAGACGGTATGACAGCTGTGAAGGTAGTACCGTCTATAGCGAATGAAACTAGCTCCTGTCCTTCCTCCTCATCCTCCTCCTGTTCCTCATTGTCACCCAGTCCACGTTGGGATGAGATGAGTCTTGGCTGTGTGTAATCACCGTGTATGGTTCCTTGCTCCATCTCATCGTGCTCCGCCTGCAATGCATCCTCTTTGATTGTGAGCAGAGAGCGTTTCAGAAGACAGAGAAGCGGGATAGTGACGCTAATTATGGCGTCATTGCCGCTCACCATCTTGGTGGAGTCCTCAAAGTTTTGGAGGATGGTACATATGTCTGACATCCATGTCCACTCCTGAGGTCTTATGTGAGGAGTCTGAACTGAATACCGATGGCCTTGTTGATGCTGGTACTCAACAACTGCCCTCTTCTGCTCACAAATCCTTCCCAACATGTGCAGTGTAGAGTTCCAACGCGTGGGGACATCACACACCAGTCTGTGAGCTGGAAGCTGCAAACTCTACTGAAACACTGCAAGGGCAGCGGAAGCTGTAGCTGACTTTCTAAAATGGGCACACAGGCGGCGTACTTTAACAAGCAGATCCGGCAGCTCTGGGTAGGATTTGAGAAACCGCTGAACCACGAAGCTAAGCACATGGGCCCGGCATGGTACGTGTGTAATCTTGCCTCGCCTCAGAGCCGCCACCAGGTTCCGGCCATTGTCACACATGACCATGCCTGGCTGTAGGTTCAGCGGTGTGAGCCACAGATCTGCCTGCTCTTTCATAGCCGTCCACAACTCTTCAGCATTGTGCCGTTTTTCACCTAAGCTTATTAGCTTGGCCGAGGCAGTGCTGCAGTGCTTCCAGCTTGTGACTGATGTGGTCATTTCGGAGATGGAGGCTGAAGAGGAGGAGGAGGCTGAGGAGGATGAGGTGCAGGAGCTGTAGACCGTGGGGGCAACCCTGATTGACCTAGGGCTGCAATCCTTGGCATTGGGAGGACGTGTTCCGTCCCAAGGTCCGACTGGGTCCCTGCTTCCACTATGTTAACCAAGTGTGCCGTCAGCGAGATGTACCGTCCCTGCCCACAAGCACTTGTCAACGTGTCCATGGTTAGGTGGACTTTACCGGTAACTGCGTAGTTGAGAGCATGGCTAATGTTTTGGGACACGTGCTTGTGTAGTGCGGGGACGGCATACCGGGAGAAATAGTGGCGGCTGGGGACCGAGTACCAAGGGATGGCCACCGCCATCAGGTTGCGGAATGCTTCCGTCTCCACGAGCCTAAAAGGCAACATTTCGAGCGCAAGCAGTCGTGGAATGTGAGAATTTAGTAGTGTGGCCTGTGGGACGTTGGCTGCATATTTGCGCTTGCGTTCCAAGGACTGGGGTATGGACAACTGAACGCTGCGCTGGGACAAGGACATGGATGTGCTTCCTGATGCTGCTACTTGAGAGTGTGCAACGACAGATGCAGGGCAGGAGGCATCTTCGCATGCACCATGAACAGGGGATTGGCTTGCATGCACAACAGTGTAAGAAGCAATGGTGCCACCCGCAGACACTGTTCCTGGGCCCTGGGGTTCGGCCCTCAAAGTCGGGTGCTTTGCTGCCATGTGCCTGATCATGCTGGTGGTGGTCAGGCTGGTCGTTTTGCCACCCCTGCTGATGCTGGTGTAGCACCCTGAGGACTCGGTTGCTACAGGGGTATTGCACCTCGACCCAGAGGTGTGGTATTCCACTCCCGGGTAAGGATGGAGTGTGGGACTGAGCTCAGTAAGCTGCATGC
This sequence comes from Phyllobates terribilis, assembly GCF_046119375.1. Taxonomy (NCBI): domain Eukaryota; kingdom Metazoa; phylum Chordata; class Amphibia; order Anura; family Dendrobatidae; genus Phyllobates; species Phyllobates terribilis. The sequence goes on along the minus strand of NW_027362761.1, from coordinate 244,017,264 downwards.
ACTACATACATCCCATTTCCGGGGGACAGAACTACGGTACTCCCACCAGATAAATGTGCAGGTACGACAGCGTCTGTCCCTGGCTGGAGTGGGAGGGGGGTGGAACATCCCAGTAGTGTAGGGGCAGATAGGGGAGGGGCTCTGGGCATAGAGATAGGAGCCCATTGGGTGCTAGTCACCTGGGCTCACACATAGAGGGAGTATATATGGTGGGCACCATCTTAGATCAGAGTCAGTCAGTCAGTCAGAGAGTCCAGGAGAAGCAGAGCAGAGGAGCTCAGCCAGGAGGGCTGACAGGGAGCTGTGGCTCCGGCTGGGCCCAGCTCCAGGGCCAGGCCTGAAGCAGAGAGGAAGAAGAAAGGCCCAGAGACGCAGAGTCAGAGGGAACCCCGAGATCCCAGAATTAAGCCAGAAGGGTGAAGGGTTGGCAGAAGAGGGCACCGGATCCCAAGCTGGCAGAGGCAAAAGTAACCCTTAGCCAGGAACCGGAGGTCGTGGTCAAGCTTTGCCACGACCCTCACCACATCCACCAGGAAGGTACACCAAGAATAGGGTCAGGAAAGCCAGAGAAGGTTTTGCCACCAGGAGGCCCAAGGGAACCGGACAAAGGTGGATCCCTGGTGGGGACGGCCAGCAGAGAGAGAAAGAGAAGGGAGCTCAGGACCACGCTCCGGAACTGCCTGGGGGTTAGCTGAGTCCCACACCTGGTGAATGCAGCACGGCTCGGGTGGTCACTCAAGGCCAGAGTGACTGAAAGAACTACTGTGAGTAAAAACCCTGAAACTGCATCTCACGCCTCTGACTCTCCTTTCTGCATTACCACTACCTCCATCATCCACACCAGCTGCCCTGAGGCCATACCCCTCCCATTGGGGGTTATACCACCATCGCTGCACCCATACTACCGGCCTCAGCGGACTGTTCTGCAGCGGCGGCCTTGTGACCGCAAATCAACGGGTGGCGTAGTCGACACTTAACAACATCTACAAAGACTGCCACACACTTAGTTTGACACCCTGGGCACGGACCGGGTCACCGCCACGAGGACTACTACCCCTGTCAGATCCGGCTCCGGGTATCCCCTGAACATGGCCCAGGGGGCGCGTCACTGGCCTGGCAGGTGGTGCAAATGGCCTTTTTGGGGTTACCAGTTGTACTGGCAACTTCCTTCGTGTTGGTGTTACGGGGAACGGTTGCCTGCTTTCTGTCTGCGGCCACCACACTGCTTCTTCCTGCCTGTTGGGGTGCTCTGCCTCCCTCCCGCTGTATGCTGCTGTCCTCGCTCTGCTTGTCCTCCTGCCAGGTTGGGTCAGTTACTATATCATCCACCACCTCGTCTTCCACTTCCACACCCTGGTCCTCCTCCTGACTTTCTGGCAATTGAGTCTCATCATCGTCCACCTCTTGTGACACTTTCCCACCGCTGCCTTCATGTGACCGTGGCTGTTCAAATATTTGGGTATCTCTACACGCGATCTCCTCTTGCCCCACTTCAAGTGGACTGGGCGAGAGGCCAGAATCTATAAATGGAAAAGTGAACAGCTCTTCAGAGTGTCCAAGTGTGGGATCAGTTGTTTCTGGGTACTCGGCCTGGTGGGAGGAAGGAGGATCAGGGTGAGTAATATGCGGTCCAGACTCACAGCTACTGAGACTTGATCATGTGGAAGACACGGTGGTGGCTACGTGACTGGAAGCATTATCCGCTATCCAACCAACAACCTTTTGACACTGCTCTGGGTTCAATAGTGGTGTGCTGTGGTCCCCTAGAAATTGAGACAGGAAGGTCAGGTGAGAAGATGTGGGTGTTTGTTGTGGCACAATTTCGGTTTGCCCACGGCTTTGTCCTCGGCCTCTGCATGCACCATTACCATCACGTCCAATTCCCCGTCCCTTGCCACGTGCCTTGCCCATTTTAAATGGAGGACAGTATCTTCCACGCTCACTACAAATGACTGAGTTTGGAGCGAACTTATATGTGATCCGTGTGATGGAGAAAACAGAGTTTTAAATACGTGGCCTGTAGGTAAATAGTTTGACCAGCAAACTGGTGTGAATTGCTTCTCTGACACACTGAAATAAATTTTTAATGGAGGACAGAAATTGCAGTATTTTCTGACAACGTATATGTGATCCGTGTGACGGAGAAAACAGAGTTTTAAATACTTGGCCTGTAGGTAAGTAGTTTGAACAGCAAACTGGTGTGAATTGCTTCACTGACACACTAAAGGAAATTTTTAATGGAGGCCAGAAATGGCAGTATTTTCTGACAATGTATATGTGATCCGTTTGACGGAGAAAACAGAGTTTTAAATAGCTGGATTTCCAGCGCTCTAATGCAATTAAAGGACGCATTTCAAGTCCACTTGTGGGACTAATAAATATTGCAAAAAATGTTTTTAAATTGTAATGCAGCGGCTGGCTGCATTGCTAAAATGTCCAGGGGGTGTGTTCTGGCTGACCCTCAGTTGACTGATCACATGACTGTGACATCATCACAGGTCCAGTGTGCATAGAAGGATATATAAATCCTGGTGGTTTTGAAACAGAGTCAGAGAGGGAGAGGCCTGGTGAGGCCTGGTTCCTGTTAGCCTGTAAGGCTGAAGCTGGATCCCTGTGTTTGAGATACCAGTAGCCTTGGAAGGTACGTGGCCTGGAGGCCACATCTGGGAAGCCTTAAAGCCACAGCTGTGGCAGAACCGAGCTGACAGAAGCAGCTGAGACCCGGCAAAGGTAAATCGGCTCTATAAGTGAATATTGTTGCTGTACCTTGCTGAAGTCTGTATTTGAAGCCAAGCGGGCATAGCTGCCACTGAAAAGGCTCTAGGATACATGTGTAACATTCCTGCGAGCCACTGAGATGGACTATGTTATGTGCGGTTTATGATGTGTAATAAACTGCTGGACAATATATTACCGGAAAACGTTGCATGTGTGCTTTAATTGACCCGGTGAAGCGAGTGCCCCCAGCGTGATGAATAGCGCTACCTTACAAAATGTAAAACAAAAAAATAAACAAAATCATCTTAACGACCCATACTGTAAAACAAATATTCATATTTATCCCAATTAGTGAGTACATCAGTTTTACTGATAATGTTTCTTAATATATTACTATAGTTGTGGAGTACCGAGATCATTCTAAACTCTATAGGTAAATATTATATAGATTTCTCTCTTGGTTTCCTTTATATTTAATATAATTTCTCATGTGTGATTTCAATTCTACTTCACTAGGTGGCACCATGACTTCAATTCTAAATTACACTTTAGTTAGATTTCTTTTTAAATAGGGGTGTAGCTATAGTCTCAAAAGTAAAAAGAAAAGGATACTAAGGAAATGTGAGGTTAAAGAGGTAGTGTGTGTCTAAGATCTGCTCGCACATGCTTGCATGGATTTGAGCCTTGTCTGCTCAGTAAAACAGCGATCAGTGTATTGAAGATGCTTCATTTCCGTGCCATTTTCATTTTCCTTTTAAGTGAGTAGACATATGTGTGAAGATAAATTAATTCTTACAATCTTAACATTAATGATGTTTTCCTTTTTGCTGTACTTTCAACACAGCTCTGCAAACCCTAAATAATATTTTATTCATTTTTAGGTTCTCCTTGCACCTCCAATATAATTCAGGTACCCAATGTGGAGACCTTGGTCGGAGAAGAACTTAAACTCAGATGTGACCATCCTTCCCTACCTACTTCTGGCTACATCCACTGGTACAGAATATTTTCTGGTCAGGGACCAGTACACTTAATAGGTGGCTACTCACAGACTGAATCACCAAACCATGAATTAATATTGACCTTTGGTGAAGGAAGAAAGTTCAGTGACCTCATTATACGGCATGTCAAACCTGAAGACAGTGCAGCGTATCTCTGTGCTCAGAGTGACACACTGTAACAAACATCCTTCCTGCTTGTACAATATTTGGAGTGATTATTGTTAATGATGTCATATTTGTGTCATATTATCAGCACAATATGACATATGTTAATTCAACTTAAAACACTGCCAAAAATCTAAGACCAACCTGTAATAATGTAAAATTAATGGAAGTGTTTTGTTAAAATGGAATTAAAAGTACAGTTCTCCTTAGCTGCTTCGGTGTCCGTGTATTGGCTGCAGCGGTTAAATCAATACTACAATACACATCACTGTTGCAGCCAATCACTAAGCTCAATGGCTAGTGCCGTCTTCATCGGCACTGCTGCTAAACTCAGTGAATGGCTGACACGGTGATGTGCGCTGTAGTCTTGACAAGGCCTGAGCAAATGCCAGATGGGCTGGGCCGTAAATGGGCAGCATCAGCCTGCAAAACTTTTAACAGTATCAGTATCCTTAGGACGTTGGGCAGCGCGATGACATCCCTGCCTGTGCTGGCCTACTCTGAGATAAGCAGGACAAGCAAATGAAGACTGGGGTGGACAGGGACCAGGACTGAGCGAGATTGCTTATTATAATCAATATCCTAGGAGTTGGGAGGGGGGGTTGTGGTGTCCTTATACTGTATATAGCAGCTATGAAGCATCATACTGCATGTAAGGAGCTGTGAGGCCATTATATTATATATATGGGGCTATGTCGACATGATACTGTGTATGAGGGGTGTGGTAGATCTGCTCACTCGTCTGAACACGGAGGTAGACACGAAACACTGTCTCTTTCAATTTCTTTGTTGGTTTATTGCTGGTATTTGCTGGTTTATTAAATGTCATAAAACAATATAGAGTTCACAAAAATAAACACGGCCCTTCTGTCATAATAGCAAAACAAAAGAAAATGTCCAGCATCGTCCTTCTAGCTGCCAGGATCCGACCACTCGGGGTTTCGCAAAAACACACGGTTCAGTACAACACATGCAAGCTCGTCTCTGGAGCAAGTCTCTCCAGATACCGACCCAAAATTGAGTCACAAGGCCGGCTATTTAAAGCCCAGACCACACAATGGGTTGGAGATATGGTGGATGGCCTCCCGCTCGCACTATGGCCATTCACCTATAAAACATGCACTTTTAAATCTGGCTGATTAGCCCTCTCTGCACCTACTATGCATGAGAAGACTTCCACATTTCACATCACTGAAGCTAACAGCCTAAGTGAAACATATCTCCCCTCCAGTATTCTGCCAGTGACTTTGTTACAGGGGTTATGTGTGTATGAGCTGTGGGGGCCTCATACTGTATGTAGGGAAGCTGTGGTGCCATCATGCTGTGTATAGGGGCTATGAGATATAATCCTGTATGTACGGGCTTCATAGGTATAGGTGGCTATGGGTCATCATAGTAGATATAAGTGCATGTGGGGTCATCACACTGTCTATAGGTAGCTGTAATTACCATCATACTTTGTGTGAGGGGATGTACTGTGAGGACATTGTAAGGGGTAATGTACAGTGGGGAATCATATTGTGTATAGTGGACTATAGGACATCATACTGTGTATAGGATGGCAATGTAAGCATTATTACCATGAATGGGGTGGTATGGATCATCATACTGTATATAGGGGGCTATGAGCAATCATACTATGAATAAAGGATATGGGCCATCTTACTGCGTGTAAGGAATAGTGGGGTCTCATACTGTGTATAGCAGGGTATAGGCCATTATACTGTGTATGGTGGGCTGTGGTGCATCATGCTGCATATGGGGGGCTATGGCACTGTGGAGATAGAGACAACGTGAGGGGAAATAGTGGAGATGGGACAGCATGCAGTAGGCAAAGTGTGGTAGTTGTAGTTCGTAATGGGGGTGGAGTGGAGATTGTAGCTCAAAAGGGGTGATTGTGTTATAGCTCGTAAGGGCAGTGGGCTTGAAGGTTGTAATTCATAAGGGCTGATGTTGTGGTGGTTATAGATCATAAGGGGTACTGGTGTGTTATTGTTCATATTTGTGGACGCTTGGAGGTAATATTGTATAGGAGAGGACAGTGGGGAGGCTATGTACCATAAGAGGGACAGTGTGGAAGTGATATTTTATGGTGGGAGCACAGTGAAGAGCAATTATAATTCAGGGGCACAGCATGGGCAGATATTTTTTATTCAGGAACATTATAACAACACTGTTATTTTTAAGGCCACAAAAGCATCCACAAAATATGATGTTTCTCCCACCATGCCTCAATGTTGGTGTGGTGTTCTTGGGGTTGTACTCATCCTTTTTCTTCCTCCCAACATGGTGAGTGGAGTTGATACCGAAAAGTTCTATTTTGCTCTCATCTGACCACATGACCTTCTCCCATGCTTCTTCTGGATCATCCAGATGGTCATTGGCGAACTTCAAACTGGCCTGGACATGTGTTGGTGTGAACAGGGAGACCTTGCATGCCCTGCAGGGTTTTAATTCATGACGGCGTAGTGTGTTACTAACGGTAATATTTGAGACTGTGCTTCCAGCTCTCTTCAGATCACTGACCACGTCCTCCCTTGTAGTTCTGGGCTGATTCCTGACCTTTCTCAGCATCATCCTTACCCAACGAGGCAAGATCTTGCATAGAGCCCCAGACCGAGGAAGATTGACAATCATCTTGTGTTTCTTCCATTTTCTAATAATTGTGCCAACAGTTGTTGCCTTCTCAACAAGCTGCTTGCCTATTGTCCAGTAGTCCATCCCAGCCTTGTGCAGGTCTACAATTTTGTCCCTGGTGTCCTTAGACAGCTGTTTGGCCTTGGCCAAGGTGGAGAGGCTGGAGTGTGATTGATTGAGTGTTTGGACAGGTGTCTTTTATAGTAACATAGTTTTTTAAGGTTGAAGGAAGACTAAGTCCATCTAGTTCAACCCATAGCCTAACTTGTTGATCCAGAGGAAGGCAAAAAAACCCATGTGGCAAACACTAAGCTCCACATTGGGGAAAAAAATTCCTTCCTGACTCCATACGACAATCAGACTAGTTCCCTGGATCAACGCCCTATCAAGGAATCTAGTATTTATAACCTGTAATATTATACTTTTCAAGAAAAGCATCCATGCCCTTCTTAAATTTTAACAGTGAATCACTCATTACAACATCATGCGACAGAGAGTTCCATAGTCTCACTGCTCTTACAGTAAAGAATCCCCGTCTGTGATTATGTTTAAACCTTCTTTCCTCCAGGCGAAGAAGATGCCCCCTTGTCCCCGTCTCAGGCCTCAGAGTAAAAAGATCAGTAGAAAGGTCTTTGTACTGTCCCCTCATATACTTGTAAATAGTAATAAGATCACCCCTAAGCCTTCTTTTTTCCACAGTAAATAACCCCAAGTGTAATAACCTGTCTTGGTATTGCAGACCCCCCAGTCCTCTAATAACCTTGGTCGCTCTTCTCTGCACCCGCTCTAGTTCAGCTATGTCTTTCTTATACACCGGAGACCAGAACTGTACACAGTATTCTAAGTGTGGTCGCACTAATGACTTGTATAGAGGTAAAATTATGTTCTCCTCATGAGCATCTATGCCTCTTTTAATGCATCCCATTATTTTATTTGCCTTTGCAGCAGCAGCCTGACACTGGCCACTAAACGTGAGCTTGTCGTCCACCAATACACCCAGGTCTTTTTCAGTTACAGTTTTGCCCAGTGTTTTACAATTAAGCATATAATTATACATTTTATTTCCTCTGCCCATGTGCATTACCTTACATTTATCCCCATTAAAGCTCATTTGCCATTTATCAGCCTAAGCTTCTAGTTTACATAGATCCTCCTGTAATATAAAATTGTCCTCCTCTGTATTGATTACCCTGCAGAGTTTAGTGTCACCTGCAAATATTGAAATATTACTCTGTATGCCCCCTACAAGGTCATTAATAAATATGTTAAAAAGAAGGGGGCCCAATACTGACCCCTGTGGTACCCCACTGTTAACTGAGACCCAGTCTGAGTGTTTTCCATTAATAACCACCCTTTGTTTCCTATCACTGAGACAATTCTTAACCCACATACATATATTTTCCCCTATCCCCATTGTTCTCATTTTATGTATCAACCTTTTGTGTGGAACCGTATCAAAAGCTTTTGAAAAGTCCATATACACAACATCCACTGCATTTCCTTGGTCCAGTCCAGAACTTGCCTCCTCATAAAAACTGATCAGATTAGTTTGACAGGAACGGTCCCTCGTAAACCCATGTTGATATTGGGTCATGAGGTTATTCTTCTTCAGATACTCTAGTATAGCATCTCTTAGGAAACCCTCCAGGATTTTACCCACAGTAGAGGTTAAGCTTACCGGCCTATAATTTCCAAGTTCAGTTTTTGTCCCCTTTTTGAATATTGGCACCATATTTGCTATACGCCAGTCCTGTGGTACAGACCCTATTATTATGGAATCTTTAAAGATTAAAAATAATGGTCTATCTATGACGTTACTTAATTCCTGCAGTACTCGCGGGTGTATCTTATCCAGGCCTGGGGATTTGTCAGCTTTAGTGATTTTTAGACGCCGCCGTACTTCCTGCTGGGTTAAGCAAGTGACATTTACTGGAGAATTTTTTTTATCACTAATCATGTTTTCTGTCTTGCGATTTTCTTGTGTAAATACGGTTGAAAAAAAATCATTTAGCATATTGGCTTTTTCCTCATCCTCATCCACCATTTCACCCAGACTATTTTTAAGGGGGCCAAGACTATCATTTTTTAGTTTTTTACTATTTATGTAGTTAAAGAATATTTTGGGGTTATTTTTACTTTCTCTGACAATGATTCTCTCTGCCTCAATCTTTGCTGCCTTGATTTGGTTTTTACATAATTTATTTAATTTTCTATATTTATTTAATGCCTCATCACTACCTACTTGCTTTAGTTCTCTAAATGCTTTCTTTTTGTCACTTATTGCGCCCCTTACAGCTCTATTTAGCCATAGTGGTTTCCTCCTATTCCTAGCATGTTTATTCCCATAGGGTATATATTGTACACAGGTCCTATTCAGGATGTTAATAAATGTCTCCCATTTGCTTTGTGTAGTTTTATGTCTCAGGATATCGTCCCAGTTTATTGCACTAAGATCATCTCTTAACCCCTTAAGCCCCGCGGGTGGTTTGCACGTTAATGACCGGGCCAATTTTTACAATTCTGACCACTGTCACTTTATGAGGTAATTACTCTCGAACGCTTCAACGGATCCCCCTGATTCTGAGACTGTTTTTTCGTGACATATTGTACTTCATGATTGTGGAAAAATTTCTTCGATATCACTTGCGTTTATTTGTGAAAAAAACGGAAATTTGGCGAAAATTTTGAAAATTTTGCAATTTTCAAAATTTGAATTTTTAAGCCCTGAAATCAGAGCGATATGTCACACAAAAGAGTTAATAAATAACATTTCCCACATGTCTACTTTACATCAGCACAATTTTGGAACCAAAATTTTTTTTTGTTAGGGAGCTATAAGGGTTAAAAGTTGACCAGCGATTTCTCATTTTTCCAACAAAATTTACAAAACCATTTTTTTAGGGACCACATCACATTTGAAGGCACTTTGAGAGGTCTTTATGACAGAAAATACCCAAAAGTGACACCATTCTAAAAACTGCACCCCTCAAGGTGCTCAAAACCACATTCAAGAACTTTATTAACCCTTCAGGTGCTTCACAGGAATTTTTTGAATGTGGAAGAAAAAAATGAACATTTAACTTTTTTCACAAAAATGTTAATTTAGACCCAATTTTTTTTATTTTCACAGGGGTAACAAGAAAAAATGGACCCCAAAATTTGTTGTGCAATTTCCCCTGGGCACGCAGATACCCAATATTTGGGGAAAAAATACTGTTTGGGCGCACGGCAGGGCTCGGAAGGGAAGGAGCGCTATTTGACTTTTTGATTGTAAAATTTGCTTGAATAATTAGCGGACGCCATGTTGTGTTTGGAGAGCCCATGTGTGCCCAAACTTTGGAGCTCCCCCACAAGTGACCCCATTTTGGAAACTAGACCCCCCAAGGCACCTTTCTAGATGCATAGTGAGCACTTGGAACCCCCAGGTGCTTCACAAATTGATTCGTAACAATGAAAAAGTGAAAAAAAAAAACACTTTTTCATTTTTATGAATCAATTTGTGAAGCACCTGAGTGTTCCAAGTGCTCACAATGCATCTAGATAGGTGCCTTGGGGGGTCTAGTTTCCAAAATGGGGTCACTTGTGGGGGAGCTCCAATGTTTGGGCACACAGCGGCTCTCCAAACGCAACATGGTGTCGCTAACAATTTGAGCCGATTTTCCGTTAAATTTGTTAGAGGACACCATGTTGCATTTAGAGAGTCCCTGTGTGCCCAAACATTGGAGCTCCCCCACAAGTGACCCCATTTTGGAAACTAGACCCCCCAAGGCACCTATGTAGATGCATAGTGAGCACTTGGAACCCCCAGGTGCTTCACAAATTGATTCGTAACAATGTAAAAGTGAAAAAAAAAACACTTTTTCATTTGTATGAATCAATTTGTGAAGCACCTGAGGGTTCCAAGTGCTCACTATGCATCTAGATAGGTGCCTTGGGTGGTCTAGTTTCCAAAATGGGGTCACTTGTGGGGGAGCTCCAATATTTGGGCACACAGCGGCTCTCTAAATGCAACATGGTGTCCGCTAACAAATTTAACGCAAAATTGGCTCAAATTGTTAGCGACACCATGTTGCGTTTGGAGAGCCGCTGTGTGCCCAAACATTGGAGCTCCCCCACAAGTGACCCCATTTTGGAAACTAGACCCCCCAAGGCACCTATCTAGATGCATAGTGAGCACTTGGAACCCCCAGGTGCTTCACAAATTGATTCGTAACAATGAAAAAGTGAAAAAAAAAACACTTTTTCATTTTTATGAATCAATTTGTGAAGCACCTGGGGGTTCCAACTGCTCACTATGCATCTAGATAGGTGCCTTGGGGGGTCTAGTTTCCAAAATGGGGTCACTTGTGGGAGAGCTCCAATGTTTGGGCACACAGGGACTCTCTAAATGCAACATGGTATCCGCTAACAAATTGAATGGAAAATCGGCTCAAATTGTTAGCGGACACCACATTGCGTTTGGAGAGCTTCTCTGTGCCCAAACTTTGGAGCTCCCCCACAAGTGACCCCATTTTGGAAACTAGACCCCCCAAGGCACCTTTCTAGATGCATAGTGAGCACTTGGAACCCCCAGGTGCTTCACAAATTGATTCGTAATAATGAAAAAGTGAAAAAAAAAACACTTTTTCATTTTTACGAATCAATTTGTGAAGCACCTAGGGGTTCCAAGTGCTCACTATGCATCTAGATAGGTGCCTTGGGGGGTCTAGTTTCCAAAATGGGGTCACTTGTGGAGGAGCTCCAATGTTTGGGCACACAGGGACTCTCCAAATGCAACATGATATCCGCTAACAATTTGAGCCGACAATTTGTTAGCGGATATCATGTTGCATTTGGAGAGTCCCTGTGTGCCCAAACATTGGAGCTCCCCCACAAGTGACCCCATTTTGGAAACTAGACCCCCCAAGGCACCTATCTAGATTCATAGTGAGCACTTGGAACCCCAGGTGCTTCACAAATTGATTCATAAAAATGAAAAAGTGTTTTTTTTTTCACTTTTTCATTTTTACGAATCAATTTGTGAAGCACCTGGGGGTTCCAAGTGCTCACTATGCATCTAGAAAGGTGCCTTGGGGGGTCTAGTTTCCAAAATGGGGTCACTTGTGGGGGAGCTCCAAAGTTTGGGCACAGAGGGGCTCTCCAAACGCAATGTGGTGTCCGCTAACAATTTGAGCCGATTTTCCATTCAATTTGTTAGCGGATACCATGTTGCATTTAGAGAGTCCCTGTGTGCCCAAACATTGGAGCTCCCCCACAAGTGACCCCATTTTGGAAACTAGACCCCCCAAGGCACCTATCTAGATTCATAGTGAGCACTTGGAACCCCAGGTGCTTCACAAATTGATTCATAAAAATGAAAAAGTGTTTTATTTTCACTTTTTCATTTTTACGAATCAATTTGTGAAGCACCTGGGGGTTCTAAGTGCTCACTATGCATCTAGATAGGTGCCTTGGGGGGTCTAGTTTCCAAAATGGGGTCACTTGTGGGGGAGCTCCAATGTTTGGACACACAGGGGCTCTCCAAACGCAACATGGCGTCCGCTAACAATTTGAGCCGATTTTCCATTCAATTTGTTAGCGGACACCATGTCGCGTTTGGAGAGCCCGTGATGTGCCTAAACAGTGGAGCTCCCCCACAAGTGTCCCCATTTTGGAAACTATACCCCTCAAAGATTTTATTAAGGTGTATAGTGAACATTTTGAACCCAGAGGTTCGGCACATTATTTGTTTACATTAGGTCATCATATTGAATAAGTTTTCATTATTCTTGAGCGCAAGTGCTCGCTACTTGAGTTTGCATCGGGTACTCAGGTATGCACCATGTACAGCGTGTGCTCGAGTGACATGCTCGAGTCCCTGCTCCGCATGTTTCACGGTTATTAGACACCCAAAAAAAAACATGCGGGGATCGCTCGTGCATGGCAGGCAATCCCCGTAAAGTTTTTTGGCCGCGAAGCATATGGGGCAGAGACTCGAGCATGTCACTCAAATACCCACGATACTAAATGCATACCAGAGCACCCGATGCAAACTCAAGTAGCGAGCACTTGCTCTCAACACTAGTCGCCATATCGTCATCTTTTTTTCTTACTTTTGAAAAAAATCCCAACCCCAGCCCTAACCCTAGCACAACCCTAGCCCCAGCACAACCCTAGCCCCAGCACAACCCTAGCCCCAGCACAACCCTAGCCCCAGCACAACCCTAGCCCCAAACCCAGCCCTAACCCTAGCCCAATCCTAACTCAAGAGTTTATTTTTGACGCCGTTCCTTGTGCGGTATAAGTGATTAGACGACTTTATTCTTCGGGTCGGTGTGATTACAGCAATGCCAGAATCATATGGGGTTTTTATGACTGACAGCTGTCACACACTAAAAGACGCATTTTTTGTAAAATCTAGTTTTTGCATCGCCATATTTTGAGAGCTATAATTTTTCCAGATTTTGGCAGACAGTCATGTGACGGCTCGTTTTTTGCGGGATGAGTTGACGTTGTTATTGGTGCCATTTTCAGGCACGTGACATTTTTTGATCGCTTTCTATTCCGATTTTTGGGAGGCAGAATAAACAAAAACCAACAATTCAGGAATTGTTTTTTTTTTTTTTTTTTATTCTGTTCCGCGTGTGGTAAAATTGATGAGGCAGCTTTACTCTTCGGGTCAGTACGTTTACAGCGGTACCACATGTGTATCATTTTTCTATGTTTTGGCGCTTATACACAATAAAAGCTATTTTATAGAAAAAAATATTTTTTAGTATCGCTTTATTCTGAGAGCTATAACTTTTTTATTTTTCGGCTGATGGAGCTATATGGCGGCTTGTTTTTTGCGGGACGAGATGACGTTTTCAGCGGTATCATTTTTATTTATATACGTCTTTTTGATCGCGTGTTATTCCACTTTTTGTTTGGCGGTATGGTGATAAAGCATTGTTTTTTGCTTGGTTTTTTTTTTTTTTTTTTTACCGTGTTCACTGAAGGGGTTAACTAGTGGGACAGTTTTATAGGTCAGGTTGTTCCGGACGCGGCGATACCAAATATGTGTACTTTTATTGTTTTTTTTTTATTTTTTTTATAATAATATTTATTGATGGGTACATTATATTTTTATTTTTGGTGTATTATTTTTTTTATTTTTTTATAATATTTTTGCACATTTTTTTTTTTTTTTTTCCCACTTTCACACAGTTTATACACTTTATTACTTTTTCCCACTCTGGGACTTTCACTTTTCTTTTTCTGATCGCCTGCATGGCACAGGAATGGAGCACCATCCCTATGCCATGAAGGCTGTCAGAAGTGCACAGTGTGAAGATTGCTTGGAGATGCACTGCGCATGTCCAAGCAATCTTCCTGCTCTCTGGTGACCCGGATGTTGTCATGACGACATCGGGTCGTCATGGCAACACCCGGGAAGCCTTTGCAGACTGCGCTGGAAGCCGGAAGAGGAGGTGAGTATCGCCGATCACCTCCCCTTGCCCCCGCAATGCCGCGATCGACTTCGATCGCAGCATCGCGGGGGTTAATGTGCTGTGAGCGGTGCGTGACCGCTCCCTGCACATAGTACCGGGTGTCAGCTGTGACAATCAGCTGACACCCGGCGGCGATCGCGCCCGCACAGCCTGTGTGCGGGCGCGATCGCGATGACGTACTAATACGGGTCTGGCTCTTAAGTCCCAGGGCACAGACGCGTATTAGTACGTCAGATGTTATTAAGGGGTTAACCGTTGGAAATTTGCCTTCCTGAAGTTTAGTGTCCTTGTAACCCCTCTACTACACATCTTATTAAAGGTTACATGAAAACGTATTATTTTGTAATCACTATTACCCAAGTGACCCCCAACTCGTATATTTGATATGCGGTCTGGCCTATTGGTTAATATTAGGTCTAGCAGTGCCCCCCTTCTTGTTGGGTCCTGAACCAGTTGTGAAAGGTAATTGTCTCTCATAGTAGTCAAAAACCTATTTCCTTTGCTTGAACTACATGTTTCTGTCCCCCAATGTATTTCAGGGTAGTTGAAGTCTCCCATAATAATGACTTCTCCTTGAGTCGCTGCTTCATCTATTTGCTTTACGAGGATATTCTCCGCTTCTTCCATTATTTTTGGAGACTTATAACAAACTCCTATCAGTAATTTATTATTTTTTCCCCCTCCCCTTATCTCCACCCACAGGGACTCTACATTTTCATTAAATTCACATATATCCTCCCGCAAGATAGGTTTTAAGGATGATTTTACATATAAACACACCCCCCCCCTCGCTTGTTTGTACGGTCATTTCTGAATAGACTATAGCCCTGTAAATTAACTGCCCAGTCATGGCTCTCGCCCAGCCACGTCTCAGATATCCCTACCATGTCATAATTATTTTCCAACAAAATTAATTCTAATTCCTCCATTTTGTTGGTGAGGCTTCTGGCATTAGTGTACATGCATTTTATGTATCTCTCTGTACCTCTATTCCTTCTTACTTTATTGACTGCTCTAACCCCACCCCCAATTTCTTTATTTGTGCCCAGGTCACTATCTGCACTATCTTCCCCACCTATAAAATGAATACCCTCCCCCCCAATCCCTAGTTTAAACACTCCTCCAACCTTCTAGCCATTTTCTCCCCCAGCACAGCTGCACCCTCCCCATTAAGGTGCAGCCGGTCCCTAGCGTAGAGTCTGTAGCCAACTGAGAAGTCGGCCCAGTTCTCCAGGAACCCAAATCCCTCCTTCCTACACCAGTTCTTGAGCCACTTATTTATCTCCCTAGTCTCCCGTTGCCTCTCTGGCGTGGCACGTGGTACCGGTAGTATTTCAGAGAATACCACCTTGGAGGTCCTTGCTTTCAGCTTGCAGCCTAATTCCCTGAAATCATCTGTAAGGACCTTCCACCTACCTCTAACTTTGTCATTTGTGCCAATGTGCACCAGCCCCTCCCAGTAATCTGTCAACCCGATCAGCGATGTGCCGGACTCGAGCGCCAGGTAGGCAGCACACTGTTCGACAATCCCTGTGTTTGTGACAGATTGCCCTATCTGTTCCTCTAATAATTGAGTCCCCCACTACCAGCTCCTGCCTGGCCTGCCCTACTCTCCTATTTCCCTCTTTACTGGAGCTGACACTCCTCCGGCTTTCAGGGGACATGCTTTTCTGCAGTAGTGCTACCCCTGTACCATCACTCCCCTCATCTGCCAACTTTGCAAACTTATTGGGGTGTGCCAGATCAGGACTAGCCTCCCTGGCACTCTTCCCTCTACCACCCCTTCTAACTGTCACCCAACTAGCGACCTCACTGTCCTGCAGCTCCCGACTACCACCCTCCCCCACATCTACCCCAGTGAGCTGCTGCTCAGTGAGCAGCAGACTCCTTTCCATGTTGTCAATGGATCTCAGTGTTGCTGACGCACCCCTGGGCCTTCGTCGCGCGGCATCGCGCGCACGGGAGCTTACCCGGAGCCGGATCTGTTGAGGGTTGTAGTCTCGTGGCGGTGACCCGGTCCGTGCTCAGGGAGTCAAACTGAGCGGCGATGTATTAGCGGTAGATGTTGGACGACTACGCCACCCGTTGAATGCAGCGAAGGAGCTGCCGCTGCAGGGCAGACCGCTGAGGCCGGTGGTAGGATTGTGCAGCGTGATAGTATCACCCCCAACGGGAGGGTTATGGCCTCAGGGCAGCCGACGTGGAGGATGGGGTAGCAGGAATCACTCAGAGACGATGCGGTGTAATTCAGGGTCTTTACTGGTGATAAAGATAGACCCTCCCGGAGTACTGGCTAGCGATCGGGGCCTGGTCAGTCCTTGAGCAGATGGGATCTCCCCTGGCCAGGCGGAGTTGTAGGCATCCCAAACTGACTGTACTCTTCTGGCTACCTTGCTAGAGGCGGGTATAAGTAGCCCACGTCCCTGAGTGTACCGTGTGGTGCTCACCTGTATGGCCGGTGACTCGGGGCCTTCTAGTGGCGTCCGCTCCACGACGGCGGTGCTGGTCCCACGCGTGTGACCGTGCCTTCGGGTTTCTTGGCCAGAGGACCTGAAATCCCCTGCCGGGCGGTTTCTGCTGCTGGGTAAAGATTAGTCCCCACAGCCTCGGACTCCGGGTCCGGTGATAGCTTCTCAGTCAGGGCGAGCTCTGCAGCTGCCAGCCCCTGACTCCTTATAGCACTGCTCCCACAGAGCTCCTGATGTTCTTTTCCTAGATCTGCTTCTCTTCTCTGTCTCTACTTCTTCTCTACTCTCTAACCCTGCCTCAGCCCTAGGTTTATATAGGGGAAGTTCTTCCCCTCCCAGGACTGGGCAGGAGGTGTGGCATGCACAGGATCCCTGACCAAGAGACCTCCCACCGGCTCTCAGACATAACATTGCTGTTACTGTGGAAACCAGACCCCTGGGGTGCCACATTCCCCCCTAGTGAAATTTAGTACTCCGGGACTAAACATATTTTTAGAAAAACATAACAAGGTATAAACAATAATAATACAATAAGAAAAACACATAAAGATGGTTACGGCGTGTCCGCAACCGGGTGCAGTCTTTGAAGAAAACAAAGGTGTCCATTTCACCAAAACAGGGAGACGTAACCAGGTAGGGGTCTGTCCTGCCCCGAGTCCTTAACAGTCTTTTAGTCCATTCCTGGGTTACGCTCCAACCAATTGTACAAGGATTCCCGGTAAATCCACCAAGGACTCCTAAAAATAACTAGAAACACATAATTATTTACAAGTAACAGACAGGTGACCACAAATAAAACAATTTAAACACTTCAAATCCTCCAACGTGCAGGTAACTGGCCTCTAGTGGCCCTAGTGGACCTACGGAGTTGACTGTCTGGCCCTGAACTACAGGGTGTAGGAGCTGTCAAGGGTAAACTGGGCAGCTGTCTACGGGCTCTTTGGCTCACTAGGGGTACGGCAGGCTCACTATGAGCAGAGGGTTGATCCTCCTGTTCTGCTTGTGTGGAGTCTGCTGCCTCCTGGACCGGCTGCTCTTCCAGCTCTACCTGTTGCTCCGTAGGCACTTGGGATGCTGGTTGGAGGAACGTGAGGACGGGTACCACAACTGCACCATTGACTTGAGTCCAGGATCGAGGGAAGTCTCCGAGCACAGTACTAACCATATCTTCCCTTTCCTCTACGGGTCGAGGGTCTTCTTGCTCTCCTTCTGGGTTCCGTAGCTGTTCGGGACACTTCTTCAGGTGATCCCGGGATACAATGGCTGTGGTTTCCCCTCCGTCTTTACTGATGGTACAAACCTTTGGGTTGTCGTGGCTTGAGGGCAGTACGGTGTACGGGTCCTTCTCCCACTGGTCGTCCAACTTGTGGAGCCGTCTCTTCCTCTTCAAGACCTGCTCTCCGGGTACCAGGGGAACAGCGGGAGCATACTGGTTGTAATTTTTCTCTTGTCTTTCCCTATCGAGACAGAGACTTCGCTCCACGCTCTCCTGTACTTTCCGGTACTGCTGCTGCCTCTCTGTGTCCCAGTCTGCTTCCGGTGAAGTGTCCTCGGGTGTCAGGACTCCCATCTCCAGGTCAACAGGTAGCTTACCAGGCCTTGCCCTCATTAGGTAAGCCGGGGTACAGTTGGTGGAACCTACAGGGATGTAGTTATATAGGTCCACCAGGTCGGGCAGCTTCTCAGGCCACAGACTGCGTTCTTCCAGGGGCAACGTTTTCAGAAGATCCATTACCACCTGGTTCATTTTCTCACAAAGTCCATTAGTTTGCGGATGATAGGGTGTCGTCCTTATCTTCCGGCAGCCATACAGATTGCAGAATTCCTGGAAGACCTCCGCTTCAAAGGCAGGTCCCTGGTCCGTCAGCACTTGGTCCGGGTACCCGTGTGGACGGCAGAAGTGCTGCTGGAAGGCTCTAGCTGCTGTTTGAGCTGTTAAGTCCTTAACGGGGACGACAACCAAGAACCGGGAGTAATGATCCACAATGGTTAACGCGTAGACGTAGCCACTTCTGCTTGGGGTCAGTTTTACATGATCCAAGGCTACCAGATCCAACGGTTGCTTGGTGACAATGGACCGAAGGGGGGTCTTCTGGCTGGCACGGTCCTTCCTTCTTAGGTTGCACGGGCCACAGTCTCTGCACCACCTCTCGATGGTTCCCCTCATGCCTACCCAATGGAACCGCCCGCGCAGCAGGAACTCCAGCTTCTTCCATCCGAAGTGTCCAGCCCCGTCGTGGTATGCCTCCATCACCATGGCTGCGTCTCTTCGTGGCACCACTACTTGCCAGATTAGTTCATGCGTCCGGGAGTTAACCATTCTGCGGCACAACTTCCCCTTGTAAAGGAACAGTCGACTCTTCTCAGCCCACAGTTGTTTGGCTTCCTCCGGAGCATCTGGGTCAAGGCGGGCATCTGGCTGAGTGAGCATCTCCTTCACCAGTCGGACGGCAGGGTCACTGTCTTGCGTTTCCTCCCAGTTGTAGTGAGGCAAGGGGTTAAACGTAGCGGCTTGCTTACTCCTTACCCGATGGGAATACTGGATAGTCCCATGACGGTGGAACGCGGGGAGTTCGACTTCTTCCAATCCCTCTGGATCTTCTCCTACGTCCGGTAGGTTTGGCATCCTGGACAGGGCGTCCGCATTGGTATTGGAGCGTCCTGCCCGGTATTTGATTGTGAACTCGTAGTTGGACAGACGGGCCATCCATCTCTGCTCTAGGGCACCGAGTCTTGCCGTGTCCAGGTGTGTCAACGGGTTGTTATCCGTGTACACGGTGAACCGGGAAGAAGCGAGGTAGTGCTTAAAGCGTTCGGTGACTGCCCACACCACTGCCAGGAACTCTAGCTTAAATGAGCTGTAATTCTCAGGGTTTCTTTCGGTGGGTCGCAGTTTTCGACTGGCGTAAGCGATTACTCGTTCTTTCCCCTGCTGGATCTGGGACAGTACGGCTCCTAGCCCGATGTTACTTGCGTCGGTGTAGAGGATAAAGGGCTGGCTGTAATCAGGGTACGCCAGGATTTCATCCCCCGTGAGGGCCATCTTCAGCTGGCGGAAGGACTCTTCTTCTAACTTCTCCCATTTGAAGGGCGGCTTCTGGTTCTTGGCCTTCCGGGACTGGCCTATCAGGAGGTCCTGCATAGGAGCTGCCTTTTTGGTGAAACCGGGGATGAATCTGCGGTAATAGCCTACCAACCCGAGGAACTGCCGCACTTCCTTTACACTGGAGGGACTTGGCCATTCCTTAATTGCGGTGATCTTATCAGGGTCGGGAGCCACTCCGTCAGCGCTCACCACGTGTCCCAGGTACTGCACCTTTGGTTTTAGGAGGTGACACTTGGAGGGTTTTACCTTTAGGCCGTAGTTTGCCAGAGCTTCGAACACTTCCGCCAGGTGTTTCAGGTGGTCCTCATAAGTCTTGGAATATACGATGACATCGTCCAGGTACAACAGGACCGTCTCGAAGTTTCTGTGGCCCAGACAGCACTCCATTAATCGTTGAAAGGTTCCTGGTGCGTTACAGAGTCCGAACGGCATGCAGGTAAACTCGCTAAGTCCCATCGGGGTGGTGAATGCGGTCTTCTCCCGGTCCGCCTCTGCTACAGGAACCTGCCAGTACCCGCTAGTGAGATCCAAGGTAGAGAAGAAGTTAGCAGATCTTAAAGCAGCCAAAGACTCCTCTATCCTTGGTAAGGGGTACGCATCCTTGTGTGTGATACGGTTGATTTTCCGGTAATCTACACACATCCTCATGGTGTTGTCTTTCTTTTTGACTAAGACTAGTGGAGCTGCCCAGGGGCTACAGCTATCCCTGATCACCCCAGCCTCCTTCATGTCCCTAAGCATCCCCTTTTCGTGTTGGTAGTGTGCAGGGGGTACGGGTCGATACCTCTTTTTTATGGGAAGATGGTCTCCCGTGGGGATGTGGTGTTCTACCCCCTTGACTCGCCCGAAGTCTAACGGGTGTTTACTAAACACTCTCTCGTACTCTTGAACCACCCGATAGACTCCCTGTCTCTGGTGTGAGGGAGTGGAGTCAGTACCCAAATGTAGTTGCTGACACCAGTCCTCCATTGTTTCCTTAGAGCCGTTACTTTCCTCCGGGGAAGATGGAGGCAAGGGTTCTACGGACTGTATGGAATTTTGATTGATGGTATACAATTTGGCTAGCGTGGCTTACCGGGGCAGGTACACTTCCCTCTTCCCGATATTTATTATGCGAACGGGCACCCTCCCATGGCGTACATTGACCACCCCCCGTGCTGTCAAAATGGTGGGCCTACTGTCTGAGTAAACTGGTTCTACCATTGCCTGGTAATCTCTACCTCTCAGACCAATAGCTGCCCGGCACCAAATCATCATTTCACTTTTTGGGGGCATGGCAATAGGAAAAGGGTCACACATTCTTACGCTACCAATCTCACCACCGGAGAGTTCTATCTGTTGCCGTCGCATCAGTGCCCGGATCTCTTTCTGGAGCACTCGCTGCTGGCCGGAGCTGGCGTTCTTGGCAGCCTGCTGTAAAAGGAAAATCACCTCTGCAAGACAATTTTCAAATACATTAGTTCCTAGAGTTATCTTTGGGTGACTCTCGCGCTTGTCAATGTCTACAATGATCAGTCCCTGTGCCGCCAATTCGACTCTACCGATTTTAATGGTCACCTCTTTAAATCCAATCTGTGGCACGGGCTGACCATTGCTGGCGATGATACTCAAGTCGTCGTCAGGGTAGCGGGTGATATCCGAGTCATTCCAGTACTGCTTGAAGAGCACGTACGGGATAGTGGTAACCTGTGACCCGGTGTCCAGTAGGGCACTCATGGGGATGCCATCCAGTACCACGGGCAAGACTGGACGTCCTCCCACATATTTGTCGCGCCAGTTCGATGGGCCTGATGATCTTTTTCCTGGGGTTTGGCCCTCTACCCCAGGTTGTGCCAGTTTAAAGGACAGTACCTTGCCATATGTCCGGGTTGATTGCAGCGGCGGCAGATGGGTTGTCCGTCCTCGTTGTATCGGTCGCTGGGTCTTCCTCTGGCCGGTGGGGTCCTCCTTGGTCGACGCCACGGGATGTCCCCCGGTCCGGATGCCAGCTGGATCTTCCCTGGAGTGGAAACCTGTAAAGACTGCACAGTTCGGGTTAGCGCGGCAACGCTTTTAGCTAGCTCTTGGACCTGATGGTGCAGGTCTGGAGCCGGGTCATTGTTCAAAGCCTGCGCATCAGCTCCCACAGGCCCTGCCGACAAGGGTGCCGCCTCCTGGTGGTAAGTGGTAGTGGGGCGTCTGTGGGTCACAACGCCACCTGGTGCCGGTTCTCGGAGCACCCGGATGGCTCTGTCCTTGAACTGTGCAAATCCCAGATGAGGGTCCTGTAAGGCCATTGCCCGCAACTGGGTTCGGTGGGCATTGCAATATAAACCCTCTATAAATTGTTCAGTCAACAGCCTGTCCTCGTCTCCCACGCCGTCAGGGTCGGCCTGCTTAATGGCTCTCAGGGCCTCTTGTAGGTTCAGGGCATAGTCCCTTATACTCTCGTGTGCTCGCTGCTTGCACCCGTAGAATACAAGCTTGATCTCGGCTGAGGTGCGGGTATCAAAGGTGTCCCTCAGCCGGGTTAGTATCCCTGCAACAGTCCTTCCCCCAGGTGGCCAGGACTTTACCTCCCTTTGGGCTGCCCCGGTTAATTGGGCCACCAGGATGCTCACTTTTTGCTCTTCTGTGAGGGGATACACCTGGAAGAGGCTATCCAGCTTTTCTCTAAAGTCATGCAGGGTATGTGACTCCCCTGAGTACTGGGGTAGCCAGGCCGCTTCCGGGATATAGGGCATGGTGAAAGGCATGACTGCAGCAGCGGTGGCGCTGGCGGGGGTTGAGGCAGTGAAGCTCTCCTCCGTATCCGACATCTTCCTCCCCCCTAGTGGACCGTGGCCTACCTTGCGATGATCCTCTTCCGTAGGCCGCGGCTCCGCAGTGGATCGTCAGGGTTGAGGACCTTCCGTCGCGCTCCTGTGACGTCGGCGTCTGCTGGGCTCCTTCCAGGACCTTACGCAACGTCCGGACGTGAGGCGGGGCTTCAGTTCTCGCGCGCTTTCGGAGTCCACGCCCCTCTTCTTCCCGCGCGGCGTCTTCAAGATGGCGTCCAACGGCGGGAAAACTCCACGGATGGCGGGAAGAAGGCAGAAGATGGCGCCGGATGGCGGGAAAACTTCGCGGATGGCGGGAAGAAGACAGAAGATGGCGCCAGATGGCGGGAATCTTCACCACTGGTAAGTTTGAACAGTCTTTTTCAGGCACGCAGTACCCGGTGGTTGCGGGCACGAGATCCTGCCGACTACGCCAAAAGTTGACGCACCCCTGGGCCTTCGTCGCGCGGCATCGCGCGCACGGGAGCTTACCCGGAGCCGGATCTGTTGAGGGTTGTAGTCTCGTGGCGGTGACCCGGTCCGTGCTCAGGGAGTCAAACTGAGCGGCGATGTATTAGCGGTAGATGTTGGACGACTACGCCACCCGTTGAATGCAGCGAAGGAGCTGCCGCTGCAGGGCAGACCGCTGAGGCCGGTGGTAGGATTGTGCAGCGTGATAGTATCACCCCCAACGGGAGGGGTATGGCCTCAGGGCAGCCGGCGTGGATGATGGGGGTAGCAGGAATCACTCAGAGACGATGCGGTGTAATTCAGGGTCTTTACTGGTGATAAAGATAGACCCTCCCGGAGTACTGGCTAGCGATCGGGGCCTGGTCAGTCCTTGAGCAGATGGGATCTCCCCTGGCCAGGCGGAGTTGTAGGCCTCCCAAACTGACTGTACTCTTCTGGCTACCTTGCTAGAGGCGGGTATAAGTAGCCCACGTCCCTGAGTGTACCGTGTGGTGCTCACCCGTATGGCCGGTGACTCGGGGCCTTCTAGTGGCGTCCGCTCCACGACGGCGGTGCTGGTCCCACGCGTGTGACCGTGCCTTCGGGTTTCTTGGCCAGAGGACCTGAAATCCCCTGCCGGGCGGTTTCTGCTGCTGGGTAAAGATTAGTCCCCACAGCCTCGGACTCCGGGTCCGGTGATAGCTTCTCAGTCAGGGCGAGCTCTGCAGCTGCCAGCCCCTGACTCCTTATAGCACTGCTCCCACAGAGCTCCTGATGTTCTTTTCCTAGATCTGCTTCTCTTCTCTGTCTCTACTTCTTCTCTACTCTCTAACCCTGCCTCAGCCCTAGGTTTATATAGGGGAAGTTCTTCCCCTCCCAGGACTGGGCAGGAGGTGTGGCATGCACAGGATCCCTGACCAAGAGACCTCCCACCGGCTCTCAGACATAACATTGCTGTTAATGTGGAAACCAGACCCCTGGGGTGCCACATTGCCAGCTGCTCATTTAGATCCAGTATCTGGGCTTCCAAACGCACAACGTGCACACATCTCGCACAGCAGTAAGCAACCTCGACCGGCTGTTCAAGGAATACTTACATGTGGCAAGATGTACACTGGATAGCATTGTCAATAATGGAGCTCATTTCCTAATGGGGATTGCACTAGACAGAATGTTAAGTAAAAAGTAAAGTAAAGAAATTAATGAAATACAGTCAGCAATTCAGTCCAAAGTCCTCCCTTCCAAACTCCCTGAATACAAAGTCACTGAAAAACAAGTCACACACTTACTTTCGTTCGCACTTATGCTCCGGACACACGCAGCTCGTTCACACTCGCAAACTAAGAGATTTAAAGAGGTTTTTTTTTTTCCCTTTTCCATCAATGCACCCTTCACCTCAATGCACTTCCAAAGGACTGAATGCCCAACCAGCTGCCCCTTATAAACCCTTAATTATGACCCCTTCCCCATAATTAACCCCTTGTGAGTAAAGCTACACCTCAGGATTTTAGCGCAATGTAGTTAACCCTTAAATACACAGGTAGTAAACTAAGAAACTAAAACTGTAGTGAGAAAATAGGTTTTAAAAAGCCCAATAAATCTAAACAGGTAGAAAAGCACTCAGCAGGTCACAATGCAGCACTCACCGCATTTCACACAGGTATTTTCTGCAGGATTCCCAATACCTCTTCACTGAAAAACAAGTCACACACTTACTTTCGTTCGCACTTACGCTCCGGACACACGCAGCTCGTTCACACTCGCAAACTAAGAGATTTAAAGAGTTTTTTTTTTTTTTTTTTCTCTTTTCCAGCAATGCACCCTTCACCTCAATGCACTTCCAAAGGCAAGTAACGAGTACAAACAGGTGCAATTAATACAGGTAATGAGTGCAGAGTAGGAGGGCTTCTTAAAGAAAAACTAACAGGTCTATCAGAGTCAGAATTCTTGCTGGTTGGTTGGTGATGAAATACGGATTTCATGTAATAAAATGCAATTTAATTATGTAAAAATCATAAAATGTGATTTTCTGTTTTTTATTTTTAGATTCTGTCTCTCACAGTTGAAATGTACCTATGATAAAAATTACAGACCTCTCCATTCTTTGTAGGTGGGAAAACTTGCAAAATCGGAAGTACTTATTTTCCCCACTGTTTATCTGCAGGTAAATAACGCTTTCCGGTGTGACAGGTACCCTTTAAGGACATATTAGAAGTTGTAGGTTCATGTGATTAAGACCCATTAGAGGTTGAAACGCGTCAACTTTAAACTGTTACCTCCTTCTGAAATGCATAAGGAATTTTTAATGAAGATTATATGAAGGATTCCCATTATTTTATGCAAATCCAGCAGTTTCTTCACTTTCAAGATTCATGTGATACCAATGTATATTGTGGGTGCTGACTACAGCCATTTTAAAGAACCGAAGCTTGGGTACACATTGACTTCTATTGGGTTCGGGGTCAAGTTCGGATGTCGAACTGAACTTTGAACTACAGTTCGGCCGAACCTGTTGAACCCAAACATCCACGGGTCCGCTCATCCCTACTCATGATCCCAATTCACTGATGACTACCAATATCAGAAGTTTTACCACTCTGGAGGTATTAAGTAATTTGTTAACTAGACAGAATCTTAATTTTAAAATGGACTTTTTTTAGGCCATGTTCAGGCGTGTCCCACTAATGATTTTGGTTTACAAATATTGATGTAAAATACTGACCAAATACTGAACGTGTGAACATGGCCTAATAGAAATATGGATTCCACAGCAATATGTAGACTTTAATGCAGTTTTTAGGCCCCATGCACACGTTGAGTATGTGGTGAGTTTTTAATCTCAGTATTTATAAGCTGAAACCAGGAGTGGGTAAAAAATACAGAAGTGGTGATGTGTTTCTATTATACTTTTCCTCTGATTGTTCCACTCCTGGTTTTGGCTTACAAATACTGATGTAATACTGACCCAATACTGAATGTGTGAACGTGGCCTAACAGTTTTAGTGCTGTAAGTTTTTTTAAAGCTAGATTTACCAATAGTGAACTGGGCCAGGAATATTTCCCACTGACACATTCATGGTGAAATCTTCTGTACATCCCACCCTCCCCCATAACCCACTTCCTGCAGTCAGAAACTTTTATAAATTCTCTGCGTTTCTTCATCATTCATTACCCAAGACTCCAGCAAACATGTCCAGCTCTACTCTCCTATATCCTCTTCTTTTATCATCTTTACTATGTAAGTCTTACATGTATCACCTCTGATTGTCCAGGCAGCATGTTCTGTGTCCTACATTTACAGGACTTATTTTAGTTTTATTGATACCAGATTGTACATTGGATATTTATTACATTTGAAGATGTTTCTACTATAATCATTTTCTACATTTTTCTTTCAGACTGTACTTTGGGACAGACGGTGACCCAGTCGCCCCTGAATGTATTAATCGGTGAAGGAATGGAGGTCCCATTGAGTTGTAGCTACGATCAGACAGCTAATGCTATGTTTTGGTACATTCAGAAGCCCGGACATGCTATTAAGCTTTTACTCACTGGTTTTAATAAAGACTCAGATCTGGAAGAAGAATACAGCGGTCGCATGTTTTATTCCTTCGATAAGACAAACAAAAGGTTCCCTCTGAATATCACCAAGATAAGGATGTCTGACACCGGGACCTATTACTGTGTGTTCAGTGCCACATTGTGCTAAGTGCATGAGCAGGATGCACCATAACCTGCGGTGTCTGACACCTGACAACCTGCTAGGCTAGATACATACTTACCTTCTAGACTTAGTGGTGTGACAGGCCGTGATGACCACTGGATAGTCAGTTATTTGAAACCCTTCCTATGATAGCAAAATGGGATAACTTGTCTGGCTTTTGATAACCAAGAAACTCACATTCCATGTCACTACTGCCGGAGGCATCTAGTTACATCAGGGCTAGTGGATAACGCGCCTGACAAGTTCCATGCAGATCACGCCATCAGCTCCCTTCTCACTGAGCCACGTGATGACTAGAAGTTGTCCATGTAGAATAGTTTAAAATAATAACATAAAGTATACTTATCTTGTTCCAGCAGTGACCAACGTGTGAGTGATTGGATGCAAAAGATTTCTTGTCTGTCTGTACAGAACAGAGCGTACAATGACCAACAGGGACCAGAACAGCAATGGAAGAGGGATACAGTTAAAGGGAACCTGTCATGTAAAATAAAGCTATTAACCTTCAGATATGGTGTCAATCTGCAGATTAATAGTGTTCTGACACTGTGCAGCGCTGGCATTGAGAGCTCCGCTGCCTGGAGGAAATTAACTTTATTCCCCACAGCAGCATTCAGCTTCCAGTTGTAGGGGCATGGCTTCATTCAATACTCAATGTATAAAGAGCGGCAGCTCAAATGACGTCCCCAGCACTGACTGACAGCCGGTCCTAATGCTGATTCTGCTGTCAGTGTCAGGTACGCAGTTACAGCAACTGCTCTCTATCCAAATCTGTGTCCTTCAGGATGAAGCCATGCTACCAAGCTGCTGTCCTGATGAGTCTCTCTGATTTTCTTTGCATCATGATAGAAATCCCTTTTTATATATATCCATCTGTGGCTCAGGTCATCATTCACAGGTCAGGGGGGAAGGTGCGGGGCTCATCTCTCATTGTTTGAGCATTTAATCAATTTGCATAGTGTGTATCCCCCTGCTATGTTAATGAACAAACTAGCTGGATGAGTACAATATTTAATTAGCATAGTAACAAACATCATTGTTCCCCAACCCTGAGTCGCTGACCTCCATACAATAAGTTGCAGTAAATATCAACTCAATTATTAACATTCAGCTTTATACAAATACTAGTCAGTCCTTCTTGACCCACAAAAGAAAAACACATAAATTCAAAAGTCAACACAAATATAATAGTATATTTCTCCTGGCTTAAGAAATCTAGACATCTGGATAATTAAGATTAGAAGCTGTGTCGACACAAGTGCAATTCATTTTTTTTTACGGATAGCACACTTACCTCTGATAGTGTATGGGCCTGTTCACATGTCAAATTTTTTTCTCAGACCAAGTGCAAAATCACAGAGATATATCTTATATTGATCAAAGTGTTGGATCAAAATTGACAATACAAGTCTACAGATCAGTGAAAAAATCCGACACTAATCGAGTGCCACTGACTAATAGGAGAATGTGGAGAAACTTTCTTTTATTTTCTCATCAGTGAAAAAACCTTATAAAGCTCTGACTAAACACTGATGAAAGGCTGATGATCCATTCAGTCTATTTTTCTCATATGTAACAAAAACCTGATGTCTGAATGAGGCCTAAGAGTGAGCACACGTGACTGTAGCACTCTAGCACAGGCTAAATGACTACTAGTGAGTGGTGAGCTGTTTTATCACAAATTGTTCTCCTTTTTTGCAAAACCTGCTGATAGAAGCAGAATCTTGCTGTCAATGCAATAACCAGTTTTTTTTCTCAATCTCATTTTTTCACCCGGTTTTTTAAAACCCATAACTTTTTATTTTACCATCAGTATAGCCACATGATAACATTTGTGGGGCAGGTTGTAGTTTTTAAGGCCATTGTGTAAATATATTGTGCCACTGCCAGTCTACTTAAATATTGGATAGTTAATAAATATGCCCCCATGTTTTTAACATATTTATATATATTTCCCCCCCCCATGATGATTTGGCATCTGCGCAGAATCACTGCCTGGAGACATCTCATCGGAAGAGCAGCACATGCGCAGTTCGATAGGCCGCCTCTCGCTAGCGATCTGATGAGACTACCCTAGGCAAAGATTCGGTGCCTGTGCAGAATCTTGTGCAAGAGAACATATACGTAAAAGTAACCTGTCCGACTAAAGCCTGATTGTGAGTGGGGAAATAAGACAGGCATGAGAGCTGGAAGTGCACTTACAATTAAAACTTCAGAAATGGATAGCTCTACAATTCCCAAATTAAATTCTGTAAGAAAGATATGTCTTTTTTATTTTAATAAGAATTAAAGGGCCTTTACAAACCTGCTTTTAGTTAGGAGTCTAATTTGCTAGAAATGAACTTTATTCTTCCAGGCAGATTCATAGAGGTGTAGCCATTTCTCAAGATGTAGTTAATGGCGGCTGTAACCATGCTCAGGCACTGATTGACAGCCGACTCAGCACTGATACACTGCAGGGTCAGCTGTCAGTCAGTGCCTGGGTGTAGTTACAGCCGCCACTCACTTTCTACTGAGTGGTGACTGGCACTGCTCCGGCCGCGCCTCTATGACTGCAATCTGGAGACTGCTGAGAGGAATAAAGTTCATTTCCTCCCGGTAGCCGTTCTTTTAGAGCGCCATATCTGTAGGTTAAAAGCATTTAGGGGCATGACAGGTTCTCTTTAGCATTTTTTGGATATTGCCAATCCATCTTTCTTTCCATTTGCAGTTTGCAGTCATGCACAGTTCCCGATTCCCACCACAAGATGGAAGCAACAACCCCTTTCTCAAGACACTCGTCATTATTATCCATTTTATTATGGTACTGCACAGAACTTAAACACTCACGTCTAGCACCTCTAGCAGTTGGTCCGCACACCCAGTAGGCACTAAACCTCCTACTTACAGTGGATATAAAAATTCCACACACCCTTGTTAAAAAGCCTAGTTCTTTTAATGTAAAGAAATCATACTGAGAAGAATAATTTAAGAACTTTATCCACCTTTAATGTGACCCATAATCTGACGTACAATTCAATTAAAAAACAAACTGAAATCTTTTTGGGAGGTAAAAATAAGAAAAAATAAATAAAATGATGTTGTGTCACACATATGCACACCCTTAAACTAATAATTTTTTGGAACATTCTTTGAATTTATGACAGGATTCTGTCTTTTTTGGCAGGAGTCTATCAGCATATCTAAAATAGGCAGATTGCGAAGGCATCTCCTCTGTACAGCGCCCTCTTCAGGTCAACCCACAGATTTTCAATTGCATTAATGTCTGAACTCCGGATGGGACATTCCAAGGCTATGACCTTCTTCTGGCGAAGCCATTCTTTTTTTGATTTGGATGTATGCTTAGGGTCGTTGTTGTACTGAAGTGTGAAATTCCTCTTCATCTTTAGCATTTTAGCAGAGGCCTGAAGGTTTTGTTGCAAAATTTACTGATATTTAGAACTGTTCATAATTCCCTCCAATTTTACTAAAGCTCTGGTTCCAGCTGTTGAAAATTAGACCCAAAGCATAATGCTGCCTCCATCATGCTTTACTGAGGATGTTGTGTTCTTTTGGTGATGTGCAGTGTTGGCTTTGCACTAAAAATACCTTTTTGAATTATGGTTAACCAGTTCAATGTTGGTTTCATCAGACCTTAACACAGTTTCCCACATGCTTTTGGCAGACTTTATGTAGATTTTGGCAAAACAAAGCCGGGCTTGGATTTTTTTCTTTGTAAGAAAAGGCTCCCATTTTGCTAGCATACTCCATAGGCCAGACATATGAAGAATACAGGAGTTTGTTGTCACAACCAGCACTTGTCAGAAATTCCTGCAGCTCCTTTAATGTTCCTGTAGGCCTCTTGGTAGCCTCCTGCCTTTTATTACATTTTTGAGGAATAACCAGTTCTATGTAACGTCATTATTGTGCCAAATATAAGCCATTTCTTAATTACCATCTTCACAGTGTTCGATGGTGTTATAGCAGAAGATGGAGTCCCTCAAGTTTAAAGGCCCCATCTATGCTATATAAGTCTCACAGTTATTTTAGGTGAAGATAACAGCAAGCTGAAATGTTCCTTCTTGTATCAATAGCGTGTCCTTGCTAAGAAGATAACATGTACTCCTTGGCCAGATGTTTCTTCTTGTAGCAATAATGTGTTCTTGCAAGAAGATAAAATGGCCTTGCTAACCAGATACGTCTAATTAAATATTTTAAAGCATACAGAAACTAGCTTTTTTCACTTGTTCAGCTAAACTGTATAATCGAACCATATATGGCAAATCCGTTTCCTGCCTTCAGGGTGTATATTAGCCCTGTGTTTTGTAATAAAGTTTAGAGTATGTTTAGACACAAACATCCTGTCCTGTGTCTTCTTCTCTCCGATATCGTAATCCAAAGGATAGA
This sequence comes from Phyllobates terribilis, assembly GCF_046119375.1. NCBI lineage: Eukaryota > Metazoa > Chordata > Amphibia > Anura > Dendrobatidae > Phyllobates > Phyllobates terribilis. The sequence goes on along the minus strand of NW_027362761.1, from coordinate 243,986,342 downwards.
AGACCAAGAATGCAGTGACGACAGCTGGCGCCTCGAACAGGGACCTTGAGTTAATCTACCCAGGGGTGCTCGACCGATCCGAGACGTGGGACGAGTAAAGCTCTCTGTTGGTGATATATACAGCGCTGAGGTAAGAATAACTGTTATATTCTACCTAATTATATCACTGCATAGAAGAGACTCCCTCACCCCCGAGCGGTCGACTCCCCAGGTAATTCAACAGATTGTTGTCTGGCTCAGGTCCCTTTGAACCAGTAGAATCCCCTCAGATCAGTCCTGCCTTCTATCCTTTGGAGAATTTAAGAATGAAAGTATGGATCCAATGATTGTGTTGTGGATGTGTCCTGGGATTGATGTTTTTGGTCTGTTTTTCTGGCTGGCGTATAAGTCCTAGAGAGGCTAGTAGTGGAATGGTTCAGAAACCTTTGTGGCCCATTGTCTAAGTGACCATTGTCTAAGTGACTGAGGAGTCTCTTCTAGGTGAGGAGAACCAAAAAAATGGGGAACCAAAATGCCAAGGAAGGCATTATAGCCAAAGACTTAGTAGTATGCAGAGAAGGGAAACAGGCACTGATTGGAATTGACAAAATATTGTGTAAAGCGGGAATGAATGAGAATGGAGAGATGAATGGAGAGAAATGGAAATCCTTCTTTAACTCCTATCATGAATGGCTGAAAGATAAGGGTCTGTTAGGGACAGTAGATGTATGGATGAATGCATGCGCTTATTTTGAAGGAAAGATTGAAAAATTAGGAGACGGACGTTACAGACTGACAAAAACCGGAATGACAGATTTTCCTCCCTGTCCGCCCCCGACGTCACCCCCACCCCAGAATTCCCAGGAACCTAAATGTTGGGTTTGCCCCAGATGTGGACAGCAGAACCCCTTGACAGTAGACATCTGTGTGGCATGTGGAGGACCGAGACCCCACCCAGCTAGACAATTCCCAATGAGGACGGTCGTTGTGCCAGGAGCACCAGGAGCAGCAGCAGCAGCAGCAGCAGCAGCAGGGGGGGATGCAGTGGTTCCAGGTCAGGAAGCTCGCACAATGTTAATGTATAGACCATGGAGTGCTTCAGAGCAGTTGGCACTGATCTCCCAGCTGCCAGATCCATCCCAGTCCCCTATGGGTTTCGCTAGAATGATCACCACCATACAGGATACGTACAATGCCACTAGAATAGATCTGCAGGGGGTAATTAAGGGAAAATTGGCAGATGAAGCCCGCTATGATAGGTTGATAGATGAGACAAAAAAACAGTATGCCAATAGGACCGGACCCGTAGATGCAGAATCTAATGATGCAGCAGCTGGAGTCCTATTCGCAGCAGCGTTGGTAAAAGCATGTCAAGACAGGCAAGCAGAAAAGCAAGTTACACTAGAAGATAGAGTGCAAGGGAAGGAGGAAGATCCTAAGGATTATTTCTATGCACTAAAGAAAACCTGGTCAGAAATGGGGTTCAACCCTGGGAATAAGACTAGTGAGAGGGTATTAGCAAGTGCTTTCATGAATGGACTAAAGAAAGAGATTGCAGAGAAGGTAAAAGCAAGTAGACCGGACTGGAGATCAGTGAAGGCAGAAGATTTAGCTAGAATAGCTCAGGGGGCACAGCATGACATAGCGCAGGCAAAAGGAGCTGCCAGAATACATATAGTAGAGACGACCCCCAGAAACAACAGAGGCAGAGGACGGATTGAAGGAGGAGGACAGAAACTGGGTTACGGATGTAAAAAGCCAGGACATTTTAGAAAGAACTGTAGGACCAACCCGTATCCAAATGCTCAGAGTACGGGTCCTCCAGCCGACCAAACAACGCCCCCATAGGATGAGGGTAGCTTGCACATGAACCCCCTCATCTCCTTACCCCCAACTCCCAGTTGTATAGTGCAGGTGAACCTACCAGGGGGACATGAAATCGATTTCCAAGTAGATACGGGGGCCGACAATTCAGTAATTACGCAAGGTGATTGGCCATATACTGACACTGATTTTTCACATCATGTCATTGCCACCCCCTTCAATTCCCCGTCTGTCCTGCTCCCTGTCACTAAGAGAATTCCCCTGCAAATTCAAGGAGCTACTGTACATAGCCAGCTCATGGTATCGCCCCAAGGCCAATGTAACCTTTTGGGAAATGATGTGTTGTCCCAATTACAAGCACATATTGAGTATCATCCCGATGGCACTGTCACCATGACCCCAGGTTTAAAACCAAGTACCCTTTGCAAAATTATGTCACTAGATCTTGCCAGCATAGAAGAGACAAATGAGTTTCCCCGATATTAGAGCATGCTGTGCCAAATGATTTTTGGGCCTCAGACAAAACAGATGTTGGTAGGTTAAGAGTTCAACCAGTAATGGTGAAATTAAAACCAGGAGCAATCTTACCTCAACAGAAGCAGTATCCCCTTAGCTCGGCTCAGGAGAATGCCATAGCCCAGCAAGTCCAAAAATTACTACAGAGAGGAGTCCTAGTCAAAACCCAGTCCCCTTGCAACACTCCCCTGTTCCCAGTAAAGAAAAAGAGCGTGCCAGGACAACCAGCCGCATATAGAATGGTCCATGACCTCCGGTTGGTTAACAAAGCCACAGAACTTCTAACACCAGTTGTGCCCAACCCGCATACTCTCCTGTCACAGATACCTTCTAACTCTCTTTGCTTTTCAGTGGTCGATTTGGCAAATGCATTTTTCAGTGTACCATTACATCCTGACTGCCAGTACCTGTTTGCTTTCACATTCCAGGGTAGTCAATATACATGGACAGTGTTGCCACAGGGTGCCCAGAATTCACCCACAATGTACACTGCAAGTCTGCAGGAAATACTGGAGGGATGGTCTGAACCACATATCGTTGTTTTGCAATATGTCGATGACCTGCTCATTTGTGCCCCCTCCAGGAAACAATGTCATAGTGCAACTATATCGCTTATGTTGTTTCTCTATCGCGCTGGCTGCAAGGCATCGAAAGATAAGCTTCAGTTTTGTAAATCTTCAGTCACCTTTTTGGGACATTGCATTACACCAGGAGCTCGTCATTTAACAAATGCACGCAAACAAGCAGCACAGGCATTCACCGTCCCCATTAATGTTGCAGCTCTCAGAACTTTTCTTGGACTTGTTTCCTATTGCAGACAGTGGATTCATGCCGTCTCTGTTTTAATGCAGCCCCTCTATGACTGTCTTACTCCAACACCTTTTGTACTAACATCAGAGGCAATAGACTGTTTTTTTTCTCTCAAGAACCGTATTTTGGCCGCTCCAGCTTTGGGTACCCCTAATTATGAGCTCCCATTTACTCTGTACCTTCATGAGCAAGCTGGACATGCAGCAGGAGTTTTAACTCAAACACACGGTGATAATCAGAGACCTGTTGCCTATTTTAGTGGCAGATTAGACGCGGTAGCCAGAGGTGCACCATCCTGCGTACGTGCTCTGCATGCTGTTGGACTATTACTCCATAAATCCGCAGACATTGTTCTTGACCACTCGCTCACCGTTCTAACACCTCATGATGTCTACACTATATTGAACCAAGTGCAACCCGCTCACCTCTCAGCAGCACGTCATCTCAGGTTACAATGTGCACTGTTAATGCCTCCCAATGTTTCTTTACAGAGGTGTACTACCCTGAATCCAGCAACTTTGTTACCTCTCTCGGATCTAAAGGAGGAGTCAGGTACTGTGCTTTTAAAGGAAGATCCAAGAGAGGAAGTTCCTCATGACTGTGTACAAATGATGGCACAAGAAACGGCAGGTTTACCTACTGTATTTGAACATGAATTACAAAATGCAGATTTTGAATTTTTTGTAGATGGATCCCGTCATCAGGATGATTAAGGTACCTTCCATACTGGATATGCAGTTGTCTCCCTCAATGCAGTAACCAAGGAAGAACCAATGCTCCCACACCAATCGGCTAAAGAAGCCGAACTTAGGGCCCTAACCGAGGCCTGTAAACTAGCGGAAGGTAGTATTGTTAACATTTACACAGATTCTAGGTACGCATTCGGTATATCACATGATTTTGGTCCAATATGGAAGTCAAGAGGTTTCCTGACGGCAGCAGGACACCCCATTAAGAATGCTGATGCGGTCCAGCAGTTAATTGATGCGCTACAACTACCCAAACAAGTAGCTGTCATAAAGGTAAGAGCACATACCAGACGCACCGACCAGGTAAGCAGAGGAAACGCGATGGCAGATGCAGCGGCAAAAACAGCAGCCTGTAAGCAGCAACAAGGGTCCACAGTACGTCAGTTAAGTGCCCCTAAAAACCCCTTTGTGTCGGAGGACATCTTATCCCAAATGCAGGCTCAGGCTCAAAAGGAGGAGGTTGATAAGTGGTTAAAGGAAGGTGCATGCCTGAATGAAGCAAATGGGGTATGGGGGAAAGGGACACGACGATGCCTTCCAAGGGCACTGTACCCAGCAGCTGCCCAGTTACTACATGGGCCGACACACCAATCTAAAACGGGTGTGATGAGTGTGATGCAGAAACATTGGGTGGCACCAGGATTCTCCACCTGTATTGAAAACCTGGTACAAGGGTGCATGATATGTGCTACACATAATCAGGGTAGAGTAGTTAAAACACCACCCAAACACACCCCCCGGCCCCTCTATCCATTCCAGAGACTGCAAATTGATTATATTCAGCTGCCAAAGTCAGGATCATGGGAATATGTGCTGGTCTGTATTGATTTGTTCTCAGGATGGCCAGAGGCTTTCCCGATTGCCAAAGCCACGGCTGCGGCAACCGCAAAGAAACTGCTTGCGGAGGTGGTCTGCAGGTATGGGGTACCAGAGGTAATTGAGAGTGACAGAGGTACACACTTCACAGGTGAAATAATGAATGAAGTCATGTCAGCTCTAGGAATTCAACAAGCATTCCACACCCCATATCACCCACAAAGTAGTGGTAAAGTGGAAAGACTGAATGGGACATTGAAATTAAAAATTCAGAAAGCCATGGCTGAGACAGGAAAACCATGGCCGGACTGTTTACCGCTTGCTCTGTTTTCAGTAAGATACACGCCCAATAGAAAGACTGGACTCTCTCCATATGAGATATTGTTTGGCAACGTACCCAGCCTAGGGTGTTTCTATCCGCAAGCATTAGAAATGAACAACCATGTGCTAAGTTCCTATGTGAGGGCTTTACACAAAAAGATTAAGCAAGTACATGATAATGTCTTCAGTTCTCTTGCAGATCCAGATCAAGACTCTAGCAGCCATACGCTGCAACCTGGAGACTGGGTGGTTATAAAAAGACACGTGAGGAAAAGCCTAGATCCACGGTTTGACGGACCCTTTCAAGTTCTGCTGACCACAAGTATAGCCGTTAAGCTAGAGCGAAAAGAGACCTGGATCCACGCATCCCATTGCAAAAAGATACTAGGAGAACCAGCGGACAAAGAATGATGACATTGTTTATACTTACCTGCATACTTGTGACCACAGGTGCATGGACTAGGTTAGGCACCATGGATGGAGACGACAATAGATTCATTAGACACCATCTTGCTCTAATCGATGGACTAAAGGAGCAAAACCAGACCATTGCTAATTGTTGGATATGTACACATGCCCCTGTGACATCCACTAGCATACCCTTTCTCGCTGTTCCGGTCTCATGGGAAGAGATAAACTTTTGGGTGAACTGTTCAGATACTTGGGCCAATAATTCCACACAGAGATTCCTTTCAAAATCCCGCTAATTGGTTTAAAGGTATTGGTGGGTGGTTGGCTGGTATAGTACAAGCTATTTTACAGGTTTTGCTAATGTGTCTTGCGGTTTATTTGGTTTTTAAGCTTTTTCTAATGTGTATTCAGCGTTGTACTAAAAGAAAACATAGAGATTCGTATTGATAAATGAAGGAACAAAAGGATGGAATGTTATAGCAGAAGATGGAGTCCCTCAAGTTTAAAGGCCCCATCTATGCTATATAAGTCTCACAGTTATTTTAGGTGAAAATAACAGCAAGCTGAAATGTTCCTTCTTGTATCAATAGCGTGTCCTTGCTAAGAAGATAACATGTACTCCCTGGCCAGATGTTTCTTCTTGTAGCAATAATGTGTTCTTGCAAGAAGATAAAATGGCCTTGCTAACCAGATACGTCTAATTAAATATTTTAAAGCATACAGAAACTAGCTTTTTTCGCTTGTTCAGCTAAACTGTATAATCGAACCATATATGGCAAATCCGTTTCCTGCCTTCAGGGTGTATATTAGCCCTGTGTTTTGTAATAAAGTTTAGAGTATGTTTAGACACAAATATCCTGTCCTGTGTCTTCTTCTCTCCGATATCGTAATCCAAAGGATAGAAGACCAAGAATGCAGTGACGACAATGGTATATCTAATGCCTTGGAATTTTTTTGTACCCTTTTCCTGACTGATAACTTTCATCAATAAGATCCCTTTGCTGTGTTGTAAGTTGTTTATGGACCATGGCTTATGCTGAAAAACGAAACTAAGAAAATGTCAGGAACATTTTCCATATACCATTTCATCATGGGGGGATGGTTTGCCAATTCACCTGACAGGACCTTATATCGTCATAGCACTGTTCATGTGACCGGCACAATGTCCAATGAGTAAGATAGAGGCGGCGCATGCTCGCCCCACCTCCTGCGTCACAGACCCATCCCCACTGGCATCAGGCATAGCGAACATGCGTGGGAGCGTGGATGTGTCGCCATGGCTCCCAGATCTGCGCACCACGTCACTGTGACACTGTGGAGAGAGAGAAATATGCTAAAGCAGGGGGCACCACCAAAACCTAATCGGGATCTAACCTAATACATACCAAATATGCAGAAGAAAAACAAGAAAAAAGAAGTATGCATATGAAAGGGATCACCGAGATAAGAACAAATGATTTTTATTAAACATGTAACACACCAAGACATAAAACTTTTTAAAGACATTTTAAAGGGAACCTGTCGGCAGGATTTTGCTAAGTAAACTACAGGCAGTGTCATGTTGGGGTTGCTGCACTGATCAATATGATACCTGAGGTGTAGAAATCAGTCTTGTGTAATCAGTGTTTGCAGTTTTGAGTTAATGATATGCCCCGGCTCCAGGGTGGGACTGTAGGCAGAGTCTTATCTTGGTGCTCTAGGCCAGAACAGCAAGAAAAGATCTGCCCACAGGCCGCCCAGAAGCACAAGTATATTCCTCATCATAGAGACAGCCAGACACAGAGAGACAGAGAGAGCGACAGATAGGGTTGGGCCTGTGGGCAGGTCTTATCTTAAGAACCATAAGGTACATACCAAAATCAACCAAATACGGCTGAAAATGGAAACTTTCAAGAACCAACTGTATGGAATAATATACAAAATAAATGGGAGCAATATTCAGGAACTGCCAATAAATAATCCCTCATTAGCCCTTGCTCAAAAAATACACTTGAATAAATATATTGTAACAAGGATGGTTAGAAGCATCTAATACAAAATCTAATACGAGCTGAGCAATAATTGCTAGTAAGAAAAAGTACAAAGTGCAAGGACAATGTACCCACACATCACATATGTGACTGACAACCAATTAAGGTAATCCATGTAAAACTAGGGCATTTTAAAGGTATATACCGTAATTAGAAGTCCATAGATAGCCACCCCCAGAGAATCAAAGCATAAAGTGGATCAAGAAAGAAGAGGAGTGTAGTGCGCAGACACTGATCAAACGAATACCGGAAGGCACCCAGTGAACGAAAGTGCGCACGTGTAGATCTAGCGCCAACCGGAATTCACTAAGGCATGGGAAAACAACAGTGATTATGAGCAAGTGACGTCCACAGGGAGTTAGTGAGTAGGCGCCAAACAAGCGACAGATATACATGTGCAGACCAAGTGCCCACGCGCCTCCGCCGAAGATAATAAATACCAGGAGAATGCCCATGGGAGCGCACATGCGCATATATTGCCCAAACAACAATGAGAGGTAATGGTTACTTAGGGACACTGGACCCAATACAAAATGCTAGCAGACACGGGAGAGCGCGAATGCAAAGGAACAAAGAATCACATCATATACCTGAAAAAGAAAACACAGCAAGTCAAGGATATACAGTTCACACAAGGCTATATGACATGAGGTACAAAGTAATATACTGGATAATAGACTAATATATATCCATGTTAGTCAGAAAGGACAAAGAATTTGAAACATAGTATGAATATGCTCGCAAGGTTTACGGTATTCGCTCAAAAACAGTCAAACCATAAATCAGTTTGATCAAACTGGACATCTTCTTATCAAAAATTAAATAACAAATTGTGCAATTATGCAAATAAACAAAAATGTAAATATAAAAAAATAAAAAACATAAATATGAAAAGCCAAAATACAAGAATACAAGAATATGTATACACGGGAAGACCAGACAAATCCCAAAGGGTAGCAGCAACAATAAACCAGAGTGCCAATCATTGCAATCCCACATATACAACCCCTGGCAAATATTATGGAATCACCGGGCTCGGAGGATGTTCATTCAGTTGTTTAATGTTGTTGAAATAAAGCAGATCACAGACATGGCACAAAACTAAAGTCATTTAAAATGGCAACTTTAGGGCTTTAAGAAACACTAAAATAAACCAAGATTAAAATTGTGGTACTCAGTAAGGGTAATTTTTTTCAGACCATGCAGAGGGAAAAAATGATGGAATCACTAAATTCTGAGGAAAAAATTATGGAATCACCCTGTAAATTTTCATTTCCAAAACTAACACCTGCATCAAATTAGATCTGCTCGTTAGTCTGCATCTAAAAAGGAGTGATCACACCTTGGAGAGCTGTTGCACCAAGTGGACTGACATGAATCATGGCTCCAACACGAGAGATGTCAATTGAAACAAAGGAGAGGATTATCAAACTTTTAAAAGAAGGTAAATCATCACGCAATGTTGCAAAAGATGTTGGTTGTTCACTGTCAGCTGTGTCTAAAATCTGGACCAAATACAAACAACATGGGAAGGTTGTTAAAGGCAAACATACTGGTAGACCAAGGAAGACATCAAAGCATCAAGACCGGAAACTTAAAGCAATCTGTCTCCAAAACAGGTAATGCACAACAAAACAAATGAGAAATGAATGGGAGGAAACTGGAGTCAATGTCTGTGACCGAACTGTAAGAAACCGCCTAAAGGAAATGGGATTTACATACAGAAAAGCTAAACATAAGCCATCATTGACCCCTAAAGAGAAAAAAACAAGGTTACAATGGGCTAAGGAAAAGCAATCGTGGACTGTGGATGACTGGATGAAAGTCATATTCAGTGATGAATTGCGAATCTGCATTGGGCAAGGTGATGATGCTGGAACTTTTGTTTGGTGCCATTCCAATGAGATTTATAAAGATGACTGCATGAAGAGAACATGCAAATTTCCACATTCATTGATGATAAGGGTCTGCATGTCAGGTAAAGGCACTGGGGAGATGGCTGTCATTACATCTTCAATAAATGCCCAAGTTTACATTGATATTTTGGACAGTTTTCTTATCCCATCAATTGAAAGGATGTTTGGGAATGATGACATAATTTTTCAAGATGATAATGCATCCTGACGTAGAGCAAAAACTGTGAAAACATTCCTTGAAAGAAGACACATAAGGTCAATGTCATGGCCTGCAAATAGTCCGGATCTCAATCCAATTGAAAATCTTTGGTGGAAGTTGAAGAAAATGGTCCATGACAAGGCTCCAACCTGCAAAGCTGATCTGGCAACAGCAATCAGAGAAAGTTGGAGCCAGATTGATGAAAAGTACTGTTTGTCACTCATTAAGTCCATGCCTCAGAGACTGCAAGCCAGAGGTGGTGCAATAAAATACTAGTGATGTATTGGAGTGTTCTTTTGTCTGTTTGTTTTCCATGATTCCATATTTTTTTCCTCAGAATTGAGTGATTCCATAATTTTTTCCCTCTGCTTGGTCTGAAAAAAATTACCCTTACTGAGTACCACATTTTTAATCTTCATTCCTTTTAGTGTTTCTTAAAGCCCTAAAGTTGCCATTTCAAATGACGTTAGTTTTGTGCCATGTCTGTGATCTGCTTTTTTTCAACAACATTAAACAACTGAATGAACATTCTCCGAGCCCGGTGATTCCATAGTTTTTACCAGGGGTTGTATGTCAAAAGTAATATGAAGATGATCAAATCCTGTTTAAAGAACTGATCATAAAAAGGGATATATTATCCAAAGTGCATAAGAGGACACCATTGGTCCGTAAAGTGTGAGTTGAATCTAGTGAACGAACATCATACAGGTAAGAAGGGGCTTCAAAAACACTCCAAAGCCAAGGGTAATGATACTTGATTGCAGTCCAAAACTTAAGCACATCCATTAAGAAAACTGTGAAAATGCATTGAGAGTAAATAAACACAAAGAACACAACAACAAAAGAGATTAGAGTTACTACAGCTGTTTATAAAAAACGGTAAGTAGAAGCTCTTCATTAAGACCATTCGGTTTTGTTATATTTGAAGCACTTTAGACTCCAACTTCTTTCTCCTTTATATAAATGTTATTTAATGGAGTTGCTTTCAGGGTCAGTTAGGACATTTATTTGCCCTTACATGATAACATTATCATGTATTTTTCATTCCTTGTGGATTTTGGTTTAATAAAATATATATACTTTAGGGTTGACATGGACTTTTATTATTTTTTTGAGCAGGGGCTAAGAACTAACAGGCAGTTAGTTGCTAACCTCCCGGACTGTTCCAGCCACTGTTTCTGCAACTTCCGTTGACGTCACGTCGACAGATCAGATCTTCCTCTTCCATTCTGCTCTGTTGATGTCATCTCTGCTGGTGTCATGCTAATTGACAACCAGCTCCTCACATCCTAACTGCAGGGAGCAGGCTGTCAGACAACATGTCTGCAGCACCGCCCCATCTGCAGAAAGAAAACAGAAGAGGGAGAGCTGCTCTGTTGATGAGAGGTGCAGTGAAGCATGGGGAATTGCTACCTGCCTGTTAGTCCTTAGCTCCATACACAAAAATAATAAAAGTTCTGGATAACTCCTTTAATCATGGAAGCAGAGATATATGCACCCTACTTGGCCACGTCTCTAAAATAAACCTTTAGTTATATCCTGTTTTGTCAGTCCATATTTTCTGAGCCTGTGATACACATAGCATTCATATATCTCTGCTCCCAGTGCACAGTTTAACACTCTGGAGGTACAATGCAACATATTCATTAAGTAGTCTTATTTTAATTATTGAAGTCGAATATAAGGAGAACGCCAAACTAGGAATACACTGAGCTTTGTTCTTGTTTCCTCGGTATCCCAAGTCACTGATCACCATTCACCACCAATATCAGAAGTTTTACCACTCTGGAGGTACAATGTCATTTATTAACTAGACTGAATCCTAATTTATTAAATGGACTTTTTATTATAGAAATATGGATTCCGCAGCAATATATAGACTTTAATGCAGTTTTTACAGTTTTAGTATTTTTTTTTTAAAGCCAGAATTAAGACTAGTAAACTGGGCCAGGAATATTTCCCACTGACACATTCATGGTAAAATCTTCTGTACATCCCACCCTCCCCCATAACCCACTTCCTGCAGTCAGAAACTTTTATAAATTCTCTGCATTTCTTCATCATTCATTACCCAAGACTCCAGCAAACATGTCCAGCTCTACTCTCCTATATCCTCTTCTTTTATCATCTTTACTATGTAAGTCTTACATGTATCACCTCTGATTGTCCAGGCAGCATGTTCTGTGTCCTACATTTACAGGACTTATTTCAGTTTTATTGATATCAGATTGTACATTGGATATTTATTACATTTGAAGATGTTTCTACTATAATCATTTTCTACATTTTTCTTTCAGACTGTACTTTGGGACAGACGGTGACCCAGTCGCCCCTGAATGTGCTAATCGGTGAAGGAATGGAGGTCCCATTGAGTTGTAGCTACGATCAGACAGCTAATGCTATGTATTGGTACATTCAGAAGCCCGGGCTTGCTATTAAGCTTTTATTCACTGGTTTTAATAAAGACTCAGATCTGGAAGAAGAATACAGGGGTCGTATGTTTCATTTCTTCGATAAGACAAACAAAAGGTTCCCTCTGAATATCACCAAGATAAGGATGTCTGACACCGGGACCTATTACTGTGTGTTCAGTGACACATTGTGCTAAGTGCATGAGCAGGATGCACAATAACCTGCGGTGTCTGACACCTGACAACCTTCTAGGCTAGATACATACTTACCTTCTAGACTTAGTGGTGTGACAGGCCGTGATGACCACTGGATAGTCAGTTATTTGAAGCCCTTCCTATGATAGCAAAATGGGATAACTTGTCTGGCTTTTGATAACCAAGAAACTCACATTCCATGTCACTACTGCCGGAGGCATCTAGTTACATCAGGGCTAGTGGATAACGCGCCTGACAAGTTCCATGCAGATCATGCCGTCAGCTCCCTTCACACTGAGCCAGGTGATGACTAGAAGTTGTCCACGTAGAATAGTTTAAAATAATAACATAAAGTATACTTATCTTGTTCCAGCAGTGACCAACGTGTGAGTGATTGGATGCAAAAGATTTCTTGTCTGTCTGTACAGAACAGAGCGTACAATGACCAACAGGGACCAGAACAGCAATGGAAGAGGGATACAGTTAAAGGGAACCTGTCATGTAAAATAAAGCTATTAACCTTCAGATATGGTGTCAATCTGCAGATTAATAGTGTTCTGACACTGTGCGGCGCTGGCATTGAGAGCCCCGCTGCCTGGAGGAAATTAACTTTATTCCCCACGGCAGCATTCAGCTTCCAGTTGTAGGGGCATGGCTTCATTCAATACTCAATGTATAAAGAGCGGCAGCTCAAATGACGTCCCCAGCACTGACTGACAGCCTGTCCTAATGCTGATTCTGCTGTCAGTGTCAGGGACGCAGTTACAGCAACTGCTCTCTATTCAAATCTGTGTCCCTCAGGATGAAGCCATGCTACCAAGCTGCTGTCCTGATGAGTCTCTCTGATTTTCTTTGCATCATGATAGAAATCCCTTTTTATATATATCCATCTGTGGCTCAGGTCATCATTCACAGGTCAGGGGGGAAGGTGCGGGGCTCATCTCTCATTGAGCATTTAATCAATTTGCATAGTTTGTATCCCCCTGCTATGTTAATGAACAAACTAGCTGGATGAGTACAATATTTAATTAGCATAGTAACAAACATCATTGTTCCCCAACCCTGAGTCGCTGTCCTCCATACAATAAGTTGCAGTAAATATCAACTCAATTATTAACATTCAGCTTTATACAAATACTAGTCAGTCCTTCTTGACCCACAAAAGAAAAACACATAAATTCAAAAGTCAACACAAATATAATAGTATATTTCTCCTGGCTTAAGAAATCTAGACATCTGGATAATTAAGATTAGAAGCTGTGTCGACACAAGTGCAATTCATTTTTTTTTACGGATAGCACACTTACCTATGATAGTGTATGGGGCTGTTCACATGTCTAATTTTTTTCTCAGACCAAGTGCAAAATCACAGAGATATATCTTATATTGATCAAAGTGTTGGATCAAAATTGACAATACAAGTCTACAGATCAGTGAAAAAATCTGACACTAATCGAGTGCCACTGACTAATAGGAGAACGTGGAGAAACGTTCTTTTATTTTCTCATCAGTGAAAAAACCTTATAAAGCTCTGACTAAACACTGATGAAAGGCTGATGATCCATTCAGTCTATTTTTCTCATATGTAACAAAAACCTGATGTCTGAATGAGGCCTAAGAGTGAGCACAAGTGACTGCAGCACTCTAGCACAGGCTAAATTACTACTAGTGAGTGGTGAGCTGTTTTATCACAAATTTTTCTCCTTTTTTGCAAAACCTGCTGATAGAAGCAGAATCTTGCTGTCAATGCAATAACCAGTTTTTTTTCTCAATCTCATTTTTTCACCCGTTTTTTTAAAACCCATAACTTTTTATTTTACCATCAGTATAGCCACATGATGGCATTTGTGGGGCAGGTTGTAGTTTTTAAGGCCATTGTGTAAATATATTGTGCCACTGCCAGTCTACTTAAATATTGGATAGTTAACCCCTTTCCAACCCTTTCCGTATTAGTACGCACATTTGCGTACCCCCGGTTCAGCGAGGGCTGCTGCGCTGAGCCCTCACTGAACCGAGCACATGTCAGCTGATTCTTACAGCTGACATGTGCCCGCAACAGCCGCGGGTGGAATCGCGATCCACCCGCGGCTGTTAACATGTTAAATGCCGCTGTCAATCTCCGACAGCGGCATTTAACGCGCGCTTCCGGGTTGCGCGTCATAAGCCCCGCCCATCGGCGACCCAGTCACGTGATCGCGGGTCACCGATGGGTGGGCATGACAACCCAGGGTCTGCAGCAGACGCATGTGGTTGTCATGATCTCGTCGCTATGAGCGCCACCTAGTGGTCGGCGCTCATAGCTCAGGACCATTTCTGCTATATGCAGGGGATCTGCTGGTCCCCTGTATGTAGCAGAGACGATCAGACAACTGCTGCTTCTAGTCTCCTATGGAGATTATAGAAGCATGCAAAAAGTGAAAAAATAATGTTTTTAAAAATAAAAAAAAATAAAAAAAATATAAAAGTTTAAATCACCCCCCTTTCGCCCCATTCAAAATAAAATCTAAAAAAAAAAAACCACATACACATATTTGGTATCGCCGCGTTCAGAATCGCCCCATCTATCAATATAAAAAAAGAATTATCCGATCGGTAAACGGTGTAACGAGAAAAAAATTCTAAACGCCCGAATTACGTTTTTTGGTCTCCGCAAAATTGCAATAAAATGCAATAACGGGCGATCAAAACATTGGATCTACCCCAAAATGTTATCAATAAAAACATCAGCCCAGCGCGCAAAAAATAAGCCCTCACCCAGCCCCGGATCACGAAAAATGGAGACACTACAGGTCTCGGAAAATGGCGCTATTTTTTTTAGTTTTTTTTACCAAATTTTGGAATTTTTTTTCACCACTTAAATATAAAACAACCTATACATTTTGGTGTCTTCGAACTCGTAATGACCTGGAGAATAAGAATGGCAGGTCAGTTTTAGCATTCAGAGAACGTGGTAAAAAAAATAAATAAAAAACAACTGTGGTATTTCACTTTTTTTGCAATTTTGCCGCACTTGGAATTTTTTTCCCATTTTCCCGTACATGATATGGTAAATCTAGTAATGGCGTTGAAAAGTACAACTTGTCCTGCAAAAAATAAGCCCTCACACGGCCATATTGTCCAAAAAATAAAAACGCTATGGGTCTGGGAACAAGGGGAGCAAAAAACGAAAAAGCAAAAACGACAAAACCCAAGGTTGCGAAGGGGTTAATAAATATGCCCCCATGTTTTTAACATATTTATATATATTTTCCCCCCCATGATGATTTGACATCTGCGCAGAATCACTGCCTGGAGACATCTCATCGGAAGAGCAGCACATGCGCAGTTCGATAGGCCGCCTCTCGCTAGCGATCTGATGAGACTACCCTAGGCAAAGATTCGGTGCCTGTGCAGAATCTTGTGCAAGAGAACATATACGTAAAAGTAACCTGTCCGACTAAAGCCTGATTGTGAGTGGGGAAATAAGACAGGCATGAGAGCTGGAAGTGCACTTACAATTAAAACTTCAGAAATGGATAGCTCTACAATTCCCAAATTAAATTCTGTAAGAAAGATATGTCTTTTTTATTTTAATAAGAATTAAAGGGCCTTTACAAACCTGCTTTTAGTTAGGAGTCTAATTTGCTAGAAATGAACTTTATTCTTCCAGGCAGATTCATAGAGGTGTAGCCATTTCTCAAGATGTAGTTAATGGCGGCTGTAACCATGCTCAGGCACTGATTGACAGCCGACTCAGCACTGATACACTGCAGGGTCAGCTGTCAGTCAGTGCCTGGGTGTAGTTACAGCCGCCACTCACTTTCTACTGAGTGGTGACTGGCACTGCTCCGGCCGCGCCTCTATGACTGCAATCTGGAGACTGCTGAGAGGAATAAAGTTCATTTCCTCCCGGTAGCCGTTCTTTTAGAGCGCCATATCTGTAGGTTAAAAGCATTTAGGGGCATGACAGGTTCTCTTTAGCATTTGTGGATATTGCCCATCCATCTTTCTTTCCGTTTGCAGTTTGCAGTCGTGCACAGTTCCCGATTCCCACCACAAGTTGGAAGCAACAACTCCTTTCTCAAGACACTCGTCATTATTATCCATTTTATTATGGTACTGCACAGAACTTAAACACTCACGTCTAGCACCTCTAGCAGTTGGTCCGCACACCCAGTAGGCACTAAACCTCCTACTTACAGTGGATATAAAAATTCCACACACCCTTGTTAAAAAGCCTAGTTCTTTTAGTGTAAAGAAATCATACTGAGAAGAATAATTTAAGAACTTTATCCACCTTTAATGTGACCCATAATCTGACGTACAATTCAATTAAGAAACAAACTGAAATCTTTTTGGGAGGAAAAAATAAGAAAAAAGAAATAAAATGATGTTGTGTCACGCATATGCACACCCTTAAACTAATAATTTTTTGGAGCATCCTTTGAATTTATGACAGGATTCTGTCTTTTTTGGCAGGAGTCTATCAGCATATCTAAAATCGGCAGATTGCGAAGGCATGTCCTCTGTACAGCGCCCTCTTCAGGTCAACCCACAGATTTTCAATTGCATTAATGTCTGAACTCTGAATGGGACATTCCAAGACTATGACCTTCTTCTTGCGAAGCCATTCTTTTTTTGATTTGGATGTATGCTTAGGGTCGTTGTTGTACTGAAGTGTGAAATTCCTCTTCATCTTTAGCTTTTTAGCAGAGACCTGAAGGTTTTGTTTCAAAACTGACTGATATTTAGAACTGTTCATAATTCCCTCCAATTTTACTAAAGCTCTGGTTCCTGCTGTTGAAAATTAGACCCAAAGCATAATGCTGCCTCCATCATGCTTTACTGAGGATGTGGTGTTTTTTTGGTGATGTGCAGTGTTGGCTTTGCACCAAAACTACCTTTTGGAATTATAGTTAACCAGTTCAATGTTGGTTTCATCAGACCTTAACACAGTTTCCCACATGCTTTTGGCAGACTTTATGTAGATTTTGGCAAAACAAAGTCAGGCTTGGATTTTTTTTCTTTGTAAGAAAAGGCTCCTATTTTGCTAGCATACTCCACAGGCCAGACATATGGAGAATACAGGAGTTTTTTGTCACAACCAGCACTTGTCAGAAATTCCTGCAGCTCCTTTAATGTTCCTTTAGGCCTCTTGGTAGCCTCCTGTCTTTTATTACATTTTTGAGAAATAACCAGTTCTACGTAACGTCATTATTGTGCCAAATATAAGCCTTTTCTTAATTACCATCTTCACAGTGTTCCATGGTATATCTAATGCCTTGGAATTTTTTTGCACCCTTTTCCTCACTGATAACTTTCAACAATAAGATCCATAATGATTCCATAATTTTTTTCCTCTGCTTGGTCTGAAAATAATTACCCTTAGGCTATGAGCACACGATGCAGAAATGAAGCAGAAAATTTCTGCATCATTTCTGTATCTCCCTGGCAGAAAAAACGCATGCGGATTGTACATGCGTTTTTCCTGTGGAATACATGCGGATTCACATGCGTTTCCACATGCGGATTGACAAGCGCTTTCCAGGCGATTTTAGCATCACCTGGAAAGTGCTTGACAACTAGGTCACACTATATAAATCCATACAACCGGCATGGATTTATATAGTGTGACCGTAAAAGAATGTTTAAAAATAAAAAAATAAAGCTATACTTACCCTCCGATGGCCCGGCGTGTGCTGCCGCGTTCGTTCCTGGCTTGTTCCTGGCTGCCGGGATATCGCGAGACACTGAGCTGAAGGGCCTGCGGTCACATGACTGTGATGTCACCGAAGGTCCTTCAGTCTTGCACGCAAGCAGAGGGAAGGAGACCGGAGGCCGTCGGAAGGTGAATATAATCTTATTTTTTATTTTATTCTTGTTTTTACAGCTTTTTTATGGTACCTGGGTGTGGAGGAGAGTCTCATCTTCTCCACACTCGGGTACCATCCGCACATTAGAACGCGCCAATAACGCAAGTACAAATGCAGTCTTGCGGTATTGGTGCGTTCTAATGCAAGTCAATGGCGGCGAAAACGCCGCGTTTCCGCAAAATAATGGACATGCTGCGGATTTTTGAGCGCAGCATAAACGCTGCGGAAAAATCCGCAGCATGGGCACAGCACATGCGGATTATCATTGGGGAACATTGCTGCCCTTCTACCATGCGTTTTTAATGCGTTTCCGCAGCTGAAAAACGCTGCGGAAACGCATTAAAAACGCATCGTGTGCACACAGCCTTACTGAGTACCACATTTTTAATCTTGATTCCGTTTAGTGTTTCTTAAAGCCATAAAGTTGCCTTTTGAAATGTTTTAGTTTTGTGCTGTGTCTGTGATCTGCTTTTTTTCAACAACATTAAACAAATGGATGAACATCCTCCGAGCCCGGTGATTCCATAATTTTTGCCAGGCGTTGTATGTCAAAAGTAATATGAAGATGATCAAATCCTGTTTAAAAAACTGATCATAAAAAGGGATATATTATCCAAAGTGCATAAGAGGACACCATTGGTCCGTAAAGTGTGAGTTGAATCTAGTGAGCGAACATCATACAGGTAAGAAGGGGCTTCAAAAACACTCCAAAGCCAAGGGTAATGATACTTGATTGCAGTCCAAAACTTAAGCACATCCATTAAGAAAACTGTGAAAATGCATTGAGAGTAAATAAACACAAAGAACACAACAACAAAAGAGATTAGAGTTACTACAGCTGTTTATAAAAAACGGTAAGTAGAAGCTCTTCATTAAGACCATTCGGTTTTGTTATATTTGAAGCACTTTAGACTCCAACTTCTTCCTCCTATATATAAATGTTATTTCATGGAGCTGCTTTCAGGGTCAGTTAGGACATTTATTTGCCCTTATGACTAGCCCAGGGAATGGGGATGACTCGGTTACCCGGGCCTTTAGCCTTAATGAGGTCGCGGTGGTCGGCTCCCGGGCCCGTACTCTGGGGTCTCTCTTTAAAAAGGCGTTGATAGATGTTAAGTTTTATTAAAAAGTTTGTGACGCCACCTGTGGCTTCTGGTGAGGATCACCAGCGCTGCGCAGTCCACTGAGGCTGATGATAAGGCAGCTTGATGGTATAGCTCCCCACAGTTGGAGCTGGGCCTCAGGGCAGTATAAGAACGGGGATGCAGGACAAGGAGACTCAGCCGAGTCGGAGCAAGAACAGGGACGGACACAAAAGTCACTTCAGTACCTTTTACTGATGGAAATTCAGGCACTCCCCGGAGCACTGTAGGGTGAAGGGTGTATGTCCGGATCCTCCCCAATGAGCAGGTTTTGGGCCTCCTGGTTCTTGCTGCTGCCTAATAAGTTTCTGACCTGCCTGGAGCTAGGCCTAACTTTGTCTCTGTCCTGCGCTGGCTGACCTTGTGGTAGGGCCTTCTGTTGAATTACACGCTCCCGACTTACGGGGCCTATGTGTCTCCTGGCTCTGGTACGTATCAGCACTTTTGCGATCCTGGGACCTGTAGTTCTCCAGGGATTCCGGTTTATCTTACTGTGTCGTGGAGATCCCGGCAACTTCGGACCCGGTGCCCGGTAACTGCTTCTTCGGGGTGAGCTAGTTAAGCTCCTCTGCCACCTATGAACTAAATCTCTCTACTCTTTCACCTTCGGCCTACTCGGACCCTCATTAGGCTACTCACACTAATGGCAGCGTGCCGCTCTTCACTGATCTTATGGCGCCGGCACACCTAAAGCTCACCTCACTGAGCTACACCGAGTCTTGATCTGGATAAGCTCCACTGCAGGATAGCAATTGCAGGAGCTGGAACAGGCTTTTTGTCCTCTGAGGCAACTCCTCTCAGGCGGTACTGGACTCACTGTTAAACCAGACTCTCACTTAGACTCTGAACTGACTGGCTCCACCTTCCCTTTTATATCCCTAATGGGCTCCCTTTGCTGGTCTGAGGTGGAAGGTGGAGATGTGTGAATGGATATGGGGGCCTCTTGTGGAGGAATCCTTCAATACACCCTTCTAGGAGTTGTGATACCAAGCACAGCTGGGCCTCACATTCCCCCCTAGTTAAACTCAGCACTCCCGGGCTGAAGTACATTTTATAAAACAGTAGCAATAGGAACTTAAGCAATACAAGAACAATCTTCCCTTTATGGGAGGCACGAATCTTAAACGTTGCATTTCAAAACAATTACAGAGTGTCCTCAGAATCCAAGTCTCTTGTGGTGAGGTTCCCAAGAAGGCTGTCCATGTCACAAGGTAGAGTACTTTGTGGTTTTGAGGGACCTGTCCTAAACCCTCTACGTAGGCCCTGGGGTGGCTGCAGGGCATGAAGATCCCGAGTTGGACCTCCAAGAGAGCCACTCCATACAGGTTTTTCTTCAGAGGTCACCTAAAGGGCACTCCAGGGAGCGCAATTATATACAATAAGAGTTTTTGGGCTGCACACAGTCCTCAGCCATGAAGTTCTTTGGTAAATAAAGAAGTAAATAGGCAAAGTGTCCATATCACTTAAACTGTTCAAACATAAGCAAAACACAAAATAATGTACATTTGCATGGGAAATACGCAATTATGCAGTACATTAAAATTTAATACGCAATACCCCAGGGGTAACTATCTACACTCTCTGAAATGTTGCTACTTTACTCAGTGTACCTAGCAGGGGGTTTACCTCTCGTGCTGCGTACTGATCTGCGTAGTGCTGTGGCTGGTGGAGTGTCAGTGTCTGTATCCTCAGTTACTCTACCAGTTCTACGTGTAACCATGTTGTAAAACTGCCTTAACCTCTCTCTTGGACTGGCAAGTCTACCATTGGCTGGGCCCTCTTGCTCTGCTCCTGCCGGGGATCCTTCATCCGGGGACATTTCTTGAGCTGGTTCTTCTGCAGCACTTACAGGTACAACTTGCTGTAGAGGGTTTTCTGGTTGTTCATAGAATTGGAGTACTGGAATGATTATTGCACCTCCTATCTGAGGCCAATCAGCTGGGAAGTCTCCAAAGTCAGTGTGTATCACCGCTTCTTTAGGTTCTTCCTGGATTGTGAGAGGCACTTTTTCTTGGGGTTTCAGTAAATCTGGACACAACTTTAAGTGGTCCCTGGACACTGTAGCAGATGTTTTTCCTCCATGACGACTGATTATGCATGTCTTTTTGTTGTCAAATCTTGATGGTAACACAGTGTAGGGTTCTTTTTCCCACTGTTCATCAAGTTTGTGGTTGCGTCTTTTCCTTTTTAGTACTCTTTCACCTGGTGTGAAAGGTTCTGCTGGTGCATTTTTGTTGTAGTGCATTTCCTGCTTTTCTCTCACCCGAGTAAGACTGTCCTTGACACAAGCTTGTACCCTTCTGTACTGCTCTTGTCTGGTCTTGTCCCAGTCCTCAGTGGTCATATCAGCTTCAGGTTCAACAACACCAAGCTCCAGATCCATGGGCAGCTTTCCTGGCCTCGCCCGCATGAGATATGCCGAAGTGAAATTGGTGGAACTGACTGGTATATGATTGTACAGATCCACTAGGTCTGGTAGTAGGTCTGGCCACTGGTTTCTCTCTTCAAGTGGTATGATCTTTAGCAGGTCGATGATGATGTTGTTCATCTTTTCACAGAGACCGTTTGTTTGTGGGTGGTAAGGTGTAGTTCTTATCTTTTTACACCCGTAGAGATGGCAGAACTCCTTGAACAACTCAGCCTCAAAGGCCGGGCCTTGGTCCGTCAGCACCTGCTCAGGGTATCCATGGGGTCTGCAGAAATACGCTTGGAACGTTTTTGCTGCTGTCTCTGCCGTCAGGTCTTTGACAGGGACGACCACCAGGAAACGTGAGTCGTGATCTACCATGGTCAGAGCATAGGAGTGCCCGGACCTGCTGGGGGAGAGCTTGACTTGGTCCAGGGCCACAATCTCCAGGGGCCGAGTCGTCTTGATGGGTTTCAGGGGTGCCTTCTGGCTGCTGAAGTCCTTCCTTCTTAGGCCGCAGGGTCCACAGTCCCGCCACCACCTTTCAATGGAGCTGCGCATTCCTACCCAGTAGAATCGACATTTCAGCAGGGTCTCTAGCTTTTTCCAGCCAAAGTGCCCCGCCTGATCGTGGTAAGCTTCCAATACCATCTGGATGTCTGTCTTAGGGACTACTATCTGCCATACCATCTCATGAGTTTTTGGATTGACGTACCTCCGGCACAGGTTCTCACGGTAAATAAACAGCCGGCTTCTCTCGTTCCACAGCTGCTTTGCTTGCAGAGACGCATCTTTCTCCAGGGAGGCACCTTCTTGGGTTATCAGCTGTTTGATGCGGCTGACAACCGGGTCGCTGTCCTGGGTCTCTTTCCAGCTGTGGTGAGGCAGGGTGTTTAATGTCTTTCCACGCTGCTTCCTGGAGGCTCGTTGCTCGTGGATCATCCCATTCCGGTGAAAGGCAGGTAGCTCTATCTCTTCCAGGCCATCCACTTCTTCTTCTGTGTCTGACTGGTGAGGCATCCTAGACAGGGCATCGGCGTTGGCGTTCTTGCGGCCCGCCCGGTATTTGATTGTAAATTGGTAGTTTGACAGCCGAGCCATCCATCGCTGTTCCAGAGCCCCCAACTTAGCTGTTTCAAGATGGGTCAATGGGTTGTTATCAGTAAAGGCAGTGAACTTGCTGTAAGCCAGATAGTGCTTGAACCGTTCAGTGATGGCCCAGACCAAGGCCAGGAACTCCAACTTGAAGCTGCTATCGTTCTCTGGGTTCCTCTCAGTCGGGCGGAACTTCCTGCTTGCGTATGCGATGACTTTCTCTTGCCCATTCTGTTTCTGACTTAGGACAGCGCCCAGCCCTTCGCTGCTGGCATCTGTATACAGCAGGAACGGTTGGCTGTAGTCAGGGTAGGCTAGGATCTCATCACCTGTCAGGATCTCCTTCATCTCCTGAAATGACTCTGCTTGTTCCTTACCCCAGTGGAATGGAGGATTTTGCCTTTGGGGGACTGCCCTACCAGGAGGTCTTGCAGAGGAGCTGCTTTCTTTGTATAGTCCTTTACGAACCTCCGGTAGTATCCTACTAGTCCCAAGAACTGACGCACCTCCTTGAGGTTCTTCGGCTCCGGCCACTTCTGGATGGCTGTGACTTTCTCCGGGTCTGGTGCTACGCCTTCCGGACTGACAATGTGTCCCAGGTACTGTACCTTCTTCTTGAGCAGGTGGCACTTTGAGGGCTTCAACTTCATCCCGTACCGGGACAGTGACTCAAATACCTCTGCCAGGTGTTTCAAGTGGTCCTCGTACGTTCTGGAGTACACAATTACGTCATCCAGTAATACACACTAATCATGACCAGGTAGTATCTATCATATCAAATATCACATCAAATATTATAGACCTAAATGATTACCGTATTCAATACTACCCCATTATGGACATCATAAGGCTCCATCGCCAAAAATTTACAAACCAAACCAGAAAGAAACGAAAAAGGAGCCATAATATTGCAAAAATATCAAAAATTTATTTGTTAATACATAGATGATCAGGCAAATACAGGAATCAGTGCGGAAAATGAATGAGGCAATAAAAAACCGCAACAACCATCTCTACACACGGCAGAGTCAATTCAGGACACAAAAAGTATTCAAATCTATATGAGAAATATCCAGGTACACAGAAGATAATCACCACAAACACTGCACTTTTCTCTGTCCTCTCTATGGAATATACAGAGAGGGCAATCTATAAGTGCACAGTCCTATAGTGAAACATATCTGCAAGATTACCCACCCTGTCCTATACGTGCTAGATATAAATTCCCTCATGTGCTAAATATAGTTAGGAGTGACTTCCTAGAGTCACCATTGTATACATACCAGGGATGCCAGGCTAGCAAGGAACAGTCAGAGGATAGCCAAGGAGTACTAAGTCTGTCTGGGGTCAGCATGTGCAGAGCAGGGGTGCCCCGACGCGCGTTTCGGTGTTTCGCTTCGTGTTTCGCTTCTGTGTACCTGGATATTTCTCATATAGATTTGAATACTTTTTGTGTCCTGAATTGGGTCTGCCGTGTGTAGAGGGTTGTTGCGGTTTTTTATTGCCTCATTCATTTTCCGCACTGATTCCTGTATCTGCCTGATCATCTATGTATTAACGAATACATTTTTGATATTTTTGCAATATTATGGCTCCTTTTTCGTTTCTTTCTGGTTTGGTTTGTAATTACGTCATCCAGGTAAAGTAACACAGTCTCAAAGTTGCGGTGTCCCAGGCAGCACTCCATCAATCTCTGGAACGTTCCGGGGCATTGCAGAGTCCAAACGGCATGCTGTTGAACTCGCAGAGTCCCATCGGGGTGGTGAAGGCCGTCTTCTCCCGATCCTCCTCAGCCACAGCTACTTGCCAGTATCCACTAATGAGGTCAAGGGTGGAAAAGTAATTTGCAGACTTCAAGGCAGTTAGGGACTCCTCTATGCGTGGTAAAGGGTATGCATCTTTATGTGTAATGCGATTTACTTGACGGTAATCTACACACATTCTCATGCTCCCATCCTTTTTCCTAACCAGCACTAGGGGAGCCACCCAGGGACTACAACTATCCCTAATTACTCCCGCCTTCCTCATGTCATGTAGCATTTCTTTTGCCTTCTGGTAGTGAGCTGGGGGTATAGGCCTATAATGTTCTTTGATTGGGGAATGGTTGCCTGTGGGGATATGATGTTGAACCCCCTTAATCCTCCCGAAGTCTAGTGGATGTTTACTGAACACCTGCGAGTATTCCTGAACCACCCAGTGTACACCCTGTTTTTGATGGGCAGGAGTGGTGTCTGTCCCAACATGGAGCTGTTGACACCAATCCTCCACCTGGATTGCAGGGTCATTATCCTCTACTTCATCTGGTGACGCTAAGGACTCCGCCTCATGGATGCAGTTATTATTGACAGCATGTAATTTGGCAACAGTGGTATAACGTGGCAGTTTGACCTCATCTTCCCCTAGATTAAGAAGACGGACAGGCACCCTCCCATTACGTACATCTACCACTCCCCTGGCGGTTAAGAGCGTGGGTCTGTGCTCGGAGCAAAGGGGTTCTACTACCGCCTGGTAGCTCTGTCCTCTAAGACCTATGGCAGCTCTACACCAGATGAGCATTTCACTCATTGGGGGGATGACAATGGGTACAGGGTCTGTTACCCTCACGTTACCGATTTCACCATCTGTCAACCTTACTTGCTGTTGATACATCAGGATGCGGATCTCTCTCTGCAGTGCCCTCCTTTGTCTCGGTCTGGCAGTGTCAGCGATCTGTTGGAGTAAGAACACAACCTCTCCCAAACAGTTACCAACAACATTAGTGCCTAGTACCATATATGGGTTGCTGTCATCAGGGTTAGTCTCCACTACAATTAGTCCCTGGTCCTTCAGCTCCACTCTCCCCACCTTTACAGTCACATTTCAGGCATATACAGACAAATTTGGAGCTGGCGGATGTAGATCGTCCATGGACCAGAACCTTTTGTAGAGGACTTCAGGCATGATGGTTACCTGAGATCCCGTGTCCAGCAGGGCATGCGTCGGGATCCCGTCCAGTACAATGGACAGGAAAGGTCTTCCTCCGATGAACCTGTTGTACCAGTTTGATGGGACTAGTGAGTCTACTCCTGGGTGTCGGCCCTCGGACCCAGGGTTTTCTCGTTTAAAGGACACTTCTGGGCGAGGTGTCCGGTTTTACGGCATCGGTAGCAGGTTGGTTTCACTCGGTGGGCGGCGCTGGTCACTGGTCCTTGGCGAGGGTGGTGTTGGCCTCCTCCTCCTCCGCATCCAGGGGACATCCTCAGGGCTGTCGGCTAGCAGGATCTTCCCTCCTTCCTTGGGCTCCGTCCGCAGCTGCAGGGCACTCAGCACGGTGGTCAGGGTTTTGCTCAACTGACGCACGTCAGAGCGCAGACTGTCCAGTTCTTTAGGGGACGTTGCTGGGACTTTAACTTCAGTAGTTACTGGGGAAAAGGTGGGTGTAGCAGGCACTGGAGTTGCCCCACCCTGGTAACGTTGGATGGCATTTGTTTCCAGGGGCTGCAGTCCTTTTATAACCATGTCCTTGAAATTGTCAAAGGTGGCATCTGGATGATCCAGGGACCACCAACGCACAGTCCTGCTCTCCTCTGGAGACTTCAGTCCACGGACAAACTGTTCCTTCAGCATTTTGTTCTCATTCTCAACGCTGGTTGGACTAACCTGGTTCAGAGCCCGCAGGGCCCCTTGGAGACGCCAGGCGTAGTCCCGAACATTGTCCTCTGGTTGTTGGGAGCAGCTGTAGAACCTCATCCGGAGGTCCACCTCAGTAAGGTCCTCAAATACAGTCTGTAGTTTTTGGAATATTGCGGACACTGACTTCTGGTCTGTGGCTGACCATGTTTCCACTTCCCGCGCCGCAGCACCGGTCAGTTGTCCTAATACAACGGCAGCTCTTTGTTTGCCGGTCATAGAGTACATGTCCAAAATACCACATATCTTCCGCTTGAATCCAGACAGGGTATCTGGTTTGCCGTTGTACTGGGGGAGCCACTTTGCTCCAGGAATGTACGGTAAAGTCATAGGAATAACAGGTGTTATAGGCAATGCTGGTGAAGCGGCGGCTTCGACCTGCCCATTATCGGGTGCGGGCTGAACTTCAGGGACGTTGACCGGTAGGTCGGCGTTCTGCTGTTCGACGGACATCTTAGCGCCCCCCTAGTTAACCGTGGCCTACCTTCTGGTTTTTCTTCCGGTAGGCCGCAGCTCCGCAGGTGACGGTTATCTTCAGGACCTTGCGTCGCTTGCGTCCTACGTCAGAGCGTTCAGCGGCGCTCCGTACAGGACCTAGCACTTCCTGATTTGACGTCGAGGCGTGGGGCGTGTCTGGGACTTCGCGCTCTTTTGCAGGTACGCCCCTTATTTTCCCGCGGTTACGCCCTTCTTCTCGCTCAACGGCCCAACAATGGCGGCTATCTTCACCACAACTTTATGTACACAGTTCAAAATAAAGGCGCACAGTACCCGGTGGCAACGGGCAAAACACGGCGTCGTTGCAGCGGGCACGCAATCCTGTTCGTGACGCCAGAAGAGATGACTAGCCCAGGGGATGGGGATGACTCGGTTACCCGGGCCTTTAGCCTTAAGGAGGTCGCGGTGGTCGGCTCCCGGGCCCGTACTCTGGGGTCTCTCTTTAAAAAGGCGTTGATAGATGTTAAGTTTTATTAAAAAGTTCGTGACGCCACCTGTGGCTTCTGGTGAGGATCACCAGCGCTGCGCGGTCCACTGAGGCTGATGATAAGGCAGCTTGATGGTATAGCTCCTCACAGGTGGAGCTGGGCCTCAGGGCAGTATAAGAATGGGGATGCAGGACAAGGAGACTCAGCCGAGTCGGAGCAAGAACAGGGACGGACACAAAAGTCACTTCAGCACCTTTTACTGATGGAAATTCAGGCACTCCCCGGAGCACTGTAGGGTGAAGGGTGTATGTCCGGATCCTCCCCAATGAGCAGGTTTTGGGCCTCCTGGTTCTTGCTGCTGCCTAATAAGTTTCTGACCTGCCTGGAGCTAGGCCTAACTTTGTCTCTGTCCTGCGCTGGCTGACCTTGTGGTAGGGCCTTCTGTTGGATTACACGCTCCCGACTTACGGGGCCTATGTGTCTCCTGGCTCTGGTACGTATCAGCACTTTAGCGATCCTGGGACCTGTAGTTCTCCAGGGATTCCGGTTTATCTTACTTGGTCGTGGAGATCCCGGCAAGCTTCGGACCCGGTGCCCGGTAACTGCTTCTTCTGGGTGAGCTAGTTAAGCTCCTCTGCCCCCTATGAACTAACTCTCTCTACTCTTTCGCCTTCGGCCTACTCGGACCCTCATTAGGCTACTCACACTAACGGCAGCGTGCCACTCTTCACCGATCTTATGGCGCCGGCACACCTAAAGCTCACCTCACTGAGCTACACCGAGTCTTGATCTGGATAAGCTCCACTGCAGGATAGCAATTGCAGGAGCTGGAACAGGCTTTTGTCCTCTGAGGTAACTCCTCTCAGGCGGTACTGGACTCACTGTTAAACCAGACTCTCACTTAGACTCTGAACTGACTGGCTCCACCTTCCCTTTTATATCCCTAACGGGCTCCCTCTGCTGGTCTGAGGTGGAAGGTGGAGGTGTGTGAATGGTTATGGGGGCCTGTTGTGGAGGAATCCTTCAATACACCCTTCTAGGAGTTGTGATACCAAGCACAGATGGGCTTCACACTTACATGATAAAATTATCATGTATTTTACATTCCTTGTGGATTTTGGTTTAATAAAATATATATACCTTAGGGTTGACAAGGACTATTATTATTTTTTTGAGCAGGGGCTAAGAACTAACTGGCTGTTAGTTACTAACCTCCCGGACTGTTCCAGCCACTGTTTCTGCAACTTCCGTTGACGTCACGTCGACAGATCAGATCTTCCTCTTCCATTCTGCTCTGTTGATGTCATCTCTGCTTGTGTCATGCTAATTGCCAACCAGCTCCCCACATCCTAACTGCAGGGAGCAGGCTGTCAGACAACATGTCTGCAGCACCGCCCCATCTGCAGAAAGAAAACAGAAGAGGGAGAGCTGCTCTGTTGATGAGAGGTGCAGTGAAGCATGGGGAATTGCTACCTGCCTGTTAGTCCTTAGCCCCCTACACAAAAATAATAAAAGTTCTGGATAACTCCTTTAATCATGGAAGCAGAGATATATGCACACTACTTGGCCACGTCTCTAAAATAAACCTTTAGTTATATCCTGTTTTGTCAGTCCATATTTTCTGAGCCTGTGATACACATAGCATTCTCTGCTCCCAGTGCAGTTTAACACTCTGGAGGTACAATGCAACATATTCATTAAATAGTCTTATTTTAATTATTGCAGTCGAATATAAGGAGAACTCCAAACTTGGAATACACTGAGCTTTGTTCTTGTTCCCTCGGTATCCCAAGTCACTGATCACCATTCACCACCAATATCAGAAGTTTTACCACTCTGGAGGTACAATGTCATTTATTAACTAGACAGAATCCTAATTTATTAAATGGACTTTTTATTATAGAAATATGGATTCCGCAGCAATATATAGACTTTAATGCAGTTTTTACAGTTTTAGCATTTTTTTTTTTAAAGCCAGAATTAAGACTAGTAAACTGGGACAGGAATATTTCCCACTGACACATTCATGGTGAAATCTTCTGTACATCCCACCCTCCCCCATAACCCACTTCCTGCAGTCAGAACCTTTTATAAATTCTCTGCGTTTCTTCATCATTCATTACCCAAGACTCCAGCAAACATGTCCAGCTCTACTCTCCTATATCCTCTTCTTTTATCATCTTTACTATGTAAGTCTTACATGTATCACCTCTGATTGTCCAGGCAGCATGTTCTGTGTCCTACATTTACAGGACTTATTTCAGTTTTATTGATATCAGATTATACATTGGATGTTTATTACATTTGAAGATGTTTCTACTATAACAATTTTCTACATTTTTTCTTTCAGACTGTACTTTGGGACAGACGGTGACTCAGTCGCCCCTGAATGTGCTAATCGGTGAAGGAATGGAGGTCCCATTGAGTTGTAGCTATGATCAGACAGCTTCTGTTATGTATTGGTACATTCAGAAGCCCGGACATGCTATTAAGCGTTTACTCACCGGTTTTGATAAAGACTTAGATCTGGAAGAAGAATACAGGGGTCGTATGTTTCATTTCTTCGATAAGACAAACAAAAGGTTCCCTCTGAATATCACCAAGATAAGGATGTCTGACACCGGGACCTATTACTGTGTGTTCAGTGCCACATTGTGCTAAGTGCATGAGCAGGATGCACCATAACCTGCGGTGTTTGACACCTGACAACCTGCTAGGCTAGATACATGCTTACCTTCTAGACTTAGTGGTGTGACAGGCCGTGATGACCACTGGATAGTCAGTTATTTGAAGCCCTTCCTATGATAGCAAAATGGGAGAACTTGTCTGGCTTTTGATAACCAAGAAACTCACATTCCATGTCACTACTGCCGGAGGCATCTAGTTACATCAGGGCTAGTGGATAACGTGCCTGACAAGTTCCATGCAGATCATGCCGTCAGCTCCCTTCACACTGAGCCAGGTGATGACCAACGTGTGAGTGATTGGATGCAAAAGATTTCTTGTCTATTTGTCCAGAATAGAGTATACAACGACCAGCGGAGACCTGGACAGCAATGGAACAGTGAAACAGTTAATTAATTTAAACCATTCTGTGTGACTTTGAAAAAAAATCAGTGATGAACAACTCATCTATGTAGGAATATGCACAACCTTTTAAACAAAAGTCAGATTCAACATTAAAATTGTGCTATTTCTGGTGCAGTGTAAACCTGTGAATCTGTGCCAAAATTCATCATGATCTCAGCAGATGACCACGCTGTTACTGAAAATAAATCTTTATACAAAGACCGACACCTTATAGTGACCATATAGTGGTAGATACCAGTCCTGCAGAACATATAAGAGATTACTGTACAGTTATAGATGGTGACGTACAGCTGATGTTCTTTCTGATGGCGTCGTTCACTTTTCCCGTCTTTTTTATCTTGCCCATACCGACAGACATGACCCCTTCTTCCATCCACGACTCATCTGCAGAGTTTATAATAAAGTCACATTAAACTTAACACATTTTCAGCACTGTCCCCCATCTACTCATAGACTCACTAATGAGAGGAACAGAAGCAGCTATCTGCAGACCGGACATAACCGCAAGAGAAGTATGCTGCCTCCCAGGGGCGAAGATCAAGGATGTTACCGATAGAATACCGAAGCTCATCAGTTCCAAGGATGTCCACCCATTTCTTCTGATACATGTTGGCACCAATGACACGGCAAATAAGGACCTACCGACAATCTGCAAGGAGTTTGAAGCATTGGGGAAGAAAGTAAAAGAACTGGATGCGCAGGTAGTTTTTTCTTCTATCCTTCCAGTAGACGGGCATGGTGTCAGGAGATGGAACAGGATCCTTGATGTGAACAACTGGCTGAGACTATGGTGCAGACAACAAGGATTTGGATTCCTGGACCACGGTGTGAATTACCTCTATGACGGACTCCTTGCCAGAGATGGACTACACCTCAACAAACCCGGGAAACACACATTCGCCAGGAGACTCGCAACACTCATCAGGAGGGCATTAAACTAGAAGAAGAGGGGATGGGAAGAAAAACGCTGGACACGAACATGCAGCCAGAGAACATACTAATGAAAGATATGAAGTGCGACAAAGAAGGTCCAAGACAAGATACTTGGAAGGGAGGTAAGAAAATTTCTAATACAATCCACAGGGAGAAGATTGGAACAAAACAAAATCGTGTAAACTGCGTGCTAGCAAATGCCAGGAGCCTGACAAACAAGATGGATGAACTGGAAGCAGAAATATCTACAGGTAACTATTAGTGTTGAGCGAACATGCTCGACACTGCTCGGTACTCGCCCGAGCATCACGCTACTCGGGATGTTCGGCGAGCACCGAGCATTTCCGGGTTACTCGGGCGGGAGCTCGGGTCTCCGCCCTGCATGTTTGGTGCTCTTTACAGAGCCAATGAACATGCAAGGATTGCCAGCCAGTCACTGTAATGCCGCAGCCATGTTGTTTGTGGGCATTACAGTGATTGGCTGGCCGCAGAGCGTCACCTCCCAGACGATCAGCCCGTCATGATTGGTGTGTGTGGGTGTTTGTGCGTGTGTCTGCGAGTGTGTGCGATGTCTGCGGGTGTGTGCGGTGTCTGTGCGATGTCTGCGGGTGTGTGTGCGGTGTCTGTGCGATGTCTGCGAGTGTGTGCGGTGTCTGTGCGATGTGTGCGGGATGTGTGCGGGTGTGTGAGTGCAGGCAGACATAGGCCGATGTGACACTACTACTCCCATCGGCCTATGTCTGTCCCCGGTCCACTCGTGCCAGCAGGATCAGCTCGATGGGAGCAGTAGTTCCCATCAGCCTGATCCTGCTATATAAATTGCCCTACTGTGTCCCCAATAAATTTTAAATACATGTCATTGGTGGCCAGTGGTTACCTACAATAAATTAGTTCATACATTACCTGTCCCCGCCGATCGCCACCTAAAATAAAGTAAAAAATAAAAAACTACACCTATACTCACCTAGACACCTAATTCCCCGAAGCCATCGATCTCCTGTAATAAAATATAAAATAATAAACCACAACCTTATCCTTACCCCTCCGTAGTAGTCCACGAGTGTCCCACGAAGATCTCCAGTTTAGAGCAGCCACATAGAATGTGACCGCTCTGAACCGCTGCCGCCGCTAGAATGATGGGGCCGTAAGGGTTCGCCGGAGTTCAGGCAGCGCTGCTCCGGTTAGCTCCTTTACGGCCCTGCTGTGTCGTGAGAAATTCCCACGGTACAGCAGTGCCGTAAGGGAGGTCTAAGGAACTGCGCTGCCTGAATGCACTCCGGTGGCCTCAGTCAGTGGCTCCCGCTGCCGGGAGCGGACGTGTTCCCGGCAGCGTGAGCTTACAGCAGCCATGCACAGCTGTCACCATCTCCAGATGTGACAGTTGTGCATGGGAGATCAGCGCAGGAACGTGGACAGGTAACTATTTTTTTTTAGTAAACTAAGAATTAAATAAAATTGTGTGTTTTATTTCAAATAAATTATTTTTTTCTGGGTGTAGTGTGTGTTTTTTCTTTTTAACACTTTGTAGGTTAGTAATGGGGGTGTCTTATAGACGCCCATCATTACTAACCTGGGCTTCATAGCAGCTGGCGCTGACATGAACCCCAACCCTATTACCCCCTGCCACCGCACCAGGGCAGCGTGGAAGAGCGAGGCTAAGTGCCAGAGTTGGCGCATCCTATGGATGCGCCATTTCTGGGGCGGCTGACGGCTGGTGTTTCTAGCCTGGGAGGGGGCCAATATTCATGGCACCCTTCCTGGGCTATTAATATCAGCCCCCAGCTGTCTGCCTAGCCTTTGCTAGCTATTAAATAGGGGGTACCCCACGTCATTTTTTTGGGGGGGTCCCCCATTTTAATAGCTAGTAAAGGCTAGGTATTCAGCTGGGGGCTCATATTAGTAGTCTGGGAAGCTCCGTGGGTATTACCCCCTTCTCAGGCTTCAAACATCTGCCCCAGCCGTCTGCTTAACCTCCGCTAGAGACTAAAATTAAGGGGAACCCCACGCCAATTTTTTTTTAAATAAATCCTTTATTTTAACACTAAATGACAAGTACAGTAATCAACACTGTCACTGTACTTCATATATATGTGACTGACATGTTTCTATCTATATAATCTATGTGTGATTCTCTATTCCTTCTATTCTAAATTGTCGGGTACAGATGTTGAATTGCCGGCCGGCTTTTTTAAAGAGACGGTGCATGAAAACACTATTATATTTTTAAATAAATCCTTTACACTAAATGACAAGTACAGTAAGCAACACTGTCACTGTACTTCATATATATGTGACTGACATGTTTCTATCTATCTAATCTATGTGTGAAGCTCTATTCTTTCTGTTGTAAATTGTCGGGTACCGGTGTATGCCGCTGATGAATTGCCGGCTTTTCGCGTAATACATTCTACATTATTCTTAGTTGTTTTACTTCATGTAGAATTAACCTACAAGGAAAGAAAGGGTTTATTTTCATTCCGATATTTGTGTCCCATTGACTTGCATTGGTTTCCTGTATCGGAATCGGCGATATCCGATACTTTTTGGGTATCGGTCCGATCCAATCCGATACGATATTTCCTGATATCGGAAGGTATCGCTCAACACTATCCTTAACATATTTCACAGGAAAGCACTTTCACTTTCGTTTTTGAACGTTTTATTTTGAGCCTGTAAAAGTGTATTAATACCTCTGACCACGTTGTTGACAGCAGTGACCTGGGGGTCAGAAATGCTTCCTGGGGCGATCCCCATGCTGTCCCCATGTCATTTGAGCACTGTCACTATCGTTTTGGGCACTTGTTAGGCTTTTAAAAGACTGCCGGGGGAGCCGCCGCAAAAATGCTCGAGTCTCCCATAGACTAACATTGGGCTCGTTGCTCGGGTCGAGCACCCGAGTATCACGGCGAGCTCGGCCCAAGCTTCGAGCACCCGAGCATTTTAGTGCTCGCTCAACACTAGTAACTATGACATAGTGGGAATAAGCGAGACATGGTTAGATGAAAGCTATGACTGGGCAGTTAACTTACAGGGTTACAGTCTGTTTAGAAGGGATCGAAGAAGTCGGAAAGGGGGTGGAGTCTGTCTATATGTAAAGACGTGTCTAAAGCCTACAATACGGGAGGATGTATGGGAGGGAAATGAGGAGGTCGAGTCCTTATGGGTGGAGATACATGGGGCAAAAAACAATAATAAAATTATCATAGGAGTCTGTTATAAACCACCAAATATAGCAGAAGCCACGGAAAGTCTATTAATGAGACAAATAGACGAAGTAGCAAAAAATAACGAGGTGATTATTATGGGGGACTTCAACTACCCCGATATAGACTGGGAAACCGAAAGCTGTAGATCTCAGAAAGGAAACAGGTTTCTGTCAATTATCAAAGACAATTATTTGTCACAACTTGTGCAGGAACCAACTAGAGGGATGGCCCTTTTAGACTTAATATTAACTAACAGGCCAGACAGAATAACTGGGGTGCAGGTTGGGGGGCACCTGGGAAATAGTGACCACAACATTATACAATTCCACATGTGCTTCAGTAGGGTGCCCAGCAAGGGAGTCACAAAAACACTGAACTTCAGGAGGGCAAAGTTTGATCAGCTAAGAGATGCCCTTCACCTTATAGACTGGGATAGTATCTTCAGTAATAGAAGCATGGATAGAAAATGGGAAATTTTCAAAACAGTCCTACATAGTCACTGTAGAAGGTACATACCTTATGGGAATAAAAGGGCTAGGAATAGGAGGAAGCCAATGTGGCTAAATAAGGAAGTCAAGAGGGCAATGAAAAACAAAAAAAGGGCTTTCGGTAAACTTAAACAAGAAGGCAGCGAGGAAGCGCTAATATCTTATAGGGAAAAAAACAAATTCTGTAAGAAACAAATAAGAATAGCAAAAGAGGAGACAGAGAGACTAATTGCCAAGGAAAGTAAAACAAATCCCAAACTGTTCTTTAACTATATAAACAGTAAAAGGATTAAAACTGATGGAGTTGGCCCATTGAAAAATAACCTGGGTAAAATCATAGAGGGCGATGAGGGTAAAGCAAACCTACTCAATAGCTTCTTCTCCACTGTTTTCACAAAAGAAAACAATTTATCGGAGGAAATGCAGAGTGATAAAGTAAACCCTCTGCTAAATATCACCCACCTAACCCAGGAGGAAGTTCAGAAATGCCTAAATAATATCAAAATAGACAAGTCACCAGGCCCAGATGACATACACCCCCGGGTACTAAAAGAATTAAGTAATGTGATAGACAGGCCGCTGTATCTTATATTCAAGCACTCTTTATGGACCGGGACTGTCCCACTAGACTGGCGCCAAGCAAATGTGGTACCAATATTCATAAAGGGGTCTAAAAGTGACCCTGGGAACTATAGACCAGTCAGCTTAACGTCTGTTGTGGGTAAATTGTTTGAAGGATTTCTTAGAGATGCTATTGTAGAATATCTTAATGATAATAACTGTCTAATTCCATATCAACATGGATTCATGAGGGATCACTCCTGCCAAACAAACCTGATCGCCTTCTACGAGGAGGTGAGCTCACAGCTGGACCGGGGAGAGTCAGTGGATGTTGTATACCTTGACTTCTCCAAAGCGTTTGATACCGTGCCACACAAAAGGTTGGTATATAAAATGAGAATGCTTGGTCTGGGGGATAATGTGTGCAAGTGGGTAAATAGCTGGCTGAGTGATAGAAAGCAGAGGGTGGTTATCAATGGAGTAAGCTCAGGGTGTGTCAGGGTTACTAGCGGGGTGCCTCAAGGGACTGTCTTGGGCCCTATATTATTTAATATATTTATTAATGATCTAGTGGAAGGGTTGCATAGTAAAATAGCAATATTTGCAGATGATACTAAACTTTGTAAAGTAGTTAATACAGATGAGGATAGGGCACAGCTACAGGAGGATTTAGATAAATTGGGGAGTTGGGCCAAAAAATGGCAAATGGGGTTCAATGCCGATAAATGTAAGGTCATGCACATGGGAAAGAAAAACACCCATACATGGGAAACCGTTGGGGAAACCTGACATGGAGAATGTAGTGCCGGCGTCCCTGCCCTCTGCTAGGCAGGGACGCTGTTCCCCTCACCGCTCTGCTCCGTGCCCGGCGTCCCTCTCCCGCTCTGCTGGCAGCGCGCGCTCCTTCCCGGCCACTGTGCTTAGGGCGCGCGCGCGCGCCCTCCCTCCCTCTTAAAGGGGCCGCGCGCGCCGTCCTAAGGAGTCCCCGGCCAATGGCCGGAGGACTTTACCATATATAAGGCACCTCCTCCAAAATGGAGGTGCCCGAGCAATGTTGTTGCACTGTTCACTACTCTGCTTCAGCCCTCAGGTCCCGTTGCCAGTTACCTGCCAGTTACCTGCCAGATTCCTGCCTGATTATCTGCTACCTGTCTGCTAGTCTGAGGTCCGACGGTCTGCCTTACTACTCCTGTCAGTCTGTCTAAGGACCAGCCTGCCCGCTCACCTGGGAGCGCACATCAGACACCTGCCTGCTTGCCTGAGGTCCGACGGTCTGCCTACCAACTCCTGTCAGTCTGTCTATGGACTAGCTTGCCCGCTCACCTGGGAGCACACACCTGCTACCTGCCTGCTAGTCTACCTGGAGGCTCCGCCGTCACGTGCTGTGACCACCTGCCTGTCCAGTGACTCCTGCTCGCTCACCTGGGAGCGCTCATCTGCTGCCTGTCCGCTAGCCTACCTGGAGGCTCTGCCGTCACGTGCTGTGACCACCCGCCTGTCCAGAGACTTCTGCCCGCTCACCTGGGAGCGCTCATCTGCCGCCTGTCCGTTGGTCTTCCTGGAGGCTCCGCCGTCATATGCTGTGACCACCCGTTCATCCAGAGACTCTCGCCTGCTCACCTGGGAGCTCATGTCTATCATCAGCCGCCACAGGTCGTACCAACCCTTTACCTAGAGACTGCCCCGGTCACTTGCCGTGACCATCTGCCCGTTCATCCAGAGACTGCCCCGGTCACTTGCCGTGACCATCTGCCCGTTCATCCAGAGACTGCCCCGGTCACTTGCCGTGATCATCTGCCCGTTCATTCAGAGACTGCCCCGGTCACTTGCCGTGACCTCCAGCCCGTTCACTCAGAGACTGTCCCGGTCACCTGCTGTGACCTCCTGCCCGTCTTCCCTGGTCGCCACCCGCTCCCTTACAAGGACTGCCCCCTTGTATAGTAGCTCAGAGGTTCCGCCTCCCAGACCCGTTACAGAGAAGGACCTGGGCGTCTTGGTTAATAGCAAATTAAATTGGAGTGCCCAGTGTCAGGCAGCAGCTGCGAAGGCAAATAGAGTCATGGCATGCATCAGAAGAGGAATAGGGGCATATGATGAGAACATTGTTCTTCCTCTGTATAAAGCGCTGGTAAGGCCGCACTTAGAATATTGTGCACAGTTCTGGGCTCCGGTGCTAAGGTAATAAAGGGAATGGAGGGACTAGAATACCCAGAGAGGTTGTCAAAATTAGGCCTATTTACGTTGGAAAAAAGAAGGCTTAGGGGAGACCTCATAAACATGTATAAATACATCAGGGGGCAGTACATAGATCTCTCCCATGACCTGTTTATACCAAGAATGGTGACAAAGACGAGGGGGCACACTATGCGTCTGGAGGAAAGGAGGTTCCTGCACCAGCATAGAAGGGGATTATTTACGGTCAGAGCCGTGAGACTCTGGAACTCTCTGGGAGAGGAAGTGGTGATGTCCAACTCACTTAAAGAGTTCAAGAGAGGCCTGGACGCCTTTCTTGAGAACAATAAAATTACATCTTATGCTTAGTTAATTAATCCAGGGATTTAATCTGACTGCCAGATTGGTGTCGGGAAGTGAATTTTTCCTCAATGATGTAAATTGGCCTATACCGCATGTTTTTTTTTTTGCCTTCCCCTGGATCAACGCTGTGGAATAGCTGCAGTGCACAAGAAATAGGCTGAACTGGATGGACGCTTGTCTTTTTTCGGCCTTATAAACTATGTAACTATGTAACTATTCCCAACCTGCACATATACCTCATCCTACTGTCACCCAATACTGAGCATCTTACTGCCCAAAATAATATTGCCCACCACTGTGCCTTTTACAAAGTAAAATGCCTCCTTTCTGCCCTCTTGAGGGTAAAATTGCCTCTAGAAAATATTAATACCCTGCACAAGTGCTTTAGAACAGTGTCCATATTTTGCTCCCTAGAAAGTAATAATGCACCATGTGCACCATTGACGGTTACAATGCTCTGAGTGCCCATATAACAATAATTCTCATTAAGTGCCAATTAACATTTAATAATGTTCCCCAAGTACCCCTACATACAACTCCCCTATATACAGTATGATGCCCCTACAGCTCCCGTATACACAGTATGATGGGCCCACAGCTCCCCTATACACAGTATGGTGTCATCATAACGCCCCTACATGTAGTTTGATGTCCCCACTGTTCCCCCAAAACACAATATAATGACCCCCCACAGTAGTCCTCACCCTGTATGATAACCTTACACTGCATATTGGCCCCCTTAGTAGCACCCTGCCTGGCCCACACAGTAGTCACCATAATGTATGATGGCCCGAATAGTAGCCCCCAAACTGTATAATGGACTAAACATTAACTTCTACAGTGTATAATGGTCCCCACAGTAGTCACCACACTTTATAAGAGTCTGATACTGTATAAGGGCCCCCAATAGTAGTCCTCACTCCATATAATGGCCCCCACAGTAGCCCCCACACTGTTTGAGGCCCCACAATAGTCTTCACACTGTATGAGAGTCCCTCACAGTAACCCTCACACTGTATGAGGGTCCCCCATACTTTATGATAACCCCCCACAGTCACACCATGAATACTAATTAAAATAAATAAAACCATATACTCACCTAATCCTGACAAGTCCACTTACAAACTATATATCATCACATTGCGCAGTTCCCACTTTATCCAATGCATCTCCCTGCCATTCTGTTGAACTCAGCAATAAAGTGACCTACGGTCTACAGAATGGAGAATGGTAGTGCAGAGAGATCATGTCTCCCAGTATACCGCAGAGCGTAACTGTATCGG
Organism: Phyllobates terribilis; assembly: GCF_046119375.1. Lineage (NCBI taxonomy): Eukaryota > Metazoa > Chordata > Amphibia > Anura > Dendrobatidae > Phyllobates > Phyllobates terribilis. The sequence continues at coordinate 243,946,978 of NW_027362761.1, read as the reverse complement.
TGTGCTGCTGAGGGTCGCTCCAGATGGGCTCCTCTGAGTGAGGTGCCCAGGGCGAGCACCACGTCTGCTCGCCTGACAGTTACACTACTGCACTCAGTAGATTAGTAACAACAATCTCTGACTGAAATTTAGGTTTATTCATCTGAATGGGGATCTTTGGCTGGCAAGAACATGGATTTTTGCAGGCCACATTCAGTCACAAATTTTCCTCAACAAAAAAGAAGCTTAACATCAACGTCTTCTTTGCTTCCGGACATGCGCAGTGTGCCTCTAAAGCTGGGAAGCGTACACCCAGCTTCTTGCAAATTATGTTATCACACCTACAGGGGAGTGATAACATGCTGAGTAGGACGACTGTTCTGGGGAAGCAAAGCCCCACGGACTAGTCAAAACATTAATTTGCATATTAAATATGGAGTGTAAAAATACTTTTTTTAAAAGATCTGTAAATATGTTAAACACTATAAAGGGACTGTTAGGCAAGGTGTTCATAAAGGAATAGAGAAATGCTGCTGGTTTGGTGGGCATGGGGGATCTGTCAGGTTCCCATTAAATGCTTCCTTTGTTGGTAAAGAGTGGTCATAATTATATCAAAATATTTTATAGAAGGGTTGACTCATTGGATGTATAGAGGAAATTGCTAATGTGTGACTGTTGATGATAATGATGATGATAATTCATACTGTATCGGGAAGAACATGTGACTCTTCAGCAGTTTAGCATTGCCTTAATGACTACTGGTGAACTTTTTTATCACTACTTTTTCTTCTTTTTTGCAGCAGCTGCTGATTAAGCAGGATCTTGCTGTCAATGCCAAGATTCATGACTTATTTATTCTACCATTGATGTAGCCACGAGAGCATTTGTGGGGCAGGTTGTAGTTTTTAATGCCCCCTAACCAGGGGTTTAACGACCCGGCTAGTAAGGGGCCCGGTGAGTGAGGTCCGCCGATGCCAGCAAAAGGTTCAGTTGGATGTGCGTCCGAGGACGTACATCCAGCTGAAGTGTATTGTGGCGCGCGGGTTCGCGCGCCACAATACATGCAGCTAGCCAAACAAATGCCAGCAGCTGACGTCGATGAACATGTGACGGGGCACATGACGGTGATGTAAGTATTTATTTATTTATTTTTTAAAAATCATGGCCATACTATTATGGATGTTTATGGTGTGCATTATACTACTATGGATGGGGTGTATTATACTACTATGGATGGGGTGCATTATACTACTATGGATGGGGTGCATTATACTACTATGGATGGGGTGCATTATACTACTATGGATGTCTATGGGGGTACATTATACTACTATGGATGTCTATTGGGGTGCATTATACTACTGTTGAAGGGGTGCATTATACTACTATGGATGGGGAAAATTATACTACTATGGATGGGGTGCATTATACTACTATGGATGGAGTGCATTATACTTCTACGGATGTCTATGGGGGTACATTATACTACTATGGATGTTTATTGGGGTGCATTATACTACAGTTGAAGGGGTGCATTATACTACTATGGATGGGGAAAATTATACTACTATGGATGGGGTGCATTATACTACTATGGATGGGGAAAATTATACTACTATGGATGTCTATGGGGGTGCATTATACTACTATGGATGAGGTGCATTATACTTCAATGGATGGGGTGAATTATACTACTATGGATGTCTGTGGGGGTACATTATACTACTATAGATGGGGTGCATTATACTTCTATGGATGGGGTGTATTATACTACTATGGATGGGGTGAATTATAATACTATGGATGTCTATGGGGGTGCATCATACTACTATGGATGGGGTGCATTATACTTCTATGGATGGGGTGAATTATACTACAGTGGATTTCTATGGGGTACATTAACTACTATGAATAAGGTGCATTGTACTACTATGGATGAGGTGTATTATACTTCTATGGATGGGGTGCATTATACTACTATGGATGTCTGAGGGTACATTATACTACTAAGGATGTCTATGAGGTGCATTATACTACTATGGGTGGGGTGAATTATACTACTATGGATGTCTATGGGGGGACATTATACTACTATGGGTGGGGTGCAATATACTTCTATGGATGGGGTGAATTACACTACTATGGATGTCTATGGGGTGCATTATACTACTATGGATGTCTATGGGGGTGCATTATACTACTATGGATGGGGTGTATTATACTACTATGGATGTGGTGCATTATACTACTATGGATGAGGTGTATTATACTACTATGGATGGGGTGCTTTAAACTACTATGGATGTCTATGGGGTACATTATACTACTATGGATGAGGTGTATTATACTGCTATGGATGGGGTGAATTTTGCTACTATGGATGTATATGGGTGCATTATACTACTATGGATGTCTATGGAATGCATTATACTACTATGGATGTCTATGGGGGTGCATTATACTACTATGGATGTCTATGCGTGCATTATACTACTATGGATGTCTATGCGTGCATTATACTACTATGGATGTCTATGCGGTGCATTATACTACTATGGATGTCTATGCGTGCATTATACTACTATGGACGTCTATGGGGTGCATTATACTACTATGGGCATCTATGGGGTGCATTATACTACTGTGGATATCTATGGGGGTGCATTATTCTACTATGGATGTCTATGGGGTGCATTATACTACTACTGGATGTCTATGAGGTACATTATACTACTATGGATGTCTATGGGGTGCATTATACTACTGTGGATATCTATGGGGGTGCATTATACTACTATGGATGTCTATGGGGTACATTATACTACTATGGATGCCTGTGGGTTGCATTATACTACTATGGATGTCTATGGGGTGCATTATACTACTATGGATGTCTATGGGGGTGCATTATACTACTATGGATGTCTATGGGGGTGCATTATACTACTATGGATGGGGTGCTTTATACTTCTATAGCTGTGGTGAATTATACTACTTTGGATGTCAATGCAGTGCGTCACAATACATGCTGCTGGCCAAACAAATGCCAGCAGCTGACGTCGATGAGCATGTGACAGGGCACATGACGGTGATGTAAGTATTTATTTATTTATTTTTTAAAAATCATGGCCACACTATTATGGATGTTTATGGTGTGCATTATACTATTATGGATGGGGTGTATTATACTACTATGGATGGGGTGCATTATACTACTATGGATGGGGTGCATTATACTAATATGGATGGGGTGCATTAAACTACTATGAATGGGGTGCATTATACTACTATGGATGGGGTGCATTATACTACTATGGATATCTATTGGGGTGCATTATACTACTGTTGAAGGGGTGCATTATACTACTATGGATGTTGAAAATTATACTACTATGGATGGGGTGCATTATACTACTATGCATGGGGTGCATTATACTACTATGGATGTCTATGGGGGTACATTATACTACTATGGATGTCTATTGGGGTGCATTATACTACTGTTGAAGGGGTGCATTATACTACTATGGATGGGGAAAATTATACTACTATGTATGGGGTGCATTATACTACTATGGATGGGGAAAATTATACTACTATGGATGTCTATGGGGGTGCATTATACTACTGTTGAAGGGGTGCATTATACTACTATGGATGTTGAAAATTATACTACTATGGATGGGGTGCATTATACTACTATGCATGGGGTGCATTATACTACTATGGATGTCTATGGGGGTACATTATACTACTATGGATGTCTATTGGGGTGCATTATACTACTGTTGAAGGGGTGCATTATACTACTATGGATGGGGAAAATTATACTACTATGTATGGGGTGCATTATACTACTATGGATGGGGAAAATTATACTACTATGGATGTCTATGGGGGTGCATTATACTACTATGGATGAGGTGCATTATACTTCAATGGATGGGGTGAATTATACTACTATGGATGTCTGTGGGGGTACATTATACTACTATGGATGGGGTGAATTATACTACTATGGATGTCTATGCGGGTGCATTATACTACTATGGATGGGGTGCATTATACTTCTATGGATGGGGTGAATTATACTACTGTGGATTTCTATGGGGTACATTATACTACTATGGATAAGGTGCATTGTACTACTATGGATGAGGTGTATTATACTTCTATGGATGGGGTGCATTATACTACTTTGGATGTCTGAGGGTACATTATACTACTAAGGATGCCTATGAGGTGCATTATACTACTATGGGTGGGGTGAATTATACTACTATGGATGTCTATGGGGGTACATTATACTACTATGGGTGGGGTGCAATATACTTCTATGGATGGGGTGAATTATACTACTATGGATGTCTATGGGGTGCATTATACTACTATGGATGTCTATGGGGTGCATTATACTACTATGGATGGGCTGTATTATAATACTATGGATGTGGTGCATTATACTAATATGGATGGGGTGTATTATACTACTATGGATGGGGTGCTTTATACTACTATGGATGTCTATGGGGTACATTATACTACTATGGATGGGGTGCATTATACTGCTATGGATGGGGTGAATTATGCTACTATGGATGTATATGGGGTGCATTATACTACTATGGATGTCTATGGAATGCATTATACTACTATGGATGTCTATGGGGGTGCATTATAGTATGGATGTCTATGGGGTGCATTATACTATGGATGTCTATGAGGTGCATTATACTACTATGGATGTCTATGCGTGCATTATACTACTATGGATGTCTATGCGTGCATTATACTACTATGTATGTCTATGGGGTGCATTATACTGCAATGGGCATCTATGGGGTGCATTATACTACTACTGGATGTCTATGGGGTACATTATACTACTATGGATGTCTATGGGGTGCATTATACTACTGTGGATATCTATTGGGGTACATTATACTACTATGGATGTCTATGGGGTACATTATACTACTATGGATGCCTGTGGGTTGCACTATACTACTATGGATGTCTATGGGGTGCATTATACTACTATGGATGTCTATGGGGGTGCATTATAGTACTATGGATGTCTATAGGGGTGCATTATGCTACTAAGGATGGGGTGCTTTATACTTCAATAGATGTGGTGAATTATACTACTATGGATGTCAATGCAGTGCATTATACTACTATGGATGTCTATGCGGTGCATTATACTAGTATGGATGGGGTGCATTATACTACTATGGATGTATATGGGGTGCATTATACTACTATGGATGTCTATGGAATACATTATACTACTATGGATGTTTATGGTGGTGCATTATACTATGAATGTCTATGGGGTGCATTATACTATGGATGTCTATGGGGTGCATTATACTACTATGGATGTCTATGCATGCATTATACTACTATGGATGTCTATGCAGTGCATTATACTACTGTGGATATCTATGGGGGTGCATTATGCTACTATGGATGTCTATGGGGTGCATTATACTACTATGGATGTCTGTGGGGTGCATTATACTACTACGGATGTCTCTGGGGTGCATTATACTACTGTGGATATCTATGGGGTGCATTATATTACTATTGATGTCTATGGGGTGCATTATACTACTATGGATGGGGAAAATTATACTACTATGTATGGGGTGCATTATACTACTATGGATGGGGAAAATTATACTACTATGGATGTCTATGGGGGTGCATTATACTACTATGGATGAGGTGCATTATACTTCAATGGATGGGGTGAATTATACTACTATGGATGTCTGTGGGGGTACATTATACTACTATGGATGGGGTGAATTATACTACTATGGATGTCTATGCGGGTGCATTATACTACTATGGATGGGGTGCATTATACTTCTATGGATGGGGTGAATTATACTACTGTGGATTTCTATGGGGTACATTATACTACTATGGATAAGGTGCATTGTACTACTATGGATGAGGTGTATTATACTTCTATGGATGGGGTGCATTATACTACTTTGGATGTCTGAGGGTACATTATACTACTAAGGATGCCTATGAGGTGCATTATACTACTATGGGTGGGGTGAATTATACTACTATGGATGTCTATGGGGGTACATTATACTACTATGGGTGGGGTGCAATATACTTCTATGGATGGGGTGAATTATACTACTATGGATGTCTATGGGGTGCATTATACTACTATGGATGTCTATGGGGTGCATTATACTACTATGGATGGGCTGTATTATAATACTATGGATGTGGTGCATTATACTAATATGGATGGGGTGTATTATACTACTATGGATGGGGTGCTTTATACTACTATGGATGTCTATGGGGTACATTATACTACTATGGATGGGGTGCATTATACTGCTATGGATGGGGTGAATTATGCTACTATGGATGTATATGGGGTGCATTATACTACTATGGATGTCTATGGAATGCATTATACTACTATGGATGTCTATGGGGGTGCATTATAGTATGGATGTCTATGGGGTGCATTATACTATGGATGTCTATGAGGTGCATTATACTACTATGGATGTCTATGCGTGCATTATACTACTATGGATGTCTATGCGTGCATTATACTACTATGTATGTCTATGGGGTGCATTATACTGCAATGGGCATCTATGGGGTGCATTATACTACTACTGGATGTCTATGGGGTACATTATACTACTATGGATGTCTATGGGGTGCATTATACTACTGTGGATATCTATTGGGGTACATTATACTACTATGGATGTCTATGGGGTACATTATACTACTATGGATGCCTGTGGGTTGCACTATACTACTATGGATGTCTATGGGGTGCATTATACTACTATGGATGTCTATGGGGGTGCATTATAGTACTATGGATGTCTATAGGGGTGCATTATACTACTAAGGATGGGGTGCTTTATACTTCAATAGATGTGGTGAATTATACTACTATGGATGTCAATGCAGTGCATTATACTACTATGGATGTCTATGCGGTGCATTATACTAGTATGGATGGGGTGCATTATACTACTATGGATGTATATGGGGTGCATTATACTACTATGGATGTCTATGGAATACATTATACTACTATGGATGTTTATGGTGGTGCATTATACTATGAATGTCTATGGGGTGCATTATACTATGGATGTCTATGGGGTGCATTATACTACTATGGATGTCTATGCATGCATTTACTACTATGGATGTCTATGCAGTGCATTATACTACTGTGGATATCTATGGGGGTGCATTATGCTACTATGGATGTCTATGGGGTGCATTATACTACTATGGATGTCTGTGGGGTGCATTATACTACTACGGATGTCTCTGGGGTGCATTATACTACTGTGGATATCTATGGGGTGCATTATATTACTATTGATGTCTATGGGGTGCATTAAACTACTATGGATGTCTATGGGGGTGCATTATACTACTGTGGATGTCAATGGCGTGCATTATATTACTATGGATGTCTGTGGGAGTACATTATACTACTATGGATGTCTATTGGGGTGCATTATACTACTGTTGAAGGGGTGCATTATACTACTATGGATGGGGAAAATTATACTACTATGGATGGGGAAAATTATACTACTATGGATGGGGAAAATTATACTACTATGGATGTCTATGGGGGTGGATTATACTACTATGGATGAGGTGCATTTTACTTCAATGGATGGGGTGAATTATACTACTATGGATGTCTGTGGGGGTACATTATACTACTATGGATGCGGTGCATTATACTTCTATGGATGGGGTGTATTATACTACTATGGATGGGGTGAATTATACTACTATGGATGTCTATGGGGGTGCATTATACTACTATGGATAGGGAGCATTATACTTCTATGGATGGGGTGAATTATACTACTATGGATTTCTATGGGGTACATTATACTACTATGGATAAGGTGCATTGAACTACTATGGATGAGGTGTATTATACTTCTATGGATGGGGTGCATTATATTACTATGGATGTCTATGAGGGTACATTACACTACTAAGGATGTCTATGAGGTGCATTATACTACTATGGATGGGGTGTATTATACTACTATGAATGGGGTGCATTATACTACTATGGATGGGGTGTATTATACTACTATGGATGGGGTGCTTTATACTACTATGGATGTCTATGGGGTACATTATACCACTATGGATGGGGTGCATTATACTCCTATGGATGGGGTGAATTATGCTACTATGGATGTATATGGGGTGCATTATACTACTATGGATGTTTATGGGGGTGCATTATAGTATGGATGTCTATGGGGTGCATTATACTATGGATGTCTATGGGGTGCATTATACTACTATGGATGTCTATGCGTGCATTATACTACTATGGATGTCTATGTGGTGCATTATACTCCTATGGATGTCTATGGGGTGCATTATACTACTATGGACGTCTATGGGGTGCATTATACTACTATGGGCATCTATGGGGTGCATTATACTACTGTGGATGTCTATGGGGTGCATTATACTATGGATGTCTATGGGGTGCATTATACTACTATGGATGTCTATGAGTGCATTATACTACTATGGATGTCTATGTGGTGCATTATACTACTATGGATGCCTATGGGGTGCATTATACTACTATGGATGTCTATGCGTGCATTATACTACTATGGATGTCTATGCGTGCATTATACTACTATGGATGTCTATGCGGTGCATTATACTACTATGGATGTCTATGGGGTGCATTATACTACTATGGGCATCTATGGGGTGCATTATACTACTGTGGATATCTGTGGGGGTTCATTATACTACTATGGATGTCTATGGGGTGCATTATACTGCTACTGGATGTCTATGGGGTACATTATACTACTATGGATGTCTATGGGGTGCATTATACTACTATGGATATCTATGGGGGTGCATTATACTACTATGGATGTCTATGGGGCACATTATACTACTATGGATGCCTGTGGGTTGCATTATACTACTATGGATGTCTATGGGGTGCATTATACTACTAGGAATGTCTATGGGGGTGCATTAGACTACTATGGATGTCTATGGGGGTGCATTATACTACTATGGATGGAGTGCTTTATACTTCTATAGATGGGGTGAATTATACTACTATGGATGTCAATTCAGTGCATTATACTACTTTGGATGTCTATGCGGTGCATTATACTAGTATGGATGGGGTGTATTATACTACTATGGATGTATATGGGGTGCATTATACTACTATGGATGTCTATGGAATGCATTATACTACTATGAATGTCTATAGTGGTGCATTATACTATGAATGTCTATGGGGTGCATTATACTATGGATGTCTATGGGGTGTATTATACTTCTATGGATGTCTATGCATGCATTATACTACTATGGATGTCTATGCAGTGCATTATACTACTGTGGATATCTATGGGGGTGCATTATACTACTATGGATGTCTATGGGGTGCATTATACTACTACGGATGTCTCTGGGGTGCATTATACTACTATGGATGGGGAAAATTATACTACTATGGATGTCTATGGGGGTGCATTATACTACTATGAATGAGGTGCATTTTACTTCAATGGATGGGGTGAATTATACTACTATGGATGTCTGTGGGGGTACATTATACTACTATGGATGCGGTGCATTATACTTCTATGGATGGGGTGTATTATACTACTATGGATGGGGTGAATTATACTACTATGGATGTCTATGGGGGTGCATTATACTACTATGGATGGAGTGCTTCATACTTCTATAGATGGGGTGAATTGTACTACTATGGATGTCAATGCAGTGCATTATACTACTTTGGATGTCTATGCGGTGCATTATACTAGTATGGATGGAGTGTATTATACTACTATGGATGTATATGGGGTGCATTATACTACTATGGATGTCTATGGAATGCATTATACTACTATGAATGTCTATAGTGGTGCATTATACTATGAATGTCTATGGGGTGCATTATACTATGGATGTCTATGGGGTGTATTATACTACTATGGATGTCTATGCATGCATTATACTACTATGGATGTCTATGCAGTGCATTATACTACTGTGGATATCTATGGGGGTGCATTATACTACTATGGATGTCTATGGGGTGCATTATACTACTATGGATGTCTCTGGGGTGCATTATACTACTATGGAAGGGCAAAATTATACTACTATGGATGTCTATGGGGGTGCATTATACTACTATGGATGAGGTGCATTTTACTTCAATGGATGGGGTGAATTATACTACTATGGATGTCTATGGGGGTACATTATACTACTATGGATGCGGTGCATTATACTTCTATGGATGGGGTGTATTATACTACTATGGATGGGGTGAATTATACTACTATGGATGTCTATGGGGGTGCATTATACTACTATGGATGGGGAGCATTATACTTCTATGGATGGGGTGAATTATACTACTATGGATTTCTATGGGGTACGTTATACTACTATGGATAAGGTGCATTGTACTACTATGGATGAGGTGTATTATACTTCTATGGATGGGGTGCATTATACTACTATGGATGTCTATGAGGGTACATTACACTACTAAGGATGTCTATGAGGTGCATTATACTACTATGGATGGGGTGTATTATACTACTATGAATGTGGTGCATTATACTACTATGGATGGGGTGTATTATACTACTATGGATGGGGTGCTTTATACTACTATGGATGTCTATGGGGTACATTATACTACTATGGATGGGGTGCATTATACTCCTATGGATGGGGTGAATTATGGTACTATGGATGTATATGGGGTGCATTATACTACTATGGATGTCTATGGAATGCATTATACTACTATAGATGTTTATGGGGGTGCATTATAGTATAGATGTCTATGGGGTGCATTATACTATGGATGTCTATGGGGTGCATTATACTACTATGGATGTCTATGCGTGCATTATACTACTATGGATGTCTATGTGGTGCATTATACTACTATGGATGTCTATGGGGTGCATTATACTACTATGGACATCTATGGGGTGCATTATACTACTGTGGGCATCTATGGGGTGCATTATACTACTGTGGATATCTATGGGGGTGCATTATACTATGGATGTCTATGGGGTGCATTATACTACTATGGATGTCTATGCGTGCATTATACTACTATGGATGTCTATGCGTGCATTATACTACTATGGATGTCTATGCGGTGCATTATACTACTATGGATATCTATGCGTGCATTATACTACTATGGACGTCTATGGGGTGCATTATACTACTATGGGCATCTATGGGGTGCATTATACTACTGTGGATATCTATGTGGGTTCATTATACTACTATGGATGTCTATGGGGTGCATTATACTACTACTGGATGTCTATGGGGTACATTATACTACTATGGATGTCTATGGGGTGCATTATACTACTATGGATATCTATGGGGGTGCATTATACTACTATGGATGTCTATGGGGTGCATTATACTACTATGGATGTCTATGGGGGTGCATTATACTACTATGGATGTCTATGGGGGTGCATTATACTACTATGGATGGGGTGCTTTATACTTCTATAGATGGGGTGAATTATACTACTATGGATGTCAATGCAGTGCATTATACTACTATGGATGTCTATGCGGTGCATTATAGTAGTAAGGATGGGGTGTATTATACTACTATGGATGTATATGGGGTGCATTATAGTGCTATGGATGTCTATGGAATGCATTATACTACTATGGATGTTTATGGTGGTGCATTATACCATGAATGTCTATGGGGTGCATTATACTATGGATGTCTATGGGGTGCATTATACTACGATGGATGTCTATGGGCAGTGCATTATACTACTATGGATGTCTATGGGGGTGCATTAGACTACTATGGATGTCTATGGGGGTGCATTATACTACTATGGATGGAGTGCTTTATACTTCTATAGATGGGGTGAATTATACTACTATGGATGTCAGTGCAGTGCATTATACTACTTTGGATGTCTATGCGGTGCATTATACTAGTATGGATGGGGTGTATTATACTACTATGGATGTATATGGGGTGCATTATACTACTATGGATGTCTATGGAATGCATTATACTACTATGAATGTCTATAGTGGTGCATTATACTATGAATGTCTATGGGGTGCATTATACTATGGATGTCTATGGGGTGTATTATACTACTATGGATGTCTATGCATGCATTATACTACTATGTATGTCTATGCAGTGCATTATACTACTGTGGATATCTATGGGGGTGCATTATACTACTATGGATGTCTATGGGGTGCATTATACTACTACGGATGTCTCTGGGGTGCATTATACTACTGTGGATATCTATGGGGTGCATTATATTACTATTGATGTCTATGGGGTGCATTAAACTACTATGGATGTCTATGGGGGTGCATTATACTACTGTGGATGTCAATGGCGTGCATTATATTGCTATGGATTTCTATGGGGTACATTATACCACTATGGATGTTTATTGGGGTGCATTGTACTACTATGGATGTCTATGGGGTGCTTAACACTACTATGGATGTCTATGGGGTGCATTAAACTACTGTGGATATCTATGGGAGTGCATTATACTACTATGGATGTCTATGGGGTGTATTATACTACTATGGATGTCTATGGGGGTGCATTATACTACTATGGATGTCAATGGAGTGCATTATATTACTATGGATTTCTATGGGGTACATTATACTACTATGGATGTTTATGGAGGTGCTTTATGCTACTATGGATGGGGTGTATTATACTACTATGGATGTGGTGCGTTATACTACTATGGAAGGGGTGTATTATACTACTATGGATGGGGTGCTTTATACTACTATGGATGTCTATGGGGTACATTATACTACTATGGATGGGGTGCATTATACTCCTATGGATGGGGTGAATTATGCTACTATGGATGTATATGGGGTGCATTATACTACTATGGATGTCTATGGAATGCATTATACTACTATAGATGTTTATGGGGGTGCATTATAGTATGGATGTCTATGGGGTGCATTATACTATGGATGTCTATGGGGTGCATTATACTACTATGGATGTCTATGCGTGCATTATACTACTATGGATGTCTATGTGGTGCGTTATACTACTATGGATGTCTATGGGGTGCATTATACTACTATGGACGTCTATGGGGTGCATTATACTACTATGGGCATCTATGGGGTGCATTATACTACTGTGGATATCTATGAGGGTGCATTATACTATGGATGTCTATGGGGTGCATTATACTACTATGGATGTCTATGCGTGCATTATACTACTATGGATGTCTATGCATGCATTATACTACTATGGATGTCTATGCGGTGCATTATTATTATTATTATTTATTATTATCGCGCCATTTATTCCATGGCGCTTTACATGTGATAGGGATATACATAACAAAAGCATTTACATAATCTTAACAAAACGAGTCAGCGACTGGTACAGGAGGAGCGAGGACCCTGCCCGCGAGGGCTCACAGTCTACAAGGGATGGGTGAGGATACAGTAGGTGAGGGTAGAGCTGGTCGTGCAGTGGTGTTTACTGCAGGTTGTAGGCTTGTCGGAAGAGGTGGGTCTTCAGGTTCCTTTTGAAGGTTTCCACGGTCGGCGAGAGTCTGATATGTTGGGGTAGAGAGTTCCAGAGAAGGGGGGAAGCACGGGAGAAATCTTGTATACGATTGTGGGAGGAGGAGATAAGAGGGGAGTAGAGCAGGAGATCTTGTGAGGATCGGAGGTTGCGTGCAGGTAAGTACCGGGAGACTAGGTCACAGATGTATGGGGGAGACAGGTTGTGGATGGCTTTGAATGCCATGGTTAGAGTTTTGAACTGAATTCTCTGGGCAATAGGGAGCCAGTGAAGGGATTGACAGAGAGAAGAGGCCGGGGAATAGCGGGGGGACAGGTGGATTAGTCGAGCAGCAGAGTTTAGGATAGATTGGAGAGGTGCAAGAGTGTTGAAAGGGATGCCACGGAGCAGGAGGTTGCAGTAGTTGAGGCGGGATATGATGAGGGCATGCACTAGTGTTTTTGCAGAGTCTTTGCTGAGGAATGCACGGATCCGGGAGATGTTTTTGAGTTGGAGTCGGCAAGAGGTGGAAAGGGCTTGAATATGTGGCTTGAAGGAGAGATCAGAGTCCAGGGTTACCCCAAGGCAGCGAGCTTGTGGGACTGGGGAGAGTGAACAGCCATTGACGTTGATGGATAGGTCGGAAAGGGGATGTGAATGAGAGGGTGGAAAGATGATGAACTCTGTTTTATCCATGTTGAGTTTTAGAAACCTGTGGGATTCTGGTTAGTAGGGAGGAGATATCGGGTCCAGAGAGGTAGATCTGTGTGTCGTCAGCATAGAGGTGATACTGAAAGCCGTGAGACTCTATGAGCTGTCCCAGGCCGAAGGTGTAGATGGAGAAGAGCAGAGGTCCTAGAACTGAACCTTGGGGGACACCGACAGATAGGGGGCGAGATGAGGAGGTGGTGCGTGAGTGGGAGACGCTGAATGTCCTGTCTGTTAAGTATTATACTACTATTGATATTTATGCGTGCATTATACTACTATGGACGTCTATGGGGTGCATTATACTACTATGGGCATCTATGGGGTGCATTATACTACTGTGGATATCTATGGGGGTTCATTATACTACTATGAATGTCTATGGGGTGCATTATACTACTACTGGATGTCTATGGGGTACATTATACTACTATGGATGTCTATGGGGTGCATTATACTACTATGGATATCTATGGGGGTGCATTATACTACTATGGATGTCTATGGGGTGCATTATACTACTATGGATGTCTATGGGGGTGCATTATACTACTATGGATGTCTATGGGGGTGCATTATACTACTATGGATGGGGTGCTTTATACTTCTATAGATGGGGTGAATTATACTACTATGGATGTCAATGCAGTGCATTATACTACTATGGATGTCTATGCGGTGCATTATAGTAGTAAGCATGGGGTGTATTATACTACTATGGATGTATATGGGGTGCATTATAGTACTATGGATGTCTATGGAATGCATTATACTACTATGGATGTTTATGGTGGTGCATTATACTATGAATGTCTATGGGGTGCATTATACTATGGATGTCTATGGGGTGCATTATACTACGATGGATGTCTATGGGCGGTGCATTATACTACTATGGATGTCTATGGGGGTGCATTAGACTACTATGGATGTCTATGGGGGTGCATTATACTACTATGGATGGAGTGCTTTATACTTCTATAGATGGGGTGAATTATACTACTATGGATGTCAGTGCAGTGCATTATACTACTTTGGATGTCTATGCGGTGCATTATACTAGTATGGATGGGGTGTATTATACTACTATGGATGTATATGGAGTGCATTATACTACTATGGATGTCTATGGAATGCATTATACTACTATGAATGTCTATAGTGGTGCATTATACTATGAATGTCTATGGGGTGCATTATACTATGGATGTCTATGGGGTGTATTATACTACTATGGATGTCTATGCATGCATTATACTACTATGGATGTCTATGCAGTGCATTATACTACTGTGGATATCTATGGGGGTGCATTATACTACTATGGATGTCTATGGGGTGCATTATACTACTACGGATGTCTCTGGGGTGCATTATACTACTGTGGATATCTATGGGGTGCATTATATTACTATTGATGTCTATGGGGTGCATTAAACTACTATGGATGTCTATGAGGGTGCATTATACTACTGTGGATGTCAATGGCGTGCATTATATTACTATGGATTTCTATGGGGTACATTATACCACTATGGATGTTTATTGGGGTGCATTGTACTACTATGGATGTCTATGGGGTGCTTAACACTACTATGGATGTCTATGGGGTGCATTATACTACTGTGGATATCTATGGGAGTGCATTATACTACTATGGATGTCTATGGGGTGTATTATACTACTATGGATGTCTATGGGGGTGCATTATACTACTATGGATGTCAATGGAGTGCATTATATTACTATGGATTTCTATGGGGTACATTATACTACTATGGATGTTTATGGAGGTGCTTTATACTACTATGGATGGGGTATATTATACTACTATGGATGTGGTGCATTATACTACTATGGAAGGGGTGTATTATACTACTATGGATGGGGTGCATTATACTACTATGGATGTCTATGGGGTACATTACACTACTATGGATGGGGTGCATTATACTCCTATGGATGGGGTGAATTATGCTACTATGTATGTATTTGGGCTGCATTATACTACTATGGATGTCTATGGAATGCATTATACTACTATGGATGTCTATGGGGGTGCATTATAGTATGAATATCTATGGGGTGCATTATACTATAGATGTCAATGGAGTGCATTATACTACTGTGGATGTCTATGCGTGCATTATACTACTATGGATGTCTATGCGGTGCATTATACTGATAGGGATGTCTATGGGGTGCATAATACTACTATGGGCATCTATGGGGTGCATTATACTACTGTGGATATCTATGGGGGTGCATTATACTACTATGGATGTCTATGGAGTGCATTATACTACTATGGATGTTTATGGGGTACATATACTACTATGGATGTCTATGGGGTGCATTATACTACTGGGAATATCTATGGGGGTGCATTATACTACTATGGATGTCTATGGAGTACATTATACTACTATGGATGTCTATGGGGGTGCATTATACTACTATGGATGTCTATGGGGTACATTATACTACTATGGATGTCTATGGGGTGCATTATACTACTATGGATGTCTATGGGGTGCATTATACTACTATGGATGTTTATGGGGTACATATACTACTATGGATGTCTATGGGGTGAATTATACTACTGGGAATATCTATGGGGGTGCATTATACTACTATGGATGTCTATGGGATACATTATACTACTATGGATGTCTATGGCGTGCATTATACTACTATGGATGTCTATGCGTGCATTATACTTCTATGGATGTCTGTGTGGTGCATTATACTACTATGAATGTGTATGGGGAGCATTTTACTACTATGGACATCTATAGGGTGCATAATACTACTATGGATGTCTATGGGGTGAATTATACTACTGGGAATATCTATGGGGGTGCATTATACTACTATGGATGTCTATGGAGTGCATTATACTACTATGGATGTTTATGGGGTACATATACTACTATGGATGTCTATGGGGTACATTATACTACTGGGAATATCTATGGGGGTGCATTATACTACTATGGATGTCTATGGGGGTCCATTATACTATTATGGATGGGGTGCTTTATACTTCTCTTGATGAGGTGAATTATACTACTATGGATGTCAATGCAGTGCATTATACTACTATTAATGTCTATGCGGTGCATTATACTAGTATGGATGGGGTGTATTATACTACTATGGATGTATATGGGGTGCATTATACTACTATGGATGTCTATGGAATGCATTATACCACTATGGATGTCTATGGGGTGCATTGTACTATGGATGTCTATGAGGTGCATTATACTACTATGGATGTCTATGCATGCATTATACTACTATGGATGTCTATGCGGTGCATTATACTACTGTGGATATCTATAGGGGTGCATTATACTACTATGGATGTCTATGAGGTGCATTATACTACTATGGATGTCTATGGGGTACATTATACTACGACGGATGTCTATTGGGTGCATTATACTACTAAGGATTTCTATGGGGGTGCATTATACTTCTGTGGATGTCTATGGGGGTGGCTTAGACTACTATGGATGTCTGTGAGGTGCATTAGACTACTATGGATGTCTATGGGGGTGTATTATACTACTGTGGATGTCTATGGGGTGCATTATACTACTGTGGATATCTATGAGGGTGCATTAAATTACTATGGATATCTATGGGGTGCATTATACTACTATGGATGTCTATGAAGTGCATTATACTACTGTGGATGTCTGTTGGGTGCATTATACTACTGTGCATGTCAGTGCGGTGCATTATACTACTGTGGATATCTATGGTGGTGCATTATATTACCATGGATGTCTATGGGGTGCATTATACTACTATGGATGTCTATGAAGAGTATTATACTGCTATGGATGTCTATGGGGTGCATTATACTACTATTATTGCCTGGAGGGGTGCATTATACTTTATGGATGACTGAGCTGTGCAGTATATTATATGGAGGATTATGGGGAGTGCGTTTTTACTTCTTCAATGTACTCCTCTGGTGAGTATAATAAAATGTATTCAGGATGAGGGGCTGGCGGGGGGCCCCAGTCCAAATCTTGCATTGGGGCCCATCAGACTATAGTTGCGTCACTGCCCCTAGCAATGTGTAAAATGTATCTTTTTGTACCTAAATACTGGATAATTAGTAAATCAGACCAAATGTTTTTAAACATATTCATGTTTTGCTGTTTTTATCCTTCTTACTTCTTTTTCCTTCATGTTTTCCTTGAGGTTTTTTTCAGTTTAGCAGCTTACACTCAAATTACATGAAAGGGAACTTGTCATCACAAAATTAGACCCTAATGAAAGGCATGTTTTCAAAAGGCCCTTTAAAGCTTGTTAAATGCATACCTTTCTTGTAATAATAAGTTTAAAAATTGTAGCACAATCCATCTCCAAAGTTTTAATTGCTAGTGCAATGGGCAGACACTGTTCATACAAATTGCTGTATGTTGAATGCACAGCATTTAGGCAGTTCAAGATACAGGTTGTTGAGAATTTATTATAATATTTATAATATGTATTTTTAAATATTAACATTTGTGGATGTTGTCCACCCATCTTTCTTTTCATTTGATGTTTGCAGTCATGCACAGCTTCAGCTTCCAACCACAATATGGAAGCAACACCCCTTTTCTCCACACGCTCTTCATTTTATTATGTAAAATAGCGATCTACAACATTAAATGTATTAAAAAAATATATAATGATCATAATAGCACAACGAAAAACAACTCTCATCATGCAATCATGATGTGACTTGTTTAAAAGAGTCTACATATAAAATATTAGGGCACATGTGTGTAACTTTAGCAAAAATGTACTATTCACTAAAATCTTGAATATTTGCCTTGCTATGTGCAATCATGTTGATAGAGAGCATATATGCTAGTGCTTCTCACTAAACTAGAATATCATCAAAAAGTTAATTTATTTCAGTTCTTCAATACAAACAGTGAAATTCAACTATAATATAGAGTCATTATAGAGTGATCTATTTCAAGTGTTTATTTGATGATTATGGCTTACAGACAATGAAAACACAAAAGTCATTATCTCAGTAAATTTGAATACTTTGTAACAACAGCTTGAAAAATGTTTTTACTATTCAAAATGTTGGTGACGCGCCCCCTGGGCCGTGGGGTACTCGGTGCCGGGTCGCTCGTTGCTAGGGGAAATGTCACAGTGGCGGTGACCTGGTCCATGACCCAGGGCGGTCAATCAAAGGGGATTATTTTACAGGGGATTTTATAGTTTTAAATATATAGTTCGTGACGCCACCTGTGGTATGCGGCTATATGGAGCCGCCGCTGCTGTGCAGAACCTCTGGAGCTGATGTTGGTGCAGCAGGGTTGGTTCAGCTCTCCACATGCAGAGCTTAGCTCCAGGGCAGGGAATGTGGTACATGTTATAGGGTGATGCTGGGCGTTGTAGTGCAGGGGTGATGGCGCAGACAATAATCACAGAGACAGTGGGGTGCAGTCTTCAGGGTCTTTACTCATGGTTGTTGCAGTCCAAGTTACAGGTACCAGTGTAACTTCCCTCGTCGTGCTGCGCTTACTCAGGGAGAGGTTCAGTCAACCCTCAGATATCTCCGGAGTACTTAGCGGGACCCCCTTCTGTGTGTTCTCTTACTCTGGCCGTCTCCCTGCACCTCATACCTAGTGTCCCTATCCGGTACCCGCGGGCCTTGTCGGGCAATGTCTGTTCCGTCCGCTAGGCCCTCTATGGCTACCTTCTTGGTGAGACTGATATGGACTGTTGGCTGCAGGACTTGAAATACTGCAGCCTCCGGTTTCTAGTTGAGACATAAAGTACTCTGCTAGTTGAGGGACCGGTCCCCTTTGTGTGACCTGACCCTTCCACCTCCTGGTAGATTCGGGTGTACGGGTGGCCTCCAGCACTGCCCGTACCCCTGGGATCCCTTCCTCGTTCCTGGAGCCCTTCTCCTGCTCCTCTCCTTCTCCTTCAGTCTTGGGCCTCTACTCAGGCCCTTCTCCTGAGCAGAGCTCCTACAGAGCTCCTGCTCCCAACTCCTCTCACTGTAGACTCACTTCCTAAACAAGATGGCTTCTCTATTTATACTTTCCTTCATGTGCTCCCCTAAGCTACTTCCTCCACCCACACCCACTACATAGTTCCACCCCTCAGCTAGGGACCAGGGACTGTGCTCTCCCTTAGGAGCAATCTCGCCCTGCCCCCACTGGTGTGGAATGAGTTGGATGCAGGTGTTAGGGTCCCGAGCTGTACTCCTTCCTTACCTGAGAGTGAGATACCACACCTCTGGGTGAGATGCAGTACCTCTGTGGCGACCGAACCCTCAGGGGCGCCACATTGGCCTACTGAAATGTATGTTCAGTAAATACACTCAATACTTGGTCGGGACTCCTTTTGCATCAATTACTGCATCAATGCGGCGGGCATGGAGGCGATCAGCCTGTGGCACTGCTGAGGTGTTATGGAAGCCCAGGTTGCTTTGATAGCAGCCTTCAGCTCATCTGCATTGTTGGGTCTGGTGTATCTCATGTTCCTCTTGACAATAATCCAATAGATTCTCTATGGGGTTTAGGTCAGGCAAGCTTGCATGCCAATCAAGCACAGTGATACTGTTGTTTTTAAACCAGGTATTGGTACTTTTGGCAGTGTGGACAGGTGCCAAGTCCTGCTGGAGAATGAAATTTCCATCTCCAAAAAGCCATCACTGATTGTGGAAGCTCCACACTAGACCTCAAGCAGCTTGGATTGTGCGCCTCTCCACTCTTCCTCAAGACTCTGGGACCTTGATTTCCAAATTAAATGCAAAATTTACTTTCATCTGAAAACAACACCTTGGACCACTGAGCAACAGTCCAGGTCTTTTTCTGCTTGGCCCAGGTAAGACGCTTCTGGCGTTGTCTATTGGTCATGAGTGGCTTGACACAAGGAAAGCAACACTTGTAGCCCATGTTCTGGATACCTCTGTGTGTGGTGGCTCTTGAAGCAATGACTCCAGCAGCAAACCACTTCTTGTGAATCTCCCCCAAATTTTTGAAAGGCCTTTTCTTAACAATCCTTTCAAGGCTGCGGTTATCCCGGTTGCTTATGCACCTTTTTCTCCCACACTTTTTCCTGCCACTCAACTTTCCATTAATATGCTTGGATACAACACTCTGTGAACAGCCAGCATCTTTACCAATGACCTTTTGTGGCTTACCCATTTTGTGGAGTGTGTCAATGACTGCCTTCTGGACATCTGTCAAGTCAGCAGTCTTCCCCATGATTGTGGAGCCTACTGAAACAGACTAAGGGACCTTTTTAAAAGCTTAGGAAATCTTTGCAGGTGTTTTTGTTAATTATTCTAAGTTACTGAGATAATGACTTTTGTGTCTTCATTGGCTGTAAGCCATAATCATCAACATTAACAGAAAGAAACACTTCAAATAGGTCACTCTGTTTGTAATGACTCCATATAATATATGAGTTTCACTTTTGCATTGAAGAACTGAAATAAATTAACTTTTTGATGATATTCTAATTCAGTGAGAAGCACTTGTATTATACAGCCAGCACCAGCTTATTACAGCAACAATTGGAGATAGCTCCATTCACTGATATTTAACTACTTTAAGGGAATCTGTCAACAGGATTTCACTTACCAAACTATTTATATCTGCATGTAGCTCATTCAAAGACAAGTCCACCAATACTTTATATGGCCAATCGGTTCCTGCGTTACTGAGAATTCAGTATTTGAATTGATATGCAAACACCTATCGTAGATCGGAAGCCTCTGTCACTCCAGGTCTAATCTTCACCCAGTGCTGCCTTCTCCCACTTGCTCCTTTGTCAGAAGTCACACAGCATAGAAGGTATGAGTCAAGCAGGAGGAAGCAGTTTGGGGTGGGAAATAGAGCTGGAGTGACAGAGGCTTCAGATATACAGTCTTATTTGCATATCAATTCAAATGATTCAATTACTAGTTTTGCTATATACTGCAATAAAGAAATTAAAAATAAAGAAATAAACATGTTCGGTATCACCTCATTCATAAATGTTCAGTCCATAGAACTACAAAATAAAAAATCAGCAGTCTGACTGTATTCAATCAGTGATACCGGCCGGGAGGGTTGGGCGGTATTATGGGCAGGGGAAGGGGTGA
The DNA here is from genome assembly GCF_046119375.1 of Phyllobates terribilis. NCBI lineage: Eukaryota > Metazoa > Chordata > Amphibia > Anura > Dendrobatidae > Phyllobates > Phyllobates terribilis. The sequence goes on along the minus strand of NW_027362761.1, from coordinate 243,924,500 downwards.
ATATTCATTTGGCATTTATATACACTTGACTTGCTGGAGCAAGACAATAAATTTGTCAGGGGCCTACAGGAACACAATGGGGCCACATAGAAAAAAAAAAAGTTACATATCCTGAAAGGGCTGCCCAAGCTCCATTTCAGGAAACTATTAGTATTCTACACAAAAAATCACATGGCAGATTCTCTTTAAATGGGTTGTCCTGGTTTAAGGCTCAAGACTGCAGTAAATCTATGCAGATTTGTAAATCCTCACAGTGCACAGCTTGAATAATCCTGTGCTGAAAGCAGGTGGTCAAGTGACCGCAAGTATGCGATAATTCCGGCCACATTTCGACTAGACATATTCAGCCTCAGTCAATTCACTTGCATTGAGCGAGGTCGCACACATTTAATTGGCAAGGTAAGGAAGGAGTACAGCTCAGGACCCTAACACCTGCATCCAACACATACCCGCAGTGGGGGTAGGGCGAGATTGCTCCTAAGGGAGAGCACAGTCCCGGGTCCCTAGCTGGGGAGCAGGAACTATTTAGTGGGTATGGGTGGAGGAAGTAGCTTGGAACACATGAGAGGAAGGTATAAATAGAGAAGCCATCTTGTTTAGAAGAGTTCAGTCTGAGGAGAGAGAGAGAACAGTCTACAGTGAGAGGAGTGGAGCAGGGCTCTGCAGGAACTCTGCTCAGGCAGAGGGCCTGAGGAGAGGCCCAGGACTGAAGAAAGAGGATAGGGAGCAGGAAGGGCTCCAGGAACAGAAGAAGGGACCCCAGGGGTACGGGCCGTGCTGGAGGCCACCCGTACGCCCGAATCTACCGGGAGGTGGAGGGATCAGGCCACACGAAGGGGACCGGTCCCTCAACTAGCAGAGAACTTTCTGACTCAACTAGAAACCGGAGGCTGCAGTATTTCAAGTCCTGCAGCCAAAAGTCCATATCAGTCTCACCAAAAAGGTAGCTATAGAGGACCCAGGGGACGGAACAGACGTCGCCCGACAAGGCCCGCAGATACCGGATTGGGACACTAGGTATCAGGTGCAGGGAGACGGCCAGAGAGAGGACACAGAAGGGGGTCCTGCTAAGTACTCCGGAGATATCTGGGGGTGGACTGAACCCCTCCCTGAGTAAGCGCAGCACGACGAGGGAAGTTACTTTGGTACCTGTAACTTGAACTGCAACAACCGTGAGTAAAGACCCTGAGGACTGCACTTCATTGTCTCTGTGATTATTGCTGCGCCATCAACCCCTGCACTACAACGCCCAGCACAACCTATTACATCTACACTGCCCTGGAGCTAAGCTCTACCTATGGAGAGCCACACCATCCCTGCTGCAATAATACCAGCTCCAGAGGACCTGCTAAGCAGCAGCGGCTCCCTTAGCCGCATACCACAGGTGGCGTCACGAACTTTGTATATAATTCCCCTGTAAATAATTCCCTATTGAATGACCGCCCTGGGTCACGGACCGGGTCACCGCCACTGTGACATCCCCCAGCATTTACCGGCCCGGCACCATGTACCCCACGGCCCAGGGGGCGCGTCAACCGCATGTGTGCAAATCACATACTTGCAACTCCCAGTGCTTGCACCGGAGGATTTGTTATGATCTGCAACAAGTACTAAGGAAAGATAGGGGAAAGCTGTCCCTACAGTAAGACTAAGCTGAATCCCTATGATGTAGCGGGCTGCCTGTTCCTAGTGAACAGACCCGCCTTAGTCCTCGGCTAGTCTGAACGAAGACCTATAGAATTAAGGAAGGGGTCCCTAAAAGAACTAAGGACAGGGACAAAAATGGGACACCTCCTAAACAGAGAAGTTGTTGCAGAACACAAAAAGACAAACTGACAAAAATGTACTAGAGGTCCCAGAGGACCAAGCGAACTGACAGAGAAAGGCACCAAAGCACCAGGCTAGAGAAACAGTCAAACACTGAAGTCCAGCACAACCATAAGGGCGGAGCTGGAATATAAAGGCAGATGGTCACGTGACCGCAAAACACAAGATGGAAAAAACAAACAGGAGGGTTCTAACTGGATTCTAACAGCGTGCAATGTGTGAACTGTGAGGATTCACAAGTCTGCAGTCACTCTATGACTTGAGCCCCAAGCCTGGATTACTCCTTTAGGCCATGTTTAGTATTTGATCAGTATTTTACATCAGTATTTGTAAGCCAAAACCAGGAGTGGGTGATAAATACAGAAGTGGTGACCTGTTTCTATTATACTTTTCCTCTGATTGTCCTGTAACGACCGTAATGCCAGTCGTACGTGTGTGAGGATGAGATACAGCGCTGCTATAAATGACTCCGACCACGATATGGTACCAAACAAACTTCATTTTATAACTTGCAATAAATAACAGTATTTCACTTCCAAACAAAGTATGGGCCACGACAGCCAAAAAAACACAAGATGCAATTTATGCAGCCTGAGAGATCCCAAGTGCCCACTTCAGGGACAGGAGAATGACTTATCCCCAGACTGAACCACTCCCACCCTTATCCGGTACAGGGCCTACCCATAGTTCTACCATGACCGTGACACGTGGTTCTCTCAGGACTACAATCTTACACCCTCCTCCCGCCTAAATTACAAAAGATTCCGGGAACCCTGTTTTCCCCTTGATTTACTGTATATATACTGTATTTACACGATTAATCACTTGTATCAACACAACATTTACACAGTACACTGTCCTCTTTGCGAGCTCTCAGAGCGGACGCCCTGATAAAATATCCTCAAACAGAAAACTGAACTTGTTATTCTGATGTCCGGCCACAAGATTTAATCAGCTTCCTAGGTCACCGAATTCTCTGGTACAGGTGTAGGTGAAGATTCAGATTAGTCCCAGTAATATTTCACGGTGCTCTACTATGGCATTCACGTTCACCAGAGTTTAGAAATACTGGAGCTCACACAGCCTCCATCAGTCCACCTGTAATCTCAGTGAGAGGAATGTTCTTTGAGATGCTGCGAATCCTATCTAACTCTCCCTACCTATCTAAACAGTAGGTGACCGGTCACACATCAAAGTTTACTCACGGAGCCACTTTCACTGGATCATGCCGTCCAATTTGGATCACTTCAGGCTCCCAAATCTCCTGTCTCTCTCAGGCAGCACGTCTCCACACAAAATCACCTCAGGAAAAAACGACCGTTATTTCTCCTTCCTGTTTTCAGTGTTTTCTTCTCTTGTACATCGGTGACCTCTAGTGGCCGAACTAAGTTACTGCGGTATCATATCCTACAACAGAAAACTTTAACATACTACACTCCACCCCACTTATAGTTTGGAGTCCCAACAAACGGCTTCTCACTACTCACATGCAGCATGTACTCTTAAGGATTGTATCGTATAGGGGGAACACCAGCTATGCTTATCTCTGACCACCGTAAGCCATTACCTGCCGGACTCAACGGCGCATTCGTCACATCTGGTGAAATAGTAACATTAGGAGCTGTTTCGGATACCTCAGGAGCTTGCACTGTCGGACTCTGCACGTCTGGGGGTTTGGCCCCAAAGTCATCCCAACAGTCACATTCAACATTGCTCGACGTAACCGCCGCTGGTGGCTCAGGTGATTCAGAGGGACAGGCAGGTGTGTCAGACATACACCTCTTTAACCAACTGCATGGTGCAACGGGGTTCAATGCACCCTTCAGGAACCACTGTATACACACTTCCTCCTGGAAATACCCTTTCCACTACTGTATAAGGCGTATCCTCCCACCTGTCACTCAACTTCCCTCCCAGACGCGTGACCCGCACTAGTACCTTATCGCCCACTAGGAACTCATCCCCGTGCACCGGTCCCCAATCTCGGTGGGGATGATCCTGTACACGTTCTTCCACTATTCGGTGGATTTCTCGCAACTTTCGTCGTTGATCCTGGACCCACTCACTGACTGTATGATACTCCGGCTCGTCCGATGCAGTCAGTCCCAGTTCTTCAATTTCTCGTCCAGGCCGACCGAACATCATCATATAAGGTGTGAACCCTGTGGTGCTATGGACCCTGTTGTTATAGGCCCACATAAGTTCTGGAATGAACTCCGTCCATCGTTCCTTTTGCCAGTGTTCTCAGCATCTGGAGCAGTGTTCGGTTGAATCCCTCGCAAGCCCCATTTCCTTGTGGATGATAGGGCTTCGTCCGCGATTGCTGAATCCCATAGACCTGCAGCTATTCAGTCATGAGCTGACCCTGAAAGCAGGCACCTTGATCTGAATGCCCCATTTGAGGACACCCATAAACCGGAATGAAATGCTTACAAATCGCCTCTGCTGCGGACTTAGCTGTCTGGTCCTTGGTGGGAACAGCCACAGCAAACTTTGTAAAATGATCGGTCATGATTAGGCATGAATGATGACCACTTCTGGAGTACCCGACTGTTAGGTAATCCACCATTAGTACCTCCAACGGGGCAGACTTCACAATCGTCTGAACTAGAGCCCTATGTTCTGGTGACTTATTCAATTTACATGGCCGGCACCTAGCACACACCTCTCTCATAACTTCTTCTAAGCCTGGTGTGTACACGAACTGGTGTAACCATTGATAAGTCTTCTCAGGTCCAAAGTGTGCACCCCGTAAATGAGCCTCTCGTGCAATGTCTGGAGCCACTGAGGCTGGGATTACCACCTGCCAATGGTACCCCAGCTCTGCCGCTATGTAAATCCAGCGATACAGTACCCCTTCCGCTATGGCCAATCGGTCCCACTACCATTGCAGTTTCTGCACTTCTACGCCTAGACGAGCTCTCGCCTTTCTATTAGGCCAGGACTTTTGACTCAGCCATTTTTTACCCTCAACAGCTCGGAGTCTGCATCCTGTTGATCGGCCCACTCCTGACGAGTCTTTCCCAACAGCGTGGTGACCCGTGTTGCCACCCCACTTGAACGTGCCATGTCTATGAACACAGGTAATCGCCACAGATCGGGGATCTCAGTATCCTCGAGATTTTCATCCACCACATGCTCGGCTGTGCTTCGAGTCACTCGTGACAACGCATCGGCATTGGAGTTCTCTTTACAAGAATGAAACCGAATCCGGTAATTGAACTTGGACATCCATGCCACCCACCTTTGCTCCAAGGCTCCCAGTTTGTCATTCTCCAAGTGCTCCTGTGGATTATTGTCCATCATCACGAGAACCTCTGAACCAGCCAGGTACTCTGCGAACCTCTCGGTCATGGCCCACACCAGGGCCAACATCTCAAACTTGAACGAGCTGTAATTGTCTGGATTTCGCTCGGTGTCCCGTAAAGACTGGCTGGCATATGCAATGACCCTCTCATGCCCCTCTTGTTCTTGGGCTAACACGGCTCCCAGACTATGGAGACTCCCGTCAATGTACAGCGTGAAAGGTCGGTCAAAGCGTGCATACGCCAACAAGGGTGCCTGCACAATGGCGGCCCGGATCCGATCGAATGCCTGTTGCTGTCGGTCTGTCCATCGGATAGGCTGGTTTCTGGGCCCCTGTGCCGTCCCTCTCAACAGCTTATTCAGTGATTCAGCCACTTTGGCGAAGTCTTTCACAAACCAACGGTAGTATCCGGCTAAATCGAGAAAGGCCCGAACTTCCTTCAGGGTCTTGGGCCTGGGCCAGTCCTGAATGGCCTCAATTTTACTTGCTGCTGGCCACATACCCTCAGCCGATACTACATGCCCCAGATACTCAATCTATGTCCGGAACAGGTGACACTTTTTGGGCTTGATTTTAAGTCCATTATCTCTCAGTCGGTGCAACACTTGCTGAAGCTTTTTCAGGCGTCAAAGAATGCTCCCATTGCAGCAATTACAGCATTGCAGACCTTTGGCATTCTAGCTGTTAATTTGCTGAGGTAAGCTTGACAAATTTCACCCCATGCTTCCTGAAGCCCCTCCCACGAGTTGGATTGGCTTGATGGACACTTTTTGCGTACCATACGGTCAAGCTGCTCCCACAACAGCTCAATGGGATTGAGATCTGGTGACTGCACTGGCCACTCCATTCCAGATAGAATACCAGCTGCCTGCTTCTTCTCTAAATAGTTCATGCATAATTTTGAGGTGTGCTTTGGGTCATTGTCCTGTTGTAGGATGAAATTGGCTCTAATCAAGTGCTGTCCACAGGGTATGGCATGGCGTTGCAAAATGGAGTGATAGCCTTCCTTATTCAAAATCCCATTTACTTTGTACAAATCTCCCACTTTACCAGCACCAAAGCAACCCCAGACCATCACATTACCTCCACCATGCTTGACAGATGGCGTCAGGCACTCTTCCAGCATCTTTTCAGTTGTTCTGTGCCTCACAAATGTTCTTCTGTGTGATCCAAACACCTCAAACTTTGATTCATCTGTCCATAAAACTTTTTTCCAATCTTCCTCTGTCCAATGTCTGTGTTCTTTTGCCCATATTAATCTTTTCCTTTTATTAGCCAGTCTCAGATATGGCTTTTTCTTTGCCACTTTGCCATGAAGGCCAGCATCCCTGAGTCGCCTCTTCACTGTAGACGTTGACACTGGCGTTTAGCGTGTACTATTTAATGAAGCTGCCAGTTGAGGAGCTGTGAGGCGTCGATTTCTCAAACTAGAGACTCTAATGTACTTTTCTTGTTGCTCAGTTGAGCAGCGGGGCCTCCCACCTCTCTTTCTACTCTGGTTAGAGCCTGTTTGTGCTCTCCTCTGAAGGGACTAGTTCACACCGTTGTAGGAAATCTTCAGTTTCTTGCCAATTTCTCGCATGGAATAGCCTTCATTTCAAAGAACAAGAATAGACTGTTGAGTTTCACATGAAAGTTCTCTTTTTCTGGCCATTTTGAGAGTTTCATAGAACAAACAAATGTATTGTTCCAGCTTCTCAACTAGCTCAAAGGAAGGTCAATTTATAGCTTCTCAAATGAGCCAAACAGTTTTCACCTGGGCTAACATACTTGTGCAAGGGTTTTCTAGGGTTTTCTAAACATCCATTAGCCTTCTTACACAGTTAGCAAACACAATGTACCATTAGAACACTGGAGTGGTGGTTGTTGGAAATGGATCTCTATACACCTATGTAGATATTGCAATAAAAACAAGACGTTTGGAGCTAGAATAGTCATTTACTACATTAACAATGTATAGAGTGTATTTCTGATCCATTAAATGTTAGCTTCATTGAAAAAAATGTGCTTTTCTTTCAAAAATAATGAAATTTCTAAATGACCACAAACTTTTGAACGTTAGTGTAGATTAATACGGACTCGAAGTTGTAATCACCCAAGCAATACTCCATCAACCGCTGAAACGTTCCTGGGGCATTAGTCAGTCCGAAGGACATTCGGTAAAAGTCGTACAGACCCATCAGTAAGATTAATGCTGTCTTCTGCCGATCTCGAGCCGCCATGGACTCCTGCCAGTAGCCACTGGCCAGGTCAAGCGTGGAGAAGTACTTCGCCTTTCCCAGGGCAGAAAGGGATTCCTCGATACTTGGTAACGGGTAGGAGTCACGTAAGTGTGTGCATTTAGCTTGCGATAATCAACACAAAATCATCTGGACCCGTCCTTCCGTACCAACACGACAGGTGCGGCCCAAGGACTCTGACTCGGGCGAATCACCCCATTATCCAGCATTTGCGCTATCATCCTCTTGATCTCTTGGTAAAGATTTGGTGGGATCTGGCAATATCTCTCCCGAATTGGGGGGGGGGGGGTGTTTCCCGTGGGTATCTCGTGTTCCACTGCCTTTGTGCAACGAAAGTCTTCATCACTCCTGGAGAAAGCAGCCTGATACTCCCACAGTGTAGCATCCAGTCTGTGCGCCTGCTCGGATGTCAACTGGGACTCATCCACTCCCATAATCTCCATAATCTTCCTTCCATTCCATGCAGGTGTGGGGGACTCTTCTGCTTTTCTCATTATTAGCGACTTTCAGCCTTAACAGATGTCCCGACTCCGGTTTGACAGTTTCCTCGAAGTGCACCTTGAAAAATTTCATCGGCATGGTTGTCACCTCCAATCCGGTATCCACGCCACCTTCTTTCCTGCAAACTGCACCCCCAGAGAGGGACTCTCCACAATCAGATCTTCGGAACAGACTTTGGGCGTTGACTTTTGTTCCTGCCTCACCATATGCCCAACTACAGCGAGGGCCTCTCTTTTATCTATGCCGGGACTTGAACTGGCAGGTTCTTCGGGCAGTCTCGCTGTATATGACCGAGTTCTCGGCATCGCCAACATTGAACCGGTCTTCTTGCCCTACCTCCGGATGCCTCGAGTCTTAAAGCAGTGGACGTCCTCCCTGGGGTATAAGGTCATTGCCCATACGGGGAATTAGAGGAGTTAGTCGGCGCCGAGTATATCGGAGGCATTTCCCAAACCCGCATCTGTTGTATCTGTTCCACCAGTCTTCCCACGGTTTTCTGTAAAGCAGACAGCTGTGCCTGGACAGGGTCTGATAGCGGCCCTCTCGTATCAGCTAAAAGCAGGTTACTCCACTGCAGAGCGGGCTTCACTTCTTAGGTCCATGCTACTGCCTCTTCCTGTATTTCAGAATAAATAACACCAGGGGTACTCCGTGCCGTCAGTAACAATTCACTACTTAGCGTCTCACTCCATATCCGCTCCATGAACTGATCCCGAAGAATGCTGTCGACATCGGCCTCAGTACCCACGGTCACAGGTGACTTCTTTTTGATCTCCTGATGAAGTTCCTCCAATGCTATAGCATACTCAATCAGGTTTCTCAGTTTCTCTGGGTCCAGGCGAAAAACTGTACACTCAGTTGCCCTGACGCCGCCACATGATCAAATGCTTTTTCCAATACCCGAATGATGTCATCGACTGTCTTCCACTTATCTTTGGATTTCAACAAGACAACTTTGGGGGCGTCCCCCTCCAGGACATTCAGCGCAACTTCCGGCTGTAGTCGGGGGCTAACACCGTGCAAGGCAATGGCGTTCTTCAACCTGCCTACCCAATCACTGAACAGCAAGTTAAATCCATCGAACTTGGCGAGGTGGTTAAGCAGTGCTCCCGTGGCGGAACAACCCACTAACTGATCTCCACCGGTGCTGGTACCATCCATAGCAAGCACCATATCCTGCCGACTACACCAAAACGTAACGACCATAACGCCAGTCGTACATGTTTGAGGATGAGATACGGCGCTGCTATAAATGACTCCAACTAAGATTATGTACCAAACAAACTTCTTTTTATAACTTGCAATAAATAACAGTATTTCACTTCCAACCAAAGTATGGACCACAACAGCCAAAAAAACACAAGATGCAATTTATGCAGCCGGAGAGATCCCAAGTGCCGGCTTTACGGACAAGAGAAGGAACTATCCCCAGACTGTACCACTCCCACCCTTATCCAGTACAGGGCCTACCCGTACTTGTATCGTGACCGTGACACATGGTTCTCTTAGGAATACAATCTTACACCCTCCTCCCGCCTAAATTACAAAAGATTCCGGGAACCCTATTTTCCCCTTGATTTATATATATTTACATGATTAATCACTTGTGTCAACACAACATTTACACAGTACACTGTCCTCTTTGCGAGCTCTCAGAGCGGACGCCCTGATAAAATATCCTCAAACAGAAAACTGAACTTGTTATTCTGATGTCCGGCCACAAGATTTAATCAGCTTCCTAGGTCACCGAATTCTCTGGTACAGGTGTAGGTGAAGATTCAGATTAGTCCCAGTAATATTTCACGGTGCTCTCCTATGGCATTCACGTTCACCAGAGTTTAGAAATACTGGAGCTCACACAGCCTCCATCAGTCCATCTGTAATCTCAGTAACAGGAATGTTCTTTGAGATGCTGCGAATCCTATCTAACTCTCCCTACCTATCTAAACAGTAGGTGACCGGTCACACATCAAAGTTTACTCACGGAGCCACTTTCACTGGATCATGCCGTCCAATTTGGGTCACTTTAGGCTCCCAAATCTCCTGTCTCTCTCAGGCAGCAAGTCTCCACACAAAATCACCTCAGGAAAAAACGACCGTTATTTCTCCTTCCTGTTTTCAGTGTTTTCTTCTCTTGTACATCGGTGACCTCTAGTGGCCGAACTAAGTTACTGCTGCATCATATCTTATAACAGAAAACATTAACATACTACAGTCCCACTCCTGGTTTCGTCTTACAAATACTAAAGGTAAAATACTGACCAAATACTGAACATGTGCACATGGCCATGAACGGAATCTGACAGATGATTTATGTGTAGTATGCTTATAGTATCCTGAAATATGGATTGGGCAGCGCTTTCAGGATATGTACCTTTTAGAGAAATACAAGTTACATATCCTGAAAAGGCTGTTCAAATCTTATTTCAGGATACTATTAGTATACTACAGAAAAATCACCTGACAAATTTGATTCAGTACATTTTTAAGCTATGTTTAAGACTAGTAAACTGGGCCAGGAATATTTCCCACTGACACATTCATGGTAAAATCTTCTGTACATCCCACCCTCCCCCATAACCCACTTCCTGCAGTCAGAACCTTTTATAAATTCTCTGCGTTTCTTCATCATTCATTACCCAAGACTCCAGCAAACATGTCCAGCTCTACTCTCCTATATCCTCTTCTTTTATCATCTTTACTATGTAAGTCTTACATGTATCACCTCTGATTGTCCAGGCAGCATGTTCTGTGTCCTACATTTACAGGACTTATTTCAGTTTTATTGATATCAGATTGTACATTGGATATTTATTACATTTGAAGATGTTTCTACTATAACAATTTTCTACATTTTTTCTTTCAGACTGTACTTTGGGACAGACGGTGACCCAGTCGCCCCTGAATGTGCTAATCAGTGAAGGAATGGAGGTCCCATTGAGTTGTAGCTACGATCAGACAGCTAATGCTATGTATTGGTACATTCAGAAGCCCGGGCTTGCTATTAAGCGTTTACTCACTGATTTTAATAAAGACTCAGATCTGGAAGAAGAATACAGGGGTCGTATGTTTCATTCCTTCGATAAGACAAACAAAAGGTTCCCTCTGAATATCACCAAGATAAGGATGTCTGACACCGGGACCTATTACTGTGTGTTCAGTGCCACATTGTGCTAAGTGCATGAGCAGGATGCACCATAACCTGCGGTGTCTGACACCTGACAACCTGCTAGGCTAGATACATACTTACCTTCTAGACCAGTGATCCCCAACCTTTCTGACCTTGAGAGCTACACTCAGCTCCTGCCCCTTCGCAATAGTGACACTCAGAGCTGCCATTACCAGTATACTGATAGCCAAAGTGTTTCCACAGAAATCACACCGAGGCAGTGTATCTAGATCTATGGGTTCCCACTTTACCCCTATTCAGTATTCTCGCATTAAACACTCCCAGCACATTATCACATTCAGCGTCAAGCATCTGCTCTGACAGGTAATATCAATTTATCATAATTAATTTATCTCTCCAAGGCCAGTATATCTGCTTCTAGATCTGCTATTCTGTGTGGGGCTAATCACAAAAGTCACCATCGGAGACGTGTTCTTCATAGTTGTTTGCTAGGTTTGGTGCTGATGCAGTAGAGAGCAACTCATAATAGATCGGCCATCAACAGGTTGGGGACTCCTCTTCTAGACTTATGGTGCATTTACTCTGAAATATAATTGTGAATGATAGTGATGGGCGAGCACTACAATGCCCGGGTGCTCGATGCTCGGGTCGTGCACATTGGAATAGTCGGGTGCTCGACCCGAGCAACGAGCCCGATGTAAGTCTATGGGAAACACGAGCATTTTTCAGGCGGCTCACCCAGGTGGTCTGCAGAGGACCTAAAAAATGCCCAAATCGATGGGAACAGTGCTCAAATGACATGGGAACAGCAACAAACAATAAAATATACAAAAAAGAATCCAAAATGGATTTTCCTATGGAAATATGTTAAGGAACATCCTTTCCAGGGTAATGACTTGTATATAAAGCAAAATAAATAACCAAAAACAAAAATACTCCTCCAGACCTTGGGCTATGTTCACACTTAGCGTTTTTGATGCGTTTTTGCACTTTTGCATTGCTTTCAACAGTGACAAATGCATTCACCAGGAAATGTCATTTTAACATTTTACAACCTTATCTGGCCATGTGGTGTGTGAGATATCATCGGACACATCGTGTTTCATTTATGAAGGAGGAACTCTGAAAGTCACAAAGCCTATTTTTATAGAGCCATCAGGCGGCCTTTACTATTCTTAAAGGGTCAGCAGTCGGCCCTCACTATTCTTAGAGATCCATCAGCCGGCTATGTTTTATTGTTCCTATTACTAAAGAGTGGGTCTCCTATACTGTTATTGCGTATGCAGTGAGTGGCAGGGCTGCCCAAAATTTGGACACACCCCAATGCTACTTTGAAAATTGGGACGCACCCCAATACCCCATGGAAGAGACTTAGAGGAGGGCCTCCTGAAAACAATGTTCCCATTATTAGGAAGTAGGTCTCCCATTGTGTTTGCTATGCAGTGAATGCAAGGGCTGCCAAAACATGGGAGGCACTCCAATGCCCCTTGGAAGAGACGTGGAGGAGGGCCTCATGAAAAATGTTCCCATTAGAAAGGAGCGGATCTCCTATACTTGTAATGCCCATGCACTAAGAGTATGAGATGACAAACATTTACCCCTGGGGGGTATACATGAACATACTGTATAAAAACATTTTTTACGGGCATCATAAATACCCATTAAAAAAATTATGTGGGTGTTGCATCACGGACAACAGTCACCCTGGTGATATGGTGGTGGAGGATGAGGATGAGGAGAAAAAGGAGGACAAGAGCAAATAGCCAAAATCAGGAAGTGTATACCCATGTGTGGGTGTGAAGAGGTGCATGGGAATACATCTCCCAAAAAAGACACTGGATTTGAGTTTATGTTTAGTGTTGAGCCACCCCCGTAGTGTTCGAGTTCGGTTCGGTTCGTCGAACACCCGTGTGTTCGCCGAACTGTTCGTCGAACTGTTCGTCGAACACCTTCGAACACCGTTAAAACCAATGGCAAGCAAACAAAAACACATAGAAACACATAGAAAACACCTTCAAAGGTGTCCAAAAGCTGACAAACTGCTCAGAAGACACAACTAACACATGGAAAAGTGACAAGTACATATAGTCATGCGAAAAGAAAAGAGGTGGAGGAGTAAAAGGAGGGGGAGACACAGATATAGGCATGTCATGCCCTTCTAAAATCCAAAAAGTGAGAAGCCAAGACGGCCAGTCCGCTCCTGCCCGTGCCACCTCCGTGTCGCCGGGTTTGTGCCAGAGCCGCGGTGAACCCTGACGGCCAGCCCCCCTCTCCCAATACTGGTGCCTGTCCGCTGGTGGGTCGAGAGAGCCCCCCTGTGGTGGAGGCAGCTCTAAGCTTTTTAATTTAAATTGTCCCTCTAATTTGAATGAATACACTTTAAATTCATTTACAAGGATCTATTGGAGGGCAAGTCTCATGCCAGCAGCCGCGTAATTCCAGCTCCAGTAGCGTCCACTAAAGCTGCTGCAGTTAAAAAGCTTTTATAAGGATCGAGCTCGGCTGTCCACCGCAAGGCATCCTAGTGCCAGTCCCAGCCCCTATGCCTTGGGGTGCCTCCTGATGCTCTTCACTAAGTATCCCGTGGTCCCGAAGCATTTCCTTTGAAAAAATTAAGTGTCCAAACTACAGGTGGTGTAGCTTGCTTAACAGCCGGGATAATCCGCTGACTAGCAGACACTGCTACTAGGCACAAAGTATTTCCTGGGCTAGATGCAGTTAAAAATTTGTAAGTAGATACTCTCGTTGGATGCTGAGAAAGCATTCCATAGAGTCTCCTGGCACGCCATATATGATTCTCTTAAAAAGCTTGGGGTAGGGGTCTAGGGGACCCTTTTATAGCCAAAATCACGGCCCTGTATCACAATACGTCACCTAGGCTGAAGATAAATGGAACTGTAGCACCGAGGGCTCGGTTGCTACAGACGTATTGCACCTCACCCAGAGGTGTGATATCTCACTCTCAGATAAGGATGGAGTGTGGATCAGGACCCGACACCTGCATGCATTACACCACATTGCCGTGGGGCAGGGCGACCAATATGCCCCTGAGATGGGCACGACAGTCCCTGTCCCTGGCTGGAGTGGGGGGAGGGAACACTGAGGAAGGGGAACCCTGCAGTGCAGGAGCAGGGAGGAAGCAGTTCCTGGGTGCATTGAGAAGGGAGTATAAAAGGTGGGCACCATCTTAGTTCAGTGCAGAGAAGTCTGAGCAGAAGTGGCAGGGAGCAGGGGCTCTGCATGAGCTCTGCTCCGGAGGCGGGCCTAGTAACAGAGGCCCAGGCCTGCAAGAGGGAGAAGGAAGGAAGAGGAGCGGAGAAGGCTCCAGGAACGAGGAATGAAGGGATCCCAGGGGTGCGGACGGGCGAGTCGCCACCGCACGCCCGAATCCACCTGCGTGGAGGGGTCAGGCCAAAGGGGGAGACCGGTCCCCGAACTAGTGGAGGCAGGAAACGACCCTCAGCTAGAAACCGGAGGCTCTGACATTTTATGTGGCGCAGCCCCTTGCTCCACCCGCTAGGAAGGCACCACATAGGGTCAGGGAAACTGGCGCCAAGTTTACCAAGAGGAGGCCCGAGGCAGCCGGACAGAAGTGTTGGTAAGAAAGGCCAGACAAAGGACACACAAAGGGGGTCCTGTGAAGCGCTCCAAAGTTATCTGGGAGTTGTCTGAGCCCCTCACCTGGTGAGCACAGTACGACGTGGGCAGCCGTTACCTGCAGACGTGGTCTGGATAATAAGAACTGTGAGTAAAGGCCCTGAACTGCATCACTGACTCCGTGTCGTTACTGCTGCTGCCCTGCACCATCACCCCCATCCTCCGCATACACTGCCCTGAGGCTATACTCCTTATGCTACGCTCTGCTGCACCCACAACACCAGCCTTAGCGGTCTGCCCTGTAGCGGCGGTTCACTCTGACCGCAATCCACGGGTGGCGTAGTCGGACATTTAAACATCAAAACCACATAAATAGTTCCGCCACTGGTTTGACCGCCCTGAGCCACGGAACCGGATCGCCGCCACGAAGACTACAACCACCAGCATCCACCAAAAAGGGTCCGGCTCCGGGTGTCCCAAGGCCCAAGGGGTGCGTCAGAACATTTTCATCACCTTTCACAATCACCAATGGGACAAGGCAGGGATGTCCTCTGTCCCCTCTCTTATACATCCTAGTGACGGAGCACCTGCTCTCATCAATTCGCCATAACCCCAATATTAGGTGGATTGAGGTGGGAGGCACCGAGTACAAGTGCTCTCTATTTGCTGATGATGTCCTAGTATATATCACTCAATCACATATATCCATCCCTGCTGTTATGGCTGAAATAGATCACTTTGTTACATGGTAAAATTTTAAAATCAATGCAGCGAAGTCTGAGGCCCTCGATGTCTCCCTCCCTAAATCCATATAGGATTCCATCCAGTCCAACTTTCCCTTTGCCTGGCCCTGACAGGGTATCAAATACTTAGGAATTCCTATTCATAGAGACCTCTCCCATCTATGTTATCTTAATTTTGGGCCCTTTATTGAACAATTCCATACAGACCACGGTTGGCAAGTTGGAACTGTGAGATTCACTATGTGCACCACTGGTATTTTGTGGAAAAGCACATGTAAGATTCTGCAACAGTCTCTGCTGATACTCCTGCATGCATGCATCCCTTTCTATGGCAGGAATAATTTCTGCAAATTTACTTTTGTACCGGGGATCTAACAGTGTGGCAACCCAGTAGTCAGGATTATTTCTAATTCTCACAATTCGAGGGTCATGTTGCAGGTAGTGCAGCAAGAAGGCACTCATGTGTGTTGCGCATCCAGGAGCACCAAGTCCCTGTTGTGTTGGTGGCGAGGTAACAATCATGCTTCCTTCCTCTGTCCTCTCCCCCCAACCTCGCACAACAGAAATGTGATCAAGGTCTCCCTCATCTGATGAGTCTTCCATCAGTTCGTCCTCCACTTCTTCCTGGGCTCCTGCACCTTCCTCACTAGTTTGGCTGCTACCATGCGCCCTGGTAAAATCATCTCCCCCACCCTCACATGCCTGCCGCCCTGGTGCTGCCGACCGTCTGGACCTTGCAGATGTTAGCCCTTCCGCATACAACTCCTCCTCCTCTACTTCCTCCACCTCCTCTTGTGCCACCACCTGACTCCGAATTCTGTTTAACATGTGCTCCAGCATGTAAATCACCGGAATAGTCATGCTGATAATGGCATCGTCAGCACTAAACATCTTCGTCGCCATTTCAAAACTGTGCAGAAGGGTGCATAGGTCCCTGATCTGAGACCACTCTTCCAGCGTGATTTGCCCCACCTCTGAATCTCGTTGGCCCAGGCTATACGTCAGAACGTATTGCACCAGGGCTTGTCGGTGCTGCCACAGTCGCTGCAACATGTGCAGAGTTGAATTCCACCGGGTAGGCACATCGCATTTTAGCCGGTGAAGTGGCAGGCCCAACGACTTCTGTAGAGATGTAAGTCGCTGAGCTGCGGGATGCGAACGGCGGAAGTGAGCACACAGCGACCGTGCCCTCTGCAGAAGGCCATCTAGTCTGGGATAGTGGGCTAAAAATTGCTGGACAACCAGGTTCAACACGTGAGCCATACAAGGCACGTGTGTGACATTGCCCCGGCGAAGGGCCGCACCCAGGTTTGCAGCATTGTCGCACACGGCCTTCCCTGGTTTCAGGTCCAGTGGAGACAACCATTCATGAAATTGGTCTCCAGAGCTGACCACAACTCCTCAGCTGTGTGACTCACATTTCCCAGACATTTCAATGTAAAAACCACCTGATGACGTTGAGCCCTACTGCCAGCATAGTAAGGAGGTGTGCAGGATCCCTTCTGCGCAGTTAGAAAGCTTGTGGCATGACCAGACAGGCTTTGGGTGCAGGTGGAAGACCGAGAGGAGGTTGAGGAGGCAGAAGCAGTGGAGGAAAAATGACATAAAGAGGATTGACGCACAACTCGTGGGGACGGCAAGACTTGGACAGCAGCCCCTTGTCCTGCTGTCACCATAGTTACCCAGTGCCCAGTCAGCGACATGTAACGCCCCTGTCCATGCCTACTCGTCCAAGTGTCTGTGGTGAAATGCACCCTGTCACACACAGAGTTTCTCAAAGAAGCGGTGATGTTGTGTGCGACATGCTGGTGGAGCGCAGGCACACCTTTCTTTGAGAAGTAGTGCCGACTGGGCATCTGGTACTGGGGCACTGCGACGGACATAAGGTCTTGAAAATCCTCTGTGTCCACCAGGCGGAAAGGCAGCATTTCTGTAGCCAAGAGCTTGCAGATGGTGAAATTCAACCTCTTAGCTTTCTCATGGCTAGGAGGAAATGGTCTTTTACTTGTCCACATCTGAGGGACCGAGGGCTGGCTATTGTGCTTAGACGGGGTTGATAAGGGTGTCCCCGGCAAACTGCCGGTCTGTGAGGAAGATGCAGGCGGACATGTTAGGTTGCCTTGATCCAAAGGTGGTGCTATCGATGTCGGACAGCGCTCAAGACCAGCTGGTGTTACCACCTCCAAAGAAAATCATGACCTGCCAATCACGCTGGCTGTTGCGGGTAAAGAGGTGGCAGGTCTGCGCCCCAAAACAGGTGTGACTGCTGTCCCCCCAGTCACAGAGGATGAAGAGGCCGCGGATGCACAAGATATGGCAGACGGTGGTTGGCCCGGCCGGCTAGACCGCATTGTAGCACACTGAGCTTCCCACTGCAACTTATGCTTCATGTCCATGTGCCGGTTCATGCATGAAGTACTCAAACTATGTATTTTTTGGCCTCTACTTAGCTTTTGCTGACAAATGTTACAGATAACACGAGTTGGGTCATCTTTATCGATCTGAAAAAATGCCCAGGCTATGCAAGGCTTAGCACCCATGCGACCTGAAGAGCCACCACGACTTGTGGTGAGAGGCAGAGTTGTGTTTGAGGATGCAGTTGTTGACGTGCTTCCAGTACTACGTCTCTGTCCAGGAAGGCGCAACCTGACCTCGTCGTCACTAGCATCTTCCTCCACCTCCTCTGCTGACCTCATCTCTTGGCTGACTGTGGGTTGACAGTAAGTGGGATCTCCGACCTCATCATCATCACCCTGTGCGTTATCACACCCGTCGTCCTCAGAGCCAACCTGTTCCTGCCCTGACAAAAAACTAAAGTTGTCGCTCCGATCAGGTATTTGAGTCTTATCATCGTCTTCCTCATTGTCTCCACCAACAGGAGTTACAGTTTGGGAATGAGGGTCTACATTATGGTCAGAACCTTCTGCGTCTGGTCCTGGATCCGACTCATAAAGATTCTGGGCATCAGTGCAGATCATTTCCTCGTCTGGATTCACAGAAGCGCTGGAGTCGACCTTTGATTCCCAGGCTATAGTATGAGTAAACAGCTCTGCAGACTCAACCATCTGTTCTACCTCATACTCAGACGGGCAGCTGGAGATTTGGGAGCTGTGAGGAAGCAAGTGCGATTTGGGTGACACCTTTGAGGACTGGAGTATTTGTGATGTTGAAGTTGATGTGGAGGAGAGCCCACTTAAAGGAGCACTTGATATCCGTTGAAGCACCTGCTGTTTTTGTGCCTCATCTGGAATTTGTAGCGATTGGCGTGGCCGTAAGAAAGGGATCTTATCACATTGTCCGCTAAAAGAAGTAGACATTTTAGTTTGGCTGGAAGATGGTCTTTCTTCTGCACCTACCCCACGGACACAACCTTTTTTCCCCTTCCCAACACGCCTATTCCCCTTTCCACCAGCAGCAGGCCTTTTTCCACTCATTTTGGTGGTTAACTAATTCACAACTCTGGAGTTGTTTGCACAAAAAAACAATGGATGGTAACCGAGCAGAGCTGAGTGGCCAAACTGTGGTATTAGGCCAAAACTATTGGCTGGGTTAGATGCAGAAAAAAATTATTTTTAATTTGCAACCTGATGGAGGTCAGTATAGATGGACTAATAGACCAAGTCCCACACACCGCTAGAAGCCCAAATATTTTTTCAGAGCTAGATGCAGAAAATTTTTTTATTCAATTTGCAACCTGATGGAGGTCAGTATAGATGGACTAATAGACCAAGTCCCACACACTGCTAGAAGCCCAAATATTTTTTCAGAGCTAAATGAAGAAAAAAATTATTTTTAATTTGCAACCTGATGGAGGTCAGTATAGATGGACTAATAGACCAAGTCCCACACACTGCTAGAAGCCCAAATATTTTTTCAGAGCTAGATGCAGAAAAAAATTATTTTTAATTTGCAACCTGATGGAGGTCAGTATAGATGGACTAATAGACCAAGTCCCACACACTGCTAGAAGCCCAAATATTTTTTCAGAGCTAGATGCAGAAAAAAATTATTTTTAATTTGCAACCTGATGGAGGTCAGTATAGATGGACTAATAGACCAAGTCCCACACACCGCTAGAAGCCCAAATATTTTTTCAGAGCTAGATGCAGAAAAAAATTATATTCAATTTGCAACCTGCTGGACGTCAGTATAGAAGGACTAATAGAACAAGTCCCACACACTGCTAGAAGCCCAAATATTTTTTCAGAGCTAAATGAAGAAAAAAATTATTTTTAATTTGCAACCTGATGGAGGTCAGTATAGATGGACTAATAGACCAAGTCCCACACACTGCTAGAAGCCCAAATATTTTTTCAGAGCTAGATGCAGAAAAAAATTATTTTTAATTTGCAACCTGATGGAGGTCAGTATAGATGGACTAATAGACCAAGTCCCACACACTGCTAGAAGCCCAAATATTTTTTCAGAGCTAGATGCAGAAAAAAATTATTTTTAATTTGCAACCTGATGGAGGTCAGTATAGATGGACTAATAGACCAAGTCCCACACACCGCTAGAAGCCCAAATATTTTTTCAGAGCTAGATGCAGAAAAAAATTATATTCAATTTGCAACCTGCTGGACGTCAGTATAGAAGGACTAATGGAACAAGTCCCACACACTGCTAGAAGCCCAAATATTTTTTCAGAGCTAAATGAAGAAAAAAATTATTTTTAATTTGCAACCTGATGGAGGTCAGTATAGATGGACTAATAGACCAAGTCCCACACACTGCTAGAAGCCCAAATATTTTTTCAGAGCTAGATGCAGAAAAAAATTATTTTTAATTTGCAACCTGATGGAGGTCAGTATAGATGGACTAATAGACCAAGTCCCACACACCGCTAGAAGCCCAAATATTTTTTCAGAGCTAGATGCAGAAAATTTTTTTATTCAATTTGCAACCTGATGGAGGTCAGTATAGATGGACTAATAGACCAAGTCCCACACACTGCTAGAAGCCCAAATATTTTTTCAGAGCTAGATGCAGAAAAAAATTATTTTTAATTTGCAACCTGATGGAGGTCAGTATAGATGGACTAATAGACCAAGTCCCACACACCGCTAGAAGCCCAAATATTTTTTCAGAGCTAGATGCAGAAAAAAATTATTTTTAATTTGCAACCTGATGGAGGTCAGTATAGATGGACTAATAGACCAAGTCCCACACACCGCTAGAAGCCCAAATATTTTTTCAGAGCTAGATGTAGAAAAAAATTATATTCAATTTGCAACCTGCTGGAGGTAAGTATAGAAGGACTAATAGAACAAGTCCCACACACTGCTAGAAGCCCAAATATTTTTTCAGAGCTAAATGAAGAAAAAAATTATTTTTAATTTGCAACCTGATGGAGGTCAGTATAGATGGACTAATAGACCAAGTCCCACACACTGCTAGAAGCCCAAATATTTTTTCAGAGCTAGATGCAGAAAAAAATTATTTTTAATTTGCAACCTGATGGAGGTCAGTATAGATGGACTAATAGACCAAGTCCCACACACTGCTAGAAGCCCAAATATTTTTTCAGAGCTAGATGCAGAAAAAAATTATTTTTAATTTGCAACCTGATGGAGGTCAGTATAGATGGACTAATAGACCAAGTCCCACACACCGCTAGAAGCCCAAATATTTTTTCAGACCTAGATGCAGAAAAAAATTATATTCAATTTGCAACCTGCTGGACGTCAGTATAGAAGGACTAATGGAACAAGTCCCACACACTGCTAGAAGCCCAAATATTTTTTCAGAGCTAAATGAAGAAAAAAATTATTTTTAATTTGCAACCTGATGGAGGTCAGTATAGATGGACTAATAGACCAAGTCCCACACACTGCTAGAAGCCCAAATATTTTTTCAGAGCTAGATGCAGAAAAAAATTATTTTTAATTTGCAACCTGATGGAGGTCAGTATAGATGGACTAATAGACCAAGTCCCACACACCGCTAGAAGCCCAAATATTTTTTCAGAGCTAGATGCAGAAAATTTTTTTATTCAATTTGCAACCTGATGGAGGTCAGTATAGATGGACTAATAGACCAAGTCCCACACACTGCTAGAAGCCCAAATATTTTTTCAGAGCTAGATGCAGAAAAAAATTATTTTTAATTTGCAACCTGATGGAGGTCAGTATAGATGGACTAATAGACCAAGTCCCACACACTGCTAGAAGCCCAAATATTTTTTCAGAGCTAGATGCAGAAAAAAATTATTTTTAATTTGCAACCTGATGGAGGTCAGTATAGATGGACTAATAGAACAAGTCCCACACGCTGCTAGAAGCCCAAATATTTTTTCAGAGATAAATGAAGAAAAAAATTATTTTTAATTTGCAACCTGATGGAGGTCAGTATAGATGGACTAATAGACCAAGTCCCACACACTGCTAGAAGCCCAAATATTTTTTCAGAGCTAGATGCAGAAAAAAATTATTTTTAATTTGCAACCTGATGGAGGTCAGTATAGATGAACTAATAGACCAAGTCCCACACACCGCTAGAAGCCCAAATATTTTTTCAGAGCTAGATGCAGAAAAAAATTATATTCAATTTGCAACCTGCTGGAGGTCAGTATAGAAGGACTAATAGAACAAGTCCCACACACTGCTAGAAGCCCAAATATTTTTTCAGAGCTAAATGAAGAAAAAAATTATTTTTAATTTGCAACCTGATGGAGGTCAGTATAGATGGACTAATAGACCAAGTCCCACACACTGCTAGAAGCCCAAATATTTTTTCAGAGCTAGATGCAGAAAAAAATTATATTCAGTTTGCAACCTGATGGAGGTCAGTATAGATGGACTAATAGAATGATGCTATGCCCAAAAGATTTTACTTCACTAGGTGCAGTAAAAAAATTGGTATTCTATATACAGGTGGTATATCTTGCAACACAGATAGGCTACTCCACTGACTAACACACTCTGCAATAGGCCAAAAAGGATTAGCTTTGCTAGATTCAGCCAAATGCTGTGAAAAAAACTTGCACAGCACTGGCACAGACCTGCCTGGCAAAAACTGATAGGAACTGATGTAACCTAGTCCTGAAAAGGACTCCAATTACAATTAGTCTTTACTCCCACAATCTATCTATTTAAGAGCACAGACCTGCCTGATAAAAGTCGTAGGAAATGCTGTAACCTAGTCCTTAAAAGGACTGCAATCACAACTATTCCCTACTCCCAAGCTATCTGTATATTTGTGCGAAAATTGGCTTGAAATTAACAAGGTATAGCGCACACAGCAACAGCGGTGCCGTCTAACACGCAGCTGCAGCAGTGAGAAAATGGTGGCGACGGGGAAAATGGCTTGGTCTTATAGGGCAAGGACATGTGACATACACTGCCAATCACACATGCCCTTGCTTGTGTGAAAAAAAGCACTTCGCTCCGTGTGTGCGCTGCTGATAGGCTGACAGATTGCACCTCCCCACTGCAAATGCGGGAAAGAGAAAAAAAAATGGAGATCTTCATTGTTCCTGCAGAGATCCATCCCCTGCCCCTCCCCCCGCCCCGCTGTACACTCAAACTGCGTATTAACATTAATTTTCATCATTACTGAGAAAAAATCCAGTTATGATTTTGGTGCACGAACAGTTATCGAACATAACCTCGAACAGCCGAATTTTTCTCAAATTGTTCGTGTTCGCCGACCGGCTCGAACACCGCCCAAAACAGCTCGAATTTGAGATTGGCGAACAGTTCGAGTAGAACAACGCTCATCTCTATTTATGTTACGCTGCTATCATTCGGTGGTGTTGAGAAGTCTGGCCCAAACAAGCCCTTGTTCATTTTTATAAGAGTCAGCCTGTCAGCATTTTCAGTTGACAGGCGGATGTGCTTATCAGTTATAATTCCACCAGCGGCACTAAAAACCCGCTCTGATAAAACGCTGGTGGCAGGGCAGACCAGGACCTCCAAGGCGTAGAGAGCCAGTACATTCCATGTATCCAGCTT
Organism: Phyllobates terribilis; assembly: GCF_046119375.1. Taxonomy (NCBI): domain Eukaryota; kingdom Metazoa; phylum Chordata; class Amphibia; order Anura; family Dendrobatidae; genus Phyllobates; species Phyllobates terribilis. The sequence goes on along the minus strand of NW_027362761.1, from coordinate 243,901,203 downwards.
GGATACCAAATAATTATAAGGCACAGGGGAATCATGGAGGACGCTGGTACGGTCGGCAAGGTACTCCCTCAGCATCTTCCCTAACTTTGCACTCCTTGTGAGAGTACCCTGCGCCTCAGGGCTTGTGCAATGGGAGGGGCTGAAAAAATTCTCCTAGAACTTTGACAGTGTTCTCCTGCTTCTGCTGGATTGGAGTTGTGTCTCTCTCGCCTGTACTCCTTGGTTGTCCAACGAACTGTGACCTCTGTGCCAGCGTTTTTTAGATGGGAATTTTTTTAATAGTTCTGCAACAAGGTCCTTCTCGTACTGCCCCATTTTTGTAGACCTGTCCGCCTCAGGAATAAGAGATATAAAGTTCTACTTGTAACATGGGTCTAGAAGTGTCACCAACCAGTAATGACTGTCACCCAAAATTTTGAGAACACGAGGGTCATGGGAAAGGCAGCTTAACATAAACTCAGCCATGCGTGCCAGACTGCTACAGGCAAGACTTCCGTGTCCTCACCATGAGGATGAGTGACCATGCTCTTCTCCTCCTCCTCTCTGTCCTTAGGCCATCCACGCTGAACAGACTGTATGACAGTTGTGCAGGTAGTACCGTCTATAGCGCATGAAACTAACTCCTGTTCTTCCTCCTCCTCCTCTTCTTCATTGTCACCCAATCCACGTTGGGATGAGATGAGGCTGGGCTCTGTGTAATCACCCTGTATGGTTCCTTGCTCCATCTCATAATGCTCCGCCTGCAATGCATCCTCTTTGATTGTGAGCAGAGAGCATTTCAGAAGACAGAGAAGAGGGATGGTGATGCTAATTATGGCGTCATCACCGTTCACCATCTTGATGGAGTCCTCAAAATTTTGGAGGATGGTACATATGTCTGACATCCATGTCCACTCCTGAGGTCTTATGTGTGGAGTCTGAACTGAATACTGATGGCCTTGTTGATGCTTGTACTCAACAACAGCCCTCTTCTGCTCACAAATCCTTCCCAACATCTGCAGTGTAGAGTTCCAATGTGTGGGGACATCACACACCAGTCTGTGCTGAAACACAGCAAGGGTGGTGGAAGCTGTGGGTGACTTTCTAAAATGGGCACACAGGTGGCGTACTTTAACAAGCACATCCGGCAGCTCCGGGTAGGATTTGAGAAACCGCTGAACCACGAGGTTAAGCACATGGACCAGGCATGGTACGTGTGTGAGCTCGCCTTGCCTCAGAGCCGCCACCAGGTTCCGGCCATTGTCACACACGACCATGCCTGGCTGTAGGTTCAGCGGTGTGAGCCACAGCTCTGCCTGCTCTTTCAGAGCTGTCCACAACTCTTCAGCATTGTGCGATTTGTCACCTAAGCATATTAGCTTTAGCACAGCCTGTTGCCGCTTGGCTGAGGCAGTGCTGCAGTGCTTCCAGCTTGTGACTGATGTGGTCATTTCGGAGATGGAGGCTGAAGAGGAGGAGGAGGCTGAGGAGGATGAGATTCAGGAGCTGTAGACTGTGGGGGCAACCCTGATTGACCTAGGGATCGCAATCCTTGGCGTCGGGAGGACGTGTTCCGTCCCAAGGTCCGACTGGGTCCCGGCTTCCCAGTGTGCCGTCAGCGAGATGTTCTGTCCCTGCCCACAAGTACTTGTCCACGTGTACGTGGTTAGGTGGACTTTCCCGGTAACTGCTTGTTGAGGGCACAGTTAATGTTTTGGGACACGTGCTTGTGTAATGTGGGGAAGGCACACCAGGAGAAATAGTGGCGGCAGGGGACCAAGTACCGAGGGATGGCCTCCGCCATCAGGTTGCGGAATGCTTCCATCTCCACGAGCCTAAAATGCAACATTTCGAGCGCAAGTAGTCGTGAAATGTGGGAATTTAGTAGTGTGGCCTGTGGGGCGTTGGCTGCGTGTTTGCACTTGCGTTCCAAGGACTGGGGTATGGACAACTGAACGCTGCACTGGGACAAGGACGTGGACGTGCTTCCTGATGCTGCTACTTGAGAGTGTGCAACAACAGGTGCAGGGCAGGAAGCATCTTTGCATGCACCATGGACAGGGGATTGGCTTGCATGCACAACAGCGGAAGAAGCAGTAGCGCAGCCTGCAGACACTGTTCCTGGACCCTGGGGTTCGGCCCACAAATTCGAGTGCTTTGCTGCCATGTGCCTGATCATGCTGGTGGTGGTCAGTATGCTAGTTTTGCCACCCCTGCTGATGCTGGCCTGGCAGGTGGTGCAAATGGCCTTTTTGGGGTTATCAGCAGAGTCTTTAAAAAACAACCAGACTCGGGAAGACCTAACAGTTGTACTGGCAACTTGCTTTGTGTTGGTGTTACGGGGAAAGGTTGCCTGCCTACTGTCTGCGGCCACCACACTGCTTCTTCCTGCCTGTTGGGGTGCTCAGCCTCTCTCCCCTGTGTGCTGCTGTACTTTCTCTGCATGTCCTCCTGCCAGGTTGGTTCAGGTACTATATCATCCACCACCTCATCTTCCACTTCCGCACCTTGGTCCTCCTCCTGACTTTCTCGCAATTGTGTCTCATCATCATCCACCTCTTGTGACACTTTCCCACTGTCGCCTTCGTGTGACTGTGGGTGGCTGCTCAAATATTTGGGCATCGCTACATGCGATTTCCTCTTGCCCCGCTTCAAGTGGACCGAGCGAGAGACCCGAATCTATAAATGGAAAAGTAAACAGCTCTTCGGAGTGTCCAAGTGTGGGTCAGTTGTCTCCGGACACTCGGCATGGTGGGAGGAAGGAGGATCAGGGTGAGGAATATGCAGTCCATACTCATGGCTACTGAAACTTGACCAAGTGGAAGACATGGTGGTGGTGGTGGTGGTGGCAAAGTGACTGGAAGAATTATCTGCTATCCAACCAACAACCTTTTGACACTGCTCTGGGTTCAATAGTGGTGTGCTGCGGTCCCCTAGGAATTGGGACAGGAAGGTCGGGCAAGAAGATGTGGGTGTTTGTTGTGGCACAATTTCCGCCTCGGCCTCTGCATGCACCATCACCATCATGTCCAGCTCCCCGTCCCTTGCCACGCGCCTTTCCCATTTTAATTGGAGGATATTATCTTCCACGCTCACTACAATTGGCTGAATTTGGAGCGAAGCTATATGTAATCCGTGTGATGGAGAAACCACAGTTTTAAATACCTGGCCTGTAGGTAACCATTTTGAACAGCAAACCGGTGTTAAAAACTTTGCTGACACACTGAAAAAAAAATTTAATGGAGGCCAGAAATGGCCATATTTGATGAAAACGTATATGTGATCCGTGTGACGGAGAAAAGACAGTTTTAAATACCTGGCCTGTAGGTAACTATTTTGAACAGCAAACTGGTGTCAAATGCTTCACTGACACACTGATACAAATTTTTAATGGAGGCCAGAAATGGCAGTATTTTCTGAAAACTTATATGTGATCCGTGTGACAGAGAAAACACAGTTTTAATTACCTGACCTGTATGTAACTATTTTGAACAGTAAACTGGTGTCAATTGCTTCACTGACACACTGAAATTTTTTTTAACCCCTTCAGGACCCAGCCTATTTTGACCCTAAAGACCTTGGCATTTTTGTCAATTCTGACCAGTGTCCCTTTACGAAGTAAAAACTCTGGAACACTTCAACGGATCCTAGCGATTCTGAGACTGTTTTTTCGTGGCATATTGGGCTTCATGTTAGTATTAAATTTAGGTCGATAATATTTGCGTTTATTTGTGAAAAAATCAAAAATATGGGAAAAAATGTGAAAATTTTGCAATTTTCAAATTTTGAATTTTTATTCTACTAAACCAGAGAGTGATGTGACACAAAATAGTTAATAAATAACATTTCCCACATGTCTACTTTACATCAGCACAATTTTGGGAAAAAAAAAAAATTTTGGTAGGAAGTTTGAAGGGTTCAAAGTTCATCAGCAATTTATCTTTTTTCCAGCAAAATTTACAAAACCATTTTTTTAGTGACCACATCACATTTGAAGTCCCTTTGAGGGGTCTTTATGACAGAAAACACCCAAAAGTGACACCATTCCAAAAACTGCACCCCTCAAGCTACTCAAAACTACATTCAAGAAGATTATTAACCCTTCAGGTGCATCACAGGAACTAAAGCCACATGGAAGAAAAAAATGAACATTTTTATTTTTCTAACAAAAATTTTCTTTTAGCCTAAATTTTTTAATTTTCACATGGGTAACAGGATAAAATGCATCCTAAAATTTGTTGGTCAATTTCTCCTTAGTACACTGATACCTCATATGTGGTCATAAACCACTGTTTGGGCACACGGCAGGGCTCAGAAGGGAAGGAGCGCCATTTTACTTTTTGAATGGAAAATTAGCTCCAAAAGTCAAATTGCACTCCTTCTCTTCTGAGCCCTGCCATGCGCCCAAACAGTGGTTTATGACCACATATGAGGTATCAGTGTACTCAGGAGAAATTGACCAATACATTTTAGGATGCATTTTATCCTGTTACCCATGTGAAAATTAAAAAATTTAGGCTAAAAGAAAATTTCTGTGAAAAAAAAGTACTTTTTTGTTTTCACAGATCATTTTGTGAAGCACCTGGGGGTTCCAAGTGCTCACTATGCATCTAGATAGGTGCCTTGGGGGGTCTAGTTTCCAAAATGGGGTCACTTGTGGGGGAGCTCCACTGTTTAGGCACATTAGGGGCTCTCCAAACGCAACATGGTGTCCGCTAACAATTTGAGCCGATTTTCCATTCAATTTGTTAGCGGACACCATGTCGCGTTTGGAGAGCCGCTGTGTGGCCAAACATTGGAGCTCCCCCATAAGTGACCCCATTTTGGAAACTAGACCCCCCAAGGCACCTATCTAGATGCATAGTGAGCACTTGGAACCCCCAGGTCCTTCACAAATTAATCCGTAAAAATAAAAAAGTGTTTTTTTTTCCACTTTTTCATTTTTATGAATCAATTTGTGAAGCACCTGGGGGTTCCAAGTGCTCACTATGCATCTAGATAGGTGCCTTGGGGGGTCTAGTTTCCAAAATGGGGTCACTTGTTGGGGAGCTCCAATGTTTGGGCACACAGGGACTCTCCAAACGCAACATGGTTCCAATTTGTTAGCGGACACCATTGTGTAGTGTATGTCAGGTTGGTGTGCGGTGTGGTATATTGTAGTGTATACACCACACACACACACACACACACTACAACACACACACCAACCTGACATAGCCTCCTAAGCTTAGTACGCCCTAGACTGGGATGAGTGGGACGGGTGGGACATTTTGTGTGCTGTGTGCGTGTGTAAAAAAAAAAAAAAAATCGAAACTTTATTATAGTGTGTGTGCTTGGTGTAACCTTCTGCAGTCACGTGTGGGGGCTGTCAGGCGTAGGGGGGGCTGAAGAGATGGAGGAGCCAGCAGCTGCAGCAAGGGGGGTGATCACTGGGGCAGGAGCCGGCAGCAGCAAGGGGGGTGATCACTGGGGCAGGAGCCGGCAACAGCAAGGGGGGTGATCACTGGGGCAGGAGCCGGCAGCAGCAAGGGGGTGATTACTGGGGCAGAAAGGGGAGCAGGAGCCAGCAGCAGGGGGGTGATCACTGGGTTTGCGGGGGGGGGGATGATCACTGGGATGGGGGGGGTGCACACTGGGTATGGGGAGTGAACACTGGGGACAGGTGGGGGTGAACACTGGGGACAGGGAGGGTGAACACTGGGGACAGGGGGGGTGAACACTGGGGACAGGGGGGGTGAACACTGGGGACAGGGGGGGGTGAACACTGGGGGAGGGGGGGGTGAACACTGGGGGGAGGGGTGATTATTGGGAGGTGGGGGGTGATATCACTGGGACTGGGGGATGGTGGGTTTGATCACAGGAGCAGGGCATTTACACTGAGCCTGCTGCTGCTGTGATCACAGTCCACCGGCTGTCAGAAGGAGAGCAGCAGCCGGTGGATGAAGACGTGGGAGAGGGAGCAGAGGGAGCGGAGGTCGGGGTGCAGGTATGAAAGTGCAGGGGGGGTCGGGGGGGGTAGTGGGGGCAATACTACCTGATGCAGATCAACGAAGGCAGCAGGTGATCAGCGGCGGCGGCAGCAGAGGGTCCACGGGGGGGCAGCAGCAGAGGGTCCACGGGGGGCAGCAGCAGAGGGTCCACAATGGCCGGCACACGATCCATGGACGGGTAGGAGCTGGGCAGTTGCGGCCATCATGAAAAACTCCCTCCACATCTGATTGGGGCTAGTATCCATGTGATGCTAGCCCCCCAATCAGATCTGGGGGGAGGGGGGGACAGAGGTGACACTCCCCCCAGCCAATGGCTGATGCTGTAAGCATCAGGCCATGCCCAGATTTAAATATTACACCAATTTTCATTGGTGAAATATTTAATTCATACCGATTGGCAGTTTCACTAAAAGTGAAAATGAAACAGCCAATCGGAGGGGTCCCAGGCACGGGGGGGTTAATCCACCCCCCGGGGGGTCGACTTCAGGATGTCCAGTTGCAGTAGCAACTGTGAAACCTGAGCGACCCCGCTCGCAGGCGCTGCAGGGGCTCTTTCCCTCCATGTCACAGACGCTGTGACATGGGTCGGGAACGAACTGTTTTCCATGTCACAAACGGTGTGACACGGGTCGGGAAGGGGTTTTAATGGAGGCCAGAAATGGCAGTATTTTCTGAAAACGTATATGTGATCCGTGTGACGGACAAACCACAGTTTTAAATACCTGGCCTGTAGTTGACTATTTTGAATAGCAAACTGGTGTCAATTGCTTCACTGACACACTGAAACTAATTTTTAATGGATGCCAGAAATGGCAGTATTTTCAGCGCAATTATGTGTGATCTGTGTGACAGACAAACCACAGTTTTAAATAGCTGGATTTTAAGCGCTGTAATATGGAAAGGACCTGGCTGTATTCTGTAGTGCCAGCAAGCAAATGGCGCAGAACAACAGTGTTCTCTGGATTGCTTTTTAAGCAAATAATGAGGATTAAGATTCAAAAAAAAATTATTCCTGGCCCCTGAGACCTGGGCCTTTTTCTAGAAATATCTAACAGCAGCAGCAGACAAAACTGGAATGGAGCCTCTTGTGCTATGTGCACTGCAGTCTGCTATATGCCCTGCCTGCCTGCCTATCTACACTGACTGCTTGATATCTCTGCCGATGAATTAGTCCTCAGAAGGACTCTTTATTGAGATGATATGTGTCTCTAATATAGTTTGGTACACCTACACTAACTAGAAACAAGCAAATCTCTCCCTAGCTCAGCAGCACATCTCCCTACACTGTCTGATTACGAAGTGACTGTGACGAGCATGGTGGTGCCAGGTCTGATATAGACCTGATGACGCTGTGCGGCCAGCCAATCACTGTAATGCCACAACCAACATGGCTACGGCATTACAGTGAGTGGCAGGCAATCCCTGCATGTTCATTGGCTCTGTAAAGAGCGTCAAACATGCAGGGAGGAGACCCGAGCTCCCGCCGAGCAACCCCTGAAATACTCGGCGAGCGCCGAGCATCTCGAGCAGTGAGATGCTCGGGTGAGTACCGAGCAGTGTCGAGTATGTTCGCTCATCACTAGTGAATGAGTGTTCTTAAAGGGAATCTGTCAGATGATTTTTTTAGTATGATAGTATGGTATCCTGAAATAAAGCTTGGGCAGCCCTTTCAGAATATGTAACTTTTATTGTTGTAGCTTCTCTGGTTTTCTTGCTGTAAGCACCGGAGAATTCATAGTCGCACGCCTGCTGGTCAAGCGTATGTAAATCGAAACTGAATATGCACTGCTCCCCACGCCCATAATCAATCTATATGGCTGCAAGTACCACACAGTGTATGGGGGGGACATAGATGGTACAATTGTGTACACACAGGGGACAACACTGTGCAGGGAATTGCTGCTCTTCCATGGGTGTCCTGTCAGAGCAGCTGTACAGGAGAGTAGCCAGACAGCTGGCTGTATACATGTCTGTGGTGGATGATTAGCTGCCGATGGGCGGATTTTTACTATCGCTGATGCCAGTGCCGAGAGGTGGGCGAGATTATGGGCGTGGGGAGCAGTGTAAGCAAATGCAAAATGAATATCACTGACACCGACGCAGAGGGGTGGGCAGGATTATGGACGTGGGGAGCAGTGCTCATTAGTGTTGAGCGAGCATGCTCGACACTGCTCGCTACTTGCCCGAGCATCTCACTACTCGGGATGTTCGGCGAGCACCGAGCACTTTCTGGTTACTCGAGTGGGAGCTCGGGTCTCCGCCCTGCATGTTTGGCGCTCTTTACAGAGCCAATGAACATGCAGGGATTGCTAGCCAGTCACTCTAATGCCGCAGCCATGTTGGTTGTGGGCATTACAGTGATTGGCTGGCCACACAGCGTCACCTCGAGTATTTAAAACCGGGCGCCGCCATCTTGGACACAGTCGCTCCGGATCAGACAGTGTAGGGAGAGTGCTGCTGAGCTAGGGAGAGATTTATACTGCGAAATAGGTAGTGTAGGGTCTCTAAAGTCTGCAAAATCAAACAAACAGTCCTTTTGAAGACTAATATCCATCCCAGATATCAGGCAGGCAGGCTGTATAGGAGACGCAGTGGTTATACCAACAAACACTGCATTACAGTCCTGTGTGCTGCTGCTGCTCAAATTGCTAGACTTAGCCCCAGGTCTCAGGGGCAAGGAAAAATCCTTTTTTTTTCATCTAAATCCTCTTTTTTTTTTTTTTTTCTCAGTCAGACTGTACAAATACCCATCTTATTGACCTTTTGGTATTCCCCCCCCCCCAAAAAAAAAAAATTGAGTGTGTCTGTGAGTGTTTTTGCCTTTTTTACATAAAAAAAAACAGTTTGAGTGTCTCGCTGACTGTTCAGACTCAAATATATCTGTTTAAAAGATTCTGGTGTAGGCCAGAGAAATAGAACTGTGGTTTTTCTCTTCCACTGTTCTAATCTCCTTTTTATTACCCTTTTGCCATTGATAGTGCGAGTGTAAGCTATTTTACTTCATTTACAATGGGCAAGGCGCGTGGCAAGGGACGTGGAACTGGACGTTCTGGTGATGGTGCGTGTAGAGGACGGGGCCGTGGCCAAGGTGAAAATGTGCCACAACCAACAGCCACATCTTCTCGCTCCCAGTTCTTGACCAAATTACTAGGGAAGCACACAACAACACCACTATTGCGAACTGATCAGTGTGTACAGGTTTTTAATTGGATAGCAGATAATACTTCCAGTCACCTGCGCACCACCACCTCCGGTCTGTCTTCCACACGGTCAAGTCTTAGTAGCCATGAGTCTCGACCGCATACTCCTCCTCACCCTGATGCTCCTTCCTCCCACCATGCCGAGTGTCGCCAGACAGCAACTGATCCCACAGTTGGACACTCTGAAGAGCTGTTCACTTGTCCATTTCCATATTTGGGCCCCTCGCTTGCTCCGCTTGATGTGGTAGAAGAGGAGATCCCATGTAGCGATGGCCAAATATTTGAACAGCCACGGCCACAGGAAGGTGACGCTGGCAATTTGTCACAAGAGGTGGACGATGACGAGACACAATTGCCACGAAGTGAGGAGGAGGACCGTGGTGCGGAAGTGGAAGAGGAGGAGGTAGTGGATGATCTAGTAACTGACCCAACGTGGCAGGAGGACACGCAGAGCGAGGCCAGCAGCACACAGGGGGAGGGAGGCAGAGTACCTCAACAGGCAGAAAGAAGCAGTGTGGTGGCTGCAGACAGAAGGCGGGCAACCGTTCCCCGTAACACCAACACGAGGGACGTTACCAGTATAACCGGTAGGTCTTCCAGAGTCTGGAATTTTTTTAAAGACTCTGCTGATAACCCCAAAAAGGCCATTTGTACTACCTGCCAGGCCAGCATCAGCAGGGGTGACAAAACTACTAGCCTGACCACCACCAGCATGATCAGGCGCATGTCAGCAAAGCACCCGACTTTGTGGGGCGAACCCCAGAGTCCACAACCAGTGTCAATGGGTGTCACCAGTGCTTCTTCCGCTGTTGTGAATGTAAGAGAACCTCCTGTTGTGCGTGCAAGGCAATCCCCTGTCCATACTGCATGCAAAGATGCCCCCTCCTCTCAGTCTTCACTTGTTATGGCAGTTTCTCAAGACACAGCATCAACGTCCACGTCCCACCGCAGAGTTCAATTGTCCATATCCCAGACCTTTGAACGAAAGCGGAAATTCGCAGCCTACGCCCCACAGTCCACAGTCCTAAATTCGCACATTTCACGACTGCTTGCGTTGGAAATGCTGCCTTTTAGGCTGGTGGAGATGGAATCCTTCCGCAACCTTATGGCGGTGGCCGTCCCTCGGTACTCGGTCCCCAGCCGACACTATTTTGCCAGGTGTGCCATCCCCAGACTACACAAGCACGTGTCCCAAAACATCTGCCGTTCCCTCAACAACGCAGTTACTGGGAGAGTCCACCTGACAACAGACACGTGGACAAGTGCTTGTGCCCAGTGACGGTACATCTCCCTGACGGCACACTGGGTAAACATAGTGGAAGCCGGGACCCAGTCGGACCTTGGGACGGAACACATCTTCCCCACACCGAGGATTGCGGGCCCTATGTCAGTCAGAGTTGCCCCCACAGTGTACAGCTCCTGCGCATCCTCCTCCTCCTCATGTTCAGCCTCCATCTCAGATATCACCACATCAGTTACAAGCTGGAAGCACTACAGTACTGCCTCAGCCAAGCGGCAACAGGCTGTGCTGAAACTCAAAAGCTTAGGTGAGAAACCTCACACTGCTTGTGAGTTGTGGACAGCTGTGAAAGAGCAGGCAGATCTGTGGCTGAGACCGCTGAACCTACATCCAGGCATGGTCGTGTGTGACAATGGCCGTAACCTGGTGGTGGCTCTGAGGCGAGGCGAGATCACACACGTACCATGCCTGGCTCATGTGCTTAATCTTGTGGTTCAGCAGTTCCTTAAATCGTACCCCGAGTTGCCAGATCTGCTCGTGAAAGTACGCCGCCTGTCAGCTCATTTTCGGAAGTCGGCTACAGCTTCCGCTGCCCTTGCTGCGTTGCAGCAGCGTTTGCAGCTTCCGTCACACCGACTGGTGTGTGATGTCCCCACACGTTGGAACTCTACCCTCCACATGTTGCAAAGGATTTGTGAGCAGAAGAGAGCAGTTGTGGAGTACCAGCTGCAACAATGCCATCGATATTCAGGTCAGACTCCACACATAAGACCTCAGGAGTGGACCTGGATGTCTGACATATGTACCATCCTGACAAACTTTGAGGAGTCCACCAAGATGGTGAGTGGCGATGACGCCATCATTAGCATCAGCATCCCACTTGTCTATCTTTTGCAATGCTCTCTGCAGAGAATTAAAGAGTGAGAGACAGAAACACAAATGCAAACAACACAGTGAAGATAAATCTAATCCCAATGGACCCATGTTATTGCATATAGGACTAATAAAGAGAACGGGCCATCATCTTGTAACAGTAAAGGAAAGGGGGGATTGTTCCTCTGTGAAGCAGAGAAACAAAAAGATGGCCACACAAGTTCAAAATTGTAAAGAAGTAAGAAAATTCCTTTATTAACACATGTAGTAAACACAAATTACAAAGATAAATGCGGAAGACAGAGTAGACACAGAGTGCTGGATCCACATGAATAAAATAATGTTAAAAACTGTGACACAGCGCCCGAAAGGTCAGCCTATATAGCAAGTGGAAATATAAGGGGGACAGCGACAGGGTCACATGTATTAATAAATATATACCACCCATCAAGAATACCTTTTCCAAATAGTACCCCCAAAACAATAATATCCCATCACAATCAAAATACCCAGAAACAAAAGGGTTAAAACCCTTATACAGATGGAAGTAATACAACCAATTGGTCATAAATAAGCTAAAATAGCTATGTACCTGGGTAAGGCCACCAGACAGGCTCTGCTACCGTCACCCCGACGCACGTTTCGGTAGGAAAACCTTTTCTGTAAACGGTAGTGCCTGTACAACTGTCATACCGTCGGTTCAGCGTGGGTGGCCTGAGGACAGGGGGGAAGAGGAGGAGAGCATGGTCAGTCGTCATCTTGGTGAGGACACGGAAGTCTTGCCCGTTACCAGTCTGGCACGCATGGCTGACTTTATGTTACGCTGCCTTAACCATGACCCTCGCGTTGTCAAAATGTTGGGTGACATTCATTACTGGTTGGTGACACTTTTAGACCCCCGCTACAAGGAGAACTTTCACTCTCTTATTCCTGAGGTGGGAGGTCTACAAAAATGGGGCAGTACCAGAAGGCCCTTGCTGCAGAACTGTTAAAAAAATTCCCATCTGAACACGCTAGCGGTAGAGGTCACAGTTCGTTGCCCAACCAAGGTGTACAGGCGAGAGAGACCCAACTCCAATCAAGCAGAGGCAGGGGAACACTGTCAACGTTCTGGGACAGTTTTCTGAGACCCACCCAGCTTACAGGCCCTGAGGGGTGGGGCACTCTCACAAGGAGTGGAAAGTTTCAAAAGATGATGAGGGATTACCTTGCCGACCGTACCAGCGTCCTCCGTGATTCCTCTGTGCCTTTTAATTATTGGGTATCCAAGCTGGACACTTGGAATGAACTCGCTCTTTACGCCTTAGAGGTCCTGGCCTGCCCTGCCGCTAGCGTGTTATCGGAGCGTGTTTTTAGTGCCGCTGGGGGAATTATAACTGATAAGCGCACTCGCCTGTCAACTGACAATGCTGACAAGCTGACCCCTATCAAAATGAACAAGGGCTGGATTGGGCCAGACTTCTCATCACCACCAAATGACAGCAGAGTAACATAAAGTCAAATCCACTGTGCTATTTCGGGAGGTGTATTCCCATGCACCGCTTCACACCCAAACATGGGTATACGTTTCCTCATTTCGGCTGTTTTTTGCTCTTCTCCTTATCCTCAGCCTCCACCACCACTATACCACCAGGGTGACCGTGGTCCATGTTGCCAGCATTGCAAGTTCCTCCATCCTAATTTTTTGCAGCTTTTGCTTGGAAGGCATAGGCAAAGACTATTGGAGACCCACTCCCCAATAATGGGAATAATGTTTTTAATATGCTGTACTGCATGGCTCTTGGAAGGGGCATTGCAAGTTCCCCCGTCCTAATTTTTGGCAGCTTTTGCTTGGAAGGCATAGGCAAAGACTATGGGAGACCCACTCCCCAATAATGGGAATATTGTTTTTAATTTGCTGTACTGCATGGCTCTTGCAAGGGGCATTGCAAGTTCCTCCGTCCTAATTTTTGGCAGCTTTTGCTTGGAAGGCATAGGCAAAGACTATGGGAGACCCACTCCCCAATAATGGGAATAACGTTTTTAATATGCTGTACTGCATGGCTCTTGTAAGGGGCATTGCAAGTTCCTCCATCCTAATTTTTGGCAGCTTTTGCTTGGAATACATAGGCAAAGACTATGGGAGACCCACTTCCCAATAATGGGAATAATGATTTTAATATGCTGTACTGCATGGCTATTGTAAGGGGCATTAAAATCGTCTTGTTAAGCTACTGTGATCTCCATGTCTCTTCCAAGGGTAATTGATATTGTCTTTTTATTCCACTGTCACCTCCACGTCTCTTCCAAGGGGCATTAAAATCGTCTTGTTAAGCTACTGTGACCTACACGTCTCTTCCAAGGGACATTGCTATTGTCTTTTTATTCCACTGGGACCTCCACCACTCTTCCAAGGGGCATTGATATTGTCTTTTTATTCCACTGTAACCTCCACCTCTCTTCCAAGGGGCATTGATATTGTCTTTTTATTCCACTGGGACCTCCACGTGTCTTCCAAGGGGCATTAAAACCGTCTTGTTAAACCACTCTGAACTCCACGTCTCTTTCAAGGGGCATTAAAACCGTCTTGTTAAGCTACTGTGACCTCCACGTTTCTTCCAAGGGGCATTAAAACCGTCATGTTAAACCACTATGAACTCCACAGCTCTTCCAAGGGGCATTGAAATGTTGTTTCTAATTACCTCTAACCTCCACGACTCTTCCAACGGGCATTGCATTTCCTCCTAATTTTAGTCAGCTTTTGCTTTTCAATGCATAGGCGAATACTAAGGGAAACCCACTCCCCAATAATGGGTAGAAGGTTTTTAGTACGCTGTAATCCAAGTCTGTTTCAAGGGGCATTTCAGTTCCTCATAATTTTTGGAAAGCCTTCCATTCACTCCTTAGGCCAACAGTGTACAGGAGACCCAGTTGCTATAAATGGAAAAAACGGTTTAGTTAAGGCCCTCTGACCTCCATGTCACTTCCAAGGGGCATTGTAGTGGCTCGAAATTTTTGGTAGGCATTGCACTCACTGTATGCCCTATAACTGTGTAGCAGAACCGCTCCTTTTGGTACAGAAACATATCCTACAAGACATGTGTGGTTGACTGGTCTGATATTGATGTGAATGGTCCCTGTTCCTCCTGCTCTTTCTCCTTTGCCACCACCTCATCCATCATTCATCACCTGAAGCTTTGTTTTAACGTGAGTCATAGAACTGGGATAGTAGCAGGAAAACATCCAGCAATCCTCGGACGAGGTAGGATATGCGCCAAAACGCTGACCACCTCAGGCCTAGCTGCTACTACATACATACGCTTGCATTCCAAGGAACAGAAAGCTAAGAAGATGGATGGCCTCATGATCATGAATAATTTACTCATTGTGTAGGAGGCCGACCACTGCTGCTGTCTACCTTCTGAACTTTGTATTGAAGCCTGATTGACCCTGGACCCGCAATCCTCTATGTCTGGAGGACGTGTTGCATCCCAGTGTCCAACTGTGTCCCAGCTTCCACAATATTAACCCAGTGTGAAGGCGTCAGTGAGAAACACCATCCCTGGCCACATTCACTTGTCCACGTGTTTGTGGTTAGGCTGTCCTGCCCACTAAATGCACTGGGGAGGGCACAGGTAATGTTTTGGTATGCGCACTTGTGTATAAGGCACACCGGGACAAATATTTATGGACACCCGGCCTCCCCCTGGTGGCTGGGGACCGTGTGTGGGCACCCAGCCACGGGGCGGCTGGGGACCGAGTATGGACACCCGGCCGCCCCCCGGCTGCTGACGACCAAGCGTGGACACCCGGCCGCTGGGCGGCTGGGGACTGAGTATGGATACCAGGCTGCCAACGCAGCCATGACGTGGTGGCTACATTCTGCCTCCACATGCCTAAAAGGCCCAATTTCAAGTGCAAGCAAGCAAGCAGTATGGTATTGCAGCCTGGGGGTGGGTGGGTGGCAGGCTGCATACTTGAGCTTGCATTGCAAGGAATGGGGGAGGTACAATTGAACACTGCCCTGGGACAAGGACTTGAACGGGTAAAGTTGCAAGTCTTCAACGACAGGTGCAGGGCAGGAGGCATCTTCGCATGTGCCATGAACAGGGGGTTGGCATGCATGCACTACAGCGGAATAGGCTGTCCTTCCCACTAAATGCACTGGGGAGGGCACAGGTAATGTTTTGGTATGCGCGCTTGTGTACAAGGCGCACTGGGACAAATAGGGGTGGCTGGGGACCGAGTATGGACACCCGGCCGCCCCCTGGCGGCTGGGGACTGAGTGTGGACACCCGGCCGCCGGGCGGCTGGGGCCTGAGTATGGATGCCAGGCCGCAGACGCAGCCATGACATGGTGGCCGGCGTCTGCCTTCACAAGCCTAAAAGGCCTCATTTCAAGTGCAAGCAAGCTTGCAGTATGGTATTTAACACTGCCCTGGGACAAGGACTTGCACGTGTGGCGCCCTGCTGCACATTGGTGCCACAGAACCCAGAAGGGTGCATGGATGGACTTCTCCACAAGAGGCCCTCACACATTCACACACCTCTACCCTACCACCTCAGACCAGGGGGGGTGGAGCCAGGCAGCTTAGTTAGTTAGTTGGAGTTAGTCTCTCAGACACAGAGAGGGACAGAGCTCAGAGTTGAGCAGAGAGCATGCTGACACTCAGAGAGCAGCGAAGAGGCAGCACGCTGGCTGCTGTGCTTAGGCGAGCCAAGGCCTACAGCATGTGTGAAGGCCTAGTGAGGGCCCTGAGTGTGGCCGAAGGCGAGAGGAGAAGGAAGAAGTAGCGAGGGTGCAGAGGAGCATACCAGGCTCACCCCGATATATATACCGGACACCGGGTCCCGCGCCTACATGGACCCTTTATACCCAGTAGGGACCACCAGAAACCCTGGAGGACTACAGGTCCCAGGTTCACCAAATGCTGATTATAGTACCAGGGCTAGGAGTCACGGAGGACCTACCATCAGGTCAGCAGGTGCAAAGAGAGACAGTAACCAAGCTAGGCCTAGCTCCAGGCAGGTCAGAAGCCTAACAAGTAAAGCCACAAATCAGGAGGCCCTATACCCGCTCACTGGGGAGAGTCCAAAAGTGCGCCCTTCATCCGGAGTACCCTGGACCGTGCCTGCAACATCACCAGTAAAGGTACTGAAGTTTACCCCTGTGTGAGTGTCCATCTTTCCTCCAGGACCGTCCTGCCCTCTCTCCCCCGCATCCACCATCTACCCCTACACTGCCCTGGAGCTAGCTCTACCTATGGAGAGCCACACTATCCCTGCTGCCGTAACACCAGCTCCAGAGGACTGCTCCACAGCGGCGGCACCCTTTAGCCACATTCCACAGGTGGCGTCACGAACTTTCCAAATCCCATATAATAATCCCCCTTTTTACTGACCGCCCTTGGTCACGGACCGGGCCAGCCACCGTGATATCCCCCACGGCATACACATAGGCCCGGCTGCCGAGTACCCCACGGCCCAGGGGGCGCGTCACACGGGGAAAGTTGCAAGTCTGTATCTTCTGATGTGGCAAGGATCACTTCTGATGGGCACACTTTTAGGCAGTGACCTGGGTGTCAGAGATGCTTCCAGGGGTCTTCCCCATGCTGTTCCCATGTCTTTTCAGCACTGTATGCATGTGTCACACAGCACATGGCCAGATAAGGTTGTAAAATGTTAAAATGACATTTCCTGGTGAAAGCATTTGTCACGGTTGAAAGCAATACAAAAGTGCAAAAACGCATAAAAAATGCTACTTGTGAACATAGCCCAAGGTGTGGAGGAGTATTTTTGTTTTTGGATATTTATTTTACCTTATACACAAGTCTTTACCCTGGAAAGGATGTTCCTTAACATATTTCACAGGAAAACAGTTTCAGTTTCGTTTTTCAACATTTTATTGTGAGCCCGTAAAAGTGGCTTAATACCTCTGACCACGTTGTTGACAGCATTGACTTAGGGGTCAGAAATGCTTCCTGGGGCAATCCCCATGCTGTCCCCATGTCATTTGAGCACTGTCACTATCGTTTTGGGCACTTTTTAGGCTTTCTACAGACTGCCGGGGGTGCCACCGCAAAAATGCTCGGGTCTCCCATAGACTAACATTGGGCTCGTTGCTCGGGTCGAGCACCAGAGTATCACGGTGAGCTCGGCCCGAGCTTCGAGCACCCGAGAATTTTAGTGCTCGCTCAACACTAGTGCTCGTTCATTTTGAATTTACATATGGTTGACTAGCAGGCTGTAAATTCTCTGCTGCTTACTGTAAGAAAACCGGAGAAACTACAGCAATAAATGTTACATATCATAGAAGGGCGGAACATGCCCTATTTCAGGATGCCATTAGTATCGTACTAAAAATTTCCTGACAGATTCCCCTTTAAACTGTTTGTTTCCCAATTATTATTCAGGGTAAACAAACACGCTCTTCGGGTGAAATGATCTTTTGTGCAGCCCAAGAGATCATCGTTCTCAGCAGTGCATCATCCAGTATAAACAGGACTCGCACTGCCAAGAACCATGAAAGTGACGAGCCCCCTGGGCCTGTGTTGTGCAGGGGATACCCGGAGCCGGGCCTTCTGTAAGATGCTGGGGGTTGTAGTCTCCGTGTGGCGGTGACCCGGTCCGTGCCCAGGGTGGTCAATTCAGTGGCAGTCTTAATGTTGTAACAAGTGTCCGACTACGCCACCCGTGGATTGCGGTCAGTGGGGACCGCCGCTGCGCTGCAGACCGCTGAGGCTGATGTAGTTTGCGCAGCCGAGTATGGAATAACTCCCCACGGGAGAAGTATTGCCTCAGGGCAGCTAATGTGAATGATGGGAGTAATGGTGTGAGAGTCCCAGTCCTAATGGTGCTGGTGCGGCGATGAAACACAGAGACTTGTAATTGCAGTTTCCAATGCTTTACTCACAGTTGTTATTCGGTCAATCCTGCAGGCGATGACGGCCCAAGCCGTGCTGCGTCCACCAGGTGAGGGACTCGGTCAACTCCCAGGCAATTCCAGAGGTGGCACAGGGCTCCCTTCCTTTCCTTTCTCTGGCCGTCCCCACCAGTGACCCACCTTTGTCCAGCTCCCTCGGGCCTTCTGTTGGCGAAACCTATCTCCGGTTTCCCTGACCCTATGCGGTATGCTTTACTGGTGGATGTAGTTGGGGGTCGCACCAAGATGTGGTGACGACCTCCGGTCTTTGGCTGAGGAATCTGTTGCCTCCACCAATTTGGGTTCCGGTACCCTGCTCTGCCAACCCTTCACCCTGTATCTCCTGGGCATATGGGGTTCCTTCTTTACTCGTGTCTCTGGGCCTTTCTCTGTGTTCCTTGCTTCCTTTCTCCTCTGTTCCAGTTCCTTTCTTACTTCCCTTTCCGTTCCTTCTCCTCTCTCTTTCTGCTGTTTCTGGCCTCCACTCCAGGCCTGCCTCTGGAGCTGGGCCCAGACTGAGCCACAGCTCCCTGTCAGCCCTCTCTGGCTGAACTCCTCTCTCACTCCTCTCTTCTGAATGAACTGAACTTCTAAGATGGTGCCCACCTTATATACCTCCTTCTATGTGTGAGCCCAGGTGACTAGCAACCAATGGGCTCCTACCTATGCCCAGAGACCCACCCCTATCTGCTCCTACACCACTGGGTGTACTTTCCCCTCCCCACTCCAGCCAGGGACAGATGCTGTCGTGCCTGCACTCCTGTCTCGTGGGAGCACCGTTGACCTGTCCCTCGGAAATGGGGTTGTGTGTGGTGCATGCAGCCTAACGAGTCCTGGTCCACACTCCATCCTTACCCGGGAGTGGAATATCACACCTCTGGTTTGAGGTTCAATACCCCTGTAGCAGCTGAGCCCTCGGGGTGCTACAAAAGCCTATGTGCAGTGAGCGATCTACTATAGATCGCTCAGTGCACACAAATTATTTCGGTCTGCTTGTGTAAGGAGAAGGACATACAGCCCGCGTTCCCCCTTGAAGACATGTGTATTATTGCAATGTGTTATGATGTTTGTATGTGTAATAATTTGTATTGTTAGTGATGAAGATGTATTCTGCCCAGCAACAGGTAGTTATCAAGGACAGTTAGGGACTAGCCCAGAGTGGGGGGAAAGGTGAAGGGCAGAAAAAGTTTTCCTGTCAGGAGTTAGAAAGGGTCCAGTGTGCATGGAAAGAAGACCTAAGGTGTGATGTAAGCAGTGCTGCATGAAGTGAGTGTGCTTAACGAGAAAGGAGACAGAGACAGAGAATAGCAAAATCATTGTGGAGAGCAAGAGATAAAAGTGACCAAAAGAACAGAGTGCTCGATCGGAGATGGGTCATGAGTCAGGACACCTAGTAGTACAGCCCAGAGTTTATAACTCCCGGAGGTAACCGGCCAAAGTAAGACAGAGTACGTAAGACGAAGAGAGTGCCTTGAGCGAGAGTTCCAGAGCATCAGGGACAGAGAAATTAAGTACCAGCTATACTGACAATAAAATTCCCTAGAGGGGAAAGAAGACGCAGAACCGCGGGTAGAGAATAGGACTCTTGCTACTGAGTTGGGCTGTGGTGAATTAGAGAGGGACGTTGAAGATAGCGGAAAAACAAGTAAAGAGGAAATAATTTAAACTGTCAGTGGAAAATGCTCCGTATTGTAAAGGAAACATTCATCAAGATGTGTGTACCCTCTATCTACTCTATGTAATCCCTTACAAGTTATCGTTGAGTTAAAAGTTTCTTTTTGACTGATGGTCTCCCTTACTGAACCTATTCCTGGCCAACCAAAGTCATCGGTTACATGCGGGCTGCAAGGAAATAGCACCCCCACAGCACAAGTCCACACACCCAGTCGGGACCCCCACCTTCATGTAATGGCCGGGGCAAAGGAGACGAGTACCTTGCCATTGGCTACTGCCCCGCACCCAGTTATACTTCTGTAAACAGACTAGATGAAAATGGACCTTTAGTGGTGTGACAGGCCATTATGACTACTGGATAGTCAGTTGTTTGAAACCATTCCAATGATAGCAAAATGGGCAAACTTTTACGGCTTTTGATAACCAAGAAACTCACATTCCATGTCACTACTGCCGGAGGCATCTAGGTACATCAGAGCTAGTGGATAACGCGGTTGACAAGTCTATGCAGATCATGCCGTCAGCTTCCTTCACACTGAGCCACGTGATGACTATAAGTCATCTACGTCTGAATTAAAAAACAAACTGCAGAATGCTGGAAAATAATAAAATAAATTATACTCATCTTACTGTTCCAGCCGTGACCAATGTGCCAGCGTTTGGATGCAACGATTTCGTGTCTACTTGTCCAAAACAGAGTTTACAAAGGCCAGACCAGCAATGGAAGTCGGATACTATTAAATAGGTTGTCCACTACTTTTACATTGATGACCTATCCTTAGGATAGGTCATTGTCTGATCAGCTGGGGTCTGACACCCGGTGCTCCCCGCCGATCAGCTGTTATCGGTGTCCGTGGCAGTGGCCACTGGCTGGAATTACTCGCTTGCCGAGCTGCTCCGTCTACTTATAGTGACTGCCTTCAAATCAATAGGAGGCAGATGTGGAGTACCCTGCGGCAGCAACAACAAGTAGACGGAGCAGCTCGGCAAGTGAATACAGTACCTCTGGCTGGTGTTCGCAGCCACTGCTACCGATAACATCTGATCTGCGGTGGTGCCAGGTATAGGACCCCGGCCGATCAGACATTGATGACCTATCTTAAGGATAGGCCATCAATGTAAAAGTAGTGGACAACCTCTTTAAGTAATTGAAACCATTCTGTATGTCTTTTTTAAAAAAATCAGAGATAACTTATTTAAGCAAGAATGTGCACAAGCTGTGAAACATTAGTCAAATTCATCATTAAAATCATTTTATTTCCAGTGTACCGGAAACCTGTGAATCTGTGCCATTAATTCGTCATAACTTCCAAAAACAAAAGGCGGTAAAGATTTTTCTTCAATGATAGTAAATATCCATCTTACAAAATGCCAGCATAATTCTAGCTTGCAGAAAAAAATAAAACATAGTATTCACCCTCATCAGGCAACAATTGCCGAGTCTTATAGAAGATTCTGATCCTCTCCAAGAACTCTGTAACATCAATGGAGAGTGGAGATAGCAGAAAAAGTTACAAATGTGTAACACAACATGCCATCTTGAGATAATGTTACAATAATACTCAGTAATTGTTGCCTGATTGGGGTGGATAATATTTCATTTTTTTCTGCATGCTTTAATTATGTTGGCATTTTGTAAGATGGATATAAAATATCATTAAAGAAAAATCTTTACCGTCTGGTGTTCCTTTTGTTTTTAGATGTTTTAAAGGAGGATTTGGATATATCCTCATACATTAAGCGGTTATGACCAGCCCAGGGGATGGGGATGACTCGGTACCCGGGCCTTTGCCTGGCCTTGGGGATGTCGCGGTGGTCGGCTCTCAGGCCCGTACCCTGGGGTCGCTCTTTAAAAAGGGGAATTGTCTGTTAAGTTTATGAAAGTTCGTGACGCCACCTGTGGCTTCTGGTGAGAATCACCAGCGCTGCGCAGTCAACAGAGGCCATTGATAAGGCAGCTCGATGGTATAGCTCCCCACAGATGGAGCTAGGCCTCAGGGCAGTGTACGAAAAGGGGAATGCCGGGTCAGAGCAAGAACAGGGACGGACACGATAGTCACTTCAGTACCTTTTGCTGATGGAAATTCAGGCACGTCCCGTAGCACTGTAGGGTGAAGGGTGCATATCAGGATCCTCCCCAATGAGTTTGTGTAGGGCCTCCTGTTTCTTGCCTCTGCGTAGTAAGTTTCTGCCCTGCCTGGAGCTAGGCCTAACTTTGTCTCTGTCCTGCGCTGGCTGACTTTGTGGTAGGGCCTTCTCTTGGAATACACGCTCCTCAGCTTGCGGGGCCTATGTGTCTCCCAGCTCTGTTATGTATCAGCACTTTAGCGATCCTGGGACTTGTAGTTCTCCAGGGATTCCGGTTATGCCTTACTGGGTCATAGAGATCCCGGTAAGCTCGGATCCGGTGTCTGGTAACTGCTTCGGGGTGAGCCGGTTAAGCTCCTCTGCCCCCTGTGTACTAACTCTCCACTCGCCTTCGGCCTACTCGGGCCCTCACTAGGCTATACACACTAACGGCAGCTTGCCGTGCTTCACCGATCTTATGGCGCCGGCACACCTAAAGCACACTATTCTGAGCTACAACTGAGTCTAGACTGGATTTACCTCTGCAGACAGACTTCTGCAGGAACCGAACTGAGAACTCTGTCCCTCTCTGACTGTGAGCAGGAACTCCGTTCTGGCTAGACTGAACTGCCTGGCTCCACCTTCCCTATTTATATCCCTAACGGGCTCCCTCTGCTGGTCTGAGGTGGAAGGTGGAGATGTGTGAATGTTTATGGGGGCCTCTTGCGGAGGATTCCATCAATACACTCTTCTAGGATCTGTGATACCAAGCGCAGCTGGGCGTCACAGTTACCCCGTGGGTGTAGAGAGGTTGTGAATATGACCTAGACATTAATTTGTCATAATCACATCACAATAAGGGTATATTCACACTCGGTAAAACAATTTGTGACTGAAAATCAGTTTTATTCATCTGAATGCCGATGTTTGGGTGGCAAGCACATGGATTTTTCCCATGGATCCCCATTAAGATAAGTAGGACAGTTAAAAGTTTTCTGCAACAACTTTTTCATGTGTGACTGTACCCATACACCTAACCTGTATCTTTATTGTTATCTTTGATGGTAAAGAGGGGTCAGAATTGTATCAAAATGTCTCATAGAAGGGGTGGCTCATTGCATGTATAGAGACGCTAATGTGTGACTAATGATAATTAATACAATGTCTACTTGGGATAACACAACCTGAATGGATGAGATGCTTTAGCTGCTTCGTCACTAGGACAATTTTTACCTTTTTTATCTACTGGTCAAACCTGCACGATTCACCATAAGGAAATTTAAATATTTTCAATTATGGAAACCATCAGTATAATGCTATGCATTGTTTATTCACATCTTAACCATTCCCCTGGTAGAATTAGCAGCTTATTATTAGGAAATAAGTGAGGTTACAAGTGAGCATGCGCCACTCACCGAAAGTCATCTTAGTGGTGCAGGAGGTTTCCGCACTTTTAAGTGCATCCACTTGGGCAAAGCTATCGCTGACTTCATATACCAAGAATGACATCAATAGATACACTAAGCCCTGATCCAGACAAATGCATAAAAAAAATCATCCGATTTATCTCCGTAAAAAAACAATTGATTTTTCATCTGTATGCCATTCGTATGGCAATTGCTGTTATACATCAGCAGTAGTTAAAATTTACAGAACCAAATACAGTTTCCAATGTTAAAAAACTACAATGTATCTGGAAAAAAATTGGATGCTACACACTTGTTCCATGTGGTATCCGCTTGTTTTTTGAGCACCCATAGACTTGAATAGGTTAGTCTGATCCAAAATAGATAAACCAGGAGTGGGTGATAAATGCAGAATTGGTGACTTGTTTCTATTACACCTTTTCTCTGATTATTAATCTCCTGCTTTTGTCTCCCACTACTGAGAAATAATACTGACCGAATACTGACCAAATACTGATAGTGGGGCTGTGGCCTTAGTCTGAGTACTGTCAGTTTTTTCCACAGACAGCACTTTATCTGTTTGTACTCAAATTACAATAAAGGGAATTTGTCACCTAATTAAAGGCATAACTTTCTTGTACTATTTAGTTTGGGAATTGTAGAACAATCTATCTCTGAAGTTTCAATCACAAGTGCTATTGGACACTGCACTTCCAGCTCTCATACCTGTCTCCTTATTTCTCTGCCATCCATCTTTGACTGGTAGGTCACTCTTCTTTTTTCCCCTGCCTGAGATTCTGCGCAGGTGCAGAATCATTGCCCAAAGTTGTTTCGACAGACAGAGCAACACATGCGCAGTGAGCTCCTAATGACATTCTGGGAGCCGGCCTAATGACCTGCTCATGCACCGTCCCCTCTGTTGAGATGATTCAGCACCTGCGCAGAATCACTGCCTGGAGTTTATTTGTCAAATCGCTAGTGCATTCACAGAATGATTGGCCGGTTGTTGTTACCGATCTGTGCTGGCGTCGCCTCTCTTGTAAGATGACCTAGGACAATGATTCGCATTTGCCCAGAATCTTGGGCAAGGAAAGAGAGAAAAGTGACCTGTCAGACTGAAGGCCTATGGAGGGCAGGGAAATAAGGAGACAGGCATGAGAGCTGGAAGTGCAGTGTCCGCCCATATTAAAACTTCAGAGATGGATTGCTGTACAATTTAAAAACTGAATAGGATGCATTTAATAAGTATTAAAGGACCTTTACAAACATGCCCTTAGTTAGGGGTCTAATTTCCTTCCTTTTAAAGTACACAAATGCAGCTATGTTGAAAGTACGTTGAAAGTATAGCATTTAGGCAGTACAAGATACAGGTTGTTGGGAGCCTAGGGTTTCAAGCATCGCATCTATGTTTTAGAATATTAAAATTTGGGGATGTTCCTCACCCATCTTTCTTTTCATTTGCAGTTTGCAGTCATGGATAGTTCTAGATTCCCACCACAAGATGGAAGCAGCACCTCCTTTCTCAGCACGCTCTCCATTATTATCCATTTTATTTAATGTTTAATTTCTTGGGGAAAACAAAAAGTAATTCAAAGATCATTATAGTGTAGTGAGCTGGCCGGCTCTGGCTGTTCTGTGATAATTGATATAGAGCCTGTTACAGAAGTGATTACACAGGATGATGTTGCCACCTTGTGGCCAGAGGTTGCACCTGCGCAGGGTGTGATGACAGAGAAAAAGACTGAGCCTCCTGTGTCCCGCCCTAGAGAGTCACGTGACCAAGTGGGAAGCAGGAAAAAGCATGCGAAGAGTCTGCTGTGGTCTGTGAAAAGAGCCAGGACGGTGTGCAGGCCCTCATGTGTGGCGCAGGAGAGACTCTCAACGTGATTTCTTTTATCTGACACCTTATCTTCAGAGCCTTCCCCAGCTTCTGCACTGCTGAAAGATTCAGCTGTTACACTCCCTGCTACTGGAATGTGGACTACATAAGGGGACCCACCAGAGCTTCTATCCGGATCAGAGAGACTGTAAGTGGGACCTCTGGCGAGAGGCCGAAGTATCCCTTCCTTTCTTTCCGTGAATTCTGCTGTTCCTGTTTTTTTTTTCCGTCTGGGATGCCCTCCTGCAAAGACAGACAGGCCTGCGACGGGGGACACATCCTTCTGGAGTAAAGGACTGGTAACGTGTGAGTAGGGACAGTGAGGGTCAGCTTATCACTACACGTTATTACTGTGCATATTTACGGTTGTCATTTATTGTTTTTTTCTTTGCTGTGTTAAAAATGTATACGAGTAAAGATACGGTTATCAAGATAGAGTCTGTGTGTGGGAATCTTGCTGGGCCAGATCATAGATACCAATGCGCGGCCTTGCCCGCGGTCACTTCATCTGGCGTAGTCGGCAGGATCTGTGACCAACAAGATTCCCACTCAGGCCACGTGTACAGTCAGAAACCCCCGCCGGTGTCTATTGTGAATCAGGTCAGGAAATTTGGCGGACGAAACTACCCTGTACCAGAGTGGGCGGAACAAGTCCGGATACTGGGGGAAATGTATAATATTGACCCTAAGACCTTGGCAGAAATGGCGGTACTGACGCTAGAGGGGGAGGCATGGACGACAGTCAGGCTGGAGACGGTCAGGGGCCAGCATACAGTAGATGATTTAGTGCGGGTGCTGGAGAACACCTATGGGCCGACCACATACCAGGGAACACTGCGACACATGTTCTTTAGATGGACGCAGCTTGAATGGGAGGATATTTCCCAATATGCGAACGCCCTTCAGGTACTCCTTGAACAAACCTGTGGAAAAGGGGAGCAACTAGCTGGTATGGCTTCTCGTGACCTGGTACTGAGAGACCAATTTGTAATAGGACTGAGAGACCAGTATCTTAACCGCACGTTACAGGACTTGATCCGGATGATGCCGGCTCTTACTTTTGCTGAAGTCAAACAGGAAGCCATAGAATGTTCAAGGGGACCCGTCATGGATGTGGGGATTCAAGGTGCTGTGTGCAGATCCATATCTGACATTAAAAATCCGAACAGTGACACGGAAGACCTGAAACAGATGGTAGCAGACTTACAGAGACAGATATTACAGTTAACATTAGACCGACAGGGAGACCAGCGAAGACAGCCTAGTCGTCCCGTGGGACAGTGTTGGTCATGCGGTGATCCTCGCCATAGGGCAAATCGTTGTCCTCAACACTTCCCTCCGCAACAACCTCCGTCACACCAATGAACAAACCCTCAGTCACCCCAGCGAAGGGAATTTCGATCAGACCAGCGAATGGAACCCCAGCCATATCCACAAGCAGAGCTACCACGCCGGGCCTCACCACAATGGCCGCCGTTAAACTAGACACCCCTGCAGCTGAGGCTCGCGCAGCAGGGGAGGCCAAGGAGAGGGGTGTGGAAAAACAGAGCCGATGGCGGAGTGCTCTTGCCTCGAATAGCCCGACACTTGAAGTTGTCCTGGAAGGAATTGCCGTACAGGGACTGATGGACACCGGGTCACAAGTGACCACGATCTCTGAACAGTTTTACGAAAATTACCTCAAACCAAGAACTGCTCGTGACCCAGACACCGCCATTAAGATTATTGCGGCTAATAATCTACCCATTCCAGTGACCGGAGTTGCTTGGATGGACACAAAGGCCTGCGGACACGACTTAGGAAAACGAGGGATCGTCATCGTCAAGGAAGGTTTCGGCTCCGAGACCCCAGTGATAGTTGGAATGAACATCTTGAAAGACCTGGATCTTATGCTGTTGACAAGAAAGGGACCCAAATACTGGCAGAAAGTCACCAAACATAAGCCGACTCATCTGGCGTTCCAGCGCGTAATCCGGACCCGTTGACTTCAACAGATGGCAGAGGAACAACTACCCCTAGCCGCCATTACGGTGCCACGCCGTACTCGGATTACTTTGCCCGCTGAAAAAGAGACAGTCATTTCCTTACCCCTTAACACCCACCGACAACTTGAGGGGGTTGAAGTGTTGGTCGAGCCGAGGACCCCAAGTGGGGGTAAGCTAAACCCACTAGTTGCTCGCACTCTAGCCGTCGTGAGGAACGGGAGAGTCCCTGTCAGGCTAAACAACACCGCAGACGTAGGCCTAGCCCTTGAAGCCGGCACTCAACTTGCCCGGGTATATGCTCTACCCACGGAAGTGAATCCCATTGCGCCCCTAGAATTCACCCCGTCTACAGAAGGCGACTGGACGGTAACCGTCTCAGCCATAAACGCTCAAGTAGATGATGAAGACATTGGGCGAAAACTACGGGAAAAAGTGCAGCTAGACACGTCTCAGTACACCAAACAAGAAGTGTCTCAAGTGGAGGAACTCCTGCGGGAACACCAAGACTCCTTTGCAAAGCATGACACCGACTTTGGGTGTACCACCAGTATCCAGCACGAGATACCCACGGGCGATGCCCCCCCTATCCGCGAGAGGTACCGGCAGATACCACCTCAGCAATACCAGGAGGTGAAAAGCCTGTTAGAATCTATGCTACACGCCGGAGTGGTACGTGAAAGACAGAGCCCGTGGGCTGCACCCGTGGTGATAGTCAAAAAGAAAGATGGTTCCCTAAGGTTTTGCGTGGACTACCGTAGGCTGAACGCTTGCACTATCCGGGACTCATATCCACTTCCTCGGATCGAAGAGTCACTGACCGCCCTGAAGAAGGCCAAATATTTTTCGTCCCTAGACCTAGCCAGTGGATATTGGCAGGTTCCAATGAGTGAGAAGGACAGGGAAAAGACCGCCTTCATCCTGCCCATGGGCCTGTATGAGTTCGACCGGATGCCGTTCGGCTTGAATAACGCACCGGGGACCTTTCAGAGACTAATGGAACGCTGTCTGGGGGACTTCAACTTTGAGTTTACGCTGATATACCTTGACGACATCGTGATATACTCCGCCACCTTTGAAGATCATCTTCACAAGCTTGGCCAAGTGTTCCAGCGCTTGAGGCGACACGGCTTGAAGTTGAAGCCCAGCAAGTGCCGTCTGTTCCAGCAGGAAATCGACTACTTGGGTCACCGGATCTCGGCCGAAGGCGTCCAGCCCTCTCCGGAGAAGATAGCATCCGTTCAAGAGTGGCCACAGCCAACTACCGTCAAAGAAGTCCGGGCTTTTCTGGGGCTAGCAGGCTACTACCGTCGGTTTGTCAAGGACTTTGCTCGGCTTGCTGAACCACTGCATGAGGTTCTCCGAGGGACCGTGAACAGCCCCAGAGGACGACGCATCAGTTGGGGGCCTGACCGAGAAAAATCCTTTCAGGCACTTAAGGCTGCTCTAACATCACCCCCTGTTCTGGCATATGCAGACTACACATTACCGTTTCAGTTGCACACCGACGCCAGCCTTCAAGGTCTAGGGGCGGTCCTCTCTCAAGTTCAAGATAATAAAGAACGCGTGATAGCCTATGCCAGTAGGTCTCTCCGTGACACCGAAAAGAATCCCGTCAACTACAGCTCCTTCCGCTTGGAACTCTTGGCTCTGACTTGGGCTATGATGGAGAAATTTGCCGGCTATCTGACAGGAGCGGAGGTGCTGGTCATGACGGACAACAATCCTCTTGCCCACCTAGAGAATGCCAAACTAGGGGCAATGGAACAGTGCTGGATGGCCAGGCTCTCTAGATTCCAGTACAAAATTAAATACAGAGCGGGGAATGAGAATCAGAATGCGGACAGCCTGTCTAGAGTGACATCATCCCCGCCAGTGGGGGACCGGGATGAAGAGTTGGAGGAAGATGAGATGCCTGACTTTGCCCGACTCGCAAAGCAAATAGAAGATAGCCGCCAGTATGCGGTAGGAGGGATTGAAGCCGTAGTGGGATCTTCCCTGTCCCAGCAAGAATGGGCCAAGCTTCAAGATCGAGATCCCGAGCACGTCTTACTGAAACAGTATGTGAATAAACAAGAGAAACCGCCCTCCGAAGTGCGAGACCGACTATCGACCGGAGCCTTGGCTCTGCTTGCCCAGTGGGATCGGCTGATCGTGAAAGATGGAGTCCTGTGTCGCAAGGCCCTTTTATCCTATATGCTGGAGGAGTGTTTGCAGATTGTCGTCCCGGTGCAGTTGGCCCATGAGATGGTGGGCGAAGCTCACAGGAGGAACGGCCACTTCGGCATAGACAAGATCCTCCGGTGGACCCAGCAGTTCATTTTTTGTCCGGGGCTCCGTAAGCTGGTTGAAAACATCTGTCAAGCATGCCGTACCTGTGAATTCCACAAGTCCGCGGAGCAGCGTGCCCCCGTCCAGACTATTAAGACGTCGAGGCCCCTCGAGCTGTTGATGGTGGACTATCTGTTGATTGGAACGGCGAATAGTGGCTACCAGTACTGTCTGGTGATGGTGGACCACTTCACGAAATTCGCTGTCGCTGTTGCTACCAAGGATCAGACTGCTGAATCAGCTGCACAGGCTATCTGTCAGCAATTCTTTCGGGTCTACGGGTGTCCGGAGCGGCTACACTCTGATCAGGGGGCTTGTTTCGAAGGGCGAGTCATTGAAGAACTCCAATGGATGTATGGAATCAAGAAGTCCAGGACCACCCCTTACCATCCACAAGGGAATGGCGCGTGTGAACGCTTTAACCGGACCCTCTTACAACTGATCCGGACTTTGGCTGAAGACAAAAAGCCCGACTGGCCTCGATTCCTCCCGGAACTGCTGTGGGCCTATAATAATCAGGTCCATTCCGTCACCGAATACACCCCATACACCCTTCTCTTTGGCTGTCCAGGCAAAGACATCCATGAGTTGCAACTGTCTAGCTCCGAAGAAGATACCTGTGGTACCTATCCTTCCTGGCTACAAACACACCGCCAGAGAATGGAGACTGTCTACCGGCTAGTAGGCCGACAAATTCAGGATCAAGTGCACGCTGACCCACTTCCGGTACAAGAAGACCCACTGAATGTAGGTCAACTGGTCCTGGTCCGAATAAAGAAGCCGCAAGGGAAACTCCGGCCCAAGTGGGAGACCGAAGTCTATCGAGTAATTGGACAGCCGTACCCCGATGGCCCCGTCTATCGAGTGCAGGGCGAAGACAGCGGCAGCATCCGAACTTTGCACCGTAATATGTTGCGCCCCTGCCGTTCCCAGCCTGACTCCCCTACTGTGATACCTAGAGAGATGGATATCACTAATACTGTCGGAGACACTGACCCCGGGGATGTAGAGACTGAATGCATGCCTACCCCTGTCCGTCCGACTGACGCACTTGAACCGATTACCTCCTCTACTGACATGTCGACTGGGAAAGAGAGTGGGGTGACTGATAGGAGAGAGGGGATCCAACCTGTTAGGCGGACAACGAGGACCACTGCAGGGGTACCTCCAGGACAGTCCTATAGAGACCAATATGTGTGGCCCTCTTCCCAGCCGCCCCCTGTCACATCCACAGCCATCGCCGCCCTGGAGCCAGTCGTTGGCAGGGACTGCCAACCTTTGAGTGGGGGGGGCGTGTAGTGAGCTGGCCGGCTCTGGCTGTTCTGTGATAATTGATATAGAGCCTGTTACAGAAGTGATTACACAGGATGATGTTGCCACCTTGTGGCCAGAGGTTGCACCTGCGCAGGGTGTGATGACAGAGAAAAAGACTGAGCCTCCTGTGTCCCGCCCTAGAGAGTCACGTGACCAAAGTGGGAAGCAGGAACAAGCGCGCGAAGAGTCTGCTGTGGTCTGTGAAAAGAGCCAGGACGGTGTGCAGGACCTCGTGTGTGGCGCAGGAGAGACTCTCAACGTGATTTCTTCTATCTGACACCATATCCTCGGACACTTCCCCAGCTTCTGCACTGCTGAAGGATTCAGCTGTTACACTCCCTGCTACTGGAGTGTGGCCTACATAAGGGGACCCACCAGAGCTTCTATCCGGATCAGAGAGACTGTAAGCGGGACCTCTGGCGAGAGGCCGAAGTATCCCTTCCTTTCTTTCCGTGAATTCTGCTGTTCCTGTTTCTTCTTCCGTCTGGGACGCCCTCCTGCAAAGACAGACAGGCCTGCGACGGGGGACACATCCTTCTGGAGTAAAGAACTGGTAACGTGTGAGTAGGGACAGTGAGGGTCAGCTTATCAGTACACGTTATTACTGTGCATATTTACGGATGTCATTTATTGTTTTTTTCTTTGCTGTGTTAAAAATGTATACGAGTAAAGATACAACCGTATCTCCACACACAGATAGAGTCTGTGTGTGGGGATCTTGCTGGGCCAGATCATAGATACCAATGCGCGGCCTTGCCCGCGGTCACTTCATCAGTACAGCGAAAAACCGTTCTCATAATGCAATCATGATGCTACTTGTATAACAGAGTCTACATGT
The DNA here is from genome assembly GCF_046119375.1 of Phyllobates terribilis. Taxonomy (NCBI): domain Eukaryota; kingdom Metazoa; phylum Chordata; class Amphibia; order Anura; family Dendrobatidae; genus Phyllobates; species Phyllobates terribilis. Next base: position 243,869,529 of record NW_027362761.1, on the reverse strand, counting down.
AAGATTTTAAGGCACATTTTTAAAAAGTGTAACTGCGGAAAATATGTACTATTCAATAAAAACTGCTTTATTATGTGCAGTCGCTCAGCCATCTTGAGAAAAAGCAAGAGCATTATACAAGCCGCACCAGCTTCTTACAGCAACAATTGGAGTTACCCCAAACACTGCTAATTGACTATTTAAAAGGAATATGTCAGCAGGATTTCACACCCCAAACTATTTATATGTGCATGTAGCACTTTCAAAAACAGGTCCAGCAATATCTTCACATGGTCAGTCCATCCTCCATTACTGTCGAATCCACGTTTAGATTGATAAGCAAATAAGGATTTGGCTCTGAAGCCTCTGTCACTCCAGCTCTATTCCTTATCCAGAGCTGCCTCCTCCTGCTTAAAGAGAAGCTGACATGTCCCCTATGCCCTCCAACCCACCGGTATTTGTATATTCCTTTATAAATACCATGCCGAACAACCCCTTTTTATTGTTTGACTTATAAACAGATGTTTTAAAAAAAGTAGTTTTAAAGTCCGTTTTTAATAAGCAAATAATCTTTCGACTAGTTGATGGGGCAATTGTACCCCCAGACAAGTCGCCCCACTCAGCATATTATCCTGTGGGCATGATAACTTGATTTGCAAGAGCCGGCATCTCGCGCATGTGTGGCACCCCAGGGGTCTGGTTTCCACAGTAATGCAGTATTATGTCTGAGAGCAGGTGGGAGGTCCCTTGGTCAGGAATCCAATGCATGCCACACCTCCTGCCCAGTCCTAGGAGGGGAAGGACTTCCCCTATATAAACCTGGGGCTGAGGCAGGGTAGGGAGTTCTGAGGGAGAGTTGAGCCAGGAGGGCTGACAGGGAGCTGTGGCTCCGGCTGGGCCCAGCTCCCGGGCCATGCCAGGAGTCAAGGAGAGTAGAGACAAGAAACAGTCACAGGAAGAAACAGCAGAAGCTCAGTGGGAGCAATACTACTACGAGTCAGGGGCTGGCAGCTGCAGAGCTCGCCCTGACTGAGAAGCTTTCTTACCGGACCCGGCGTCCGAGGCTGTGGGGACTAACTCTTACCCAGCAGCAGAAGCCGACCGGCAGGGGATTTCAGGTCCTCAGGCCCAGAAACCCGAAGGCACGGTCACACGCGTGGGACCAGCGCCGCCATCGTGGAGCGGAAGCCATTAGAAGGCCCCGAGTCACCGGCCATACGGGTGAGCACCACACGGTACACTCAGGGACGTGGGCTACTTATATCCGCTTCTAGCAAGGTAGCCAGAAGAGTACAGTCAGTTTGGGAGGCCTACAACTCCGCCTGGCCAGGGGAGATCCCATCTGCTCAAGGACTGACCAGGCCCCGTTCGCTAGCAAGTACTCCGGGAGGGTCTATCGTTGTTACCAGTAAAGACCCTGAATTACACCGCACCGTCTCTGAGTGGTTCCTGCTACCCTCATCTTCCACGTCGGCTGCCCTGAGGCCATACCCCTCCCATTGGGGGTTATACTATCACGCTGCACAATTCTACACCGGCCTCAGCGGTCTGCCCTGCAGCGGCAGCTCCATAGCTGCAAATCAACGGGTGGCGTAGTCGACACTCAAATAACATCTATCAAGACTGCCACACACTGAGTTGACTCCCTGGGCACGGACCGGGTCCCCGCCACTCGGAGACTACAACCCTCATCTGATCCGGTTCCGGGTAAGCCCCCGTGCGCGAGACGCTGCGCGACACAGCAGGCCCAGGGGCGCGTCACATGCGTGTAACTTTCTTTCTTACACATCATTTTGTCTCTGAAGCTGTATGTAAGAGAAGAAGATGGCGGACAAGGAGCCAAAGATCGCTGTAAGCTTTGCTATTCTGACATCAGGTTTCTTCTTTGCTTCCAGACATGCGCAGTGCGCCCCTGATACCGTGAAGGTACACCTGGCTTCAGAGGCGCAATAAACCCTATGTATTTTCAGTCCATGTTTCCAGAGCCTGTGATTCATTTGGCATCCAAATATCTCTGTTTCCATCAATAGTCTCCACACAAGAAGCAACACACACAGTGAACTGCCTTCAATGTTACTATTGCAACAGCGCGCATCAAATTATGTATGCATAGTGTATATATAGATGTACCAGCTCCTCCACCCCGTGCTGCAACATGCAATGATCTTGTACTGAACTACTCTAACATGAGATTATATATGCCATTACGCACCCTAATAAAAATACACACTATGGATGAAATTTATGATGAGGGTTTTTTTTTACGTCAAATTTGCCATGGCTGCATTGCTACCTTGTTTCCCCGAAAATAAGACCTATCCCAAAAATAAGCCCTAGCATGATTTTACAGGATTTTTGGATTTTGCTTGAAATATAAAACCCTACTCCAAAGATAAACCCTAGTTACAATCAGGACCAGTGTTTGATCCTGTGCAATGTGTGTATATACTGTACATTTGTGTGTATTTATATACATGTGTATACTGTACATGTGTGTGTATGTATGTACATGTGTATGTGCAGTGTATGTGTATATATACATGTGTATGTCCAGTGTGTGTTTGTTTCTGTATATATACAGTATAGACCAAAATTTTGGACACACCTTCTCATTTAAAGATTTTTCTGTATTTTTATGACTTTGAAAATTGTACATTCACAATTTTTCGGACTGACTGACCTTCCTTTCTTAAAGTAATGATGGCCACTCGTTTTTCTTTACTTAGCTGCTTTTTTCTTGCCATAATACAAATTCTAACAGCCTATTCAGTAGGACTATCAGCTGTGTATCCACCAGACTTCTGCACAACACAACTGATGGTCCCAACCCCATTTATAAGGCAAGAAATCCCACTTATTAAACCTGACAGGGCACACCTGTGAAGTGAAAACCATTTCGGGTGACTACCTCTTGAAGCTCATCAAGAGAATGCCAAGAGTGTGCAAAGCAGTCATCAAAGCAAAAGGAGGCTACTTTGAAGAACCTAGAATATAAGACATATTTTCAGTTGTTTCACACTTTTTTGTTAAGTATATAATTCCACATGTGTTAATTCATAGTTTTGATGCCTTCAGTGTGAATATACAATGTTCAAAGTCATGAAAATACAGAAAAATCTTTAAATGAGAAGGTGTGTCCAAACTTTTGGTCTGTACTGTATTTGTTTGTGTAATGTGTGTGTGATGACATGATTATATTTGATTTTTTATTCAAGAATAAATGTGGATTGCTGTTCATGGAAAAAAATAAGACATCCCCCTAACCTATCTTTCGAAGCAAAAAGTAATACAAGACCTTTTCTTATTTTCAGAGAAACAAGGGTATTATTTATGACAAATGTATGAAAGTATAGCAAAGTGTTGGGAAATTTGACACATTTCTAAATATAACACTTAAATATAGAGCCATTTTTGCACTTTTTATGCCTCCCAATAAGTGAGAATTATGACTTCTCTTTATATTTTTTAAAAGCAATAAATATTGCCTATATCTATTTGCTCAACCAATGACACCCACGTTTACATAATTTTTTTTAAAACGTCCTACAAATTTGGTGCAAACTCCTTGACAAATTATTTGTGAAGATCAGAAAGAAGGAAGGATGTGTTTTGGTGTTTTGTTCTGAAACAAAGCCACCAACTGAGGACTGTTTCCCTGATCCTAAAAAAAATTGCTTTGCATGTGTTGCATGAAAAAATCCACAAGTCACATACAATCTAAAGACCAATATACCAATACTTAAAGGTTTATTCATTAACATAAGTGATGTGCAAGTTAATGTTAATGAATGGAGGCCCACGCCCCTTAATGACTTAAGCGCGTATCCTAACTTGAGTGTGTAACCACCTGAAATATACTTTGCAAGTCAGAAAGTTACTAAAGTAAATTTTCATGACTGTGTACGGCCAATCCGGGTTCCTCCCTTATAAATTCTCCCAAACCCATTTCCCAGCACTCACCTTCACCCTCCAAATAAAAACACTGCACCTGTTTTTCTTTTGGATAAATTTGGCCACATCGGCCATTTTATTAACAAACAATATTAACATTTTAACAGTGTTATAAAATAAATATTAGGGGAGGGTTCTTGAAGCTAAATAGATCTGGCATAAATAAAACTAAACTCGAACCTCCATGTTATCCTTAGCCGTCCACCACCAACTCAAGGGCACCAAAGCTCCCAGGGTAAAACCCCATCCAGAGCCCAAAACTAAATGCCAGATCACCCGCACTCAAATTAAAACTGTCTGTAATTTTTTACCAAATTCCTCCACCGACACTTCTGTATGAACTCCAAGAACCCCACCCTCCACCAAACATGAACAGCCCTGACACCTCAGGTTCGTGAGTGCCCCAAAAACACCAAATCCCTCTCAATCCCCTCCTGTATTGCCAAGGCCCACAGATCAATACCAATGGCATTCAAGTGCACGCCATCCTCCAATCCAAAATTTCCGACTCCTGCCTCGAGCTCAAAATGTCTAACGCTCACTCCTCCGTTCCTGGACACAAAACTTGATATGGCCCTATTCAACTTTACTCGTGCCCTATTAATCCCCTTCAAATATCTAGCCTCCGTCCACTTCTGCCTTGGCACAATGTACGACCAAACAGTCAATACCTCCGGAAAAGATATCCACAACTTTAAAAAATCAAAACGTATATCTCTAATCAATTCCCTAACAGGGCGCGACCCCAGATCATTCCCTCCCATATGCACTACCAAAATATCCAGCATTCTGTCCACCCGGGCCGCAATGTGAAATTCGGGCAACACCCTTCTCCATACCATTCCCCTGAAGCCCAGCCACCGAACACCCACTTGTTCTCTACAAAATCCCAATTGCCTACCGTCCGGCCTCACGTCAGCGCACAGCACGCCCCCTTGGACAAACGGGTGTTCAAGAATCCATGCTAACAAGGGAATGCAACAAAGGAATGTAACAAACAACTACATAGAATTCAGCACTTACAAAATAAAACATCTCTCCCTCCTTAACTAACGACGGACATAAGACAAATGGCAATCAGAACTCCACCTCCAAATTTATTTTATCACATCAGCACCTAACCCCAAACTATTTGCCTCTGTCGCGGCACCAATCTTGAAAGAATGTGAACCATACACTTCAGGACTAAAGCCCAACTCCTGAACTCCTTTTTTAAATACTGCTACAAATTGAAAGCGTGACAAAAACTCTCCCAGACCATGCCTGCCAATATGTCGCTAAACATTTTCTTGGGCACATAAGGCCCAATATACCTCACCCAATACCACCCGCCTGCCTCTGCCCATTTGTTCTGTCTTCGCCCGTCTAACCCAAAATTCAATGCCCCCCAGCCCAACAGCTCACGTCCTCAGTCAACAACCCCCCAGTTTTGTTCCTGCTAGGTGCCACCAACTCACCTAATCTCATTGCCCCAAAAAACGCTAATGAAAATGCTAATCTAAACATTATCACTTCAAAACTGGAACAACATATCCTGTCCAATACTAAACCCAACCTTTCCAAAATACCAAACGTCACTGGTCTATGTTTATCTAGAGTCCTACCACCTCTCCTGAAACCCTTTAGTGCTTGCTTCACCCAAAAAGACGCTGGATACAGACTATCCTGTCTCCGCTGCCTTACCGACCAGAAACAAGGGGAAGAAGGGAGAAAATTTCCATGTATTCGCCCCGCCAAATTTTTTCCTTTACTTCCTTCTTCAAGTGTGCCCCCAATTGTCCCTCAAAGCACACACACACCTCCCCTCTAGCTCTGTCATCAAGCTTCACGGCGTTTGCTTTATCCTTTTTCGTCTGCACAGATATGCCCAGAGATGCCCCCTCCCCATCCACCGCAGACTTCACCAATTCACTCCAAACTTACGGCACCACAGGCTGACCAGGTAACCAAGCCCCCAACGGCAATAACCCTGACCCACTGGCAGCCCCACTGTCCAACCTTGACAAAAATTGCAACATGCCCAATAAAATATCCCTTAACACTGGTACCTCTGTCCCGCTCTGCCCCCTGAAATTTCCCCCGCTGGGCCCTGTCAAGTGACTACCCCCTACCCCTTTTGCCAATGACCCCATGGGCAACAAACCAGACATAGACTCATACACACTGAGCTGCGCAGGTGCTGTGTTCCCCCCAGCCGAACGTCCTGAATCCTGACGATTCCTTATGCCATCACGATCCCCGCCGTAGCCCGTTCCTCCTGATTCCTGTAGCTGCTCAAGGCCCATGCCCCCAGCCTCCACGTCACCAGGTGGGACCTGAACACTTGACGATGCTCCCTCCACTCCATAGGATTGCCTCCTACACATCGATGCACCGCTCCTCCCTGTAGCCCTCGACCCTGCTCGACCTCCAGACACGGACTCCCCAGCCCGGTCGGTGCTGCTCCTGAAACGACTGCCAGGTAGCTCCATGTCACTGCTCACCACTCCGCTCGCTATAGGTTGATCCAACAAGCCAGGCAGCAGGTCTTCAAAGTGCTGTTGTCTGCCCGTAGCACCCCTGTGCGCTGCTCGCCTGCTGCTCATTGTAACAGGCACCCCGACTGGCTCATCGCCGGGTGTGCCTGCCGCTGTTGAGCGGCCTCCTCTGGTTACACTCCTCTGTGTCGCCCACTGCTTTGCGCCCCTGCCGAGGCCAGCTCCTATCCTGGGAGACCGCACCACTGATGGGCCGCATGCTTTCGTTGCAGCCCTCATTTTTTGCCCGGACGCTCGCTCAGACGCAGGCCGCACTTCCGGTGCGTCCCCGCCTCCTGGCCCATGACTCACCTGCAATGCAGGTCTGACTTCTGGTGCGGCCCTGGCTCTCGTACTGCGCTGCACCCTCGATGCAGGCCACACTCCTGGTGAGGCCCTCTTTTCTGTTGTGGGCCGTGACCTGCTCGCTGCAACACCCCCAGGCCGGCTGGGCAGATTCCTGCCAGGGCAGGCGCGATGGTGGGAAATCACTCTGCTCACCTGTCGCAGGGTCCCCGGAGGGGCTTCGCAACCTGGGCTTGATGTCAGCTGGCATTATAAGCTGACATCAACCCCAACCCTATTACCGTACTGCCACCGCTACAGGGCAGTGGGAAGAGCGAGGCTAAGTGCCAGAATTGGCACATCCTATGGATGCGCCATTTCTGGGGCGGCTGACGGCTGGTGATTCTAGCCTGGGAGGAGGCCAATATTCATGGCACCCTTCCTGGGCTATTAATATCAGCCCCCAGCTGTCTGCCTAGCCTTTGCTAGCTATTAAAATAGGGGGACCCCACGTCATTTTTTTTTTGGGTCCCCCATTTTAATAGCTAATAAAGGTTAGGTATTCAGCTGGGGGCTGATATTAGTAGCCTGGGAAGCTTCGTGGGTATTACCCCCTTCCCAGGCTTCAAACATCTGCCCTAGCCGTCTGTTTAACCTCCGCTAGAGACTAAAATTACGGGGAACCCCACGCCAATTTTTTTTTTAATAAATCCTTTATTTTAACACTAAATGACAAGTACAGTAACCAACACTATCACTGTACTTCTTATATATGTGACTGACATAGAATCATAGAATCATAGAATGGTAGAGTTGGAAGGGACCTCCTGGGTCATCTGGTCCAACCCCCTGCTCAAAGCAGGATTCACTAGATCATCTCAGACAGATGTCTGTCCAGCCTCTGTTTGAAGACGTCCATTGAAGGGGAACTCACCACCTCTCGTGGCAGCCTGTTCCACTCATTAATCACCCTAACTGTCAAAAAGTTTTTTCTAATATCTAATCTGTGTCTCCTCCCATTTAGTTTCATCCCATTGCTTCTAGTCTTTCCTTGTGCAAATGAGAATAAAGATGATCCTTCTACAATGTGACAGCCCTTGACATATTTGTAGACAGCTATTAAGTCTCCTCTCAGTCTTCTTTTTTGCAAGCTAAACATTCCCAAATCCTGCAACCGTTCCTCATAGGACATGGTTTGCAGACCAGTCACCATTCTGGTCGCTCTTCTCTGAACTTGCTCCAGTTTGTCTATGTCTTTTTTAAAATGTGGTGCCCAAAACTGTACACAGTATTCCAGATGAGGTCTGACCAAAGAGGAGTAAAGACCGATAATGACTTCACGTGATCTAGACTGTATGCTTCTGTTAATACATCCCAGAATTGTATTTGCCTTTTTTGCTGCTGCATCACACTGTTGACTCATGTTCAGTCTATGATCTATTAGTATACCTAAGTCTTTTTCACATGTACTGTTGCTTAGCTCTATTCCTCCCATTCTGTATATGCTTTTTTCATTTTTATTGCCCAGATGTAGTACTTTGCATTTTTCCCTGTTAAAAACCATTCTGTTGGTTGCTGCCCACTGCTCCAGTTTATTTAGGTCTTTTTGAATCCTCTCTCTCTCTTCTCTAGTATTAGCTATCCCTCCTAGCTTTGTGTCATCAGCAAATTTAATCAGCTTACCCTCAATTCCTTCATCTAAATCATTGATAAAGATGTTGAACAATACAGGTCCCAGGACGGAGCCCTGTGGTACCCCACTTGAGACATTCATCCAGCTGGATGTGAAGCCATTTACAACCACCCTTTGAGTCCGATCACTAAGCCAGTTATGAATCCACCTAACAGTTGCCTGGTCCATTGCATACTTGGTCATTTTTTCAATAAGGATGGTGTGAGATACTTTGTCAAATGCTTTGCTGAAGTCAAGATATACTATATCTACAGCATTTCCCTGATCCACCCAGTCAGTGATTCTGTCATAGAAGGAAATTAAGTTAGTCTGACATGACTTGTTAGTTACAAACCCATGCTGACTCTGGTTAATCACTTCATTCTTATCCATGTACTTACATACATGTTGTTTAATAATTTGTTCAAAGATCTTTCCTGGTATAGAAGTCAGACTCACCGGCCTATAGTTCCCTGGGTCCACCTTCTTCCCCTTTTTGAAGATAGGAACAACATTTGCTCTTCTCCAGTCTTCTGGGACTTCTCCTGTTCTCCAAGAATTTTCAAAGATTATGGAGAGTGGTTCTAAAATTTCTTCTACGATCTCCTTCAGTACTCTGGGGTGTAATTCATCTGGACCTGGAGACTTGAACTCATTTATGTTAGCTAAATATTCCCTCACAATCTTTCTGTTTACAGATAACTTGGATTCCTCTATTCCTTTAAAAGGACAGTGAAGATCAGTTGATGTTACATTTTCTTTCTGAGAGAAAACAGATGCAAAATAGGAATTAAAAAGTTTGGCCTTCTCAACATCCTCTCTTACCATTTCTCCATTTTCATCCTGTAAAAATCCTATAGCATCTTTGACTTTTCTTTTAATTTTGACATACCCCCAAAATCCTTTTTTATTGCTTTTGACATCTCTTGCAAGCCTCAATTCATTGTCAGCTTTAGCTAACCTGATACGTGCCCTGCAGGATCTGCAGACTGCATTATAATCTTCTTTAGATATGCCTCCCTCTTTCCATTTAATAAACATTTCTTTCTTTCTTTTTAGCATGTGTTTAAGTTCTGTGTTCATCCATCCTGGTTTCCTTAAATGCTTCCCATTCTTCCTACTTTTCGGGATTGTTAACGATTGTGCTTTGAGAATCTCATTTTTAAAAATTTCCCATCCTTCCTGGACATTTTTGTCCTTAAGGACATCCAGCCATTGGATCCCTCCTATTCTCTTTCTGAGTCTCTTAAAATCTGCCTTTCTAAAATCTAACCTTGAAGTTTGAGTCTTCACATGTCTTCCTCCTCTAGTTATCCAAAATTCTATAATAGCATGATCGCTGCCTCCTAGGGTCCCAGCCACCTTTACCTCCTCAACCATTTCCTCCCTGTTTATAAGGATTAGATCCAAAGTAGCAGATCCCCTTGTTTTCTCCCCTACCTTTTGGAAGATAAAGTTGTCAGCAAGAGAGGATAAGAATTTGCTTGACCTGTTAGTTTTACTTGAGAGAGATTCCCAAGAAATGTCTGGATAGTTGAAATCTCCCATGACCACTACGTCATATTTTTTGGAGAACTTGGTCATTTGATACATAAAGAGTTCATCCATATCTTCAGCTTGCCCAGGTGGCCTGTAGTAAATGCCTACAATGGTGTCCTTTCCGTTGTTCTTTCCTTGTATTCTTACCCAAACAGTTTCCCCAGAACTCCCAGTCTCTGAAGCTTCAATCTCTGTGCAGATATACGCTTTTCTAACATACAATGCAACACCTCCTCCTCGTTTATCAAGTCTGTTTCTTGCAAATAAGTTGTATCCTTTTAGCCTTTTATTCCAATCATGTGTATCGTCCCACCAAGTTTCAGTGATTCCAATGACATCATATTCCTTTTCCTGCATTAGTAGTTCTATTCTATCTATCTAATCTATGTGTGATGCTCTATTCTTTATGTTCTAAATTGTCGGGTACCGATGTATGCCGCTGATGAATTGCCGGACAGCTTTTTTAAAGAGACAAAAACACTATTATTATTTTTTTAATAAATCCTCTATTTTAACACTAAATAACAAGTACAGTAACCAACACTGTCACTGTACTTATTATATATGTGACTGACATGTTTCTATCTATTTAATCTATGTGTGATGCTCTATGCTCTATTCTTTCTGTTCTAAATTGTCGGGTACCCGTGTATGCCGCTGATGAATTGCCGGACGGCTTTTTTAAAGAGACGGGTGCATGAAAATCAGAGGGCACTAGTGTTCCAAGTGCCCTGCTATGTTTTTCATGCACCCTCCTATATACCCTGCCTGCCTGTCTGTCTATATATTCTGCCTGCCTGATGTTTAATTGAGCACTGTTCCCATCGATTTGGGCAATTTTTGACCTTCTGCAGACCGCCGGGGGGACCGCCAGAAAAATGCTCAAGTTTCCCATAGACTTACATTGGGCTCATTGTTCGGGTCGAGCACCCGAGTATTCCAATGAGCTCAAACCGAACTTCCAGCACCCGAGCATTTTAGTGCTTGCTCATCACTAAATATGACCAATTAATGATTAGTTTACCAATGTCCCTTATCACAACCAAAGAATCTTCTGGAACAAGTAGGAAGCAGAACAACAACAAGGCTGCCCTGTTACCAGGATGACAAGGTGGAATTAGCCAATACTAGGAAAGGTACCCCTTTACTATTGTCCTTATTTGATGTACCTTTCTCTAGTTAATTTTTCATATGCTGCCACCACTAGTTTTAAAGTGTAAAATGATGTGCAGTGAATATCCCACCCTCACAACAATGAAGCATTCTGGGTAAAGATGCTTAAATGTTTTTTTTTCCATTTGATACAATTAAGGAATATTGTAATGACTCCTTGAGACTCCACCCATTATAAGAAAGGGAGGTAGCACCAATTTAGTGCATTGTTCCCTTCCAAGCTTTCCCTCCACTTTAGCGCACTCCTTCACTATTTCTGCAGCACAGCAACAGTGAAGGTGATCGTTCACGCTCAGTATCAATAGAGGTCCTATATGTTGGTCCCCTCTCATTCAAAAAGTGATGATATATCTTAGAGATTGAAAAACCCACTTCAAAGTAAGACAGAAAAATTGTAATCATTCTAAATATTACATTCATTCAAACATGTCATTATGGCTATGTAAGACTGGGAGTAGTCTTGGAGATCTTTTATTTAGATCGCTTCATGCTAAAACCTACGTATGTGGCAGCTTTAGTGACATGGTTTTCAGGGTAACCCCCTCCCCCTAACGTAAGTAATTATTTCCTGGGAGGCACAATCTGTTCAACAGAGTATTCTCTCTGGGTGTCCTCAATGTCAGATGACATCTGCAAACATGCACAGCTCAATGTTCGTATGTTTTCTATCATCATCTTTCATTTGTAAGTAGAGATTCTTCGACAAGTCGATCTTCCAACTGCATGCAATAAACGTATATAATAATGGATTATGCGATCGCTGTTTTATTGGATCTCTTTTAACATTAATTTTATTCTTTCAGACTTAACTTGGGGCCAGACGGTGACCCAATCTCCCCTGAATGTATTAATCGGTGAAGGAATGGAGGTCCCATTGAGTTGTAGCTACGATCAGACGGCTTATACTCTGTTTTGGTACATTCAGAAGCCCGGGCATGCTATGAACATGTTACTCAATGGTTTAAATAAAGACTCAGATCTGGAAGAAGAATACAGGGGTAGAGTGTTTTTCACTTCCGACAAGACAAACAAAAGGTTCCCTCTGAATATCACCAAGATAAGGATGTCTGACACCGGGACCTATTACTGTGTGTTCAGTGCCACATTGTGCTAAGTGCATGAGCAGGATGTACAATAACCTGACAACTGTGTATGCCATAATCACTGAGGTGGGATGGAGGGCTTATAGTTTCAAACAAATTTTCTTGTGAATAAAGTAACTTTTCTAATATATATTATCTTTTTTTTTGGAGCAGTGTCAGTGAACCAATGGCTCACCAGTATCATTGATTATGGGGACCCACTCACATGTAAATAATATTTGCTGGGGATAAAGGATACAATGTGGTTTGCTGTTTCTCTGTGTAATATCTGCCTATTCAACAAAAAAAAAAGTAAAATAAGTAGTTTTTAAAATAAATGAGATGCTGTCTGCTGCCTTTGCCTGGGTATGATGCATCAAATGCTTTGTGGCAAGCAGTTCTCATGTGTGGGGGCCACCAGGTGATTCACCAGTTTCTCTGTAGGACAGTCCAAGCTTGTTTTGGTGTATGAGTGGTCTTATCCTAATGTCTGATGCACATTATCGAAATTATTGGAAACACTTTATTACTAGTGATGAGCGAGCACTAAAATGCTCGGGTACTTGTTGTTTGAGTCGAGCAAATTGGAATTCTCAAGTGCTCGGTCCGAGTAACGAGCCCAATGTAAGTCTATGGGAAACTCGAGCATTTTTCAGGTGGCTCCCCCCCGGTGGTCTTCAGAGGGCCTAAAAATTGCCCAAATCGATGGGAACAGTGCTCAAATGACATGGGAACAGCATGGGGAAGACCCCTGGAAGCATTTCTGACTCCCAGGTCAATGCTGTCAACAATGTTGTCAGAGGTATTACGCCATTTTTACGGACTCACAATAAAACATACAAAAACGAAACCAAAATGGATTTTGCTGGGAAATATGTTGAGGAGCATCCTTTCCAGGGTAATGACTTGTATATAAGGCAAAATAAATATACAAAAACAAAAATGCTCCTCCACACTTTGGGCTATGTTCACACGTAGTGTTTTTTATGCGTTTTTGGACTTTTGCATTGCTTTCAACCAAGACAAATGCATTCACCAGGAAATGTCATTTTAACATTTTACAACCTTATCTGGCCATGTGGTGTGTGACACATCATCAGACACATCCTGTTTCATTTATGATGGAGGGACTCACAAAGCCTATTTTTAAAGTGCCATCAGGCGGCCCTTACTATTCTTAAAAGGCCAGCAGTCAGCCCTCGCTATTGTTAGAGAGTGTTATGCACACGCCCGGACTGACTGGCGTGTGCAGGAGAAGTGGTTCCACTGGACCATGAACCGGAGAGTGCCTGGAGGGGCGTGACTAAGTATCTGGCCGATCCGACCAAGGTGGCACGACGGCATACGACGCCAGTGCACCAGGGAGAAACCGGGCAGAGGGACCAGGTGCTACTCCAGGTCAAACTCCGGACACGGGGGTTGACCCACACATGGATTACTGGAACAGGCAGGTTAGGCTGGCTCAGACTGGTGGATATAAGCGAACACGGCAGGTATGCAGACGGGTGGATACAGGCGAGTATGCAGGCAGGGAGGTACTGGCAGAAAGGACGGGCTGGAGCACAGAGAGGGCAAGACCCAGTACAGACTGGGTCACAGAAACAGAACCGCAGATGCGGTAGCCAAACACAGAAGAGAGGGAACGCCCGAAGCGGTGGGCAAGAGCAGAGCAGGACAGGACTGCCGGAGCAGCGAGCAGATGCAGAACAGGACGGGACTGCCGGAGCAGCGAGCAGAAGCAGAGCAGGACAGGACTGCCGGAGCAGCGAGCAGATGCAGAGCAGAAACCGCAGGAGCGGCAAGCAAGGCAAGAGCAGAGTGGAAACCGCACGAGCGGTAAACAAGGCAGGAGCAGAGCGGAAACCGCAGAGCGGCTAAGAAGGCCGCAGCAGAGCGGAAACCGCAGAGCGGCAAACAAGGCCGCAGCAGAGCGGAAACCGCAGAGCGGCAAACAAGGCCGCAGCAGAGCGGAAACCGCAGAGCGGCAAACAAGGCAGGAGCAGAGCAGAAACCGCAGAGCGGTAAACAAGGCAGGAGCAGAGCGGAAACCGCAGAGCGGTAAACAAGGCAGGAGCAGAGCGGAAACCGCAGAGCGGCAAACAAGGCAGGAGCAGAGCGGAAATCGCAGAGCGGCGAACAAGGCAGGAGCAGAGCGGAAACCGCAGAGCAGCAGACAAGGCAGGAGCAGAGCGGAAACCGCAGAGCGGCAGACAAGGCAGGGGGATAGGACTCTGTTCACAAAGAACAGACGGAGAAGGAAAGGCAGAACCAGAAGCACACACAGTACTTACAAAGAAGTAGCGAGCGTACACTAAATTCACAACAGAGGTACAGAGACGACGAGAAGGAATTTAGGAGCAAGTTCAGACTCTGCAGAAAGACGCAGAAAACAGACAAAGAGGGAAAAGGGAGAACAACTAGGAACCGAGGAACGGGAACAAATACAGCAAGGCTGGGACACAAACAGGACTCTGTTCAGACGGGAACAGATACCGCAAGGCACAGACAACTGGAAACAGAGAAACGGGAACAAATACAGCAAGGCTGGGACACAAACAGGACTCTGTTCAGACGGGAACAGATACCGCAAGGCACAGACAACTGGAAACAGAGAAACGGGAACAAATACAGCAAGGCTGGGACACAAACAGGACTCTGTTCAGACAGGAACAGATACCGCAAGGCACAGACAGGCAGATCTAGGAATACAGCCCCTAGAAGGCGAAAGAACAGGCTAGAAGCGTGTTCACAAGAACAGACCACAGTTCAGACACAGAACTGGAGAACAGGCAGGAAAACAGGATAGGACCTGGCACGTCAGAGACAAACAGCCGACTGACAGGACACAATGCTCAGGCGCCATCTTGAGGAAGAAGGTGGTATAAATACCCAAAGATGGACAGCAATAGGCTGAAGGTGCAACAGGGGCGTGTCCGCAGCAGGTACAAGAAACAGGAAGTTCAGCGGGCGTCGCCCTATGCAGCCAAAACAGACAAACAGACAGCAAGGAGGGAAGCCAGAGAGACATTCTGGACTGGAGATCAAGTGCGCGCTCTTGCACAGTGGGAGATGGACCACCATGCAAGGACGCCGCCAGGTATGTTACAGTACCCCCCCCCCTTACGCCCCCTCTTCTTCAGGCCTGCCAGAATCTTCCGCAGGGAATTCGAGGACCAGTCGTTCACTTCAAGGAGATCACTTTCACTGTCCACAGGAAAAATTGATCTCATCTGGTTAGCTAGGATGCTACCTCCTATCCAGCCATCCTTAGCAACAGACGAAATGGGTGGAGTACCAGGAACAGCACACAAGGAAGTCTCACTCCACATATTTTCAGGTGGCACCCCAGAGGGTACAGGAGACAACTGGAAGTCCTTCACCGGGTTGGAGGGGGACAGAGACTTGGGGGTAATCTCTGCTTCGAGGTACATCTTGTCAAGCTCACAGGAAGAAATAGACGGGTTATCAGGTACATAATGAGGAAAAGTCACTGTCTCTTTGTTATCTGGTGGTACCCCGGAGAATTCAGGAAACAACTGGAGGTCCTCCGCCGGGTCAGAAGAGTGCAGAGGCTCAGAGAAAACATCTGCTTCAGAGTACACTAGGTCGGACTCACTGGAGGAAGCAGGCGAGGTATCGGGTACCGAGTATAGGAAAGTCTCTGTCCATTCACCACCAGGTGGCACCCCGAAGGGTTCTGGAGACAACTGGAGGTCCTCCGCCTGGTCAGAGGGGTGTAGAGACTCGGGAGTAACCTCTGCTTCGGAGTACACTAGGTTGGACTCACTGGACGAAGCGAGCGAGGTATCAGATACAGAGTATAGGAGAGTCTCTGTCCTTTCGCTACCAGGTAGCACCCCGTAGGGTTCTGGAGACAACTGGAGGTCCTCCGCCTGGTCGGAGGGGTGTAGAGACTCGGGAGTAACCTCTGCTTCGGAGTACACTAGGTTGGACTCACTGGACGAAGCGAGCGAGGTATCAGGTACAGAGTATAGGAGAGTCTCTGTCCTTTCGCTACCAGGTAGCACCCCGAAGGGTTCTGGAGACAACTGGAGGTCCTCCGCCTGGTCGGAGGGGTGTAGAGACTCGGGGGTAACTACCACTTTGGGGTACCCATTGTCAGGCTCACAGGACGAAGCGGACAAAGTATCGAGTACCGAGTGTAGAGAAGTCTCTCTCCATTTGTCATCGAGTGGTATCCCGGAGGATTCAGGAGGCAACAGGGGGTCCTCCACCAGGTAGTAGAGGTGCACAGACTCAGAGGTAACCACAGCTTTGGAGCATCCTTGGACATGCACACCGGTTAAAGTGGGTGAAGCATCTGATGCCGGGTGCAGGAAGTTCTCCTGTGTGGAGTCTGGATGGGCAGAAGTCTCTTCGGGCAGGAGAACCGGAGCACTACCCACGCACATTACCCGTTGGGGCTTCTCCGGGATACAGGGAGATGAAGCTTCAGTAGGGACTTCAAGGTTGGGGTCAGGAGGTCTCAGGGAGGACAGACCCTGGCGTGACGGCTTGCCTCTACGTCTAGCACGTCTGGATTGCCTCTTGAGGTTGGGAGAAGTATTCCGGAAAGCATAGTCATCCTGTGAGGATTCTGGGTGGGCAGTAGTCTCACTGGGCTGGAGGACTATTGCGCTACCCACACACATTACCCATCGGGGCTGCTCCCGGATATTGGGAGGTGAAGCTTCAGCAGGAGCCTCCGGGTTAGGATCATCGAAGACCATTAGAAAGGCCACCAGGAAGGCCATTAGGTCCAGGAGGATCGGATCCTGTGTTTCATATAGGGGGTTGATCCATTCCAAGCCATCACCCGCCAGGTAAGACATAATGAATGCCACCTTAACCCGATCGGTGGGAAAACATAGAGGGTAGAACTTGAAGTGTAGCATGCATTGCTCCACAAATGCACGACTTTGTCTTGGATCCCCATAGTAACGTGGCGGATCCGCAGGAACGAGAGCAGATAGATCCATCTGGACGGGTGCGTAATTCGCCTGGAACTCAGCTGAGGAAAAAAAAAATTATTTATTTATTTTTAATGCATGTATTCGCTGGAAAACTTCTCAGAGAGCGAAGGCCGTGGGGCTCAACGGGAACCATGGCCTGAGCATGCTGTTATGCACACGCCCGGACTGACTGGCGTGTGCGGGAGAAGTGGTTCCACTGGACCATGAACCGGAGAGTGCCTGGAGGGGCGTGACTAAGTATCTGGCCGATCTGACCAAGGTGGCACGACGGCATACGACGCCAGTGCACCAGGGAGAAACCAGGCAGAGGGACCAGGTGCTACTCCAGGTCAAACTTCGGACACGGGGGTTGACCCACACATGGATTACTGGAACAGGCAGGTTAGGCTGGCTCAGACTGGTGGATATAAGCGAACACGGCAGGTATGCAGACGGGTGGATACAGGCGAGTATGCAGGCAGGGAGGTACTGGCAGAAAGGACGGGCTGGAGCACAGAGAGGACAAGACCCAGTACAGACTGGGTCACAGAAACAGAACCGCAGATGCGGTAGCCAAACACAGCAGAGAGGGAACGCCCGAAGCGGTGGGCAAGAGCAGAGCAGGACAGGACTGCCGGAGCAGCGAGCAGATGCAGAACAGGACGGGACTGCCGGAGCAGCGAGCAGAAGCAGAGCAGGACAGGACTGCCGGAGCAGCGAGCAGATGCAGAGCAGAAACCGCAGGAGCGGCAAGCAAGGCAAGAGTAGAGTGGAAACCGCACGAGCGGTAAACAAGGCAGGAGCAGAGCGGAAACCGCAGAGCGGCTAAGAAGGCCGCAGCAGAGCGGAAACCGCAGAGCGGCAAACAAGGCCGCAGCAGAGCGGAAACCGCAGAGCGGCAAACAAGGCCGCAGCAAAGCGGAAACCGCAGAGCGGCAAACAAGGCAGGAGCAGAGCGGAAACCGCAGAGCGGTAAACAAGGCAGGAGCAGAGCGGAAACCGCAGAGCGGTAAACAAGGCAGGAGCAGAGCGGAAACCGCAGAGCGGTAAACAAGGCAGGAGCAGAGCGGAAACCGCAGAGCGGTAAACAAGGCAGGAGCAGAGCGGAAACCGCAGGAGCGGCAAGCAAGGCAAGAGCAGAGCAGAAACCGCAAGAGCGGCAAGCTAAGCAGGAGCAGAGCGGAAACTGCAGAGCGGCTAAGAAGGCAGGAGCAGAGCGGAAACCGCAGAGCGGCAAACAAGGCAGGAGCAGAGCGGAAACCGCAGAGCGGCAAACAAGGCAGGAGCAGAGCGGAAACCGCAGAGCGGCAAACAAGGCAGGAGCAGAGCGGAAACCGCAGAGCGGCGAACAAGGCAGGAGCAGAACGGAAACCGCAGAGCAGCAGACAAGGCAGGAGCAGAGCGGAAACCGCAGAGCGGCAGACAAGGCAGGGGGATAGGACTCTGTTCACAAAGAACAGACGGAGAAGGAAAGGCAGAACCAGAAGCACACACAGTACTTACAAAGAAGTAGCGAGCGTACACTAAATTCACAACAGAGGTACAGAGACGACGAGAAGGAATTTAGGAGCAAGTTCAGACTCTGCAGAAAGACGCAGAAAACAGACAAAGAGGGAAAAGGGAGAAAAGGCAAAAGTAGAAACGAGGCACAGACAACTAGGAACCGAGGAACGGGAACAAATACAGCAAGGCTGGGACACAAACAGGACTCTGTTCAGACGGGAACAGATACCGCAAGGCACAGACAACTGGAAACAGAGAAACGGGAACAAATACAGCAAGGCTGGGACACAAACAGGACTCTGTTCAGATGGGAACAGATACCGCAAGGCACAGACAACTGGAAACAGAGAAACGGGAACAAATACAGCAAGGCTGGGACACAAACAGGACTCTGTTCAGACGGGAACAGATACCGCAAGGCACAGACAGGCAGATCTAGGAATACAGCCCCTAGAAGGCGAAAGAACAGGCTAGAAGCGTGTTCACAAGAACAGACCACAGTTCAGACACAGAGCTGGAGAACAGGCAGGAAAACAGGATAGGACCTGGCACGTCAGAGACAAACAGCCGACTGACAGGACACAATGCTCAGGCGCCATCTTGAGGAAGAAGGTGGCATAAATACCCAAAGATGGACAGCAATAGGCTGAAGGTGCAACAGGGGCGTGTCCGCAGCAGGTACAAGAAACAGGAAGTTCAGCGGGCGTCGCCCTATGCAGCCAAAACAGACAAACAGACAGCAAGGAGGGAAGCCAGAGAGACATTCTGGACTGGAGATCAAGTGCGCGCTCTTGCACAGTGGGAGATGGACCACCATGCAAGGACGCCGCCAGGTATGTTACAGAGAGCCATTAGCCAGCTATGCTTTGTTGTTCCCATTATTAACGAGTGTGTCTCCAATACTGTTATTGCGTATGCAGTGACTGCAAGGGCTGCCAAATATTTGGGCGAGACCCAATACCCCTTTGAAGAGACATAGAGAAGGTAAAAAAAATGTTCCCATTAAAAAGGAGCGAGTCTCCTATAGTGGTAATGCCCATGCTGTGACTGAAAAAGCAGCCAAAATTTGGGAAAAAACCCACTAACAATTTGAAGACACATATCGCTGGGCCACAGTAACAGGTATGACATGTTCCCATACTGTTTGCTTATGCAGTGAAGCAACGGCTGCCAAAAATTTGGAAGAACTCCAATGCCCCTTGCAAGAGACGTAGAGATCGGAGGGCCTCCTGAAAACAATGTTCCCATTATTAGGAAGTGGGTCTCCCATACTGTTTGACTATGCAATGAAGAACTCCAATGTCCCTTTCAAGAGACGTAAATATGTTGATATGGTACATATGGTGGTGATATGGTGGTGGAGGATGAGGATGCGGAGAAGGAGGACAAGAGCAAATAGACAAAATTAGGAAGCATATGCCCATGTTTGGGTGTGAAGACAGAGGTGCATGGGAATAGAATTAGACCTCCCAAAAAAAAAAAGACACTGTATTTGAGTTTATGTTACGCTGCTATCATTCGGTGGTGTTGAGAAGTCTGGCCCAATCCAGCCCTTGTTCATTTTTATAAGAGTCAGCCTGTCAGCATTTTCAGTTGACAGGCGGATGAGCTTATCAGTTATAATTCCACCAGCGGCACTAAAAACCCGCTCTGATAAAACGCTAGCAGCAGGGCAGGCCAGGACCTCCAAGAAGTAGAGAGCCAGTTCATGCCACGTGTCCAGCTTGACTACCCAATAATTATAAGGCAAATTGGAATCACGGAGGACATTGGTATGGTCGACAAGGTACTCCCTCAGCATCTTTTGCAACTTTTCCCTCCTTGGGAGAGTACTCTGCGCATCAGGGCTTGTGCGATGGGAGGGTCTGAGAAAACTGTTCCAGAACTTTGACAGTGTTCCTCTGCCTCTGCTGGATTGCATTTGTGTCTCTCTCACCTGTACTCCTTGGTTGTCCAACGAACTGTGACCTCTGCCGCCAGCGTTTTCAGATGGGAATTTTTTTAGTAATTCGGCAACAAGGACCTTCTCATATTGCCTCATTTTATTAGGCCTGTCCTGCGCAGGAATAAGAGACAGAAAGTTCTCCTTGTAGCATGGGTCTAGAAGTGTCACCAACCAGTAATGACTGTCACCCAAAATTTGAACAACGCGAGGGTCACGGAAAAGGCAGCTTAACATAAACTCAGCCATGTGTGCCAGACTGCAAAGAGGCAAGACTTCCATGTCCTCACCAAGAGGACAACTGACCATGCCCTCCTCCTCAACCTCTTCCTCCTCCTCCTCCTCCCTGTCCTCAGGACATCCACGCTGAACAGACGGTATGACAGTTGTGCAGGTAGTACCGTCTATAGCGCAGGAAACTAGCTCCTGTCCTTCCTCCTCCTCTTTATCATTGTCACCCAATCCATGTTGGGTGAGATGAGGCTGGGCTGTGTGGAATCACCCTGTATGGTTCCTTGCTCCATCTCTTCGTGCTCAACCAGCAATGCATCCTCATTAATTGTGAACAGAAAGTATTTCAGAAGACAGAGAAGTGGGATGGTGATGCTACTTATGGCATCATCGCCCCTCACCATCTTGGTGGAGTCCTCAAAGTTTTGGAGGATGGTACATATGTCTGACATTTATGTCCACTCCTGAGGTTTTCTGTGTGGACTCTGACCTGAATACCCGGCCTTGTTGATGCTGGTAGTCAACAACTGCCCTCTTCTGCTCACAAATCCTTCCCAACATCTGCAATGTAGAGTTCCAACGCGTGGGAACATTGCATATCGGTCGGTGAGCTGGAAGCTGCAAATGCTGCTGAATGCACGGCAAGGGCGGTGGAAGCTGTAGCTGACTTTCTAAAATGGGCGCACAGGTGGCGTACTTTGACAAGCAGATCTGGCAGATCTGGGTAGATTTTGAGAAACCGCTGAACCATGAGGTTAAGCACGTGGGCCAGGCATGGTACGTGTGTGAGCTCGCCTCGCCTCAGAGCCACCACCAAGTTCTGGCCATTGTCACACACGACCATGTCTGGCTGTAGGATCAGCGGTGTCAGCCACAGATCTGCCTGTTCTTTCAGAGCTGTCCACAATTCTTCAGCGTTGTGCGTTTTTTCACCAAAGCATATTAGCTTTAGCACAGCCTGTTGCTGCTTGGCCGAGGCAGTGTTGCAGTGCTTCCAGCTTGTGACTGATGTGGTCATTTCAGAGATGGAGGCTGAAGAGGAGGAGGAGGTGCAGTAGCTTTAGAATGTGGGGGCAACCCTGATTGACCCAGGGCCCGCAATCCTTGGCGTCGGGAGGACGTGTTTCGTCCCAAGGTCCAACTGGGTCCCAGCTTCCACTATATTAACCCAGTGTGCCGTCAGCGAGATGTACCATTCCTGCCCACAAGCACTGGTCCACATGTCCATGGTTGAGTGCACTTTCCCAGTAACTGCATTGTTAAGGGCACGTCTAATGTTGTGGGACATGTGCTCGTGTAATGGGGGACGGCACACTGGGAGAAATAGTGGCGGTTGGGGACGAGGGACGGCCGCTGCCATCAGGGTGCGGAAAGCTGCCATCAGGGTGCGGAAAGCTTCCATCTCCATGAGCCTAAAAGGCAACATTTCGAGCGCAAGCATTCGCGAAATGTGTGAATTTAGTAGTCTGGCCTGTGGAGCATTGACTGCGTATTTGCGTTTGCATTCCAAGGACTGGGGTAGGGACAACTGAACGCTGCGCTAGGAAAAGTACGTGGATGTGCTTGTTGATAATGCTAGATGAGAGTGTTCAACGACAGGTGCACGGCGGGAGGCATCTTGGCATGCGCTATGGACAGGGGATTGGCGTGCTCGCACAACATCGGAACAAGCAGTGGTGTCACCCGCAGACACTGTTCCTGGACCCTGGGGTTCGGCCCACTTAGTCGGGTGCTTTGCTGCCATGTGGCTGATCATGCTGGTGGTCATCAAGATGCTAGTTTTGCTACCCCTGCTGATGCTGGCCTGGCAGGTGGTGCAAATGGCCCTTTTGGGGTTATCTGCAGAGTCTTTAAAATAACCCGACTTGGGAAGACCTAACAGTTGTACTGGCAACTTCCATCGTGTTGACGTTACGAGAAATGCTCTCCCGCCTTGTGTCTGCTGCCACCACACTGCTTCTTCCTGCCTGTCATGGTGCTACACCTCCGTCCCCCTGTGTGCTGCTGTCCTCGCTCTGTATGTCCCCCTGCTAGGTTGGGTCAGTTACTATATCATCCACCACCTCATCTTCCACTTCCGCACCCTGGTCCTCCTCCTGACTTTCTGGCAATTTGTGTCTCATCATCATCATCCAACTCTTGAGACAGTAATTGCACTTTTCCACCGTCGCCTTCGTGTGACCGTGGCTGCTCCAATATTTGGGAATCGCTACATGCGATCTCCTCTTGACTCTCTTGAAGCTGTCTGGGTGAGACAAATGAAAAAGTGAACAGCTCTTCTGAGTTTCCAAGTTTGGGATCAGTTGACTTCGGACACTCGGCATAGTGCGAGGAAGGAGGATCAGGGTGAGGAATATGCGGTCCAGACTAACGGCTACTGAGACTTGACTGTGTGGAAGACAGGGTGGTGGTGCTGGTGGCAAAGTGATTGGAAGCATTATCTGCTTTCCAACCAACAACCTTTTGACACTGCTCTGGGTTCAATAGTGGTGTACTGAGGTCCCCTAGTAATTGGGACAGGAAGGTCGAGCGACAAGTGTTTGTTGCGGCACAATTTCAGCATGCCCATGGCCACATCCTCGGCATCAGCCTCTGCATGCACCATCACGTCCAAATCCCCGTCCCTTGCCACGCACCTTGCCTATTTTTAATGGAGGACAATATTTTCCACGTTCACACGAAATGGCTGATTTTGGAATGCAGTTATATGTGATACGTTTGACAGAGAACTACAATTTTAAATAGCACGCCTTTATTTTTCTAATATTATTCCACACAGAGACCTAGTGTGAATAGATTGACCGACACACTGCAGCAGAAAGGAAATGGAAGAAATGGCTGATTTTGGAACAGTCTTATAGGTGATATGTTTGACAGAGAACTATGGTTTTAAATAGCAGGCCTGTAATTTGCTAATACTATTCTTCGCAGACACCTAGTGTGAATAGCTTGACCGACACACAGCAATGGAATGAAAATGGAAGAAATGTCTGATTTTGAAACAGTCTTATAGGTGATATGTCTGACAGAGAACCACGGTTTTAAAAAGCACGCCTGTAATTTACGAATACTATTCTTCACAGACACCTAGTTTGAATAACTTGACCAACACACTGCAACAGAATGGAAATGGAAGAAATGTCTGATTTTAGAACAGTCTTATAGGTTATATGTCTGACAGACAACTACGGTTTTAAATAGGAGGCCTGTAATTTACTAATACTATTCTACACAGAGACCTAGTGTGAATAGCTTGACTGACACACTGCAATGAAATGAAATTGGAAGAAATGGCTGATTTTGGAACACTCTTATACATGTTATATCTGACAGAGAACCACGATTTTAAATAGCAGGCCTGTAATTTGCTAATACTATTCATCACAGACACCTAGTGTGAATAGCTTGACCAACACACTACAACAGAATGGAAATGGAAGAAATGTCTAATTTCGGAACAGTCTTATAGGTGATATGTCTGACAGAGAACCACGGTTTTAAATAGCAGACCTGTAATTTACTAATACTATTCTTCACAGACACTAATGGGAATAGCTTGACCGACACACTGCAGCAGAATGGAAATGGAAGAAATGTCTGATTTTGGAACAGACTTATAGGTGATATGTCTGACATAGAACCACGGTTTTAAATAGCAGGCCTGTAATTTACTAATACTATTCTTCACAGACACCTAGTGTGAATAACTTGACCGACACACTGCAACAGAATGGAAATGGAAGAAATGTCTGATATTGGAACAGTTTTATAGGTGATATGTCTGACAGAGAACCGCAGTTTTAAATAGCAGGTCTGTAATTTACTAATACTATTCTTCACAGACACCTAGTGTGAATAGCTTGACCGACACACAGCAACGGAATGAAAATGGAAGAAATGGCTGATTTTGGAACACTCTTAGAGGTGTTATGTCTGACAGAAAACCATGGTTTTAAATAGCAGGCCTGCAATTTGCTAATGCTATTCTTCACAGGCACCTAGTGTGAATAGCTTGGCCGACACACAGCAACAGAATGAAAATGGAAGAAATGTCTGATATTGGAACAGTTTTATAGGTGATATGTCTGACAGAGAACCGCGGTTTTAAATAGCAGGCCTGTAATTTACTAATACTATTCTTCACAGACACCTAGTGTGAATAACTTGACCGACACACTGCAACAGAATGGAAATGGAAGAAATGTCTGATATTGGAACAGTTTTATAGGTGATATGTCTGACAGAGAACCGCAGTTTTAAATAGCAGGTCTGTAATTTACTAATACTATTCTTCACAGACACCTAGTGTGAATAGCTTGACCGACACACAGCAACGGAATGAAAATGGAAGAAATGTCTGATTTTGCAACAGTCTTATATGTGTTATGTCTGACAGAAAACCATGGTTTTAAAAATCAGGCCTGTAATTTTCTAATGCTATTCTTCACAGGCACCTAGTGTGAATAGCTTGACCAACACACAGCAACGGAATGAAAATGGAAGAGATGGCTGATTTTAGAACAGTCTTACAGGTGATGTCTGACAGAGAGCCATGGTTTTAAATAGCAGGCCTGTAATTTCCTAATATTATTCTTCACAGACACCTAGTGTGAATAACTAGACCGACACACTGCAACAGAATGAAAATGGAAGAAATGTCTGATTTTGGAACAGTCTTATAACTGATATGTCTGACAGAGAACTACAGTTTGAAATAGCAGGCCTGTAATTTACTAATACTATTCTATACAGAGACCTAGTGTGAATAGCTTGACCGACACACTGCAACGAAATGAAAATGCAAGAAATGGCTGATTTTGGAACACTCTTATAGGTGATATGTCTGACAGGGAACCACGGTTTTAAATAGCAGGCCTGTAATTTGACAATACTATTCTTCACAGACACCTAGTGTGAATAACTTGACCAATACATTGCAACAGAATGGAAAGAGAAGAAATGTCTGATTTTGGAACAGTCATGTAGGTGTTATATCTGACAGAGAACCACGGTGTGAATAGCTTGACCGACACACTGCAGCAGAATGTAAATGGAAGAAATGTCTGATTTTGGAACAGTCTTATAGGTGATATGTCTGACATAGAACCACGGTTTTAAATAGCAGGCCTGTAATTTACTAATACTATTCTACACAGAGACCTAGTGTGAATAGTTTGACCGACACACTGCAACGAAATGAAAATGGAAGAAATGGCTGATTTTGGAACACTCTTAGAGGTGTTATGTCTGACAGAAAACCATGGTTTTAAATAGCAGGCCTGCAATTTGCTAATGCTATTCTTCACAGGCACCTAGTGTGAATAGCTTGGCCGACACACAGCAACAGAATGAAAATGGAAGAAATGTCTGATATTGGAACAGTTTTATAGGTGATATGTCTGACAGAGAACCGCGGTTTTAAATAGCAGGCCTGTAATTTACCAATACTATTCTTCACAGACACCTAGTGTGAATAACTTGACCGACACACTGCAACAGAATGGAAATGGAAGAAATGTCTGATATTGGAACAGTTTTATAGGTAATATGTCTGACAGAGAACCGCGGTTTTAAATAGCAGGTCTGTAATTTACTAATACTATTCTTCACAGACACCTAGTGTGAATAGCTTGACCGACACACAGCAACGGAATGAAAATGGAAGAAATGTCTGATTTTGCAACAGTCTTATATGTGTTATGTCTGACAGAAAACCATGGTTTTAAAAATCAGGCCTGTAATTTGCTAATGCTATTCTTCACAGGCACCTAGTGTGAATAGCTTGACCAACACACAGCAACGGAATGAAAATGGAAGAAATGGCTGATTTTGGAACAGTCTTACAGGTGATATGTCTGACAGAGAACCATGGTTTTAAATAGCAGGCCTGTAATTTCCTAATATTATTCTTCACAGACACCTAGTGTGAATAACTTGACCGACACACTGCAACAGAATGAAAATGGAAGAAATGTCTGATTTTGGAACAGTCTTATAGCTGATATGTCTGACAGAGAACTACAGTTTTAAATAGCAGGCCTGTAATTTACTAATACTATTCTATACAGAGACCTAGTGTGAATAGCTTGACCGACACACTGCAACAAAATGAAAATGCAAGAAATGGCTGATTTTGGAACACTCTTATAGGTGATATGTCTGACAGGGAACCACGGTTTTAAATAGCAGGCCTGTAATTTGATAATACTATTCTTCACAGACACCTAGTGTGAATAACTTGACCAATACATTGCAACAGAATGGAAAGAGAAGAAATGTCTGATTTTGGAACAGTCATGTAGGTGTTATGTCTGACAGAGAACCACGGTGTGAATAGCTTGACCGACACACTGCAGCAGAATGTAAATGGAAGAAATGTCTGATTTTGGAACAGTCTTATAGGTGATATGTCTGACATAGAACCACGGTTTTAAATAGCAGGCCTGTAATTTACTAATACTATTCTACACAGAGACCTAGTGTGAATAGTTTGACCGACACACTGCAGCGAAATGAAAATGGAAGAAATGGCTGATTTTGGAACACTCTTAGAGGTGTTATGTCTGACAGAAAACCATGGTTTTAAATAGCAGGCCTGCAATTTGCTAATGCTATTCTTCACAGGCACCTAGTGTGAATAGCTTGGCCGACACACAGCAACAGAATGAAAATGGAAGAAATGTCTGATATTGGAACAGTTTTATAGGTGATATGTCTGACAGAGAACCGCGGTTTTAAATAGCAGGCCTGTAATTTACCAATACTATTCTTCACAGACACCTAGTGTGAATAACTTGACCGACACACTGCAACAGAATGGAAATGGAAGAAATGTCTGATATTGGAACAGTTTTATAGGTGATATGTCTGACAGAGAACCGCGGTTTTAAATAGCAGGTCTGTAATTTACTAATACTATTCTTCACAGACACCTAGTGTGAATAGCTTGACCGACACACAGCAACGGAATGAAAATGGAAGAAATGTCTGATTTTGCAACAGTCTTATATGTGTTATGTCTGACAGAAAACCATGGTTTTAAAAATCAGGCCTGTAATTTGCTAATGCTATTCTTCACAGGCACCTAGTGTGAATAGCTTGACCAACACACAGCAACGGAATGAAAATGGAAGAAATGGCTGATTTTGGAACAGTCTTACAGGTGATATGTCTGACAGAGAACCATGGTTTTAAATAGCAGGCCTGTAATTTCCTAATATTATTCTTCACAGACACCTAGTGTGAATAACTTGACCGACACACTGCAACAGAATGAAAATGGAAGAAATGTCTGATTTTGGAACAGTCTTATAGCTGATATGTCTGACAGAGAACTACAGTTTTAAATAGCAGGCCTGTAATTTACTAATACTATTCTATACAGAGACCTAGTGTGAATAGCTTGACCGACACACTGCATCGAAATGAAAATGCAAGAAATAGCTGATTTTGGAACACTCTTATAGGTGATATGTCTGACAGGGAACCACGGTTTTAAACAGCAGGCCTGTAATTTGATAATACTATTCTTCACAGACACCTAGTGTGAATAACTTGACCAATACATTGCAACAGAATGGAAAGAGAAGAAATGTCTGATTTTGGAACAGTCATGTAGGTGTTATATCTGACAGAGAACCACGGTGTGAATAGCTTGACCGACACACTGCAGCAGAATGTAAATGGAAGAAATGTCTGATTTTGGAACAGTCTTATAGGTGATATGTCTGACATAGAACCACGGTTTTAAATAGCAGGCCTGTAATTTACTAATACTATTCTACACAGAGACCTAGTGTGAATAGTTTGACCGACACACTGCAGCGAAATGAAAATGGAAGAAATGGCTGATTTTGGAACACTCTTAGAGGTGTTATGTCTGACAGAAAACCATGGTTTTAAATAGCAGGCCTGCAATTTGCTAATGCTATTCTTCACAGGCACCTAGTGTGAATAGCTTGACCAACACACAGCAACGGAATGAAAATGGAAGAAATGTCTGATATTGGAACAGTTTTATAGGTGATATGTCTGACAGAGAACCGCGGTTTTAAATAGCAGGCCTGTAACTTACTAATACTATTCTTCACAGACACCTAGTGTGAATAACTTGACCGACACACTGCAACAGAATGGAAATGGAAGAAATGTCTGATATTGGAACAGTTTTATAGGTGTCAGCACACTCTCTGCCTACCTATCTCCACCCTCCGGTATATATATCCCTAACAGGGCTCCCTCTGGTGGTATGAGGTGGAAGGGTGGAGGTGTCTGTTATGTAAAGAGGGCCTCTTGTGGAGAAGTCCATCCATGCACCCTTTTGGGTCCTGTGGTACCTGTAGGTAGCAGGGTGCTACATTCCCCAGTAGCACAACTCAGTACTCCTGGACTGAAGCACTTTTGTAACAGGTAACAACAATTACAATTATAATAACAATAACACATTTTAAAGTTACAGTGAGTCCCATAACCAGGTGTCCATCTCACTGGTGAAGGTGCAACATGAGCAGCATGAGGGACCCGTCTGAAAACCCTCAACGTAGGCCCTGGGCGTGGCTACAGGGCATAAGTGATCCAGGTGTTGGACCACGTCTTCGGCCACGCCAAACGGGTTTTTGTTCAGTGGTCTTTTAATATAAAACCAGTAAGGGGCACTATAATAAGTGCAACTATTTACAATGGACAGTTTTTGGCTGCTCACAGTCCTCAGCCTGCAAGTCTTTATACCCTTTACGGGTAACTAAATGCACACATATAACTCTTTCAGTTCACACAAAAACACATTTTTAATTTTCCAGTTCATACACATAAACAAATTTCTCTACTGTACCCTTGCGGGTAACTATTTACACTGTAGGCATTTTGTACCTTATTCCCTATACCTGGTAGGGATTTGGCCTTGTGTGCTGCGTGTGGATCTACGTAGCACTGAGGTGATACTGGTGTCTGTGCATGCATTATCCGCTAACCTATCAGGTGTACGTGCGGGTAAGTTATAGAACTGCCTCAACCTCTCTATGGAGCTGGCAAGTGCACTGTTTACTGGACCCTCAGGTTCTGCTTCAACTGGTGATCCGCCTCTTACTGGGGACTCTTCCTGTTCCTGAGCAGGTTCTTCTAGGGTGCTCACAGGTCCTTCTTGTGGTGGAGGTTCTTCTGGTGGCTGACAGAAGTGTATCACTGGTATGATAACTGCTCCATCGAGTTGAGGCCAGTCCACGGGGAAGTCTCCTAGAACTGTATGAATTACATCTTCCTTGGGTTTTTCTGGTATTATAAGAGGTACTTCTTCCTCCTGTGTCTTCAGTAGACCTGGGCACAATTTCAAGTGGTCTCTTGAGACTGTTGTGGTGGTCCTTCCTCCATCCTTGCTGATCAGGCAAGTTTTGGTGTTGTCAAATCTGGAATTTAACACTGTGTAGGGCTCTCTTTCCCACTGATCATCAAGCTTGTGACCTCTTCTTTTCCGTTTTAGCACTATTT
This sequence comes from Phyllobates terribilis, assembly GCF_046119375.1. Classification (NCBI taxonomy): domain Eukaryota; kingdom Metazoa; phylum Chordata; class Amphibia; order Anura; family Dendrobatidae; genus Phyllobates; species Phyllobates terribilis. Next base: position 243,839,221 of record NW_027362761.1, on the reverse strand, counting down.
CTCTGGGTGCCAAGGGTTCAGCTGGTGCATGCTTGTTATACTGGTCTTCTTGTCTTTCCCTGACTTTGTTTAGGCTATCTTCAACACAGGCCTGTACTTTCCTGTACTGCTCTTGCCGATTTGTGTCCCAGTCTTCAGTGGACATATCTGCAGCAGGTTCTACCACTCCGAACTCCAGGTCCATGGGCAATTTTCCAGGTCTTGCTCTCATGAGGTACGCTTGGGTACAATTAGTAGAACTCACAGGTATGTGGTTATACAGGTCGACTAGGTCAGGTAGCTTTTCTGGCCACTGGTTCATCTCTTCCAAAGGTAGGGTTTTTAACAGGTCAATGACTATGTTATTCATTTTCTCGCACATACCGTTGGTTTGGGGATGATATGGTGTAGTCCGGAACTTCTTGCATCCATACAGGTGACAGAATTCTTTAAACAGCTCGGCTTCAAAGGCAGGGCCTTGATCTGTTAGCACCTTGTCCGGATATCCATGGGGCCTACAGAAGTAGGCTTGGAATGTTCTTGCTGCAGTTTCTGCTGTCAGATCCTTGACAGGGGCTACCACCAGGAACCGGGAATACTGATCCACCATGGTCAGGGCATAGGAATAGCCTGATCTGCTGGGCGACAGTTTGACGTGATCCAGAGCGACAATCTCCAGGGGTTGGGTTGTTTTGATGGGCTGCAAGGGTGCTTTCTGGCTTCCGTAGTCTTTCCTACTGAGGCTACAAGGCCCACAATTCCAGCACCACCTTTCTATGGAACTCCGCATTCCAACCCAATAGAACCGGTCCTTCAGCAGGGTTTCCAGCTTCTTTCAGCCAAAATCACCTGCTTGGTCATGGTAGGCCTCTAGCACCATCTGGATATCAGTCCTGGGTACTACAATCTGCCACACCATTTCATGGGTTCTGGGGTTGACATACCTCCTGCACAGCTTTTCTCTGTAGATGAACAGCCGGCTTCTCTCACTCCACAGGAGTTTGGCTTGTGGAGGAGCATCCTTCTCCTGGTGAGAACCTTCTTGGGTTATCAGTCCTTTGATGAGACTGACAACTGGGTCACTGTCCTGGGTCTCCTTCCAGCTGTGATGAGGTAAAGGGTTTAGCATCTTACCATGACGTCTTCTGGAGGTGCGTTGCTCGTGGACCATTCCATTTCTGTGGAAAGCAGGTAATTCAATTTCTTCTAGGTCATCCACTTCATCCTCGGTGTCCGACTGGTGGGGCATTCTTGACAAGGCATCAGCATTGGTGTTCTTGTGACCTGCCCGGTACTTGATTGTGAACTGGTAATTCGACAATCTGGCCACCCAACGCTGTTCCATGGCTCCCAACCTGGCTGTCTCCAGGTGTGTCAAGGGGTTATTGTCGGTAAAGGCTGTGAATTTAGTCGAGGCTAGGTAATGCTTGAATCTTTTAGTGATAGCCCAGACCAAGGCCAGGAACTCCAGCTTGAAGGAACTGTAATTCTCCGGCTTCCTCTCAGTAGGGCGAAGCTTCCTACCGGCATAGGCAATTACCTTTTCTCTGCCGTTTTGCTTCTGGGACAACACAGCTCCCAGTCCCTCATTGCTGGCATCTGTGTATAACAGGGAAGGTTGGCTGTAGTTGGGGTAAGCCAGGATTTCCTCACCGGTTAGGGCTTCCTTCATTAATGCAAAGGACTCAGTTTGTTCTTTGCCCCACTGGAATGGGGGACTTTTACCTCTTTTGGACTGTCCTACTAGGAGATCTTGTAAAGGTGCTGCCTTTTTGGTGCAGTCCTTAATGAACCTCCTGTAGTACCCGACCAGTCCCAGAAATTGACGTACTTCTTTGAGGTTCCTTGGTTCAGGCCACTTCTGGATGGCAGTGACCTTCTCCGGGTCTGGTGCTACCCCCTCTGAGCTGACTACGTGTCCCAGGTACTGAACCTTCCGTTTGAGAAGGTGGCACTTAGAAGGTTTTAGTTTCATCCCATACCGGGACAATGCTTCAAATACCTCCGCCAGGTGCTTTAGATGGTCCTCATACGTCCTCGAGTACACAATAACGTCATCCAGGTATAGTAGCACTGTCTCAAAGTTCCAGTGTCCCAAGCAACACTCCATCAACCTCTGGAACGTTCCAGGTGTGTTGCAGAGTCCGAATGGCATGATGTTGAATTCGCACAATCCCATCGGGGTGGTGAAGGCTGTCTTCTCCCGGTCTTCCTCAGCAACAGAGACTTGCCAGTACCCGCTAGTGAGATCCAATGTAGAGAAGTAATTGGCAGATTTTAGTGCAGCCAGGGATTCCTCTATATGGGGCAAAGGGTATGCATCCTTATGTGTTATTCGATTAATTTGTCTATAATCTACACACATCCTCATGCTACCGTCCTTCTTTCTGACCAGGACCAGGGGAGCTGCCCAGGGGCTACAGCTATCCCTTACTACACCTGCCTTTTTCATGACATGCAACATTTCTTTTGCCTTTTGGTAATGTGCTGGTGGTATGGGTCTGTAACGCTCCTTAATGGGTGGATGGTTACCTGTGGGTATGTGGTGTTGTACCCCTTTGACCCTTCCAAAATCAAGTGAGTGTTTACTAAACACCTGTTCATATTCCTGAACCACTCTATAAACACCGTGTTTTTGATGGACAGGAGTGGCGTCAGTTCCAACATGGAGCTGTTGATACCATTCCTCCAGCTGGATTTTGGAGTCATTGTCCTCCACTGTATCTGGTGGGGTCAAGGATTCCACTATGTGTATGGCATTATTATTCACAGTATACAGTCTGACAACAGTGGCGTATCTTGGCAATTTGACTTCCTCCTCCCCACAATTTAGGAGGCGTACGGGTACCCTCCCATTGCGCACATCAACTACCCCTCTAGCAGTTAGGAGTGTAGGTCGGTGCTCTGAGTTAACGGGCTCTACTACCGCCTGGTAGTTCTGTCCTCTGAGACCTATTGCTGCCCTACACCAAATCAGCATTTCACTCATTGGGGGAATCACAATGGGTATCGGGTCTGTCAACCATACATTACCAATCTCACCACCTGTTAGTTTTACCTGTTGCTGGTACAGGAGGGTTCGAATCTCTCTCTGGAGCACCTTCCTCTGCCCTGGTTTGGCAGTGTCAGCAACCTGTTGGAGTAAAAACAACACTTCTCCCAAACAGTTACCAACAACATTTGTGCCAAGTATCATATATGGGTTTGTATCACCAGGGTTAGACTCTATTACAATCAGTCCTTGGTCCTTTAGTTCCACTCTTCCCACCTTCACTGTGACATCCTTAACCCCGACTAGGTTAAGAGGAAGGCCATTGGAGGCATACACAGAGAGGTTTGGGTCTGGCGGGTGGAGTTCATCTATGGACCAGTACCTTTTGTAGAGGACATCAGGTATGATGGTTACCTGTGACCCGGTGTCCAGTAGTGCAGGTGTTGCTATACCGTCCAGCACGATGGACAGGAAAGGCCTTCCTCCTGCAAACCGGTCGTACCAGCTCGAGGGGCCTGGTTGATCTACTCCTGGGTGTCGGCCCTTGGCCCCAGGGTTTGCCCGTTTAAAGGACAGGTCCGTGTGGTCTGCCTTGTGGCAATGGTAGCAAATGAGTTCACCTGGAGGGCGAGGGCGGTCGTTGGTCCTCCCACGGGGTGGTGTTGTCCTCCTTCTCCTCATTCAGGTGACATCCTCAGGACTGTCGGCGAGTAGGATCCTTCCATCCGGCTCGGGCTCCGTCTGTAGCTGCATGGCGCTCAGGACAGTGGTCAGGGTTTAACTTAGCTGACGCACTTCAGAGCGCGGGCTGTCCAGCTTGCTTGGGGATGCTGTTTGCACTTTTGCCTCAGCCGCTAATGAAGGGGCAGTGAGTGCTGTGGGCATTTGGGTGGCCCCACCCTGGTAACGCTGGATAGCAGTATCTGATGTTTCCAAGGGCTGAAGGCCCTTAATAGCCATGTCCTTCAGGGCGTCAAAGGTGGCATTTGGATGCTCTAAGGCCCACCACCGTACAGTTCTGCTCTCCTCCTGGGACCTTAACCCCCGGATGAATTGTTCTATCAGAATTTTGTCTTCATCATGTATGCTGGCTGGACTAACCTGTTTCAGGGCCCGCAGGGCCTCTTGTAAACGCCAGGCATAGTCCCGGATACTGTCCTCAGGTTTCTGGGTACAGTGGTAGAACCTCATCCGAAGATCAGTCTCAGTGCGGTTTTCAAAGACAGTTTGCAGTCTCTTAAATATAATAGATACTGATTCATGGTCTGCGGCTGGCCAGGTTTCAACTTACCGCTCTGCGGCACCAGCCAATTGTCCCAGCGCAACAGCAGCTCTCTCTTTACCAGTCATTGAGTACATGTCCAATACACGGCATATTTTCCTTTTGAACCCATACAGGATGTCTGGTTTTCCGTCATACTGGGGAAGCCATTTTGCTCCGGGGACGTACGGCAGGGCCATGGGTATCACTGGAGTCACTACCCCTGCTGGTGGGGCAGCCGCACCGGCCTGAGCAGCGCCGGGCGCAAGTTGAGCATCGGGAGCGTTAACCGGTGCTCCAGCGTCTTGCTGGTCATCAGCCATGGTTGCGCCCCCCTAGTAAACCGTAGACTACCTTCTTTACTTTTATCAGGTAGGCCGCAGCTCCGCAGATCACGGCCTCCTTCCAGGACCTGACGTTTCCTGGTGCGTCGTCAGAGTGCAAGGAGGGGCTTGGGTGTCGCGGGCTACCAACAGTCATGCCTCTCTGGTCCCCGCGGTTACACCCCTCTTCTTCTCGTGCGGCAACGCGGTAATGGCAGCGATGTTCACCACAGTTCAAATACAGTTCAAATACGGCACACAGTATCCGGTGGCAACGGGCACGAAATCCTGTTCGTGATGCCAGGAAGAGCTGACTCGCCCAGGGGGATGTGGGGGACTCGGTACCCGGGCCTTTACCTTCTTGGGATGTCACGGCAGTCAGCTCCCGGGCCCGTACCCTGGGGTCACTCTTTAAAAGGGGTTTGTTAACAGTTTGTCTCGTGACGCCACCTGTGGCTCCTGGTAATGGGTACCAGCGCTGCTACAGACCTCCGGGGATGATGGGATGGCAGCTGGGATGTTTCTGCTCCCCACAGGCAGAGCGGGCCCCTGGGGCAGGGTTGATGAAAGGGATGCAGGTGAGAGGTGGCCCGGTCAGGTCAGGGGGAATGACGGACACGCACACAGGGGATTCGTTTCAGTACCTTTACTGGTGTAATGGCAGGTATGGTCCAGGGTACCTAGTAGGAAGGGTGCATGTGAGCGGGTATTAGGCCTCCTGGTCCGTTTCTTCCTCTCTCTAAAGATTCTGGCCAGCCTGGAACTAGGCCTAGCTTCTATGCTGTTTTACTTTCTCACCTGTCTGCTTGGTAATAGAACTTTTCTCCGGCTACCACTATCCCTGGACGCTGGGGCCTTCGTGGTTCCTAGTTCTGTAAATGATGGTAGCTTCAGGTTGACCAGGGGTCTGGAATACCCCTGGTATGCCGATTATCTCTACTGGGTGTAGAGGACCCTGTAGGCAAGGACCCGGTGTCCGGTTTGTGTCCTGGGGTGAGCTTCAGATGCTCCTCTGCCCCCTTAACTCCTCTCTCCTTGCCTTGGCCACACTCGGGGCCCTCAGCTCAGCAGCAGACATGCTGCTCCTTCACTGATATAAAGTGTCAGCACACTCTCTGCCTACCTAACTCCACCCTCCAGTACATATATCCCTAACAGGGCTCCCTCTGGTGGTATGAGGTGGAAGGGTGGAGGTGTCTGTTATGTAATGAGGGCCTCTTGTGGAGAAGTCCGTCCATGTGTAAGGGGGAAGACCGGGGTGTAAGTACTTACATAGCAAGGGATCCGGAACTGCCGGGGCCGTACCTCTTGTTGCAGGGGGAAGACAGACTGCAAGCAGAGGAGTCATGTGACAGGGAAGCAGGGGGTGTGTCGAGGGAGAGAGCTGGGAGGTCAGGTGAGAGAGGGACTCCTGGTGTGACTAGAGGGAGGAAGAGACGAGTACGTTTTGCACGGGAAAGCGGAGCTGGATCCGGCTCAGCAGAGCAGCGTGAGAGGGTCCAGGCTCCTGGCTCCAGGACTGGGAGCAAGAGCCGAGTGCAGTGGACCGGAGGAGTCAGGCCGACTGGAGAAGAGACGCAGGGTCGGTGGAGCCGGGCATGTGAGGTGCCGTGTTATGGACTAGGGGCTCAGCGGGTAAAACCGGAGACCGCCCGCTACCGCCAAAAGACAGAGCATTGTTTGGGCGGGGACGCCTGAAAAATCAACACCGGCATCAGCGTGCATCTGCCTTGTGAGGAGCGAGAGTTACTAAGTGGAAAAAAACTGTTGATTATAACCGGTTTGACTCTGCTACGTCCAGTTAAACTGTGAACTGTCAGTGATAGACTCTTACCTGCTTTTCCCTTGTTTTTCCCCTGATACTCCCTGCGTGGAGATTTACCCTGTTATTATAAACTTCCCCTGTTTATTAACCCCGTATTGGCTGCTCTGTGTTTCTGTGTCGCTGCATCTAAAGTGCCCGTGTTACACATGCACCCTTTTGGGTCCTGTGGTACCTGTAGGTAGCAGGGTGCCACAATTGTACTGCAGGGATCGTGTGTGCAGGCGCCGGTGAATTACCGCGTGAAGGGAAGGTAACGAATTCTGGGTGCAGTGCGGGACTGGACAGGAAATCCCTGGGGCTGACAGTAACAGTAAATATAGGGGTAGTCCAGGAGGAACGGATAGTAATGCTGAAGACGCACTGTATTAAGAAAACAAAAACTAAGAATTGTTGTGACTAATACTGCATTTTACAATCTGATGAACTTGAAATGTCCAGTAAACTTTGAAGTAAACTTTTGCGTGTTAAAACGAACTGTGTGTCACCTGAGTTATGTGTGGCAGTTCCTGAAGATGGAGGCATGGAGCAAGCAGAGGCCTACGGCCTACAAGTGAGTGTCATGAACCCCACACATGGTAGCACATTGGTAGTGGGACACGATTTTCCTGTAAAGTGTCAGGGCATTATGGAGCAGCAGCTCGTCCACATCTATACCGCCCTTGGTCACTTTACATTTGGCATAGTCAGCAGGATTAAAACTTGCATCAAGAAGACTTGACAAATGTGGGGAAGGGCATTGTGAAAATCAAGATGGTGACCGCAGCTAGGCCAAAGATGGCTGACGTTGGTGCGCAATGGAGAGATACTGTAGCTCTGCCTTTCGTCTGCATTGGAGGATCAAAACAGTGCAAAGATCCCTCTGGCCTGGGGGGGCCCCTAACTGGAGAGGTCGGCCTTTAGAGAGCAGTGCCCTACCTGCTGGGCATGGCGGAAGAAAAAGAAACCAAGCCTTTTGCAATGAAACAAGGGAGAACGGGCGGAGACTCCCAAGAAACAGGCAAGTGAGCTGGAAGTGACTTCACCCAAAGAGAGGCTGGTCCACGGAGAGATACAACCACAGCAGATAATAATAACAGAGAACCCAGATACATAATGGCTGGAGGCACATCAACACCCATAAGTGAGAGTGTGCCACAGCAGCAACATCACTCCAAAAAGCATATGAAAGCAGGAGACAAATGGAGTTTTTTAGATGTAATTAGAAAGAGAAAATCTTTATTAAATACATATTTTGCATATAAAATGACATGTGTGGCGCCCTGCTATGCACTGGTGCCACAGAACCCAGAAGGGTGCATGGATGGACTTCTCCACAAGAGGCCCTCACACATTCACACACCTCCACCCTACCACCTCAGACCAGCAGAGGGAGCCCTGATAGGGATATATATAGGGAGGGTGGAGTTAGGCAGCTAGTGAGTTCAGTTCCTGCTCAGACACAGAGAGGGACAGAGCTCAGAGTGAGCTGAGAGCATGCTGACGCTCGGAAAGCAGTGAAGAGGCAGCACGCTGGCTGCTGTGCTCAGGCGAGCCAAGGCCTACAGCACGTGTGAAGGCCTAGTGAGGGTCTTGAGTGTGGCCGAAGGCGAGAGGAGAAGGAAGAAGTAGCAAGGGGGGCAGAGGAGCATACCAGGCTCACCCCGAGATAAATACTGGACACCGGGTCCGCGCCTACAGGGACTCTTTACACCCAGTAGGGACTACCGGAACCCCTGGAGGACTACAGGTCCCAGGTTTGCCAAACGCTGACTACAGTACCAGGGCTAGGAGTCACGGAGGCCCCAGCATCCAGGGAGAGTGATCTCCAAAGAAAAGGACCTACCACCAGGTCAGCAGGTGCAAGGGAGAGAGAGACAGTAACCAAGCTAGGCCTAGTTCCAGGCAGGCCAGAAGCTTAGTGAGAAAAGCCACGGACCAGGAGGCCCTATACCCGCTCACTGGGGAGAGTCCAAAAGTGCACCCTTCACCAGGAGTACCCTGGACCGTGCCTGCAGCATCACCAGTAAAGGTACTGAAGCTTACCCCCGTGTGAGTGTCGGTCTTTCCTCCGGGACCGCCCTGCCGTCTCTCCCCAGCATCCTCCATTACACCCCATGCTGCCCTGGAGCTAGCACTACCTGTGGAGAGCCACACCATCCCTGCTGCCGTAACACCCGCTCCAGAGGACTGCTCCGCAGCGGCGGCACCCCTTTTGCCGCATTCCACAGGTGGCGTCACAAACTTTCCAAATCCCCTATAAATCCCCCTTTTTACTGACCGTCCTGGGTCACGGACCGGGCCAGCCACCGTGATATCCCCCACCGGCATACGCAAAGGCCCGGCTGCCGAGTGCTCCCAAGGCCCAGGGGGCGCGTCAGCCTTGGCGTCACAAATAGGATTTCGTGCCCGTGGCCACCGGGTACTGTGCGCGTTTATTGAACTGAACTGTGTGTTAAACTGTGGTGAGGATCGCCGCCATTATCGCGCTGCAGCGCGGGAAGAAGAAGGGCATAACTGCGGGAACCTGGGAGGCGTAACTGCTGGAAGCGCGCGAAGCCTAAGACACGCCCCGCCCCTGACGTCGAACCAGGAAGCGTCAGGTCCTGGAAGGAGTCCAGTGGACGCACTGACGTCAGACGCGAGTGACGCAAGGTCCTGGAAGAAGACCTTCGCCTGCGGAGCTGCGGCCTACCTGAAAGCGGTGAAGAAGGTAGGCTACGGTTTACTAGGGGGGCGCAAACATAGCCGACGACCAGCAAGCCACCGGAGCACCGGTCAACACTCCTGATGCCCAACCTGCGCCTGGCGCTGCACAGGTCGGAGCGGCAGCTCCACCAGCAGGGGTCGTGACCCCATTGATACCCATGGCCCTGCCGTATATCCCTGGAGCAAAATGGCTTCCCCAGTATAATGGCAAACCCGACACCCTGTCTGGATTCAAGAGAAAAATATGCGGTGTATTGGACATGTATTCTATGACTGGCAAACAGAGAGCCGCTGTTGTACTTGGACAATTGACTGGTGCCGCAGAGCAGGAAGTTGAAACCTGGCCAGCCGCAGGCCAGGAATCAGTATCCAGACTGCAAACTGTGTTTGAAAACGGCACTGAAACAGATCTCCGGATGAGGTTCTACCACTCTGTCCAGAAACCTGAGGACAGTGTCTGGGACTACGCCTCGTGCTTACAGGAAGCCCTGCGGGCCCTGAAACAGGTTAGTCCAGCCAGCTTACAAAATTAAAATAAAATGCTGACGGAACAGTTCATCCGGGGGTTGAGGTCCCAGGAGGAGAGCAGAACTGTACAGTGGTGGGCCTTAGATCATCCAGATGCCACCTTTGACACCCTTAAGGACATGGCTATAAAGGGGCTGCAGCCCCTGGAAACCACAGATACTCCTATCCAAGGTTACCAGGGTGGGGCCACCCCAGTGCCTGCAGCGTCCACCGTTCCCTCGTTGACCGCTGAATCCAAGGTGCAAGCAGTGCCACCTAGTGAGCTGGACAGCCTGCGTTCTGAAGTGCGTCAGTTAAGCAAAACTCTAAACACTGTCATGAGCGCCCTGCAGCTACGGAAGGAGCCCGAGACAGAAGGAAGGATCCTGCTAGCCGACAGCCCGGAGGATGTCTCCTGGATGAGGAGAAGAAGGAGAGCAACGCCACCCCGTGGGAGGACCAGCGACCAACGCCGCCCTCCAAAGGTGCTCGTCTGCTACTGTTGCCACAAGGCGGGCAAAGCTGCCTGGACCTGTCCTTTGAACGAGAAAACCCTGGGGCCGAGGGCCGACACCCAGGGGTAGACCAACCAGGCCCATCAAACTGGTACCACCGGTTCGTGGGAGGAAGACCTTTCCTGTCCATTGTGCTGGACGGCATCGCGACACCTGCCCTGCTGGACACTGGATCTCAGGTAACCATCATGCCTGATGTCCTCTACAAAAGGTTCTGGTCCATAGACGAACTTCACCCGCCAGATCCAAACCTTTCCGTGTATGCCTCCAATGGCCTTCCCCTTAACCTAGTCGGGGTTAAGGATGTGGCTGTAAAGGTGGGAAGAGTGGAACTGAAGGACCAGGGACTAATTGTAGTAGAGACTAATCCTGGTGATACAGACTTGTATATGGTACTTGGCACAAATATTGTTGGTAACTATTTGGGCAAAGTGTTGTTCTTGCTCCAATAGATGGTCTACACTGCCAAACCAGGGCAGAGGAGGGTGCTCCAGAAAGAGATACGAGCCCTTATGTACCAGCAACAGGTAAAGCTAACAGGTGGTGAAATTGGTAATGTACGGGTGACAGACCCGATACCCATTGTGATTCCCCCGATGAGTGAAATGCTGATTTGGTGTAGAGCAGCAATAGGTCTCAGAGGACAGAGCTACCAGGCGGTAGTAGAGCCCCTTAGCTCCGAACATAGACCTACACTCTTAACTGCCAGAGGGGTAGTTGATGTACGCAATGGGAGGGTGCCCGTACGCCTCCTAAACAATGGAGAGGATGAAGTCAAATTACCACGATATGCCACTGTTGCCAGATTGTACACTGTAAATAACAACGCTATCCACACAGTGGAGTCCTTAACCTCACCAGACAGAGTGGAGGATAACGATTTGGAAACCCAGGTGGGGGATTGGTGTCAACCGCTCCATGTTGGGACTGACGCCACTCCTGTCCATCAGAAACAAGGTGTATACAGGGTGGTCCAGGAATACGAACAGGTATTCAGCAAGCACCCACTTGATTTCGAGAGGATTAAAGGGGTACAACACCATATACCCACAGGTGACCATCCACCCATCAAAGAACGTTACAGGCCCATACCCCCAGCACACTACCAGAAAGCGAAGGAAATGTTGCATGACATGAAGAAGGCAGGGGTAATAAGAGATAGCTGTAGCCCCTGGGCAGCTCCCCTGGTCCTAGTCAGGAAAAAGGTTGGAAGCATGAGGATGTGTGTAGATTACCGACAGGTAAACCGCATAACACATAAAGATGCATACCCTTTGCCCTGTATAGAGGAATCCCTGGCTGCACTAAAGTCTGCAAATTACTTCTCTACCCTTGACCTCACTAGTGGGTACTGGCAAGTAGCAGTTGCTGAGGAGGACCGGGAGAAGACGGCCTTCACTACCCCGATGGGACTCTGTGAGTTCAACAGTATGCAGTTCAGACTCTGCAACGCCCCTGGAACGTTCCAGAGATTGATGGAGTGCTGTTTGGGACACCATAACTTCGAGACCATGCTGCTATACCTGGATGACGTGATAGTGTACTCCAAGAAGTATGAGGACCATTTGAAGCACCTGGCGGAGATATTTGAGTCGTTGTCCTGGTATGGGATGAATTTGAAGCCTTCCAAGTGCCACCTGCTCAAACAGAAGGTTCAGTACCTGGGGCACATCGTCAGTCCAGAAGGAGTAGCACCAGACCCGGAGAAGGTCACTGCCATCCAGAAATGGCCGGAACCGAAGAGTCTCAAGGAGGTACGTCAGTTCCTGGGACTGGTCGGGTATTACCGGAGGTTTATAAAGGACTACACCAAGAAGGCAGCACCTTTGCAAGATCTCCTGGTAGGACAGTCCCACAGAGGCAAGAACCCCCCCTTCCAGTGGGGTAAAGAGCAGGCTGAGTCCTTTGCAGTGATGAAAGAGATCCTGACTGGCGAAGAAATCCTGGCCTACCCTGACTACAGCCAACCGTTCCTGCTGTACACTGATGCCAGCAACGAGGGACTAGGAGCTGTGTTTAGTCAGAAGCAGCATGGCAAGGAGAAGGTGATCGCCTATGCTAGCAGGAAGCTTCGTCCGACCGAGAGAAATCTGGAAAACTATAGCTCTTTTAAGTTGGAGTTCCTGGCCTTGGTCTGGGCCATCACTGAACGATTCAAGCACTACTTGGCCTCCAGTAAATTCACGGCTTACACTGACAACAACCCCTTGACTCATTTAGAGACAGCTAAGTTGGGAGCCATGGAACAGCGTTGGATGGCCCGGCTGTCAAACTATCAGTTCACCATCAAGTACCGGGCAGGCCACAAGAACGCCAACGCCGATGCCCTATCCAGAATGCCACACCAGTCGGATATTGAAGAAGAAGTGGATGACCTGGAGGAGATTGAGCTACCTGCCTTCCACAGAAATGGGATGGTCCACGAGCAGCGCACCTCCAGGAGGTATCGTGGTAAGACACTAAACCCTTTGCCTCACCACAGTTGGAAGGGGACCCAGGACAGTGACCCGGTTGTCAGCCGTATCAAAGAACTGATAACCCTGGAAGGTTCCTCCCTGGAGAAGGACGCGTCTCCACAAGCCAAGCAACTGTGGAATGAGAGAAGCCGGCTGTTCATCTATAGAGAGAAGCTGTGCCGAAGGTATGTCAACCCTAGGACCCATGAGATGGTATGGCAGATCGTAGTGCCCAGGACAGACATCCAGATGGTGTTGGAGGCCTACCACGATCAAGCAGGGCACTTTGGCTGGAAGAAGCTGGAAACCCTCCTGAAGAATCGGTTTTATTGGGTTGGAATGCGGAGTTCCATAGAGAGGTGGTGCCGGGATTGTGGACCCTGTAGCCTCAGAAGAAAAGACTACAGCAGCCAGAAGGCACCCCTGCAGCCCATCAAGACAACTCGACCTTTGGAGATCGTTGCCTTGGATCACGTCAAGCTGCCACCCAGCAGGTCAGGATACTCCTATGCCTTGACCATGGTGGATCACTACTCCCGGTTCCTGGTGGTCGCCCCCATCAAGGATCTGACAGCAGTGACTGCGGCAAAGATGTTTCAAGCGTACTTTTGCAGGCCCCATGGATAAACGGAGCAGGTGCCGACGGATCAAGGCCCTGCCTTTGAAGCCAAATTTTTCAAGGAGTTCTGCCATCTGTACGGGTGTAAGAAGATCCGGACTACATCGTACCACCCCCAAACCAATGGGTTATGTGAAAAGATGAATAACATAGTCATCGACCTGTTGAAGACCTTACCGCTAGAGGAAAGAAACCAGTGGCCAGACTAACTACCTGACCTGGTAGATCTGTACAATCACAAACCTGTGAGTTCCACCAATTGTACTCCAGCGTACCTCATGAGAGCAAGACCCGGAAAGTTGCCCATGGACCTGGAGCTTGGAGTGGTAGAGTCAGAAGCAGATATGTCCACTGAAGACTGGGACACGACGCGACAGGAGCAGTACAGGAGAGTACAGGCCTGTGTCGAAGACAGTCTAAATAGGGTGAGAGACAAACAGGAAGCACAGTACAAGAGTGCACCAGCAGAACCCTTAACACCTGGAGAAGTTGTGCTAAAACAAAAGAGAAGAAGTCAAAAGCTCGATGACCAGTGGGAAAGAGGGCCTTACACTGTGTTGGATTCCAGGTTCAACAATAGAAAAACCTGTCTAATTAGCAAAGACGGAGGAAGAACAACTGCAATGGTATCAAGAGACCATCTGAAGTTGTGCCCAAGTCTGTTGAAGCCCCAGGAGGAAGTGCCTCTCACCGTACCGGAGGAGCCTAACGAAGAAGTACTCGAGACTGACTTAGGAGATTTCCCGGCAGATTGGCCTCAACTAGGTGGAGCAGTAATAATACCTGTGATACACTTCTACCAACAGCCAGAAGACCCTCCACAGCAAGTAAGACCTGTAAGTGCCCCAGAAGAGCCTGCTCAGGAAGAATCCCCAGAAGAAGGATCACCGGTAGAAGCAGAGTGTAACATACCTGGCGGCGTCCTTGCATAGTGGTCCATCTCCCACTGTGCAAGAGCGCGCACTTGATCTCCTGTCCAGAATGTCTCTCTGGCTTCCCTCCATGCTGTCTGTTTGTGTCTGTTTCTGCTGCTTAAGGGCGGCGCCCGATCACTTCCTGCTTTTTGTACCTGCTGTGGGTCACACCCCTTGTGCGTCCTCAGCCTATTGCTGTCTGTCACCTGGTATATAGCTCAGCTGCTCCCATCTATCCCTGCCTGAGCATAGTGTTTCATTCAGTGTGTGCTTGCACTCTGAAGGTGCCAAGTCCCGTTCTTTGTCTCCTGCCTTGCGGTATCAGTTCCCGTGTCTGAACTGAGTCCTGTCTATGTCTCCTGCCTTGCCGTATCAGTTCCCGTGTCTGAACTGAGTCCTGTCTTTGTCTCCTGCCTTGCGGTATCAGTTCCCGTGTCTGAACTGAGTCCTGTCTATGTCTCCTGCCTTGCGGTATCAGTTCCCGTGTCTGAACTGAGTCCTGTCTTTGTCTCCTGCCTTGCGGTATCAGTTCCCGTGTCTGAACTGAGTCCTGTCTATGTCTCCTGCCTTGCGGTATCAGTTCCCGTGTCTGAACTGAGTCCTGTCTGTGTACTCTTGCCTGCTGCCTCTCCTGGAGGCTGTATTTCCAGGCCTGTCTGAACACGCTCCTAGCCTGTTCCTCCCGCCTTCTAGGGGCCGATTAATTAGACCCGCTCCTGTATCTTGTCTGTCCTGTCTTAACACGCTCCTTGCCTGTTCGTACCGCCTCTCTGGGGGCCGTATTCCCAGACCCGCTCCTGTATCCCGCTGCAGTGTCGGTCTCCTCCGTACACTCAGTTCCAGTCTGAACTCTCTCCTATCCTTTACCTGTTTTGCCTCTATGTCCGTTCCCTTCCTTTTTCTGCAGAGTCTGAACTCGTACCTAACTCCTGCTTGTTGTCTCTGTACTCCCGTTTGTGAGTTTGTGGTCCACTCGCTACTTCACTGCAAGTACCCTGTGGGTATCTGGCTCTGCCTTTCTCTTCCTGTCTGTTCCGTGTGAATAGAGCCCTGTCCCCCCTGCTCTGCTTTGTTTGCCGCTCTGCGGTTTCTGCTCTGCTCCTGCCTTGTTTGCCGCTCTGCGGTTTCCGCTCTGCTCCTGCCTTGTTTGCCGCTCTGCGGTTTCCGCTCTGCTCCTGCCTACTTAGCCGCTCTGCGGTTTCCGCTCTGCTCCTGCCTTGTTTACCGCTCTGCGGTTTCCGCTCTGCTCCTGCCTTGTTTACCGCTCTGCGGTTTCCGCTCTGCTCCTGCTTAGCTTGCCACTCTTGCGGTTTCCACTCTGCTCTTGCCTTGCTTGCCGCTCTTGCGGTTTCCACTCTGCTCTTGCCTTGCTTGCCGCTCCTGCGGTTTCTGCTCTGCATCTGCTCGCTGCTCCGGCAGTCCTGTCCTGCTCTGCTTCTGCTCGCTGCTCCGGCAATCCCGTCCTGCTCTGCATCTGCTCGCTGCTCCGGCAGTCCTGTCCTGCTCTGCTTGCGCTCGCTGCTCCGGCAGTCCCGTCCTGCTCTGCTCTTGCCCACCGCTTCGGGCATTCCCTCTCTGCTGTGTTTGGCTACCGCATCTGCGGTTCTGTTTCTGTGACCCAGTCTGTACTGGGTCTTGTCCTCTCTGTGCTCCAGCCCGTCCTTTCGGCCAGTACCTCCCCGCCTGCATACTCGCCTGTATCCACCCGTCTGCATACCTGCCGTGTTCGCTTATATCCACCAGTCTGTGCCAGCCTAACCTGCCTGTTCCAGTAATCCATGTGTGGGTCAACCCCCGTGTCCGGAGTTTGACCTGGAGTAGCACCTGGTCCCTCTGCCCGGTTTCTCCTTGGTGCACTGGCGTCGTATGCCGTCGTGCCACCTTGGTCGGATCGGCCAGATACTTAGTCACGCCCCTCCAGGCACTCTCCGGTTCATGGTCCAGTGGAACCACTACTCCCGCACACGCCAGTCAGTCCGGGCGTGTACATAACAGCATGCTCAGGCCATGGTTCCCGTTGAGCCCCACGGCCTTCGCTCTCTGAGACGTTTTCTAGTGAATACATGCATTAAAAATAAATAGATAATTTTTTTTTTTTTTTCCCTTAGCTGAGTTCCAGGCGAATTACGCACCGTCCAGATGGATCTATCAGCTCTCGTTCCTGCGGATCCGCCACGTTACTATGGGGATCCAAGACAGTGTCGTGCATTTGTGGAGCAATGCATGCTACACTTTAAGGCCTACCCTCTCTATTTTCCTTCCGATTGGGCTAAAGTGGCCTTTATGATTGACTACCTAGCGGGTGATGCCTTGAAATGGGTCACCCCCCTATGGGAAGCATGGGATCCTGTCGTCCTTGACCTGCAGGCCTTCCTGGTGGCCTTTCGTATGGTCTTCGAGGACCCTAACCCTGAAGCCCCTGCTGAAGCTTCACTTCCCAATATCCCGGAGCAGCCCCGACGGGTAATGTGTGTGGGTAGCGCAATAGTCCTCCAGCCCAATGAGACTACTGCCCACCCAGAATCCTCACAGGGTGACTACGCTTTCCGGAATACTTCTCCCAACCTCAAGAGGCAGTCCAGACGTGCTAGACGTAGAGGCAAGCCGTCACGCCAGGGTCTGTCCTCCCTGAGACCTCCTGACCCCAACCTTGAAGTCCCTACTGAAGCTTCATCTCCCTGTATCCCGGAGAAGCCCCAACGGGTAATGTGCGTGGGTAGTGCACCAGTTCTCCTGCCCGAAGAGACTTCTGCCCATCCAGACTCCACACAGGAGAACTTCCTGCACCCGGCATCAGATGCTTCACCCACTTTAACCGGTGTGCATGTCCAAGGATGCTCCAAAGCTGTGGTTACCTCAGAGTCTGTGCACCTCTACTACCTGGTGGAGGACCCCCTGTTGCCTCCTGAATCCTCCGGGATACCACTTGATGACAAATGGAGAGAGACTTCTCTACACCCGGTACTCGATACTTTGTCCGCTTCGTCCTGTGAGCCTGACAATGGGTACCCCAAAGTGGTAGTTACCCCCAAGTCTCTACACCCCTCTGACCAGGCCGAGGACCTCCAGTTGTCTCCTGAACCCTTCGGGGTGCTACCTGGTAGCGAAAGGACAGAGACTCTCCTATACTCTGTACCTGATACCTCGCTCGCTTCGTCCAGTGAGTCCAACCTAGTGTACTCCGAAGCAGAGGTTAACCATGAGTCTCTACACCCCTCTGACCAGGCGGAGGACCTCCAGTTGTCTCCAGAACCTTTCGGGGTGCCACCTGGTGGTGAATGGACAGAGACTTTCCTATATCCTGGATCTGATTCCTCGCTTGCTTCGTCCAGTGAGTCCGACCTTGTGTACTCTGAAGCAGATGTTTTCTCTGAGCCTCTGCACTCTTCTGACCCGGGGGGGGACCTCCAGTTGTTTCCTGAATCCTCCGGGGTACCACCAGATAACAAAGAGACAGTGACTTTTCCTCATCCTGTACCTGATAACCCGTCTATTTCTTCCTGTGAGCTTGACAAGATGTACCTCGAAGCAGAGATTACCCCCAAGTCTCTGTCCCCCTCCAACCCGGTGGAGGACTTCCAGTTGTCTCCTGTACCCTCTGGGATGCCACCTGAAAGTATGTGGAGTGAGACTTCCTTGTGTGCTGTTCCTGGTACTCCACCCATTTCGTCTGTTGCTAAGGGTGGCTGGATGGGAGGTAGCATCCTAGCTACCCAGAGGAGACCAGTTTTTCCGGTGGACAGTGGAAGTGATCTCTTCGAAGGGAAGAATTGGCCCTCAAATTCCCTGCGGGAGATTCTGGCAGGCCTGAAGAAGAGGGGGCGTAAGGGGGGGGGTACTGTAAAATACCTGGCGGCGTCCTTGCATAGTGGTCCATCTCCCACTGTGCAAGAGCGCGCACTTGATCTCCTGTCCAGAATGTCTCTCTGGCTTCCCTCCATGCTGTCTGTTTGTGTCTGTTTCTGCTGCTTAAGGGCGGCGCCCGATCACTTCCTGCTTTTTGTACCTGCTGTGGGTCACACCCCTTGTGCGTCCTCAGCCTATTGCTGTCTGTCACCTGGTATATAGCTCAGCTGCTCCCATCTATCCCTGCCTGAGCATAGTGTTTCATTCAGTGTGTGCTTGCACTCTGAAGGTGCCAGGTCCCGTTCTTTGTCTCCTGCCTTGCGGTATCAGTTCTCGTGTCTGAACTGAGTCCTGTCTATGTCTCCTGCCTTGCGGTATCAGTTCCCGTGTCTGAACTGAGTCCTGTCTTTGTCTCCTGCCTTGCGGTATCAGTTCCCGTGTCTGAACTGAGTCCTGTCTATGTCTCCTGCCTTGCGGTATCAGTTCCCGTGTCTGAACTGAGTCCTGTCTTTGTCTCCTGCCTTGCGGTATCAGTTCCCGTGTCTGAACTGAGTCCTGTCTATGTCTCCTGCCTTGCGGTATCAGTTCCCGTGTCTGAACTGAGTCCTGTCTGTGTACTCTTGCCTGCTGCCTCTCCTGGAGGCTGTATTTCCAGGCCTGTCTAAACACGCTCCTAGCCTGTTCCTCCCGCCTTCTAGGGGCCGATTACCTAGACCTGTTCCTGTATCTTGTCTGTCCTGTCTTAACACGCTCCTTGCCTGTTCGTCCCGCCTCTCTGGGGGCCGTATTCCCAGACCCGCTCCTGTATCCCGCTGCAGTGTCGGTCTCCTCCGTACACTCAGTTCCAGTCTGAACTCTCTCCTATCCTTTACCTGTTTTGCCTCTATGTCCGTTCCCTTCCTTTTTCTGCAGAGTCTGAACTCGTACCTAACTCCTGCTTGTTGTCTCTGTACTCCCGTTTGTGAGTTTGTGGTCCACTCGCTACTTCACTGCAAGTACCCTGTGGGTATCTGGCTCTGCCTTTCTCTTCCTGTCTGTTCCGTGTGAACAGAGCCCTGTCCCCCCTGCTCTGCTTTGTTTGCCGCTCTGCGGTTTCTGCTCTGCTCCTGCCTTGTTTGCCGCTCTGCGGTTTCCGCTCTGCTCCTGCCTTGTTTGCCGCTCTGCGGTTTCCGCTCTGCTCCTGCCTACTTAGCCGCTCTGCGGTTTCCGCTCTGCTCCTGCCTTGTTTACCGCTCTGCGGTTTCCGCTCTGCTCCTGCCTTGTTTACCGCTCTGCGGTTTCCGCTCTGCTCCTGCTTAGCTTGCCGCTCTTGCGGTTTCCACTCTGCTCTTGCCTTGCTTGCCGCTCTTGCGGTTTCCACTCTGCTCTTGCCTTGCTTGCCGCTCCTGCGGTTTCTGCTCTGCATCTGCTCGCTGCTCCGGCAGTCCCGTCCTGCTCTGCATCTGCTCGCTGCTCCGGCAGTCCTGTCCTGCTCTGCTTGCGCTTGCTGCTCCGGCAGTCCCGTCCTGCTCTGCTCTTGCCCACCGCTTCGGGCATTCCCTCTCTGCTGTGTTTGGCTACCGCATCTGCGGTTCTGTTTCTGTGACCCAGTCTGTACTGGGTCTTGTCCTCTCTGTGCTCCAGCCCGTCCTTTCGGCCAGTACCTCCCCGCCTGCATACTCGCCTGTATCCACCCGTCTGCATACCTGCCGTGTTCGCTTATATCCACCAGTCTGTGCCAGCCTAACCTGCCTGTTCCAGTAATCCCTGTGTGGGTCAACCCCCGTGTTCGGAGTTTGACCTGGAGTAGCACCTGGTCCCTCTGCCCGGTTTCTCCTTGGTGCACTGGCGTCGTATGCCGTCGTACCACCTTGGTCGGATCGGCCAGATACTTAGTCACGCCCCTCCAGGTACTCTCCGGTTCATGGTCCAGTGGAACCACTACTCCCGCACACGCCAGTCAGTCCGGGCGTGTGCATAACACAGAGCCAGCAGGCCCAGTAACCAGTGTACTTGCCAGTCCCGTAGAGAGGTTAAGGCAGTCTTGCAGTCCACCAACACATAGAGCGGAAAATAGCGCAGGCATCCACACTACACGCATCCCCGTACTACGTAGGTCATCGCGTAGCACCAAAGGCCAGACCCCTGTCAGGTATAAGGAGTAAGTTAAAAATACCTGCAGTATAGTTACCCAGTAGGGTATTGCATAATGTTTATTGTATAAACGGACAGATATGTGTTTATTTAGCAACCCGTAAGGGTATATATAAAGGACTCGGTGGCTGAGGACTGTGAGCAGCCCAAAAACTGTCATGTACATAGTTGCACTCCCTGGAGTGCCCCTTAAGTGACCACGGAACAAAAACCCGTTTGGCGTGGCCTAAGACGTGGTCCAGGACCTGGATCACCTATGCCCTGTAGCCACGCCCAGGGCCTACGTTGAGGGTTTTCAGGTGGGTCCCTCATGTTCCTCATGTTCCTTCATGGGTGAAATGGACACCAGGTTACGGGACTTGCTGTAACTTTAATGTTATTATAATTATTATACTTGTTATTGTTGTTACCTGTAACGTTCAAGAAAAATGCCTCCTATAAAGGGAAGATATGTTATTGTTAAACCTGTTTTTGAAAAATGCTTCAGTCCTGGAGTACTGAGTTTTACTAGGGGGGGATGTGGCGCCCTGCTACGCACTGGTGCCACAGAACCCAGAAGGGTGCATGGATGGACTTCTCCACAAGAGGCCCTCACACATTCACACACCTCCACCCTACCACCTCAGACCAGCAGAGGGAGCCCTGATAGGGATATATATAGGGAGGGTGGAATTAAGCAGCTAGTGAGTTCAGAGAGGGACAGAGCTCAGAGTGAGCTGAGAGCGTGCTGACGCTCGGAGAGCAGTGAAGAGGTAGCACGCTGGCTGCTGTGCTTAGGCGAGCCAAGACCTACAGCACGTGTGATGGCCTAGTGAGGGCCTTGAGTGGGCCGAAGGCGAGAGGAGAAGGAAGAAGTAGCAAGGGGGGCAGAGGAGCATACCAGGCTCACCCCGAGATAAATACTGGACACCGGGTCCGCGCCTACAGGGACTCTTTACACCCAGTAGGGACTACCGGAACCCCTGGAGGACTACAGGTCCCAGGTTTGCCAAACGCTGACTACAGTACCAGGGCTAGGAGTCACGGAGGCCCCAGCATCCAGGGAGAGTGATCTCCAAAGAAAAGGACCTACCACCAGGTCAGCAGGTGCAAGGGAGAGAGAGACAGTAACCAAGCTAGGCCTAGTTCCAGGCAGGCCAGAAGCTTAGCGAGAAAAGCCACTGACCAGGAGGCCCTATACCCGCTCACTGGGGAGAGTCCAAAAGTGCACCCTTCACCCGGAGTACCCTGGACCGTGCCTGCAGCATCACCAGTAAAGGTACTGAAGCTTACCCCCGTGTGAGTGTCCGTCTTTCCTCCGGGACCGCCCTGCCGTCTCTCCCGAGCATCCTCCATTACACCCCACGCTGCCCTGGAGCTAGCTCTACCTGTGGAGAGCCACACCATCCCTGCTGCCGTAACACCCGCTCCAGAGGACTGCACCCCTTTTGCCGCATTCCACAGGTGGCGTCACAAACTTTCCAAATCCCCTATAAATCCCCCTTTTTACTGACAGCCCTGGGTCATGGACCGGGCCAGCCACCGTGATATCCCCCACCGGCATACGCAGAGGCCCGGCTGCCGAGTACTCCCACTGCCCAGGGGGCGCGTCACATGTAAAGTGCAATAAAAAGACAGTGTGCTCAGGACAGAAGAGACACCCTAACGAGTAACCAGCCAAGGGTAGTAAAGTTATAGCTCTATTACGGTGCAAAATGGTATTTTACTCGTTAGGGTATCTGTTCTGTCCTGAGAACATTGTTTTTTAATGCACTTTACATGTCTTTTTATATGGAAAATATGTATTTAATAAAGATTTTCTCATTCTAATTACATCTAAAAAACTCCATTTGTCTCCTGCTTTCACACCGACAGCAGAGCGGGCCGGCGCCATTGTTCTTAAGTGAAGAGAAGCGAGAGTAAGGGAAAATGGAGCGCTACGGTTCCCCCAGGGTCTATGTCACGATTACCAGATGTCTACTTTGGGAAGGACGAGTGATGAATCTGTGGCACCCCAGGCCTGGTTGCCACAAATGTGATTAATCTGCGTCTGAGAGCAGGAGGGAGGTTCCCTGGTTAGGGACAATTAGCATGCAGCACCTCCTGTACCAAGCCAGCAGGGGGAGCTGGCTGCCCTATAAAAGCTGGAACTGGGGCAGGGTTAGAGAGACCAGAACCCACTTCTGAAGTGACCAGAAGGGTTTCTTAGAGGAAGGGACAGGTCAGCAGCAGCTGAGGAGTCCGTGAGGCAGAGGAGAGACTGCAAGCCAGGGACAGAGGCGAAGAGAGCCGGTCCTGGCAGAGAATCAATCTAACCGGACATTGGGGTCCGAGGCTGTCCGGGTTATCATTCCCAGCAGCAAAGAACCAATCCGCGAGGGATTTCAGGTCCCTTGGCCTAAGAAGCCTGGAGGCTCCGCCACACAGAGGGACCAGTACAGCGAGGAGGAAGCAAAAGGTACCCAAGGCCCGAGTCGCAAGCCATACAGGCGAGAAGTACACGGCAACCTCAGGGACGTGGGCTATTACACCACGAAGAGGGGGATAGTCAGAAAGAGCATAGAGAGAACGGTTGGCCTACACACTCACCCTGACCAGTGGGGCTCCCCCGAATGCTCTCAGACACCCAGGCCCATTCCTAACCGGTACTACTGTTGGGTCATTAATAACATCTACAATGAAGACCCAGAAATGTTTTGAAACGGGCTCTGAACTTTTACTATTGCGGCCGGCACTATCACCCCCAGCATCCACCTACACTGCCCTGAGGCCACACTCCTCCCATGGGGAGCTATCCTACCCTTGAGCTGCACACCAACACCAGCCTCAGCGGTCTGCCTAGCAGCGGCAGTTATCCCTGACTGCAATCCACGGGTGGCGTAGTCGGACATTCACAAATCTATAAATAGGCTGCCACAACATTGGTCTGACCACCCTGAGCCACGGGACCGGGTTGCCACTACTACCCCAATCAGCACCGTACACCAGAAGACCCGGTTTCGAGTACCCCACGGCCCAGGGGGTGAGTCAGCTTTGGCGTAGTCGGCAGGATTGTGACCAACCCGCCACAAATGGGTATTGCGTGCCTGAAAAGACTTTATATTTACCTGAGTGAAGTTTCCCGCCTTTCGGGGCCGTTTCCCGCCAAAAGGCGCCATCTTCGGGACGCCGCGCGGGAAGAAGAGGGGCGTGGACACCAAAACCGCGTGAGACCTGAAGCCCCGCCCTATGTCCAGATGCTGCGCAAGGTCCTGGAAGGTGATCCAGCGGACGCCGATGTCATCACCCCGCGACGCAAGGTCCTCACCCAGAGCATCGCGAGCGGAGCCGCGGCCTACAGAAGAGGATCGTCGGAAGGTAGGCCATGGTTATCTAGGGGGGAGGAAGATGTGGGAAGCGGAGGGACCCTCTACCACCAGCGTAGCCGCTGCAGCTGTGATGCCGTTTTCCATGCCCTATATCCCCGGAGCAGCCTGGCTGCCTCAGTATGCCGGCGAGTCGCATACCTTGAGCGACTTTAAAGAAAGGCTGTATAGCTTGTTCAAAGTTTATCCCCTGACAGAAGAACAGAAAGTAAGCATACTAATAGGGCAGTTAACTGGTGCGGCCCAGAGGGAGGTAAAGTCTTGGACAGCTGAAGAGAAAAGGACTGTAAAGGGGGTTCTGACCCGTCTACGGGACACCTTTGATACCCGTACCTCAGCAGAAATCAAAATGCGGTTCTATGGATGTAAGCAGCGGGCCCAAGATAGTATCAGAGACTATGCCTTAAACTTGCAAGAAGCCCTAAGAGCAATCAAACAAGCTGACCCTGGCAGCGTGCAGGATACAGATAAACTATTGACTGAACAGTTCATAGAAGGTCTGCTGTCCAGTGCCCACAGGACCCAGCTGCGCCTCATGGCCCTACAGAACCGCGATTTGACTTTTGCACACCTTAAAGATAGGGCCATCCGGGTGCTCCGAGAACCCGCCCCAGGTGGCGCTGTAGCTTACCGGTGCCCTGCCATCACTTACCACCAGGAGGCGGCGCCCTACCCTGCAGACCTTGTGGGGGCTGATGCGCAGGCCCTAAACCCATCCCCGCCTGCAAACCTGCACCATCAGGTCCAATAACTAACAAAGAGTGTTGCTGCATTGACCAGGACCGTACAGTCGTTACAGATGGACCCGTCAGGACTAGTGTTGAGCCACTCCCGTAGTGTTCGAGTTCGGTTCGGTTCGTCGAACACCCGTGTGTTCGCCGAGCTGTTCGTCGAACACCTTCGAACACCGTTAAAACCAATGGCAGGCAAACAAAAACACATAGAAACACATAGAAAACACCTTCAAAGGTGTCCAAAAGCTGACAAACTGCTCAGAAGACACAACTAACACATGGAAAAGTGACAAGTACATATAGTCATGCGAAAAGAAAAGAGGTGGAGGAGTAAAAGGAGGGGGAGACACAGATATAGGCATGTCATGCCCTTCTAAAATCCAAAAAGTGAGAAGCCGACACGTTCAGTCCGCTCCTGCCCGTGCCACCTCCGTGTCGCCGGGTTTGTGCCAGAGCCGCGGTGAACCCTGACGGCCAGCCCCCCTCTCCCAATACTGGTGCCTGTCCGCTGGTGGGTCGAGCGAGCCCCCCTGTGGTGGAGGCAGCTCTAAGCTTTTTAATTTAAATTGTCTCTCTAATTTGAATGAATACACTTTAAATCCATTTACAAGGATCTATTGGAGGGCAAGTCTCATGCCAGCAGCCGCGTAATTCCAGCTCCAGTAGCGTCCACTAAAGCTGCTGCAGTTAAAAAGCTTTTATAAGGATCGAGCTCGGCTGTCCACCGCAAGGCATCCTACTGCCAGTCCCAGCCCCTATGCCTTGGGGTGCCTCCTGATGCTCTTCACTGAGTATCCCGTGGTCCCGAAGCATTTCCTTTGAAAAAATTAAGTGTCCAAACTACAGGTGGTGTAGCTTGCTTAACAGCCGGGATAATCCGCTGACTAGCAGACACTGCTACTAGGCACAAAGTATTTCCTGGGCTTGATGCAGTTAAAAATTTGTAATTAGATACTCTCGTTGGATGCTGAGAAAGCATTCCATAGAGTCTCCTGGCACGCCATATATGATTCTCTTAAAAAGCTTGGGGTAGGGGTCTAGGGGACCCTTTTATAGCCAAAATCACGGCCCTGTATCACAATACGTCACCTAGGCTGAAGATAAATGGAACTGTAGCACCCTGAGGGCTCGGTTGCTACAGAGGTATTGCACCTCACCCAGAGGTGTGATATCTCACTCTCAGCTAAGGATGGAGTGTGGATCAGGACCCGACACCTGCATGCATTACACCACATTGCCGTGGGGCAGGGCGACCAATATGCCTCTGAGATGGGCACAACAGTCCCTGTCCCTGGCTGGAGTGGGGGGAGGGAACACTGAGGAAGGGGAACCCTGTAGTGCAGGAGCAGGGAGGAAGCAGTTCCTGGGTGCATTGAGAAGGGAGTATAAAAGGTGGGCACCATCTTAGTTCAGTGCAGAGAAGTCTGAGCAGAAGTGGCAGGGAGCAGGGGCTCTGCATGAGCTCTGCTCCGGAGGCGGGCCTAGTAACAGAGGCCCAGGCCAGGAAGAGGGAGAAGGAAGGAAGAGGAGCGGAGAAGGCTCCAGGAACGAGGAATGAAGGGATCCCAGGGGTGCGGACGGGCGAGTCGCCACCGCACGCCCGAATCCACCTGCGTGGAGGGGTCAGGCCAAAGGGGGAGACCGGTCCCCGAAACTAGTGGAGGCAGGAATCGACCCTCAGCTAGAAACCGGAGGCTGTGACATTTTATGTGGCGCAGCCCCTCGCTACACCCGCTAGGAAGGCACCACATAGGGTCAGGGAAACTGGCGCCAAGTTTACCAAGAGGAGGCCCGAGGCAGCCGGACAGAAGGGTTGGTAAGAAAGGCCAGACAAAGGACAATCAAAGGGGGTCCTGTGAAGCGCTCCAAAGTTATCTGGGAGTTGTCTGAGCCCCTCACCTGGTGAGCACAGTACGACGTGGGCAGCCGTTACCTGCAGACGTGGTCTGGATAATAAGAACTGTGAGTAAAGGCCCTGGACTGCATCACTGACTCCGTGTCTTTACTGCTGCTGCCCTGCACCATCACCCCCATCCTCCGCATACACTGCCCTGAGGCTATACTCCTCCCGTGGGGAGTTATGCTACGCTCTGCTGCACCCACAACACCAGCCTCAGCGGTCTGCCCTGCAGCGGCGGTTCACTCTGACCGCAATCCACGGGTGGCGTAGTCGGACATTTACACATCAAAACCACATAAATAGTTCCGCCACTGGTTTGACCACCCTGAGCCACGGAACCGGGTCGCCACCACGAAGACTACAACCACCAGCATCCACCAAAAAGGGTCCGGCTCCGGGTGTCCCAAGGCCCAGGGGGTGCATCAGAACATTTTCATCACCTTTCACAATCACCAATGGGACAAGGCAGGGATGTCCTCTGTCCCCTCTCTTATACATCCTAGTGACGGAGCACCTGCTCTCATCAATTCGCCATAACCCCAATATTAGGTGGATTGAGGTGGGAGGCACCGAGTACAAGTGCTCTCTATTTGCTGATGATGTCCTAGTATATATCACTCAATCACATATATCCATCCATGTTGTTATGGCTGAAATAGATCACTTTGTTACATGGTCAAATTTTAAAATCAATGCAGCGAAGTCTGAGGCCCTCGATGTCTCCCTCCCCAAATCCATATAGGATTCCATCCAGTCCAACTTTCCCTTTGCCTGGCCCTCACAGGGTATCAAATACTTAGGAATTCCTATTCATAGAGACCTCTCCCATCTATGTTATCTTAATTTTGGGCCCTTTATTGAACAACTCCATACAGACCACGGTTGGCAAGTTAGAACTGTAAGATTCACTACATGAACCACTGGTGTTTTGTGGAAAAGCACATGTACACTGTGTTCCAAATTATTATGCAAAAAGTGTTTAGGAGTGATAAGGGAAGAATTTGTTTGTCAGTTAAACTCATTGATGGTGATGTGTGTCAGGGCTCTTTATATCACTGTAAGCAATTGCAGACACCTGTGCTAATTAGTTTGGCAGGTGTGTCCAATGAAAGGCAAGACTACTTAAGAAGGCTGTCTCACATTATTAAGCAGCCTACATTTTCTGCCAAAATGGGAAAGAAAAAGGATGTGTCGGCTGCTGAGAAGCAACAAATTGTGGAGTGTTTAGGTCAAGGCATGACTACAATCAACATTGTGCGATGATCAGGATGAAGTGTCTTGGCAATCAAGAAGTATGTAGCTGATTCACAGTACACACGTGTGCGTGCTGATAAGGGCAAATTGAGGACTCTTTCCTACAGGCAATTACGTCAGGTTAAAAGAGCAGCGGCAAAAAAGCCTTGTCATAGCAGCAGACAAGTTTTTGAAGCTGCTGGTGCCTCCAACGTCCCCCGAACAACAAGATGCAGGGTCCTTCAGAGGTTTGCAGCTGTGCATACGCCATCCTGTCGACCTCCTCTATCCACTTCACACAAGCAGAAACGGCTCCAGTGGGCCAAACATTACATGAAGACTGATTTCAAAACTGTTTTGTTCACGGATGAGTGCCGTGCAGCGCTCGATGGTCCAGATGGATGGAGTGGAGGATGGCTGGTTGATGGACACCCCACGCAAACACGGCTACAGCGCCAACAAGGAGGAGGTGGAGTAATGTTTTGGGCTGGAATCATGGGGAGAGAGATTGAACTCCATAATGTATGTGGATTTTCTCAAACAGCACTTCCTGCCCTGGTTCAAGAAGAAGAACCGTGTATTTCACAGCAAGATAATTTTTTTGCATGATAATGCACCATCTCATGCTGCACATAAAACATCTGCATCTCTGGCTGATATGGGCATAAAAGGGGACAAACTTATGGTGTGACCCCCATGCTCCCCTGACCTCTACCCCATTCAGAACCTCTGGAGCATCATCAAAAGGAGTGTCTATGATGGCGGGAGGCAGTTCACATCTAAGCAACAGCTCTGGGAGGGTATTCTGTCCTCATGCAAAACAATTGAAGCAGAAACCATCCAAAACCTGACAAATTCAATGGACGAGAGAGTTCAGAAGCTCCTTTCGAACAAGGGGTCCTATGTACAAATGTAACATCACCTAGAATAAAGTTTTAAGTTGAAAACTGTTTGATTTCAGTTTCTAATAACCTGCTAATGCTTATAATTTCAAAAATGACCATTTTTTTGGTCTTTATTAAAATGAAAAGGTTGATCGAAAAGTTTGGGGGATCTAAGAGTGTGGCAACCCAGTAGTCATGATTACTTCGAATTTTGACAATATGAGGGTCATGTTGCAGGTAGTGCAGCAAGAAGGCACTTATGTGTCTTGCGCATCTCGGAGCCCCAAAATTATTTTCCGGGCTAGATGCAGCTAAAAATTATTATTAATTTTTAATCTGGTGGAGCTTAGTATAGATGGCCTAATAGGATCAGTGCTGCACACTGCTACAAAGCCCAAATTATTTTCCAGTCAAGATACAGATAAACATGATTAGTAATTTTAAATCTGGTGGAGCTTATTATAGATGGCCTAATAGAATCAGTGCTGCACACTGCTACAAAGCCCAAATTATTTTCCAGCCAAGATACAGATAAACATGATTAGTAATTTGAAAGCTTAAAACGGTTGTTAGGGTGATTTTAACCAATCATCAAGCTTTTACTCTCCCCAGGATGACACAGGGGTAGAAAAGTCGTTTCGGATCCATGATTTGTTCATCTTTATGAACGTGAGTCTGTCTACATTATCAGTGGAGAGCCGCGTGCGCTTATCTGTCAGCACACCACCAGCAGCGCTGAACACACGTTCAGACAGAACGCTGGCTGCGGGACATGACAAGATCTCCAAGGCGTAAGTGGCTAGCTCCGGCCATTTATCCAGATTGGAAGCCCAAAAAGAGCAAGGGTCCAGTGACACAGTCATGGCTTCAATGTTTACTTGGAGATACTCCTGTACCATCGTCTCTAGGCGTTGACTATGTGTCAGACTTCTTGTCTCCTGTGGCCTTGCAAAGGATGGGCTAAAAAAGTGGTGAAATGATTCCGCAAAATTGATGTTACCAGCAGATACTGTGGTTTTGTTACGGTTTGAGTGCTGAACACTTGACGGTCCCACGGTTGGCAAGTTGGAACTGTGAGATTCACTACGTGCACCACTGGTGTTTTGTGGAAAAGCACATGTAAGATTCTGCAACAGTCTCTGCTGATACTCCTGCATGCGTGCATCCCTTTCTATGGCAGGAATAATTTCTGCAAATTTACTTTTGTACCGGGGATCTAACAGTGTGGCAACCCAGTAGTCAGGATTATTTCTAATTCTCACAATTCGAGGGTCATGTTGCAGGTAGTGCAGCAAGAAGGCACTCATGTGTGTTGCGCATCCAGGAGCACCAAGTCCCTGTTGTGTTGGTGGCGAGGTAACAATCATGCTTCCTTCCTCTGTCCTCTCCCCCCAACCTCGCACAACAGAAATGTGATCAAGGTCTCCCTCATCTGATGAGTCTTCCATCAGTTCGTCCTCCACTTCTTCCTGGGCTCCTGCACCTTCCTCACTAGTTTGGCTGCTACCATGCGCCCTGGTAAAACCATCTCCCCCACCCTCACATGCCTGCCGCCTTGGTGCTGCCGACCGTCTGGACCTTGCAGATGTTAGCCCTTCCGCATACAACTCCTCCTCCTCTCCTTCCTCCACCTCCTCTTGTGCCACCACCTGACTCCGAATTCTGTTTAACATCTACTCCAGCATGTAAATCACCAGAATAGTCATGCTGATAATGGCATCGTCAGCACTAAACATCTTCGTCGCCATTTCAAAACTGTGCAGAAGGGTGCATAGGTCCCTGATCTGAGACCACTCCTCCAGCGTGATTTGCCCCACCTCTGGATCTCGTTGGCCCAGGCTATACGTCAGAACGTATTGCACCAGGGCTTGTCGGTGCTGCCACAGTCGCTGCAACATGTGCAGAGTTGAATTCCACCGGGTAGGCACATCGCATTTTAGCCGGTGAAGTGGCAGGCCCAACGACTTCTGTAGAGATGTAAGTCGCTGAGCTGCGGGATGCGAACGGCGGAAGTGAGCACACAGCTACCGTGCCCTCTGCAGAAGGCCATCTAGTCTGGGATAGTGGGCTAAAAATTGCTGGACAACCAGGTTCAACACGTGAGCCATACAAGGCACGTGTGTGACATTGCCCCGGCGAAGGGCCGCACCCAGGTTTGCAGCATTGTCGCACACGGCCTTCCCTGGTTTCAGGTCCAGTGGAGACAACCATTCATGAAATTGGTTCTCCAGAGCTGACCACAACTCCTCAGCTGTGTGACTCACATTTCCCAGACATTTCAAAGTAAAAACCGCCTGATGACGTTGAGCCCTACTGCCAGCATAGTAAGGAGGTGTGCAGGATCCCTTCTGCGCAGTTAGAAAGCTTGTGGCATGACCAGACAGGCTTTGGGTGCAGGTGGAAGACCGAGAGGAGGTTGAGGGGGCAGAAGCAGTGGAGGAACTTTGACATAAAGAGGATTGACGCACAACTCGTGGGGACGGCAAGACTTGGACAGCAGCCCCTTGTCCTGCTGTCACCATAGTTACCCAGTGCCCAGTCAGCGACATGTAACGCCCCTGTCCATGCCTACTCGTCCAAGTGTCTGTGGTGAAATGCACCCTGTCACACACAGAGTTTCTCAAAGAAGCGGTGATGTTGTGTGCGACATGCTGGTGGAGCGCAGGCACACCTTTCTTTGAGAAGTAGTGCCGACTGGGCATCTGGTACTGGGGCACTGCGACGGACATAAGGTCTCGAAAATCCTCTGTGTCCACCAGGCGGAAAGGCAGCATTTCTGTAGCCAAGAGCTTGCAGATGGTGAAATTCAACCTCTTAGCTTTCTCATGGCTAGGAGGAAATGGTCTTTTACTTGTCCACATCTGAGGGACCGAGGGCTGGCTATTGTGCTTAGACGGGGTTGATAAGGGTGTCTCCGGCAAACTGCCGGTCTGTGAGGAAGATGCAGGCGGACAAGTTAGGTTGCCTTGATCCAAAGGTGGTGCTATCGATGTCGGACAGCGCTCAACACCAGCTGGTGTTACCACCTCCAAAGAAAATGATGACCTGCCAATCACGCTGGCTGTTGCGGGTAAAGAGGTGGCAGGTCTGCGCCCCAAAACAGGTGTGACTGCTGTCCCCCCAGTCACAGAGGATGAAGAGGCCGCGGATGCACAAGATATGGCAGACGGTGGTTGGCCCGGCCGGCTAGGCCGCATTGTAGCACACTGAGCTTCCCACTGCAACTTATGCTTAATGTCCATGTGCCGGTTCATGCATGAAGTACTCAAACTATGTATTTTTTGGCCTCTACTTAGCTTTTGCTGACAAATGTTACAGATAACACGAGTTGGGTCATCTTTATCGATCTGAAAAAATGCCCAGGCTATGCAAGGCTTAGCACCCATGCGACCTGAAGAACCACCACGACTTGTGGTGAGAGGCAGAGTTGTGTTTGAGGATGCAGTTGTTGACGTGCTTCCAGTACTACGTCTCTGTCCAGGAAGGCGCAACCTGACCTCGTCGTCACTAGCATCTTCCTCCACCTCCTCTGCTGACCTCATCTCTTGGCTGACTGTGGGTTGACAGTAAGTGGGATCTCCAACCTCATCATCATCACCCTGTGCGTTATCACACCCGTCGTCCTCAGAGCCAACCTTTCCTGCCCTGACAAAAAACTAAAGCTGTCGCTCCAATCAGGTATTTGAGTCTCATCATCGTCTTCCTCATTGTCTCCACCAACAGGAGTTACAGTTTGGGAATGAGGGTCTACATTATGGTCAGAACCTTCTGCGTCTGGTCCTGGATCCGACTCATAAAGATTCTGGGCATCAGTGCAGATCATTTCCTCGTCTGGATTCACAGAAGCGCTGGAGTCGACCTCTGATTCCCAGGCTATAGTATGAGTAAACAGCTCTGCAGACTCAACCATCTGTTCTACCTCATACTCAGACGGGCAGCTGGAGATTTGGGAGCTGTGAGGAAGCAAGTGCGATTGGGGTGACACCTTTGAGGACTGGAGTATTTGTGATGTTGAAGTTGATGTGGAGGAGAGCCCACTTAAAGCAGCACTTGATATCCGTTGAAGCACCTGCTGTTTTTGTGCCTCATCTGGAATTTGTAGCGATTGGCATGACCGTAAGAAAGGGATCTTATCACATTGTCCGCTAAAAGAAGTAGACATTTTAGTTTGGCTGGAAGATGGTCTTTCTTCTGCAGATGTTACTGTTGCTTTAACACCTACCCCATGGACACAACCTTTTTTCCCCTTCCCAACACGCCTATTCCCCTTTCCACCAGCAGCAGGCCTTTTTCCACTCATTTTGGTGGTTAACTAATTCACAACTCTGGAGTTGTTTGCACAAAAAAACAATGGATGGGAACCGAGCAGAGCTGAGTGGCCAAACTGTGGTATTAGGCCAAAACTATTGGCTGGGTTAGATGCAGAAAAAAATTATATTCAATTTGCAACCTGATGGAGGTCAGTATAGATGGACTAATAGAACAAGTCCCACACACAGCTAGAAGCCCAAATATTTTTTCAGAGGTAGATGCAGAAAAAAATTGTATTCAGTTTGCAACCTGATGGAGGTCAGTATAGATGGACTAATAGAACAAGTCCTACACACAGCTAGAAGCCCAAATATTTTTTCAGAGGTAGATGCAGAAAAAATATATATTCAGTTTGCAACCTGATGGAGGTCAGTATAGATGGACTAATAGAGAAAGTCCCACACACTGCTAGAAGGCCAAATATTTTTTCAGAGCTAGATGCAGACAAAAAATAATTTTTAATTTGCAACCTGATGGAGGTCAGTATAGATGGACTAATAGAGAAAGTCCCACACACTGCTAGAAGGCCAAATATTTTTTTCAGAGCTAGATGCAGAAAAAAATTATATTCAGTTTGCAACCTGATGGAGGTCAGTATAGATGGACTAATAGAACAAGTCCCACACACAGCTAGAAGGCCAAATATTTTTTCAGAGGTAGATGCAGATAAAAATTATTTTTAATTTGCAGCCTGATGGAGGTCAGTATAGATGGACTAATAGAGAAAGTCCCACACACTGCTAGAAGGCCAAATATTTTTTCAGAGCTAGATGCAGACAAAAAATTATTTTGAATTTGCAACCTGATGGAGGTCAGTATAGATGGACTAATAGAGAAAGTCCCACACACTGCTAGAAGGCCAAATATTTTTTCAGAGCTAGATGCAGACAAAAAATTATTTTTAATTTGCAACCTGATGGAGGTCAGTATAGATGGACTAATAGAGAAAGTCCCACACACTGCTAGAAGGCCAAATATTTTTTCAGAGCTAGATGCAGATAAAAAATATTTTTAATTTGCAACCTGATGGAGGTCAGTATAGATGGACTAATAGAGAAAGTCCCACACACTGCTAGAAGGCCAAATATTTTTTCAGAGCTAGATGCAGAAAAAAATTATATTCAGTTTGCAACCTGATGGAGGTCAGTATAGATGGACTAATAGAACAAGTCCCACACACTGCTAGAAGCCCAAATATTTTTTCAGAGCTAGATGCAGAAAAAAATTATATTCAATTTGCAACCTGATGGAGGTCAGTATAGATGGACTAATAGAATGATGCTATGCCCAAAAGATTTTACTTCACTAGGTGCAGTAAAAAAATTGGTATTCTATACACAGGTGGTATATCTTGCAACACAGATAGGCTACTCCACTGACTAACACACTCTGCAATAGGCCAAAAAGGATTAGCTTTGCTAGATTCAGTCAAATGCTGTGAAAAAAAACTTGCACAGCACTGGCACAGACCTGCCTGGCAAAAACTGATAGGAACTGATGTAACCTAGTCCTGAAAAGGACTGCAATTACAATTAGTCTTTACTCCCACAACCTATCTATTTAAGAGCACAGACCTGCCTGATAAAAGTCGTAGGAAATGCTATAACCTAGTCCTTAAAAGGACTGCAATCACAACTATTCCCTACTCCCAAGCTATCTGTAGATTTGTGCGAAAATTGGCTTGAAATTAACAAGGTATAGCGCACACAGCAACAGTGGTGCCGTCTAACACGCAGCTGCAGCAGTGAGAAAATGGTGGCGACGGGGAAAATGGCTTGGTCTTATAGGGCAAGGACATGTGACATACACTGCCAATGACATATGCCCTTGCTTGTGTGAAAAAAATAGGCTGCTGATAGGCTGACAGATTGCACCTCCCCACTGTAAATGCGGGAAAGAGAAAAAAAAATGGAGATCTTCATTATTCCTGCAGAGATCCATCCCCTGCCCCTCCCCCCACCCCGCTGTACACTCAAACTGCGTATTAACATTAATTTTCATCATTACTGAGAAAAAATCCAGTTATGATTTTGGTGCACGAACAGTTATCGAACATAACCTCGAACAGCCGAATTTTTCTCAAATCGTTTGTGTTCGCCGAACGGCTCGAACACCGCCCAAAACAGCTCGAATTTGAGATTGGCGTACAGTTCGAGCTGAACAACGCTCATCTCTAGTCAGGACCAATCAAGCTGGCTTCCAGTCCGGAGGATGTCCCGTGGCGTTGACAGAGGAGGATCCTGTCCTTCAGAGGGAGGCCCACAGACCGCTGCGCTGAGGATGGACAGCCGATTTGCCGCCGTTGCAACCAGCCAGGACACATAGCCAGGTACTGTACTTTAAACGGGTCCGACCTGGGGCTGAGGGCCAACCCCCAGGCATAAGGTCACCAGGCCCGTCTAATTGGCGCGATAAGTACGTGGGGGGGCGCTCGGTTTTACCCGTAGTGCTGGACGGTATCCCCATGAGTGCACTGCTGGACGCCGGGTCCCAAGTGACTACCATCCCCTATGTACTTTTCAAGCAGTACTGGAGTGACACTGATATAACCCGTTATCCAGACAAAGACTTGAGCATCATCGCCAGCAATGGCCAACCCGTGCCACAGGTGGGGTTCAAAGAGGTGACCATCAAGATTGGTAAAGTTGAACTGCCTGCACAGGGGATGATTATTGTGGACATTGACCGTCGTGAAAGTCACCCTAAAATAACTGTGGGTACTAACGTGATTGAAAATTGTCTTTCAGAGATAATTATAATTTTAAAGCAGGTGGCGATGAATGCTAGCTCCAGCCAACAGAGGGTCCTCCAGAAAGAGATAAGAGCCCTGATGAGACGGCAACAAGTACAACTGTCTGGTGGTGAGATCGGTAGCGTGAGGATGAGCGACCCGTTCACCATTGCCATGCCTCCCAAAAGTGAAATGATGATCTGGTGTCGGACTGCAATCGGGTTAAGAGGAAGAGACTACCAAGCCATGGTAGAACCCGTGTACTAAGCAGGCCCACCATTTTGACAGCCCGGGGGATGGTTGATGTCCGCCATGGGAGGGTGCCCGTCCGCATCTTAAACATTGGGGAAAGGGAAGTACACTTGCCCCGGTACGCTACACTAGCCAAATTGTTTGCTGTCGAACACAATGCTCTCAGGGTCGTGGAACCCTTGCCTCCATATCCCCCGGTGGAGGATAATGGCTCCCAGAAACACAAGGAGGACTGGTGCCAGAAACTCCATGTGGGTGCTGACTCCACTCCCCTGCACCAAAAACAAGGAGTCTACCGGGTGGTTCAGGAGTACGAGAGAATCTTTAGTAAGTACCCACTAGACTTCGGCAGAGTAAAAGGGGTAGAACACCACATCCCCACAGGGAGCCACCCACCAATAAAAGAGAGATACAGACCTGTACCCCCCGCACACTATCAGAACGCAAAGGGCATGCTGAGAGAAATGAAAGAAGCCGGGGTCATTAGAGACAGCTGTAGCCCCTGGGCAGCTCCCTTAGTTCGGGTAAAAAAGAAAGATGGTACCATGAGAATGTGCGTGGATTATAGAAAGGTTAATCGTATTACCCATAAAGACGCGTACCCGCTGCCTAGGATAGAGGAGTCTTTAGCCGCACTAAAATCAGCTAACTTCTTCTCTACTTTGGATCTTACTAGCGGGTACTGGCAGGTTCCTGTGGCAGAGGCTGACAAGGAGAAGACCGCCTTCACCACCCCGATGGGACTCAGTGAATTCAACTGTATGCCGTTCGGGCTCTGCAACGCACCAGTGGTTGATGGAATGCTGCCTAGAACACAAAAATTTTGAAACGGTCCTACTCTACTTGGACGATGTTATTGTCTATTCAAAGACTTACGAGGACCATCTAAAACACCTGGCAGAGGTGTTCGAGGCCCTGGCAGGCTTTGGCATGAAAGTGAAACCATCCAAGTGCCATCTGTTAAAGCCGAAGGTACAGTACCTGGGACACGTGGTAAGTGCAGAAGGAGTAGCCCCCGACCCTGACAAGATCACAGCAATAAAGAACTGGCCAAGCCCCTCTAACATAAAAGAAGTGAGGCAGTTCCTCGGGTTGGTGGGCTACTACCGCAGATTCATCCCCGGGTTCACCAAGATGGCAGCCCCTATGCAGGACCTCCTGATAGGACAATCTAAGACCAGAAGCCAAAAGCCACCCTTCAAGTGGGACAAGCTGGAAGAGGAGTCCTTCCGCCAGCTGCAGATGGCCCTCACAGGGGATGAAATCCTGGCCCACCCCGATTATGGCCAGCCTTTTATCCTCCACACAGATGCCAGTAATGTGGGGCTGGGAGCCGTACTGTCACAGAGCCAACAGGACAGAGAAAGGGTGATTGCGTACGCCAGCTGGAAATTGAGGCCCACCGAGAGAAACCCGGAGAATTACAGCTCCTTCAAACTGGAGTTCTTGACCGTGGTGTGGGCCGTAACAGAACGTTTTAAACATTACCTGGCCTCTGCTAAGTTCACAGTATACACGGACAATAATCCATTGACGCACCTGGACACTGCAAGACTTGGTGCCTTAGAGCAGCGATGGATGGCCCGGCTATCAAACTATGACTTCACAATCAAGTACCAGGCTGGCCAAGCCAATGCCAATGCAGATGCCCTATCCAGAATGCCCCACTTACCCGATGAGGGAGAAGATCCAGACGAGCTGGAGGAAATAGAGCTCCCTGCATTCCACCGGTATGGGGCCACTCAGTACTCCCACCGTGTAAGAGACAAAGACTCGACCACCGTTATGTTCAATCCCTCACCTCACCACAGCTGGGCTGAAACGCAGGATAGTGACCCTGCAGTTCGCTTGGTGAAGGAAATGCTGACTCAGGCAGATGCCTACCCCGATCCGGATGCCCCTGAGGAAGCTAAGCAGCTGTGGAAGGAAAAGAGCAGGCTATTCCTCTATGAGGGGAAGCTATGCAGAAGGCTTGTCAACCACCGGACACACGAGTTAACCTGGCAGGTAGTAGTCCCAAGGCGAGATGCGGCCATGGTCCTGGAGGCCTACCACGACAGAGCAGGACACTTCGGGTGGGAGAAACTGGAGTTCCTGTTACGTGAGCGGTTCTTCTGGATAGGTATGAGAGGGGCCATAGAGAGATGGTGCAGAGAATGCGGCCCCTGTAACCTCAGAAGGAAGGATTGTACCAGCCAGAAGACTCCTTTGAGGCCGATTATCACCAGGCAGCCTCTCGAGCTGGTAGCACTAGACCACGTGAAGTTGGCTCCAAGCCGGTCCGGCTACATCTATGCCCTCACGATTGTGCCATTACTCCCGGTTCCTAATGGTGGTTCCTGTTAAAGACTTGACAGCGCAAACGGCGGCCCGCGCCTTCCAGCAACACTTCTGCTGTCCTCACGGGTACCCGGAGCAGGTATTGACAGACCAAGGTCCAGCGTTTGAGGCTGAAGTCTTCCAAGAGTTCTGCAACCTCTACCTTTGTAAGAAGATACGGACGACGCCTTACCAGCCCCTGACCAACGGGATGTGTGAGAAAATGAACCAGTTCGCCATAGACCTGCTCAAAACGTTGCCCCTGGAGGAACGCTGCCTGTGGCCTGAGAAGCTGCCAGATCTAATAGACTTGTATAATCATATCCCGGTGGGATCTACAAACTGCACCCCGGCTTACCTAATGCGAGCAAGACCTGGTAAGCTGCCGATGGACTTGGAGATGGGAGTCCTGACACCCGAGGACACCTCCCCAGAAGCAGACTGGGACACGGAAAGGAGGCAGCAGTACAAGAAGGTACAGGAGAATGTGGAGAGGAGCTTATCCCAGGCGAGAGAGAAGCAGGAGAGGCTCTTCAACCAACACGCACCTGCTGGTCCCCTGGCACCTGGAGAACAGGTCCTAAAGAGGAAGAGGTGGCTCCACAAGCTGTACGACCAGTGGGAGAAGGACCCGTACACGGTGCTGCCTTCTAACCATGACAATTCGATGGTGTGTGTAATCAGCAAGGATGGAGGAGAAACCACCACCACTGTTTCCAGAGACCACCTGAAAAGGTGCCCCGAGCAGCTACAGAGTGCTGGTGAAGACCAGAATAGCCTTGAACCCGCAGTGGACAAGGAAGAAATGGTTAGCACGGTCCTCGGAGAGTTCCCCCGGTCCTTGACTCAAATTAACAACACCATAGTGGTACCCGTCCTTACCTTCCTTCAACCAAACCAGCAAGAACGTACAGTAGAGCAGGAAGAGTCAGAAGAACAAGCAGCCCCGGAGGCAGAAGAGTCCATACCAGCAGCCCAGGAGAGTAAGTCCTCTGCTGATAGTGAGCCTGCCATGCCTGCGGTAAGCCAAAGGACGCGCAGACAGCTGCCCGACCTACCTGTAGGCCCTGCAAGTATCTGTACCCCCAATAAGAGTAAAGAGAGCCAGGTTAGACCACCACCAGACAGTGGGTTACGTAGGTCAACCAGGAGCACTAGGGGACAGATACCCTTGCGCTGGAAAATATAGGATGTGCCAATAGTGTAACCTGTATATATTTTCCTGTAAATGATGCCTAATGACGAAAAAGTTTACAAAAGTTAATTGCATGACCAGTAATTATGTTTTTCTAGTTTCTCTTAGGGACAAATGGACTAACAGGTTATGAACTTTGAGTAACCGGGACTGCTTGTGAATAATTGCACAAGGTGCCTCCTTTTGAAGCTCAACCGCGGAAGAAAGACTGTCCAAGCAAAGACTGTCAAGGACTTGGGGGTTACGACAGATCCCCACCCGGTTTGAGCCTTACCTGTTTAAGTGACATGGACACCCGGTCACAGACCACACTGTGACCTAAAGAACTCAATTGTGTTTTGTTTGTTGCCATTTATTAATGTTGTGTTTATGGTCGTGCATATGTTACCCGGTTGTTTTTGCCAAAAAGGCTTAGTCCCGGAGTACTAACTTTTACTAGGGGGGAATGTGGCACCCTAGGCCTGGTTGCCACAAATGTGATTAATCTGAGTCTGAGAGCAGGAGGGAGGTTCCCTGGTTAGGGACAATTAGCATGCAGCACCTCCTGTCCCAGGCCAGTAGAGGGAGCTGGCTGCCTTATAAAAGTTGGAACTTGGGCAGGGTTAGAGAGACCAGAACCCACTTCTGAAGTGACCAGAAAGGTTTCTTAGAGGAAGGAACAGGTCAGCAGCAGCTGAGGAGTCCGTGAGGCAGAGAAGAGACTGCAAGCCAGGGACAGAGGCGATGAGAGCCAGTCCTGGCAAAGAATCAATCTAACCGGACATTGGGGTCCGAGGCTGTCCGGGTTATCATTCCCAGCAGCAAAGAACCAATCCGAGAGGGATTTCAGGTCCCTTGGCCTAAGAAGCCTGGAGGCTCCGCCACACAGAGGGACCAGTACAGCGAGGAGGAAGCAAAAGGTACCCAAGGCCCGAGTCGCAAGCCATACAGGCGAGAAGTTCATGGCAAGCTCAGGGACGTGGGCTATTACACCACGAAGAGGGGGATAGTCAGAAAGAGCATAGAGAGAACGGTAGGCCTACACACTCACCCTGACCAGTGGGGCTCCCCCGAATGCTCTCAGACACCCAGGCCCATTCCTAACCGGTACTACTGTTGGGTCATTAATAACATCTACAATAAAGACCCAGAAATGTTTTGAAACGGGCTCTGAACTTTTACTATTGCGGCCGGCACTATCACCCCCAGCATCCACCTACACTGCCCTGAGGCGACACTCCTCCCGTGGGGAGTTATCCTACCCTTGAGCTGCACACCAACACCAGCCTCAGCGGTCTGCCTAGCAGCGGCGGTTATCCCTGACTGCAATCCACGGGTGGCGTAGTCAGACATTCACAAATCTATAAATAGGGTGCCACAACATTGGTCTGACCACCCTGAGCCACGGGACCAGGTTGCCACTACTACCCCCATCAGCACCGTACACCAGAAGACCCGGTTTCGAGTACCCCACGGCCCAGGGGGTGAGTCAAATCAACCAAAATGTATTTGGTTCTTTCTTTGGTACCACTCCCAAAGGAGAAAGCCTCAAATTACTCTGGGGGGCTCCAAATAGGGTCCTGCGATCTGCACCAAAGCCATCTCCTTATCTAACTTTTCTTTCACCACTTCTCGAAATTGTAAAGCTGATTTAAATTTTTTTGCGAACAATTATTATGTCAACAAGCAGAGTAGTAAAACCATCTCTAAAACCAATTGCTAACACACCAGCAGCAGTTCTATCTGGATATCTATTTAGAAATGATAGTGACTCGCCCAGGGGGATATGGGGGAAACTCGGTACCCGGGCCTTTACCTTCTTGGGAGGTCACGGCGGTCGGCTCCCGGGCCCGTACCCTGGGGTCACTCTTTAAAAGGGGTTTGTTACTTGATGGGATGAATAACAGTTTTGTCTTGTGACGCCACCTGTGGTTCCCGGTAATGGGTACCGGCGCTGCTGCAGACCTCTGGAGCAGATCTTAGGGCAGCTGGGTTGGTGCGGCTCTCCACAGGCAGAGCACAGCTCCAGGGCAGTGTAGGTGCAGATGGTGATGCTGGGCGTTATAGTGCAGGAGCGATAGCGTGGTAGAAATAACTGACAGAAACAGTGGGGTGCAGTTATCCGAATTTACTCACAGTTCTTTAGGTTCCTCAGGTGCACTGTACAGGTGTCAGCCTCCCATGTCGCGCTGCGTTTACCAGGCAGAGGTTCAGCACCAGGGGCGGACCTACCACCCGTGCAGCCCGTTC
Source organism: Phyllobates terribilis (assembly GCF_046119375.1). NCBI lineage: Eukaryota > Metazoa > Chordata > Amphibia > Anura > Dendrobatidae > Phyllobates > Phyllobates terribilis. Next base: position 243,798,034 of record NW_027362761.1, on the reverse strand, counting down.
ATTGAACGGGGGCCCCGAGGGCCTCCAGCAGGGCCGCCATCAGGGCATGACTGTCTTGACTCCAGTATGGGGCCCGGCCGGTCGGGGCCCCCTCGGAGCCCTGTTGGGGCCCCCCTCTTGTGCGTTTCCTCATGGGGCCCCCGCGGGGCCGGCGTCAGCACCTGGCGCACCCGGGCAAATGCCGGGGCCCTGAGCAGGCGGGGGGGCCCTCACCGTCGGGCACCCTGCGCGCTATGGGACCCGTGAGCAGAGGAGAGCGGTGTCAGCGCCCGCTCCCCCCCGCTTGCTCAGGGCCCCGGCACCCGGCACAATACTTACCTCTCCCCATGCCTCCGCAGCAGCTCCTGCATCCTCCGCGGCTGCTGCACTGTGACGTCTCAGGTCAGAGGGCGCGGTGACGTCTTTCCACCGCGCTCTCTCCTGAGCAGTCACAGCGCAGAGCGGGATGAGGCCGGCGACGCTGGAGTCCGGAGCAGCGGCAGCAGGTGAGATGTGAGGTGAGTATTTGATTTTTTTTTTTATTGTATGGAGGTCTGTGGCAGTATAAGGGATGGGGGTGAGGTGGGGGTGTGTGACATCCTGCATGGGGCATTGTAAGTGAGGGGGGGGTGACATCCTGCATGGGGCATTATAATGGGGGGGTGTGACATCCTGCATGGGGCATTATAAGGGAGGGGTGTGTGTGTGACATCCTGCATGGGGCATTATAAGGGAGGGTGTGTGTGTGACATCCTGCATGGGGCATTATAAGGAAAGGGGGGGTGTCATCCTGCATGGGGCATTATAAGGGGGGGTGACATCCTATATGGGGGGGAACAGCCTGCATGGGGCATTATGTGGGGGGAACAGCCTGCATGGGGCATTATGTGGGGGGAACAGCCTGCGTGGGGCATTATGTGTGGGGAACAGCCTGCGTGGAGCGTTATATGGGGGCCAGTATTCTGTATGGAGCATTATATGTGGGGTCAGTATCCTGCATGGAGCGTTATATGGGGACCAGTATCCTGCATGGAGCGTTATATGGGGGCCAGTATTCTGTATGGAGCGTTATATGGGGGCCAGTATCCTGTATGGAGCGTTATATGGGAGCCAGTATTCCGTATGGAGCATTATATGGGGGCCAGTATCCTGTATGGAGTGTTATATGGGGGCCAGTATTCCGTATGGAGCGTTATATGGGGGCCAGTATTCTGTATGGAGCATTTTATGTGGGCCAGTATTCTGTATGGAGCATTATATGGGGGCCAGTATCCTGTATGGAGCTTTATATGGGGGCCAGTATTCTGAATGGAGCGTTATATGGGGGCCAGTATCCTGTATGGAGCGCTATATGGGGACCAGTATCCTGTATGGAGCATTTTATGGGGGCCAGTATTTTGTATGGAGCATTTTATGGGGGGCAGTCTCCTGTATGGAGCATTTTATGGGGGCCAGTATACTGTGTGGAGCGATTCGCTGGTTTCTGAGCTATTGTGGAATTTACAATAGATATCACTCATGTAATGTAAGAAGTGAAATATTTGCATTGTACTATATATATATTTCTCTTCGGTATCTGTGCATCATGAATCGTGGTATGTGTTAAAGGGGCCCACTGAGACTCTTTCGCCCGGGGCCCACAAAAACCTGGAGACGGCACTGGGCCCCCGGCCCCATGCTGAGCGCTAAGCGCCGGGACATCTCAGCGCTGCTTTCCTCTGTGTAGCAGTGCAGCGCCTTCATGATTCCCCTGACTTCCGGTCATGTGACAGCGCCGTCACATGGCCGGAAGTCAGGAGAACCTGGTGGCAGCGACGTGGACGAGCGCCAGGATTCTGCAGGGATCGCATGGGGTTAAGTATAACAAGTTTTATTTTTTTTAAATACAATTAATTAACTAGGAGTGGGGGGAATCAGAGATGCACGGGGGGATGAGAGATGCACGGGGGGGATGAGATGCACATGGAGGGGATGAGAGATGCACGGGGGGGATGAGATGCACAGGGGGGTGAGATGCACCGGGGGGGGGGGTGAGATGCACGGGGGGGTGAGAGCTGCACATAGGGGGGGATGAGAGCTGTACATGGGGGGATGAGAGCTGCACATGAGGGGATGAGAGCTGCACATGGGGGGGATGAGAGCTGCACATGGGGGGGATGAGAGATGCACGGGGGGGATGAGATGCACATGGGGGGGATGAGAGATGCACGGGGGGGGATGAGAGCTGCACATGGGGGGGATGATAGCTGCACATGGGTGAGTGAGAGATGCACATGGGGGGTTATGTTTACATAACATTGTTGCCCTATGAAGGGCAGGGGGGGCCCAAAACTTTCTTGCACAGGGGCCCACTACAGTGTCCGCCCCTGTTCAGCACTTTCTCAAGTATTTCAGGAGCGCTTAACGGGACCCCCTTTCTGTATGTTCCTTTCTTAGCCGACTCCCCGCGCTGGGTCTTCTCCCTCCTGCCCTGCGCCCCGCCACACAAAGTCCCGATCGAGTACCTTGAGATCCCTCTGGGCAACATAAAGTTCCTGGACCTGGCTTGTTGCCCTTTTCGGCGGCTTAGGTGCGAGTGTGGCAACTGCACCTTGAAAGTGCAGAAGCCTCCAGTTTTCCAGCCGAGACTTGAAGTAACTCAGCTAGTCCAGGGACCGGTTCCCTTCTTGCGGTCTGATCCCTCTGACACTTGGCAGATTCGGGCATATAGGTGCCGTCCTGCACTCACCGTACCCCCTGGGATCCCTTCAGCTCCTGGAGCATTCCTCCCTTGCTCCCACTCCTATCTCGGCCTGGGACATGACAGGCCGAGCCTGCCTCCCGAGCAGAGCTCCTGAAGAGCCCCTGCTCCTCTGACTCACTACTTAACTTTCTGCTTGACTCACTTCTCTAAGATGGCTCCCATTTATATATACCCCTATTCAAGTGCTCCCCTGTTCTGCGTCCTCCACCCACACCCACTACTGGTTCCCCCTCACTTTTGGTTCCCCCCCACTCCAGCCAGGGACAGGGCAGCAAAAGAAGTGCATAATGCCCTTCCAGCCGGCCTGGAGTAGTGTAGTGTTGAGTGCAGGTGTTGGGGTCCCGGGCAGTACACCATCCTTACCTGAGAGAAGGAGATGCCACACCTCTGGGTGAGGTGCAGTACCTCTGTAGTGACTGAACCCTCAGGGGCGCCACAATAGCATCTCTTCCACTCGAACCGGAGTCTCCCCTCTTCTCATTATTTTCACTCCCCCTTTGTCTCCAGCAGTGGAAACATTTTGACGCCTTTGACGCCCCATGTGATCCGATGTTTACATTTGCATTGATCTTACGATCTTACATTCCCCTTCATTGAATAAAAAGCATACCACCTTAAGTCATAATGCATCCACGCTTGCCCCCCATACACCCGGTAGGCTTCACCTATCGCGTCCATGTAACAGAATAATGAAGAACAATTCTCCGGAGCCATCTCCCCAATAATGCTAGCTAAAATAGCGAATGCCTGCGACCAATTTTGAAAATGTGCTCAGTATCAACCTACATCTCATTTTTTCTTCATCTTCCTTCTTCGTGTCATTTTTTTTCACTCTGTGCAGGTTAAAATTCTCCAAAGGCAGAAGTGAGAATTTTTTAACATACTCTCCTTTCCAAATCTTTTCCCTAACCTCCTGCTTTACATGAGCCCCCAACGGGCCTTCAAAACACACATATACTTCGCCTTTAGACGAATCATCTAATCTAGAGGTTTCATCCACCCTATCCTTACCCAAGCCGTCAGTTCGATCTTACACTGAAACTCCCTCCCCAGACATACCGTTATTAACGAACAAACCATTACTTAGACTAGAACCAGGAATAGTTAAATTTGTAGCCAAAGCACCCGATCCTTGCCCACCAGACCAAGCCATCGCCGGAGACATTAATCCTTGCATACCCCCAACCACACTGAAAAATCACGTGACCCCTGCAAAAATTCCCTCATATCTCCCCCACCCCCCCAGGAAGAGATCCTAAACCCCTATTCTCCTAGACAGGTAGCAGAGGACTAAAAGCATTTAAAAAGTTTATCTCACATAGCTGCCTTGGTGCTGCGTCCCCAGCATCTGTAGGTCCAGAGTCCTGATGAATGGCAGCTGTTACTCCAGGATTCTGATGGACAGCAGCCGGTGGGACAACATCTTGTGATCCAATCGATCTGCTGGAAACAGAGTCAGAGCCGTCCCTGACCACTAGGAAGCTCGGAGCAGAAATAGCCATGCCAATACTATGGGAGGAAGGGCCAGCAACTGGCTGCCTAGACGTATCTGGATGCAGAGGGGCCATCTGATGATGACCCCCAGTCAGACACGGACCAGTGCTCCCCGACATGCTCCCGATGCTGGGCAGCATATCGGGACCTACCACGACATCTCCTGGACCAACGCTGATGCTCGACGTAGAAGGGGAGGCCGACACCTTCCCCCATTGCAGGTCTCACTGTGTATGTGGATTCCTCCCAGGTCTGGACTTGCAGGAGTCAGCAGTAGAGTTGAGCCACCCCCGTAGTATTCGAGTTCGGTTCGATTCGTCGAACACCCGTATGTTCGCCGAACTGTTCATCGAACTGTTCGTCGAACACCGTCGAACACCGTTAAAACCAATGGCAGGCAAACAAAAACACATAGAAACACATAGAAAACACCTTCAAAGGTGTCCAAAACCTGACAAACTGCTCAGAAGACACAACTAACACATGGAAAAGTGACAAGTACATATAGCCATGCGAAAAGAAAAGAGGTGGAGGAGTAAAAGGAGGGGGAGACACAGATATAGGCATGTCATGCCCTTCTAAAACCAAAAAAGTGCGAAGCTGACACGGCCAGTCCGTTCCTGCCCGTGCGACCTCCGTGTCGCCGGGTTTGTGCCAGAGCTGCGGTGGACCCTGATGGCCAGCCCCCCTCTCCCAATACTGGTGCCTGTCCGCTGGTGGGTCGAGCGACCCCCCCTGCGGTGGAGGCAGGTCTAAGCTTTTTAATTTAAATTGTCTCTGTAATTTGAATGAGTACACTTTAAATCCTTTTACAAGGATCTATTGGAGGGCAAGTCTGATGCCAGCAGCTGCGGTAATTCCAGCTCCAGTAGCGTCCACTAAAGCTGCTGCAGTTAAAAAGCTTTTATAAGGATTGAGCTTGGCGGTCCACCGCAAGGCGTCCTACCGCCAGTCCCAGCCCGTGTGCCTTGGGGTGCCTCCCAGATGCTCTTAACTGAGTGTCCCGGGGGCCCGAAGCATTTCCTTTGAAAAAATTAAGAGTCCAAACTACAGGTGGTGTAGCTTGCTTAACAGGTGGGATAATCCGCTGACTAGCAGACACTGCTACTAGGTCCAAAGTATTTCCTGGGCTAGATGCAGTTAAAAATTTGTAATTAGATCTACAGGCGGTGGCTACTCCGCTGACTAGCAGACACTGCTACTAGGCCCAAAGTATTGCCTGGGCTAGATGCAGTTAAAAATTTGTAATGAGAAAGCATTCCATAGAGTCTCCTGGCACGCCATATATTATTCTCTTAAAAAGCTTGGGGTAGGGGTCTAGGGGACCCTTTTATAGCCAAAATCATGGCACTGTATTGCAATCCGTCAGCTAGGCTGAAGATAAATGGAACATTTTCATCACCTTTCATAATCACCAATGGGACAAGGCAGTGATGTCCTCTGTCCCCTCTCTTATACATCCTAGTGACGGAGCACCTGCTCTCATCAATTCGCCATAATCCCAATATTAGGTGGATTGAGGTGGGAGGCACTGAGTACAAGTGCTCTGCATTTGCTGATGATGTCCTAGTATATATCACTCAATCACATATATCCATCCCTGCTGTTATGGCTGAAATAAATCACTTTGTTACATGGTCAAATTTTAAAATCAATGCAGCGAAGTCTGAGGCCCTCGATGTCTCCCTCCCCAAATCCATACAGGATTCCATCCAGTCCAACTTTCCCTTTGCCTGGCCCTCACAGGGTATCAAATACTTAGGAATTCGTATTCATAGAGACCTCTCCCATCTATTTTATCTTAATTTTGGGCCCTTTATTGAACAACTCCATAAAGATCTTACTTCTTGGACGGTGAAGGATTTTTCCTGGTTCGGCAGAATAAGTATACTAAAAATGAACGTCCTACCTAAACTCTTATACCTCTTCCAAACCATTCCCGTGGTAATTCCCTCAAATTTTTGGAAAAGACTACGCAGTAGCTTTTAGTCTCCCCAGGATGACACAGGTGGGGCAGATGGTGGTTGTCCCGGCCCGCTAGGCCGCATTGTAGCACAGTGAGCTTTGCACTGCAACTTATGCTTCATATCCATGTGACGGTTCATGCATGAAGTACTCAAGCTATGTATTTTTTGGCCTCTACTTAGCTTTTGGTGACAAATGTTACAGATAATACGAGTTGGGTCATCCTTAGCGATCTGAAAAAATGCACAGGCTATGCAAGGTTTAGAGCCCATGCGACTCTGCTACTAGCAATACTATCAAATGATTGGCTGGGTTAGATGCAGAGAGTCTGGGTTTGGTTGGGGGTCCCCACAGTCTGCCTAGGCTAGATGCAGTTAAAATTCTCATTAGATACACAGGCAGTGCAGCTTGCTTCGCAGCTGGGCTAATACGCCCAAAGTATTGGTAGACTCTATACTAAATAAGGAAGGATTCACTGACTGTGGTGGCCCCTCCGTGGGCCGTGGCGATTGGTGGAGATTTGGTGGATGATTATAGGAGAAAGCTCCTTAATAGAGAAAGTTGGTGGATTTATACTTTAAATACACGTGTACCAGCGGGTTTAAAAATCAGACAAGATTTGATGTATCATTATGAGTGATCATTTATAGATTATTATTATATATATGTTCCTTTTTTCATCTTTTCATTTTCTTTTTGATTATTTACATTTATATGCATTGTTTCTATGCTATACGATTTTAACATGGTATGTGTGTTTAAATTTCTGATTAACTCAGCCTTGAACAGGTGCATAGCAGGACATGACATATAAATACCACTTCCTTGCTGTTTTTTTGCTATGCAATGATTAAGAACTCGTATATATATTGTGCAGAAAGAAGGGTGAAAGTCCGCCCAGGCGGGAGGAAAATGGAGTTTCATAACACATATTTGAACTGGAGAGGTATTAGAGGCCTGCAATGGCCACAGGTACTAAGGGAGGTAATCAAGGTAGGGAGAGAGGCAAGAGGTCTGGTCATCTTAGTTATACAGGCCAGGGGAAACGACATAGCTTATCACAAGAGCGCATAACTAATGGCAATAATGAAACTAGACACTGAGCGCTTCAGAGAATTTTTCACAAAACTAACTATAGTATGGTCAGAGATTGTGCCGAGAACGGTATGGCAAGGTGTGTGAGACATCACGGCCATCGAACGGACAAGGCATTTAATAAATATTCGGATGGCAAAATTTATAAGAGACAGAGGCTGTGTAGTGATACGACACCGACAAATGGAAGGAGATAAAGCAGGCCTCATATGGCCCGACGGTGTTCACTTAATCGATACTGGACTGGACATATTCCTGTCAGGACTCCAGGACGGAGTGGAACAAGCATTAAGAGTGATGGATGGGGGTCGGAGTCCTGCATACGAGTAAGCAGGATCCTCCATGGCCTGGAAATAGAAAGGACATGTTGGAGAGTTACACTTGTTGGCCAACTTGCCGTTGTGGAAACTGGAGACACAGGGCATGCTGCAACAAACTGAATTATTTTAGAAATAAAATGCATTTCTAATGGAATGAGTATAAACAGTTAATAAAGCTGTGACCGATCCTCACCCATCCAGTTGTAAGAGTTACATGATTGTATTGTCAATGAAAGGGTGGCGTTAGGGGGCTGAGCGTCTGGGTTTGGTTAGGGGTCCCCACAGTCTGCCTAGGCTAGATGCAATTAAAAATCATTATTAGATACACAGGTGGTGCAGCTTGCTTCGCAGCATGGTTACTACGCTGACTAGCAGACACTGAAGCTTTGGAGCAGACCTCTGAGTAAACAGCTCTTCAGACTCAACCATCTGTGTTTCCCCAAGCCATAGTGTATGTATTTTCTTACGGTTTAGAGGGGGGGGGGGGGAGACCCAACCCACCTCTAATTGACGATGGCAACGTCACGTAAAACAAAGCAAGGGGACTCCAAAAAGAGTCTCCATTTTTTCCAAAAATTTGTGGCACAGACACCACTTAAGTGGCATCAATTGCCCCAGAGTTGCTTAAAACGGTTGGTTAGAATGAGTACCACACACTGCTACTATGCCCAAAATTATTTTGCAGCCAAGATGCAGCTAAAAATTATTAGTAATTTGCAAGTTGGTGGTGCTTAGTATAGATGGCATAGTAGAATGAGTACTGCACACTGCTACAGGCCCAAAATTATTTTCCAGACAAGATGCAGCTAAAAATTATTAGTAATTTGCAAGCTGGTGGAGCTTAGTATAGATGGAATAATAGAATGAGTACTGCACACTGCTACAGGCCCAAAATTATTTTCCAGACAAGATGAAGCTAAAAATTATTAGCAATTTGCAAGCTGGTGGAGCTTAGTATAGATGGAATAATAGAATGAGTACCGCACACTGCTACTGGCCCAAAATTATTTTCCAGACAAGATGCAGCTAAAAATTATTAGTAATTTCAAAGCTTAAAACGGTTGGTGAGGTGATTTTACGAAATCCTCAAGCTTTTACTCTCCCCAGGATGACACAGGGGTAGAAAAGTCCTTGCGGATCCATGATTTGTTCATCTTTATGAACATGAGTCTGTCTACATTCTCAGTGGACAGCCACGTGTGGACAGCTTATCTGTCAGCACACCACCAGCAGCGCTGAACACACGTTCGGAAAGAACGCTGGCTGCGGGGCATGACAAGATCTCCAAGGAGTAAGTGGCGAGCTCCGGCCATTTATCCAGATTGGAAGCCCAAAAAGAGCAAGGGTCCAGTGACACAGTCATGGCTTCAATGTTTACTTGGAGATACTCCTGTACCATCGTCTCTAGGCGTTGACTATGTGTCAGACTTCTTGTCTCCTGTGGCCTTGCAAAGGATGGGCTAAAAAAGCTGTGAAATGATTCCGCAAAATTGCTGTTACCAGCAGATACTGTGTTTCTGTTATGGTTTGAGTGCTGAACACTCGACAGTCCCTCGGTTGGCAAGTTAGAACTGTGAGATTCACTACGTGCACCACTGGTGTTTTGTGGAAAAGCACATGTAAGATTCTGCAACAGTCTCTGCTAATACTCCTGCATGCGTGAATCCCTTTCTATGGCAGGAATTATTTTGGCAAATGTACTTTTGTACCAGGGATCTAAGAGTGTGGCAACCCAGTAGTCAGGATTATTTCGAATTCTGACAATTCGAGGGTCATGTTGCAGGTAGTGCAGCAAGAAGGCACTCATGTGTCTTGCGCATCCAGGAGCACCAAGTCCCTGTTGTGTTGATGGCGAGGTAACAATCATGCTTCCTTCCTCTGCCCTCTCCCCCCAACCTCGCACAACAGAAATGTGATCAAGGTCTCCCTCATCTGATGAGTCTTCCATCAGTTCGTCCTCCACTTCTTCCTGGGCTCCTGCACCTTCCTCACTAGTTTGGCTGCTACCATGCGCCCTGGTAAATCCATCTCTCCCTCCCTCACATGCCTGTTGCCTTGGTGTTGCCGACCGTCTGGACCTTGCAGATGTTAGCCGTTCCGCATACAATTCCTCCTCCTCTACTTCCTCCACCTCCTCTTGTCGCACCACCTGACTCCGAATTCTGTTTAACATGTGCTCCAGCATGTAAATCACAGGAATAGTCATGCTGATAATGGCATCGTCAGCACTAAACATCTTCGTCGCCATTTCAAAACTGTGCAGAAGGGTGCATAGGTCCCTGATCTGAGACCACTCCTCCAGTGTGATTTGCCCCACCTCTGGATCCCGTTGGCCCAGGCTATACGTCAGAACGTATTGCACCAGGGCTTGTCGGTGCTGCCACAGTCGCTGCAACATGTGCAGAGTTGAATTCCACCGGGTAGGCACATCGCATTTTAGTCGGTGAAGTGGCAGGCCCAACGACTTCTGTAGAGATGTAAGTCGCTGAGCTGCGGGATGCGAACAGCGGAAGTGAGCACACAGTGACCGTGCCCTCTGCAGAAGACCATCTAGTCCGGGATAGTGGGCTAAAAATTGTTGGACAACCAGGTTCAACACGTGAGCCATACAAGGCACGTGTGTGACATTGCCCCGGCGAAGGGCCGCACCGAGGTTTGCAGCATTGTCGCACACGGCCTTCCCTTTCAGGTCCAGTGAAGACAATCTTTCATGAAACTGGTTCTCCAGAGCTGACCACAACTCCTCAACTGTGTGACTCACATTTCCCAGACATTTCAAAGTAAAAACCGCCTGATGACGTTGAGCCCTGCTGCCAGCATAGTAAGGAGGTGTGCAGGATCCCTTCTGTGCAGTTAGAAAGCGTGTGGCATGACCAGACAGGCTTTGGGTGCAGGTGGAGGACCGAGAGGAGGTTGAGGAGGCAGAAGCAGTGGAGGAACTTTAAGATAAAGAGGACGGCAAGACTTGCACAGCAGCCCCTTGTCCTGCTGTCACCATAGTTACCCAGTGCCCAGTCAGCGACATGTAACGCGCTTGTCCATGCCTACTCGTCCAAGTGTCTGTGGTGAAATGCACCCTGTCACACACAGAGTTTCTCAAAGAAGCGGTGATGTTATGTGCGACATGCTGGTGGAGCGCAGGCACACCTTTCTTTGAGAAGTAGTGCCGACTGGGCATCTGGTACTGGGGCACTGCGACGGACATAAGGTCTCGAAAATCCTCTTTGTCCACCCGGCGGAAAGGCAGCATTTCTGTAGCCAAGAGCTTGCAGATGGTGAAATTCAACCTCTTAGCTTTCTCATGGCTAGGAGGAAATGGTCTTTTACTTGTCCACATCTGAGGGATGGGCTGTTGTGCTTAGACGGGGTTGAGAAGGGTGTCCCCGACAAACTGCCGGTCTGTGAGGAAGATGCAGGCGGAAAAGTTAGGTTGCCTTGATCCAAAGGTGGTGCTCTCGAAGTCGGAGAGCGCTCAACACCAGCTAGTGTTTCCACTTCCAAATGAAATGATGACCTGCCAATCACACTGGCTGTTGCGGGTAAAGAAGTGGCAGGTCTGCGTCCAAAAACATGTGTGACTGCTGTCCCCCCAGTCACAGAGGATGAAGAGGCCGCGGATGCACAAGATGGGGTAGACGGTGGTTGGCCCGGCCTGCTAGGCCGCATTGTAGCACAGTGAGCTTCCCACTGCAACTTATGCTTCATATCCATGTGACGGTTCATGCATGAAGTACTCAAACTATGGATTTTTTGGCCTCTACTTAGCTTTTGGTGACAAATGTTACAGACAACACGAGTTGGGTCATCCTTATCGATCTGAAAAAATGCCCAGGTTATGCAAGGCTTAGCACCCATGTGACCTGAAGAGCCACCATGACTTGTGGTCAGAGGCAGAGTTGTGTTTGAGGATGCAGTTGTTGACGTGCTTCCAGTACTACGTCTCTGTCCAGGAAGGCGCAACCTGACCTCGTCGTCACTAGCATCCTCCTCCACCTCCTCTGCTGACCTCATTGACTGGCTGACTGTGGGTTGACAGTAAGTGGGATCTGCAACCTTGTCATCATCGCCCTGTGTGTTCTCACACCCGTCGTCCTCAGAGCCAACCTCTTCCTGCCCTAACAAATAACTCAAGTTGTCGCTCCAATCAGGTATTTGAGTCTCATCATCGTCTTCCTCATTGTCTCCACCAACAGGAGTTACAGTTTGGGAAAGAGGGTCTACCTTATGGTCAGAACCTTCTGCGTCTGGTCCTGGATCCGACTCATAAAGATTCTGGGCATCAGTGCAGATCATTTCCTCGTCTGGATTCACAGAAGCTCTGGAGCTGACCTCTCCCAGGCTGTAGTATGCGCAAACAGGTCTGCAGACTCAACCATCTGTTCTACCCCATACTCAGACGGGCAGCTGGAGACTTGGGAGCTGTGAGGAAGCAAGTGCGATTGGGATGACACCTCTGAGGACTGGAGTATTTGTGATGTTGAAGTTGAGGTGGAGGAGAGCCCACTTAAAGGAGCACTTCATACCCGTTGAAGCACCTGCTGTTTTTGTGCCTCATCTGGAATTTGTAGCGATTGGCGTGTCCGTAAGAAAGGGATCGTATCACATTTTCCGCTAAAAGAAGTAGACATCTTAGTTTGGCTGGAAGATGGTCTTTCTTCTGCAGATGTTACTGTTGCTTTAACACCTACCTCATGGACACAACCTTTTTTTCCCTTCCCAACACGCCTATTCCCTTTTCCACCAGCAGCAGGCCTTTTTCCACTTATTTTGGTGGTTAACTAATTGACAACTCTGGAGTTGTTTGCACAAAAAACGATGGATGGGAACCGAGCAGAGCTGAGTGGCTAAAGTGTGGTATTAGCCCAAAAGGATTGGCTGGGTTAGATGCAGTAAAACAATTTTATTACAAACACAGGTGGTGGAGCTTAGTATAGATGGACTAATAGAATAAGTCCCACACACTGCTACAAGCCCAAAATTATTTTCCGAGCTAGATGCAGATAAAAATTATTTGTAATTTGCAAGCTGGTGGAGATTAGTATAGATGGACTAATAGAATGAGTCCCACACACTGCTACAAGCCCAAAATTATTTTCTGAGCTAGATGCAGATAAAAATTATTTGTAATTTGCAAGCTGGTGGAGCTTAGTAAAGATGGCATAATAGAATGAGTACCACACACTGCTACTATGCCCAAAATTATTTTCCAGACAAGATGCAGCTAAAAAGTATTTGTAATTTGCAAGCTGGTGGAGCTTAGTATAGATGGCATAATAGAATGAGTACCACACACTGCTACTATGCCCAAAATTATTTTCCAGACAAGATGCAGCTAAAAATTATTTGTAATTTGCAAGCTGGTGGAGCTTAGTATAGATGGACTAATAGAATGAGTACCGCACACTGCTACAGGCCCAAAATTATTTTCCAGACAAGATGCAGCTAAAAATTATTAGTAATTTGCAAGCTGGTGGAGCTTAGTATAGATGGCCTAATAGAATGAGTATAACGCACTGCCACTATGCCCAAAATTATTTTCCAGACAAGATGCAGCTGAAAATTATTTGTAATTTGCAAGCTGGTGGAGCTTAGTATAGATGAACTAATAGAATAAGTCCCACACACTGCTACAAGCCCAAAATTATTTTCCGAGCTAGATGCAGATAAAAATTATTTGTAATTTGCAAGCTGGTGGATCTTAGTATAGATGGACTAATAGAATGAGTCCCACACACTGCTACAAGCCCAAAACTATTTTCCGAGCTAGATGCAGATAAAAATTATTTGTAATTTGCAAGCTGGTGAAGCTTAGTATAGATGGCCTAATAGGATGATGCTATTCCCAAAATGTTTTACTTGGCTAGGTTCAGTAAAAAAATTGTATTCTATACACAGGTGGTGTAGCTTGCAACACAGATATGCTACTCCACTGAATAACACACACTGCAAGAGGCCAAAAAGGATTTGCTTAGCTAGATTTAGCCAAATGCTGTGAAAAACACTTGCACAGCACTGGCACAGACCTGCCTGGCAAAAAGTCCTAGGAAATGCTGTAACCTAGTCCTCAAAAGGACTGCAATTACAACTAGTCCCTACTCCCAAGCTGTCTGTTTAAGAGCACAGACCTGCCTGCTAAAAGTCGTAGGAAATGCTGTAACCTAGTCCTCAAAAGGACTGCAATCACAACTATTCCCTACTCCCAAGCTATCTGTATATTTCTGAGAAAATTGGCTTGAAATTAACACTGAAAGTATAGCGCACACAGCAACAGCGGTGCCGTCTAACACGCAGCTGCAGCAGTGAGAAAATGGTGGCGACGGGGAAAATGGCTGGGTCTTATAGGGCAAGGACATGTGACATACACAGCCAATGACACATGCCCTTGCTTGTGTGAAAAAAAGCAGTTCGCTCCGTGTGTGCGCTGCTGATAGGCTGACAGATTGCACCTCCCCACTGTAAATGCGGGAAAGAGAAAAAAAAATGGAGATCTTCATTATTCCTGCAGAGATCCATCCCCTGCCCCTCCCCCCACCCCGCTGTACACTCAAACTGCGTATTAACATTGATTATCAGCATTACTGTGAAAAAATCCAGTTATGATTTTGGTTCATGAACAGTTATCGAACATAACCTTGAACAGCCGGATTTTTTTCAAATTGTTCGTGTTCGCCGAACGGCTCGAACACCGCTCAAAACAGCTTGAATTTGAGATTGGCGAACAGTTCGAGTCGAACACCGCTCATCTCTAGTCAGCAGACCATTCTGCGGTCCTAACCAGAGAGTCTCTGGAGAGGCACCGAATGCGGCGCGGACCCAAGGGGTTACCTCAGGACTAAGTTGTACCGGAGGCTGAGTCTTCCATGGCCTGCATGGAACGAGGGCTGGCTAAGCGGGGCCAGCGCCAGGCCCTCCAAGCAGGCTCTGGACTGAAGTCTGCAGCCAATCTTCACCGTGGGTATTCATAACCTGTCTGAGCTGTTCCAGGACTGCTTCCACTGACTCCATAATAGCAGGTAAGGAGGGGGCTACAAAAATGCTGACAGCAGGGATCTTGATGATTTCTTTTTGCTGTCCCAGGTATAGCTGCCCCTTTTATCCTTTTATATCCCCCTTCTAGCCCCCACCTTATCTGATCTCAACCTGAACTCACCTTGCACCATCCCTTCTTCACCTCTCAACTCATCTTCAATACTTAACCCTTTCCATTCCCACCCAAATTCTGTGATGATGGCCTCCCTTCTAGGCTTGCAGCCTTCTTCAGGCCTTACTGGAGCGCTGTACCCAAGTAAAGCTTGTTTTATTTAAAAAAAAATTGCAGCCAGGGGACGAGGGTTTTCCAAAACTGGAAAACTCCATTAAGAGAAGAGGTAAAGAAGAACATCAGTATGTAAAGCTGAAATCAAAATTTAGCATATTTCATATTATTATTATGGTGTGGTAAACTCTGGAAGTGGCTAAATACATTACATGTAATATCAGCCAAAGCCTCAAATTCCCACTGGATTGACCGACTAATATGTTTGCAATGTCATAGTTACATAGTTACATAGTTTATAAGGCCGAAAAAAGACAAGTGTCCATCCAGTTCAGCCTATTTCTTGTGCACTGCAGCTATTCCGCAGCGTTGATCCAGGGGAAGGCAAAAAAAACCCATGCGGTATAGGCCAATTTACATCATTGAGGAAGAATTCACTTCCCGACTTCAATCTGGCAGTCAGATTAAATCCCTGGATTAATTAACTATCACTAAGCATAAGATGTAATTTTATTGTTCTCAAGAAAAGCGTCCAGGCCTCTCTTGAACTCATTAAGTGAGCTGGACATCACAACTTCCTCTCCCAGAGAGTTCCTGAGTCTCACGGCTCTGACCGTGCAGGAACCTCCTTTCCTCCAGACGCATAGTGTGCACCCTCGTCTTTGTCACCATCCTTGGTATAAACAGGTCATGGGAGAGATCTCTGTACTGCCCCCTGATGTATTTATACATGTTTATGATGTCTCCCCTAAGCCTTCTCTTTTCCAACGTAAATAGACCTAATTTTGACAACCTCTCTGGGTATTTTAGTCCCTCCATTCCCTTTATTACCTTAGTCGCCCTCCTTTGTACCCTCTCTAGCTCCAATATGTCTTTCCTGAGCACCGGAGCCCAGAACTGTGCACAATATTCTAAGTGCGGCCTTACCAGCGCTTTATACAGAGAAAGAACAATGTTCTCATCATCTGCCCCTATTCCTCTTCTGATGCATGCCATGACTCTATTTGCCTTCGCAGCTGTTGCCTGACACTGGGCACTCCAATTTAATTTGCTGTTAACCAAGACGCCCAGGTCCTTCTCCATGTCAGATTTCCCCAACGGTTTCCCATTTAATATGTATGGGTGACTGCTGTTTTTCTTTCCTATGTGCATGACCTTACATTTATCGGCATTGAACCCCATTTGCCATTTTTTGGCCCAACTCCCCAATTTATCTAAATCCTCCTGTAGCTGTGACCTATCCTCATCTGTATTAACTACTTTACAAAGTTTAGTATCATCTGCAAATATTGCTATTTTACTATGCAACCCTTCCACTATATCATTAGTAAATATATTAAATAATATAGGGCCCAAGACAGACCCTTGAGGCACCCCGCTAGTAACCCTGACACACCCTGAGCTTACTCCATTGATAACCACCCTCTGCTTTCTATCACTCAGCCAGCTATTTACCCACTTGCACACATTATCCCCCAGACCAAGCATTCTCATTTTATATACCAACCTTTTGTGTGGCACGGTATCAAACGCTTTGGAGAAGTCAAGGTATACAACATCCACTGACTCTCCCCGGTCCAGCTGTGAGCTCACCTCCTCGTAGAAGGCGATCAGGTTTGTTTGGCAGGAGCGATCCCTCATGAATCCATGTTGATATGGAGTTAGATAGTTATTATCATTAAGATATTCTACAA
This sequence comes from Phyllobates terribilis, assembly GCF_046119375.1. Lineage (NCBI taxonomy): Eukaryota > Metazoa > Chordata > Amphibia > Anura > Dendrobatidae > Phyllobates > Phyllobates terribilis. The sequence goes on along the minus strand of NW_027362761.1, from coordinate 243,781,489 downwards.
TAGCATCTCTAAGAAATCCTTCAAACAATTTACCCACAACAGACGTTAAGCTTACTGGTCTATAGTTCCCAGGGTCACTTTTAGACCCCTTTTTGAATATTGGTACCACATTTGCTTGGCGCCAGTCTAGTGGGACAGTCCTTGTCCATAAAGAGTGCTTGAATATAAGATACAGCGGTCTGTCTATCACATTACTTAATTCTTTTAGTACCCGGGGGTGTATGTCGTCTGGGCCTGGTGACTTGTCTATTTTGATATTATTTAGGCGTTTCTGAACTTCCTCCTGGGTTAGGTGGGTGATATTTAGTGGAGGGTTTACTTTATCACTCTGCATTTCCTCCAATAAATTGTTTTCTTTTGTGAAAACAGTGGAGAAGAAGCTATTGAGTAGGTTTGCTTTACCCTCATCACCCTCTATGATTTTACCCAGGTTATTTTTCAATCGGCCAACTCCATCAGTTTTAATCCTTTTACTGTTTATATAGTTAAAGAACAGTTTGGGATTCATTTTACTTTCCTTGGCAATTAGTCTCTCTGTCTCCTCTTTTGCTGTTCTTATTTGTTTCTTACAGATTTTGTTTTTTTCCCTATAAGATATTAGCGCTTCCTCGCTGCCTTCTTGTTTAAGTTTACCGAAAGCCCTTTTTTTGTTTTTCATTGCCCTCTTGACTTTCTTATTTAGCCACATTGGCTTCCTCCTATTCCTAGCCATTTTATTCCCATAAGGTATGTACCTTCTACAGTGACTATGTAGGACTGTTTTGAAAATTTCCCATTTTCTATCCGTGCTCCTATTACTGAAGATACTATCCCAGTCTATAAGGTGAAGGGCATCTCTTAGCTGATCAAACTTTGCCCTCCTGAAGTTCAGTGTTTTTGTGACTCCCTTGCTGGGCACCCTACTGAAGCACATGTGGAATTGTATAATGTTGTGGTCACTATTTCCCAGGTGCCCCCCAACCTGCACCTCAGTTATTCTGTTTGGCCTGTTAGTTAATATTAAGTCTAAAAGGGCCGCCCCTCTAGTTGGTTCCTGCACAAGTTGTGACAAATAATTGTCTTTGATAATTGACAGAAACCTGTTTCCTTTCTGAGATCTACAGCTTTCGGTTTCCCAGTCTATATCGGGGTAGTTGAAGTCCCCCATGATAATCACCTCGTTATTTTTTGCTACTTCGTCTATTTGTCTCATTAATAGAGTTTCCGTGGCTTCTGCTATATTTGGTGGTTTATAACAGACTCCTATGATAATTTTATTATTGTTTTTTGCCCCATATATCTCCACGCATAAGGACTCGACCTCCTCATTTCCCTCCCATACATCCTCCCGTATTGTAGGCTTTAGACACGTCTTTACATATAGACAGACTCCACCCCCTTTCCGATTTCTTCGATCCCTTCTAAACAGACTGTAACCCTGTAAGTTAACTGCCCAGTCATAGCTTTCATCTAACCATGTCTCGGTTATTCCCACTATGTCATAGTTACCTGCAGATATTTTTGCTTCCAGTTCATCCATCTTGTTTGTCAGGCTTCTGGCATTTGCTAGCATGCAGTTTACACGATTTTGTTTTGTTCCAATCTTCTCCCTGTGGATTGTATTAGAAATTTTCTTACCTCCCTTCCAAGTATCTTGTCTTGGACCTTCTTTGTCGCACTTCATATCTTTCATTAGTATGTTCTCTGGTTTCATGTTCGTATCCGGCGTTTTTCTTCCCATCCCCTCTTCTTCTAGTTTAATGCCCTCCTGATGAGTGTTGCGAGTCTCCTGGCGAATGTGTGTTTCCCGGGTTTGTTGAGGTGTAGTCCGTCTCTGGCAAGGAGTCCGTCATAGAGGTAATTCACACCGTGGTCCAGGAATCCAAATCCTTGTTGTCTGCACCATCGTCTCAGCCAGTTGTTCACATCAAGGATCCTGTTCCATCTCCTGACGCCATGCCCGTCTACTGGAAGGATAGAAGAAAAAACTACCTGCGCATCCAGTTCTTTTACTTTCTTCCCCAATGCTTCAAAGTCCTTGCAGATTGTCGGTAGGTCCTTCCTTGGCGTGTCATTGGTGCCAACATGTATCAGAAGAAATGGGTGGACATCCTTGGAACTGATGAGCTTCGGTATCCTATCGGTAACATCCTTGATCTTCGCACCTGGGAGGCAGCATACTTCTCTTACGGTTATGTCCGGTCTGCAGATAACTGCTTCTGTTCCTCTCAGTAGTGAGTCTCCCACAACCACCACTCTTCTTCCCTTCTTGGCTGTCCTTTTTCTTGTCGCTTCTGGGTGTTTTTGGGTGCTCTTTTCTTCTTTGCTTGCTGGTAGTGCCTCATCCTTAGGTGTGCCATCTTTGTCCTCCACAAGTCCTTGGAATCTGTTTCTCAGTTGTGTGGTTGGTGGTGTCTCCATGGTCTTCTTGCTTCTTTTGGTCACTTGCCTCCACTTGTCTGCCTCTGGAGGTTCTCTGACGCTTCCTTCACTTTCCGTGACCAGTAGTGACGCTTCTGTTCTCTCCAGGAAGTCTTCATTTTCCTTGATGAGTTTTACTGTCGCAATTCTTTCTTCCAGTTCCTGTGCTTCTGTAACTGGAGGAAATTAAGAATCGCGCATATTGACTTCAACATGCCCAAATCATTTTTTCCCACAGAAAATAAGCAGAGGTGTCTGGCGGTGGCATATAACTTTACCTAAGGAAACTGATCATGGATAAGTGAATGTATAGGGTGATGTTAAAACAGTTATAAGACTAAAATTATTAACCAATGCACATGTTGCGCCCCTGAGGGTTCAGTCGCCACAGAGGTACTGCACCTCACCCAGAGGTGTGGTGTCTCCTTCTCTCAGGTAAGGAGGGAGTGCTGTCCGGAACCCCAACACCTGCATATAACACTACACTACTCCAGGCCGGCTGGAAGGGCTAGATGCAATGTATGTTCCTGCTGAGCCCTGACCCTGGCTGGAGTGGGGGGAACCAAAGGTAGGGGGAACCAGTAGTGGGTGTGGGTGGAGGAAGTAGTTAGGGGGAGCACTTTAGTAGGAGATATAAATAGGGAAGCCATCTTAGAGTGGCAGGTTAGTCAGAGAAGACAGTTCAGAAGAACAGTCTGGGAGCAGAGTCTCAGCAGGAGCTCTGCTCCACAACTAGGGCCCAGCGTCAGAGGCCCAGGGGGGAGCAGGGAGTAAGCTCCGTTCTGTTGAAGTAATCCTACGGGGGTACGGTGAGTGCAGAACGGCACCCGTATGCCCCGCATCTGTCAGAAGACAGAGGGATTGTAGGCCGCAAGAAGGGGACCGGCCCCTGGCCCAGTCGTGTACTTCAAGTCCCGGCTGGAAAAAACGGAGACTTCTGGCTTATATAGTCAGTTGCCGGAGCCGCATTCTAATCCCCGTGAGGGTCAAGCAGGTCTGTGAACTCCGACGGACAGGAGGGACTTCAGAGCACCCGAGCAGGATTGAGAGTGGGCAGCGCAGGGCAGGAGGGAGAAGGACCCAGTGTGAAGTCGGTCTAGCTAGGAACACGAGAAAGTGGGGTTCTGCCAGGTACTCCTAATCCGCCTGAGGAAGAGCTGACCCCCTGCCTGGTGAACGCAGCGCGACGCGGGAGGCTGTAAGCTGACAGTACACCCTGAGGAACTAAAGAACTGTGAGTAAAGACTCGGATGACTGCACCGCACCGCCTCTGTCCATTATTTCGTCTGCGCTATCTTTCCCCCTGCATTACAACGCCCAGTGCAACCTTCACCGCCTTACACTGCCCTGGAGCAAGCTCTACCTGTGGAGAGCCACACCATCCCTGCTGCCGTAACACCAGCTCCAGAGGACTGCTCCGCAGCGGCGGCACCCTTTTTGCCGCATTCCACAGGTGGCGTCACGAACAATCCCAAAAACCCCATATAAAAATATCCCCCTTTTTGCACTGACCGCCCTGGGTCACGGACTGGGCCAGCCACCGTGATATTCCCCAGACCGGCATCCATTGGCCCGGCTGCCGAGTACCCCACGGCCCTGGGGGCGCGTCATTGTTTTGGCTTCACAAACAGGATGCGTGACCAACCCGTTATCGGCGGGTATTGTGTGCCTAAGGACTGTTTTACTGCATTGAATGTGGCGCCCGCCCCAGAAGAACGGGCGCCATTATGTGCATGCTAAAGGACAACTAAATGGAACCTCCCATCATGGGCCAGGTCCCAGAATGGCGCCAAAAGAATACCCTGCCCCTTGCAACAGTTACTGTCCACATAGATGTGTCCGTCAAGGCAGGGAGGCCGTCACAGGGAATGACCGACAGCAGATTGCCATGGGACCGCCCCCGAAAGAGGAGAGGAGGAGGAGAAAAGGAATGGAGACAGGGTGTGGTCTTAACCAGTCTAGACAGACCGCACCCGGCAGCCAGAATGGACGAACGCGAAGACGAAGACGAAGCCTCTGGCCTGCTGCAGCAAGCAATTCCCCTCACCCTAGAGGGAGAAGCTGAAAAATTGTCCCCGGAGGACGCAGAGTTCCTCCAGAAAGAGGTCCTGGAGCTGAGCCAACGTGTGGAACAGGCTAAGCAAGCAGCGGTCACCCAATGGAGGAGCGAGCTGCTAGAAAAGTTGGCAGCACGGCGGAAAGCAGCACCGGACGCCAACAGCAGCACCCCAGCCCCGGTGGAGCCAGCGGAGCACCAGGAGGCTGTACACAGCACAGGAGCAGGTAGGAAGGAATCCCCTGTCCTGGGCGCTGCAAGCGCTGACCTGCTCCTGGGCCTCTTTCCCCAGCACTCCCCGTATGCTGCCATGCCCTCTCTGGGGCAGCTGCTCTGCCTGGAACCTCTACTCCCTGGCGCTGACCCCGAGGATCCTCCATTTTGTGCCCTCCTGGAACCTCCACTCCCGGGCGCTGAAGCCAGGGGCCTGCTACTGGATGCCCTCCCGGCGCCTCCACCTCCGGCACCCGAGTCGGTGTGCGGCGCGCCGGTCTTCGATTGGTCCGCCCAGTTCGAGGACCAACAGCCGCGCCTGCTACTCCCAACACCAGCACCACTGGTTGCCTACTCGGCAGGAGAGGAGTTTTGCTGGGACAACCAGGGGGGGACCTGATGGGGTTCCCGCAGGAGACCCAAGCCGAAGCCCTGCAGAGAAAGGAGTTCTGCAGGCGGGAGCTCCGGCAGCTGGAAAAGGAGCGGCGCGCTCGGCGGGCACGCTGTGAACGCCTGGAGGCCCGGGACAAGGCCGCAAAGGCTCAAGTTTGCCAGGCAGAGTCAGCCCACCCCAGCCCCCGCGACGAAGGAGTCGTAGTAAAGTTTGACCTGAAGGCTGGGTGGGGCTTTATAAGGGATCCCAACTTCTCAAGAGACATCTTCGTAAACCGACGGGATGTTGAGCCCGAGCTGGAGGAGGGCCATCCTGACCGGAACCTGTATCCAGGGGACCGCGTCACGTACACACGTCATCACGGGGAACGCGGGTGGTACGCCCTGCAAGTGTACCGCGTCATCGAGGACACACCCCCACAGGACATACCGTATGACCCGGCTGGGTCAGGTAAAAATCAGCAGTACCCCAGGCGGGGACCCTACTATTAGTCCAGCAAGTGGGACTGAACGTAATGTATACAGTCACCCGTAAGGGTGCAGTGTTGAAAGTTGGAATAATGTTTAATTTGCAGTGTGTGTTCATAAGTACCCGTCAGGGTAAATAGACTCCAGGCTGGGGACTGTGAACAGCCAGAAACTGATATTGTAAATAGTTTAGCACCTCTTAAGGTGCACCCTATTGGTTTTATATTAGCAACCATGACCTCAGAAGAAAAACTTGTTTGGCGTGGCGGAAGACGTGGTCCAACTCCAGGATCACCTATGCCCTGCAGCCACGCCGAGGGCCTACATTGAGGGTTTGCGGACGGGTCCCTCATGCTGCTACTGTTTTACCCTGTTACAAGAACGTTATAAAAAGTGCTCTTATAATGTTTTGATACTCTGTAACGTTAAAGTGAAGTGCCTCCCATAAAGGGAAGAAGTTTTATAATCTTATATGCGAATGCATTCTAAAAATTTGTATGTCATGTATACCCTGTTTTTACTCTGCTCCAGCCCGCAGACGTGCTGTGTTTTACCAGGGGGGAATGTGGCGCCCCTGAGGGTTCAGTCACCACAGAGGTACTGCACCTCACCCAGAGGTGTGGTGTCTCCTTCTCTCAGGTAAGGAAGGAGTGCTGCCCGGAACCCCAACACCTGCATATAACACTACACTACTCCAGGCCGGCTGGAAGGGCAAGACGCAATGTATGTTCCTGCTGAGCCCTGACCCTGGCTGGAGTGGGGGGAACCAAAGGTAGGGGGAACCAGTAGTGGGTGTAGGTGGAGGAAATAGTTAGGAGGAGCACTTTGGTAGGAGATATAAATAGGGAAGCCTTCTTAGGGTGGCAGGTTAGTCCGAGAAGACAGTTCAGGAGAACAGTCTGGGAGCAGAGTCTCAGTAGGAGCTCTGCTCCACAACTAGGGCCTAGTGTCAGAGGCCCAGGAGGGGAGCAGGGAGTAAGCTCCGTTCTGTTGAAGGGATCCTAGGGGGGTACGGCGAGTGCAGGATGGCAGCCGTACGCCCCGCATCTGTCAGAAGACAGAGGGATTGTAGGCCGCAAGAAGGGGACCGGCCCCTGGCCCAGTCGTGTACTTCAAGTCCCGGCTGGAAAAACCAGAGGCTTCTGGCTTATATAGTCAGTTGCCGGAGCCGCATTATAATCCCCGTGAGGGTCAAGCAGGTATGTGAACTCCGACGGACAGGAGGGACTTCAGAGCACCCGAGCAGGATTGAGAGTGGGCAGCGCAGGGCAGGAGGGAGAAAGACCCAGCGTGAAGTCGGTCTAGCTAGGAACACAAGAAAGTGGGGCTCTGCCAGGTACTCCTAATCTGCCTGAGGAAGAGCTGAACCCCTGCCTGGTGAACGCAGCGCAATGCGGGAGGCTGTAAGTTGACAGTACACCCTGAGGAACTAAAGAACTGTGAGTAAAGACTCGGATGACTGCACCGCACCGCCTCTGTCCATTATTTCGTCTGCGCCATCTTTCCTCCTGCACTACAATGCCCAGCTCAACCTTCACCGCCTTACACTGCCCTGGAGCAAGCTCTACCTGTGGAGAACCACACCATCCCTGCTGCCGTAACACCAGCTCCAGAGGACTGCCCCGCAGCGGCGGCACCCCTTTTGCCGCATTCCACAGGTGGCGTCACGAACAATCCCAAAAACCCCATATAAAAATATCCCCCTTTTTGCACTGACCGCCCTGGGTCACGGACCGGGCCAGCAACCGTGATATTCCCCAGACCGGCATCCATTGGCCCGGCTGCCGAGCACCCCATGGCCCTGGGGGCGCATCACACACATTATGCACGTCTGTGGAAACTGGTTTGAGATTCAGTACTAATAACTGACACATGATGGCGCCAAGAGCAACATATTTTCAGTTGAGCTGTCCTTACATGATAGATGAACTTTCTAGTGATTTTATTCTTAGTTTATTTTTGCAGATAGTTTACATGTTAATAACATCTCTCTTATCAATCAGTTTCGATAGCTATAGCTTCATGAAAAAAATATCAGACTGTAACAGCTCTATTTTTACTGCACCATTCAATATACTGTAGTGCAATAATAGCCATTTGCTACACCCGGATTTATGCTGTTTTTTTGCTTTCATATTTGGTTTTGTGACAATTACTATAAAACCTTTATTTAAACATGTATGTATGAAAGCAGCATATGTGCTACCACCACAAATGCAGCAGGCACATGAGATTTTTTGGGGGAATATTGGGTAATGTTGTAAAGATAGGAGACCTATAAGGCTTATTATTTTAAAGGAAAAAAGAAGTGGACTTTTCCTTTTTTAAATTTTTCAATTGGGACATTATTTGTGGTGATTGATATTCTCATACAGCACTGTGCTGACAAAAATATGGAAAATGAAGTGAGTGCTATACTGAATGGATTCAAGCACCAATACCTATACAGTATGTATGTGTCTGTGTGCATGGATATTTACACCCAATGAATTAACTTACATACTACTGGAAAGCATCCTCTGACCAGGTCTGGATAAAACATTAAGTTACACGAAGACATGTCACCACTGGGGGGAGCTCACTGCATACTGATTTACTATTGAGTTTAGAATGAGCTCTAAAAATCCCTATGCAATAAATTCTGGCATAAATTAAAGGTAACCTGCCATCAAATTTTTTCTACTCCAAACATCCATCTGTATATGGACAGTGTAATAATGATTACATTCGTACCTTTATTTTAGAAATCTGGGTTTATTTTTCAGAGAAATAGAGAAATGTATAGTCGAATTGCTATGCAAGTGCAGTGGGCAGGTGGGCGCTACACTTACAGCTCTGATCCCTACCTTCCTGAATGCCGTCTGTCTCCTGTCAGTGATTGACAGGTCACTTTTCTTTCAGTGATCTGCCTCCCCTGTGCATAATCTAGTGCAAGCAAAGTCATCCCCTGTGACATTGTATGACCAATAAGGTCCTGATGAAGAAGACAGTCAGTGACTGGTACGATCTGCATAGTTTGAAGATAGTGCCAGTGACTGTCTTCTTTTTCGCGTGGCGTGCCGCATGGTGCGTCCCTCTTTCTGTTCTGTAAAGGTTGGGAGGTGCTGTATGTATCCTGAACTAAAATCCTCCAACATAAAAATTAAATACCACTGACAGCTATCTAAACAATAAGCCCCGTAACAATGCTGAGAGTGAGATCTGCGTCATATTCAGACACCTCCTTTGTGAAGGAAGTGGCATAGATTATATCAGGTGCTAAGAGCTCATTCAAACTATTTCTTCTCATTCTCATTATTTCTTCTCATTTCTTTCTTCTCCACTCCTATATACACAAGATGTGTAAATGGACAGTCAGTGAAACCATCGTCATCCTAGTTACGTGGACATTTCTTATAGGTATGCTATGTATTGTGTAATGTCTATATTTATTTAAGATTAAATATGCATTTTTCTGAATGTGAATATATTAAATAAATTGTTTGAATAATTTTTATGCTGTCATTCTGTCCATAGGAAAAGGTTATGCACAAACTGTAACCCAGACGTCAGCCCAGCAGAATGTCGACTCTGGACAGCCGATACTTCTGGAGTGTACATATAAAGTATCTGGCACTCCTTATCCAGCCTGGTATGTGCAGTACCCAGGAAATTCTCCGCTCATGCTGGTCAATGACCTGACCCAAAAAGCTCACAAAGGATTTTCAGCGATAGAAGACAAGGTTAATAAAGGTTTCAACCTGAAGAAGGAAAACGTAGAAGTCACTGACGGTGGTGTCTACTTCTGCGCAGTGAGAGACACAGTGGATATACTCCACCTGTCACCTGTTACATAACACTCTGCAGCATGGATTACCTTGTTACATGACTGTTTTAAAATGACAATGTCAAGTACATGCAGTCCTATGCAAAAGTATTAGTCAGGTTTGGAAAACATGATGCAAAGAATGCCTTCAAAAATAGAAGTGTTAATGGTTTAATTTTTAACAATTAAAACACCCCCCAGCGTTTTTCTTTCAGTGTTATCACTAATTCATGTTGCCTGACCCTAGTAATATACTTACCAGTCACTGTCATCAGCTATCCCCGGCATCGATCTGGTCCTGACCCCCAATCTTGTGTCCACAACTTCTGACTGCCCAGAAGTCAGCGGTAACGGTCACAAGCTCTCAATGTAAGGCTATGAGATCCTCGTTCTGGCCTCATTCTGGCCTCATTCTGGCCCTCATAGACTTATATTGAGAAATAACTTCTGAATAGCCCTGCAACAACCAGAGCGATCCAGCAGGTCACAAACTGTAGATGACTACACTGGCACCAATAAAAGATGAAGCTGGGGAGTATATTAGAAGGGGCAGGGAACTTACATTAGTGACACCTCTCCAGAGGTAAAATTAAAAAAAATGCTGCAGTGGTGTTTTAACAAAATGTAAAGTGAGTGAACAAAAGATAAATCTATATCAAATCAATATTTGGTGTGACCACCAGTACTGGAAATGATGATATGACCTCCACAGAGCCCTGACCTCAACATCATTGAGTCTGTCTGGGATTACATGAAGAGACAGAATGCAGAAGAGAAAGCTTATATCCACAGAAGATCTGTGGTGGGTTCTCCAAGATGTTTGAAACTGCCTCCCTGCTGATGAAATAATGAAATTCTAGCAGCAAGAAGAAATAGTTATAAAACATCCAGTTCTGACACAAAAATGCACTGTAAAAGTCAGAGCCAGACTAGGAAAATATTGAATTATCATTGTTAATGTGTGATGTTCCAGAGAGTAGTGTGAAGACTGTAAAGGTGGATAAGATGTCTGGACACCCTTTCTGAAGACTCCTGAATAGAGATGAGCGGACCAGTGGATGTTCGGTTCATTGGGTTCGGCTGAACTGTAGTTCAAAGTTCAGTTCAGCATCCGAACTTGATGCCGAATTCGAACCTCATAGAAGTCAAAGGGGACTCAAACTTTGGTGCTTTAAAATGGCTGTAAAATGGTCATAATAAGGGCTAGGGGGCTGCAAAAGGAAGCAAAATGTGGATACGAGTAGGACAATTGCCCTGCAAACAAATGTGGATAGGGAAATGATTTAAAATAACATACAATAAAAAAATAATCTTAAACCAGGAGGGGGAGGTCCAAGTGGAGAAGGAGGTTGAGGAAGAGGTGGAGGTGGATGTGGTGGTGTAGGTGGAAGAGGCGGAGGAGGAGGTAGCCAGCACTGTTTTGGCATTTTTATTTTTTATTTTTTGGGGAGGTTAACTGAAAGCAGGCTCTGTGGGGGTACTCTGCATACAGGCAGTGTAATAATCTGCTGGCCATTCTCTGTCTGTGTGCAGGCTGTGTAATACTTTGCACTTTTTGGGGTGCAAAGTGTTACACGCACGCTGCCTAAGTTCAATTAGGGGCTAAACGGGTTTCATGAATTCTTTGGAATCCTGAGGGAATCGTTACTCAGGGCGACCATAGGCGGCAGCTTCTCTCAGGCACACAATAGATTCAATTGCTGACCAGACACATCTGACAAGAATCTTTTTCAACAGTTTAACAGTGGAATTTAATCTGAAGCACGGCCAGTGCAATTCAGGGCTATTACAGCAACAATCTTCATTAAGGTACAGTCTGAGTTTCTTGAGCAACTGGCTCCAGTAACAATACAGTAGTTTCTTCACAAGGCACAGTATTAGAGTCTCTACAGTAGCATAATTCAGCATAGATTAGATCTCTTTGCAGCACACTTTTATGCATACACAACCACAGGCTTTTCCTTCACAAGGACACAATAGTACACAGCATTCTTTATCCTGCATGGAGATGGAGGGGGGGAGGGTTTGATGAGGGAGATGATGAGGGAGATGATCCCTGTGACACAATTCCTTCCAGTCCTTATCTTCCTGCCCAATAATACTCTGCATTGTTAGTCAGAGTTTATCTGACCTGTGTTTAGTTTCTCTCCTGATCTGAATCCTGTTCAGTTGCCTTCTGTCAGGTACAGATAACACACCACCTCTCTCTTCCGCTTCAGCCAGACTACAATAACAAGTTCCCCACAATCCCCCTGGGGCTCTGCTAAAACACTCCCTGTCTCCTGTGACTGTGTTAACCTCTCTAGTTGCTGGATGCTTCTGAAGCACAATACTTCCTGTCTCTTGTGCTTGTGTTATTTCTAATAGTTGCTGGATGCTTCTGAAGCAACAGCACTACTTCTGCATGTCACAAAAGAATGAAGAGAGCATCAAATAGGGCATGTGGCTGTGTTGCTGCTGGTGGTGGTGCAGCTGCTCCAGGGAGAGAGAGGATGTGATTGATCTGTGCCTGCTACGTGCCCAAATGAAACACATGCTTCTGGTGCATGCAGGTGACAGGACGTTGTGTGTAATTTCGTAGGCCTGAGTACTGCTGGATGAATTGTGAGGCCATAACAAGTAGAGGTGGTTTTAGATTGGTTGGCTGAGAGTACCTTCAGTTCCTTCGCTTTGTCTTTCACCCAGTCCACTGCTGAAAGCGCAGAGTTTGCACCTGTGGTCCATGGGTATCTGTCTTCCACCTCACCCCCTTGCAAATCAGACAAGCAGTCTGAGCTCCAAGTCATGCAGCAGTCACTTCCGTTTTTGATGACTCTGCTGGTTATGGTTCAGTGGGCAATCCACCTGACCTTGCCCCACAAGTGGAAGAGATTTAGTGCTCTGATGCCCAACCACTTGTTCTGTTTGAGAATGAGAACGTTGAAGGGGTACTGCACATTGTCAGCGGACCACCGCAGCCCATCTCTGATGACAAAACACAAGTGCCAATTGCTGCAGCTTTCTGCTGTGTGTAGACCGGCAAGGAGGACAGAGTTGAGGACTGGGTGGAATATCATGCAGAGGATTATTATTATTATTATTATTATTATTATTATTAATTTTTAGAGCACCATTGATTCAATGGTGCTGTACATGAGGAGGGGTTACATACGAAACACAAATAGAAATTAGGGGAGAGGACCCTGGTGCAGTTCGGGTTCGCTCATACCTATTTGTGAGCAGTTTTCCTAAAAAATTGTTATACTCTGTCCTAGTGCATTGGCAAGCGGGATAATGTTTGGGGTTGATGTCAGCAGTTTAATGACTGCTCAGAAACAGACTCCATAGGATTCGATGGGCGTAGTGGAACATTTCACTATTGGATTACCATCGTAACTTCCTGGATTTATTTTTAATTAATAAATGGATAAACGAGGGAGTGTGGGGGAATCTTTATTCAAATAAGGTTTTTATTTCTGTGTGTTTATTTATTTTTACTACTAGATTAGTAATGGGGGTGTCTGACTGACACCTCTCCATTACTGACACCTGGGCTTGGTGCTAGCCAGCTGCTGACATCAACCCCATAAACAATTATCCCGATTTCCACCGCACGAGGGCAATCAGGAAGTACTAAGGCTAAGCGCCAGATTTGGTGCATCAAATATGATGCGCCACTTCTGGGGCGCCTGCAGGCTGATATTTGTAGGTTGGGAATGGTACAATAACCATGTGCATTCCTAGCCTATTAATATCAGAAGCCAGCTGTCTGCTTATTAGCTTGGGAAGGGGCCAATATCCATGGCTCTTCCCAGCCTATTAATATCTGCCTGCAGTGGTCTGCTTTGCATTAGCTGGTTTTTAAAAATAGGAGGGCCCCCAAGGCATGTTTTCTAGTGTTCCCCCATTTTTAATAACCAGCAAAGACAAAGCAGACAGCTGTGACCTGATAAATTAATAAGCTGGAAAGTCCATGGATATTGGCCCTTCCCAGCTCTACAAGACCAGCTCACAGTTGTCTGCTTTCATTTAGCTGGTTATGAAAATAGGGGGGACCCCACATCACCTTTTTTTTTTCTTTTTTTTATTTATTAACAACTACAGGAAAATACACATGCAAAGGCATTCCACTTGGACTTCCACCTCCTGATTCAAGATTTTTTTAATTTTTTAATTCTATGTTATTTTTTGCAGGGCAATTATCCTGCTCTTACTCCCATTTTACTACTTTTTTTCAGCCCCTTTGCTCTTAGTACAACCATTTTACAGCCATCTTATAGCATCAAAGTTTGGGTTCCCATTGACTTATATGGGGTTCGGGTCAGGGGTCAAGTTCGGGTACTTGAACCAAACTTTTTTCTTAAGCTTGGCTGAACCCGAACTTCCACAGGTCCGCTCATCCCTATTGACCAGCAATTTTTCATTATTACAACAAAATTTTCAAAACCATTTTTTTCAGGGACCACATCACATTTGAAGTGACTTTGGAGGGGCTTATATGACATAAAATACCCAAAAGTCACACTATTCTAAAAACTGCACCCATCAAAGTCCTCAAAAACACATTCAAGAAGTTTATCAACCCTTCAGGTACTTCACACAAATAATGCAATATGGAAGGAAAAAATGAACATTTCACTTTGTTCCACAAAATTTTACTTTAGCCCCAAATTTTTTATTTTCGCAAGAGTAAATGTGTCACCCTGGCCTGGATGCCACTAATATAATAAAGCTGTGTCTGAGAGCAAGGGGGAGGTCCTCTAGTCAAGGACCATTAGCATGCAATACCTCCTGTCCCAGGCCAGTAGGGGGAGCAGGCTGCCCCTATAAAAGCTGGAGCTGGGGGCAGGGTTAGAGAGAACTGGACGACCTGTCTCTGGATTGAGAGGTGTCCCAGAGCAGGGAGAGACAGTTGTGTTGCAGCCTAAGAGAGCGTGTGGCAGTAGGAGAGCCACGAGCCAGGGACAAGAGGCGAAGTGAGTCTGTCCTGGCAGATAAAGAGACTAATCTACCAGACTGTGGTGTCTGAGGCTGTGAGGATTCCACGTCCTACAGCAGATAACCAGTCCGCAGGGGACTGTATGTTCCTTGGCCTATGAAGCCCGGAGGCTCCGCCACAGCAGAAGGGACCCGCAAAGACGTACCAGGCCAGGAGTGGAGAGGAACCCAAGTTGCAAGCCATACGGGCGAGAGGACACGGTGAGCTCAGAAACGTGGGCTGTACATTACCAGAAGGGAAATAGCCAGAAGGAGCACAGAGAGCACGGTAGGCCTACACCCTCACCCTGACCAGGGTCAGCTTCCCACTTGTTCTCAGACATCCAGGCCCCCTCCTAGCCGGGCCTGTTTCTGGGTCATTTTACCTGTTCTAATAAAGACCCTGAACTGTTTAAGAGGCCTCCGTCTCCTGGCTATCGCGGTCAGAATCATCTCCTCCATCATCCGTCATACACTGCCCTTGGGCCCTACTCTTCCCGTGGGGAGTTGTACTATTCGGAGCTGCACATTTACATCTGCCCCAGAGGTCTGCACTGCAGCAGCGGTTAGCACTGACCGCAATCCACGGGTGGCGTAGTCGGACATCACTTAAAACTTATAAAGGACTGCCACTGGTCTGACCACCCTGAGCCACGGACCGGGTCGCCACTACTACCCCCATCGTCTCCCTATTGCCCGGTTCCGAGTGCCCCACGGCCCAGGGGGCGAGTCATAAACAGGAGAAAATGGAATACAAAATTGCTGTGCAATTTCTCCTGAGTATGCCGATACCCCATATGTGGGGGGAACACTACTGTTTGGGTGAATGGCAGGGCTCAGAAGGGAAGGAGCAAGGATTGAACGCAAATATGCCTGGAATTGAGAGAAGATGCCATGGCGGGTTTGGAAAGCCCCTGATATGCCTAAACAGTGGCATTTATCTAGACGTGTAGTGAGCACCTAGAACCCACAGGTGCTTCACAGAATTTTACAACATGGAACTGTGAAAATGACAAAATGTTAGTTTTGCCCCAAATTCTTCATTTTCACAAGAGTAACAGGAGCAAAATGGACCATACAATTTTTTGTTCAACTTCTCCTGAGTACACCGATACCCCATATGTGGTCAAACACTACTTTTGAGGCACAGTTCAAAGCTCAGAAGGGAAGAAGTGCCATATTGGAATTCAGATTTTGCTGGAATGGTTTGGGGGTGCCATGTCACATTTGAAGAGCCCCTAAGGAGCCAGAACAGCAGAATCCCCCCCATATTTTATAAACTGCAGCCGTCAATGAATTAATTTAGGGGTGTCGTGAGCATGTTGACACCACATGTGCCTCAAAGAAATTTATACCATTGGGCGGTGAAAAAAGAATAATTACATTTTTACCTCTAAAATTTTGTTTTAGCCCCAAATTTTAAATTTTTTTAAGGGATAATAGGAGAAATTACACAACAAGGAAAGGAGGGCCATAGTATAGTACAGATTTTACTGTTATGATTTGCGGGTGCCATGACCCACTGGAAGAGCCCCTGAGGTGCCAGAACAGCAGAACCCCTCATAAGTGACCCAATTTTACAAACTACTCCTCTCAATTAATTCATCTAAAGGTGCACCACAGCTGTGTCACAGAATTTTATACCATTGGGCAGTGAAGATAAATAATTACATTTTTACCAACAAAATTTAGTTTTAGCCCCAGATTTTATATTTTCACATGGGTAAATGTGTAAAAATTGCACAAATTTGTCCCACAATTTCTGCTGAATATGGAAATACCCCATATGTGGCTGTGCAGTACTGTTTAGCCACTCGGCGAGACTCAGGAGCACTATTTGCCTTCTGGAGTGCAGATTTTCCTAGAATAGTTTGTAGACTCCATATACAGAGCCCTTAAGAGCTAGAAGGGCAGAATATCCCCCTAAAGTGAACCCATTTTGAAAATTATACCCATTTGGGAATTTATCTACAAGTGTAGTGATGATTTGACTCCACGGGTGTTTTCCAGAAACAAGCAGCAGTGGAAGTTGCTCAGTGAAAATTGCAAATCTGCTATTGTAGTGCCCATACATAGCAGTGCCCAGTATATTATGACCAGCTCATGCTTATGGAGACATGCACCCGTAAATTAGGCAGACTCTCATCACTACAGAAACGCCAAACATGTGGATGCTAAATGTGGTTTAGGCACACTGTGGGGCTCAGAAGTAAGAGGGGCATTTGGATTTGTAAGTGCAGAATTTACTGGATTTATTTTGACGTGTCAGGAGCCATATTGCTTTTCCATAGCCTTTGCACTACCAGTAACGTAGAAGCCCCCTATATATCATCATATTTTGAAGGCAATAATTTTTTCACCTTTCTGCTGAGTCACGTGAGGGCTTGTTTTTGCGGAATGAATTGACATTTTTATTGGTACCATTTTCGGGCATATGACATTTTTTCATCGCTTTATATTCCGATTTTTGGGAGGCAGAAATTGTTTTCTTGGGATTTTTTTTATGTCGTTCCGCGTGTGGTAAAATTGATAAGGCAGCTTCATTCTTTGGGACAGTATGATTTCAACGATACTACATTTATATTATTTTTAGTTTTGCCGCTTTTACACAATGAAAACTATTTTTCAGAAAATAAATAATATTTTTGCATCACTATTCTGAAAGCTGTAACTTTTTTATTTTTCCTCTGATGGAGCTGTATGGCATTTTGTTTTTTGTGGGACAAGATGACGTTTTAAGCGATACCATTTTTATTTACACTCGTCTTTTTGATCGCGTTTTATTCCACTTTTTGTTCGGCGGTATGATGAAAACACATAGTTTTTTGCCTCGTTTTTCTTTTTTTTTTACGATGTTCACTGAAGGGGTTAACTACTGTGACAGTTTTATAGGTCGGGTCATTCTGGACGCGTCGATACCAAATATGTGTACTTCTTTTGTTTATGTTTTTACATAGAAATACTTATTTATAGGTACAGTGTATATACTGTATATATATGCAGAACAGACCAAAAGTTTGGGCACACCTTCTCATTTAAAGATTTTTCTGTATTTTCATGACTTTGAAAATTGTACATTCACACTGAAGGCATCAAAACTATGAATTAACACATGTGGAATTATATACTTAACAAAAAAGTGTGAAACAACTGAAAATATGTCTTATATTCTAGGTTCTTCAAAGTAGCCACCTTTTGTTTGATGACTGCTTTGCAGTCTCTTGAAGCTCATCAAGAGAATGCCAAGAGTGTGCAAAGCAGTCATCAAAGAAAAAAGTGGCTACTTTGAAGGACCTAGAATATAAGACATCATTTCAGTTGTTTCACACATTTTTGTTAAGTATATAATTCCACATGTGTTTATTCATAGTTTTGATGCCTTCAGTGTGAATGTACAATTTTCAAAGTCATGAAAATACAGAAAAATCTTTAAATGAGAATGTGTGTCCAAACTTTTGGTCTGTAATATATATATATATATATACACTGTGTGCAGAATTATTAGGCAAGTTGTATTTTAGAGGATTATTTTTATTATTGATAAACAACTATGTTCTCAATCAACCCAAAAGACTCATAAATATCCAAGCTTAATATTTTTGGAAGTTGGAGTGTTTTTTTTTTTAGATTTGGCTATCTTAGGAGGATGTCTGTTTGTGCAGGTAACTATTACTGTGCCGAATTATTAGGCAACTTAATAAAAACCAAATATAATCCCATCTCACTTGCTTATTTTCACCAGGTAAACCAGTATCAGTGCACAAAATTTAGAAATAAACATTTCTGACATGTAAAAAAAAATAAAAAAAAAAATTAGTGATCAATATAGCCACCTTTCTTTATGATGACACTCAACAGCCTTCCATCCATAGATTCTCTCAGTTGCTTGATCTGTTTTCGATCAACATTGCATGCAGCAGCCACCACAGCCTCCCAGACACTGTTCCGAGAGGTGTACTGTTTTCCTCCCTGTAGAACTCACATTTTATGATGGACCACAGGTTCTCTATGGGGTTCAGATCAGGTGAACAAGGGGGCCATGTCATTATTTTTTCTTCTTTTAGACCTTTACTGGCCAGCCACGCTGTGGAGTAGTTGGATGCATGTGATGGAGCATTTTCCTGCATGAAAATCATGTTTTTCCTGAATGATACCGACTTCTTCCTGTACCACTGCTTGAAGAAGTTGTCTTCCAGAAACTGGCAGTAGATCTGGGAGTTGAGCTTCACTCCATCCTCAACCTGAAAAGGTCCCACAAGTTCATCTTTGATGATACCAGCCCATACCAGTACCCCACCTCCACCTTGCTGGCGTCTGAGTCGGAGTGGAGCTCTCTGCCCTTAACACATCCAGCCTCTGGCCCATTCATCTGGCCCATCAAGAGTCACTCTCATTTTATCAGTCTATAAAACCTTTGAAAAATCAGTCTTAAGATATTTCTTGGCCCATTCTTGACGTTTTATCTTATGTTTCTTGTTCTAAGGTGGTCGTTTTTCAGCCTTCCTTACCTTGGCCATGTCCCTGAGTATCACACACCTTGTGCTTTTTGATACTCCAGTAACGTTGCAGCTCTGACATATGGCAAAACTGGTGGAGAATGGCATCTTGGCAGCTTCACGCTTGATTTTCCTCAATTCATGGGCAGTTATTTTGCGCCTTTTTTGGCCAACACGCTTCTTGCGACCCTGTTGGCTATTTGCCATGAAACGCTTGATTGTTCGGTGATCACGCTTCAAAAGTTTGGAAATTTCAAGACTGCTGCATCCCTCTGCAAGACATCTCACAATTTTGGACTTTTCAGAGCCCGTCAAATCTCTCTTCTGACCCATTTTGCCAAAGGAAAGGAAGTTGCCTAATAATTAAGCACACCTTATATAGGGTGTTGATGTCATTAGTCAACACCCCTCCTGATTACAGAGATGCACATCACCAGATTTACTTAATTGGTAGTTGGCTCTCAAGCCTATGCAGCTTGGAGTAGGACAACATGTATAAAAAGTATCAAGTGATCAAAATACTCATTTGCCTAATAATTCGGCACACAGTGTATATATATATATATATATATATATATATATATATATATGTATATATATATATATATATATATATACACAACCCCTGGCAAAAATTATGGAATCACCGGGCTTACAGGATGTTCATTCAGTTGTTTAATGTTGTTGAAAAAAAGCAGATCACAGACATGGCATAAAACTAAAGTCATTTCAAATGGCAACTTTAGGGCTTTAAGAAACACTAAAAGAAACCAAGATTAAAAATGTGGTACTCAGTAAGGGTAATTTTTTTCAGACCAAGCAGAGGGAAAAAATGATGGAATCACTCAATTCTGAGGAAAAAATTATGGACTCACCCTGTAAATTTTAATTTCCAAAACTAACACCTGCATCAAATTAGATCTGCTTGTTAGTCTGCATCTAAAAAGGAGTGATCACAACTTGGAGAGCTGTTGCACCAAGTGGACTGACATGAATCATGGCTCCAACACGAGAGATGTCAATTGAAACAAAGGAGAGGATTATCAAACTCTTAAAAGAAGGTAAATCATCACGCAATGTTGCAAAAGATGTTGGTTGTTCACAGTCAGCTGTGTCTAAAATCTGGACTAAATACAAACAATATGGGAAGGTTGTTAAAGGCAAACATACTGGTAGACCAAGGAAGACATCAAAGTGTCAAGACTGTAAACTTAAAGCAATATGTCTCCAAAACAGGAAATGCACAACAAAACTGAGGAATAAATGAGAGGAAACTGGAGTCAATGTCTGTGACCGAACTGTAAGAAACCGCCTAAAGGAAATGGGATTTACATACAGAAAAGCTAAACATAAGCCATCATTAACACCTAAACAGAAAAAACAAGGTTACAATAGGCTAAGGAAAAGCAATCGTGGACTGTGGATGACTGGATTAAAGTCATATTCAGTGTTGAACCGCGAATCTGCATTGGGCAAGGTGATAATGCTGGAACTTTTGTTTGGTTCCGTTCCAATGAGATTTATAAAGATGACTGCATGAAGAGAACATGGAAATTTCCACAATCACTGATGATATGTGGCTGCATGTCAGGTAAAGGCACTGGGGAGATGGCTGTCATTACATCTTCAATAAATTCCCAAGTTTACATTGATATTTTGGACAGTTTTCTTATCCCATCAATTGAAAGGATGTTTGGGGATAATGACATCATTTTTCAAGATGATAATGCATCCTGACATAGAGCAAAAACTGTGAAAACATTCCTTGAAAGAAGACACATAAGGTCAATGTCATGGCCTGCAAATAGTCCGGATCTCAATCCAATTGAAAATCTTTGGTGGAAGTTGAAGAAAATGGTCCATGACAAGGCTCCAACCTGCAAAGCTGATCGGGCAACAGCAATCAGAGAAAGTTGGAGCCAAATTGATGAAGAGGACTGTTTGTCACTCATTAAGTCCATGCCTCAGAGACTGCAAGCTGTTATTAAAGCCAGGGGTGGTGCAACAAAATACTAGTGATGTATTGTAGTGTTCTTTTGTGTGTTTGTTTTTCATGATTCCATAATTTTTTCCTCAGAATTGAGTGATTCCATAATTTTTTCCCTCTGCTTGGTCTGAAAAAAATTACCCTTACTGAGTACCACAATTTTAATCTTGATTTCTTTTAGTGTTTCTTAAAGCCCTAAAGTTGCCATTTGAAATGACTTTAGTTTTGTGCCATTTCTGTGATTTGCTTTTTTTCAACAACATTAAACAACTGAATGAACATCCTCCGAGCCCGGTGATTCCATAATTTTTCCCAGGGGTTGCATATTCCCCCACTCTAACCAAAGACGAAGGTTTGGCACCCTCAAACACCAAACGGGGAATTCTGGAGAGGGCATCAGCATTACCATGTAACTTCCCAGGTCTATGTTCTACGTGGAAACTAAAGTCCTGGAGGCCTAAGAACCACCTGGTAACCCAGGCATTCTTACCCTTCTTTTCTCTTAACCAACTCAGATGTACACTAGTTTAAATCTACGGCCTAGTAGGTAATACTTCAGAGTATCTACGGCTTTGGAAAGCAGTTGCGGCCACTTCTGGATTGCCTCGACCTTGTTTACTTGTGGTTTGATTTTGCCTCTCCCAACGAGGTAGCCTAAGTACTTGGCCTCTTCCTTCCCCATGGTACATTTTTTTGGATGCATGGTAACGCCCGCCTTTCTCGGAGCACCCAGAATCGCCTGTACCTTTGGTAGATGACTACCCCAGTCTGAGCTGAAAATAACAATATCATCGAGGTAGGTTGCAGCATACTTCTTATGCCAAACTATGATGCTATCCATGGCCCTCTGGAAGGTGGCTGGGGCACCCTGCAATTCCAAAGGCAGTCTGGTATGTTGAAAACACCCATCAGGTGTCGAGAATACCGTCTTCTTCTTGGCAACCTGGGACATGGAGAACTGCCAGTAGCCCTTCATCAGGTTGAGGGTGGTAATGTATCTCGAGGGTCCAAGTCTCTCAATGAGTTAATCGATGCGGGCCATCAGATACGCGTCAAATTTGGACAGTTCATTCAGCCTGCCGTAGTCATTAAAAACCGCCACTCTTTGTCTGGCTTCGGCACGAGGACAATGGGACTCGACCATCCGCTTTTTACTCCTTTATCATCCGAGTTCTAGCATTCTCTTCACCTTGTTTGAGATTACCTCACGGCGTGCTTTGGGAATTCTATATGGCTTAAGGTTCACCCTTATAGTGGTCTCCGTCAGAACACCAGACTCTAACACCTGCTTATTCCCCGGCAACTCCGAGAACAGGTCACGGTTCCGCTGCAGCAGTTCTCGACATTGTTGCTTCTGGACTGGTAATAGAGTTTCTGCAATAGTGACATCCTCCACTTTGGCTTCGGAACGGACCTCCAGGCAAGGAGCTATCAGCGATTCCCGATCTTGCCACAGCTTGAGCAAATTCATGTGGTATACTTGGTGAGTCTTCCTTCATCCTGGCTGGCGGACCTTGTAATTAACCTCGCCCAGTTTTTTCACCACCTCATATGGGCTTTTCCACTTGGTTAGTAACTTGCTTCCGACAGTGGGGCTAACCAACAATACGCAGTCCCCAGGCTGGAACTGCCTCAGCCACACTGATCGGTTATAAACCCTTGCCTGTGCCTCTTGTGCTAGGAGGAGATGCAACTTCATGATAGGCATCACTTTCACCATTCTCTCCTGCGTCTAGGCGACATGCTCCGAGATGCTCCGGTGGGTGTGACTTCGGCTTTCCAAGTTTCATTGGCGACATCTAGGAGCCCTCGCGGATGTCAACCATACAGGAGCTCAAATTGAGAGAAGCCAGTGAAGGCTTGAGGAACTTCCCTGACAGAGAAGAGCAGAAACAGAAGTAGATAGTCCCAGTCTCGAGTGTCCTTCTCAATAACTATAGCTGTAAGGTCTTATTGAAGCACTCTGCTAAGCCATAAGTCTGTGGATGGTAGACTGTGGTTTGTAGCTGGGCAATCTGGAAGACCCTACACAGCTTCTTCATCACCTTGCTCATGAAGGGTGTTCCTTGATCCATCAAGACATCAAGATCTCCTTTGGCAGGCCCATCCTAGAAAAAATATGGACAAGCTCTCGGGCTATACTTTTGGCAGAAGAATTCCTTAATGGTACTGCTCCTGCGTAACGGGTCTCATAGTCCATGATCGCCAGGATGTATTGATGGCACCGGGCACATTTAACTAGGGGACCTACTAGGTCCATTGCAATTTTCTCAAATGGGACCTCTATAATTGGTAATGGGGCTAGGGGACTTCAGAAGTGAGAAGAGGGAGAGGTTATCTGTCAGGTGGGGCAGGACCTAAAATAATTCAGGATCTCCCTGTAGCATCCGGGCCAATAGGACCTCGCATTATTCTCTGCTGAGTTTATTCCACACCCAGATATCCCCTCAGAATATGTAAATGGGCCATGTCTAAAACTCTCCACTGATAGGGTCCTGGAACCAACAGAGAAAAAAAAAAATCCAGGTCACAAACAAAGTCATAAAAAGTGCATTTTATTTTCCAAGATACATGAAGCAAAGATTAAAATTGTGTGTTCACAAAAAAGAGAATACAGGCATCTTTTGACGCGTTTCGAGCGGCAAGCTTCATGTAGCTTGGAAAATAAAATGCACTTTTTTGGACTTTATCTGTGAGCTGGATATTTCTGCTTTCTCTGTTGTACTCTGCCCAGGTCCTATCCATGCGCCAGAAGTGTGGAACTGCAGGTGGTGAGCTGGATTTACTTCTGTGATCCTGGATCCAACAGCTGCTCCACTATTTCATCTTCCCTCAGTTTAGTCACCCTATATAATAACTTCCCATTGATTGCAACATGTGGCAACCTGGTGTCTGCCCCCAGCTCTTGAGCAATCCCATTACTGATGGTCACAAACGCCCCCTTTAAGGTAAGGTCCTTAATTTGAGCAGTCCTAACATTCTTTCTGTACACTCTCAACTCAGGGAGGTTGGTCTCTGTAACATACCTGGTGGCGGGCTTGCATGGTGCACCATTTCTCACTATGCAAGATCGCAAACTTGATCTTCAATCCAGTCTGCTAGCCTGGCTTCTATTCATGCTGTCTGTTTGTCTCTGTTCTGACTGCTTAGGGCGGTGGCCCGGTTACTTCCTGGTTCTTGTAGCTGCTGTGGGCAAACCCCTAATGCGTCCTCAGCCTATTGCTGTCTGTCATTGGATATTTAAACCAGCTCCACCTGGAAGCTGATGCCTGAGCAACTCTAACATTTAGTGTGCTCCTTGACTCTGAATGTGCCAGGTCCTGTTCTGTTCTTGCCTGTCCGCCAACCAGGGGGCTGTATTCTCAGGCCTGTCTGAACTATCTCCTAGCCTGTTGTCTGTCCGCCTTCCTGGAGGCTGTATTTCCAGGCCAGTCTGAACACGCTCCTGTATCTCACTATGTCAGTTCCTGTCTGAACACTCAGTTCCTGTCTGAACACTCTCCTAGCCTGTTACCTGTTTTTCTTTATGTCTGTACCTTTCCTTTTTCTGCAGAGTCTGAACCTGCACCTAACTCCTACTCGTTGTCGCTGTACTTCCGTTTGTGAGTTTGGAGTCCACTCGCTACTTCTTTGCAAGTACCTTGTGTGTATCTGGTTCTGCCTTTCCCTTCCAGTCTGTTCCGTGTGAACAGAGCTTTGTCCCCTCTGCTCTGTCTTTTCTCACTGCTTTGGCAGTTTTCCCCTTGCTCTGCCTTGCTTACCGCCCCGGCGGTTTATCTCTGCTCTGCCTTGCTTACCGCTCTGGCGGTTCCTGCCCGCTCAGCCTTGTCTACCGCATCTGCGGTTTCGCTCTGCTCAGCCTTGTCCACCGCATCTGCGGTTTCGCTCTGCTCAGCCTTGTCCACCACATCTGCGCTTTCGCTCTGCTCAGCCTTGTCCACCGCATCTGCGGTTTCGCTCTGCTCAGCCTTGTCCACCGCATCTGCGGTTTCGCTCTGCTCAGCCTTGTCCATCGCATCTGTGGTTTCGCTCTGCTCAGCTTTGTCCACCACATCTGCGGTTTCGCTCTGCTCAGCTCTGTCCTCCGCACCTGCGGTTTCGCTCTGCTCAGCCCTGTCCACTGCACCTGCGGTTTCGCTCTGCTCAGCCCTTTCCACCGCACCGCGGTTTCGCTCTGCTCAGCCCTGTCCACTGCACCTGCGGTTTCGCTCTGCTCAGCCCTGTCCACCGCACCTGTGGTTTCGCTCTGCTCAGCCCTTTCCACCGCACCGCGGTTTCGCTCTGCACAGCCCTGTCCACCGCACCTGCGGTTTCGCTCTGCTCTGCCCTTTCCACCGCACCGCGGTTTCGCTCTGCTCAGCCCTGTCCACCGCACCTGCGGTTTCGCTCTGCTCAGCCCTTTCCACCGCACCGTGGTTTCGCTCTGCTCAGCCCTGTCCACCGCACCTGCGGTTTCGCTCTGCTCAGCCCTGTCCACCGCACCTGCAGTTTCGCTCTGCTCAGCCCTGTCCACCGCACCGCGGTTTTGCTCTGCTCAGCCTTGTCCACCGCACCTGCGGTTTCGCTTTGCTCAACCTTGTCCACCGCACCTGCGGTTTCGCTTTGCTCAGCCTTGTCCACCGCACCTGCGGTTTCGCTTTGCTCTGCTTGATTACCGCATCTGCGGCTCTGAACCTGTCTCCCAGTCTGTATTGGACCCTACCCAGCCTTTGCTCTAACCTGCCTGTTACTGTATTCCCCAGTGTGGGTCAACTGCCGTGTCCGGGGTCTGACCTGGAGTCGCACCTGGTCCCTCTGCTCGGTTCCTCCCTGGTGCACAGCGTCGTAGCCGTCGTGCGACCTGGGTCGGATCGGATTGATACTTAGTTACGCCCCTCCAGGCACTCTCCGGTTCATGGCACACTGGGATCACTAATCACGCACACGCCAGTCAGTCCGGGCGTGTGCATAACAGTCTCCTTGGTCACCATTTTGTGCTCCTCCCCAGCGAGCACACACAGGGGGAACTAATCCACCTTTGATTTCTACGGGGTTTCTTCCCAAGGTATCTGGCTTTTGTCCGAGACACTCGGTATGGCCCCCTTTCTCCAAAAGTCCCAAAATAGGGAAAAATCCTGCCCTAATATGACTGGATGTATCAAGTACTTGATTACCCCAACCTCATGTGATTGGTACCGCAGTCTGTTCCCATGGTCAATCTGGCCACTGGTAAGTCCTTGGCCTCTCTGTGTAAACAGTGAGCACCCATGAACTTGTCAGGGATCAACTGGTGGGGAAGTGTGGTACTGATCAGGGTCACCAGACTTCCCAGGTCCAAAAGTCCAAGTAAAAGTACACCATTAACTGACACAGTACATGCCTGCGGCCTCTCACCGGGTTGACACTCTACACTACAGGCCGGATATGGGTAATAGGAACAAGGTTCCTATCTTACAGTCCATCGGTTCAGGGGACATATGACACCGGGTGGCTATGTGTCCAGGATTGTGACATCGCCAACAGACCATGTCCTTAACAACCTCAGGGGAATTTGGAACCCCCGGTTTGTGGCTCTAATCCCCCTCTGTGGTGAGCCTGCCCCCTTTTGGGTTTTCCAGTACGGGGAAGTGAAGATGTCCTGTTTCTCTAGGGATTTCTTGGTAACCTGGTACGTCTCCACTAGGCCAACCAGGTAGTCCGCATTCCAAGGGTAACCCTAGGCAACCCAGGTCTGCACTGGCCTGGGAAGGCAGTGTATGAATCTGTCCATCACCCCACACTAGACTGACTATCTGGGCAGGGTTGGAAGATTCTGGCTGTAACTAGTTCTGGACTAGATATAGCAAGTGAAACATCTTCAAGCGAGGGTGTTTGTCGCAGGCACATACCCAAAGGTGGACTTGTTGGGCTCTCATTGACATAGTTACTCCCAGGCATGCCAAGATTTTGGCCTTTAGCTTGGCGTAATCCTTGGCATCCTGCAGTGCTAAGTCATAATATGCCTTTTGGGGTTCACTTGTTAAATATGGCGCCAGCACCTCCGCCCACTGCTCTGGCAGAAGTCTCTCCCGATCAGCCACTCTCTCAAAAATCATGAGAAAGGCTTTCCCATCATCCCCCGGGGTTATCTTCTGCATGGCCCTTCTTACCACCTTCCGGACGTGTGAGTCATCAACCGGACCTGGGGGTGGGGTGGTCGGTCTGCCCTGGATGGCGCTCGCCAGAAGCTGCATATGTTGCCGCTGCTCCTGCTGGTACTGCTGCTGTGTTTGCTGCTGCTGTTGTATCTGCTGTAGCAGTAGCTTGTTTGTCTCCTGCTGCTGCATCTGGACCAGCTGTTTGATTAAGTCCTCCATGCTGCTAGACGTCTCTCATTGGATGGCAGCCTTTAACCAGGACACATAAAGTTCGCTGTAGGAGCTACATGTGTTCCTGGAATGCTGCCCGCATTCGAAACACCAACTGTGGTATTACTACTCACTGGTCTGCTTCTGAGGTAGACACAGGAACACTTGGGTCTATGTCTGCTTTATTGTTTCATAAACCAGAAAAAACATAACAGTAACACAAAAATGGAATTCTCTGGCATAACTGAAAACAAACAGCATGTGGAAAGTCCTTTCCACTGCGGCTCCAGCCTTGTGGGAAACAATAAACTTCAGCTCCCACTAGAGCTCCAGACTGGAGACTTACTTGCCTCCAAACACACACAGAAAAAAAACTCAGTGGCCGGACATTTACCCGCCGGATCACATCCTTGGGGTGGAGATATAGTGAGTAGCCGTCC
Organism: Phyllobates terribilis; assembly: GCF_046119375.1. NCBI lineage: Eukaryota > Metazoa > Chordata > Amphibia > Anura > Dendrobatidae > Phyllobates > Phyllobates terribilis. The sequence goes on along the minus strand of NW_027362761.1, from coordinate 243,753,949 downwards.
CGCCCTTCTCTAACAGCTACTCACAAAATAAACCAACCCTGTAATGGCCGATTAAACCCTCAGCCCATAACATGCTTGAGAGAAACTTCTGTGTTTCACATTACAGAAGATAAGAACCTTTGTGACATACAGTATATCTCCCCTCAAATACATTGCCAGTTCAGATAGGGGCGATACAGGTTACATGAATTATTTGGTATTCTGAGGGAACCATTACTCAGGACGACCATAGACTATGTGCTGCAACTTCTCTCAGGCACACAGGGCACACGTAGGTTGTTTCACTTGCTGACCAGACACACTTGACAAGAGTCCTCATAAACGGTAGAACAGTAGCATTTAATAAGAAGCCGCACAGCTAGTGCAAGTTAAGTGTTATGAGCAACAGGCTCCAGTGACAAACAGTATAGTTTCCTTAGCAGAACAGCAGTTCACAGTCTTCCCAGTAGTACAGGACAGCACAGTTCTAATGCAAAGGCACATTAATAAACACAGCATTCTTTACAGCACAGTGTAATGGAGGAGGGAGAGAGGGTTTGCTGAGGGAGATGATCCCTGTGACATCATTTCTTCCAGTCCTTATCTCTCTGCCTGACAATACTCTGTACGGTTAGTTCAGGAACTCTACCTGACCTGTGTTTAGCTTCACTCCTGACTTGAATCCTTTTCACTTGCAGGGGCGCTTCTGTGAGATACAGAAAACACACACCATCTTTCTCTTCGGCTGCAGCCAGACAGTAAAAAACTTCCCCAAAATCCCCCTGGGGCTCTGCTAAAACACTCCGTTTCTCCTGTGACTGTGTTAACCCCTCTAGTTGCTGGATGCTTCTGGAGCACAACACTTCCTGTCTCATGTGCTTATGCTACTTCTAATAGTTGCTGAATGCTTTTAAAGTTACAGCACTACTTCTGCATGTCACACTCTGCAACAGCACTACTTCTGCATGTCACACTCTTCCCTCCTTTTTGAATGTCGTCCTCGACATTCGTCTTAATTGGTCAATCTGACCAATTCTGAGACAATGCTGAAAGTTGGATAACTTTATATACATATTGTCATTGAGAAATTGGTATAACATTCATAAACATTGAGAACAACCTAATCTTACGATCTTTTTCTTGTAGGATGCCTGTAAGAAATAACAATTAACACAATTAAAACAATCAGCATCTCTTCAGCTGTAGCTTTTCGTACGTCTTCAACCAGCTCTCTCGCTCTATGCTTTAACAGTTCTTTGTTTATACAAAGTCTTTTAAGGAAATTCAAAGCATGAAAACAAGTCTTTCCACCAGGCAACATCTTCCATACTGCCTCTCAGTGGTGAATGCCACTCAAGTGGGCTTACCTGGTCCGCAGGCAGAGATACCCATTTCCAGTCGACAGTCCTTGGCATTTGACTCAGTTCACCCAGTGTCTCATACGTCAGCATCATGGGCCTCCTCACTTCTCGAGTCGACATCCTCCTGGTGGGTTGTTCCTCAGAGACCACGGGTTCTTTGGTCTCAGAAGTTTCTTCCGCCGCACTCATTTCCCGTGCTTCCTCAGATGCTCTTGGAGCTGCCTCTGTAAGTTCCTGTACTTCTCCACTAAGTCGCTTGTTTCTGCACGGTTTGGTAATTCCCCTCTTCCTGAGTGTCGATCGGTCTCTTCAGGGGCCGGTGTTTGATCTGAATTAGACTTCATCTGTACTCCTTGGTATGAACTCTGGAGCCTCAGGACTTAGTTCACTCTCCTGAGGATGGTATATTCCTCTCCTTGCGGGTGGAGAAATACAATGGTGTGTTCTTCTCCATCGGAACTTTCAAGGTCACTATCCACCTCCAGAGCTTTAGTCTGTGGTGGTCCCTTAGTCGATCTCGGACAATGTCGGTCTACTTCTGGGAAATCTTGTTGCGGTGGGAGATAATCACAGGCATGCAGTAAATTCCGATGGACTATTCTGGTTTTCTTGTCTCTCGTTTCCAATCGAATTTCATACACTGGGCTGGAATAAGCTTTTTTCCTTAAGACCACATACACCTTGTCTTCCCAGTACGAACAAAGTTTTCCTGGACCGCCTTTCTCACGTCGGTCCTTGACTAGCACCCGGCTTGCCGGTGCCAATTCTGCTCCATAACATTTTCGATCATAGTATTCCTTAATCTTGCTCTGTCCTGGCGTAACCACTTTGGACGCTATGTTGTATGCCTCTGCCATCCTTTCCTACCATTCCTGAACGTACTCCAGATACGTTCTGTAAGTCTCTGACAACGGAATATCAAATATGATGTCGATTGGCAGTCATGGCGATGGTCCATACAATAGGAGAAAAGGTGAGTAACCCATTGCATCGCTCTTTGTACAGTTATAGGCATGTAACACTTTTGACAGAGAACTCTTCCAGTCTTTCCCTCACGTCAGCTGTTAAAGTGCGCAACATCGACAATAATGTCTGGTTAAAACATTCCACTTGTCCATTACTCTCTGGGTGACAGGGCTTTGTGTGGGATCTCTGAATTCTACAGTACTTTCCTTGCTTGGCAAAGAGCTGATTCTCAAATTCTCTTCCTTAGGGAACCCAAACCTCAAAGCAAAATCATTGAAGATATTCTCTGCTGCTGTTCGACCCGATTTATTGGTTGTGGCATATGCTTGAGAAAATCGAGTGAAATAGTCCATCACCACCAAGATGTATTCGTAACCACTCTAGCACGTCTCGAGATGTAGAAAGTCTACTGAGACCATCTCAAACGGATGCGTAGTTTGGATGTTGCCCATAGGTTGGCCGGGTTGATATGTTGGGACGTTTATCTTTCAGACACCCACACTCCCTGGTCACGTACCACTCAATATCTCTCTGCATGTACGGCCAGAAGAAACGTTCACGGATCAAATTTGTTGTCCTTTCCACTCCCAGGTGTCCCATGTTTTCGTGGAGTTATTTGAAAATCAAGCTACGGAATACTCTGGGTAGTAACAACTGCCGGTTTTGTCCTCCTTTATGATACAGGATACCGTCTTCACTGAGGTAAAGCTGTGTCCATTCTTTAATTAAAACAGATACTGGTGGTAACTCATTGTCTCTCTCCCGTTTACTTAGAAAACAATTTTGCCCACGTAAAGTAGTATTCTACCAATTATCTGATCATCCCGTTGTGCTCTACTGATTTTGCCTTTTGGTAGTTGTTGAATAGACTGGGGGTGATCTTGTTCTCTCACTTTTATGGTGGTTTCCACCGTCAATGGACACCGCAAGCTTGTACTGCTTGGGTAGTGCTCTCAATTGCTTCCAGACTGACTTCCTCCGAGCATTCTTGCATGAACTCCTCAGGCTCTAGTGGCATTATTGACAATACATCAGCATCCGCATTGCATTTTCCTGGCCTGTACTTGATGCTGAAATTGAAGTCAGCTAGTTCAGCGACCCATCTCTGACCCGTTGCATCAGTTTGGCTGTAGTAAGGACATAGGTCAAAGGGTTGTTGTCAGTGTATACCTCAAACTCTTTGCTGTAGTAGAGATAATCTCGACATCGTTCACAGATAGCCCATTTCAATGCCAGGAACTCCAATTTTCCAGAATGTAGATGGTAATTCTTCTTGGCGTCTGTCAATGTTCTAGAACCGCAACCGATGACTCTCATTTTTCCATCTCAGCTCCCAGTCCAACTTGAGAAGCGTCATAATGAAGAACAAATGGTAAACTGAAGTCAGGATATCGTAAGATGGGTGGTTTTACCAGGTAGTCTACTACTTCTTCCAATACCTCCTGGTGGTCTGCTGTCCAGAGAATGGGCTGTTGGGACGAAACGGCGTTGTTTCTTTTAAGCCCGGTCCTACCTGCATTCTTCTTTTTCTCCGTGGGTGTTGTTGTCTCTGTCCCTCCCCTACCCAAAAGGAGGTATAGTGGGGCGGCAATTCTGGAGAAGTTCTAAACGCAAGTACGATAGTAGGAGAGGAATCCTAATATCTGCCTCAACTCCCCAATGGTAGAGGGCCGCTTCTCTTTTAAGGCCAGTACAGGAGCGATTTCTGCTGGGTCCATGGTATATCCTTCTCCGGGCACAATTTTCCCTAGAAATCGGACTTGTCTTTTGAACAGTTCACACTTCTTTGGGGTCAACTTAATTCTGTGTTGATACTGTTGTAATTCTGTCCTTATGTGTTCAACATGCTCACGGAAGGTTTTGCTGTGTACCACATTGTCATCCAAGTACGGCTTGCAGATATCGTCCCTCAATCCTTCAAAACATGTCTCCATGCTCCTCTGGAATTCTGCTGGAGCTGAACTGAGCCCAACCGATATGTGGATCCACTCATATAACTCCCACGGTGTGATGAATGCTGTCAAGGGTCTACTGGACTCTTCGACAAACCCTTGATGGTATGCCTTACCCTGATAGAGGAGAGAGAACCAGGTGCTTCCTGATAGGCTATCCAGCATATCTTGGATCTTTGGTATCCGGTGTCAATCAGGTATTGACTTTTGATTTAGTTCCCGGTAATCACAACAGAGTCTCAATGTACCCCGAGGTGGGTTGCGCAATTTCCTCCCCTGGGCAACTCCTGTTCCTTCGTGAGGAGACTGAATTCACTGTAGACTTCTGGGCTGGTCTCACACTGGCTGGATATACAGTTTTAACGGTTTTGATGTGACCCAACACAGTCTTTGGATCCAGTCTAATTTCGTGTTTCGTAGTATTCATCACCAGTACTGTCACTCAAGCAAACCCACCAGTAGGAATCAGAAGCACAGTCTCACCTTGAACTAGGCCTTCTGGAAGTTCTGTGGAGCCTTTTGGCATGAACAGTCTTTTCTGCACTTTTCTTCCCAGTTCTACCCGGATTCCACACCTCACCCCAACCATTTGGTTTGCAGGGATGATGGCTGGGCACCAGCATACCTTGACTTCTTTTAGGTCTATTGTATTCTGTACTTTCTTTACTCTATGAATGACATTTTCCGCCACGGCGTTGGGTATGGCAAGCGATGTGACAATTGCATCCACCACCAGCGTCCCTGACTTGTGTTTCGTGATGACCTCACTGATTGCATTATAACTCAGGATAGGATCCTCTGCCACATTCTGATCACTGGTCACGAGAAAAGGTACCAAAAGTAGTGTTGAGCCACCCCCGTAGTGTTCGAGTTCGGTTCGTCGAACACCCTTGTGTTGCCGAACTGTTCGTCGAACTGTTCGTCGAACACCTTCGAACACCGTTAAAACCAATGGCAGGCAAACAAAAACATATAGAAAACACAGAAAACACCTTCAAAGGTGTCCAAAAGCTGACAAACTGCTCAGAAGACATAACTAACACATGGAAAAGTGACAAGTACATATAGTCATGCGAAAAGAAAAGAGGTGGAGGAGTAAAAGGAGGGGGAGACACAGATATAGGCATGTCATGCCCTTCTAAAATCCAAAAAGTGAGAAGCCGACACGGCCAGTCCGTTCCTGCCCGTGCCACCTCCGTGTCGCCGGGTTTGTGCCAGAGCCGCGGTGGACCCTGACGGCCAGCCCCCCTCTCCCAATACTGGTGCCTGTCCGCTGGTGGGTCGAGCGAGCCCCCCCTGTGGTGGAGGCAGCTCTAAGCTTTTTAATTTAAATTGTCTCTCTAATTTGAATGAATACACTTTAAATCCTTTTACAAGGATCTATTGAAGGGCAAGTCTCATGCCAGCAGCCGCGTAATTCCAGCTCCAGTAGCGTCCACTAAAGCTGCTGCAGTTAAAAAGCTTTTATAAGGATCGAGCTCGGCTGTCCACCGCAAGGCGTCCTACCGCCAGTCCCAGCCCCTATGCCTTGGGGTGCCTCCTGATGCTCTTCACTGAGTATCCCGTGGTCCCGAAGCATTTCCTTTGAAAAAATTAAGTGTCCAAACTACAGGTAGTGTAGCTTGCTTAACAGCCGAGATAATCCGCTGACTAGCAGACACTGCTACTAGGCACAAAGTATTTCCTGGGCTAGATGCAGTTAAAAATTTGTAATTAGATACTCTCGTTGGATGCTGAGAAAGCATTCCATAGAGTCTCCTGGCACGCCATATATTATTCTCTTAAAAAGCTTGGGGTAGGGGTCTAGGGGACCCTTTTATAGCCAAAATCACGGCCCTGTATCGCAATGCGTCACCTAGGCTGAAGATAAATAGAGCTGTAGCACCCCGAGGGCTCGGTTGCTGCAGAGGTATTGCACCTCACCCAGAGGTGTGATATCTCACTCTCAGGTAAGGATGGAGTGTGGATCAGGACCCCGACACCTGCATGCATTACACCACATTGCCGTGGGGCAGGGTGACCAATATGCCCCTGAGATGGGCACGACAGTCCCTGTCCCTGGCTGGAGTGGGGGGAGGGAACACTGAGGAAGGGGAACCCTGTAGTGCAGGAGCAGGGAGGAAGCAGTTCCTGGGTGCATTGAGAAGGGAGTATAAAAGGTGGGCACCATCTTAGTTCAGTGCAGAGAAGTCTGAGCAGAAGTGACAGGGAGCAGGGGCTCTGCATGAGCTCTGCTCCAGAGGCAGGCCTAGTAACAGAGGCCCAGGCCTGGAAGAGGGAGAAGCAAGGAAGAGGAGCGGAGAAGGCTCCAGGAACGAGGAACGAAGGGATCCCAGGGGTGTGGACTGGCGAGTCGCCACCGCACGCCCGAATCCACCTGCGTGGAGGGGTCAGGCCAAAGGGGGAGACCGGTCCCCGAAACTAGTGGAGGCGGGAAGCGACCCTCAGCTAGAAACCGGAGGCTGTGACATTTTATGTGGCGCAGCCCCTCGCTACACCCGCTAGGAGGGCAGCACATAGGGTCAGGGAAACTGGCGCCAAGTTCACCAAGAGGAGGCCCGAGTCAGCCGGACAGAAGGGTTGGTAAGAAAGGCCAGACAAAGGACACACAAAGGGGGTCCTGTGAAGTGCTCCAAAGTTATCTGGGAGTTGTCTGAGCCCCTCACCTGGTGAGCACAGTACGACGTGGGCAGCCGTTACCTGCAGAAGTGGTCAGGATAAGAACTGTGAGTAAAGGCCCTGGACTGCATCACTGACTCTGTGTCGTTACTGCTGCTGCCCTGCACCATCATCCCCATCCTCCGCATACACTGCCCTGAGGCTATACTCCTCCCGTGGGGAGTTATGCTACGCTCTGCTGCACCCACAACACCAGCCTCAGCGGTCTGCCCTGCAGCGGCGGTTCACTCTGACCGCAATCCACGGGTGGCGTAGTCGGACATTTAAACATGAAAACCACATAAATAGTTCCGCCACTGGTTTGACCGCCCTGAGCCACGGAACCGGGTCGCCACCATGGAGACTACAACCACCAGCATCCACCAAAAAGGGTCCGGCTCCGGATGTCCCAAGGCCCAGGGGGCGCGTCAGAACATTTTCATCACCTTTCATAATCACCAATGGGACAAGGCAGGGATGTCCTCTGTCCCCTCTCTTATACATCCTAGTGACGGAGCACCTGCTCTCATCAATTCGCCATAACCCCAATATTAGGTGGATTGAGGTGGGAGGCACCGAGTACAAGTGCTCTCTATTTGCTGATGATGTCCTAGTATATATCACTCAATCACATATATCCATCCCTGCTGTTATGGCTGAAATAGATCACTTTGTTACATGGTCAAATTTTAAAATCAATACAGCGAAGTCTGAGGCCCTCGATGTCTCCCTCCCCAAATCCATACAGGATTCCATCCAGTCCAACTTTCCCTTTGCCTGGCCCTCACAGGGTATCAAATTCTTAGGAATTCCTATTCATAGAGACCTCTCCCATCTATGTTATCTTAATTTTGGGCCCTTTATTGAACAACTCCATACAGACCACGGTTGGCAAGTTAGAACTGTAAGATTCACTACATGAACCACTGGTATTTTGTGGAAAAGCATATGTACACTGTGTTCCAAATTATTATGCAAAAAGTGTTTAGGAGTGATAAGGGAAGAATTTGTTTGTTTGTCAGTTAAACTCATTGATGGTGATGTGTGTCAGGGCTCTTTATATCACTGTAATCAATTGCAGACACCTGTGCTTATTAGTTTGGCAGGTGTGTCCAATGAACGGCAAGACTACTTAAGAAGGCTGTCCCACATTATTAAGCAGCCTACATTTTCTGCCAAAATGGGAAAGAAAAAGGATGTGTCGGCTGCTGAGAAGCAACAAATTGTGGAGTGTTTAGGTCAAGGCATGACTACAATCAACATTGTGCGATGATAAGGATGAAGTGTCTTGGCAATCAAGAAGTATGTAGCTGATTCACAGTACACACGTGTGCGTGCTGATAAGGGCAAATTGAGGACTATTTCCTACAGGCAATTACGTCAGGTTAAAAGAGCAGCGGCAAAAAAGCCTTGTCATAGCAGCAGACAAGTTTTTGAAGTTGCTGGTGCCTCCAACGTCCCCCAAACAACAAGATGCAGGGTCCTTCAGAGGTTTGCAGCTTTGCGTACGCCATCCTGTCGACCTCCTCTATCCACTGCACACATGCAGAAACGGCTCCAGTGGGCCAAACATTACATGAAGACTTATTTCAAAACTGTTTTGTTCACGGATGAGTGCCGTGCAACGCTCGATGGTCCAGATGGATGGAGTGGAGGATGGCTGGTTGATGGACACCCCACGCAAACACGGCTACAGCGCCAACAAGGAGGAGGTGGAGTAATGTTTTGGGCTGGAATCATGGGGAGAGAGATTGTCAGCCCCTTTAGGATCCCTGAAGGGGTAAAGATGAACTCCATAATGTATGTGGAGTTTCTCAAACAGCACTTCCTGCCATGGTTCAAGAAGAAGAACCGTGTATTCCACAGCAAGATCATTTTCATGCATGATAATGCACCGTCTCATGCTGCACATAACACATCTGCATCTCTGGCTGCTATGGGCATAAAAGAGGACAAACTTATGGTGTGACCCCCATGCTCCCCTGACCTCTACCCCATTCAGAACCTCTGGAGCATCATCAAAAGGAGTGTCTATGATGGCGGGAGGCAGTTCACATCTAAGCAACAGCTCTGGGAGGGTATTCTGTCCTCATGCAAAACAATTGAAGCAGAAACCATCCAAAACCTGACAAATTCAATGGACGAGAGAGTTCAGAAGCTCCTTTCGAACAAGAGGTCCTATGTGCAAATGTAACATCACCTAAAATTAAGTTTTGAGTTGAAAACTGTTTGATTTCAGTTTCTAATAACCTGCTAATGCTTATAATTTCAAAAATGACCATTTTTTGTTCTTTATTAAAATGAAAAGGTTGATCGAAGAGTGTGGGGGATCTAAGAGTGTGGCAACCCAGTAGTCAGGATTACTTCAAATTCTGACAATCTAAGGGTCATGTTGCAGGTAGTGCAGCAAGAAGGCACTTATGTGTCTTGCGCATCTCGGAGCCCCAAAATTATTTTCCGGGCTAGATGCAGCTAAAAATTATTATTAATTTTAAATCTGGTGGAGCTTAGTATAGATGGCCTAATAGAATCAGTACTGCACACTGCTACAAAGCCCAAATTATTTTCCAGCCAAGATACAGATAAACATGATTAGTAATTGTAAATCTGGTGAAGCTTAGTATAGATGGTCTAATAGAATCAGTGCTGCACACTGCTACAAAGCCCAAATTATTTTCCAGCCAAGATATAGATAAACATGATTAGTAATTTTAAATCTGGTGTAGCTTAGTATAGATGGCCTAATAGAATCAGTACTGCACACTGCTACAAAGCCCAAATTATTTTCCAGCCAAGATACAGATAAACATGATTAGTAATTTTAAATCTGGTGGAGCTTAGTATAGATGGCCTAATAGAATCAGTACTGCACACTGCTACAAAGCCCAAATTATTTTCCAGCCAAGATACAGATAAACATGATCAGTAATTTGAAAGCTTAAAACGGTTGGTGAGGTGATTTTAACCAATCATCAAGCTTTTACTCTCCCCAGGATGACACAGGGGTAGAAAAGTCGTTTCGGATCCATGATTTGTTCATCTTTATGAACGTGAGTCTGTCTACATTATTAGTGGAGAGCCGTGTGCGCTTATCTGTCAGCACACCACCAGCAGCGCTGAACACACGTTCAGACAGAACGCTGGCTGCGGGGCATGACAAGATCTCCAAGGCGTAAGTGGCTAGCTCCGGCCATTTATCCAGATTGGAAGCCCAAAAAGAGCAAGGGTCCAGTGACACAGTCATGACTTCAATGTTTACTTGGAGATACTCCTGTACCATCGTCTCTAGGCATTGACTATGTGTCAGACTTCTTGTCTCCTGTGGCCTTGCAAAGGATGGGCTAAAAAAGTGGTGAAATGATTCCGCAAAATTGATGTTACCAGCAGATACTGTGTTTCTGTTACGGTTTGAGTGCTGAACACTCGACGGTCCCACGGTTGGCAAGTTGGAACTGTGAGATTCACTACGTGCACCACTGGTGTTTTGTGGAAAAGCACATGTAAGATTCTGCAACAGTCTCTGCTGATACTCCTGCATGCGTGCATCCCTTTCTATGACAGGAATAATTTATGCAAATTGACTTTTGTACCGGGGATCTAACAGTGTGACAACCCAGTAGTCAGGATTATTTCTAATTCTCACAATTCGAGGGTCATGTTGCAGGTAGTGCAGCAAGAAGGCACTCATGTGTCTTGCGCATCCAGGAACACCAAGTCCCTGTTGTGTTGGTGGCGAGGTAACAATCATGCTTCCTTCCTCTGTCCTCTCCCCCCAACCTCGCACAACAGAAATGTGATCAAGGTCTCCCTCATCTGACGAATCTTCCATCAGTTCGTCCTCCACTTCTTCCTGGGCTCCTGCACCTTCCTCACTAGTTTGGCTGCTACCATGCGCCCTGGTAAAACCATCTCCCCCACCCTCACATGCCTGCCGCCTTGGTGCTGCCGACCGTCTGGACCTTGCAGATGTTAGCCCTTCCGCATACAACTCCTCCTCCTCTACTTCCTCCACCTCCTCTTGTGCCACCACCTGACTCCGAATTCTGTTTAACATGTGCTCCAGCATGTAAATCACCGGAATAGTCATGCTGATAATGGCATCGTCAGCACTAAACATCTTCGTCGCCATTTCAAAACAGTGCAGAAGGGTGCATAGGTCCCTGATCTGAGACCACTCCTCCAGCGTGATATGCCCCACCTCTGGATCTTGTTGGCCCAGGCTATACGTCACAACGTATTGCACCAGGGCTTGTCGGTGCTGCCACAGTCGCTGCAACATGTGCAGAGTTGAATTCCACCGGGTAGGCACATCGCATTTTAGCCGGTGAAGTGGCAGGCCCAACGACTTCTGTAGAGATGTAAGTCGCTGAGCTGCGGGATGCGAATGGCGGAAGTGAGCACACAGCGACCGTGCCCTCTGCAGAAGGCCATCTAGTCCGGGATAGTGGGCTAAAAATTGCTGGACAACCAGGTTCAACACGTGAGCCATACAAGGCTTGTGTGTGACATTGCCCCGACGAAGGGCCGCACCCAGGTTTGCAGCATTGTCGCACACGGCCTTCCCTGGGTTCAGGTCCAGTGGAGACAACCATTCATGAAATTGGTTCTCCAGAGCTGACCACAACTCCTCAGCTGTGTGACTCACATTTCCCAGACATTTCAAAGTAAAAACCGCCTGATGACGTTGAGCCCTACTGCCAGCATAGTAAGGAGGTGTGCAGGATCCCTTCCGGGCAGTTAGAAAGCTTGTGGCATGACCAGACAGGCTTTGGGTGCAGGTGGAGGACCGAGAGGAGGTTGAGGAGGCAGAAGCAGTGGAGGAACTTTGAGATAAAGAGGATTGACGCACAACTCGTGGGGACGGCAAGACTTGGACAGCAGCCTCTTGTCCTGCTGTCACCATAGTTACCCAGTGCCCAGTCAGCGACATGTAACGCCCCTGTCCATGCCTACTCATCCAAGTGTCTGTGGTGAAATGCACCCTGTCACACACAGAGTTTCTCAAAGAAGCGGTGATGTTGTGTGCGACATGCTGGTGGAGCGCAGGCACACCTTTCTTTGAGAAGTAGTGCCGACTGGACATCTGGTACTGGGGCACTGCAACGGACATAAGGTCTCGAAAATCCTCTGTGTCCACCAGGCGGAAAGGCAGCATTTCTGTAGCCAAGAGCTTGCAGATGGTGAAATTCAACCTCTTAGCTTTCTCATGGCTAGGAGGAAATGGTCTTTTACTTGTCCACATCTGAAGGACCGAGGGCTGGCTGTTGTGCTTAGACGGGGTTGATAAGGGTGTCCCCGGCAAATTGCCGGTCTGTGAGGAAGATGCAGGCAGACATGTTAGGTTGCCTTGATCCAAAGGTGGTGCTATCGATGTCAGACAGCGCTCAACACCAGCTGGTGTTACCACCTCCAAAGAAAATGATGACCTGCCAATCACGCTGGCTGTTGCGGGTAAAGAGGTGGCAGGTCTGCGTCCCAAAACAGGTGTGACTGCTGTCCCCCCAGTCACAGAGGATGAAGAGGCCGCAGATGCACAAGATGGGGCAGACGGTGGTTGGCCCGGCCGGCTAGGCCGCATTGTAGCACAGTGAGCTTCCCACTGCAACTTATGCTTCATGTCCATGTGCCGGTTCATGCATGAAGTACTCAAACTATGTATTTTTTGGCCTCTACTTAGCTTTTGTTGACAAATGTTACAGATAACATGAGTTGGGTCATCTTTATCGATCTGAAAAAATGCCCAGGCTATGCAAGGCTTAGCACCCATGCGACCTGAAGAGCCACCACAACTTGTGGTCAGAGGCAGGGTTGTGTTTGAGGATGCAGTTGTTAACGTGCTTCCAGTACTACGTCTCTGTCCAGGAAGGCGCAACCTGACCTCGTCGTCACTAGCATCCTCCTCCACCTCCTCTGCTGACCTCATCGACTGGCTGACTGTGGGTTGACAGTAAGTGGGATCTCCAACCTCATCATCATCACCCTGTGTGTTATCACACCCGTCGTCCTCAGAGCCAACCTGTTCCTGCCCTGACAAAAAACTAAACTTGTCGCTCCAATCAGGTATTTGAGTCTCATCATCGTCTTCCTCATTGTCTCCACCAACAGGAGTTACAGTTTTGGAATGAGGGTCTACATTATGTTCAGAACCTTCTGCGTCTGGTCCTGGATCCGACTCATAAAGATTCTGGGCATCAGTGCAGATCATTTCCTCGTCTGGATTCACAAAAGCGCTGGAGCCGACCTCTGATTCCCAGGCTATAGTATGACTAAACAGCTCTGCAGACTCAACCATCTGTTCTACCTCATACTCAGACGGGCAGCTGGAGATTTGGGAGCTGTGAGGAAGCAAATGCGATTGGGGTGACACCTCTGAGGACTGGAGTATTTGTGATGTTGAAGTTGATGTGCAGGAGAGCCCACTTAAAGGAGCACTTGATATCCGTTGAAGCACCTGCTGTTTTTGTGCCTCATCTGGAATTTGTAGCGATTGGCGTGGCCGTAAGAAAGGGATCTTATCACATTGTCCGCTAAAAGAAGTAGACATTTTAGTTTGGCTGGAAGATGGTCTTTCTTCTGCAGATGTTACTGTTGCTTTAACACCTACCCCACGGACACAACCTTTTTTCCCCATCCCAACACGCCTATTCCCCTTTCCACCAGCAGCAGGCCCTTTTCCACTCATTTTGGTGGTTAACTAATTCACAACTCTGGAGTTGTTTGCACAAAAAAACAATGGATGGGAACCGAGCAGAGCTGAGTGGCCAAACTGTGGTATTAGGCCAAAACTATTGTCTGGGTTAGATGCAGAAAAAAATTATATTCAATTTGCAACCTGATGGAGGTCAGTATAGATGGACTAATAGAACAAGTCCCACACACTGCTAGAAGCCCAAATATTTTTTCAGAGCTAGATGCAGATAAAAATTATATTCAATTTGCAACCTGATGGAGGTCAGTATAGATGGACTAATAGAACAAGTCCCACACACTGCTAGAAGCCCAAATATTTTTTCAGAGCTAGATGCAGAAAAAAATTATATTCAATTTGCAACCTGATGGAGGTCAGTATAGATGGACTAATAGACCAAGTCCCACACACTGCTAGAAGCCCAAATATTTTTTCAGAGCTAGATGCAGATAAAAATTATATTCAATTTGCAACCTGATGGAGGTCAGTATAGATGGACTAATAGAACAAGTCCCACACACTGCTAGAAGGCCAAATATTTTTTCAGAGCTAGATGCAGATAAAAATTATTTTGAATTTTCAACCTGGTGGAGGTTAGTATAGATGGACTAATAGAACAAGTCTCACACACTGCTACAAGCCGAAGCCAAAATAATTTTTCAGAGCTAGATGCAGATAAAAAGTATTTTGAATTTGCAACCTGGTGGAGGTTAGTATAGATGGACTAATAGAATGATGCTATGCCCAAAAGGTTTTACTTCACTAGGTGCAGTAAAAAAAATTGTATTCTATACACAGGTGGTGTAACTTGCAACACAGATAGGCTACTCCACTGACTAACACACACTGCAAGAGGCCAAAAAGGATTTGCTTTGCTAGATTTAGCCAAATGCTGTGAAAAAAACTTGCACAGCACTGGCACAGACCTGCCTGGCAAAAAGTGATAGGAACTGATGTAACCTAGTCCTGAAAAGGACTACAATTACAATTAGTCTTTACTCCCAACCTATCTATTTAAGAGCACAGACCTGCCTGATAAAAGTCTTAGGAAATGCTGTAACCTAGTCCTTAAAAGGACTGCAATCACAACTATTCCCTACTCCCAAGCTATCTGTAGATTTGTGCGAAAATTGGCTTGAAATTAACAAGGTATAGCGCACACAGCAACAGCAGCTGCAGCAGTGAGAAAATGGTGGCGACGGGGAAAATGGCTGGGTCTTATAGGGCAAGGACATGTGACATACACTGCCAATGACACATGCCCTTGCTTGTGTGAAAAAAAGCACTTCGCTCCGTGTGTGCGCTGCTGATAGGCTGACAGATTGCACCTCCCCACTGTAAATGCGGGAAAGAGAAAAAAAAAATGGAGATCTTCATTATTCCTGCAGAGATCCATCCCCTGCCCCTCCCCCCGCCCCGCTGTACACTCAAACTGCGTATTAACATTAATTTTCAGCATTACTGAGAAAAAATCCAGTTATGATTTTGGTGCACGAACAGATATCGAACATAACCTCGAACAGCCGAATTTTTTTCAAATCGTTCGTGTTCGCCGAACGGCTCAAACACCGCCCAAAACAGCTCGAATTTGAGATTGGCGAACAGTTCGAGTCGAACAACGCTCATATCTAACCAAAAGCTCGATGTTGTTGCTGTTCTTCGTGGCCCTGAGTTGGAAAGTCACTTCCACCCAGCCTACGAAAGGGATTTTGGTCTGGTTGACGGCTTTGTCGTGGAGTTCCACTGGTCCAAAGAGTTCTTTTAGTGACTGAAGGCAAGTGTGTTGCAGGTAGCGTCTTCTCCATTCTTTATTTAAAAGGCTCGCTTGGGCTCCTGTGTCCCACAGTGCTTTTACTAGGAGTCCATCTAGTTGGCACTGTATAAAGCACCTTTCACCAATTAGGCTGATGAGGCTATCTTTACTGACTGAGGAATCCTCCTCCGAGGAGTACATCGTTTGACTTCCTCACTGGGCATTAAGTAACTGATGTCCCTGCCTCCCTTGCAGCTGTTGTAGATGGGAACACATTTGGGGATAGTACTGATGCAGCCGTTTTACCTCATGCGCCGTTCTGGGGTTTAGTGAGATTTGGATTTGCTTCTGGGGCCTCCTCCGTGTCACGGTTACTAGTCGCCCCCGCACTGGTAACCTCCAGTCTTTTAACCCAAACGACCGTAACCATTGGCATTCCTTGGCATAATGTCCTTCCTCACCACATCTTAGACAGTGGACACACACCGTACTGTGATTTGATGAACGGCACGCTTCACAAGCCAGGTTTCTTCTGTTTTGGAACCCACTCCTGGGACTGAGGGATACCGGTTCTGGCCTGGAACGAATCAACTTTTTCACCTCAATCAACTGAGCTCGCAGTTCTCCTATTACTTCCTCCCAGTCAGCGGTGGCAGGCCTCTCTTTTGATGGTGATTTAAGGTTCTCTCTCGGAGGTGGCACTGGGGGGTCTCTATGATGTTTAGTGATGAGCGAGCATGCTCGACACTGCTTGGTACTCGCCCGAGCATCTCACTGCTCGAGATGCTCGGCGCTCGCCGAGTATTTCCGGGGTTGCTTGGCGGGAGCTCGGGTCTCCTCCCTGCATGTTTGACGCTCTTTATAGAGCCAATGAACATGCAGGGATTGCCGGCCACTCACTGTAATGCCGTAGCCATGTTGGTTGTGGCATTACAGTGATTGGCTGGCCGCATAGCATCATCGGGTCTATATCAGACCTGGTGCCGCCATGCTCGTCACAGTCACTCCGGAATCAGACAGTGTAGGGAGAGGTGCTGCTGCGTCAGGGAGAGATTTGCTTGTGTATCAGGTAGTGTAGGGAGAAAAACTATACATTACACATATCCATCTTAACAAACAGTCCTTTTGAGGACTAACTAATCCATCTGCAGAGATATCAGGCAGGCACTGTATATAGGCAGGCAGGCAGGGTATATAGCAGACTGCAGTGCAAATAGCACAAGAGGCTCCATTCCAATTCTGCCTTCTGCTGCTGTTAGATATTTCTATACAAAGGCGCAGGTCTCAGGGGCCAGGAATACTTTTTTTTGGATCTTAATCCTTATTGTGTGCATAAAAAGCAATCCAGAGAACACCTTTTTTCTGCGCCATTTGCTTGTTGGCACTGCAGAATACAGCCAGGTCCTTTCCATATTACAGCGCTAGAAATCCAGCTATTTAAAACTGTGTTTTCTCCGTCAAACGGATCACATATACGTTGTCAGAAAATACTGCCATTTCTGGCCTCCATTAAAAATTTCTTTCAGTGTGTCAGTGAAGCAATTCACACCAGTTTGCTGTTCAAACTAGATACCTACAGGCCAGGTATTTAAAACTGTGTTTTCTCCATCACACGGATCACATATACATTGTCAGAAAATACTGCCATTTCTGGCCTCCATTAAAAATTTCTTTCAGTGTGTCAGTGAAGCAATTCACAGCAGTTTGCTGTTCAAACTAGTTACCTACAGGCCAGGTATTTAAAACTCTGTTTTCTCCGTCACACGGATCACATATAAGTTCGCTCCAAACTCAGTCATTTGTAGTGAGCGTGGAAGATACTGTCCTCCATTTAAAATGGGCAAGGCATGTGACAAGGGACTGGGAACTGGACGTGATGGTAATGGTGCATGCAGAGGCCGAGGACAAAGCCGTGGGCAAGCTGAAATTGTGCCACAACAAACACACACATCTTCTCGCCTGACCTTCAAGTCCCAATTTCTAGTGGACTGCAGCACACCACTATTGAACCCAGAGCAGTGTCAAAAGATGGTTGGTTGGATAGCGGATAATGCTTCCAGTCACTTAGCCACCACCACCACGCTATCTTCCACACGGTCAAGTCTCAGTAGCCGTGAGTCTGGACCGCATATTCCTCACCCTGATCCTCCTTCCTCCCACCATGCCGAGTACCCAGAGACAACTGATCCCACACTTGGACACTCTTAAGAGCTGTTCACTTTTCCATTTATAGATTCGGGCCTCTCGCCTGGTCCACTTGAAGCGGGGCAAGAGGAGATCGCGTGTAGCGATACCCAAATATTTGAGCAGCCACGGTTACACGAAGGCGACGGTGGGAAAGTGTCACAAGAGGTGGATGATGATGAGACACAATTGCCAGAAAGTCAGGAGGAGGACCAGGGTGCGGAAGTGGAAGACGAGGTGGTGGATGATATAGTAACTGACCCAACCTGGCAGGAGGACATGCAGAGCGAGGACAGCAGCACACAGGGGGAGGGAGGCAGAGCACCCCAACCGGCAGGAAGAAGCAGTGTGGTGGCCACAGACAGAAGGCAGGCAACCATTTCCCGTGACACCAACACAAAGAAGTTGCCAGTACAACTGTTAGGTCTTCCAGAGTCTGGTTGTTTTTTAAAGACTCTGCCGATAACCCCAAAAAGGCCATTTGCGCCACCTGCCAGGCCAGCATCAGCAGGGGTGGCAAAACGACCAACCTGACCACCACCAGCATGATCAGGCACATGGCAGCAAAGCACCCGACTTTGTGGGCCGAACAACAGGGTACAGGAACAGTGTCTGCAGGTGGCACCATTGCTTCTTCCGCTGCTGTGCATGCAAGCCAATCTCCTGTCCATGGTGCATGCGAAGATGCCTCCTGCCCTGCACCTGTCGTTGTACACTCTCAAGTAGCAGCGTCAGGAAGCATGTCCATGTCCTTGCCCAGCGCAGCGTTCAGTTGTCCATACCCCAGTCCTTGGAACGCAAGCGAAAATATGAAGCCAACACCCCACAGGCCACACTACTAAATTCTCACATTTCACGACTGCTTGCGCTCGAAATGTTGCCTTTTAGGCTCATGAAGACAGAAGCATTCCACAATCTGATGGTGGTGGCCGTCCCTCGGTACTCGGTCCCCAGCCGCCACTATTTCTCCCGGTGTGCCGTCCCCGCATTACACAAGCACGTGTCCCAAAACATTAGCCGTGCCCTCAACAACGCACTTACCGGGAAAGTCCACCTAACCACGGACACGTAGACAAGTGCTTGTGGGCAGGGACGGTACATCTCGCTGACGGCACACTGGGATAACATAGCGGAAGCCGGGACCCAGTCGGACCTTGGGACCGAACACGTCCTCCCGACGCCAAGGATTGCGGGCCCTAGGTCAATCAGGGATGCCCCCACGGTCTACAGCTCCTGCACCTCATCCTCCTCAGCCTCCTCCTCCTCTTCAGCCTCCATCTCCGAAATGACCACATCAGTCACAAGCTGGAAGCACTGCAGCACTGCCTCGGCCAAGCGGCAACAGGCTGTGCTGAAGCTAATATGCTTAGGTGACAAACCGCACAATGCTGAAGAGTTGTGGACAACTCTGAAAGAGCAGGCCGATCTGTGGCTCACACTGCTGAACCTACAGCCAGGCATGGTCGTGTGTGACAATGGCCGAAACCTGGTGGCGGCTCTGAGGCGAGGCGAGCTCACACACGTACCATGCCTGGCCCATTTGCTTAACCTCGTGGTTCAGCGGTTTCTCAAATCCTACCCGGAGCTGCCGGATCCACTTGTTAAAGTGCACCGCCTGTGTGCCCATTTTAGAAAGTCAGCTACAGCTTCCGCCGCCATTGCCATGTTTCAGCAGAGTTTGCAGCTTCCGGCTCACAGACTGGTGTGTGATGTTCCCATGCATTGGAACTCCACACTGCAGATGTTGGGAAGGATTTGTGAACAGAAGAGGGCAGTTGTTGAGTACCAGCATCAACAAGGCCATCGGTATTCAGTTCAGACTCCACACATAAGACCTCAGGAGTGGACATGGATGTCAGACATATGTACCATCCTCCAAAACTTTGAGGACTCCACCAAGATGGTGAGCGGCGATGACGCCATAATTAGCGTAACCATCCAGCTTCTCTGTCTTTTGAAATGCTCTCTGCTCACAAAGAGGATGCATTGCAGGCGGAGCGCGATGAGATGGAGCAAGGAACCATACAGGGTGATTACACACAGCCAAGCCTCATCTCATCCCAACGTGGATTGGGTGACAATGAGGAACAGGAGGAGGATGAGGAGGAAGGACAGGAGCTAGTTCCATTCACTACAGACGGTACTACCTGCACAGCTGTCATACCGTCTGTTCAGCGTGGATGGCCAGAGGACAGAGAGGAGGAGGAGGAGGAGAGCATGGTCAGTCATCCTCTTGGTGAGGACACAGAAGTCTTGCCTGTTAGTAGTCTGGCATGCATGGCTGAGTTTATGTTACGCTGCCTTTCCCATGACTCTTGCGTTCTCAAAATTTTGGGTGACAGTCATTACTGGTTGGTGACACTTCTAGACCCACGCTACAAGGAGAAATTTATATCTCTTATTCCTGAGCCGGACAGGTCTACAAAAATGGAGCAGTACCAGAAGGCCCTTGTTGCGGAACTATTAAAAAAATTCCCATCTGAAAATGCTTACCGGCAGAGGGCACACTTAGTTGGACAACCAAGGAGTACAGGTGAAAGAGACACAACTTCAAACCAGCAGAGGCAGGGGGACACTGTCAAAGTTCTGGGAGAGTTTTCTCAGACCCTCCCATAGCACAGGCCCTGAGGCGCAGGGTACTCTCACAAGGAGTGCAAAGTTTTGGAAGATGCTGAGGGAGTACCTCGCCGACCATACCAAAGTCCTCCGTGATTCCTCTGTGTCTTATAATTATTGGGTATCCAAGATGGATAGGTGGAATGAACGGGCTCTCTATGCCTTGGAGGTACTGGCCTGCCCTGTTGCCAGCGTTTTATCAGAGCGGGTTTTTAGTGCCGCTGGTGGAATTATAACTGATAAGCGCATCTGCCTGTCAACTGAAAATGCTGACAGGCTGACTCTTATAAAAATGAACAAGGGCTGGATTGGGCCAGACTTCTCAACACCACCGAATGATAGCAGCATAACATAAACTCAAATCCAGTGTCTTTTCTTGTGAGGTATATTCCCATGCACCTTTTCACACCCACACATAAGTATACGCTTCCTGATTTTGGCTATTTGCTCTTGTCATCCTCCTTCTCCTCATCCTCCACCACCATATCACCAGGGTGACCATGGTCCGTGATGCAACACCTACATCATTCTTTTAAAGGGTGTTTATGATGCCCATAAAAAAAATTTTTATACAGTATGTTTATGTATACCCCCCAGGGGTAAATGTTTGTCAGCATAAACACTTGTGCATAGGCATTACAAGTATAGGAGGCCCGCTCCTTTCTAATGGGAACATTTTTTTATGAGGCCCTCCTCCACGTCTCTTCCAAGGGGCATTAAAGTGCCTCCAAATTTTTGGCAGCCCTTGCATTCACTGCATAGGCAAACACTATTGGAGACTCTCTCCTTTCTAATGGGAATTTGTTGTTACTGTGGCCCTGCTCTATGTGTCTTTAAATTCTCAGTGGGGTTTTTCCTAAAATTGGTCAGCAGTTGGACTCCCTGCATACCCTATAACTATATAGCAGACTCTCTCCTTTCTAATGGGAATTTGTCATTACTGTGGCCCTGCTCTATGTGTCTTTAAATTCTTAGTGGGGTTTTTCCCAAATTTTGGCAGCCCTGGCAATCACAGCATGGGCATTACCACTATAGGAGACCCGCTCTTTTATAATGGTAACATTTTTTTACTGAGACCCTCCTCTATGTCTCTTCAAAGGAGTATTGGGTTGCGTCCAAATTTTTGGCAGCCCTTGCAGTCACTGGATATGCAATAACAGTATAGGAGACCCACTTGTTAATAATGGGAACAACAAAGCATAGTCGGCTGATGGCTCGCTAACAATAACGAGGGCCAACTGCTGGCCTTTTTAAGAATAGTAAGGACCGTATGATGGCCCTATAAAAATAGGCTTTATGACTATCAGAGTCCCTCCATCATAAATTAAAACAGGATGTTTCTGATGATGTGTCACACACCACATTGCCAGATAAGATTGTAAAATGTTAAAATGACATTTCCCGGTGAATGCATTTGTCTTAAAAAATAACGTAAAAAAAACAAAACAATAGGATTTTTCTTTAGTATAAAAAACAGCATCACCAATTTAACCTCAATGTAATCACATTGTTCAGATCCTGCACCTCCTCCTCCATCTCCGAAATGACCACATCAGTCACAAGCTGACAGCACTGCAGCACTGCCTTGGTCATGCGGCAACAGGCTGGGCTGAAGATAACATGCTTAATGCTTAATTGACAAACCGCCCAGCGCTGCAGAATTGTTGAAAGCTGTAACACAGCAGCCTGATCTGTGACTCTCACCGCTGAACATACAGTCAGGCATGGTCGTGTGTGACAATGGGCGGAACCTGGTGACGGAGAAATGACACCCAGAGTAGATACGGTTTCCCTCTATGCCAGTCCTTTCACCGAGCTAAATACAACTCTCATCAATAAAAGCTGTGGACTGGCTCCGTACCGTCCCTGGCCACATTCACCGGTCCACGTATTTGTGGTTAGGCGGTCCTTCCCAGTAAGTGCACTGGGGAGGGCATGGGTAATGTTGTGGGACCCGTGCTTGTGGAAGCGGAGACGTCACCGGGAGAAACAGTGGCAGCTGCCCAGAAATCAAGTGCAAGCAGCTGCCCAGAAATCTGGCAGTTTAGTGTTGAGGCCTGTGGGTGGGTGGGTGGCTGACTTCATACTTGCGCTTGCATTCCAAGTAACAGAAAACTAAGCAGATGGTGGCCTCTATCATCATCATGGCCTCACCTCGGCACTATGAACTCTCTGAAGGAGAAGCCAGGGCCCACTGGAGGAGTCTCCGGTTCTCTGGTGGGCCCATCCAACCCTGGCTAAGAAAAGTGTGGGGGAAGGTTCCCGGACACTCTATGGCTGCTTTTTTAATGTGGATCGGACATGCTTATGCATGTTATTTCTTAAATCGCATTGCTGATCAGGCCATTGTCCAACTCTGTATTCATGGAATTAAATGCGCAAAGAAAGATGTTTGTGTGTCAAAGCACCACCGACAAGTGAGAGTTGATGTTGAATGGGCTGCCATTGCTTCTGCAACAAGCTGCATTAGAGGACTTCCTGGGAGAAATGACAACCAGGGTAGATACGGTTTCCCTCTATGCCAGTCCTTTCACCGAGCTAAATACAACTCTCATCAAAAAAAGCTGTGGACTGGCTCCGTACCGTCCCTGGCCACATTCACCTGTCCACGTGTTTGTGGTTAGGCGGTCCTTCCCAGTAAGTGCACTGGAGAGGGCACGGGTAATGTTGTGGGACTCGTGCTTGTGGAAGGCGGAGACGACACCGGGAGAAATAGTGGCGGCTGGGGACCAAGTTTGGACACCCGGCCGCCGCCAGCATGAGGATATGAAAAGCTTCTGCCTCCACGAGCCTAAAAGGCCACATTTCAAGTGCAAGCAGCTGTCAAAAATTGGCAGTATAGTATTGCAGCCTTTGGGTGGGTGGGTGGCTGGCTGCATACTTGTGCTTGCATTCCAAGGAATGAGGTAGGGACAACTGAACGTTGCACTGGGACAAGGACATGGACGGTGATTGTTGCAAGTCTGCAACCACAGGTGCATGGTGGGAGGCATCTTCGCATGCGCCAAGGATCACTTATGATGGGCACACTTTTAGGCAGTGACCCGGGAGTCAGAAATGCTTCCAGAGGTCTTCCCCATGCTGTTGCCATGTCTTTTCAGCACTGTATGCATGTGTCTGATGATGTGTCACACACCACATGGCCAGATAAGGTTGTAAAATGTTAAAATGACATTTCCCAGTGAATTCATTTGTCTTTGTTGAAAGCAATGCAAAAGTGCAAAAACACATCAAAAACCCTACGTGTGAACATAGCCCAAGGTATGGAGGAGTATTTTTGGTTTTGGTTATTTATTTTGCCTTATATACAAGTCATTACCCTGGAAAGGATGCTCCTTAATATATTTCCCAGGAAAATCCATTTTGGTTTTGTTTTTGTATGTTTTATTGTGAGTCCGTAAAAGTGGCGTAATACTCAGACAACGTTGTTGACAGCAGTGACCTGGGAGTCAGAAATGCTTCCAGGGGTCTTCCTCATGCTGTTCCCATGTCATTTGAGCACTGTTTCCATCGATTTGGGCAATTTTTAGGCCCTCTGCAGACCGCCGGGGGGAGCCGCCTGAAAAATGCTTGAGTCTCCCATAGACTTACATTGGGCTCATTGCTCGGGTCGAGCACCCGAGTATTCCAATTTGCTCGACCCGAGCAATGAGTACCCGAGCAATTTAGTGCTCGATCATCACTAACTTCAGCTGACTCATTTTGCTGATTTTTGGAGCAGAGCCTTTCTTTAACTTCTGTTCTCTCTCTGACTCCAAACTAGCGGCCTCATTCATTTTTTTCAATTAGGACTTCGTCCAAAATGCCAGTATCTTCTAGGTACTGTTTCAGCTGCAACTTGATATCTTTGCTGATTAATCCCATTCCTAATGATCTCAAGAACGTCTTCTGGACTAGTCCAGCATCAAACTTCTCTTCCGCTTCTACATCTCTGGATGCAAACAACAGTCTATCCTTCAGTTCAATTGCTCTGAACAAGAAATTTTGGGGTGATTCATTATTTTTCTTTGAGAGGTTAATTAGTCGGTGGAACAATTCTGAAGTACTCTCTTCTTTATAGTGCCCTTTTAAAATCATCTTCAGCTGTTGCAAGGTCAATTGACTCTTCATTTCTAGCATACTATGGAGGTTCAGTCCTGGGCTGATCGCTTTCACCACCCCCTCAACGATCTCATCAGGCTGGTAGCCTTTCTGTAAGCCTGCATCGATCTGGTGCAACAAGTTCCTACAAGACAGTCTCTCTTTCTGTTCACACTCTCCAATCTGTCTTGAATTCTTTCCTTATGGTGATTTGTGGCGCTAGAGAGGACTGTCTCCCTGATTTATCTAACCCGAGCAGGTGAAAGGTCCTGTCTGAGTCTATTACCCGTTCAGAGGTTTTGGTCGATTCCTGCAGGGCTGTTGTTAGGGCTTTGAATTGTACTTTCAATTCCTGTAGTCCGGTCTGTGGACAGAGATTCCTGCTTTTGGTAATTGGTGCCGTCCGTCTATCCTCCAACTTCAACCTGGTTAGAAACTGTGTTAATTTCTGGAGGAATGTCCCCATTACGTCTTCAGCTTCTTTCTCCCCAAGTTCATCCATTTTTGCATTAATGGCAGCTAACAGTTGCCTGCGGTTGTGTGCTTTGGAAATCTGTTCTACTGACATCTTTATATGTTCTGCTACTGTTCTCAATTCTTCACAGGTTAACTGAAAAAGCAGCTCACTAATTCTGTCCATTTGTATTTCCACATCCATTGCTGCTAGTAAGTTTTTCTTTAGGGATGGTCCCCTTTAACTGGTGTAGCAGAGTTGAGTTGAGGTGCTGTGCTGCTGTGTTTTTCCAGACACTTTTCCTCTTCTCCCTCTACATGCTAAATCTGCACGGTCCACCAATGTTACACGCACGCGGCTAGGTTTACATAGGGGTGAGACAGGTTACATGAATTCTTTGGAATCCTGGGGGAATCGTTACTCAAGGCGACCATAGACCATGTTCTGCAGCTTCTCTCAGGCACACAGGGGTATTGACCCTCAGGCACAGACACGTGGGTTGTTTCACTTACTGACCAGACACACTTCCAAGAGTCCTCACAAACGGTAGAACAGTAGCATTTAATAAGAAGTCGCACAGCCAGTGCAAGTCAAGTCTTATGAACAACAGGCTCCAGTGACAAACAGTACAGTTTCCTTAGCAGCACAGCAGTTCACAGTCTTCCCAGTAGTACAGGACACCACAGTTCTAATGCAAAGGCAAATTAATGAACACAGCATTCTTTACAGCACAGTGAGATGGAGGAAGGGGGAGAGTTTGCGGAGGGAGATGATCCCTGTGACATAATTTCTTCCAGCCCTTATCTTTCTGCCTGACAATACTCTGCACTGTTAGTTCAGGAACTCTACCTGACCTGTGCTTAGCTTCACTCCTGACTTGAATCCTTTTCATTTACAGGGGCGCTTCTGTGAGATACAGAAAACGCACACCACCTTTCTCTTCGGTTCCAGCCAGACAGTAAACAACTTCCCCACAATCCCCCTGGGGCTCTGCTAAAATACTCCCCTTCTCCTGTGACTGTGTTGACCCCTCTAGTTGCTGGATGCTTCTGGAGCACAACACTTCCTGTCTCATGTGCTTGTGTTACTTCTAAAAGTTGCTGAATGCTTTTAAAGCAACAGCACTACTTCTCCATGTCACACTCTGCAACAGCACTACTTCTGCATGTCACATACACTACCACAGGATATGCCACTCTTGGGCTATAAGCTAAATAAATGGACAGTATGTCTCTACTTGGGCTTTAAACCTACAATTTCTGGGCTGGTAGAACGGATTAAAATCACCTGTGGGTCAATGGGAGAGGTGCATGGTCAGAAAAGAGGCAGCAAAACCTCAAATAGTTAAATGAAGCAAAAAACTGACCAGCATATCATATAATGTGAACACGTCCATGGTCTTTCTGGAATTGGCAATGGAGTCAATTCCCCAGCAGGCAGGTTATAAAAGAATTTAGTGCGTGCGCACACTTCAAAAGTGGATACAAAATCTTTAATATCATTATGCATGGACGGCCACCAAAAAAGTCTAGCAATGGCTTACTGCGTTCTGTAGTTGTGACCTCAGGATGACCACTCAAAACAGAATCATGAAACTCCTGTAACTGATGCAATTTTAGGTGCACAGGTACAAATAATTTGGACCCTGGAGTAGCGGAAGGAGCCAACAACTGGACTTTATGGATCTCCACTTCCAACTCCGAAAGAAACCATGGAAACCACAATACCTTGGGGAAGAAACTGAATAGAAACTGCGAGATAATAGGTCAACTTTCACATTGTTAGGCCCAGGCCTGAATGTGATATAGAAATTAAACCTAGAGAAAAACAATGACTATCTGGCCTTTCTTGGGGTTAATCCTTTAGCTGATTCAATGTAAGCTAGATTCTTATGATCAGTGACCACAGTAACTTGATGAAACGTCCCTTCAAAAAATGACTCCATTCCTCAAAGGCCAAATTAACAGAAAGTAACCCGTGAATCCCAACATCATAATTTAATTAATCGGATAAGAACAGGAGCAGACATGAAACACTCTTTTAATTTAAAAAAAAAAAACAGTAGCATCCAGTGACCAAATCTTGAGATCCACCCCCTTACATGTAAGGTCTGTCTGTAAGAGGTTTAGCAATCTGAGAAAGACCCTTGTTAAATTTTCTAAAATAGTTGGCGAATCCTAGAAAACATTACAAAGCTTTAAGGTCATGACTAGTGTTGAGTGATACCTTCCGATATCAGGAAATATCGGATCGGATTGGATCAGGCCGATACCCAAAAAGTATCGGATATCGCCGATTCCGATACCGGAAACCAATGCAAGTCAATGGGACACAAATATCGGAATGAAAATAAACCCTTTCTTTCCTTGTAGGTTAATTCTACATGAAGGAAAACAACTAACAATAAAGTAGAATGTATTGGGGGAGGTGGTTGCCCAAATCGATGGGAACAGTGCTCACAGTGAAACATGAAAAGCCGGCAATTCAGCAGCGGCATACACCGGTACCCGACAATTTATAACAGAAAGAATAGAGCTTCACACATAGATTAGATAGATAGAAACATGTCAGTCACATATATATGAAGTACAGTGACAGTGTTGCTTACTGTACTTGTCATTTAGTGTAAAGGATTTATTAAAAAAATATTAGTGTTTTCATGCACCGTCTCTTTAAAAAAGCCGGCCGGCAATTCAGCAGCGGTACCCGACAATTAACAACAGAAAGAATAGAGCATCATACATAGATTAGATAGATAGAAACATGTCAGTCACATATATAATAAGTACAGTGATAGTGTTGGTTACTGTACTTGTCATTTAGTGTTAAAATAAAGGATTTATTAAAAAAAAAATTGGCGTGGGGTTCCCCGTAATTTTTGGCTCTAGCGGAGGTTAAGCAGATGGCTGGGGCAGATCTTTGAAGCCTGGGAAGAGGGTAATACCCACAGAGCTTCCCAGGCTACTAATATCAGCCCCCAGCTGAATACCTAGCCTTTACTAGCTATTAAAATGGGGGACCCCCCCAAAAAAATGACGTGGGGTCCCCCCTATTTTAATAGCTAGCAAAGGCTAGGCAGACAGCTGGGGGATGATATTAATAGCCCAGGAAGGGTGCCATGAATATTGGCCCCCTCCCAGGCTAGAAACACCAGCTGTCAGCTGTCCCAGAAATGGCGCATTCCATAGGATGCGCCAATTCTGGCACTTAGTCTCGCTCTTCCCACTGCCCTGTAGCGGTGGCAGTGGGGTAATAGGGCTGGGGTTGATGTCAGCTTATAATGCCAGCTGACATCAAGCCCAGGTTAGTAATGGAGAGGCGTCTATAAGACACCCCCATTACTAACCCCATAGTGAAAGTTAAAAAAACACAAACACCCAGAATAAAGTCCTTTAATTGAAATAAAGACACAATCCTTTATTGTTCTAAATTAAACCATACTTACCATCACGCCCATTCCAGCTGTAGCCAACGATCTCCTGCAATAAAAGAAAAATAATAAACCAACATCATCCTTACCTTTCGATGGTTCCCAGGACAGCTCCAGCTCTGCTACATCGAGATGACAGGCTGGATCGCAGCAGAAAGCAATTAAAGGACTTTATTCTAGGTGTTGTGTTTTTTTTAAATACTTTACTAGAAATTCATGGCGGTCATGTCTAATATTGGCGTGACCCCATGAATTTCGGGCTTAGGGCCAGCGGATAATACAAAGCTGGCCCTAACCCCTTTATTACCCAGTGAGCCACCGCACCAGGGCACTGGATGAGCTGGATACAGCGCCAGAAGATGGCGCTTCTATGAACGCAACATTTTCTAGGGTGGCTGCGGACTGCAGTTCGCAGCAGGGGGGGCCCAAAAAGCTTGGGCCACCCTGCGCTGTGGATTCCAGCCCCCAGCTGCTTAGTTGTACCTGGCTGGACACAAAAATAGGGCGAAGCCCCACGTATTTTTTTTTTTAACTTATTTCATGAAATTCATGAAATAAAAATAAAAAAAAGAGCTTCCCTATATTGTTGTGTCCGGCCAGGTACAAATAGGCAGCTGGGAGTTGGGGGCAGCCCGTTCCTGGATTCTGTACCTGGCTGGCATACAAAAATATGGCAAAGCCCACGTCAAAATTTTTGGGAAAAATTAATTAAAAAATAAATAATAATTTAGGGACTGCATCTTTATTAACCCCTCAAGTGTCATTTAGTGTTAAAATAAAGGATTTATTAAAAAAAAATTGGCGTGGGATCCCCCATAATTCTAGTCTCTAGTGGAGGTTAAGCAGACAGCTGGGGCAGATGTTTGAAGCCTGGGAAGGGGGTAATACCCACGGAGCTTCCCAGGCTACTAATATCAGCCCCAGCTGAATACCTAGCCTTTACTAGCTATTAAAATGGGAGACGCCCCAAAAAAAATGACGTGGGGTCCCCCCTATTTTAATAGCTAGCAAAGGCTAGGCAGACAGCTGGGGGCTGATATTAATAGCCCAGGAAGGGTGCCATGAATATTGGCCCCCTCCCAGGCTAGAAACACCAGCCGTCAGCTGCCCCAGAAATGGCGCATCCATTGGATGCGCCAATTCTGGCACTTAGCCTCGCTCTTCCACGCTGCCCTGGTGCGGTGGCAGGGGTAATAGTGGTGGGGTTCATGTCAGCGCCAGCTGCCATGAAGCCCAGGTTAGTAATGATGGGCGTCTATAAGACACCCCCATTACTAACCTACAAAGTGTTAAAAAGAAAAAACACACACTACACCCAGAAAAAAATAATTTATTTGAAATAAAACACACCATTTTATTTAATTCTTAGTTTACTAAAAAAAAATAGTTACCTGTCCACGTTCCTGCGCTGATCTCCCATGCACAGCTGTCACATCTGGAGATGGTGACAGCTGTGCATGGCTGCTGTAAGCTCACGCTGCCGGGAATACGTCCGCTCCCGGCAGCGGGAGCCACTGACTGAGGTCACCGGAGTGCATTCAGTCAGCGCAGCTCCGGTGATCTCCTTTACGGCACTGCTGTACCGTGGGAATTTCTCACGGTACAGCAGGGCCGTAAAGGAGCTGACCGGAGCAGCGCTGCCTGAACTCAAGCGAACCCGCTTATGCAATGACGGGGCTGCTTTACGGCCCCGTCATTGTAGCGGCGGCAACGGTTCAGAGCGGTCACATTCTATGTGGCTCCTCTAAACTGGAGATCTTCGTGGGACACTCGTGGACTACTACGGAGGGGTAAGGATAAGGTTGTGGTTTATTATTTTATATTTTATTACAGGAGATTGATGGCTTCGGGGAATTAGGTGTCTAGGTGAGTATAGGTGTAGTTTTTTATTTTTTACTTTATTTTAGGTGGCGATCGGCGGGGACAGGTAATGTATAAACTAATTTATTTTAGGTAACCACTGGCCACCAATGAAATGTATTTAAAATTTATTGAGGACCAAAAACAACACACAAAAAATATGGGGGCCTAAAAGAATAAAACACGTATAGGGGCAAAAATAACATATGGGGCAGTTTAAATAGCAGGATCAGGCTGATGGGAACTACTGCTCCCATCGAGCTGATCCTGCTGGCACGAGTGGACGGGGGACAGACATAGGCCGATGGGAGTAGTAGTGTCACATCGGCCTATGTCTGCCTGCACGCAGACACCCGCAGACATCCCGCACACATCGCGCACACACCCGCAGACATCGCACAGACACAGCGCACACACCAATCATGACGGGTCTGATGGTCTGGGAGGTGAGGCTGACCTGTGCGGCCGTGGGAAAGTTCATGTGAGTTCATGCAATGCAGTGAAGCATGAACTCACATGAACCCTCTGAGAGCACCGCGGCTACTTCAAATGAACAGCTGATCAGCATCACGTGATACCTCAGCTGTTCATTTGAAATAACTGGCGGGAGAGCGCAGCACAGAACGGGAAAGCCGGCGGTGAAGTCCTAACTTACGATCGGGATGTGAGGTGGCGAGGGGAGTGGAGGATCGGGGTGGTAGGCTGCGGGGAAGCAGTATGGGGCTGTGTGATTGTTTAAAAGCCAGCGGCTTTTTACCGCCCGCCGGCTTTTAAACCATCAGGAGAATTCTCCCACGCTGGGATGGCATTGAGATGACAGGCTGGATCGCAGCTGAGCACTGCCATCCAGCTTGTCATCCTTCAGAGACACTGCAGAGCGCAGGCATTATGGGAACTTCCGATTCCGGTATTCGATATTGTAAAAGTATCGGAACTCCGATACCGTGAATATCGGCCGATACCCGATATTACTGTATCGGAATGCTCAACACTAGTCATGACGGTGAACCCAATTAATTATGGCCTGCACTTTCCAAGGATCCATCTTAAACCCTTCTGCTCACAAGATAAACCCCAAGAATGAAATTTCCTGAACAAAAAAACACATTTCTCTAATTTAGAACAAAGGGTTATCTCTCAACCTTAGTAATACTACATGGACATGTTCCTGGTGAGAGTTCAAATCAGGCAAGAAAATTAGAATATCATCTAGGCATATCACAACAAATCTTACAATGCAATCAGAAAAAATATCATTCATAACATTTTGAAAAACAGCAGGTGCATTGGATAACCCAAAAGGCATGACAAGATTTTCAAATAAATCATCAGCCTTCCGGATGCGTATCAAATTGTAAGCCGGTTTAAAATAAAGTTTGAAAAACCTATTAGAACCAAAAGCTGATTATAGAGGTCGGGATGAGTGGAAGTGGGTACTTATTTTTAACCATGATTTTGTTTAGTTCTCAGAAATCAAAGCAAGGATGGAGACCCCATATTTCATTTTTCAAAAGAAAAATTTGGCAGCTACAGGGGAGGAGGAAGGATGGTTATTACCCTTCTGTTAACTTTCATTTATATGTTCTTTTATGGCGGTATTTTCAGGCCCAGACAAATTGTAAACGCGAGCTTTAGTTAATGTGGCATTAGGGACAAAATTAATAACCTAAGGCGTATAGTATGGCACAGTCAATTAAGAGGGACTATCAAAGCCTGTATAAAAACCAGAGGCAGGGAATCTAAGGATAGAAAACCATAAAACAGTGAACAAATTCTACAGATAGTGTGTGAAAGGATAGCACTGAAGAACAGTTACAATCCGTTTACCCATAGCTATATATGTTGTGGTGCTATATATCACTTTGTAATATTAAGGCTGCGTTTGTGTTAATGGCCTTAAAATTGGTGGGATATGGTCCTAGGAGACCTCAGAGTGTTATACATGTGTTTTCACGGCAATTGGAGATGAAAAAATTTGCTGAAATTTGTGAATTTGAAATTTCAAAAGGTTTACTCATCTCTAGTGATGACAGATATCTTAATTTTTTTTCTATCTACTAGCTGCATAGTACATACAGTGGGTATGGAAAGTATTCAGACACCTTTCAATTTTTCACTCTTTGTTTCATTGCAGCCATTTGGTAAATTCTAAAAAGTTCTTTTTTTCTCATTAAAGTACACTCTGCACCCCATGTTGACTGAAAAAAAACAGAAGTGTAGAAATTTTTGCAAATTTATTAAAAAAGAAAAACTGAAATATCACATGGTCATAAGTATTCAGACTCTTTGCTCAGACACTCATATTTAAGTCACATGCTGTCCATTTCCTTGTGATCCTCCTTGAGATGGTTCTACTCCTTCGTTGGAGCGCAGTTGTGTTTAATTAAACTGATAGGACTTAATTTGGAAAGGCACACACCTGTCTATATAAGACCTCACAGCTCACAGTGCATGTCAGACCAAATGAGAATCATGAGCTCAAAGAAACTGCCCAAGGAGCTCAGAGACAGAATTGTGGCAAGGCACAATACTGGCCATGGTTATAAAATAATTTCTGCATTACTCAAGGTCCCTAAGAGCATAATGGCCTCCATAATCCTTAAATGGAAGAAGTTTGGGACCACCAGAAGTCTTCCTAGACCTGGCCATCCAGCCAAACTGAGCAATCGTGGGAGAAGAGCCTTGGTGAGAGAGGTAAAGCAGAACCCCAAGATCACTGTGGCTGAGCTCCAGAGAGCAGTAGGGAAATGGGAGAAAGTTCCACAAAGTCAACTATCACTGCAGCCCTCCACCAGTAGGGCCTTTAGGGCAGAGTGGCCCGACGGAAGCCTCTTCTCAGTGCAAGACATATGAAAGCCTGCATATAGAGTAGTTTCCTCAAAAACACATGAATGACTCCCAGCCTATGAGAAATAAGATTCTCTGGTCTGATGAGACGAAGATAGAACTTTTTGGTGATAATTCTAAGCGGTATGTGTGGAGAAAACCACTGCTCATCACCTGCCCTATACAATCCCAACAGTGAAACATGGTGGTGGCAGCATCATGCTATGGGGGTGTTTTTCAGCTGTAGGGACAGGACGACTGGTTGCAATTGAAGGAAACATGAATGCGGCCAAGTACAGAGATATCCTGGATGAAAACCTCTTCCAGAGTGCTCTGGACCTCAGACTTGGCCAAAGGTTCAACTTCCAACAAGTCAATGACCCTAAGCACATAGCTAAAATAACAAAGGAGTGGCTTCAGAACCACTCTGTGACCATTCTTGACTGGTCCAGCCAGAGCCCTGACCTAAACCCAATTGAGCATCTCTGGAGAGACCTGAAAATGGCTGTCCACCAACGTTCACCATCCAACATGACGGAACTGGAGAGGATCTGTAAGGAAGAATGGCAGAGGATCCCCAAATCCAGATGTGAAAAACTTGTTGCTTCATTCCCAAGAAGACTCATGGTTGTACTAGCTCAAAAGGGTGCTTCTACTCAATACTGAGGAAAGGGTCTGAATACTTATGACCATGTGATATTTCAGTTTTTCTTTTTTAATAAATTTGCAAAAATTTCTACATTTCTGTTTTTTTTTTGCAGTCAAGATGGGGTGCAGAGTGTACTTTAATGAAAAAAAAAGGAACTTTTTAGAATTTACCAAATGGCTGCAATGAAACAAAGAGTGAAAAATTTAAAGGGGTCTGAATACTTTCGTACCCACGGTATTTTGCTTGCTGTACATTGTAGAAGAAACTACATATTTTGTGGAATAATCATAGAAATTTCTACACATCTATATATATGAATTCAATGCTTAAAGACCGTATCTTGGTCCATATTCACAAGCTTGCATAGTAAATTTTCTTTAAGCTATTATCCTAGTGTTAAATTTGGTGTAAGTGCTCTTTTTCATGTTCAACTGGACACATAATGTAATAGTGGCTGCAGAGCAGAAAAAAAACTTTTTTGTTTGTTTGTTTGTTTGTTTTTTTGTTTTTTTCAATGCAGCCTGCACATGCGTAAGGCCCTCACTGTACAAGTCCACACACGCAGCCAGGACCAACACTTTCATGTAGCGCGCCGGTAATAACAGGAGACGAGTGCTTTGCCCGCAGCTGCTGCCCATTTGTATTATCAAATGTCCCTCGAATTTCAGATATGTTATCACTGTAAGTGCTGTGTTTTAGTGAAGTGCTGTTTGCCCACCACTTTCTAATGAACTACATGATCCCTAAAAGTAGCATCCTAGTGCCTACCAAGCATCACACTTTTGAACATAATCTACTATAGCCATTAGCCTCTAGGTTCACTTGACATCAGAACATGAGCACTGGATGGCACATTTTTCTTCAACACCACCAACCCTACACAAAGGTTAAAATAATAATACAGTGATAAAAGGCATGACTAAAATATTGTCAACTGTTTTTTTCATTTTATATAAACAACTGGATGCGGGTTCTCAAGAAATACACCACACCATGAATGGACTTCGTTGGCTACAGTAGCCTGTTTATTAAACAAACACATATAAAACAATTAGTATAACCTAAGAGCCTCAACTCAAATGAGGCCTAAACAACCTAATCAGAAATCATCCTCCAATATAAACTCCCGAGCCAAGTGGGGAGGTCCTGGAAGCCAAACCATCCATTAGTCTAGTCGATGGAACACAGCTCATAGCTAAAATCAACATTGGGTCATTATTAGTGTTGAGCGAGCACTAAAATGCTCGGGTGCTCGAAGCTCGGGCCGAGCTCACTGTGATACTCGGGTGCTCGACCCGAGCAACGAGCCCAATGTTAGTCTATGGGAGACCCGAGCATTTTTGCGGCGGCACCCCCGGCAGTCTTTTAAAAGCCTAACAAGTGCCCAAAACGATAGTGACAGTGCTCAAATGACATGGGGACAGCATGGGGATCGCCCCTGGAAGCATTTCTGACCCCCAGGTCACTGCTGTCAACAACGTGGTCAGAGGTATTAAGCCACTTTTACAGGCTCACAATAAAACGTTCAAAAACGAAAGTGAAAGTGCTTTCCTGTGAAATATGTTAACCCCTTAACGACCATGGGTCTTTCTGTTTTTGTGTTTTTCTTTTTTGCTCCCCTTCTTCCCAGAGCCAGAACTTTTTTAATTTTCGTTCAATATGGCCATGTGAGGGCTTATTTTTTGCGGGACGAGTTGTACTTTTAAACACCATCACTGGTTTTACCATATCGTGTGCTGGAAAATGGGAAAAAAATTCCAAGTGCAGTGAAACTGCAAAAAAAATGCAATTCCACAGTTGTTTTTTGGGTCCTTTTTTTACCACGTTCACAGATTGCTAAAACTGACCTGCCATCATTATTTTCCAGGTCGTTACGAGTTCATAGACACCAAACATGTATAGGTTCTTTTTTATTTAAGTGGTGAAAAAAAAATCCAAAGCTTGCTAAAAAAACAAAAAAAAATGACGCCATTTTCCGAGACCCTTAGCTTCTCCATTTTTCGGGATCTGGGGCCAGGTGAGGGCTTATTTTTTGCGTGCCGGGCTGACGTTTTTATTGATACCATATTGGGGTAGATCCGATGTTTTGATCGCCCGTTATTGCATTTTATTGGAAAGTTGTAGCGACCAAAGAAAAGTAATTCTGGCGTTTAAAATTTTTTTCTCGTTACGCCGTTTACTGATTGTATTAATTCTTCTTTTATATTGATAGATCGGGCGATTCTGAACGCGGCGATACCAAATATGTGTATGTGTTTTTTTTTTATATATATATATTTTATTTTGAATGGGGCGAAAGGGGGGTGACTTAAACCTTTATATATTTTTTATTTTTTTTATTTTTTTAAAAACTTTTTTTTTACACTTTCTGCATGCTTCAATAGTCTCCAGAGGAGACTAGAAGCAGCAGTTGTCTGATTGCTTCTACTGCATACAAGCGATGAGCAGATCGCTTGTATGCAGGAGAAATGCTCACTTGCTATGAGCGCTGACCACTAAGTGGCGCTCATAGCAATTGAGACATGACAACCACAGGCGTCTGCTGCAGACCCTGAGTTGTCATGCCCACCCATTGGTGACCCGCGATCACGTGACGGGGTCACTGATGGGCGGGGCTTAGGACTCCCGGAAGCGCGAGTTAAATGCCACTGTCAGAGATTTAACATGTTAACAGCCGCGGGTGGATTGCGATTCCAATAATCAGCTGACATGTGCTCGCTTCAGTGCGGCCT
The DNA here is from genome assembly GCF_046119375.1 of Phyllobates terribilis. NCBI lineage: Eukaryota > Metazoa > Chordata > Amphibia > Anura > Dendrobatidae > Phyllobates > Phyllobates terribilis. Next base: position 243,717,761 of record NW_027362761.1, on the reverse strand, counting down.
CACCGCCGGAGCCCCCGCTGAACCGGCCTTTCCGACCTGGTGCGTACTATTACTGACCAGGTCGGAAAGGGGTTAAGGAACATCCTTTCCAGGGCAAAGACTTGTGTATAAGGTAAAATAAATAACCAAAAACAAAAATACTCCTCCACACCTTGGGCTATGTTCACAAGTAGCATTTTTTATGCGTTTTTGCACGCTTGTATTGCTTTCAACCGTGACAAATGCATTCACCGGGAAATGTCATTTTAACATTTTACAACCTTATCTGGCCATGTGCTGTGTGACACATGCATACAGTGCTAAAAAGACATGGGAACAGCATGGGGAAGACCCCTGGAAGCATCTCTGACACCCAGGTCACTGCCTAAAAGTTTGCCCATCAGAAGTGATCCTTGCCGCATCAGAAGATGCAGACTTGCAACTATCCCCGTGCAAGTCCTTGTCCCAGGGCAGTGTTCAATTGTACCTCCCCCATAACTTGCAATACAAGTGCAAGTATGCAGCCTGCCACCCACCCACCCCCAGGCTGCAATACCATACTGCTAGCTTGCTTGCACTTGAAATTGGGCCTTTTAGGCATGTGGAGGTGGAATCTGGCCACCACGTCATGGCTGCGTCAGTAGCCTGGCATTCATACTCAGTCCCCAGCCGCCCCTATTTGTCCCGGTGCGCCTTATACACAAGCACGCATACCAAAACATTACCTGTGCCCTCCCCAGTGCATTTAGTGGGAAGGACAGCCTAACCACAAACACGTGGACAAGTGAATGTGGCCAGGAATGGTCCATCTCACTGACGCCTTCACACTGGGTTAATATTGTGGAAGCCGGAACACAGTTGGACACTGGGATGCAACAAGTCCTCCAGACATAGAGGATTGCGGGTCCTGGGTCAATCAGGCTTCAACACAAAGTTCAGAAGGTAGACAGCAGCAGTGGTCGGCCTCCTACACAACGAGTAAATTATTCATGATCATAAGGCCATCCACCTCCTTAGCTTTCTGTTCCTTGGAATGCAAGCGCATGTATGTAGTAGCAGCTAGGCCTGAGGTGGTCAGCGTTTTGGCGCATATTCTACCTCCTTCGAAGATTGCTGGATGTTTTCCTGCTACTATCCCAGTTCTATGACTCCCGTTAAAACAAAGCTTCAGGTGATAAATGATGGATGAGGTGGTGGCAAAGGAGAAAGAGCAGGAGGAACAGGGACCATTCACATCAATATCAGGCCAGTCAACCAGATATGTCTTGTAGGATATGTTTCTGTAACAAAAGGAGCGGTTCGGCTACACAGTTATAGGGCATACAGTGAGTGCAATGCTTACCAAAAATTTCGAGCCACTCCAATGCCCCTTGGAAATGACATGGAGGTCAGAGGGCGTTAACTAAACCTTTTTTTCGATTTATAGCAACTGGGTCTCCCGTGCACTGTTGGCCTAAGCAGTGAATGGAAGGCTTTCCAAAAATTATGAGGAACTGCAATGCCCCTTACAAGAGCCATGTGTGGCACCCCAGGGGTCTGGTCACCACAGTAATAGAGATATTACGTCGGAGAGCAAGTGGGAGGTTTCCTGGTCAGGATCCCTTAAACATGCAACATCCTCCTGCCCCAGTCCTGGGAGGGGAGAATTCTGCCCTTATAAACTGGATCTGGGGCGGGGTTGAGTGAGTCAGAGAACAGTCAGAGTCAGAGTGAGAGCAAGGGAAAATAACAGTAAGGAGCTCTGTAGGAGCTAGGAGCTAAAGACCAGGGGCTGGAAGCTGAGCAGAGCTCGCCCTGGCAGAAGACAATAGGAACCGGACACAGGAGTCCGAAGCTGTGAGGACTTATATATCCAGCAGCAGAAACCAGCCGGCAGGGGATTTCAGGTCCTCTGGCCATAGAAGCCCGGAGGCTCAGTCACAAGCAAGGGACCAGCACCGCCGTCGTGGAGCGGAGGCTAACAGAAGGCCCCAAGTCACCAGCCATACAGGTGAGCACTACACGGTACACTCAGGGACGTGGGCAACTTCTACCCGCTTACAGCAAGGTAGCCAGGAAGAGTGCAGACAGATGGGAAGGCCTACAACTCCACCTGGCCAGGGGAACTCCTGCTTGCTCACAGACTGACCAGGCCTCTTATGCTAGCCAGTACTCCCGGGAGGGTCTACCTTATAATCATCAGTAAAGACCCTGAACTGCACTGCAAAGACTCTGAGTCGTTCCTGCTGCGCTCGTGCACCATCACCCCCATCATCCACACTCACTGCCCTGAGGCTATACTCCTCCCGAGGGGAGTTATCCCATTCTATGCTGCGCACACAACACCAGCCTCAGCGGTCTGCCTCGCAGCGGTGGTACTCCCTGACCGCAATCCACGGGTGGCGCAGTCGGACAATTAACCTCAAAACCTAAGAAAGACTGCCACTGGTTTGACCAGCCTGAGCCACGGGACTGGGTCACCGCCACGGAGACTACAGACCCCAGAGACCCGGCACCAGGTATCCCACACACGTGTACACACGGCCCAGGGGGCGCGTCACATGCAGTATAGCATATTACAAACATAAGTCCCATTATTGGGGAGTGGGTGTCCCATAGTATTTGCTTATGCCTTGCAAGCAAAAGCTGCCAAAAATTAGGACGGAGCAACTTGCAATGCCCATTACAAGAGCCATGCAGTACAGCATATTACAAACATAAGTCCCATTATTGGGGAGTGGGTCTCCCATAGTATTTGCTTATGCTTTCCCAGCAAAAGCTGCCAAAAATTAGGATGGAGCAACTTGCAATGCCCCTTACAAGAGCCATGCAGTACAGCATATTACAAACATAAGTCCCATTATTGGGGAGTGGGTGTCCCATGGTATTTGCTTATGCTTTCCCAGCAAAAGCTGCCAAAAATTAGGACGGAGGAACTTGCAATGCTGGCACCCTGGTGGTATAGTGGTGGTGGAGGCTGAGGATAAGGAGAAGAAGATTAAACAACCGAAACGAGGAAGCGTATACCTATGTGTGGGTGTGAAGCGGTGCATGTGAATACACCTTCCGAAATAACACAGTGGATTTGACTTTATGTTACTCTGCTGTCATTTGGTGGTGATGAGAAGTCTGGCCCAATCCAGCCCTTGTTCATTTTGATAAGGGTCAGCTTGTCAGCATTGTCAGTTGACAGGCGAGTGCGCTTATCAGTTATAATTCCCCCAGCGGCACTAAAAACACGCTCCGATAACACGCTAGCGGCAGGGCAGGCCAGGACCTCCAAGGCGTACAGAGCGAGTTCATTCCAAGTGTCCAGCTTGGATACCCAATAATTAAAAGGCACAGAGGAATCACGGAGGACGCTGGTACGATCGGCAAGGTACTCCCTCACCATCTTTTGAAACTTTCCACTCCTTGTGAGAGTACCCCGCGCCTCAGGGCCTGTAAGCTGGGCGGGTGTCAGAAAACTGTCCCAGAACGTTGACAGTGTTCCCCTGCCTCTGCTGGATTGGAGTTGCATCTCTCTCGCCTGTACGCCTTGGTTGGGCAACGAACTGTGACCTCTGACGCTAGCTTGTTCAGATGGGAATTTTTTTAAGAGTTCTGCAGCAAGGGCCTTCTGGTATTGCCCCATTTTTGTAGACCTCTCCACCTCAGGAATAAGAGAGTGAAAGTTCTCCTTGTAGCGGGGGTCTACAAGTGTCACCAACCAGTAATGACTGTCACCCAACATTTTGACAACGCGAGGGTCACGGTTAAGGCAGCGTAACATAAAGTCAGCCATGCGTGCCAGACTGGTAACGGGCAAGATTTCCGTGTCCTCACCAAGATGACGACTGACCATGCTCTCCTCCTCCTCCTCCTCCTCTTCCTCCTCCCCCCTGTCCTCAGGCCACCCACCCTGAACCGACGGTATGACACTTGTACATTTACTACCGTCTACAATGCATGATTGCAGCTCCTGTTCTTCCTCCTCCTCCTCCTCCTCTCCCTCATTGTCCCCCAATGCACGTTGGGATGAGATGAGGCTGGGCTGTTTGTAATCGCCCGCTACGGCTTCTTGATCCATCTCATCATACTCTGGCTGCAATGCCTCCTCTTTAATTCTCTGCAGAGAGCGTTGCAAAAGACAGACAAGTAGGATGCTGACACTAATGATGGCGTCATCGCCACTCACCATCTTGGTGGCCTCCTCAAAGTTTGTCAGGATGGCACATATGTCAGACATCCAGGTCCACTCCTGAGGTCTTATGTGTGGAGTCTGACCTGAATATCGACGGCCTTGTTGCAGCTGGTACTCCACAACTGCTCTCTTCTGCTCACAAATCCTTTGCAACATGTGGAGGGTAGAGTTCCAACGTGTGGGGACATCACACACCAGTCGGTGTGCCGGAAGCTGCAAACGCTGCTGCAACACAGCAAGGGCGGCGGAAGCTGTAGCCGACTTGCGAAAATGAGCTGACAGGCGGCGTACTTTCACGAGCAGATCTGGCAACTCGGGGTACGATTTAAGAAACCGCTGAACCACGAGGTTAAGCACATGAGCCAGGCATGGTACGTGTGTGATCTCACCTCGCCTCAGAGCCGCCACCAGGTTACGGCCATTGTCACACACGACCATGCCGGGATGTAGGTTCAGCGGTCTCAGCCACAGATCTGCCTGCTCTTTCACAGCTGTCCACAACTCACAAGCAGTGTGAGGTTTATCACCTAAGCTTATGAGTTTCAGCACAGCCTGTTGCCGCTTGGCGGAGGCAGTACTGCAATGCTTCCAGCTTGTAACTGATGTGGTGATATCTGAGATGGAGGCTGAACATGAGGAGGAGGAGGAGGAGGATGCGCAGGAGCTGTACACTGTGGGGGCAACTCTGACTGACATAGGGCCCGCAATCCTCGGTGTGGGGAGGATGTGTTCCGTCCCAAGGTCCGACTGGGTCCCGGCTTCCACTATGTTTACCCAGTGTGCCGTCAGAGAGATGTACCGTCCCTGGCCACAAGCACTTGTCCGTTGTCAGGTGGACTCTCCCAGTAACTGCGTTGTTGAGGGCACGGCAGATGCTTTGGGACACGTGCTTGTGTAGTGCGGGGATGGCACACCGGGCAAAATAGTGTCGGCTGGTGACCGAGTACCGAGGGACGGCCACCGCCATAAGATTGCGGAAGGATTCCGTCTCCACCAGCCTAAAAGGCAGCATTTCCAATGCAAGCAGTCGTGAAATGTGCGAATTTAGGACTGTGGGCTGTGGGGCGTTAGCTGCGAATTTCCGCTTTCGTTAAAGGTCTGGGATATGGACAATTGAACGCTGCGGTGGGACGTGGACGTGGACGTTGATGCTGTTTCTTGAGAAACTGCCATAACAAGTGAAGACTGAGAGGAGGGGACATCTTTACATGCAGTATGGACAGGGGATTGCCTTGCACACACAACAGGGGGTTCTATTGCACGCACAACAGTGGAAGAAGCAGTGGTGACACCCGCTGACACTGGTCGTGGACCCTGGGTTTCGCCCCACAAAGTCGGGTGCTTTGCTGCCATGTGCCTGATCATGCTGGTGGTGGTCAGGCTGGTAGTTTTGTCACCCCTGCTGATGCTGGCATGGCAGGTGGAACATATGGCCTTTTTGGGGTTATCAGCAGAGTCTTTAAAAAAATTCCAGACTCTGGAAGACCTACCGCTTGTACTGGCAACGTCCCTCGTGTTGGTGTTACGGGGAACGGTTGCCTGCCTTCTGTCTGCAGCCACCACACTGCTTCTTCCTGCCTGTTGGGGTACTCTGCCTCCCTCCCCCTGTGTGCTGCTGGTCTCACTCTGCATGTCCTCCTTCCAAGTTGGGTCAGTTACTAGATCATCCACCACCTCCTCCTCTTCCACTTGCGCACCACGATCCACCTCCTCACTTCCTGGCAATTGTGTCTCGTCATCGTCCACCTCTTGTGACAGATTGCCAACGTCGACTTCCTGTGGCCGTGGCTGTTCAAATATTTGGGCATCGCAACATGGGATCTCCTCTTCCACCACTTCAAGCGTATCAGGCGAGGGGCCCAAATATGGAAATGGACCAGTGAACAGCTCTTCAGAGTGTCCAAGTGTGGGATCACTTGCTGTCTGACGACACTCGGCATGGTGGGAGGAAGGAGCATCAGGGTGAGGAGGAGTATGCGGTCGAGACTCACGGCTACTAAGAGTTGACCGTGTGGAAGACAGACCGGAGGTGGTGGTGCCCAGGTAACTGGAAGTATTGTCTGCTATCCAATTAATAACCTGTTCACACTGATCAGTTCTCAATACTGGTGTTGTTCTGTGCTTCCCTAGTAATTCGGTCAAGAAGAGGGAGCGAGAAGATGTGGCTGTTGGTTGTGGCACATTTTCACCTTGGCCACGGCCGAGTCCTCTGCACGAACCATCACCAGAACGTCCACTTCCACGTCCCTTGCCACGCGCCTTGCCCATTGTAAATGAAGTAAAATAGCTTACACTTGCACTATCAATGGAAAAAGGGTAATAAAGAGTAGATTAGAACTGTGGAAGAGGAAAACCACACTTATTGTTTACTGGGGTATACCACACTTTTTTAAATAGAGATATTTGCGGCTGAACAGTGAGCGACACACTCAAACTGCTTTTTTTTTAGATACCAAAGGCCCAAAACTGGATAGTACAGCGATTTGACCCGTGAAACTGCGAAACCACACTGGGATGTCGGGCCTACACAAGACTATTTTCAACAGATATATTTTTGTGTCACAACAGTCAGGAGACACTACTGTATTTCTTTACGGAAAAAACTACCAAAACCTGAATAATAGAGATTTTTTACCGTGGAACAGCAAAACCACAGTTATAATTTACTGGTGTATACCAGGCTTTTTAAAATATATATATATTTGCGGCTGAACAGTGAGTGACACACTCAAACTGTTTTTTTAGATACAAATGGCCCAAAAGTGGATAATACAGAGGTTTGTACCGTGGAACTGCAAAACCACACTTGTATTTCTCGGGCCTACACCAGACTATTTTCAACAGATATATTTGTGTCTGAAAAATCAGGGAGACACTATTTTTTTTTTTTTACAGCAAAAAATACAAAAAGCAGGATAATAGAGATTTTTTACCGTGGAACAGCAAAAGCACACTTCTGTCTCTCTGGCCTACACTAGACTATTTTCAACAGATATATATTGTGTCTGAAAAATCAGGGAGACACTATTATTATTTTTATACAGCAAAAAATGCCAAAAACAGGATAATAGAGATGTTTTACCGTGGAACATCAAAACCACAGTAATAATTTACTGGTGTATACCAGGCTTTTTAAAATATATATATATTTGCGGCTGAACAGTGAGCGACACACTCAAGCTGTTTTTTTTAGATACAAATGGCCCAAAAGTGGATAATACAGAGGTTTGTACCGTGGAACTGCAAAACCACACTTGTATTTCTCGGGCCTACACCAGACTATTTTCAACAGATATATTTGTGCCTGAAAAATCAGGGAGACACTATTTTTTTTTTTTTACAGCAAAAAATGCAAAAAGCAGGATAATAGAGATTTTTTACCGTGGAACAGCAAAAGCATACTTCTGTCTCTCTGGCCTACACCAGACTATTTTCAACAGATATATTTGTGTCTGAAAAATCAGGGAGACACTTATTATTTTTATACAGCAAAAAATGCCAAAAACAGGATAATAGAGATGTTTTACCATGGAACATCAAAACCACAGTAATAATTTACTGGTGTATACCAGGCTTTTTAAAATATATATATATTTGCGGCTGAACAGTGAGCGACACACTCAAACTGTTTTTTTTTAGATACAAATGGCCCATAGAACTGCAAAACCACACTTCTATTTCTCTGGCCTACACCAGACTATTTTCAACAGATATATTTGTGTCTGAAAAATCAGGGGCACACTTTTTTTTTTTGGGGGGGGGGGGCACCAAAAGGTTAATAAGATGGGTATTTGTACATTGTGAAGGAGGAAAAAAAAAAGAGGATTTAGATAAAAAAAAAGGATTTTTCCTGGCCCCCGGGACCTGGAGCTAAGTCCAGCAATTTCAGCAACAGGAGCAGCACACAGGACTGTAATGCAGCTTTTGCTGGTATAACCACTGCGTCTCCTATACAGCCTGCCTGCCTGCCTGATATACCTGGGATGGATATTAGTCCTGAGAAGGACTGTTTGTTTGATCTGGCAGCCTTTACAGACCCTACACTAACTATTTTGCAGGATATATCTCTCCCTAAATCAGCAGCGCTGTCCCTACACTGTCTGATCCGAGGTGACGCTGTGCGGCCAGCCAATCACTGTAATGCCCACAAACAACATGGCTGCGGCATTACAGTGACTGGCTGGCAATCCCTGCATGTTCATTGGCTCTGTAAAGAGCGCCAAACATGCAGGGCGGAGACCCGAGCTCCCGCCCGAGTAACCCGGAAATGCTCGGTGCTCGCCGAACATCCCGAGTAGCGTGATGCTCGGGTGAGTACCGAGCAGTGTCGAGCATGTTCGCTCAACACTATCCTATCAATCCTACAGACTACCACCAGAACACCATGATTACCACAACCAAAGAGTCCAGGTACTGCCTGGATCCTTTTCAAAACACCATGTCATGATTTTGGACCAACTCCCAGGACCCCCACTCCACTTCCCAGAGCAGCTGCAATTAACAATTACCTCTTTCAGCTGTGACCCAACAAAATCCATTCAATTCAAAAGTCAATCTCTTTGATTCAGCCTACTCAACCATTCAGCCAACTTCCTACTGCAATACCATAATTCACTGGTTAGAATAGGCCCATCATTTTCAGAGGGCAGTAGAATCTTCTTTCATTCACTCAACAATTAAAATGGCTGTCCCCTCACCATTTTCCCACCCCTTTATAACTAAAACCTCACCCTTTACCCATCAATATACTCCTCTCTATTTTCACCCCTCTTTTACTTAACTGCAGCACCATTTACTCAAAATCTAGAATTGACAGCCTACTGATAGGCCTTTAGACCTTATCCAGCCTTACTTATTCAGAAATTCTTAGCTGATTTTATAGCACAGAAGTCCAATTAACATTGCAGATTTGTTTGATTTATTTTTATATTTTTCAGAAGTCATTTTATCTTTTAATTCCAAATGCTACAAATACCAGTGAAATTGATATCATTAACTCAAAGCTGACTTTTTCATAATGGTTTTGCTTGCATTAGAAAATGCATTATATCCTGTCATCTTAACCTAAGGTGTAACAAAGGACACCCTTACAATTGTGACTGAGTACAGTACAAGTTTTTGAGGAGGCGGGAGTAGTAGACAGGAAATGATTGCTCCGGATGACAAGACCTGAAATACAGAACTTTTGACTTTACATTTCACAATAGACATTAGTCAAGGCACAGAACATGGATGTTATCTTCAGAATAATTCTTTTTTTTATACTTGTAGTAGGTTTGTATTTCACTTTATACATACATTTCCTGGTTTAGAAAAGATACAGTGTAGTAGAAGTGAATACCTAATAGAGAAACTAGTGATGACATAGCTATTTTTATTTTATTTTTTTCTTTATCCATTCATGCTTAATGATAAAGTCTTTATATTTGCAGAATCAACTAATGCACAGTCCGTAAATCAATCGTCGGCTCCTCAGCTTGTTCTCCAAGGATCTCCTATAGTCCTGGAATGCACATATACATATTCTGGCTCTCCTTATCTCTTTTGGTATGTCCGGCATCCTGGAAACGTTCCTGTACTGCTTGTAAATAACATAGGACGGAAAGAACAGGTTGGATTTTCAGCCGAGCAGGACCAGAAGAAATCTTCATTTCACGTGAGAAAAGCTCAAGCTGGACTGACTGATTCTGGTCTATATTTCTGTGCTATAAGTGACACACTGAACAAAACATATCCGTCACCTGGCACATAACAAGTGTGTGTCTCATGTTCTGTTTGATAACAGTATTCATATGTGGGTATACCATCTGCAGATATTTTACATAGTGTGGCATTGAAATTTGCTGTATCATTATGATTATCAGTCAGTATTTTTACATTCTTTAACAATTTGCATCTTCACAGGGGCGGACACAGACTGTAGTGGGCCCCTGTGCAAGAAATTTTTGGGGGCCCCCCCCTGCGCTTCATAAGGCAACAAAGTTATGTAAACATAACCCCCCCATGTGCAGCTCTCATCCCCCCCATGTGCAGCTCACCCCCCCGATGCATCTCTCATCCCCCCCGTGCATCTCTCACCCCCCCATGTGCATCTCTCACCCCCCATGTGCATCTCTCACCCCCCCATGTGCATCTCTCACCCCCCATGTGCATCTCTCACCCCCCCATGTGCATCTCTCACCCCCCCATGTGCATCTCTCATCCCCCCCATGTGCATCTCTCATCCCCCCCATGTGCATCTCTCATCCCCCCCATGTGCATCTCTCATCCCCCCCATGTGCATCTCTCATCCCCCCATGTGCATCTCTCATCCCCCCCGTGCATCTCTCATCCCCCCCACTCCTAGTTAATTAATTGTATTTAAGAAAAATAAAACTTGTTATACTTACCCTCATGCGATCCCTGCAGAATCCTGGCGCTCGTCCACGTCGCTGCCACCAGGCTCTCCTGACGTTCGGCCATGTGACAGTGCCACATACATAGCCAACAGCTTTTGTTTTGGCCAAAAGATTTTTAAAGCCACCACCACGATAAGGTAGACTCTTCTGGCCGGGCCCTACTCTAACCTATTAAAATTTTCTTAAAATATCCAATACTCTTTTTAGATATATTTTTATTTAGTTTTCTTTAAGGGAATGTGTCATATACATTTTTTTTTTAAAATGACCAATAATACCACATACAGGGAATACCACCACACCATCACCAGACCACATATTACCACAACATAGTGACCGAATAATACCACACAGAAGGGAGAAAAACTGCCACACCATGACCAGACCACATATTACCACCACATTACTAATATTACCACTACATTACTAATATTACCATAAGTGTCATTATACACGGGAGCTCTATACATGGTATGTATAATGTAAGTGTCCAGGTAATCTAGTGATCACCAGTGACATTATACACAGGAGCTCTGTATATAGTGTCAGTGTACAGGTAATACAGTGATCACCAGTGACATTATACACAGGAGCTCTGTATATAGTTTACAGGTAATACAGGGATCACCAGTGACATTATACACAGGAGCTCTGTATATATTGTCAGTGTACAGGTAATACAGTGATCACCAGTGACATTATACACAGGAGCTCTGTATATAGTGTCAGTGTACAGGTAATACAGTGATCACCAGTGACATTATACACAGGAGCTCTGTATATAGTGTCAGTGTACAGGTAATACAGTGATCACCAGTGACATTATACACAGGAGCTCTGTATATAGTGTACAGGTAATACAGGGATCACCAGTGACACTATACACAGGAGCTCTGTATATAGTGTACAGGTAATACAGGGATCACCAGTGACATTATACACAGGAGCTCTGTATATATTGTCAGTGTACAGGTAATACAGTGATCACCAGTGACATTATACACAGGAGCTCTGTATATAGTGTCAGTGTACAGGTAATACAGTGATCACCAGTGACATTATACACAGGAGCCCGGTACATAGTATATAGTGTAAGTGTACATGTAATGCACTGACTCACTGGTGACGTCTCTAGGTGAAGTCCTTCAGCTACGCTTTTCTCCTTCATCCAGCACAGACCGCCATCACGTCTTCCAGCCAGAACTCGTCTCTGCATAAAATAACACAGTTATCTAGAGCACATTCCCCAACTTCTACATTACGCAGCTGAATACAGACGTGCATCCACCATCAATATATGGTTAGTTATTATGCAACCTACCATTCCAAATATAAATTGTAATCCACCACGGTGCCCCCATTAACTGTAAATAGGCACTTAATATATAATTTAATTAGAACCTCTACTCTATACTTCCTGCTCCCCGCATTCATTATTTACATGCACCCCCTGCCCCAATTCATTATATCATGTCCGTGCTCTCCCCACCCCATCGTCATTTATCATTTACTCTCCCCCACCCCACATTCATTATGTGCAGCTCATTATCCCCCTACTCCTAATTCCCCCATGTGCAGCTCATTTTCTCCCAATTCCCCCATGTGCAGCTCTCACCCCCCCATGAGCAGCTCTCACCACCCCTCCATGTGCACATCTCTCATCCCCTTCCCCCACATGTGCCCCTCTCTCATCCCCCCCATGTGCAGCTCTCACCACCCCCCCATGTGCACATCTCTCATCCCCCTCCCCCACATGTGCCCCTCTCTCATCCCCCTCCCCCACATGTGCCCCTCTCTCATCCCCCTCCCCCACATGTGCCCCTCTCTCATCCCCCCCATGTGCATCTCTCATCCCCCCCATGTGCATCTCTCATCCCCCCCATGTGCATCTCTCATCCCCCCCACATGTGCACATCTCTCATCCCCCTCCCCCACATGTGCACCTCTCTCATCCCCCCCATGTGCATCTCTTATCTCCCCCCCATGTGCATCTCTTATCTCCCCCCCATGTGCATCTCTTATCTCCCCCCCATGTGCATCTCTTATCTCCCCCCCATGTGCATCTCTTATCCCCCCCCCCACATGTGCACCTCTCTCATCCCCCTCCCCCCACGTGCACCTCTCTCATCCCCCTCCCCCCACATGTGCACCTCTCTCATCCCCCCCACCCCATGTGCATCTTTTATCATCTCCCCCCACCCCATGTGCATCTCTTATCTCACACACACACACACACACACCTCCCATTCCCCCCACTCCTAGTAAATTGTATTTTGAAAAAAACAAAACTTGTTATACTTACCCCCATGCGATCCCTGCAGAATCCTGGCGCTCGTCCAAATCGCTGACACTAGGTTCTCCTGACTTCCGGCCATGTGACGGCGCCGTCACATGACCGGAAATCAGGGGAATCATGAAGGCGCTGCCGCAGGAGCGCAGCGCAGCGCTGAGATGTCCCGGACCCGGCACTTAGCATGGGGCCGGGGGCCCCATGAGGAGATAGACTCACAAGAGGGGGCCCCCAACGGGGCTCCAAGGGGGCCCCTACCGGCTGGGCCCCACACTGGAGTCAGGGCAGACATGCCCTGATGGCGGCCCTGCTGGAGGCTGGAGGGGCCCCCTCTCCCTCGGGGCCCCCGTTCAATGAACCGGCTGCACGGGCGGTAGTTCCGCCCCAGCATCTTCATAGTATTTTATTTAAATAGTGCTAGTAAGGGGTGCTTGTGGATAGAAATGACATGCCCCCTAGTAGCCCCTGATGGGTCAATGGCTCTCAGAGATAGTGGAAATATTGTAGCCATACATAGATAACTGTTCAGCTACCTACTAAGAGGCAACTAGCTTAATGGTTACAGAGACTCACATGAGGAAAAAGTTTGAAAGTTAGAAATTCTCTCAAAAAGCAACAGTTTGATCAAAGGTAGACAAATTGTATTTGCAACAATGGTCAGATACTTGCGACACTTTACTGATACCTGCAGCAGTCTGTTGGCAATGTCTTCAGCACCTTCTCCTCCAATGAACCACGCACTCCGGGCACATGTTGCTATCACTCTCGGTCCAGCTCAGCATGAAATCAAAGTGCTGCTTATTAGAACTCCCTCAGTCACCTCTAAAAGCTGCAGTGTCCAGTGGTAGCTTGTCGGTCACTCTAGATCACTCTCTTGCATCCTACTCCTTACAGTAATGCTGTCAGAATCCCAGGAAAAAAAAGTATTCCCAATGGGAGCCTTGATAGAACCTAGTTGAAAACATTCACTTGAATTAAGGTAATAGATGTCTCAAAAAGATGGATGAACACAGCCAGGATGGAAGCTAGACAGTGTCCACAGTGAATCCGTAAATTTTATTTAAGTGAGTGGTTCCTTTGTGTTTCCCATCAGAATATTGCTTTATGGGTATTCTGACAAAAACACGGCCAAAACACTTGGCGGAAAGTACTGTATTAATGGGAACCAACCTTTCAGACTCCTTTGATGTGGTACTCCACACGACTCTTGCGTGACTGATCCCTTGCCTATCTTGAGGATGCCTTCCTCACAATCAGGAATAAGGCACTATCAGTGGAAAACACAAGGATCCAGCTCAACGAACAGTGAACAAACTTTTATTCACAAAGTGCTTGGCGGAGGATAAAACAACATCAGCAATGTGCTTACATGACAGGCGACATCATTTGACAATTTAATAATGTTCAGCAAAGTGGAACAGCAATGTAATTATTATGTATGTAACTACTAGGGATGAGTGAGCACTAAAATGCTCAGATGCTCATTACTCAAACTGAGCAATTCCTAATGCTGAGATGCTCATTTCGAGTAATGAGTATAATGGGAGTCAATGGAAATCCAAGCATTTTTCTGGCAGACCCTACAAGTAGGTCTGGGGGGGCATTGAAAATGATGAAATGGATGGGAAAAGTACTCCACTTTAAGGACTGACAATAAAACATTCAAAATCAAAGAGAACTTGGAGTTTACAGGAAAAAAATGTTAAGAAACATGTTTTCTTGTATGATTACTTGTATATAAGGCAAAATTTAAAAAGGATTTTAAAAAATAATAATTTAAGTAAACCGAAATTGAATTTGTTATTAAAAAATTTTAAATTTCAGTGTAATTTATGAAGGAAGCAAGAAGTGCCAAAAATGAGGGACTCAGAGGGACTCAGATACAGCCTGTATTAGACATAAAGACTGGCCTATCGCCTCAACATACTTTTTTAACTATACCAGTTTTGGCCATACAAAATTTTCATCAAAGCCAGGACCCTTGTATAATCTGTTCACACACAGTACATGCCCTTAGTAGCCCTCTGTGCCCATACACATACTGGTTGGTGACTAGTTCAAACCGCATTACGTGAACACCCAATTTATTATGTTGATAACTGGATCGTGCACTAGGCAATTGTTACCATCCACCTTTTGTATCTCCCCTATTTCCTCATAGATTATAAGCTTGCAAGAAGGGCCCTCACTCCTCTTAATATATGTAGATTTATGTGAGGATTTGTTATTCTGTAATATCTTTAATTGTCTGTACAAGTCCCTTCTACATTGTAAAGTGCTGCGGAATATGTTGGCGCTATAGAAATAAAATTATTATTATTAAAAGGAGAGCCTCATACACATCCTATTCAAAATGTCATTTAGTGGTACACCTAGACTCAAAAAGCTATGCACTAAGTCAAAAATTACATGCAGGGTCATCCATACACCCTTCAAGGCACCAACTTTAGTACCTCATTTAAATATTAACAAAGTGTAGTTGTGGTACTTCTACACTCATAAAGGCTCTGCGTATAGTGAAAAAGCTGCCATAAATTACAAGCAGTGTAAGAAAGTTAAGAAAGTGTAGTTGTGGCACTTCTATACTTTAAAAAAATTATAAGTAGGGTCATCCAGTCATCCATAGACTCTTGAAGGCAACAACTGGCAGGTCTCATTCAAATATTGAACACTTTATGTCCTGCTCTCATATGGTGGTGTGGAAAAGTCGGGGCTAAGCCAGGCTTTGTTCATTTTTAGCAGAGTGTCACCATCAACAGCTATTCCACTTCCTTACTGCACGCCTTACATATTTTATAGTTGCTAGGTCTCTTGAAACCAAGGGAATTTAATTCAGGGCAGTGCGCATGCGTGCTCACATCGCTCGAGTACTTGCAGTCATGCGCACTAGGGACAGCGTGCTTTAGATTCCTTTATGGTTTATAAACCTGATTTTGGAGAACTATACATAGTGGACATATCTAATTATTGTGGTTAAGACTTATACATTACCTGTTCCTTCCTTTACTTGCCCCTGCTTAATCAATTGCTACTTCATCCACATATGTGCCATACCTGATTGAGCAATATGCTCTCTTTTCTATTGTTATGAATTGTTTATCTACATGCAGTATTTTTATCTTGGTTCTCTGCTTATTTTAGATATTTAATTTTTGATTGGTGTTTAATACAATTTATTTTTAATCTGGAACATATATCTCTTCATTTTCCCTGACCAGTACCGTAGTATAGGGACGTGTTTGTTTACTTTCTTTGAAGGGACCTAACAAAATTTAATGGGCAGGTAGGATTGTTAAATGTTAATTATGGATATTCATTTTTTATTCTCAATTCTGAAGTACATAGTTTGCACATGGTAGGTTTTGCTGACAAGATATTCAGGCTATACATTTAGCTCAGTGTAAGTTAATGCCATATATAAAGAACAGGTGCTATGAGGGGCCTATATAACCCATGTAAGTCACAGGGAGGGGTCTCTCTTGCCACTTCACACTACATCAGATGGAGGATCTACGCGCTGAGGAAAACATCTGACAATGTGCTCACCAAAGACAAACGGGAAATTACCATTCAGGATCCAAGGAAAGTGGACACTCATGAATCAATCACTTTGTAACTATTTCACTTATGTAACTGCTGCAATTATTATTTTTAATGGACAATCCAAGAATAAACCGCTACATTTTTTTATAAGAATATCGTGATATATTCTTTGAACAAACGCATCTGATAAGAAGTCCTCTATAAAAAAATATACAAAAATAAATATATTTAACAAGGATCCACCACTAATTAAAAACAGCCTTAGGCCTCATTCACACATCTTATTTTTTCACATACGAGAAAAACAGACCAAATATTCTGATCAGACTTTGATCAGAGTGTGGTCAGTGTCATTCATTTTTCTCGTACACGGAGAAATAAAAAAAAGTCACCACCTTCTCCATTATGACAGTGCATGACAATTGGACCACACTTAGATGTCATCTGAGTACAGTGATATGATCTGACCCACGGATCAAAATCAAATATGTCTCCAAAATCAGACATATGAAGTGCCCCATAAACTATCACAGGTACGAGGGCTATCCATGAAGACCATAGACAGCACTCGTACGTGAAAATCGTACTTGTGAATGAGGACTTAGGCTGATGGGAGGAGATCAGTACACTATTAGAGGTGGTAAATGCCTCTATATCTGAGTGATCTCTTCCCATCAACCTTAAGCCTCATTTACACATCAGCGTTTTTGATCAGCATTTTATTCGTGTTTTTATGCCAAAACCAGGAGTGTCTCCAAAACACAGAACAGGTATCAATTTTTCAATTATAGTTTTTCTTTTTAAGTTCCACTCCTGGATTTGTCAAACAAACACTGATGCAAAATACTGACCAAATACTGACGTGTGAACGAGGTCTAAAGCTATTTTTAATTAGTGCTGGATCCTACATGCCTTTTATATTTGTAGCTTTTAGTCTGGGAGAGGCATGTGTGATAATTAGGTTAGGGACCCAACAAAACAAGATGTAGCTATTCGTGGCTGGTGGGCTCTTATAAATTGTCCACTTTATGCCCTAAGCACCTTCATTTTAAAAGTATATTCTATATAGCAGTTATATTCTTAAATGTAAACCATAAATTATTGGCAGGCCAGCCTGTTCTTCACAGCCAGCTGATGTGCTGAGTATTAACACAGTGGAGTGGGAGAGAAATGCGCTTTGCACAATCGTCACAGGTTACAAACCCATAAAGCTAGCCCAGTACTGATCATCCACAATGATGATATTTGGGGATATGGATAGAGGTTGTCTTTATGAGTTAAGCTCTATATCATCCATTTATCATTTATTGATTGTAGCAACATGGACTTCACTGTATATGTATATATATATATATATATATATATATATATATATATATATATAAATTATTGTGATGGGGTCACTGGAAATGTAAGGAGAGGTATGTATCACGAAGATTGCTATCTTCCGTGTTGTGAAGCCCAGAATATTCTCTCCGGCATGTTATGTTCTGAAGGGTAATCAGCCATGACAGGGTTGGGTTTTTTTGTGAGTAGTTGTAAGAGATGGGGTGGGATTGCTACTCACCATATCTCCACCTCAAGGTTGTGGTTTGGCAGGTTAAATATCCGGCCACTGATTTTTTTTTCTGTGAATGTGTTTAGAAGCAAGGGAGTCTCTAGTCAGGTGTTCAAGTCTGAGCTGACGTTTGTTATTTTTCACAAGGCCAGAGCCACAGTGGAAAGCATTCTCTATGTGATGTTGATTTTCACTTTTGCCAATAAGGGTCGTTTTGTGTTACTATTTTGTTTTCTGGTTTATGAAGTAATAAAGTAATAAACTAGCCATAGAATTTAACCCCAAGTGTTCCTGTGTCTACCTCAGTAGCATACAAGTGAGTCGCCTTATAACAGTAAATATTAACTAGCTATTGAACCCGTTCTACCCCCGGGTGGCAAGCATTTTTATTATCATATGGTCCCCCATCCTGTTATGTGCTGCCCCCATCCTGTTATGTGTTGCCCCCATCCTGTTATGTGCTGTCCCCATCCTGTTATGTGCTGTCCCCATCCTGGTATTTGTGCTGCCCCCATCCTGGTATTTGTGCTGCCCCCATCCTGGTATTTGTGCTGCCCCCATCCTGGTATTTGTGACCCCCCATCCTGGTATTTGTGCTACCCAATCCTGTTCCCCCATCCTGTTATGTGCTGCCCCCATTCTATCCTGGTATGCATAGCACCCCTCATCCCTATCCTGGTATGCATGGTACCCCTCATCCCTATCCTGTTATGCATGGTACCCCTCATCCCTATTCTGGTATGCATGGCACCCCTCATCCCCAAACCTGGCATGTATGTCACCCCTCATCCCCAGTCCTGGTATGCATGGCACCCCATCCCCCATTCTGGTATGCATGGCACTCCTCATCACCCAATCCTGGTATGCATGGCACCCCATCCCTCATCCCTATCTTGGTATGTATGGTACCCCTCGTCCTGGTATGCATGGTACCCTCATCTTGGTATGTATGATACCCCCTCATCCCTATCCTGGTATGCATGGCTCCTCATCCCGATCATGGTATGCATGGTACCCCTTCATCCCTATCCTGGTATGCATGGTACCCCCTCATCCCTATCCTGGTATGCATGGTACCCCCTCATCCCCAATCCTAGTACGCTTGGCACCCCTCTTCACTAATCCTGGTATGCATGGCCCCCTCATTCTCAATCCTGGTATGCCTGGCACCCCTCATCCCTCATCCTGGTATGCATGGCACCCCATCCCTCATCCTGGTATGCATGGCACCCCATCCCTCATCCTGGTATGCATGGTACCCCATCCCACATCCCTATCCTGGTATGTATGGCCCCTCATCCTTGTATGCATGGCACCTCTTATCCCTATCCTGGTATGCATAGTACCCCATCCCTCATCCTGGTATGCATGGTACCCCATCCCTCATCCCTATCCTGGTATGTATGGTACCTCCTCATCCCTATCCTGTTATGCATGGTACCCCATCCTCAATCCTGGTATGCATGGCACCACCTCATCCCTATTCTGGTGTGCATGGTACCCCATCCCTCATCCTGGTATGCATGGTACCACCTCATCCCTAGCCTGGTATGCATGATACCCCTCATGCCTATCATGCTGCACACCCACAAAAAAATAAACACTTATACTCACCTTTCTTCCCTGTGCTCCAGTGCTCCATCCCATTCTGCGGGAGGCCGGGGGAGAAGTGTGGTGCCGGCGCCATTTTTCTGAAGACAAACTGCCAATGTGTCTTCAGTAAAATGGCGCCATATAGCGCGCTATGCGATTCCGATGCCGCACTCCAGCTCCGGTCTCCAGCCAGATCAGAGGCGCCGCGGCAGCAATCCTCCCCGTCAGGTAAGTATGGCGCCGGAGATCACGGTTAGCGTTCAGTGCCTACGCATACAGCGATCTCCTGCGCCATTCATTCCTGTTACCTGTAATGGCTCGATGCGTTCTTCTGTCTGAAGCCACACTGCGCAGGTGCGTCACGCTTGCGCTGTCTATAAAGGCTTTGGACAGAGGGACGCATCTACAATTATATTTTTATATATATATATATATATATATATATATATATATATATATACTGTGTAAAACGGCTCTTACTACAGTACCAGTAGCATACCACTAATAGCGCCAAATCACCTGACCACTTTTGAGCCCTTGTGTTGGTGTGACCAGTTGCTGTATCATTCAGCCGTGAGTCTGTGTCTCAGCACAGAAGGCACAATGATGTCACTATATCGTGCCTGCCGTGCATAGGACTTTTATTATGTTGTGTGGGGACCGTCATACAGTATGGGTCTGTGGGGGCTATGATACTTTGTAGAGTTATCATAATGTTTGGGGGACTACTAAGTACATCATACAGTGTGGGTCTGTGGGGACATCATACTTTGAGGGGAACATCATACTGTGTGGGGGGCTGTGGGGCCACAAGACTGTGCTTGGCGGTGGGGTTTCTGTGGGACCAGCATACTGGATGGGGGTTTGTGAGGGCCATCATACAATGTAGGTCTGTGGAAGACATCATACCTTGTGGGGGCCATCATAATGTGGTGGGGTGCTGTGGGAGCCAGCTGAGGCTGTGGGGACATCATACTGTGTGTGTGGGGGGACACTACAAGGGAATTCACTGTAGGAGGCATCACACAGGTTGTCGAATGCATTTTTGGGGGCATCTTAATCTATAGGACCATAAAAGGAGTATGATAATTAGTGAGAACACTAAGGGGCTTCAGTATGGGCACATATGCTATGTAAATGCCACAATATATGTCCATTCCCTGATGAGAGGTATGTCGTTGTGTGACTTTGCCTATATGTTGTGATTCCACTAACTCTGCAGAATTTTTTTATGGGGGTGCCCAATTTGGACTTTTGCTATGGGGCTCCATGATTTCTATGTACCGTTTCTCCTCTTGCGGAGAATATGCTCAGACAAGTTGGAGTTTGAAAAACAGGCGGAGGATTTAAAGATACATTTTTATGAAAGGGATTATAGTAAGAAAGCAGTGAAAAAAGCTTATAACCGTGCGAAACACTCAGTACGCTCTGATCTCCTATACAAAAAATGGGAGGTTAAGAATACCGATTAAGTTAGGTTCATCACGGATTACGATGCTCAGTTCTCCCGTATGAAGGCATGTCTGGCAAGAGCATGGCCCATTCTTCAGACCGATTCCACTATTTCTAAATTCATATCTGAGGCACCTTATGTAACAATAAGGAGATCAAAAAACCTCCGTGACCATCTAGTACGCAGTTACTATCAAGGTGAGCTGAAGATGAAATTCTTAGGCGGGATTGGTCCTGTGCCTGGATGCACACCGTGTGACCGATGCGTTGCATGCCCAAATGTAGAGCATGCTACGACTTTTTTTGACTCCTCCAGATCTAAAACATACGAGATCCGTAAATAAATCAACTGTACGTCTTATAGTAGATCGACTCACTCTGCTTCTTAAAGAGGCAGACACAGGAACTGTTTCTGTTTAAAAATGCAGCTGATTTATTGCAGTTCTCATAAATCATGTCACCAGAAAACAGCCTTAGTCCGGCAGAGCACCAATTTTTGTCTGATCAGCCCTATCTCAGGAATGTCTGCCTCAGGGAATACTACTTTCTCCTCATTTCCCATTACACAGAAGGGCCAACCGGTTTCTTACCCGAGTAATGCCGGTATCTGCCCCTCCCCCACAAGTCCCAAAACAACACAAAGTCCTGGCCTATGATGATTGGGTGCAACAAATCCGGGACCATGCTGACCTCATAGGACTCAGTACCTCGGGCAGTCTCAATGACCACTCTGGCCACCGGATAGTCTTTAGCATCCCCGTGAATGCAGCGGACGCCAACCTTCTTTCCAGGGATCAATTGGAGAGGAGTCCAGTAATCCAGTAATTTGCAGGCCATTCACTGTTATAGGACAAGCTTGGGGCCCTTTGGTGGGTGGACAGTTCACACTGCAAGCTGGATATGCGTAGAAGGAAAATCGGCGTCCCACACTACAGTCCATTTGCTCGGTGATCAGGGGACAATGGGCTACTATATGACCTGCACCGTGACATCTCCAGCAAATTACATCCCCCGATGAGGGTTTTGGCATGACCTCCGTCGCCCTCTTGGATTTTGGACGCGCCACCCCTTTTTTACCTCCACTCCCCAGTATGGAATGGGTTGCCTCCTCAGGGACCCTTTGACACCCTGATACCTTCTGACCAGTCCGACCAAGTCATTGGCGTTCCGGGGATCTCCGGGGGCAACCCAAGTCTGCATCGAGATCGGAAGGGAGTGCACAAAGCGGTCCATTACAACTCGCTCCGCCATCTGCTCTGGGGTCGAGGACTCCAGCTGTAACCACTTTTTGACGAGATACAGCAGATCAAACATTTGGGAGCGAGGGGGCTTGTCACGGTGATTTGCCCAGCGATGGACCCGTTGTGCCCTGACAGACATTGTGACCCCCAAGTGCGCCAAAATTTCTGTTTTCAATTTTTCATATTCTTTGGTGTCCTGTAAGGCCAAATCATAGTAGGCCTTTTGTGGCTCCCACGTTAAGTATGGCGCTAGGACTTCCGCCCACTGCTCTGGCGGGAGTTTCTCTCTATTGGCGACCCTTTCAAAAACGGTTAAAAAGGGCCTCTATGCCATCACCTGGGGTCATTTTCTGTAAGGCTCTCCTCACCGCCTTCTGGACAGAGAAATCATCAGCTGACATTGGAGTCGGAGCCACTGCCATGCCACGAACCGCCTCCATGAGTCAATCTGCTGCTGCTGTTGTCGGAGCTGCTGCTGGTGCTGATGCTGCTGCTGCAGCTGTTGCTGTTGGAGCTGCTGCTGCTCCCGATGCTGCTGCAGCTGTTGCAGATGCTGCTGGTGCTGCTGGTGTTGGCTTTGGACTAGGTGCTTGATCAGCTCCTCCATTTTGTCTGAAAGCTGTTCAGTGCTCATAGCCGCCTTCACCCAGGACATGAAGTCTGTCGACAGCCATCGCACTTGCTTCCTGAGGATATTGCCTGCATTCTCAACCAACTGTAGTAGATCTACTCACTTGGCTTCTTAAAGAGGCAGACACAGGAACTGTCTTTGTTTAAAGTGCGGCTGATTTATTGCAGTCCTAATAAATCATGTCACCAGAAAACGTAAATACAGACTTTGTTCGGCAGAAGGTAAAACATAAAATAACAAGTCAATAGTGCTGTTTAGCCCACCTGGCTTAGAATCCAGCATCCACGTCCTTTAACAAAGGAATTCACATCAGGAGACCTGCAATCTTCATATATCCAGCATTTGTGCCACAAACAGCTCAGAGCACCTTCCTCCTGCCCAGCACACACTAAAATGCTCTGCAAGGTTGTGTTTTTCTATCCTCCCAGTTCCTCCCTTTCTACAGGTGCTTTAATCACCCTAGATGGTGGTTTAACCTACTCATGTGCTGGAAACTTTTCACAATGCACAATCGATACAGCTATCAATATCAGTGCTATACATCTCTCTCCCCAGTAACCTGCTAGTGACTCTGTCACAATCTAGAAACATCATATATTTTGCCACATGCCCATGTGGCTTAATATATGTGGGGCTTACTATCCTTCAGTTTAAGGTGAGGATTAGAGAGCACGTATTGGGTATCGTGGCTGCCGCCAGCCACTCAGATGAATCCGCCCTCAGGACCATACTCCGTCATTTCAAATTATACCATAATTGTGATAGTGCACACTTCAGGGTGAAGGGTATTGACCAATTACATGTCACTACCAGAGGCGGTAAGATCAGTCAGCGTTTGGCTAAGTTGGAGGCCAGATGGATCTGGACCTTAGAGACTGTGCACCCAAAAGGATTAAATGAGAACCTTAGGTTTGTCCCATTTATTTGATGACCCAATATAGCCACAAGTGCAATTTCTGTTTTTAGGTGTGTTTTTAATACTTGTTTTTATCCCTTTTAGATGTTCCTATAATTCATTGATTCTATATATATTGTGGGATCGTTTTGGCTGGTTACTCCGTCTACACAATTCATTTATATTCCAAATCTCTCGTGGGACGGATTTGGCTGCTATCATGCTATCATCAACTATGGACATAATCCTGTGGAATCTATTAATCTGGATATCATACATTGTACCTAGGACTAAAATAGGTGTTGGTTCTTCTTTTTGAATTCATCATTGTTTATTATAAACTAGCTATTGAACCCGTTCTACGCCCGGGTGGCGAGCATTTTTATTGGTATATGGTCTCCCATGCTGGTATGTGCTGCCCCCCTCCTGGTATTTGTGCTGCCCCCATCCTGTCCCCACCATCCTATCCTGGTATGCATGGCACCCCTCATCCCTATCTTGGTATGCATGACACCCCTTATCCCTATCCTGCAATGCATGGCACCCCTCATCCCTATCCTGGTATGCATGGCACCCCTCATCCCTATCCTGGTATGCATGGCACCCATCATCCCTATCCTGGTATGCATGGCACCCCTCAATCCCTATCCTGGTATGCGTGGCACCCCTCATCCCAAATCCTGGTATGTACGGTATCCATCATCCTGGTATGCATGGCACCCCTTACCCCCATCCTGGTATGCATGGCACCCCTCATCCTTATCCTGGTATGCATGGCACCCCTCACCCCCAATCCTGGTATGCATGGCACCCCTCATGACCAATCCTAGTATGCATGGCACCCCTCACCCCAAATCCTGTTATGCGTGGCACCCCTTATCCCCAATCCTGGTATGCATGGTACCCCATCCCTCATCCCTATCCTGGTATGTATGGTATCCCTCATCCTGGCATGCATGGCACCTCTCATCCACATTCTGGTATGCATGGCACCCATCATCCCTATTCTGGTATGCATGGCACTCCTCATCCCTATCCTGGTATGCATGGCCCCTCATCTGAATCCTGGCATGCATGGCATCCCTCATCCCCAATCCTGGTATGCATGGCACTCCTCATCCCCAATCCTGGTATGCATGGCACCCCTCATCCCCAATACTGGTAAGCATGGCACCTCTCATCCTCAATCCTGGTATGCATGGCACCCTTCATCCCCAATCCTGGTATGCATGGCACCTCTCACCCCCCAATCCTGGTATGCATGGCTCCCTCATCCCCAATCTTGGTATGTATGGCTCCCTTATCCCCAATCCTGGTATGCATGGCACCCCTCATCCCCAATCCTGGTATGCATGGCTCCCTCATCCCCAATCCTGGTATGCATGGCTCCCTCATCCCCAATCCTGGTATACATGGCTCCCTCATCCCTAATCCTGGTATGCATGGTTCCATCATCCTCAATCCTGGTATGCATGGTACCCCTCATCCCCAATCCTGGTATGCATGGCTCCCTCATCCCCAATCCTGGTATGCCTGTCTCCCTCATCCCAAATACTGATATGCATGGCTCCCTCATCCCCAATCCTGGTATGTATGGCTCCCTCATCCCTAATCCTGGCATGCATGGCACCCCTCATCCCCAATCCTGGTATGCATGGCACTCCTCATCCCCAATCCTGTTATGCATGGCACCCCTCATCCCCAATCCTGGTATGCATGGCACCCCTCATCCTCAATCCTGGTATGCATGGCACCCCTCATTCCCAATCCTGGTATGCATGGCTCCCTCAACCCCAATCCTGGTATGCATGGCTCCCCTCACCCCCAATCCTGGTATGCATGGCTCCCTCATCCCCACTCCTGGTAAGTATGGTTCCCTCATCCCCAATCCTGGTATGCATGGCACCACTCATCCCCAATCCTGTTATGCTTGGCACTCCTCATCCCTATCCTGGTATGCATGGCATTCCTCATCCCTATCCTGGTATGCATGGGCCCCTCATTCCCAATCCTGGTATACATGGTACCTCTCATCCCTATCCTGGTATGTATGGTACCCCTCATCCTGGTATGCATGGCACCCCATCCCTCATCCTGGTATGCATGGTACCCCTCATCCCTATTCTGGTATGTATGGTACACCTCATCCTGGTATGCATGGCACCCCTCATCTCAATTCTGATATGTATGGCTTCCTCATCCCAGAAACCTGGAATGCATGGCACCCAATCCCTCATCCTAGTATGCATGGCACCCTCATCCTTATCCTGGTATGCATGGTACCCCTCATCCCTATTCTTTTATGCATGGCACCCTTCACCCCCCAATCCCGGTATGCATGGTCCCGTCACCCCCCAATCCTGGTATGCATGGTCCCCTCACCCCCCAATCCTGGTATGCATGGTCCCCTCACCCCCCAATAACGGTATGTGTTGTACCCCTCATCCTGGTATGCATGGTCCCCTCACCCTCCAATCCTGGTATGTGTGGTACCCCTCACCCACCAATCCTGGTATGCATGGTCCCCTCACTCCGCAATCCTGGTATGCATGGTCCCCTCACCCCCCAATCATTGAATGCATGGACCCCTCACCCACCAATCCTGGTATGCATGGTCCCCTCTCCCCCCAATCCTGGTATGTGTTATGATCTGCAACATGTCCCTACAGTAAGACTAAGCTGAATCCCTATGATGTAGCGTACTGCCTGTTCCTAGCGAACAGACCCGCCTTAGTCCTCAGCCAGTCCGAACGAAGACCTATAGCATCAATGGAGGGGTCCCTAAAAGAACTAAGGACTGGGACAAAAATGGGACACCTCCTAAACAGAGAAGTTGTTGCAGAACACGAAAAGACAAACTGACAAAAGGTACTAGAGGTCCCAGAGGACCAAGCGAACTGACAGAGAAAGGCACCGAAGCACCTGGCTAGAGAAACTGTCAAACACTGAAGTCCAGCACAGCCAGAAGGGCGGAGCTGGAATATAAATGCAGGTGGTCACGTGACCGCAAAACACAAGATGGAAAAAACAAACAGGAGGGTTCTAACAGTACCCCCACTTTTATTAGGATCCTCTGGATCCTCCAGGCCTATCCGGAAACCTCCTGTGGAAAGCTTTAACAAGCCTAGGAGCAGAGACATCATCCGTCCTTACCCAGGAGTTGTCTTAGGGAAACCCTTCCAGGAGACAAGACACTGTAATCTCCCTCTATGCCATCTAGAATTCAAGATACAAAATTTCATATTCGCCGTCTTCCACCACAGGAGGAACTGTGACAGTGGCGTCCCTATCAGATACGTCAGCCTTTTTCAACAAGGAAACATGAAACACAGAATTAATCTTCCAGGAAGTAGGGACATCCAACCTAACAGCAGACGGGTTAACAACCTGAAGCACTTTAAATGGACCCACAAACTTAGGACCCAGTTTTTTAGAGGGAATCCTCAACGGCAGTTTCTTCGAAGACAACCAAATCATGTCACCCACAGTAAACAAAACCTCCTTACGTTTCCTGTCAAAATACTTCTTGGACTTCTTGTTAGCCTCTTGAAAGTTGCAACGTACATTAGTCCAAACTCTCTCCAAATCACCGGAAAAATTCTCCTCCTCCGGCACCGCCGACCCCGATTTGGAGAACGGACCAAAAGACGGATGTCTCCCAGTACAACAAAAAAAAGGAGAACACCCAGCAGAGGAGGATGTATGATTGTCAAGAGCAAATTCTGCGAGAGGCAGAAACTCAGACCACACCTCTTGATTGTCCACCACAAAACAACTCAAAAACTGTTCAACATCCTGGTTCTTTCTTTCAGTCTGTACATTAGACTCAGGATGATACCCAGACGAAAATGACAAAAGGACTCCCAATGTTACGCTCACGCCCAGACTGACTGGCGTGAGCGTGATTAGTGATCCCACTGTACCATGAACCGAGGAGTGCCTGGAGGGGCGTAACTAAGTATCAACCCGATCCGACCAAGGTCGCACGGCGGCTCAGTCAACTCCATGAACCAAGGAGGAACCGAACAGAGGGACCAGGTGCTACTCCAGGTCAGACCCCGGTCACAGCTGTTGACCCACACCGGGGAATGCAGGAACAGGCAGGTTAGACTGGCATACAGACAGGTGGGTATTGGCAGGCATGGCTGGTATGCAGACAGGTGGGTACTGGTAAGCACGGCTGGTATGCAGACAGGTGGGTACTGGCAAACACGGCTGGTATGCAGACAGGCGGGCACTGACAAGCACGGCTGGTATGCGGACAGGTGGGTACTGGCAAGCACGACTGAAGTGCAGACAGGGAGATACTGGCAAGCACGGCTGGAGTGCCGACAGGTAGGTACTAGCAGGTTGGAGCGCAGGCTGGATAGGGTCCAGTACAGGCTGGGAGACAGGAACAGAGCCGCAGATGCGGTAGACAAGCAGAGTAAAGCGAAACCACCGGAGCGGAGGACAAGGCAGAGCAGAGCATAACCGCAGGTGCGGTGGACAAGGCACAGCAGAGCAAAACCGCCAGGAGCGGTGAGCAAGCAGAGCGGAGTGAAACCGCAGGTGCGGTGGACAAGGCAGAGCAGAGCGAAACCGCCAGAGCGGTGTACAAGGCAGAGCAGAAAGGAACCGCCGGAGAGGTGGGCTAGGCAGAGCAGAGAGGAACCGCCGGAGCGGTGGGCAAGGCAGAGCAGAGCGAAACCGCCGGAGCGGTGAGCAAGCAGAGCAGAACAGGGCTGACGGTGCAGGCAGAGAGGACAGGGCTCTGTTCACATGGAACAGACTGGAAGATACAGGAAGATGGCTAGAACACAGGAGGTAGATACGGAGGAAGGGAAAAGGGACAAGCAGAACCAGATACACACAAGGTACTTCCAATGAAGTAGTGAGTGGACACAAAACTCACAAACAGAAGTACAGAGTCAACGAGTTGGAGTTAGGTGCAGGTTCAGACACTGCAGGAAAAGGGAGGGTACAGACATAGAGACAAACAGGTAACAGGCTAGGAGACAGTTCAGACAGGAACTGATACTGCAACGAGATACAGGAACGAGCCAGGGTATACAGCCCCCAGGGTGGCGGAAATGGACTAGAAGTCACAGATAACAGGCCTGGGTATACAGCCCCCAGTGTGGCGAAATGGACTAGAAGTCACAGATAACAGGCCTGGGTATACAGCCCCCAGGGTGGCAGAAACAAACTGGAAGTCAGAGATAACAGGCCTGGGTATGCAGCCACCAGGGTGGCAGAAACAGACTAGAAGTCAGAGATAACAGGCCTGGGTATGCAGCCCCCAGGGTGGCAGAAACAGACAAGATACAGGACAAGACCTGGCAACTCAGAGGCAAGGAGCACACTGATAGATACCGTTGCCCAGGCACCTCCTTCTGGGTGGAGGGGGTTTAAATATCCAGTGACTCACAGCAATAGGCTGGAGACGCATTAGGGGTGCGCCCACAGCAGCTATAAGAATCAGGAAGTAACCGGCCCGCCGCCCTAAGCAGTCAGACAAGAGACATGCACACAGTATGAACTGGAGCAAGGTTTGCAGGCTGGACTGATGGGTAAGATTGCAGTCTTGCATGGTGGGAGGTGGTGCACTATGCAAGCAAGCTGCCAGGGATGTTACACCCAACCTGTCACAAAAAGCACGCCAAAAGCGAGCCACAAACTGAGGTCCTCTATCAGAAACAATATCCGTGGGAACACCATGGAGCTTCACAATCTCCTTAACAAATGCCTTAGCGAGTGTTTTGGCGCAGGGCAACTTAATGAATGGAACCAAGTGACACATCTTACTAAAACGGTCCACGACAACCCTCGGACACAGGAAGATCAGTAATAAAATCCATTGTGAGATGCGTCCAAGGCACACTAGGAACCTCCAGAGGGCAAAGCAACCCCGCAGCAGGAGTATGTGAAGCCTTTGACCTAGCTCACACAGTACACTGACGCACCCACTTGATGACTTCCTTCTGCCATCCAGGCCACCAAAAACTGCGACTGATAAGTCTCTTAGTCTCCAAAATTCCTGGATGACCTGCCAACCGAGACTCATGACACTCCACAAACAAATCTCTCCTAAAGGCTCTAGGCACAAACAACCTCCCATGGGGAGTGTTAGATGGGGCATCATCTTGAGCTTTCAGAATCCCATTCTCCAAAACGGAGTCCAATGCCGCCACCACAACTCCTTTCTGTAAAATGCTATCCTCCTCCTCGGCACCGACCGTAGGAGAGAAGCTGCGAGATAAAGCATCGGCTTTAACATTCTTAGTACCAGTGATATAGGTAACAGAAAAATGAAACCGAGAAAAAAAAAGTGCCCACTTAGCTTGATGGGTATTCAAGCGCTTGGCAGCATCCAGATAGATCAAATTCTTATGATCTGTGAAAACCTGAATAGGAAATCTAGCGCCTTCCAAAAAATGATGCCAATGTTCAAACACGAGTTTAATAGCCAGCAACTCCCGATTTCCAACATCATAATTCAGTTCGGTTTCCGATTTTTTTTTCGAAAAGAAGGCACAAGGATGTACTCCACCCTTGTTCTCCTGAGACAAAACTGCTCCGACCCCCACCGATGAAGCATCGACCTTGACCAAAAAACGCTTGGTCTCATCAGGCTGCATAAGGATAGGGGCAGAACTGAACCTCTCTTTGAGATACGCAAACGCTTCAATGGCCTCAGTAGTCCACTGGGCCATATTCGCACCTTTCCTGGTGAGATCGGTTAGAGGTTTAACAATTACAGAAAAATTCGTAATGAATTTCCTGTAATAATTGGCAAAACCCAAAAATCTCTGTATAGATTTCAAACCAATAGGCCTAGGCCATTCCTGCACAGCCTGAACCTTCACAGGGTCCATCTCAAAGCCCTCACTGGAGATAATGTAGCCCAAAAAACTAATTTTCTGCACAGCGAACTCACATTTCTCCAGCTTAGCAAAGAGTGAATTATCAAAGACAATTATTTGTCACAACTTGTGCAGGAACCAACTAGAGGGACGGCCCTTTTAGACTTAATATTAACTAACAAGCCAGACAGAATAACTGAGGTGCAGGTCGGGGGGCACCTGGGAAATAGTGACCACAACATTATACAATTCCACATGTGCTTCAGTAGGGTGCCCAGCAAGGGAGTCACAAAAACACTGAACTTCAGGAGGGCAAAGTTTGATCAGCTAAGAGATGCCCTTCACCTTATAGACTGGGATAGGGGAAAGCTGTCCCTACAGTAAGACTAAGCTGAATTCCTACGATGTAGCGGGCTGCCTGTTCCTAGCGAATAGACAAGGCTTGGTCCTCGGCCAGTCCGAAGGAACACCTATAGAATCAAGGGAGGGGTCCCTAAAAGAACTAAGGACTGGAACAAAAATGGGACACCTCCTAAAAAGAGAAGTTGTTGCAGAACACGAAAAGACAAACTGACAAAAGGTACTAGAGGTCCCAGAGGACCAAGCGAACTGACAGAGAAAGGCACCGAAGCACCAGGCTAGAGAAACAGTCAAACACTGAAGTCCAGCACAGCCAGAAGGGCGGAGCTGGAATATAAATGCAGGTGGCCACGTGACCGCAAAACACAAGATGGAAAAAACAAACAGGAGGGTTCTAACAGTATGCAAGGTCCCCTCACCCCCCAATCCTGGTATGCATGGTCCCCTCAACCCCCAATCCTGGTATGCATGGTCCCCTCACCCCCCAATAACGGTATGTGTGGTACCCCTCATTCTGGTATGAATGGTCCCCTCACCCCCCAATCCTGGTATGTGTGGTACCCCTCACCCCCCAATCCTGGTATACATGGTCTCCTCACCCCGCAATCCTGGTGTGCATGGTCCCCTCACCCCCCAATCCTGGTATGCATGGTCCCCTCACCCCCCAATCCTGGTATGCATGGTCCCCTCACCCCCCAATCCTGGTATGCATGGACCCCTCTCCCCCCAATCCTGGTATGCATGATCCCCTCACCCCCACTCCTGGTATGCATGGCTCCCTCATCCCCAATCCTGATATGCATGGCACCCCTCATCACCAATCCTGGTATGCATGGCTCCGTCATCCCCAATCCTGGTATGCATGGCACTCCTCATCCCTATCCTTGTATGCATGGTACCCCTCACCCCTCAATAACGGTATGCATGGTCCCCTCATCCCCCAATAATGGTATGTGTGGTTCCCCTCATCCTGGTATGCATGATCCCCTCAACCCCCAATCCTGGTATGCATGATCACCTCACCCCGCAATCCTGGTATGCATGGTCCCCTCACCCCCCAATCCTGGTATGTGTGGTACCTCTCATCCTGGTATGCATGGCTCCCTCATCCCCAATCCTGATATGCATGGCTCCCTCATCCCTAATCCTGGTATGCATGGCTCCCTCATCCTCAATCCTGGTATGCATGGTACCCCTCATCCCCAATCCTGATATGCATGGCTCCCTCATCCCCAATCCTGGTATGCCTGGCTCCCTCATCCCCAATCCTGGTATGCATGGCTCCCTCATCCCCAATCCAGGGATGCATGTCTCCCTCACCCCCAATCCTGGTATGCATGGCACCCCTCATCCCCAATCCTGGTATGCATGGCACTCCTCATCCCTAATCCTGTTATGCATGGCACCCCTCATCCCCAATCCTGGCATGTATGGCACCCCTCATCCCAAATCCTGGTATGCATGGCACCCCTCATCCCCAATCCTGGTATGCATGGCTCCCTCATCCTCAATCCTGGTATGCATGGCTCCCCTCGTCCCCAATCCTGGTATGCATGGCTCCCTCATCCCCACTCCTGGTATGCATGGCCCCCTCATCCCCAATCCTGATATGCATGGCACCCCTCATCACTAATCCTGGTATGCATGGCTCCGTCATCCCCAATCCTGGTATGCATGGCACTCCTCATCCCTATCCTTGTATGCATGGTACCCCTCATCCTGGTATGCATGGTACCCCTCATCCCTATTCTGGTATGTATGGTACCAGTCATCCTGGTATGTATGGCACCCCTCATCTCAATTCTGATATGTATGGCCTCCTCATCCCAGAAACCTGGCATGCATGGCACCCAATCCCTCATCCTACTATGCATGGCACCCCTCATCATTATCATGGTATGCATGGTACCCCTCATCCCTATTCTGGTATGCATGGCACCCCTCACCCTGATATGCATGGCACCCCATGCCTCATCCTGGTATGCATGGAACCCCACATTCCTATCCTGGTATGTATGGTACCCCTCATCCCTATTCTTTTATGCATGGCACCCCTCACCCCCCAATCCTGGTATGCATGGTCCCCTCACCCCCCCAATCCTGGTATGCATGGTCCCCTCACCCCCCAATCCTGGTATGCATGGTCCCCTCACCCCCCAATCCTGGTATGCAAGGTCCCCTCACCCCCCAATAACGGTATGCATGGTCCCCTCACCCCCAATAATGGTATGTGTGGTACCCCTCATCCTGGCATGCATGGTCCCCTCACCCCCCAATCCTGGTATGTGTGGTACCCCTCACCCCCCAATCGTGGTATGCATGGTCCCCTCACCCCGCAATCCTGGTATGCATGGTCCCCTCACCTCCCAATCCTGGTATGCATAGTCCCCTCACCCCCCAATCCTGGTATGCATGGTCCCCTCACCCCCCAATAATGGTATGCATTGTCCCCTCATCCCCCAATAATGGTATGTGTGGTACCCCTCATTCTGGTATGCATGGTCCCCTCACCGCCAATCCTGGTATGTGTGGTACCCCTCACCCCCCAATAATGGTATGCATGGTCCCCTCATCCCCCAATAATGGTATGTGTGGTACCCCTCATCCTGGTATGCTTGGTCCCCTCACCCCACAATCCTGGTATGCAATGTCCCCTCACCCCCAATCCTGGTATATGTGGACCCTTCACCCCCCAATCCTAGTATGTGTGGCCTCCTCACCCTCCAATCCTGGTATGTATGGCACCCCTCATCCTGGTATGCATGTGATGCGCCCCCTGGGCCGTGGGGTACTCGGTACAGGGCCGGTAGATGCCTGGGGATGTCACAGTGGCGGTGACCCGGTCCATGACCCAGGGCGGTCACTAAAAAGGGGTTATTGATAGGGGATTTATAGTGATTGTATAAAGTTCGTGACGCCACCTGTGGTATGCGGCTAGGAGAGCCGCCGATGTGGAGCAGGTCCTCTGGAGCTGATATTAGTGCAGGAGGGATGGTGTGGCTCTCCACAGGTAGAGCTTAGGTTCAGGGCAGTGTTGATGTAATAGGTTGCGCTGGGCGTTGTAGTGCAGGGGTTGATAGCGCAGCAATAATCACAGAGACAAAGAAGTGCAGTCCTCAGGGTCGTTACTCACGGTTGTTGCAGTCCAAGCTACAGGTACCACAGTAACTTCCCTCGTCGTGCTGCGCTTACTCAGGGAGGGTTTCAGTCCACCCTCAGATATCTCCAGAGTACTTAACGGGAACCCCTTCTGTGTCCTTTCTCTGGCCGTCTCCCTGCACCTCATACCAAGTGTCCCAATCCAGTAACTGCGGGCCTTGTCGGGTGACGTCTGTTCCGTCCCCTGGGTCCTCTATAGCTACCTTCTTGGTGAGACTGATATGGACTGTTGGCTGCAGGACTTGAAATACTGCAGCCTCCTGTTTCTAGTTGAGTCATAAAGTTCTCTGCTAGTTGAGGGACCGGTCCCCTTTGTGTGGCCTGACCCCTCCACCTCCAGGTAGATTAGGGCGTACGGGTGGCTTCCAGCACTGCCCGTACCCCTGGGGTCCCTTCTTCCGTTCCTGGAGCCCTTTCTGCTCCCTCTCCTCTTTCTTCAGTCCTGGGCCTCTCCTCAGGCCCTCTGCCTGAGCAGAGCTCCTGCAGAGCCCTGCTCCACTCCTCTTACTGTAGACTGTTCTCACTCACTGCTCACTGTTCTGATCTGGACTGATCTCTCTACCCCCACTGCGGGTATGTGTTGGATGCAGGTGTTAGGGTCCCGAGCTGTACTTCTTCCTTACCCGAGAGTGAGATACCACACCTCTGGGTGTCTGGGTGAGATGCAGTACCTCTGTGGTGACCGAACCCTCAGGGGTGCCACCCCCCCCCCCCCCCCTGGTAAAACACAGCATGTCCGCAGGCTGGAACAGTGTGAAAACAGGGTATGTTACAGACATGCAAATTTTTAGATGCATTACATAGAAGATCATAAACATGACATTTCTTCCCTTTATGGGAGGCACATTACTTCAACGTTACTGGTTTCTTTATCAAAACATTATAAGACTTTTTAAATAACATTTTTCTTTATACTTATAGAACATTCCTCTTATAAAACATTTTTCATATAAAACATTTTTCATATAAACCATTCTTTAACAGGTTACAGCACGATCTGCAACCGGGTGTCCTTTTTCCTTATTAAGGTGCAAACTAGCAAACTTAGGTATGAGGGACCCGTCCGAAAACCCTCAACGTAGGCCCTGGGCGTGGCTGCAGGGCATAGGTGATCCAGGTGTTGGACCACGTCTTCGGGCCGCGCCAAACGGGTTTTTGTTCTGAGGTCATCTGTGGTTGCATAAAACCAATAAGGGGCACTTCAAGAAGTGCAATTATGTACAATGGAAAGTTTTTATGGAGATCACCGTCCTCTACCCCAATGTCTCTATACCCTCACCGGGCAACTAAATGAACCAAACTCTTTGTACCTTTCCAGGTAATTATTTACAGTTTCTGAAAAACAAACAGTTTAACAGTTTAACAGGGGTGCTCCCTCTGAGGGAACTCTTGGTTCCTGCAGGCTGACCCAGCCGGGTCTTCAGCCTGAGGCTGTGGGGGCATGTCTCTTTGCTTTTCCACGCGGTATACTTGAAGGGCATACCAGCCACGCTCGCCCTTGTGCCGGGTAAATGTGACGTAGTCACCTGGATAGAGGTTTCAGCCAGGATGACCCTGTTGGAGGTGGGGTTCCACATCCCGCCAGTTCACAAACACATCTCTGTCGGTGTGTGGTTCCCTCACAAAGCCCCACCCTGCGTCCAGATCAAACTTGACAACTATCCCCTCCAGACGGGGACTAAGGGTGGTAGCTCTTGCTTGGCGGGCCCGGGTTTTGGCCGCCATGTTCCGGGCCTCCATGCTTTCCCACCGCACCTGTCGGTCGTGACGTTCCCGCTCCAGCTGCAGGAGCTCCCTTCTGCAGTGCTCTTCCCTCTGGAGGGCCTGGCCTGCATCTCCCACGGGAAACCCATGAGGTCCCCTCCCTGGTTATCCCACCAGAACTCTTCTCCTCCTGGGCAGGTAACCGGGGGTGAAGGCGCAGGTGCTAGCGGGGGTCCTTGCTGTTCCTCATATTGGGCGGACCAGTTATAGACGGTGTTTCCGTAGGCCCACTCGGGTGCGGGGGCAGGTGGCTCCGGTAGGGGGCCCAGGAGCAAATCAGCGGAGCAAGCGCCTGGGTACGGGATTTCTGCCCGGGGGGTCTGGGAGCCAGTCAGTAACGAAGGTGTCCGGGACAGGAGATTCTGCCTGGAGCCCGGGGAGCAGATCGGCAGAGCTGGCGCCTGGGGTTGGAGGTTCCACCGGGGAGCCCAGGAGCAGGCTAGCACTCTCAGTGCCCGGGACAGGGAGTCTCTCCTTACCTGCTCCCGCGGCCGCGCTTGTGCCGTCCTCTGCCTCCTGGCTCCGTTCAGGTTCTTCCTGGGCTGGAGCGCTGCTGGTGGAATGCAGCGCTGGCTGCTGCCGGATCATCAGATTCTCCAGCAGCTCCTTTTTCCAGCCGGCGATGGCGTCCTGCTGGGCCCTCTCCATCCTCCGGCCCAGCTCCTGGATTTCCGCCTGGAGGAATTCAGTATCCTCCAGGGATAGCTCTGCCATTGCCTCCTCCAAGGTAAGAGGCCTTGCCGCCTGTTGCAGACCACGGATGGGAGTTGGCTCCAGACTCTCCATCTTGCCCTCCGGGTGCGGTCTGTCTGGACTTTTGGAGACCATGCCCTGTCTCCCAGGTTTCTTCTCTCATCTCCCCTTTCGGAGGCGGTTCCATGGCAACTTGCTGTCGGCCACACCTTGGGGCGGCCCCCCCAGCTTGATGGACACATCTGCACACATGGTCACTGTTGCTCGGGGTGGGCCTTGCTTTTGGCGCCATTCTGGAACCCGGCCCACGATGGGAGGCAGTTTCTTGTTGTCTTTTGGCTCGCACATAATGGCGCCCGTTCTTCTGGGGCGGGCGCCACATTCAGTATAAAACACAGTCTTTAGGCGCACAATACCCGATGACAACGGGTGGGCTCATATTCTGTTCATGACGCCAAAATATGACGCGCCCCCTACGCCGTGGGGTACCCGGTGCAGGGCCGGTAGATGCCGGGGGATGTCACAGTGGCGGTGACCCGATCCGTGACCCAGGGCGGTCACTAAAAAGGGGTTATTGATAGCGGATTTATAGTGATTGTATAAAGTTCGTGACGCCACCTGTGGTATGCGGCTAAGGGAGCCGCCGCTGCTGAGCAGGTCCTCTGGAGCTGATGTTAGTGCAGCAGGGATGGTGTGGCTCTCCACAGGTAGAGCTTAGCTCCAGGGCAGTGTTGATGTAATAGGTTGTGCTGGGCGTTGTAGTGCAGGGGTTGATAGCGCAGCAATAATCACAGAGACAAAGAAGTGCAGTCCTCAGGGTCTTTACTCACGGTTGTTGCAGTCCAAGCTACAGGTACCACAGTAACTTCCCTCGTCGTGCTGCGCTTACTCAGGGAGGGGTTCAGTCCACCCTCAGATATCTCCAGAGTACTTAACGGGACCCCCTTCTGTGTCCTTTCTCTGGCCGTCTCCCTGCACATCATACCAAGTGCCCCAATCCAGTAACTGCGGGCCTTGTCGGGCGACGTCTGTTCCGTCCCCTGGGTCCTCTATAGCTACCTTCTTGGTGAGACTGATATGGACTGTTGGCTGCAGGACTTGAAATACTGCAGCCTCCGGTTTCTAGTTGAGTCATAAAGTTCTCTGCTAGTTGAGGGACCGGTCCCCTTTGTGTGGCCTGACCCCTCCACCTCCCGGTAGATTCGGGCGTACGGGTGGCTTCCAGCACTGCCCGTACCCCTGGGGTCCCTTCTTCCGTTCCTGGAGCCCTTCCTGCTCCCTCTCCTCTTTTTTCAGTCCTGGGCCTCTCCTCAGGCCCTCTGCCTGAGCAGAGCTCCTGCAGAGCCCTGCTCCACTCCTCTCACTGTAGACTGTTCTCACTCACTGCTCACTGTTCTGATCTGGACTGATCTCTCTAAACAATGGCTTCTCTATTTATACCTTTCTTCCATGTGCTTCCCTAAGCTACTTCCTCCACCCACACCCACTACATAGCTCCTCCCAACAGCTAGGGACCCGGGACTGTGCTCTCCCTTAGGAGCAATCTCGCCCTACCCCCACTGCGGGTATGAGTTGGATGCAGGTGTTAGGGTCCCGAGCTGTACTTCTTCCTTACCCGAGAGTGAGATACCACACCTCTGGGTGAGATGCAGTACCTCTGTGGCGACCGAACCCTCAGGGGCGCCACACATGGTCCCCTCACCCCCCAATCCTGGTATGTGTGGTACCCCTCACCCTCCAATCCTGGTATGCCTGGTCCCATCACCCCGCAATCCTGGTATGCATGGTCCCCTCACCCCCCAATCCTGGTATGCATGGTCTTCTCACCCCCCATTCCTGGTATGCATGGTCCCCTCACCCCCCAATCCTGGTATGCATGGTCCCCTCACCCCCCAATCCTGGTACGCATTGTCCCCTCACCCCCCAATACTGTTATGCATGGTCTCCTCATCCCCCAATAATGGTATGTGTGGTACCCCTCATCCTGGTATGAATGGTCCCCTCACCCCCTAATCCTGGTATGTGTGGTACCCCTCACCCCCCAATCCTGGTATGCATGGTCCCCTCACCCCGCAATCCTGGTATGCATGGTCCCCTCACTCCCCAATCCTGGTATGCATGGTCCCCTCATGCCCCATCCTGGTATGTGTAGTACCCCTCATCCTGGTATGCATGGTCCCCTCACCCCACAATTCTAGTATGTATGGTACCCCTCCATCCTGGTATGCATGGTCCCCTCACCCCCCAATCCTGGTATGCATGGTCCCCTCACCCCCCTATCCTGGTATGTGTGGCCTCCTCACCCTCCAATCCTGGTATGTATGGCACCCCTCATCCCTTTCACACTGTACACACATACAAAAAAATAAACACTTATACTCACTTTTCTTCCCTGTGCTCCAGCGCTGCAGTGTCCTATTCTGCCAGAGGCCACGGGAGGAGTGTGGCGCCGGAGTACGAGTTTGCCCATTCCGCGCTGTCCAGCGCCATTTTGCTGAAGACACACTGCAAATGTGTCTTCAGTAAAACGGCGCCGGATAGCGATATGCGCATGCGCCGATCCAATGCCTCTCTCCTGCCCCGGTCTCTGGCGAAGAGAGGTGCCACGGCAATGCTCCTCCCGGTCAGGTAAGTATGTAAGTATGGCGCTGGAGATCGCGGTATGCGTTCAGTGTCTACGCATACCATGATCTCCGGCACCATACACTCCTCTTACCTGTAATGGCTGGATGCAGTCTTCTGTCTGGAGTCAGACTGCGTGTCACGCATGCGCAGTCTATAAAGGCTTCAGACAGAGACACGCATCTCCCGTTATATTATAGATGGGAGGTGGTTGAAGTATGGTGCCATGAATAACTTTGATAGTTGATATAGATATCTCCCCCTTTTATTCAATGTTTGATAAATAATAGATAACTATATCTGAAACTATATTGATGGATTGATGTATAAATTAGGTTTGATGAATTGTTGAATTTTTGGCATTAAAATCATTACAAATTGTCCGTAGGTTTAATGTGTAATTCATAGGATGGTCCATAGATGGATTTCTGGAAAATATAATCCGGTTTGCTTACCTTCTCGGTCCCACATGTTTGCTGCAGCTGCCGGCACGCATGCGCGTCATGGTCTCCATGTGCTCCCCAGCTCTCGGCATCTGGTAGTGGGACCTGTGTGAGTCTAAGTCACATGACTGTCACATGGACCTCATGTGATGCCGACGCCGCGGACCGCCCGCAGTACTGTGACACGGCATGCGTCACTAAGGCGTATAGACAACATGATTGGTGGACATATATTTAAAACCCCTTCCTGGATATTAGTGACAATGGTTCGCCAAAACGCGCGTTGGGCCGGATGTGCGCTCACCCAGCAAGCGGCATTGCTCCAGTCCCCCTTATTTAAGGTATATATATTGGACTACATGTACTAAGGGTATTTGCTCTGCTATTGGATACAATCATGTAGTAGTCAGGACTATGGAGGTATTAACACTGTCTCTCTATGTATTACTCTGTATGCCAATTAATCTGGGTGACTTGCATGTCCGGTTTGTCTTCGCGCATGTGACTCGCCCCCTGGGCCTGGTGTGGACGTGTGTGGGATACCCGGAGCCGGGTCTCTGGGGGTTGTAGAATCCGTGGCGGTGACCCGGTCACGTGGCTCAGGGTGGTCAGGCCGATGGCGGTATTTTGTGGGGGTTTTAGGTTAATTGTCCGACTACGCCACCCGTGGATTGCGGTCAGCGCGGACCGCCGCTGCAAGGCAGACCGCTGGGGCTGATAGTGTGTGCAGCTGAGGTAGTGTGACTCCCCACGGGAAGAGTGGAGCCCCAGGGCAATGTAGTTGATGGTGAGGGTGATAGTGCACGGGAGTCCCAGCACTAGTAGTGCTGGTGCGGCGATGAAGCAGGAACGACTCAGAGTCTTTGCAGTGCAGTTCAGGGTCTTTACTGGTGATATTAAGGCAGACCCTCCCGGGAGTACTGGCTAACATAAGGGGCCTGGTCAGTCTGCGAGCAAACAGGAGTTCCCCTGGCCAGGTGGAGTTGTAGGCCTCCCCGTCTATCTGCACTCTTTCTGGCTACCTTGCTGTAAGCGGGTAGAAGTAGCCCACGTCCCTGAGTATACCGTGTGGTGCTCACCCGTATGGCTGGTGACTTGGGGCCTTCTGTTAGCCTCCGCTCCTGGATGGCGGTGCTGGTCCCTTGCTTGTGACTTAGCCTCCGGGCTTCTATGGCCAGAGGACCTGGAATCCCCTGCCGGCTGGTTTCTGCTGCTGGGTGAATATCAGTCCCCACAGCCTCGGACTCCGGTGTCCGGTTATCAGATTCTTCTGCCAGGGCGAGCTCTGCTCAGCTCCAGCCCCTGGTCTTCAGCTACTGCTCCTACAGAGCTCCTGCTGTAACTCTCCCTGTGTCTGGAACTGTCTCCAGGCTCTGACTCCTCCTGCGCCATCCTCAGAGGCAGGCAGACTCCGGGGTGCGGTTGAGGCCTGTCGCTGGTGGATTCCAGCCTGCCGGGCCAGTTCCTCCCTCCACTCGATGAGCGCACCCCGCTGCGCTCGGACCATCCTCCGCTCCAGGTCCTCCAGTGCAGCTTGCGCACGCTCCGGGTCTCTAGGGAGCTGCGCTAGGATCTCTGCCAGGCTGCAGGGTGGTTCAGCCTGCAGAAGGCTCCGGGCCAACAGGTTGGTGCTGTAGAATGCGTCCATTCCCGGGTGCGGTCTGTCTAGACTGATCCAGACCGCGCCCTGCCCCACAGTTTTCTTCTCTTCCCACCCCCATTGGGGGTGGTCCCGGGGCAACTTGGTAACAATCACTTTCAGGGGCAGTCCCCCCACCTTGATGGACATCTCCACAGCCGCACTCATGGCTGTCGGGGGTGGGCTCCTTCTTTTGCGCCATTCTGGGACCCGGCCCACGATGGGAGGCGACCTCCGGTGGTCTTTTGGCGCGCACATTATGGCGCTCGTTCTTCTGGGGCGGGCGCCATTTTCAACACGGTCAAGCTCAATAAAACAGTCTCTTTTTCTTCAGGCGTGCAGTACCCGTTGTTAGCGGGCACAAAATCCTGCAGACTACGCCAAAGCTGACTCGCCCCCTGGGCCGTGGGGCACTCGGAGCCGGGCAATAGGGAGACGATGGGGGTAGTGGTGGCGACCCGGTTCTGTGGCTCAGGGTGGTCAGACCAATGGCAGTCTGCTATGTGCTGTTGGTAATGTCCGACTACGCCACCCGTGGATTGCGGTTATTAGGAACCGCCGCTGCAAGGCAGTCCCCTGAGGTTGATGGTATGCGCAGCTGAGATTGTATAACTCCCCACGAGAAGAGTGTAACCCCAGGGCAGTGCAGTGGATGGTGGGGGTGATGGGCAGGGAGTACACAGACAACATACTACAGTCCAATGCCTTTTACTCACAGTTCAGATTCTCCGGGTCACTTCTGTACAGGTAGTGACCACCCAAGCCATGCGGTGTCCACCAGGTGAGGGGCTCGGTCAACCCCCAGTTCAGGAGCATGGCCCAGGACCCCCTTTTATCCTTTCTCTGGCCTGGCTCACCAGTGACCCACTTTTGTCCAGCTGCCGCGAACTTGTGCGGGTAAACGTGGATCCCGTTCCCTACTGTTCTATATGGTGCCTTCCTAGCAGGTTTAATGAGGTGTCGCACCAATAAATGATCACGACCTCCGGTCTTTGGCTGAGGGTTGTTTCTCCTCCACCAACTTGGGATCCGGTACCCTTAATCTGCCTGACCCTTCACCCTGTATTCTCGTGGGTTCTTAGGGTCCCTTCTGCCTTCTTGTTCCTGAGCCCTTCTGTTCCTCTCTCTCTCCTTCCCTGCTGGTCCTTGCTGTTTCTGTTCCTTTCTGTTCTTGTTCCTTTCTGTTCTTGTTCCTTTCTGTTCCCGGCCTTTTCTCTAGGCCTGCCTCTGAGCAGAGCTCCTACAGAGCCTCTGCTCCC
This sequence comes from Phyllobates terribilis, assembly GCF_046119375.1. Taxonomy (NCBI): domain Eukaryota; kingdom Metazoa; phylum Chordata; class Amphibia; order Anura; family Dendrobatidae; genus Phyllobates; species Phyllobates terribilis. The sequence continues at coordinate 243,675,235 of NW_027362761.1, read as the reverse complement.
TGTCCTCTCCTCTCGCTGAACTTCACTGAACAGACTTCTTCTACTCCCAGAACTAAGATGGTGCCCACCTTTTATACCTTCCCTTAGAACATGAGCCCAGGTGACCAGCAACCAATGAGCTCCTACCTACGCTCAGGAACCAACCCCTATCTGCTCCTACATCACTGGGTATTCCTCCCCCCTCCCCACTCCAGCCAGGGACATGGTCTGTCATGCCTGCATTTCTGTCTAATGGGAGCACCGTTGAACTGTCCCTCGGAAATGGTTTGTGTGTGATGCATGCAGCTAACTGAGCCCTGGTCCATACTCCATCCTTACCCGGGAGTGGAATATCACACCTCTAGCAGAGGTGCAATACCCCTGTAGCGGCCGAGCCCTCGGGGCGCTACACATGTTTCGTGTCACTTGCTTCAATTGTGTGATATTTGTCTAAACATTTAAATGTTAAATAAAGGTCTTTCTATTTTTATAATTCAGTCAGAGGGCTCTTGTCGCTGTTTCTTTTTTCGCTTAGCAAATGTCCTTTATTAGTGATGTCCTCTCTTTACTATCCTTAGCATATTCCTCTTGGGTGTGATTCATCTCTTTAAAATATTATGCTTTACTTTCTGTAGTATATCTTTATCCCTGCACAGAGCCTTCTGCTCAGATTATTGCAATCCACCCTGCATACCAAACATTCACAAAAGGGACAAAAAATGCACAAGTCTTCTCTATATGTAAAAATAAGTGAAAACAAAAACTAAGCTTTAGTTTACAATGAAAACTAAACAAGGATAGTTGGACATCTCTAAATGGGAGTGTAACATTTTGGTTAGGAGGAGGGGTATATAGGAAGTGATACTACGGAATACATAAAACACAGATAAATCTCTAACCTCACCTGCACAACTTAGAAACTCCATAGACATAAAACACAGAAGAAGCTCAGATACTGAAGCATGGATGTCACCATTGTGTTTATCCTCTCTGTGATACTTCTAGTAGGTATGGACCTTACTATACATTATCTGGAGTATAAGCAGCACAATATAAAATGTATACAAAGCTGTAATGATTTAAATAGTATAGTCATTAATCTTTATTGTTATTGTCACAATGTATCTCAATCTTTATACTTTATGTATATTGTCTATATTTTTACTCTCTCTCTACATATATTTGTATGTATATACAGTATATATTGTCTGATAAGAACTAATTAATCTTTTTTATTAACAGTGGAAATGAACGCACAGTCCATACAGCAGCCATCGGCTCCTCAGCTTGTCCTCCAAGGAGCTCCTATATTCCTGGAATGTGCATATAAAGTTTCTGTCTCTCCGACTCTTTTCTGGTACGTGCAGCATCCTGGTGAAGCTCCGGTTCTTCTATTAAGTTTGGGAAGAGAAGAGAACAATGGATTTACAGCGAAACATGAGAAAAGCAATGAATCGTACCACATGAGGAAAGCTCAGGCTGAACTGACTGACTCTGCGCTATATATCTGTGCTGTGAGTGACACAGTGAATAAAGCCCATGGCTCAGCTGTCACAGAACTGGATGACATTGTGTCATGTATAATATGACATTGAAAAAACTCCACCAGAATATGTAGCGTATTTTTTAAAGGCATTGTTTGAAATAACTTTTGACTTTTTGTCACTATTTATTTTGCCTGTGTGATCAGGATTTACTGTTTGTTCTAATGTAAAAAAAAATGTCGGCATGTTTTATTTAAGATATTTTATCTTTGTTGGCTTGTTCCTATTAAAACGACCTCTGTGCACACACAGCACATTTCCTGATGAATGGAAAATGTAAAAGTTGCCATGAACAAAACGAGCGTATACATTGGAATAGTGCTATCCAATGTTTTATAGGACAGAACTCGGACCAATGCTATTCTATGGGGCATTGCTGATCAGTGTTTTTTTTTTCTTGCTGATTCAGCATGAGAATCAAATCGCAGCATGCTGGGAATTGCTGCGCAAATCGATTCACACTTTCCCATTCTAGTCTATTGATGCTTGGAAATCGGACCGCACTAGGATGACATGCAAAAGAATCAGATCACACTATGCTGACACTCGGCTCAACTCTGATCAGAATTTGATCTGAGTGTCATTTACATAATCGATCCGATTCTCTAGAATGAGAAAATCTACGCTCATGTGACCCCCCTTGGCCTAAAGCACATTATTTGCATATCGACACACCCCATGCTTACATATGAATAAAATTTGCCCTCTAGATTTTTTCTGCTTCTTGCTGAAATCCATCATAAAATTTAAATGGTGACTTCAAGCAATTATATACAGCACAAAACACTGGTGATTAGTCAAAATTAGCTAATAAAACAATTTCCTATCCCTTCTGTGCATGATGATACAAAAGATATGCTTATTTCTTTTCTTACTGGGCACTTAGCGTAGCCTAGAACAAAAGGTGCCCAGTTTGTTTCTAAAGCTAATTTTTAACCACCAGGGGACAGGATGGGGACATTATTAAATAAAGGGGTAAGGATAGGGGACTAGTGATGAGCGAGAATGCTCGCTACTGCTCGGTGTTCTCCCAAGCATCTCACTGCACGACATGCTCGGCGCTCGCCGAGTATTTCCGGGGTTGCTCGGCGGGAGCTCGGGTCCCCTCCCTGCATGTTTGGCACTCTTTAGAGAGCCAATGAACATGCAGGGATTGCCTGCCATGCACTGTAATGCCGTAGCCAGGTTGGTTGTGGACATTACAGTGATTGGCAGGCCGCACAGCGTCATCAGGTCTATATCAGACCTGGCGCCGCCATGCTCGTCACAGTCACTTGGGATCAGACAGTGTAGGGAGAGCTGCTGCTGCGTCAGGGACAGATTTGATTGTGTATTAGGTAGTGTAGGGAGAAAAAAAGTACATTACACATATCCATCTTAACAAACAGTCCTTCTGAGGACTAATCCATGTGTAGATATCAGGCAGGCAGGGTGTATAGCCAGGCAGTGTATATAGCAGGCTGCAGTGCATATAGCACAAGAGGCTCCATTCCAATTCTGCCTTCTGCTGCTGTTAAATATTTCTATACAAAGGCCCAGGTCTCAGGGGCCAGGAATACTTTTCTTTGGATCTTAATCCTCATTATTTTCTTAAAAAGCAATCCAGAGAACACCATTTTTTCTGCGCCATTTGCTTGTGTAGGGAGAGGTGCTGCTGTGTCAGGGACAGATTTGCTTGTGTATTAGGTAGTGTAGGGAGAAAAACCGTACATTACACATATCCATCTTAACAAACAGTCCTTCTGAGGACTAATCCATGTGTAGATATCAGGCAGGCAGGGTGTATAGCCAGGCAGTGTATATAGCAGGCTGCAGTGCATATAGCACAAGAGGCTCCATTCCAATTCTGTCTTCTGCTGCTGTTAGATATTTCTATACAAAGGCCCAGGTCTCAGGGGCCAGGAATACTTTTCTTTGGATCTTAATCCTCATTATTTGCTTAAAAAGCAATCCAGAGAACACCATTTTTTCTGCGCCATTTGCTTTTTGGCACTGCAGAATACAGCCAGGTCCTTTCCATATAAGAGCACTAGAAATCCAGCTATTTAAAACTGTGTTTTCTCCGTCACACAGATCACATATACGTTGTCAGAAAATACTGCCATTTCTGGCCTCCATTAAAAATTTCCTTTAGTGTCTCATTGAAGCAATTCACCGCAGTTTGCTGTTCAAACTATTTACCTACAGGCCAGGTATTTAAAACTCTATTTTCTCTGTCACACGGATCACATATACGTTGTCAGGAAATATTGCCATTTCTGGCCTCCATTAAAAATTTCTTTCAGTGTGTCAGTGAAGTAATTCACCGCAGTTTGCTGTTCAAACTACTTACCAACAGGCCAGGTATTTAAAACTCTGTTTTCTCCATCACACGGATCACATATAAATTCGCTCCAAACTCAGTCATTTGTAGTGAGCGTGGAAGATACTGTCCTCCATTTAAAATGGGCAAGGCACGTGGAAAGGGACGGGGAACTGGATGTGATGCTAATGGTGCATGCAGAGGCCGAGGACAAGGCTGTGGGCAAGCCGAAATTGTGCCACAACAAACACCCACATCTTCTTGCCTGACCTTCCTGTCCCAATTTCTAGGGGACCGCAGCACACCACTATTGAACCCAGAGCAGTGTCAAAAGATTGTTGGTTGGATAGCGGATAATGCTTCCAGTCACTTAGCCACCACCACCACCCTGTCTTCCACACGGTCAAGTCTCAGTAGCCGTGAGTCTGGACCGCATATTCCTCACCCTGATCCTCCTTCCTCCCACCATGCCGAGTACCCAGAGACAACTGATCCCACACTTGGACACTCTGAAGAGCTGTTCACTTTTCCATTTATAGATTAGGGCCTCTCGCTCGGTCCACTTGAAGTGGGGCAAGAGGAGATCGCGTGTAGCTATGCCCAAATGTTTGAGCAGCCACGGTCACACGAAGGCGACGGTGGGAAAGTGTCAGAAGAGGTGGACGATGATGAGACACATGTAACGGGTCTGAGAGGTGGAACCTCTGAGCTACTATACAAGGGGGCGGTCCTTGTAAGGAAGCGGGTGGCTCCCAGGGAAGACGGGCAGGTAGTCACGGCAAATGACAGGGACAGTCTCTGGGTAGAGGGGCAGGCAGTCACGGCAAGTGACAGGGACAGTCTCTGGGTAGAAGGACAGGCAGTCACGGCAAGTGACAGGGACAGTCTCTGGGTAGAAGGGCAGGTAGTCACGGCAAGCGACGGCAGAACCTCCAGGTAGACTGGCAGACAGGTAGCAGGTGGACGCTCCCAGGTGAGCGGGCAAGAGTCTCTGGACAGGCAGGTGGTCACGGCAAGTGACGGCAGAGCCTCCAGGTAGGCTAGCAGGCAGGTAGCAGGTGAGCGCTCCCAGGTGAGCGGGCAAGAGTCTCTGGACAGGCAGGTGGTCACGGCAAGTGACGGCAGAGCCTCCAGGTAGGCTAGCAGGCAGGTAGCAGGTGAGCGCTCCCAGGAGAGCGGGCAAGAGTCTCTGGACAGGCAGATGGTCACGGCAAGTGACGACAGAGCCTCCAGGTAGGCTAGCAGGCAGGAAGCAGGTGAGCGCTCCCAGGTGAGCGAGCAGGCTGGTCCATAGACAGACTGACAGGTGTCGGAAGGCAGACCGTCGGACCGCAGGCTTGCAAGCAGGTAGGCGGATATCAGGCAGGTATCAAGCAGGAATCTGGCAGGTGACTGGCAGGTAACAGGCAGGAATCTGGCAGGTGACTGGCAGGTAACAAGCAGGATCCTGGCAGGTGACTGGCAGGTAACTGGTAACGGGACCTGAGGGCTGAAGCAGAGTGAAGGCTTTGCAACAACATTGCTCGGGCACCTCCATTTTGGAGGAGGTGCCTTATATATGGAGAGGTCCTCCGGCCATTGGCCGGGGACTCCTTAGGACGGCGTGCGCGGCCCCTTTAAGAGAGGGGGAGCGCGCGCACCCTAAGCACAGAGGCCGGGAAGCAGCGCGCGCTGCCAGCAGAGCGGGAGGAAGCCGCCGGGCACGGAGCGGAGAGGTGAGGGGAACGGCATCCCTGCCTAGCAGGGGGCAGGGACGCCGACGCTACAACACAATTGCCAGAAAGTCAGGAGGAGGACCAGGGTGCGGAAGTGGAAGACGAGGTGGTGGATGATATAGTAACTGACCCAACCTGACAGGAGGACATGCAGAGCGAGGACAGCAGCACACAGGGGGAGGGAGGCAGAGCACCCCAGCAGGCAGGAAGAAGCAGTGTGGTGGCCGCAGACAGAAGGCAGGCAACCATTCCCCGCAACACCAACACGAAGGAAGTTGCCAGTACAACTGTTAGGTCTTACCGAGTCTGGTTGTTTTTTAAAGACTCTGCCGATAACCCCAAAAAGGCCATTCGCAACACCTGCCAGGCCAGCATCAGCAGGGGTGGCAAAACGACCAGCCTGACCACCACCAGCATGATCACGCACATGGCAGCAAAGCACTCGACTTTGCGGGCTGAACCCCAGGGTCCAGGAACAGTGTCTGCGGGTGACACCATTGCTTCTTCCGCTGTTGTGCATGCAAGCCAATCCCCTGTCCATGGTGCATGCGAAGACGCCTCCTGAACTGCACCTGTCATTACACACTCTCAAGTAGCAGCATCAGGAAGCACATCCATGTCTTGTCCCAGCGCAGCGTTCCGTTGTCCATACCCCAGTCCTTGGAACGCAAGCGCAAATATGCAGCCAACGACCCACAGGCCACACTACTAAATTCTCACATTTCACGACAGCTTGCGCTCGAAATGTTGACTTTTAGGCTCATGGAGAAGGAAGCATTCCGCAACCTGATGGCGGCGGCCGTCCCTCGGTACTCGGTCCCCAGCCACCACTATTTCTCCCGGTGTGCCGTCCCGGCATTACACTAGCACGTGTCCCAAAACATTAGCCGTGCTCTCAACAACGCAGTTAGCGGTAAAGTCCACCTAACCACGGACACGTGTACAAGTGCTTGTGGGCAGGGACGGTACATCTCGCTGACGGCACACTGGGTTAACAAAGTGGAAGCCGGGACCCAGTCGGACCTTGGGACGGAACACGTCCTCCCAACGCTGAGGATTGCAGGCCCTAGGTCAATCAGGGTTGCCCCCACGGTCTACAGCTCCTGCACATCATCCTCCTCAGCCTCCTCCTCCTCTTCAGCCTCCATCTCCGAAATGACCACATCAGTCACAAGCTTGAAGCACTGCAGCACTGCCTCGGCCAAGCGGCAACAGGCTGTGCTGAAGCTAATATGCTTAGCTGAAAAAGCGCACAATGCTGAAGAGTTGTGGACAGCTCTGAAGAGCAGGCAGATCTGTGGCTCACACTGCTGAACCTGCAGCCAGGCATTATCGTGTGTGACAATGGCCGGAAACTGGTGGCGGCTCTGAGGCGAAGTGAGCTCACACACGTACCATGCCTGGCCCATGTGCTTAACCTAGTTGTTGAGCGGTTTCTCAAATCCAACCCGGAGCTGCCGGATCTGCTTGTTAAAGTACGCCGCCTGTGTGCCCATTTTAGAAAGTCAGCTACAGCTTCCGACGCCCTTGCTGTGCTTCAGCAGTGTTTGCAGCTTCCGGCTCACAGACTGGTGTGTGATGTCCCCACGCATTGGAACTCTACACTGCAGATGTTGGGAAGGATTTGTGAGCAGAAGAGGGCAGTTGTTGAGTACCAGCATCAACAAGGCCGTCGGTATTCAGTTCAGACTCCACACATAAGACCTCAGGAATGGACATGGATGTCAGACATATGTACCATCCTCCAAAACTTTGAGGACTCCACCAAGATGGTGAGCGGCGATGATGCCATAATTAGCGTCACCATCCCGCTTCTCTGTCTTCTGAAACGCTCTCTGCTCACAATCAAAGAGGATGCATTGCAGGCGGAGCACAATGAGATGGAGCAAGGAACCATACAGGGTGATTGCACACAGCCAAGCCTCATCTCATCCCAACGTGGATTGGATGACAATGAGGCAGAGGAGGAGGAGGAGGAAGGACAGGATCTAGTTTCATGCACTATAGACGGTACTACCTGCACAGCTGTCATACCATCTGTTCAGTATGGATGGCCAGAGGACAGAGAGAAGGAGGAGGAGGAGGAGGAGAGCATGGTTAGTCACCCTCTTGGTGAGGACACGGAAGTCTTGCCTGTTAGTAGTCTGGCACGCATGGCTGAGTTTATGTTACGCTGCCTTTCCCATGACCCTCGCGTTCTCAAAATTTTGGGTGACAGTCATTACTGGTTGGTGACACTTCTAGATCCACTCTACAAGGAGAACTTTCTATCTCTTATTCCTGAGGCAGACAGGTCTACATAAATGGGGCTGTACCAGAAGGCCCTTGATGCGGATCTATTAAAGAAATAAGCATCTGAAAACGCTGGCGGCAGAGGGCACACTTCGTTGGACAACCAAGGAGTACAGGCGAGAGAGACACAACTTCAATCCAGCAGAGGCAGGGGAACACTGTCAAAGTTCTGGGAGAGTTTTCTCAGACCCTCCCATCGCACAGGCCCTGAGGCGCGGGGTACTCTCACAAGGAGTGCAAAGTTTGGGAAGACGCTGAGGGAGTACCTTGCCGACCGTACCAACGTCCTCCATGATTCCGCTGTGCCTTATAATTATTGGTATCCAAGCTGGATACATGGAATGAACTGGCTTTGGAGGTCCTGGCCTGCACTGCCACCAGCATTTTATCAGAGTTTTTAGTGCCGCTGGTGGAATTATAACTGATAAGCGCATCCGCCTGTCAACTTAAAATGCTGACAGGCTGACTCTTATAAAAAATGAACAAGGGCTGGATTGGGCCAGACTTCTCAACACCACCAAATGATAGCAGCGTAACATAAGCTCAAATCCAGTGTTTTCTCTTGGGAGGTGTAATCCCATGCACTTTTTGACACCCACACATGGGTATACGCTTACTGATTTTGGCTATTTGCTCTTGTCCTCCTCCTTCTCCTCATCCTCCACCACCATATCACCAGGGTGACCATGGTCCGTGATGCAACACCTACATAATTTTTGAAAGGGTGTTTATGATGCCTGTAGAAATTTTTTTTTATACAGTATGTTCATGTATACCCCCCAGGGTTAAAAGTTTGTCAGCCCATATACTTAGTGCATGGGCATTACAAGTATAGGAGGCCCGCTCCTTTCTAATGGGAACATTTTTTTATGAGGCCCTCCAAGTTTCTTCCAAGGGGCATTGAAGTGCCTCCAAATTTTTGGCAGCATTCACTGCATAGGCCAACAGTATGGGAGAATCTCTCTTTTCTAATGGGAATTTGTCGTTACTGTGGCCTTGCTTTATGTGTCTTTAAATTCTTACTGGGGTTTTTCCTAAAATTGGTCAGTCGTTGGACTCACTGCATACCCTATAACTGTATAGCAGACTCTCTCCTTTCTATTGGGAACATGTCGTACTTGTTACTGTGGCCCTGCTCTGTGTGTCTTTAAATTCTTAGTGGGGGTTTTCCTAAAATTAGTCAGCCCTTGGACTCACTGCATACCAACTGTATAGCAGACTCTCTCCTATCTTATGATAATTTGTCATTACTGTGGCCCTGCTCTATGTGTCTTTAAATTCTTAGTGGGGTTTTTCCCAAATTTTGGCAACCCTTGCAGTCACAGAAAGGGCATTACCACCCGCTCCTTTATAATGGGGACATTTTTTTTACTGAGACCCTCCTATATGTCTCTTCAAAGGGGTATTGGGTTGCGTCCAAATTTTTGGCAGCCCTTGCAGTCACTGGATACGCAATAACAGTATAGGAGACCCACTTGTTAATAATGGGAACAACAAAGCATAGCCGGCTTATGGCTCTCTAACAATAGCGAGGGCCGACTGCTGGCCTTTTAAGAATAGTATTTATGACTTTCAGAGTCCCTCCATCATAAATAAAACAGGATGTGTCTGATGATGTGTCACACACTACACTGCCAGATAAGGTTGTAAAATGTTAAAATGACATTTTGTCTTAAAAAATAATGTAAATAAAACAAAACAATAGGATTTTTCTTTAGTATAAAAAACAGTGTCACCAATTTAACCTCAATGTAATCACACTGTTCAGCTCATGCACCTCCTCCTCCATCTCCGAAATGACTACATCAGTCACAAGCTGACAGCACTAGAGATGAGCGGTGTTCGACTCGAACTGTTCGCCAATCTCAAATTCGAGCTGTTTTGGGCGGTGTTCGAGCCGTTCCGCGAACACGAACGATTTGAAAAAATACGGCTGTTCGAGGTTATGTTCGATAACTGTTCGTGCACCAAAATCATAACTGGATTTTTTCTCAGTAATGCTGAAAATTAATGTTAATACGCAGTTTGAGTGTACAGCGGGGCAGGGGGGAGGGGCAGGGGATGGATCTCTGCAGAAATAATGAAGATCTCCATTTTTTTTTTCTCTTTCCCGCATTTATAGTGGGGAGGTGCAATCTGTCAGCCTATCAGCAGCGCACACACGGAGCGAAGTGCTTTTTTTCACCTAAGCAAGGGCATGTGTCATTGACAGTGTATGTCACATGTCCTTGCCCTATAAGACCCAGCCATTTTCCCCGTCGCCACCATTTTCTCACTGCTGCAGCTGCGTGTTAGACGGCACCGCTGTTGCTGTGTGCGTTATACTTTCAGTGTTAAATTAAAACCAATTTTCGCACAAATCTACAGATAGCTTGGGAGTAGGGAATAGTTGTGATTGCAGTCCTTTTGAGGACTAGGTTACATCATTTCCTACGACTTTTATCAGGCAGGTCTGTGCTCTTAAATAGATAGGTTGGGAGTAAAGACTAATTGTAATTGCAGTCCTTTTGAGGGCTAGGTTACATCAGTTCCTATCACTTTTATCAGGCAGGTCTGTGCTCTTAAATAGATAGGTTGGGAGTAAAAACTAATTGTAATTACAGTCCTTTTGAGGACTAGGTTACATCAGTTCCAGTTTTTTTCACAGCAATTGGCTAAATCTAGCAAAGCAAATCCTTTTTGGCCTCTTGCAGTGTGTGTTAGTCAGTGGAGTAGCCTATCTGTGTTGCAAGTTACACCACCTGTGTATAGAATACAATTTTTTTTACTGCACCTAGTGAAGTAAAACCTTTTGGGCATAGCATCATTCTATTAGTCCATCTATACTAACCTCCACCAGGTTGCAAATTCAAAATATTTTTTATCTGCATCTAGCTCTGAAAAAATATTTTGGCTTCGGCTTGTAGCAGTGTGTGGGACTTGTTCTATTAGTCCATCTATACTAACCTCCACCAGGTTGCAAATTCAAAATAATTTTTATCTGCATCTAGCTCTGAAAAAATATTTTGGCTTCGGCTTGTAGCAGTGTGTGGGACTTGTTCTATTAGTCCATCTATACTAACCTCCACCAGGTTGCAAATTCAAAATAATTTTTATCTGCATCTAGCTCTGAAAAAATATTTTGGCTTCGGCTTGTAGCAATGTGTGGGACTTGTTCTATTAGTCCATCTATACTAACCTCCACCAGGTTGCAAATTCAAAATAATTTTTATCTGCATCTAGCTCTGAAAAAATATTTTGCCTTCGGCTTGTAGCAGTGTGGGGGACTTGTTCTATTAGTCCATCTATACTAACCTCCACCAGGTTGCAAATTCAAAATAATTTTTATCTGCATCTAGCTCTGAAAAAATATTTTGGCTTCGGCTTGTAGCAGTGTGTGGGACTTGTTCTATTAGTCCATCTATACTAACCTCCACCAGGTTGCAAATTCAAAATAATTTTTGTCTGCATCTAGCTCTGAAAAAATATTTTGGCTTCGGCTTGTAGCAGTGTGTGGAACTTGTTCTATTAGTCCATCTATACTAACCTCCACCAGGTTGCAAATTAAAAATAATTTTTATCTGCATCTAGCTCTGAAAAAATATTTTGGCTTCGGCTTGTAGCAGTGTGTGGGACTTGTTCTATTATTCCATCTATACTAACCTCCACCAGGTTGCAAATTCAATATAATTTTTATCTGCATCTAGCTCTGAAAAAATATTTTGGCTTCGGCTTGTAGCAGTGTGTGGGACTTGTTCTATTAGTCCATCTATACTAACCTCCACCAGGTTGTAAATTCAATATAATTTTTATCTGCATCTAGCTCTGAAAAAATATTTCGGCTTGTAGTAGGGTGTGGGACTTGTTCTTTTAGTCCATTTATACTAACCTCCACCAGGTTGCAAATTCAGTATAATTTTTATCTGCATCTAGCTCTGAAAAAATATTTTGGCTTGTAGCAGTGCGTGGGACTTGTTCTATTAGTCCATCTATACTAACCTCCACCAGGTTGCAAATTCAATATAATTTTTATCTGCATCTAGCTCTGAAAAAATATTTCGGCTTGTAGCAGTGTGTGGGACTTGTTCTATTAGTCCAGCTATACTAACCTCCACCAGGTTGCAAATTCCAAATAATTTTTATCTGCATCTAACCCAACCAATACTTTTGGGCTAATACCAGAGTTTGGCCACTGAGCTCTGCTCGGTTCCCATCCATTGTTTTTTGTGCAAACAACTCCAGAGTTGTCAATTAGTTAACCACCAAAATGAGTGGAAAAAGGCCTGCTGCTGGTGGAAAGGGGAATAGGCGTGTTGGGAAGGGAAAAAAAGGTTGTGTCCGTGGGGTAGGTGTTAAAGCAACAGTAACATCTGCAGAAGAAAGACCATCTTCCAGCCAAACTAAGATGTCTACTTCTTTTAGCGGACAATGTGATAAGATCCCTTTCTTACGGCCACGCCAATCGCTACAATTTCCAGATGAGGCACAAAAACAGCAGGTGCTTCAACGGATATCAAGTGCTCCTTTAAGTGGGCTCTCCTCCACCTCAACTTCAACATCACAAATACTCCAGTCCTCAGAGGTGTCACCCCAATGGCACTTGCTTCCTCACAGCTCCCAAGTCTCCAGCTGCCCGTCTGAGTATGGGGTAGAACAGATGGTTGAGTCTGCAGAGCTGTTTACTCATACTATAGCCTGGGAATCAGAGGTCGGCTTCAGAGCTTCTGTGAATCCAGACGAGGAAATGATCTGCACTGATGCCCAGAATCTTTATGAGTCAGATCCAGGATCAGACGCAGAAGGTTCTGACCATAATGTAGACCCTTGTTCCCAAACTGTAACTCCTGTTGGTGGAGACAATGAGGAAGACAATGAGGAGACTCAAATACCTGATTGGAGTGACAACTTGAGTTTTTTGTCAGGGCAGGAAGAGGTTGGCTCTGAGGACGACGGGTGTGATAACACACAGGGTGATGATGACGAGGTTGGTGATCCCACTTACTGTCAACCCACAGTCAGCCAGTCGATGAGGTCAGCAGAGGAGGTGGAGGAGGATGCTAGTGACGACGAGGTCAGGTTGCGCCTTCCTGGACAGAGACGTAGTACTGGAAGCACGTCAACAACTGCATCCTCAAACACAACTCTGCCTCTGACCACAAGTCGTGGTGGCTCTTCAGGTCGCATGGGTGCTAAGCCTTGCATAGCCTGGGCATTTTTTCAGATCGATAAGGATGACCCAACTCGTGTTATCTGTAACATTTGTCAGCAAAAGCTAAGTAGAGGCCAAAAAATACATAGTTTGAGTACTTCATGCATGAACCGGCACATGGATATGAAGCATAAGTTGCAGTGGGAAGCTCACTGTGCTACAATGCTGCCTAGGTGGCCGGGCCAACCACTGTCTGCCACATCTTGTGCATCCGCGGCCTCTTCATCCTCTGTGACTGAGGGGACTGCCGTCACACCTGTTTTGGGACGCAGACCTGACAGGTCATCATTTTCTTTGGAGGTGGAAACACCAGCTGGTGTTCAGCACTGTCCGACATCGATAGCACCACCTTTGGATCAAGGCAACCTAACATGTCCGCCTGCATCTTCCTCACAGACCGGCAGTTTGCCGGGGACACCCTTCTCAACCCAGTCTAAGCACAACAGCCAGCCCTCGGTCCCTCAGATGTGGACAAGTAAAAGACCATTTCCTCCTAGCCATGAGAAAGCTAAGAGGTTGAATTTCACCATCTGCAAGCTCTTGGCTACAGAAATGCTGCCTTTCCGCCTGGTGGACACAGAGGATTTTCGAGACCTTATGTCCGTCGCAGTGCCCCAGTACCAGATGCCCAGTCGGCACTACTTCTCAAAGAAAGGTGTGCCTGCGCTCCACCAGCATGTCGCACACAACATCACCGCTTCTTTGAGAAACTCTGTGTGTGACAGGGTGCATTTCACCACAGACACTTGGACGAGTAGGCATGGACAGGGGCGTTACATGTCGCTGACTGGGCACTGGGTAACTATGGTGACAGCAGGACAAGGGGCTGCTGTCCAAGTCTTGCCATCCCCACGAGTTGTGCGTCAATCCTCTTTATCTCGAAGTTCCTCCAATGCTTCTGCCTCCTCAACCTCCTCTCGGTCCTCCACCTGCACCCATAGCCTGTCTGGTCATGCCACAAGCTTTCTAACTGTGCAGAAGGGATCCTGCACACCTCCTTACTATGCTGGCAGCAGGGCTCAATGTCATCGGGCGGTTTTAACTTTGAAATGTCTGGGAAATGTGAGTCACACAGCTGAGGAGTTGTGGTCAGCTCTGGAGAACCAGTTTCATGAATGGTTGTCTCCACTGGACCAGAAACCAGGGAAGGCCGTGTGCGACAATGCTGCAAACCTGGGTGCGGCCCGTCGCCGGGGCAATGTCACACACGTGCCTTGTATGCCTCACGTGTTGAACCTGATTGTCCAGCAATTTTTACCCACTAACCCGGACTAGATGGCCTTCTGCAGAGGGCACGGTCGCTGTGTGCTCACTTTCGCCGTTCGCTCAGCGACTTACATCTCTACAGAAATCGTTGGGCCAGCCACTTCACTGGCTAAAATGCGATGTGCCTACCCGGTGGAATTAAACTCTGCACATGTTGCAGCGACTGTGGCAGCACCGACAAACCCTGGTGCAATACGTTCTGACATATAGCCTGGGCCAACGAGATCCAGAGGTGGGGCAAATCACGCTGGAGGAGTGGTCTCAGATCCGGGACCTATGCACCCTTCTGCACAGTTTTGAAATGGCGACGAAGATGTTTAGTGCTGACGATGCCATTATCAGCATGACTATTCCGGTGATTTACATGCTGGAGCACATGTTAAACAGAATTCGGAGTCAGGTGGTAGCACAAGAGGAGGTGGAGGAAGTAGAGGAGGAGGAGTTGTATGTGGAAGGGCTAATATCTGCAAGGTTCAGATGGTCGGCAGCACCAAGGCGGCAGGCATGTGAGGGTGGGGGAGATGGTTTTACCAGGGCGCATGGTAGCAGCCAAACTAGTGAGGAAGGTGCAGGAGCCCAGGAAGAAGTGGAGGACGAACTGATGGAAGACTCATCAGATGAGGGAGACCTTGATCACATTTCTGTTGTGCGAGGTTGGGGGGAGAGGGCAGAGGAAGGAAGCATGATTGTTACCTCGCCACCAACACAACACGGACTTGGTGCTCCTGGATGCACAAGACACATGAGTGCCTTCTTGCTGCACTACCTGCAACATGACCCTCGAATTGTGAGAATTAGAAATAATCCTGACTACTGGGTTGCCACACTCTTAGATCCCCGGTACAAAAGTAAATTTGCAGAAATTATTCCTGCCATAGAAAGAGATGCACCCATGCAGGAGTATCAGCAGAGACTGTTGCAGAATCTTACATGTGCTTTTCCACAAAACACTAGTGGTGCACGTAGTGAATCTCAAAGTTCCAACTTGCCAACCGTGGAACCGTCGAGTGTTCAGCACTCAAAACGTAACAGAAACACAGTATCTGCTGGTAACATCAATTTTGCAGAATCATTTCACCACTTTTTTAGCCCATCCTTTGCAAGGCCACAGGAGACAAGAAGTCTGACACATAGTCAACGCCTAGAGACGATGGTACAGGAGTATCTCCAAGTAAACACTGAAGCCATGACTGTGTCACTGGACCCTTGCTCTTTTTGGGCTTCCAATCTGGATAAATGGCCGGAGCTCCCCATTTACGCCTTGGAGATCTTGTCATGCCCCGCAGCCAGCGTTCTGTCTGAACGTGTGTTCAGCGCTGCTGGTGGTGTGCTGACAGATAAGCGCACGCGGCTCTCCACTGATAATGTAGACAGACTCACGTTCATAAAGATGAGCAAATCATGGATCCGAAACGACTTTTCTACCCCTGTGTCATCCTGGGGAGAGTAAAAGCTTGATGATTGGTTAAAATCACCTCACCAACCGTTTTAAGCTTTCAAATTACTAATCATGTTTATCTGTATCTTGGCTGGAAAATTATTTGGGCTTTGTAGCAGTGTGCAGTACTGATTCTATTAGGCCATCTATACTAAACACCTCCAGATTTAAAATTACTAATCATGTTTATCTGTATCTTGGCTGGAAAATAATTTGGGCCTTGTAGCAGTTTGCAGTACTGATTCTATTAGGCCATCTATACTAAGCTCCACCAGCTTTCAAATTAATAATAATTTTTAGCTGCATCTAGCCCGGAAAATAATTTTGGGGCTCCTTGATGCGCAAGACACGAGTGCCTTCTTGCTGCACTACCTGCAACATGACCCTCAGATTGTCAGAATTCGAAATAATCCTGACTACTGGTTGCCACACTCTTAGATCCCCCACTCTCTTCGATCAACCTTTTCATTTTAATAAACAACAAAAAAATGGTCATTTTTGATATTATAAGCATTAGCAGGTTATTAGAAACTGAAATCAAACAGTTTTCAACTCAAAACTTTATTCTAGGTGATGTTACATTTGCACATAGGACCCCTTGTTCGAAAGGAGCTTCTGAACTCTCTCGTCCATTGAATTTGTCAGGTTTTGGATGGTTTCTGCTTCAATTGTTTTGCATGAGGACAGAATACCCTCCCAGAGCTGTTGCTTAGATGTGAACTGCCTCCCGCCATCATAGACACTCCTTTTGATAATGCTCCAGAGGTTCTCAATGGGGTTGAGGTCAGGGGAGCATGGGGGTCACACCATAAGTTTGTCCCCTTTTATGCCCATATCAACCAGAGATGCAGATGTGTTATGTGCAGCATGAGACAGTGCATTATCATGCATGAAAATGATCTTGCTGCGGAATACACGGTTCTTCTTCTTGAACCATGGCAGGAAGTGCTGTTTGAGAAACTCCACATACATTATGGAGTTCATCTTTACCCCTTCAGGGATCCTAAAGGGGCCGACAATCTCTCTCCCCATGATTCCAGCCCAAAACATTACTCCACCTCCTCCTTGTTGGCGCCGTAGCCGTGTTTGCGTGGGGTGTCCATCAACCAGCCATCCTCCACTCCATCCATCTGGACCATCGAGCGTTGCACGGCACTCATCCGTGAACAAAACAGTTTTGAAGTCAGTCTTCATGTATTGTTTGGCCCACTGGAGCCGTTTCTGCTTGTGTACAGTGGATAGAGTAGGTCGACAGGATGGCTTACGCACAGCTGCAAACCTCTGAAGGACCCTGCATCTTGTTGTTCGGGGGACGTTGGAGGCACCCGCAGCTTCAATAACTTGTCTGCTGCTATGACAAGGCTTTTTTGCCACTGCTCTTTTAACCTGACGTAATTGCCTGTAGGAAAGAGTCCTCAATTTTCCCTTATCAGCACGCACACGTGTGTACTGTGAATCAGCTACATACTTCTTGATTGTGCGATGATCAGGATGAAGTGTCTTGGCAATGTTGATTGTAGTCAAGCCTTGAGCTAAACACTCCACAATTTGTTGCTTCTCAGCAGTCGGCACATCCTTTTTCTTTCCCATTTTGGCAGAAAATGTAGGCTGCTTAATAATGTGGGACAGCCTTCTTAAGTAGTCTTGCCTTTCATTGGACACACCTGCCAAACTAATTAGCACAGGAGTCTGCAATTGCTTACAGTGATATAAAGAGCCCTGACGCACATCACCATCAATGAGTTTAACTGACAAACAAAAAAATTCTTACCTTATCACTCCTAAACACTTTTTGCATAATAATTTGGAACACAGTGTACATGTGCTTTTCCACAAAACACCAGTGGTTCACGTAGTGAATCTTACAGTTTTAACTTGCCAACCATGGTCTGTATGGAGTTGTTCAATAAAGGGCCCAAAATTAAGATAACATAGATGGGAGAGGTCTCTATGAATAGGAATTCCTAAGTATGTGATACCCTGTGAGGGTCAGGCAAAGGGAAAGTTGGACTGAATGGAATCCTGTATGGATTTGGGGAGGGAGACATCAAGGGCCTCAGACTTCGCTGCATTGATTTTAAAATTTGACCATGTAACAAAGTGATCTATTTCAGCCATAACAGCAGGGATGGATATATGTGATTGAGTGATATATACTAGGACATCATCAGCAAATACAGAGCACTTGTACTCGGTGCCTCCCACTTCAATCCACCTAATATTGGGGTTATGGCGAATTGATGAGAGCAGGTGCTCCGTCACTAGGATGTATAAGAGAGGGGACAGAGGACATCCCTGCCTTTTCCCATTGGTGATTATAAAAGTTGATGAAAATGTTCCATTTATCTTCAGCCTAGGTGACGTATTGCGATACAGGGCCGTGATTTTGCCTATTAAAGGGTCCCCTAGACCCCTACCCCAAGCTTTTTAAGAGAATAATATATGGCGTGCAGGGAGACTCTATGGAATGCTTTCTCAGCATCCAACGAGAGTATCTAATTACAAATTTTTAACTGCATCTTGCCCAGAAAATACTTTGTGCCTAGTAGCAGTGTCTGCTAGTCAGCGGATTATCCCAGCTGTTAAGCAAGCTACACCACCTGTAGTTTGTACACTTAATTATTTCAAAGGAAATGGTTCGGGCCCCCGGGACACTCAGTGAAAAGCATCAGGGAGGCACCCCAAGGCATAGGGGCTGGGACTGGCGGTAGGACGCCTTGCGGTGGACAGCCAAGCTCGATCCTTATAAAAGCTTTTTAACTGCAGCAGCTTTAGTGGACGCTACTGGAGCTGGAATTACGCGGCTGCTGGCATGAGACTTGCCCTCCAATAGATCCTTGTAAAAGGATTTAAAGTGTACTCATTCAAATTAGAGAGACAATTTAAATTAAAAAGATTAGACCTGCCTCCACCGCAGGGGGGCTCGCTCGACCCACCAGCGGACAGGCACCAGTATTGGGAGAGGGGGGCTGGCCGTCAGGGTCCACCGCGGCTCTGGCACAAACCCGGCGACACGGAGGTGGCACGGGCAGGAACGGACTGGCCGTGTCGGCTTCGCACTTTTTTGGTTTTAGAAGGGCATGACATGCCTATATCTGTGTCTCCCCCTCCTTTTACTCCTCCACCTCTTTTCTTTTCGCATGAATATATGTACTTGTCACTTTTCCATGTGTTAGTTGTGTCTTCTGAGCAGTTTGTCAGCTTTTGGACACCTTTGAAGGTGCTTTCTATGTGTTCCTATGTGTTTTTGTTTGCCTGCCATTGGTTCGAAGGTGTTCGATGAACAGTTCGACGAACAGTTCGGCGAACATACGGGTGCTCGACGAACCGAATTCGAACACTACGGGGGTGGCTCAACACTAGACAGCACTGCAGCACTGCTTTGGCCAAGCGGCAACAGGCTGTGCTGAAGATAACATGCTTAATGCTTAATTGACAAACCACCCAGCGCTGCAGAGTTGTTGAAAGCTGTAACACAGCAGCCTGACTTGTGGCTCTCACTGCTGAACATACAGCCAGGCATGGTCGTGTGTGACAATGGGTGGAACCTGGTGACAGAGAAATGACAACTGGGGTAGATATGGTTTCCCTCTATGCCAGTCCTTTCACCGATCTAAACAATATGGCTGTGATGAAATACAACTCCCACTGAGTAGCTGTTTCAGATTGAAAAATATTGTGCCCACCAGAGGATTTGATTCTGAGGGATAACCTTTCTCACCCGCTCAAGAGCCCCATAGCAGCTGCAAAGATAGCTCTATCATGAACTCTCCTGAGGTAGAAGCCAAGGCACACCAGAGGATTCTCTAGTGGGACCGATCAACCCTGCCGAGAAGCAGTCCTTGCTAAGAAAAGTGTGTGGGAAGGTTCCCGGACACTCTATTTTTACTGAGGAGGAAACACATGCAAACACGGGGAGAACATACTAAGTCCTTGCAGAGGTTGTCCTTGTTGGGATTTGAACCCTGGATCCCAGCGCTGCAAGGCTTCAGTGCTAACCACTGATCCAATGTGCTGCCATTCACCCTCTAATATCTAACAGGCTGGAGAAACTTGCACCTACTGCCACTCTAACTTCAGCTCCTTTGTGAGAAAATGTATTTGGGCAGCCACTCAGTCTACCAAATAAAATTCCTGATAAGGAAATTGGGGATGGCTTCGCTACTGGTACTGGGGGCAGTGCTAATACCATGGCGTTGTACCATAGTTTGCTGGAAATATTCCAGGCTGGTAGGAGGCAAGCAAATTCCCACAGAAAAGTACCAGCTGTAATGTTCAGGCCACATTTCAAGTGCAAGCAGCTTTAGAGGACTTCCTGGGAGAAAAGACACGCAGGGTAGATATGGTTTCCCTCTATGCCAGTCCTTTCACCGAGCTAAATACAACTCTCATCAAAAAAAGCTGTGGACTGGCTCCGTACCGTCCCTGGCCACATTCACCTGTCCACGTGTTTGTGGTTAGGCGGTCCTTCCCAGTAAGTGCACTGGGGAGGGCACGGGTAATGTTGTGGGACCCATGCTTGTGGAAGGAGGAGGCGATACCGGGAAATATAGTGGTGGCTGGGGACCGAGTATGGACACCCGGCCGCCGCCGGCATGAGGTTGTGAAAAGCTTCCGCCTCCATGAGCTTAAAAGGCCATATTTCAAGTGCAAAGAGCTGCCCAGAAATCTGGCAGTTTAGTGTTGCGGCCTGTGGGTGGTTGGCTGGCTGCATACTTGCACTTGTATTCCAAGTAACAGAAAACTAAGCAGATGGTGGCCTCTATCATCATCATGGCCTCACCTCGGCACTATGAACTCTCCTGAAGGAGAAGCCAGGGCCCGCCGGAGGAGTCTCCGGTTCTCTGGTGGGCCCGTCCAACCCTACCGAAAAGCAGCCCTGGCTAAGAAAAGTGTGGGGGAAAGTTTCCGGACACTCTGTAGCTGCTTTTTTAATGTGCATCGGCCATGCTTATGCATGTTATTTCTCAAAACGCATTACAGATCAGGCCATTGTCCAACTCTGTATTCAAGACATTAAATGCGCAAAGAAAGATGTGTGTGTCAAAGCACCACCGACAAGTGCGAGTTGATGTTGGACAGGCTGCCATTGCTTCTGCAACAAGCTCAATTACAGGACTTCCTAGGAGAAATGACACGCAGGGTACATACGGTTTCCCTCTATGCCAGTCCTTTCACCAAGCTAAATACAACTCTCAGCAAAAAATGTTGTGGTCTGGCTCCGTACCGTCCCTGGCCACATTCACCTGTTCACATGCTTGTGGTTAGGTGGTCCTTCCCAGTATGTGCACTGGGGAGGGCACGGGTAATGTTGTAGGACCCGTGCTTGTGGAAGGCGGAGGCGATACCGGGAAATATAGTGGCGGCTGGGGACCGAGTATGGACACCCGGCCGCCGCCGGCATTAGGTTATGAAAAGTTTCCCCCTCCATGAGCCTAAAAGGCCACATTTCAAGTCCAAGCAGCTGTCAAAAATTTGGCAGTATAGTATTGCAGCCTGTGGGTGGGTGGCTGCCTGCATACTAGCGCTTGCATTCCAAGGAATGGGTAGGGACAACTGAACGCTGCAGTGGGACAAGGACGTGGACGGTGATTGTTGCAAGTCTACAACGACAGGTTCATGGTGGGAGGCATCTTCACATGCGCCAAGGATCACTTATGATGGGCACACTTTTAGGCAGTCACCTGGGAGTCAGGGATGCTTCCAGAGATCTTCCCCATGCTGCTCCCATGTCTTTTCAGCACTGTATGCATGTGTCTGATGATGGGTCACACACCGCATGGCCAGATAAGGTTGTAAAATGTTAAAATGACATTTCCCAGTGAATGCATTTGTCTTGGTTGAAAGCAATGCAAAAGTGCAAAAATACATCAAAAACGCCACGTGTGAACATTGCCCAAGTTGTGGAGGAGTATTTTTGTTTTTGGTTATTTATTTTGCCTTATATACAAGTCATTACCCTGGAAAGGATGTTTCTTAACATATTTCCCAGGAAAATCCATTTTGGTTTCGTTTTTGTATGTTTTATTGTGAATCCGTAAAAGTGGCGTAATACTCTTACCACGTTGCTGACAGCAGTGATCTGGGAGTCAGAGATGCTTCCAGGGGTCTTCCCCATGCTGTTCTTATGTCATTTGAGCACTGTTCCCATCGATTTGGGCAATTTTTAGGCCCTCTGCAGACCGCCGTGGGGAGCCGTGTGAAAAATGTTTTAGTTTCCCATAGACTTACATTGGGCTCATTGCTCGGGTCGAGCACCCGAGTATTCCAATTTGCTCGACCCGAGCAATGAGTACCTGAGCATTTTAGTGCTCGCTCATCACTATAGGGGACATTATTACAGGAAGGGGCCCAGGATTGGGACATTATTACAGGAAAAGGCCCAGGATTGGGACACATTATTAAAGGGGGCCCAGAAAGGGGACATTAGTAACATTCTTACAGGAAAAGGCCCAAGATGAAGGACATTATTACAAGAAGGGGCCCAGGATGAAAGACATTATTACAGGAAGAGAGAAATTATTAAAAAAAGGGACACAGGATGATGAACATTATTACAGGAAGGGGCCAGTATGGGTGACATAATTACTGTATGGGGGACAGAATGAGGAACATAAATTATTAGTTTACGGTTGCAAGTTGGTGCCATAATTATTGTAGGGGCCAATTAGGGGACATTATTACTGCTGTAATATATTTTACTTTTGAGGATACTGTTTCCCATGTGGGGAACAAAAGGGAGGTCCTGTTAATGTGCACGGCAACACTATGTCGCTTTTTTTGTTTTCTTCTGGTGCAGTGTAGTAGTTGTGGAAAAAGTGGGGATGTGCTCTATAAGTGATCAGCTATTTATGTCTGTATGTTGCTTTCTACAGTCAAGTCCTGGCTGGAAAAAGTAATTATGCATTTATGCATATAGCATTTATACATACTTTATCCAAGTGCCATAATTTATCAAAGTGCCCTGGCAGTTAGAAAATGGCATTGCTAATATTAATCTTTCTTCTCTTCTTACAGGTATATATTTTTCACTGCTTGTGTGATCTGTCCTGAAAACTGCCTTGTATCTCCATGCAATGCTCTGCAGCCTATCAGTTTCTGGTATATATTTTTCACTGCTTGTGTGATCTGTCCTGAAAACTGCCTTGTATCTCCATGCAATGCTCTGCAGCCTATCAATTTCTGGTATATGTTTTTCACTGCTTGTGTGATCTGTCCTGAAAACTGCCTTGTATCTCCATGCAATGCTCTGCAGCCTATCAATTTCTGGTATATATTTTTCACTGCTTGTGTGATCTGTCCTGAAAACTGCCTTGTATCTCCATGCAATGCTCTGCAGCCTATCAATTTCTGGTATATATTTTTCACTGCTTGTGTGATCTGTCCTGAAAACTGCCTTGTATCTCCATGCAATGCTCTGCAGCCTATCAATTTCTGGTATATATTTTTCACTGCTTGTGTGATCTGTCCTGAAAACTGCCTTGTATCTCCATGCAATGCTCTGCAGCCAATCAATTTCTGGTATATATTTTTCACTGCTTGTGTGATCTGTCCTGAAAACTGCCTTGTATCTCCATGCAATGCTCTGCAGCCTATCAATTTCTGGTATATATTTTTCACTGCTTGTGTGATCTGTCCTGAAAACTGCCTTGTATCTCCATGCAATGCTCTGCAGCCTATCAATTTCTGGTATATATTTTTCACTGCTTGTGTGATCTGTCCTGAAAACTGCCTTGTATCTCCATGCAATGCTCTGCAGCCTATCAATTTCTGGTATATATTTTTCACTGCTTGTGTGATCTGTCCTGAAGACTGCCTTGTATCTCCATGCAATGCTCTGCAGCCAATCAATTTCTGGTATATATTTTTCACTGCTTGTGTGATCTGTCCTGAAAACTGCCTTGTATCTCCATGCAATGCTCTGCAGCCTATCAATTTCTGGTATATATTTTTCACTGCTTGTGTGATCTGTCCTGAAAACTGCCTTGTATCTCCATGCAATGCTCTGCAGCCTATCAATTTCTGGTATATATTTTTTCACTCCTCTACGTTTTTTATTCCATGATACTTAAAGGTCATCATACCTACTTTAAGAGTTTATGATCCATGCCGAGTTTGTTAGTCTGTTTTTTTTTTTTTTCCCCCCTGCACTTTATGGTCTCCTGTTGTCTTTTAAGCTAGTGATTGATTGCTAACGAGTTAAATCTGTGTAGATCTAAGCAGATACGTCCCTATATATTGAGACTTAGTTAAGGGGCAGCATTTATGCGGGGGCATTTATGCATATAGCATTTATGCATACTTTATCCAAGTGCCATAATTTATCAAAGTGCACTGGCAGTTAGAAAATGGCATTGCTAATATTCATCTTTCTTCTCTTCTTACAGGTATATATTTTTCACTGCTTGTGTGATCTGTTCTGAAAACTGCCTTGTATCTCCATGCAATGCTCTGCAGCCTATCAATTTCTGGTATATATTTTTCACTGCTTGTGTGATCTGTCCTGAAAACTGCCTTGTATCTCCATGCAATGCTCTGCAGCCTATCAATTTCTGGTATATATCTTTTCACTCCTCTACGTTTTTTATTCCATGATACTTAAAGGTCATTACACTTACTTTAAGAGTTTATGATCCATGCCGAGTTTGTTAGTCTGGTTTTTTTTTTTTTTTCCCCCTGCACTTTATGGTCTCCTGTTGTCTTTTAAGCTAGTGATTGATTGCTAACGAGTTAAATCTGTGTAGATCTAAGCAGATACGTCCCTATATATTGAGACTTAGTTAAGGGGCAGCATTTATGCGGGGGCATTTATGCATATAGCATTTATGCATACTTTATCCAAGTGCCATAATTTATCAAAGTGCCCTGGCAGTTAGAAAATGGCATTGCTAATATTCATCTTTCTTCTCTTCTTACAGGTATATATTTTTCACTGCTTGTGTGATCTGTCCTGAAAACTGCCTTGTATCTCCATGCAATGCTCTGCAGCCTATCAATTTCTGGTATATATTTTTCACTGCTTGTGTGATCTGTCCTGAAAACTGCCTTGTATCTCCATGCAATGCTCTGCAGCCTATCAATTTCTGGTATATATTTTTTCACTCCTCTACATTTTTTATTCCATGATACTTAAAGGTCATCACACTTACTTTAAGAGTTTATGATCCATGCCGAGTTTGTTAGTCTGTTTTTTTTTTTTTTTTTCCCCTGCACTTTATGGTCTCCTGTTGTCTTTTAAGCTAGTGATTGATTGCTAACGAGTTAAATCTGTGTAGATCTAAGCAGATACGTCCCTATATATTGAGACTTAGTTAAGGGGCAGCATTTATGCGGGGGCATTTATACATATAGCATTTATGCATACTTTATCCAAGTGCCATAATTTATCAAAGTGCCCTGGCAGTTAGAAAATGGCATTGCTAATATTCATCTTTCTTCTCTTCTTACAGGTATATATTTTTCACTGCTTGTGTGACCTGTCCTGAAAACTGCCTTGTATCTCCATGCAATGCTTTGCAGCCTATCAATTTCTGGTATATATTTTTCACTGCTTGTGTGATCTGTCCTGAAAACTGCCTTGTATCTCCATGCAATGCTCTGCAGCCTATCAATTTCTGGTATATATTTTTTCACTCCTCTACGTTTTTTATTCCATGATACTTAAAGGTCATCACACTTACTTTAAGAGTTTATGATCCATGCCGAGTTTGTTAGTCTGGTTTTTTTTTTTTTTCCCCCTGCACTTTATGGTCTCCTGTTGTCTTTTAAGCTAGTGATTGATTGCTAACGAGTTAAATCTGTGTAGATCTAAGCAGATACGTCCCTATATATTGAGACTTAGTTAAGGGGCAGCATTTATGCGGGGGCATTTATGCATATAGCATTTATGCATACTTTATCCAAGTGCCATAATTTATCAAAGTGCCCTGGCAGTTAGAAAATGGCATTGCTAATATTCATCTTTCTTCTCTTCTTACAGGTATATATTTTTCACTGCTTGTGTGATCTGTCCTGAAAACTGCCTTGTATCTCCATGCAATGCTCTGCAGCCTATCATTTTCTGGTATATATTTTTCACTGCTTGTGTGATCTGTCCTGAAAACTGCCTTGTATCTCCATGCAATGCTCTGCAGCCTATCAATTTCTGGTATATATTTTTTCACTCCTCTACGTTTTTTATTCCATGATACTTAAAGGTCATCACACTTACTTTAAGAGTTTATGATCCATGCCGAGTTTGTTAGTCTGTTTTTTTTTTTTTTTTCCCCCTGCACTTTATGGTCTCCTGTTGTCTTTTAAGCTAGTGATTGATTGCTAACGAGTTAAATCTGTGTAGATCTAAGCAGATACGTCCCTATATATTGAGACTTAGTTAAGGGGCAGCATTTATGCGGGGGCATTTATGCATATAGCGTTTATGCATACTTTATCCAAGTGCCATAATTTATCAAAGTGCCCTGGCAGTTAGAAAATGGCATTGCTAATATTCATCTTTCTTCTCTTCTTACAGGTATATATTTTTCACTGCTTGTGTGATCTGTCCTGAAAACTGCCTTGTATCTCCATGCAATGCTCTGCAGCCTATCAATTTCTGGTATATATTTTTCACTGCTTGTGTGATCTGTCCTGAAAACTGCCTTGTATCTCCATGCAATGCTCTGCAGCCTATCAATTTCTGGTATATATTTTTTCACTCCTCTACATTTTTTATTCCATGATACTTAAAGGTCATCACACTTACTTTAAGAGTTTATGATCCATGCCGAGTTTGTTAGTCTGTTTTTTTTTTTTTTTTTCCCCTGCACTTTATGGTCTCCTGTTGTCTTTTAAGCTAGTGATTGATTGCTAACGAGTTAAATCTGTGTAGATCTAAGCAGATACGTCCCTATATATTGAGACTTAGTTAAGGGGCAGCATTTATGCGGGGGCTTTTATGCATATAGCATTTATGCATACTTTATCCAAGTGCCATAATTTATCAAAGTGCCCTGGCAGTTAGAAAATGGCATTGCTAATATTCATCTTTCTTCTCTTCTTACAGGTATATATTTTTCACTGCTTGTGTGATCTGTCCTGAAAACTGCCTTGTATCTCCATGCAATGCTCTGCAGCCTATCAATTTCTGGTATATATTTTTCACTGCTTGTGTGATCTGTCCTGAAAACTGCCTTGTATCTCCATGCAATGCTCTGCAGCCTATGAATTTCTGGTGTATATTTTTTCACTCCTCTACGTTTTTTATTCCATGATACTTAAAGGTCATCACACTTACTTTAAGAGTTTATGATCCATGCCGAGTTTGTTAGTCTGTTTTTTTTTTTTTTTTCCCCTGCACTTTATGGTCTCCTGTTGTCTTTTAAGCTAGTGATTGATTGCTAACGAGTTAAATCTGTGTAGATCTAAGCAGATACGTCCCTATATATTGAGACTTAGTTAAGGGGCAGCATTTATGCGGGGGCATTTATGCATATAGCATTTATGCATACTTTATCCAAGTGCCATAATTTATCAAAGTGCCCTGGCAGTTAGAAAATGGCATTGCTAATATTCATCTTTCTTCTCTTCTTACAGGTATATATTTTTCACTGCTTGTGTGATCTGTCCTGAAAACTGCCTTGTATCTCCATGCAATGCTCTGCAGCCTATCAATTTCTGGTATATATTTTTCACTGCTTGTGTGATCTGTCCTGAAAACTGCCTTGTATCTCCATGCAATGCTCTGCAGCCTATCAATTTATGGTATATATTTTTTCACTCCTCTACGTTTTTTATTCCATGATACTTAAAGGTCATTACACTTACTTTAAGAGTTTATGATCCATGCCGAGTTTGTTAGTCTGGTTTTTTTTTTTTTTTTCCCCCTGCACTTTATGGTCTCCTGTTGTCTTTTAAGCTAGTGATTGATTGCTAACGAGTTAAATCTGTGTAGATCTAAGCAGATACGTCCCTATATATTGAGACTTAGTTAAGGGGCAGCATTTATGCGGGGGCATTTATGCATATAGCATTTATGCATACTTTATCCAAGTGCCATAATTTATCAAAGTGCCCTGGCAGTTAGAAAATGGCATTGCTTATATTCATCTTTCTTCTCTTCTTACAGGTATATATTTTTCACTGCTTGTGTGATCTGTCCTGAAAACTGCCTTGTATCTCCATGCAATGCTCTGCAGCCTATCAATTTCTGGTATATATTTTTCACTGCTTGTGTGATCTGTCCTGAAAACTGCCTTGTATCTCCATGCAATGCTCTGCAGCCTATCAATTTCTGGTATATATTTTTTCACTCCTCTACATTTTTTATTCCATGATACTTAAAGGTCATCACACTTACTTTAAGAGTTTATGATCCATGCCGAGTTTGTTAGTCTGTTTTTTTTTTTTTTTTTCCCCTGCACTTTATGGTCTCCTGTTGTCTTTTAAGCTAGTGATTGATTGCTAAAGAGTTAAATCTGTGTAGATCTAAGCAGATACGTCCCTATATATTGAGACTTAGTTAAGGGGCAGCATTTATGCGGGGGCATTTATGCATATAGCATTTATGCATACTTTATTCAAGTGCCATAATTTATCAAAGTGCCCTGGCAGTTAGAAAATGGCATTGCTAATATTCATCTTTCTTCTCTTCTTACAGGTATATATTTTTCACTGCTTGTGTGACCTGTCCTGAAAACTGCCTTGTATCTCCATGCAATGCTCTGCAGCCTATCAATTTCTGGTATATATTTTTCACTGCTTGTGTGATCTGTCCTGAAAACTGCCTTGTATCTCCATGCAATGCTCTGCAGCCTATCAATTTCTGGTATATATTTTTTCACTCCTCTACGTTTTTTATTCCATGATACTTAAAGGTCATCACACTTACTTTAAGAGTTTATGATCCATGCCGAGTTTGTTAGTCTGGTTTTTTTTTTTTTTTCCCCCTGCACTTTATGGTCTCCTGTTGTCTTTTAAGCTAGTGATTGATTGCTAACGAGTTAAATCTGTGTAGATCTAAGCAGATACGTCCCTATATATTGAGACTTAGTTAAGGGGCAGCATTTATGCGGGGGCATTTATGCATATAGCATTTATGCATACTTTATCCAAGTGCCATAATTTATCAAAGTGCCCTGGCAGTTAGAAAATGGCATTGCTAATATTCATCTTTCTTCTCTTCTTACAGGTATATATTTTTCACTGCTTGTGTGATCTGTCCTGAAAACTGCCTTGTATCTCCATGCAATGCTCTGCAGCCTATCAATTTCTGGTATATATTTTTCACTGCTTGTGTGATCTGTCCTGAAAACTGCCTTGTATCTCCATGCAATGCTCTGCAGCCTATCAATTTCTGGTATATATTTTTCACTGCTTGTGTGATCTGTCCTGAAAACTGCCTTGTATCTCCATGCAATGCTCTGCAGCCTATCAATTTCTGGTATATATTTTTCACTGCTTGTGTGATCTGTCCTGAAAACTGCCTTGTATCTCCATGCAATGCTCTGCAGCCAATCAATTTCTGGTATATATTTTTCACTGCTTGTGTGATCTGTCCTGAAAACTACCTTGTATCTCCATGCAATGCTCTGCAGCCTATCAATTTCTGGTATATATTTTTCACTGCTTGTGTGATCTGTCCTGAAAACTGCCTTGTATCTCCATGCAATGCTCTGCAGCCTATCAATTTCTGGTATATATTTTTCACTGCTTGTGTGATCTGTCCTGAAAACTGCCTTGTATCTCCATGCAATGCTCTGCAGCCTATCAATTTCTGGTATATATTTTTCACTGCTTGTGTGATCTGTCCTGAAGACTGCCTTGTATCTCCATGCAATGCTCTGCAGCCAATCAATTTCTGGTATATATTTTTCACTGCTTGTGTGATCTGTCCTGAAAACTGCCTTGTATCTCCATGCAATGCTCTGCAGCCTATCAATTTCTGGTATATATTTTTCACTGCTTGTGTGATCTGTCCTGAAAACTGCCTTGTATCTCCATGCAATGCTCTGCAGCCTATCAATTTCTGGTATATATTTTTTCACTCCTCTACGTTTTTTATTCCATGATACTTAAAGGTCATCATACCTACTTTAAGAGTTTATGATCCATGCCGAGTTTGTTAGTCTGTTTTTTTTTTTTTTCCCCCCTGCACTTTATGGTCTCCTGTTGTCTTTTAAGCTAGTGATTGATTGCTAACGAGTTAAATCTGTGTAGATCTAAGCAGATACGTCCCTATATATTGAGACTTAGTTAAGGGGCAGCATTTATGCGGGGGCATTTATGCATATAGCATTTATGCATACTTTATCCAAGTGCCATAATTTATCAAAGTGCACTGGCAGTTAGAAAATGGCATTGCTAATATTCATCTTTCTTCTCTTCTTACAGGTATATATTTTTCACTGCTTGTGTGATCTGTCCTGAAAACTGCCTTGTATCTCCATGCAATGCTCTGCAGCCTATCAATTTCTGGTATATATTTTTCACTGCTTGTGTGATCTGTCCTGAAAACTGCCTTGTATCTCCATGCAATGCTCTGCAGCCTATCAATTTCTGGTATATATTTTTTCACTCCTCTACGTTTTTTATTCCATGATACTTAAAGGTCATTACACTTACTTTAAGAGTTTATGATCCATGCCGAGTTTGTTAGTCTGGTTTTTTTTTTTTTTTCCCCCTGCACTTTATGGTCTCCTGTTGTCTTTTAAGCTAGTGATTGATTGCTAACGAGTTAAATCTGTGTAGATCTAAGCAGATACGTCCCTATATATTGAGACTTAGTTAAGGGGCAGCATTTATGCGGGGGCATTTATGCATATAGCATTTATGCATACTTTATCCAAGTGCCATAATTTATCAAAGTGCCCTGGCAGTTAGAAAATGGCATTGCTAATATTCATCTTTCTTCTCTTCTTACAGGTATATATTTTTCACTGCTTGTGTGATCTGTCCTGAAAACTGCCTTGTATCTCCATGCAATGCTCTGCAGCCTATCAATTTCTGGTATATATTTTTCACTGCTTGTGTGATCTGTCCTGAAAACTGCCTTGTATCTCCATGCAATGCTCTGCAGCCTATCAATTTCTGGTATATATTTTTTCACTCCTCTACATTTTTTATTCCATGATACTTAAAGGTCATCACACTTACTTTAAGAGTTTATGATCCATGCCGAGTTTGTTAGTCTGTTTTTTTTTTTTTTTTTCCCCTGCACTTTATGGTCTCCTGTTGTCTTTTAAGCTAGTGATTGATTGCTAACGAGTTAAATCTGTGTAGATCTAAGCAGATACGTCCCTATATATTGAGACTTAGTTAAGGGGCAGCATTTATGCGGGGGCATTTATGCATATAGCATTTATGCATACTTTATCCAAGTGCCATAATTTATCAAAGTGCCCTGGCAGTTAGAAAATGGCATTGCTAATATTCATCTTTCTTCTCTTCTTACAGGTATATATTTTTCACAGCTTGTGTGACCTGTCCTGAAAACTGCCTTGTATCTCCATGCAATGCTTTGCAGCCTATCAATTTCTGGTATATATTTTTCACTGCTTGTGTGATCTGTCCTGAAAACTGCCTTGTATCTCCATGCAATGCTCTGCAGCCTATCAATTTCTGGTATATATTTTTTCACTCCTCTACGTTTTTTATTCCATGATACTTAAAGGTCATCACACTTACTTTAAGAGTTTATGATCCATGCCGAGTTTGTTAGTCTGGTTTTTTTTTTTTTTTCCCCCTGCACTTTATGGTCTCCTGTTGTCTTTTAAGCTAGTGATTGATTGCTAACGAGTTAAATCTGTGTAGATCTAAGCAGATACGTCCCTATATATTGAGACTTAGTTAAGGGGCAGCATTTATGCGGGGGCATTTATGCATATAGCATTTATGCATACTTTATCCAAGTGCCATAATTTATCAAAGTGCCCTGGCAGTTAGAAAATGGCATTGCTAATATTCATCTTTCTTCTCTTCTTACAGGTATATATTTTTCACTGCTTGTGTGATCTGTCCTGAAAACTGCCTTGTATCTCCATGCAATGCTCTGCAGCCTATCATTTTCTGGTATATATTTTTCACTGCTTGTGTGATCTGTCCTGAAAACTGCCTTGTATCTCCATGCAATGCTCTGCAGCCTATCAATTTCTGGTATATATTTTTTCACTCCTCTACGTTTTTTATTCCATGATACTTAAAGGTCATCACACTTACTTTAAGAGTTTATGATCCATGCCGAGTTTGTTAGTCTGTTTTTTTTTTTTTTTTCCCCCTGCACTTTATGGTCTCCTGTTGTCTTTTAAGCTAGTGATTGATTGCTAACGAGTTAAATCTGTGTAGATCTAAGCAGATACGTCCCTATATATTGAGACTTAGTTAAGGGGCAGCATTTATGCGGGGGCATTTATGCATATAGCGTTTATGCATACTTTATCCAAGTGCCATAATTTATCAAAGTGCCCTGGCAGTTAGAAAATGGCATTGCTAATATTCATCTTTCTTCTCTTCTTACAGGTATATATTTTTCACTGCTTGTGTGATCTGTCCTGAAAACTGCCTTGTATCTCCATGCAATGCTCTGCAGCCTATCAATTTCTGGTATATATTTTTCACTGCTTGTGTGATCTGTCCTGAAAACTGCCTTGTATCTCCATGCAATGCTCTGCAGCCTATCAATTTCTGGTATATATTTTTTCACTCCTCTACATTTTTTATTCCATGATACTTAAAGGTCATCACACTTACTTTAAGAGTTTATGATCCATGCCGAGTTTGTTAGTCTGTTTTTTTTTTTTTTTTTCCCCTGCACTTTATGGTCTCCTGTTGTCTTTTAAGCTAGTGATTGATTGCTAACGAGTTAAATCTGTGTAGATCTAAGCAGATACGTCCCTATATATTGAGACTTAGTTAAGGGGCAGCATTTATGCGGGGGCATTTATGCATATAGCATTTATGCATACTTTATCCAAGTGCCATAATTTATCAAAGTGCCCTGGCAGTTAGAAAATGGCATTGCTAATATTCATCTTTCTTCTCTTCTTACAGGTATATATTTTTCACTGCTTGTGTGATCTGTCCTGAAAACTGCCTTGTATCTCCATGCAATGCTCTGCAGCCTATCAATTTCTGGTATATATTTTTCACTGCTTGTGTGATCTGTCCTGAAAACTGCCTTGTATCTCCATGCAATGCTCTGCAGCCTATGAATTTCTGGTGTATATTTTTTCACTCCTCTACGTTTTTTATTCCATGATACTTAAAGGTCATCACACTTACTTTAAGAGTTTATGATCCATGCCGAGTTTGTTAGTCTGTTTTTTTTTTTTTTTTCCCCTGCACTTTATGGTCTCCTGTTGTCTTTTAAGCTAGTGATTGATTGCTAACGAGTTAAATCTGTGTAGATCTAAGCAGATACGTCCCTATATATTGAGACTTAGTTAAGGGGCAGCATTTATGCGGGGGCATTTATGCATATAGCATTTATGCATACTTTATCCAAGTGCCATAATTTATCAAAGTGCCCTGGCAGTTAGAAAATGGCATTGCTAATATTCATCTTTCTTCTCTTCTTACAGGTATATATTTTTCACTGCTTGTGTGATCTGTCCTGAAAACTGCCTTGTATCTCCATGCAATGCTCTGCAGCCTATCAATTTCTGGTATATATTTTTCACTGCTTGTGTGATCTGTCCTGAAAACTGCCTTGTATCTCCATGCAATGCTCTGCAGCCTATCAATTTATGGTATATATTTTTTCACTCCTCTACGTTTTTTATTCCATGATACTTAAAGGTCATTACACTTACTTTAAGAGTTTATGATCCATGCCGAGTTTGTTAGTCTGGTTTTTTTTTTTTTTTTCCCCCTGCACTTTATGGTCTCCTGTTGTCTTTTAAGCTAGTGATTGATTGCTAACGAGTTAAATCTGTGTAGATCTAAGCAGATACGTCCCTATATATTGAGACTTAGTTAAGGGGCAGCATTTATGCGGGGGCATTTATGCATATAGCATTTATGCATACTTTATCCAAGTGCCATAATTTATCAAAGTGCCCTGGCAGTTAGAAAATGGCATTGCTTATATTCATCTTTCTTCTCTTCTTACAGGTATATATTTTTCACTGCTTGTGTGATCTGTCCTGAAAACTGCCTTGTATCTCCATGCAATGCTCTGCAGCCTATCAATTTCTGGTATATATTTTTCACTGCTTGTGTGATCTGTCCTGAAAACTGCCTTGTATCTCCATGCAATGCTCTGCAGCCTATCAATTTCTGGTATATATTTTTTCACTCCTCTACATTTTTTATTCCATGATACTTAAAGGTCATCACACTTACTTTAAGAGTTTATGATCCATGCCGAGTTTGTTAGTCTGTTTTTTTTTTTTTTTTTCCCCTGCACTTTATGGTCTCCTGTTGTCTTTTAAGCTAGTGATTGATTGCTAAAGAGTTAAATCTGTGTAGATCTAAGCAGATACGTCCCTATATATTGAGACTTAGTTAAGGGGCAGCATTTATGCGGGGGCATTTATGCATATAGCATTTATGCATACTTTATTCAAGTGCCATAATTTATCAAAGTGCCCTGGCAGTTAGAAAATGGCATTGCTAATATTCATCTTTCTTCTCTTCTTACAGGTATATATTTTTCACTGCTTGTGTGACCTGTCCTGAAAACTGCCTTGTATCTCCATGCAATGCTCTGCAGCCTATCAATTTCTGGTATATATTTTTCACTGCTTGTGTGATCTGTCCTGAAAACTGCCTTGTATCTCCATGCAATGCTCTGCAGCCTATCAATTTCTGGTATATATTTTTTCACTCCTCTACGTTTTTTATTCCATGATACTTAAAGGTCATCACACTTACTTTAAGAGTTTATGATCCATGCCGAGTTTGTTAGTCTGGTTTTTTTTTTTTTTTCCCCCTGCACTTTATGGTCTCCTGTTGTCTTTTAAGCTAGTGATTGATTGCTAACGAGTTAAATCTGTGTAGATCTAAGCAGATACGTCCCTATATATTGAGACTTAGTTAAGGGGCAGCATTTATGCGGGGGCATTTATGCATATAGCATTTATGCATACTTTATCCAAGTGCCATAATTTATCAAAGTGCCCTGGCAGTTAGAAAATGGCATTGCTAATATTCATCTTTCTTCTCTTCTTACAGGTATATATTTTTCACTGCTTGTGTGATCTGTCCTGAAAACTGCCTTGTATCTCCATGCAATGCTCTGCAGCCTATCAATTTCTGGTATATATTTTTCACTGCTTGTGTGATCTGTCCTGAAAACTGCCTTGTATCTCCATGCAATGCTCTGCAGCCTATGAATTTCTGGTGTATATTTTTTCACTCCTCTACGTTTTTTATTCCATGATACTTAAAGGTCATCACACTTACTTTAAGAGTTTATGATCCATGCCGAGTTTGTTAGTCTGTTTTTTTTTTTTTTTTCCCCTGCACTTTATGGTCTCCTGTTGTCTTTTAAGCTAGTGATTGATTGCTAACGAGTTAAATCTGTGTAGATCTAAGCAGATACGTCCCTATATATTGAGACTTAGTTAAGGGGCAGCATTTATGCGGGGGCATTTATGCATATAGCATTTATGCATACTTTATCCAAGTGCCATAATTTATCAAAGTGCCCTGGCAGTTAGAAAATGGCATTGCTAATATTCATCTTTCTTCTCTTCTTACAGGTATATATTTTTCACTGCTTGTGTGATCTGTCCTGAAAACTGCCTTGTATCTCCATGCAATGCTCTGCAGCCTATCAATTTCTGGTATATATTTTTCACTGCTTGTGTGATCTGTCCTGAAAACTGCCTTGTATCTCCATGCAATGCTCTGCAGCCTATCAATTTATGGTATATATTTTTTCACTCCTCTACGTTTTTTATTCCATGATACTTAAAGGTCATTACACTTACTTTAAGAGTTTATGATCCATGCCGAGTTTGTTAGTCTGGTTTTTTTTTTTTTTTCCCCCTGCACTTTATGGTCTCCTGTTGTCTTTTAAGCTAGTGATTGATTGCTAACGAGTTAAATCTGTGTAGATCTAAGCAGATACGTCCCTATATATTGAGACTTAGTTAAGGGGCAGCATTTATGCGGGGGCATTTATGCATATAGCATTTATGCATACTTTATCCAAGTGCCATAATTTATCAAAGTGCCCTGGCAGTTAGAAAATGGCATTGCTTATATTCATCTTTCTTCTCTTCTTACAGGTATATATTTTTCACTGCTTGTGTGATCTGTCCTGAAAACTGCCTTGTATCTCCATGCAATGCTCTGCAGCCTATCAATTTCTGGTATATATTTTTCACTGCTTGTGTGATCTGTCCTGAAAACTGCCTTGTATCTCCATGCAATGCTCTGCAGCCTATCAATTTCTGGTATATATTTTTTCACTCCTCTACATTTTTTATTCCATGATACTTAAAGGTCATCACACTTACTTTAAGAGTTTATGATCCATGCCGAGTTTGTTAGTCTGTTTTTTTTTTTTTTTTCCCCTGCACTTTATGGTCTCCTGTTGTCTTTTAAGCTAGTGATTGATTGCTAAAGAGTTAAATCTGTGTAGATCTAAGCAGATACGTCCCTATATATTGAGACTTAGTTAAGGGGCAGCATTTATGCGGGGGCATTTATGCATATAGCATTTATGCATACTTTATTCAAGTGCCATAATTTATCAAAGTGCCCTGGCAGTTAGAAAATGGCATTGCTAATATTCATCTTTCTTCTCTTCTTACAGGTATATATTTTTCACTGCTTGTGTGACCTGTCCTGAAAACTGCCTTGTATCTCCATGCAATGCTCTGCAGCCTATCAATTTCTGGTATATATTTTTCACTGCTTGTGTGATCTGTCCTGAAAACTGCCTTGTATCTCCATGCAATGCTCTGCAGCCTATCAATTTCTGGTATATATTTTTTCACTCCTCTACGTTTTTTATTCCATGATACTTAAAGGTCATCACACTTACTTTAAGAGTTTATGATCCATGCCGAGTTTGTTAGTCTGGTTTTTTTTTTTTTTTCCCCCTGCACTTTATGGTCTCCTGTTGTCTTTTAAGCTAGTGATTGATTGCTAACGAGTTAAATCTGTGTAGATCTAAGCAGATACGTCCCTATATATTGAGACTTAGTTAAGGGGCAGCATTTATGCGGGGGCATTTATGCATATAGCATTTATGCATACCTTATCCAAGTGCCATAATTTATCAAAGTGCCCTGGCAGTTAGAAAATGGCATTGCTAATATTCATCTTTCTTCTCTTCTTACAGGTGTATATTTTTCACTGCTTGTGTGATCTGTCCTGAAAACTGCCTTGTATCTCCATGCAATGCTCTGCAGCCTATCATTTTCTGGTATATATTTTTCACTGCTTGTGTGATCTGTCCTGAAAACTGCCTTGTATCTCCATGCAATGCTCTGCAGCCTATCAATTTCTGGTATATATTTTTTCACTCCTCTACGTTTTTTATTCCATGATACTTAAAGGTCATCACACTTACTTTAAGAGTTTATGATCCATGCCGAGTTTGTTAGTCTGTTTTTTTTTTTTTTTTCCCCCTGCACTTTATGGTCTCCTGTTGTCTTTTAAGCTAGTGATTGATTGCTAACGAGTTAAATCTGTGTAGATCTAAGCAGATACGTCCCTATATATTGAGACTTAGTTAAGGGGCAGCATTTATGCGGGGGCATTTATGCATATAGCGTTTATGCATACTTTATCCAAGTGCCATAATTTATCAAAGTGCCCTGGCAGTTAGAAAATGGCATTGCTAATATTCATCTTTCTTCTCTTCTTACAGGTATATATTTTTCACTGCTTGTGTGATCTGTCCTGAAAACTGCCTTGTATCTCCATGCAATGCTCTGCAGCCTATCAATTTCTGGTATATATTTTTCACTGCTTGTGTGATCTGTCCTGAAAACTGCCTTGTATCTCCATGCAATGCTCTGCAGCCTATCAATTTCTGGTATATATTTTTTCACTCCTCTACGTTTTTTATTCCATGATACTTAAAGGTCATCACACTTACTTTAAGAGTTTATGATCCATGCCGAGTTTGTTAGTCTGTTTTTTTTTTTTTTTTCCCCTGCACTTTATGGTCTCCTGTTGTCTTTTAAGCTAGTGATTGATTGCTAACGAGTTAAATCTGTGTAGATCTAAGCAGATACGTCCCTATATATTGAGACTTAGTTAAGGGGCAGCATTTATGCGGGGGCATTTATGCATATAGCATTTATGCATACTTTATCCAAGTGCCATAATTTATCAAAGTGCCCTGGCAGTTAGAAAATGGCATTGCTAATATTCATCTTTCTTCTCTTCTTACAGGTATATATTTTTCACTGCTTGTGTGATCTGTCCTGAAAACTGCCTTGTATCTCCATGCAATGCTCTGCAGCCTATCAATTTCTGGTATATATTTTTCACTGCTTGTGTGATCTGTCCTGAAAACTGCCTTGTATCTCCATGCAATGCTCTGCAGCCTATCAATTTCTGGTATATATGTTTTCACTCCTCTACATTTTTTATTCCATGATACTTAAAGGTCATCACACTTACTTTAAGAGTTTATGATCCATGCCGAGTTTGTTAGTCTGTTTTTTTTTTTTTTTTCCCCTGCACTTTATGGTCTCCTGTTGTCTTTTAAGCTAGTGATTGATTGCTAACGAGTTAAATCTGTGTAGATCTAAGCAGATACGTCCCTATATATTGAGACTTAGTTAAGGGGCAGCATTTATGCGGGGGCATTTATGCATATAGCATTTATGCATAATTTATCCAAGTGCCATAATTTATCAAAGTGCCCTGGCAGTTAGAAAATGGCATTGCTAATATTCATCTTTCTTCTCTTCTTACAGGTATATATTTTTCACTGCTTGTGTGATCTGTCCTGAAAACTGCCTTGTATCTCCATGCAATGCTCTGCAGCCTATCAGTTTCTGGTATATATTTTTCACTGCTTGTGTGATCTGTCCTGAAAACTGCCTTGTATCTCCATGCAATGCTCTGCAGCCTATCAATTTCTGGTATATATTTTTCACTGCTTGTGTGATCTGTCCTGAAAACTGCCTTGTATCTCCATGCAATGCTCTGCAGCCTATCAATTTCTGGTATATATTTTTCACTGCTTGTGTGATCTGTCCTGAAAACTGCCTTGTATCTCCATGCAATGCTCTGCAGCCTATCAATTTCTGGTATATATTTTTCACTGCTTGTGTGATCTGTCCTGAAAACTGCCTTGTATCTCCATGCAATGCTCTGCAGCTTATCAATTTCTGGTATATATTTTTCACTGCTTGTGTGATCTGTCCTGAAAACTGCCTTGTTTCTCCATGCAATGCTCTGCAGCCAATCAATTTCTGGTATATATTTTTCACTGCTTGTGTGATCTGTCCTGAAAACTGCCTTGTATCTCCATGCAATGCTCTGCAGCCTATCAATTTCTGGTATATATTTTTCACTGCTTGTGTGATCTGTCCTGAAAACTGCCTTGTATCTCCATGCAATGCTCTGTGTAACGGGTCTGGGAGGTGGAACCTCTGAGCTACTATACAAGGGGGCGGTCCTTGTAAGGGAGCGGGTGGCGACCAGGCAGGCAGTCACAGCAGGTGACCGGGACAGTCTCTGAAAGAACGGGCAAGAGATCACGGCAAGTGACTGGGGCAGTCTCTGGGTGAACGGGCAGATGGTCACGGCAAGTGACCGGGACAGTCTCTGGAAGAACGGGCAGATGGTCACGGCAAGTGACCGGGGCAGTCTCTGGGTAAAGGGTTGGTACGACCTGTGGCGGCTGATGGTAGACTTGAGCTCCCAGGTGAGCAGGCGAGAGTCTCTGGATAAACGGGTCGTCACAGCATGTGACGGCGGAGCCTCCAAGAAGACCAACAGACAGGCGGCAGATGAGCGCTCCCAGGTGAGCGGACAGGAGTCACTGGACAGGCAGGTGGTCACAGCACGTGACGGCGGAGCCTCCAGGTAGGCTAGCAGACAGTTAGCAGATGTGCGCTCCCAGGTGAGCGGGCAAGCTGGTCCATAGACAGACTGACAGGAGTTGGAAGGCAGACCGTCGGACCTCAGGCAAGCAGGCAGGTAGCTGACTTGCGCTCCCAGGTGAGCGGGCAAGCTGGTCCTTAGACAGACTGACAGGAGTTGTAAGGCAGACCGTCGGACCTCAGGCTAGCAGGCAGGTAGCAGAATATCAGGCAGGAAAGACAGCAAGCTGGCAGGAATCTGGCAGGTATCTGGCAGGTAACTGGCAACGGGACCTGAGGGCTGAAGCAGAGTAGTGAACAGTGCAACAACATTGCTCGGGCACCTCCATTTTGGAGGAGGTGCCTTATATATGGTAAAGTCCTCCGGCCATTGGCCGGGGACTCCTTAGGACGGCGCGCGCGGCCCCTTTAAGAGGGAGGGAGTGGCCGGGAAGGAGTGGCCGGGAAGGAGCGCGCGCTGCCAGCAGAGCGGGAGAGGGACGCCGGGCACGGAGCAGAGCGGTGAGGGGAACAGCGTCCCTGCCTAGCAGAGGGCAGGGACGCCGGCACTACACTCTGCAGCCTATCAATTTCTGGTATATATTTTTTCACTCCTCTACGTTTTTTATTCCATGATACTTAAAGGTCATCATACTTACTTTAAGAGTTTATGATCCATGCCGAGTTTGTTAGTCTGTTTTTTTTTTTTTTTCCCCCTGCACTTTATGGTCTCCTGTTGTCTTTTAAGCTAGTGATTGATTGCTAACGAGTTAAATCTGTGTAGATCTAAGCAGATACGTCCCTATATATTGAGACTTAGTTAAGGGGCAGCATTTATGCGGGGGCATTTATGCATATAGCATTTATGCATACTTTATCCAAGTGCCATAATTTATCAAAGTGCCCTGGCAGTTAGAAAATGGCATTGCTAATATTCATCTTTCTTCTCTTCTTACAGGTATATATTTTTCACTGCTTGTGTGATCTGTCCTGAAAACTGCCTTGTATCTCCATGCAATGCTCTGCAGCCTATCAATTTCTGGTATATATTTTTCACTGCTTGTGTGATCTGTCCTGAAAACTGCCTTGTATCTCCATGCAATGCTCTGCAGCCTATCAATTTCTGGTATATATGTTTTCACTCCTCTACATTTTTTATTCCATGATACTTAAAGGTCATCACACTTACTTTAAGAGTTTATGATCCATGCCGAGTTTGTTAGTCTGTTTTTTTTTTTTTTTTCCCCTGCACTTTATGGTCTCCTGTTGTCTTTTAAGCTAGTGATTGATTGCTAACGAGTTAAATCTGTGTAGATCTAAGCAGATACGTCCCTATATATTGAGACTTAGTTAAGGGGCAGCATTTATGCGGGGGCATTTATGCATATAGCATTTATGCATAATTTATCCAAGTGCCATAATTTATCAAAGTGCCCTGGCAGTTAGAAAATGGCATTGCTAATATTCATCTTTCTTCTCTTCTTACAGGTATATATTTTTCACTGCTTGTGTGATCTGTCCTGAAAACTGCCTTGTATCTCCATGCAATGCTCTGCAGCCTATCAGTTTCTGGTATATATTTTTCACTGCTTGTGTGATCTGTCCTGAAAACTGCCTTGTATCTCCATGCAATGCTCTGCAGCCTATCAATTTCTGGTATATATTTTTCACTGCTTGTGTGATCTGTCCTGAAAACTGCCTTGTATCTCCATGCAATGCTCTGCAGCCTATCAATTTCTGGTATATATTTTTCACTGCTTGTGTGATCTGTCCTGAAAACTGCCTTGTATCTCCATGCAATGCTCTGCAGCCTATCAATTTCTGGTATATATTTTTCACTGCTTGTGTGATCTGTCCTGAAAACTGCCTTGTATCTCCATGCAATGCTCTGCAGCTTATCAATTTCTGGTATATATTTTTCACTGCTTGTGTGATCTGTCCTGAAAACTGCCTTGTTTCTCCATGCAATGCTCTGCAGCCAATCAATTTCTGGTATATATTTTTCACTGCTTGTGTGATCTGTCCTGAAAACTGCCTTGTATCTCCATGCAATGCTCTGCAGCCTATCAATTTCTGGTATATATTTTTCACTGCTTGTGTGATCTGTCCTGAAAACTGCCTTGTATCTCCATGCAATGCTCTGTGTAACGGGTCTGGGAGGTGGAACCTCTGAGCTACTATACAAGGGGGCGGTCCTTGTAAGGGAGCGGGTGGCGACCAGGCAGGCAGTCACAGCAGGTGACCGGGACAGTCTCTGAAAGAACGGGCAAGAGATCACGGCAAGTGACTGGGGCAGTCTCTGGGTGAACGGGCAGATGGTCACGGCAAGTGACCGGGACAGTCTCTGGAAGAACGGGCAGATGGTCACGGCAAGTGACCGGGGCAGTCTCTGGGTAAAGGGTTGGTACGACCTGTGGCGGCTGATGGTAGACTTGAGCTCCCAGGTGAGCAGGCGAGAGTCTCTGGATAAACGGGTCGTCACAGCATGTGACGGCGGAGCCTCCAAGAAGACCAACAGACAGGCGGCAGATGAGCGCTCCCAGGTGAGCGGACAGGAGTCACTGGACAGGCAGGTGGTCACAGCACGTGACGGCGGAGCCTCCAGGTAGGCTAGCAGACAGTTAGCAGATGTGCGCTCCCAGGTGAGCGGGCAAGCTGGTCCATAGACAGACTGACAGGAGTTGGAAGGCAGACCGTCGGACCTCAGGCAAGCAGGCAGGTAGCTGACTTGCGCTCCCAGGTGAGCGGGCAAGCTGGTCCTTAGACAGACTGACAGGAGTTGTAAGGCAGACCGTCGGACCTCAGGCTAGCAGGCAGGTAGCAGAATATCAGGCAGGAAAGACAGCAAGCTGGCAGGAATCTGGCAGGTATCTGGCAGGTAACTGGCAACGGGACCTGAGGGCTGAAGCAGAGTAGTGAACAGTGCAACAACATTGCTCGGGCACCTCCATTTTGGAGGAGGTGCCTTATATATGGTAAAGTCCTCCGGCCATTGGCCGGGGACTCCTTAGGACGGCGCGCGCGGCCCCTTTAAGAGGGAGGGAGTGGCCGGGAAGGAGTGGCCGGGAAGGAGCGCGCGCTGCCAGCAGAGCGGGAGAGGGACGCCGGGCACGGAGCAGAGCGGTGAGGGGAACAGCGTCCCTGCCTAGCAGAGGGCAGGGACGCCGGCACTACACTCTGCAGCCTATCAATTTCTGGTATATATTTTTTCACTCCTCTACGTTTTTTATTCCATGATACTTAAAGGTCATCATACTTACTTTAAGAGTTTATGATCCATGCCGAGTTTGTTAGTCTGTTTTTTTTTTTTTTTCCCCCTGCACTTTATGGTCTCCTGTTGTCTTTTAAGCTAGTGATTGATTGCTAACGAGTTAAATCTGTGTAGATCTAAGCAGATACGTCCCTATATATTGAGACTTAGTTAAGGGGCAGCATTTATGCGGGGGCATTTATGCATATAGCATTTATGCATACTTTATCCAAGTGCCATAATTTATCAAAGTGCCCTGGCAGTTAGAAAATGGCATTGCTAATATTCATCTTTCTTCTCTTCTTACAGGTATATATTTTTCACTGCTTGTGTGATCTGTCCTGAAAACTGCCTTGTATCTCCATGCAATGCTCTGCAGCCTATCAATTTCTGGTATATATTTTTCACTGCTTGTGTGATCTGTCCTGAAAACTGCCTTGTATCTCCATGCAATGCTCTGCAGCCTATCAATTTCTGGTATATATTTTTTCACTCCTCTACGTTTTTTATTCCATGATACTTAAAGGTCATTACACTTACTTTAAGAGTAGTGTTGAGCCACCCCCGTAGTGTTCGGGTTCGGTTCGG
The DNA here is from genome assembly GCF_046119375.1 of Phyllobates terribilis. Taxonomy (NCBI): domain Eukaryota; kingdom Metazoa; phylum Chordata; class Amphibia; order Anura; family Dendrobatidae; genus Phyllobates; species Phyllobates terribilis. Next base: position 243,631,701 of record NW_027362761.1, on the reverse strand, counting down.
TTCGTCGAACACCGGGATGTTCGAGGAACTGTTCGTCGAACTGTTCGTCGAACACCTTAGAACACCGTCGAACACCGTTAAAACCAATGGCAGGCAAACAAAAACACATAGAAACACATAGAAAACACCTTCAAAGGTGTCCAAAAGCTGACAAACTGCTCAGAAGACACTCTCTTTAAAAAAGCCGGCCGGCAAATTCAGCAGCGGCATACACCGGTACCCGACAATTTAGACAAGAAGGAATAGAGCATCACACATAGATTAGATAGATAGAAACATGTCAGTCACACATATAAGAAGCACAGTGACAGTGTTGGTTACTGCACTTGTCATTTAGTGTAAAGGATTTATTAAAAAAAATATTAGTGTTTTCATGCACCGTCTCTTTAAAAAAGCCGGCCGGCAATTCAGCATCTGTACCCGACAATTTAGAACAGAAAGAATAGAGCTTCACACATAGATTAGATAGATAGAAACATGTCAGTCACATATATAATAAGTACAGTGATAGTGTTGCTTACTGTACTTGTCATTTAGTGTAAAGGATTTATTTAAAAAAATAATAGTGTTTTCATGCACTGTCTCTTTAAAAAAGCCGGCCGGCAATTCAGCAGCGGTACCCGACAATTTAGAACAGAAAGATAGAGCATCACACATAGATTAGATAGATAGAAACATGTCAGTCACATATATATGAAGTACAGTGATAGTGTTGGTTACTGTACTTGTCATTTAGTATTAAAATAAAGGATTTATTATTAAAAAAATTGGCGTGGGGTTCCCCTTAATTTTAGGCTCTAGCGGAGGTTAAGCAGACGGCTGGGGCAGATGTTTGAAGCCTGGGAAGGGGGTAATACCCACGGAGCTTCCCAGGCTACTAATATCAGCCCCCAGCTGAATACATAGCCTTTACTAGCTATTAAAATGGGGGACCCCCCCAAAAAAATGACGTGGGGTCCCCCCTAATTTAATAGCTAGCAAAGGCTAGGCAGACAGCTGGGGGCTGATATTAATAGCCCAGGAAGGGAGCCATGAATATTGGCCCCCTCCCAGGCTAGAAACACCAGCCGTCAGCCGCCCCAGAAATGGCGCATTCATAGGATGCGCCAATTCTGGCACTTAGCCTCGCTCTTCCACGCTGCCCTGGTGCGGTGGCAGGGGGTAATAGGGTTGGGGTTGATGTCAGCTTATAATGCCAGCTGACATCAAGCCCAGGTTAGTAATGGAGAGGCGTCTATAAGACACCCCCATTACTAACCCCATAGTCAAAGTTAAAAAAAACACAAACACCCAGAATAAAGTCCTTTAATTGAAATAAAGACACAATCCTTTATTGTTCTAAATTAAACCATACTTACCATCACGCCCATTCCAGCTGAAGCCAACGATCTCCTGCAATAAAAGAAAAATAATAAAGCAACCTCATCCTTACCTTTCCATGGTTCCCACGACAGCTTCAGCTCTGCTACATCGAGATGACAGGCTGGACCGCAGCAGAACGCTGCCATCCAGCCTGTCATCCCGCAGACACTGAGAAGCGCAGGCTTGCTTGCGCTGCTCAGCGTCTCTCTGTGACGACATCCAGATGAGCCGAGTTCATGTCCAATGAACTCGGCTCACCTCATGCACGTCACTGACAGCGTGGGAAAATTCTCAAGCTGAAGCAGTGAGTGCAGGAGAATTCTCCCACGCTGTCTTCTCTTCTTACAGGTATATATTTTTCACTGCTTGTGTGATCTGTCCTGAAAACTGCCTTGTATCTCCATGCAATGCTCTGCATCCTATCAATTTCTGGTATATATTTTTTCACTCCTCTACGTTTTTTATTCCATGATACTTAAAGGTCATCACACTTACTTTAAGAGTTTATGATCCATGCCGAGTTTGTTAGTCTGTTTTTTTTTTTTTTCCCCTGCACTTTATGGTCTCCTGTTGTCTTTTAAGCTAGTGATTGATTGCTAACGAGTTAAATCTGTGTAGATCTAAGCAGATACGTCCCTATATATTGAGACTTAGTTAAGGGGCGGCATTTATGCGGGGGCATTCATGCATATAGCATTTATGCATACTTTATCCAAGTGCCATAATTTATCAAAGTGCCCTGGCAGTTAGAAAATGGCATTGCTAATATTCATCTTTCTTCTCTTCTTACAGGTATATATTTTTCACTGCTTGTGTGATCTGTCCTGAAAACTGCCTTGTATCTCCATGCAATGCTCTGCAGCCTATCAATTTCTGGTATATATTTTTCACTGCTTGTGTGATCTGTCCTGAAAACTGCCTTGTATCTCCATGCAATTCTCTGCAGCCTATCAATTTCTGGTATATATTTTTTCACTCCTCTACATTTTTTATTCCATGATACTTAAAGGTCATCACACTTACTTTAAGAGTTTATGATCCATGCCGAGTTTGTTAGTCTGTTTTTTTTTTTTTTTTTCCCCTGCACTTTATGGTCTCCTGTTGTCTTTTAAGCTAGTGATTGATTGCTAACGAGTTAAATCTGTGTAGATCTAAGCAGATACGTCCCTATATATTGAGACTTAGTTAAGGGGCAGCATTTATGCGGGGGCATTTATGCATATAGCATTTATGCATACTTTATCCAAGTGCCATAATTTATCAAAGTGCCCTGGCAGTTAGAAAATGGCATTGCTAATATTCATCTTTCTTCTCTTCTTACAGGTATATATTTTTCACTGCTTGTGTGATCTGTCCTGAAAACTGCCTTGTATCTCCATGCAATGCTCTGCAGCCTATCAATTTCTGGTATATATTTTTCACTGCTTGTGTGATCTGTCCTGAAAACTGCCTTGTATCTCCATGCAATGCTCTGCAGCCTATCAATTTCTGGTATATATTTTTTCACTCCTCTACGTTTTTTATTCCATGATACTTAAAGGTCATCACACTTACTTTAAGAGTTTATGATCCATGCCGAGTTTGTTAGTCTGTTTTTTTTTTTTTTTTCCCCTGCACTTTATGGTCTCCTGTTGTCTTTTAAGCTAGTGATTGATTGCTAACGAGTTAAATCTGTGTAGATCTAAGCAGATACGTCCCTATATATTGAGACTTAGTTAAGGGGCAGCATTTATGCGGGGGCATTTATGCATATAGCATTTATGCATACTTTATCCAAGTGCCATAATTTATCAAAGTGCCCTGGCAGTTAGAAAATGGCATTGCTAATATTCATCTTTCTTCTCTTCTTACAGGTATATATTTTTCACTGCTTGTGTGATCTGTCCTGAAAACTGCCTTGTATCTCCATGCAATGCTCTGCAGCCTATCAATTTCTGGTATATATTTTTCACTGCTTGTGTGATCTGTCCTGAAAACTGCCTTGTATCTCCATGCAATGCTCTGCAGCCTATCAATTTCTGGTATATATGTTTTCACTCCTCTACATTTTTTATTCCATGATACTTAAAGGTCATCACACTTACTTTAAGAGTTTATGATCCATGCCGAGTTTGTTAGTCTGTTTTTTTTTTTTTTTTCCCCTGCACTTTATGGTCTCCTGTTGTCTTTTAAGCTAGTGATTGATTGCTAACGAGTTAAATCTGTGTAGATCTAAGCAGATACGTCCCTATATATTGAGACTTAGTTAAGGGGCAGCATTTATGCGGGGGCATTTATGCATATAGCATTTATGCATAATTTATCCAAGTGCCATAATTTATCAAAGTGCCCTGGCAGTTAGAAAATGGCATTGCTAATATTCATCTTTCTTCTCTTCTTACAGGTATATATTTTTCACTGCTTGTGTGATCTGTCCTGAAAACTGCCTTGTATCTCCATGCAATGCTCTGCAGCCTATCAGTTTCTGGTATATATTTTTCACTGCTTGTGTGATCTGTCCTGAAAACTGCCTTGTATCTCCATGCAATGCTCTGCAGCCTATCAATTTCTGGTATATATTTTTCACTGCTTGTGTGATCTGTCCTGAAAACTGCCTTGTATCTCCATGCAATGCTCTGCAGCCTATCAATTTCTGGTATATATTTTTCACTGCTTGTGTGATCTGTCCTGAAAACTGCCTTGTATCTCCATGCAATGCTCTGCAGCCTATCAATTTCTGGTATATATTTTTCACTGCTTGTGTGATCTGTCCTGAAAACTGCCTTGTATCTCCATGCAATGCTCTGCAGCTTATCAATTTCTGGTATATATTTTTCACTGCTTGTGTGATCTGTCCTGAAAACTGCCTTGTTTCTCCATGCAATGCTCTGCAGCCAATCAATTTCTGGTATATATTTTTCACTGCTTGTGTGATCTGTCCTGAAAACTGCCTTGTATCTCCATGCAATGCTCTGCAGCCTATCAATTTCTGGTATATATTTTTCACTGCTTGTGTGATCTGTCCTGAAAACTGCCTTGTATCTCCATGCAATGCTCTGTGTAACGGGTCTGGGAGGTGGAACCTCTGAGCTACTATACAAGGGGGCGGTCCTTGTAAGGGAGCGGGTGGCGACCAGGCAGGCAGTCACAGCAGGTGACCGGGACAGTCTCTGAAAGAACGGGCAAGAGATCACGGCAAGTGACTGGGGCAGTCTCTGGGTGAACGGGCAGATGGTCACGGCAAGTGACCGGGACAGTCTCTGGAAGAACGGGCAGATGGTCACGGCAAGTGACCGGGGCAGTCTCTGGGTAAAGGGTTGGTACGACCTGTGGCGGCTGATGGTAGACTTGAGCTCCCAGGTGAGCAGGCGAGAGTCTCTGGATAAACGGGTCGTCACAGCATGTGACGGCGGAGCCTCCAAGAAGACCAACAGACAGGCGGCAGATGAGCGCTCCCAGGTGAGCGGACAGGAGTCACTGGACAGGCAGGTGGTCACAGCACGTGACGGCGGAGCCTCCAGGTAGGCTAGCAGACAGTTAGCAGATGTGCGCTCCCAGGTGAGCGGGCAAGCTGGTCCATAGACAGACTGACAGGAGTTGGAAGGCAGACCGTCGGACCTCAGGCAAGCAGGCAGGTAGCTGACTTGCGCTCCCAGGTGAGCGGGCAAGCTGGTCCTTAGACAGACTGACAGGAGTTGTAAGGCAGACCGTCGGACCTCAGGCTAGCAGGCAGGTAGCAGAATATCAGGCAGGAAAGACAGCAAGCTGGCAGGAATCTGGCAGGTATCTGGCAGGTAACTGGCAACGGGACCTGAGGGCTGAAGCAGAGTAGTGAACAGTGCAACAACATTGCTCGGGCACCTCCATTTTGGAGGAGGTGCCTTATATATGGTAAAGTCCTCCGGCCATTGGCCGGGGACTCCTTAGGACGGCGCGCGCGGCCCCTTTAAGAGGGAGGGAGTGGCCGGGAAGGAGTGGCCGGGAAGGAGCGCGCGCTGCCAGCAGAGCGGGAGAGGGACGCCGGGCACGGAGCAGAGCGGTGAGGGGAACAGCGTCCCTGCCTAGCAGAGGGCAGGGACGCCGGCACTACACTCTGCAGCCTATCAATTTCTGGTATATATTTTTTCACTCCTCTACGTTTTTTATTCCATGATACTTAAAGGTCATCATACTTACTTTAAGAGTTTATGATCCATGCCGAGTTTGTTAGTCTGTTTTTTTTTTTTTTTCCCCCTGCACTTTATGGTCTCCTGTTGTCTTTTAAGCTAGTGATTGATTGCTAACGAGTTAAATCTGTGTAGATCTAAGCAGATACGTCCCTATATATTGAGACTTAGTTAAGGGGCAGCATTTATGCGGGGGCATTTATGCATATAGCATTTATGCATACTTTATCCAAGTGCCATAATTTATCAAAGTGCCCTGGCAGTTAGAAAATGGCATTGCTAATATTCATCTTTCTTCTCTTCTTACAGGTATATATTTTTCACTGCTTGTGTGATCTGTCCTGAAAACTGCCTTGTATCTCCATGCAATGCTCTGCAGCCTATCAATTTCTGGTATATATTTTTCACTGCTTGTGTGATCTGTCCTGAAAACTGCCTTGTATCTCCATGCAATGCTCTGCAGCCTATCAATTTCTGGTATATATTTTTTCACTCCTCTACGTTTTTTATTCCATGATACTTAAAGGTCATTACACTTACTTTAAGAGTAGTGTTGAGCCACCCCCGTAGTGTTCGGGTTCGGTTCGGTTCGTCGAACACCGGGATGTTCGAGGAACTGTTCGTCGAACTGTTCGTCGAACACCTTAGAACACCGTCGAACACCGTTAAAACCAATGGCAGGCAAACAAAAACACATAGAAACACATAGAAAACACCTTCAAAGGTGTCCAAAAGCTGACAAACTGCTCAGAAGACACTCTCTTTAAAAAAGCCGGCCGGCAAATTCAGCAGCGGCATACACCGGTACCCGACAATTTAGACAAGAAGGAATAGAGCATCACACATAGATTAGATAGATAGAAACATGTCAGTCACACATATAAGAAGCACAGTGACAGTGTTGGTTACTGCACTTGTCATTTAGTGTAAAGGATTTATTAAAAAAAATATTAGTGTTTTCATGCACCGTCTCTTTAAAAAAGCCGGCCGGCAATTCAGCATCTGTACCCGACAATTTAGAACAGAAAGAATAGAGCTTCACACATAGATTAGATAGATAGAAACATGTCAGTCACATATATAATAAGTACAGTGATAGTGTTGCTTACTGTACTTGTCATTTAGTGTAAAGGATTTATTTAAAAAAATAATAGTGTTTTCATGCACTGTCTCTTTAAAAAAGCCGGCCGGCAATTCAGCAGCGGTACCCGACAATTTAGAACAGAAAGATAGAGCATCACACATAGATTAGATAGATAGAAACATGTCAGTCACATATATATGAAGTACAGTGATAGTGTTGGTTACTGTACTTGTCATTTAGTATTAAAATAAAGGATTTATTATTAAAAAAATTGGCGTGGGGTTCCCCTTAATTTTAGGCTCTAGCGGAGGTTAAGCAGACGGCTGGGGCAGATGTTTGAAGCCTGGGAAGGGGGTAATACCCACGGAGCTTCCCAGGCTACTAATATCAGCCCCCAGCTGAATACATAGCCTTTACTAGCTATTAAAATGGGGGACCCCCCCAAAAAAATGACGTGGGGTCCCCCCTAATTTAATAGCTAGCAAAGGCTAGGCAGACAGCTGGGGGCTGATATTAATAGCCCAGGAAGGGAGCCATGAATATTGGCCCCCTCCCAGGCTAGAAACACCAGCCGTCAGCCGCCCCAGAAATGGCGCATTCATAGGATGCGCCAATTCTGGCACTTAGCCTCGCTCTTCCACGCTGCCCTGGTGCGGTGGCAGGGGGTAATAGGGTTGGGGTTGATGTCAGCTTATAATGCCAGCTGACATCAAGCCCAGGTTAGTAATGGAGAGGCGTCTATAAGACACCCCCATTACTAACCCCATAGTCAAAGTTAAAAAAAACACAAACACCCAGAATAAAGTCCTTTAATTGAAATAAAGACACAATCCTTTATTGTTCTAAATTAAACCATACTTACCATCACGCCCATTCCAGCTGAAGCCAACGATCTCCTGCAATAAAAGAAAAATAATAAAGCAACCTCATCCTTACCTTTCCATGGTTCCCACGACAGCTTCAGCTCTGCTACATCGAGATGACAGGCTGGACCGCAGCAGAACGCTGCCATCCAGCCTGTCATCCCGCAGACACTGAGAAGCGCAGGCTTGCTTGCGCTGCTCAGCGTCTCTCTGTGACGACATCCAGATGAGCCGAGTTCATGTCCAATGAACTCGGCTCACCTCATGCACGTCACTGACAGCGTGGGAAAATTCTCAAGCTGAAGCAGTGAGTGCAGGAGAATTCTCCCACGCTGTCTTCTCTTCTTACAGGTATATATTTTTCACTGCTTGTGTGATCTGTCCTGAAAACTGCCTTGTATCTCCATGCAATGCTCTGCATCCTATCAATTTCTGGTATATATTTTTTCACTCCTCTACGTTTTTTATTCCATGATACTTAAAGGTCATCACACTTACTTTAAGAGTTTATGATCCATGCCGAGTTTGTTAGTCTGTTTTTTTTTTTTTTCCCCTGCACTTTATGGTCTCCTGTTGTCTTTTAAGCTAGTGATTGATTGCTAACGAGTTAAATCTGTGTAGATCTAAGCAGATACGTCCCTATATATTGAGACTTAGTTAAGGGGCGGCATTTATGCGGGGGCATTCATGCATATAGCATTTATGCATACTTTATCCAAGTGCCATAATTTATCAAAGTGCCCTGGCAGTTAGAAAATGGCATTGCTAATATTCATCTTTCTTCTCTTCTTACAGGTATATATTTTTCACTGCTTGTGTGATCTGTCCTGAAAACTGCCTTGTATCTCCATGCAATGCTCTGCAGCCTATCAATTTCTGGTATATATTTTTCACTGCTTGTGTGATCTGTCCTGAAAACTGCCTTGTATCTCCATGCAATTCTCTGCAGCCTATCAATTTCTGGTATATATTTTTTCACTCCTCTACATTTTTTATTCCATGATACTTAAAGGTCATCACACTTACTTTAAGAGTTTATGATCCATGCCGAGTTTGTTAGTCTGTTTTTTTTTTTTTTTTTCCCCTGCACTTTATGGTCTCCTGTTGTCTTTTAAGCTAGTGATTGATTGCTAACGAGTTAAATCTGTGTAGATCTAAGCAGATACGTCCCTATATATTGAGACTTAGTTAAGGGGCAGCATTTATGCGGGGGCATTTATGCATATAGCATTTATGCATACTTTATCCAAGTGCCATAATTTATCAAAGTGCCCTGGCAGTTAGAAAATGGCATTGCTAATATTCATCTTTCTTCTCTTCTTACAGGTATATATTTTTCACTGCTTGTGTGATCTGTCCTGAAAACTGTCTTGTATCTCCATGCAATGCTCTGCAGCCTATCAATTTCTGGTATATATTTTTCACTGCTTGTGTGATCTGTCCTGAAAACTGCCTTGTATCTCCATGCAATGCTCTGCAGCCTATCAATTTCTGGTATATATTTTTTCACTCCTCTATGTTTTTTATTCCATGATACTTAAAGGTCATCACACTTACTTTAAGAGTTTATGATCCATGCCGAGTTTGTTAGTCTGGTTTTTTTTTTTTTTTCCCCTGCACTTTATGGTCTCCTGTTGTCTTTTAAGCTAGTGATTGATTGCTAACGAGTTAAATCTGTGTAGATCTAAGCAGATACGTCCCTATATATTGAGACTTAGTTAAGGGGCAGCATTTATGCGGGGGCATTTATGCATATAGCATTTATGCATACTTTATCCAAGTGCCATAATTTATCAAAGTGCCCTGGCAGTTAGAAAATGGCATTGCTAATATTCATCTTTCTTCTCTTCTTACAGGTATATATTTTTCACTGCTTGTGTGATCTGTCCTGAAAACTGCCTTGTATCTCCATGCAATGCTCTGCAGCCTATCAATTTCTGGTATATATTTTTCACTGCTTGTGTGATCTGTCCTGAAAACTGCCTTGTATCTCCATGCAATGCTCTGCAGCCTATCAATTTCTGGTATATATTTTTTCACTCCTCTACGTTTTTTATTCCATGATACTTAAAGGTCATTACACTTACTTTAAGAGTTTATGATCCATGCCGAGTTTGTTAGTCTGGTTTTTTTTTTTTTTCCCCCCTGCACTTTATGGTCTCCTGTTGTCTTTTAAGCTAGTGATTGATTGCTAACGAGTTAAATCTGTGTAGATCTAAGCAGATACGTGCCTATATATTGAGACTTAGTTAAGGGGCAGCATTTATGCGGGGGCATTTATGCATATAGCATTTATGCATACTTTATCCAAGTGCCATAATTTATCAAAGTGCCCTGGCAGTTAGAAAATGGCATTGCTAATATTCATCTTTCTTCTCTTCTTACAGGTATATATTTTTCACTGCTTGTGTGATCTGTCCTGAAAACTGCCTTGTATCTCCATGCAATGCTCTGCAGCCTATCATTTTCTGGTATATATTTTTCACTGCTTGTGTGATCTGTCCTGAAAACTGCCTTGTATCTCCATGCAATGCTCTGCACAGCCTATCAATTTCTGGTATATATTTTTTCACTCCTCTACGTTTTTTATTCCATGATACTTAAAGGTCATCACACTTACTTTAAGAGTTTATGATCCATGCCGAGTTTGTTAGTCTGTTTTTTTTTTTTTTTTTCCCCTGCACTTTATGGTCTCCTGTTGTCTTTTAAGCTAGTGATTGATTGCTAACGAGTTAAATCTGTGTAGATCTAAGCAGATACGTCCCTATATATTGAGACTTAGTTAAGGGGCAGCATTTATGCGGGGGCATTTATGCATATAGCATTTATGCATACTTTATCCAAGTGCCATAATTTATCAAAGTGCCCTGGCAGTTAGAAAATGGCATTGCTAATATTCATCTTTCTTCTCTTCTTACAGGTATATATTTTTCACTGCTTGTGTGATCTGTCCTGAAAACTGCCTTGTATCTCCATGCAATGCTCTGCAGCCTATCAATTTCTGGTATATATTTTTCACTGCTTGTGTGATCTGTCCTGAAAACTGCCTTGTATCTCCATGCAATGCTCTGCAGCCTATCAATTTCTGGTATATATTTTTTCACTCCTCTACGTTTTTTATTCCATGATACTTAAAGGTCATCACACTTACTTTAAGAGTTTATGATCCATGCCGAGTTTGTTAGTCTGTTTTTTTTTTTTTTTTCCCCTGCACTTTATGGTCTCCTGTTGTCTTTTAAGCTAGTGATTGATTGCTAACGAGTTAAATCTGTGTAGATCTAAGCAGATACGTCCCTATATATTGAGACTTAGTTAAGGGGCAGCATTTATGCGGGGGCATTTATGCATATAGCATTTATGCATACTTTATCCAAGTGCCATAATTTATCAAAGTGCCCTGGCAGTTAGAAAATGGCAGTTGGACAGGGCAGGAGACAGGTAAGACATGCAAGACAAACCAACAAACTTGCTTCCAGGTCATGTTTTTGGAAAACAGTATTCACCATTTGTATCTGTGCCATTTATTTTCTGGTTGCTACAATCATCCACATTCACCGTTCTCCCACAAATGCGGCACACTTCATCCATATTAATCCCTCACTCCTCTCTTCTCCTATGTACAGTTGTCATGCTCTCTTCACAATGTTATACCGCGCAGATCCATTCATTCCCACCATACAACGCAGGAAACGCTCTCACAAATCACTCAATCATCTGCTCACTCTCTGTATCTTCCTTCTATTAGTCGCAGGTGATATTTCTCCCAACCCAGGACCCTCCAGTTATAATAACACTAACTCTTTCCCTGTTACATTCAGAAACCCTGCTAATCTCATTAATATTCCCTGCATATCATCTGTCTCATTCAACTGTGCCCTTTGGAATGCACGCTCAGCTTGTAATAAACTCTCTTACATCCATGACTTTTTTCTCTCTAATTCCCTCAACCTTCTGGCTCTCACCGAAACCTGGATCCAGCAGTCGGACACCACCGCCGCTGCAGCTCTCTCCTATGGTGGCCTACATTTCTCTCATACCCCGCGACCTGACAACAGATCAGGTGGAGGTGTTGGTCTGCTTCTTTCAACAAAATGTACTTTTCAGGTTATCCCCCCTGTACCCTCCCTTATCTTCCCGTCCTTTGAGGCCCACACAGTCAGACTCTACCGGCCCTTCTCCCTGCGAGTGGCGGTTGTCTATCGCCCCCCAGGTCCCCCCCGTCAATTCCTGGATCACTTTGCTGCCTGGCTTACAAATTTTCTATCCTGTGACATCCCCACGATTATCATGGGAGACTTTAACATCCCAATTGGCGATCCTCTTTCCCCATCTGCCACGCATCTTTTATCACTAACCTCCTCCTTCGGCCTTTCACAGCTTGCTAATTCTCCTACACATGAGGACGGGAACACATTGGACCTGATCTTCTCCCGGCTTTGCTCAGTACATGACTTTACTAACTCTCCCCTTCCACTCTCTGACCATAATCTTCTTTCATTCTCTGTCAAGAACTGTGACTCTACTCAAGACACTCCCACCGTCCACACTTATAGAAATTTACGCGCCATTAACACCCAGAAATTTATAAAAAGGATGCAATCATCATTGGCCCCAATCTCCTCCCTCTCATGTCCCGACTCTGCGTTGAAGCATTATAACAAAATAATGCTATGCGTCCTGGATGAAGCCGCACCTCCTACACAAAGAACAATTCGGCATAGACGGCGACAACCCTGGCACACGCCTCAAACACGTCTTCTCCAGAGGTACTCCAGGTGCGCTGAACGGCTGTGGAGAAAATCAAATCTGCCCGAAGATTTCCTCCACTATAAATTTATGCTGAAAACATATAACTCTGCCCTTCACCTCTCCAAACAAACCTACTTTAACAACCTCATCATCTCACTTTCCAATAATCCTAAACGACTCTTTGACACGTTTCATTCTCTCCTCAATCAAACAGCACAGGCCCCGACCACCGACCTCAGCGCTGACGATCTGGCTAACTATTTCAAAGGAAAAATTGACCATATCCGACAGGAAATTTTCTCCCAATCCCCAAATGTTATGCATGCTCCCCCCCCGCCACATTGTATCTTGCTCATTTTCTGACTTCGAACCAGTCACGGAAGATGAAGTGATCAGGCTCCTTGCATCTTCTCGCCCTACCACCTGCACCAGCGACCCTATTCCCTCACATCTCCTTCAGTCCCTTGCTCCAGCTGTCACCACTCACCTAACTAAAATTTTCAACCTTTCCCTCTCATCTGGTATCTTTCCCTCTTCTTTTAAACATGCCAGCATACAACCATTACTTAAAAAACCATCCCTCGACCAGAACTGCACAGCCAACTACAGACCTGTTTCCAATCTTCCCTTTATCTCTAAACTCCTGGAACGCCTGGTCCACTCCCGTCTAATCCACTATCTCTCAGACAACTCTCTTCTAGACCCTTTACAATCTGGTTTCCGCTTTTTACATTCTACTGAAACTGCCCTCACTAAAGTCTCTAATGATCTACTAACAGCTAAATCTAATGGTCACTACTCCCTGCTGATTCTCCTGGATCTCTCTGCAGCATTCGACACTGTGGATCACCAGCTCCTCCTCACTATGCTCCACACTATTGGCCTCAAGGACACGGTTCTCTCCTGGTTCTCCTCTTATCTCTCTGACCGCTCCTTCTCTGTGTCTTTTGCCGGCTCCTCCTCCTCCCTACTTCCTCTTACTGTCGGGGTTCCTCAAGGATCAGTCCTAGGCCCCCTTCTTTTCTCCTTATACACCGCTCCTATTGGACAAACAATCAGTAGATTCGGTTTTCAGTACCATCTCTATGCTGATGACACCCAATTATACACCTCTGCTCCGGACATCACCCCTGCATTACTACAAAAGACCAGTGATTGTCTTTCTTCTGTGTCTAACATTATGTCCTCCCTCTACCTAAAACTGAATCTGTCAAAAACTGAACTACTCGTCTTTCCTCCCTCCATTAATCTACCTGTGCCCGATATTGCCATCTCCGTTTGTGGCTCAACCATTACTCCCCAGCTACAAGCCCGCTGTCTTGGGGTCATTTTTGATTCAGATCTTTCTTTCACTCCTCACATCAAATCACTCGCTCGTTCATGTCATCTACACCTCAAAAACATCTCAAGAATCAGGACTTTTCTCACCTTTGACTCGGCAAAAACTCTTACTGTCGCTCTTATTCATTCTCGTCTTGACTATTGCAACGCTCTACTAATCGGTCTCCCTCTTACTAAACTCTCCCCTCTCCAATCCGTCCTGAACGCAGCAGCCAGGATCATATTCCTCGCCAACCGCTACTCAGATGCCTCTTCCCTGTGCCAGTCATTGCATTGGTTGCCCATCCAATATAGAGTTCGTTTTAAACTTATCACGCTTACCCACAAAGCGCTCCATGCTTCAGTACCCCCCTACATCTCCTCCCTTGTCTCAGTCTACCACCCTACACGTGCCCTCCGTTCTGCAAATGACTTGAAACTAAAATCCTCCATAATCCGAACTTCCCACTCCCGTCTCCAAGATTTCTCGCGTGCTGCGCCAATTCTCTGGAATGCACTACCCAGGACAGTTTGATTAATTCCCAATACCCACAGTTTCAAGCGAACCCTAAAAACACATTTCTTTAAACTGGCGTATCACCTAAACACACTCTGTCCATCCCAGCTTTCCCCCATATTAAAATCTTCTTCAACTTCGGGTTCAAACCAACCATGCACATAAAAGCCTCTGTCAGGATTGCACACATATTGGCTGGCGACCAGTCCATGTATTATTATTTATCCTATTCAGTATATCAAGGCTGCATTATACAATATATGTACTTTTTACCTTTTGTGTCTCCCCCACTTCCTCATAGACTGTAAGCTCGCGAGCAGGGCCCTCACTCCTTTCGATATGAGATATGCTTATTCTGTATTGTCTGTATAAGTCCCCCCTAAAATTTGTAAAGTGCTGCGGAATATGTTGGCGCTATAAAAATAAACTATTATTATTATTATTATTATTATTATTATTAATTATGGTCTGTGCTGGATGAAGAAGAAGAGCAACAAATTAATTACTTACACTATACACTACATAGTAAACACAGAGCTCGTGTATACTGTCACTGGTGATCCCTGTATTACCTGTCCACTATATACTATATGTGGTATCTGAGTACCCAATCTACTGGTGCTGAGTGAAAAAGTTGTCACGTGGCAGTAGATTTTTTCCAGTGTGCCAGCACTACTTTGAGCTGTGTGATTCAGGAGATGTAATACATTGCATGTGCATACACTCAGGATTCATAAATGTACATTGTAAACAGTAATTTGCTGCCATCTACTGGTCAATGTATATGTATGAAAATTAGGTGTTTAACTTTGTCACAACAAGATGCCATAGAAACATCTGGGAGGAACCTCCCAACTCAGTTCTAACACACACTTCCTATGAGCTGGTACAAAACCAGTTTAGTCTAGCCCTGTCCTGTCAAGGAAGAGGAAGGAAGCTCCATTGCTCCCTGAATCCATTCCAGTCCATGCTGATGGGACATCATCCTACACATAGTAGCCTCCACAAATAGTGAAGCCTCAAACAGTCAGGAAAGATAAGCTGAACAAGTGCTCTCCAGCATACTCGTTTTTCCAATGTACTTCCAGTTGGAAACCAGATCCACGTGTCTGCCACGCCACAAACTTTGTCTGACCTAGCCCCTGCAATAGGGAATGATAGGGCCAAAATCATGAGTACTTCCACACTACTGGTGTGTTGCCATGGGGAGCCAACCCATGAAGGTCTCTCCATCAGTGTAGCATTACCTGGACTGTGCTTTCCTATTTTTCCAATAGCAAGCGAAAAGAACTGTGCTCCAGCCGCCCTGAGAGGCACTAAACTTGCATGTTCCATAAGGAGAAGACACCTTCTCTCATACGCACAATATGCAGTGTAACCTATACTGTGAGTCCCGGCACTCCCGTGTTGGTTAATGCTCTTTAATGGAAATCCACACACAAGATGTTTCAGCCCATCCCAGACTTTTGTCAATTGTGGAATAACAATTACAACACGGATTTATAGGAAACATCCCAGGAAATTACATCACAAAAAAAGAAAAAGAAAAAACGCAAATATATCACAATAGAATAACAGTAACATACAGTATGTGTATATATATATATATTTGTGTTAACATAATATACAATATTATTGCTCCAAAATAGTCAAAATAAAAATAAAAATGACAACTTCCTAAATAATTTATAATCATCACAAAGAATATCAATACATCATACACATTAAAATAAAAATATGAAAACAATTGAAGTAATCTAAACCATCATAAAGAATCACCAAAATATATCTCAATTTAATTAAATATTGACAACGATTTTTATATTTTTATTTATTTTACCCTTTGATTTCAAAACATCTACCTGTACGAGGATGAGTGAAATATTCACCCTTGATCACATTGTTACATTGAGCACAGTTGAGACATGCAAAAGTACCATTCTTTTTTTGGGATAAAAACGTCTGTTTGGGACTTCTAATCGCACTCCCGAGATCTGCCCTTATTAATCTATTTTTAATATCGGGAAGTCTCCTATTGCATATGAAAGGTGGATTACTAAATTCTAGATCATCTGGGTATGCTCTTTCAAGAATGCGCCAATGTTTTTTTATAATGTGGTCGGTCTTCAAATGAATCTTGTGAAAATCCCATATAAAAGGTGCACGTGTCCTCTCACTTCTACAGCGATTTCTTCTCGATTTTAGCCTTGTCCTCTGCTTCAGGTGTGGAGGGTAACCCCTTGATTGAAAATTGGTTTGCATTTCCATAAGTCTTTGTGTACGTGTAACCGGATCTGAAACAATCCTATGAATCCTCTGGAATTGCGATTTAGGAAACGTTTTTTTTCAGGGAGTATGGATGTGCGCTGTTAAAGTACAGCACACTCTTTTTATCTGTTTTTTCTTATATAGATCTACATCAAAGCCCCCACTACTATTCTTGATGATTACTGTGTCAAGAAAATTCATTTTCTGAGTGTCATATGAAATAGTAAATTGTAATTCTCTCCATTGTTCATTTAAATACCTAAAAAAACTCAGTGTGTCAAGTGGCCTCTCCCATACGCAAAACAAATATTGTCTATAAATCTATACCAGACTTTATTATAAAAATATTGTCTATAAATCTATACCAGACTTTATTATCTGTCTGGAATAAATGATGAGTGTAAATGAAATTCTCCTCAAAATATGTCATATAAGTGTTTGCGTATGGGGAGGGCCACATTAGCACCCATCGCTGAGCCTCGTCTTTGTTTGTAAAATGTGTCCTGAAATAAAAAATAATTTGCATGTAACACCAATCTTATAGCCCCAAGGATAAAATCTGTTTGTCCAGTAAAAACTCACTATGCTCTTTTTGCTGCTGTGGCTTTACTCCCGTGTATCACTCTTCTCGTGGTCACCACCATTTATCATCACGTTTCAGTGGTTTTGTGCATAAGAATTAATGACAAGAGGTTGGGCTGAAACTTGTGGTGCCATCAGAGGCATTGTAAGACTTCACACCTCTAATACAATACATAGAGTGTAACATTTTGGTTAGGAGGAGGGGTAGATAGGAAGTGATACTACGGAATACATAAAACACAGATAAATCTCTAACCTCACCTGCACAACTTAGAAACTCCATAGACATAAAACACAGAAGAAGCTCAGATACTGAAGCATGGATGTCACCATTGTGTTTAGCCTCTCTGTGATACTTCTAGTAGGTATGGACCTTACTATACATTATATGGAGCATAAGCAGCACAATATAAAATGTATACAAAGTTGTAACTGAGATTATTATAGTAATTCATCTTTTGTTACTGTGACAATATATATCATCCTATCTAATACCCTATACATATATTTCCTGATAAGAACTTATTAATTCTTTTTTATTAACAGTGGAAATGAACGCACAGTCCATACAGCAGCCATCGGCTCCTCAGCTTGTCCTCCAAGGAGCTCCTATATTCCTGGAATGTGCATATAAAGTTTCTGTCTCTCCGACTCTTTTCTGGTACGTGCAGCATCCTGGTGAAGCTCCGGTTCTTCTATTAGGTTTGGGAAGCGAAGAGAACAATGGATTTACAGCGAAACATGAGAAAAGCAATGAATCGTACCACATGAGGAAAGCTCAGGCTGAACTGACTGACTCTGCGCTATATATCTGTGCTGTGAGTGACACAGTGAATAAAGCCCATGGCTCAGCTGTCACAGAACTGGATGACATCGTGTCATGTATAAAATGACATTGAAAAAACTCCACCAGAATATGTAGCGTATTTTTTAAAGGCATTGTTTGAAATAACTTTTGACTTTTTGTCACTATTTATTTTGCCTGTGTGATCAGGATTTACTGTTTGTTCTAATGTAAAAAAAAATGTCGGCATGTTTTATTTAAGATATTTTATCTTTGTTGGCTTGTTCCTATTAAAACGACCTCTGTGCACACACAGCACATTTCCTGATGAATGGAAAATGTAAAAGTTGCCATGAACAAAATGAACGTATAGTGCTATTCAATGTTTTATAGGATTGAACTCGGACCAATGCTATTCTATGGGGCATTGCTGATCAGTGGGTTTTTTTTCTTGCTGATGCAGCATGAGAATCAAATCGCAGCATGCTGGGAATTGCTGCGCAAATCGATTCACACTCTCCCATTCTAGTCTATTGATGCTTGGAAATCGGACCGCACTAGGATGACATGCAAAAGAATCAGATCACACTATGCTGACACTCGGCTCAACTCTGATCAGAATTTGATCTGAGTGTCATTTACATAATCAATCAGATTCTCTAGAATGAGAAAATCTATGCTCATGTGACCCCCTTGGCGTAAAGCACATTATTTGCATATCGACACACCCCATGCTTACATATGAATAAAATTTGCCCTCTAGATTTTTTCTGCTTCTTGCTGAAATCCATCATAAAATTTAAATGGTGACTTCAAGCAATTATATACAGCACAAAACACTGGTGATTAGTCAAAATTAGCTAATGAAACAATTTCCTATCCCTTCTGTGCATGATGATACAAAAGATATGCTTATTTCTTTTCTTACTGGGAACTTAGCGTAGCCTAGAACAAAAGGTGCCCAGTTTGTTTCTAAAGCTAATTATTAACCACTAGGGGACAGGATGGGGACATTATTAAATAAAGGGGCCAGGATAGGGGACTAGTGATGAGCGAGAATGCTCGCTACTGCTCGGTGTTCTCCCAAGCATCTCACTCTGGTCCCCTCCCTGCTTGTTTGGCGCTCTTTAGAGAGCCAATGAACATGCAGGGATTGCCTGCCATGCACTGTAATGCCGTAGCCATGTTGGTTGTGGGCATTACAGTAATTGGCTGGCCGCACAGCGTCATCAGGTCTATATCAGACCTGGCGCCGCCATGCTCGTCACAGTCACTCCGGATCAGACAGTGTATGGAGAGGTGCTGCTGCGTCAGGGAGAGATTTAATTGTGTATTAGGTAGTATAGGGAGAAAAAAAGTACATTACACATATCCATCTTAACAAACAGTCCTTCTGAGGACTAATCCATGTGTAGATATCAGGCAGGCAGGGTGTATAGGCAGGCGGTGTATATAGGCAGGCAGGCAGTGTATACAGCAGACTGCAGTGCATATAGCACAAGAGGCTCCATTCCAATTCTGCCTTCTGCTGCTGTTAAATATTTCTATACAAAGGCCCAGGTCTCAGGGCCAGGAATGCTTTTCTTTGAATCTTAATCCTCATTATTTGCTTAAAAAGCAATCCAGAGAACACCATTTTTTCTGCGCTATTTGCTTGTTGGCACTGCAGAATACAGCCAGGTCCTTTCCATATTAGAGCGCTAGAAATCCAGCTATTTAAAACTCTGTATTCTCCGTCACACGGATCACATATACGTTGTCAGAAAATACTGCCATTTCTGGCCTCCATTAAAAATTTCTTTCAGTGTGTCAGTGAAGCAATTCACCACAGTTTGCTGTTCAAACTACTTACCTAGAGGCCAGGTATTTAAAACTCTGTTTTCTCCATCACACAGATCACATATAAGTTCGCTCCAAACTCAGTCATTTGTAGTGAGCGTGGAAGATACTGTCCTCCATTTAAAATGGGCAAGGCACATGGCAAGGGATGGGGAACTGGACGTGATGCTAATGGTGCATGCAGAAGTCAAGGACAAGGCTGTGGGCAAGCCGAAATTGTGCCACAACAAACACCCACATCTGCTCGCCTGGCCTTCCTGTCCCAATTTCTAGGAGACCGCAGCACACCACTATTGAACCCAGAGCAGTGTCAAAAGATTGTTGGTTGGATAGCGGATAATGCTTCCAGTCACTTAGCCACCACCACCCTGTCTTCCACACGGTCAAGTCTCAGTAGCCGTGAGTCTGGACCGCATATTCCTCACCCTGATCCTCCTTCCTCCCACCATGCCGAGTACCCAGAGACAACTGATCCCACACTTGGATACTCTAAAGAGCTGTTCACTTTTCCATTTATAGATTCGGGCCTCTCGCCCGGTCCACTTGAAGCGGGGCAAGAGGAGATCGCGTGTAGCTATGCCCAAATATTTGAGCAGCCACGGTCACACAAAGGCGATGGTGCGAAAGTGTCACAAGAGGTGGACGATGATGAGACACAATTGCCAGAAAGTCAGGAGGAGGACCAGGGTGCGGAAGTGGAAGACGAGGTGATGGATGATATAGTAACTGACCCAACCCTGGCAGGAGGACATGCAGAGCGAGGACAGCAGCACACAGGGGGAAGGAGGCAGAGCACCCAAACAGGCAGGACGAAGCAGTGTGGTGGCCGCAGACAGAAGGCAGGCAACCATTCCCCGTAACACCAACACGAAGGAAGTTGCCAGTACAACTGTTAGGTCTTACCGAGTCTGGTTGTTTTTTAAAGACTCTGCCGATAACCCCAAAAAGGCCTTATTTTTTTTAAGGGTTTTTTTTGTGTTTGGTTGTTTAGTTTTGTACCCTGGTTTTCCAACTTTGTTGGTTGTTGCTTTTTGTCTTCCTAAGTTATTATGGCTGGATTTCTGTCGGGGCCTTTAAACACTAGTAGATGGCTGGATGAGGCAAGAGAAGTTTTTTCAGGGGCTGAATGTAGGGACTCATCTTCAACTGAACCTAATATTAAAAATGTTTTTTCAGACCTGCTAGATGTGTATAAAGAGAATATTAAATCCTGGTGGGAAGTACAATCCCTGGAAAATTATATTAAACAAGGGACAGTACCAAGAGGTCTAAGGATTAATCTGTTACCAGCTATTAGGAGCAGGTCAGCTTCACTCCTATCTAAATGGGAGAAGGAGTCTACAGCCTCATCTTTGAGATTTATGCAAATTCTATTGGAGGAGGAGAAGATTACTTTTGAGAAATCCGCAGTTACCCTCAAGGAACATA
Source organism: Phyllobates terribilis (assembly GCF_046119375.1). Taxonomy (NCBI): domain Eukaryota; kingdom Metazoa; phylum Chordata; class Amphibia; order Anura; family Dendrobatidae; genus Phyllobates; species Phyllobates terribilis. Next base: position 243,610,760 of record NW_027362761.1, on the reverse strand, counting down.
TTGATAGGGCTCTCAACTTTAAATCAGCATCAGACTTCTCCACTAGAGAAGAAGCATTGAAAGTCGCGATAGAGAAATACCAACTTATTCTCAAAGATAGGAAGCACAAACGCTTCACTAGAGACCTTATTGATTTTAGAGAGAAACGAGCTTATCCAGCTCTAAATAACAAATCAGGTATATTGACGGATATCTCTTCATCAGACCTAGAGTCATCGGATACTGAACGTATTCCTAGGGACTATCCCAGTTTTCATAATAGATCAAGGGGACGGGGTAGAAAGAGTACCTATAGGAGATGGCAAAACAGAGGCTCTCCTGGTCAGGGACTGCCCCCCTCTATTTCTTCATCTGTGGTTTCACCTTCCACCTCGTCCTCCTCTTCTTCTTTTTTAGAGAACAGGGATGCAAGATACCATCTACGAGAAAGGATGGTGAATTACAACCGTTAGTTGATTATGAACTACGGTCTGCCCTATATGCTGGTTCCGATAGTAGCATTTTAAATCTATCCTCACGTACCCTTACAGTGATCGAAAAAAGGGTATTGGGTGCTGGATTATCATATGTACCTACGACTCGTTTCGATCCTTTTTTGTGGGTGAAGGATATTGAACTATTTCTTAGAAAACTGAGGTGGAAGAAGTTCTTTTCCCACAATGACAGGCATAGATGCCAAGAACTTGGTATCTCTGTGGATGAACTTAAAGATGTTCACCTTTTGACAGAATTGGCAGAGGAGGGTAGTCGTGGACTGGGTGAAGGTCCTTTCTCAGATTTGAGACTTAAGAGCACTAAAATGCCACCTATGGGGGAGATTAGCAGTATATACATCTTTTCCTCACTTGTCACAGAGGAGATAAAGAAAATCAACCCAAGATCACATAGAGTGAAATCCAATCTCACTTTTGAGGAACGAAGAGCGCTACAGGATCTGAGTAACGACACCTCCTTTGTCATTAAACCATCAGACAAGGGAGGGAATGTAGTGCTCCTCGACTGTGATCAGTATACCGCCATGTGTCTTGATATCCTCTCAGACACTATGACTTACAAGATACTGCAAGGGGATCCTACCCCTGTCTATACCAAAGCTCTATCTGACATTTTACAACAAGCCAGACAAGACTGCCTTATATCATCAAGTGAATTTAATTTCCTTTTTCCTAAATTTCCTATGATTGCGACTTTTTATGCCCTCCCTAAAGTCCACAAGGGATTTCCTCCCTTAAAAGGAAGACCCATTGTTTCTGGCGTAGATGCACTGAGCCAAAATTCGAGCATATATCTTGACCAGATGCTTAGACCTTTTGTTACAGCCCTTCCGTCCTACCTCAGGGACACAACAGATCTGTTAACAAAATTGGATGACATCACAGTTGACCCGGGGACCATTCTGGCCTCGATAGATGTGGAGGCTTTATACTCCAGTATACACCATACGGCAGGCCTATCAGCAGTGGATTTTTTCCTCAAAACAAGGGGTAATCATCTTATCCCACATAATGGATTTATCCTTGAATTACTGGAATATGTGTTGACTCACAATTTTTTTCTTTTCCATGGTAAATTCTACAACCAGCTCAGGGGCACAGCAATGGGGAGCCCTTGTGCCCCCACTTATGCTAATTTGCTCCTGGGCTGGTGGGAGGATACTGTTGTCTTTGGGGACGGGGATGTCATCGGCGGCCCACATATTCAATTTTGGGGCCGTTATATTGATGACATCCTCGTCCTCTGGATGGGTGATGAGGCTTCTTTCATTGGCTTTATACAACGTCTAAATGTCAATGAACTGGGCCTAAAATTTACATACAAAATTGTTGGTAAAAAACTGGCTTTTTTGGATGTTTTGATATCAATTGATGATGCAGGTTCCATGAGGTCATCGATCTTTAGAAAACCGACCGCGGCCAATAGTCTCCTAAATTGGGGGAGCTATCACCCTAAACCACTAAAACAGGGTATCCCGAAGGGTCAGTTCTTAAGATTGAGGAGAAACTGCTCATCTATCTCTGATTTCTTGTCGAAGGCTAGGGATCTGAAAAGTCGATTTATTGATCGTGATTATCCAAGAAGGGTAGTAAATAAAGCATTTACCCATGCCCTACAACAGGATAGGTCTACATTACTTATAGCTTGTGATCGATCTGAACAGACCTCATTAACCAGACTGATTAGGACATTTGATGATCAGCATCCAAAAATTATGACAATTTTGAGGAAACATTGGGGCATCCTAAAGGTAGATCCCGATATTGCTAAGTGTATTGCGGATTTTCCATCTGTGACCTTTAGGAGAGGTAAATCTGTAAAAGATCAATTAGTACATAGTCACTTTGTGCCTCTGAGGAAGGAGGGTACATGGTTGGACAGAAGGTCTACCGGTACTTTCAGATGTGGTAAATGCTCTTTTTGCTGACATATTTCTATCTCTGATACTTTTATGAGCTCAGTCACCAAACGTACATACAAAAATAAATTCTTTGCTAACAGCAGAAGTATGGGTGTAGTCTATATTTGTACCTGCACTTGTCCTAAAGACTACGTAGGGAAAACTAGGAGGCAATTTAAGGTCCGCATTGGAGAGCATCTTGGGGATATCGCAACAATAGGGATACACCCCTAGCTAAACACATCAATCTGCATCACGGAGGTGATTTAAATTCTTTCACGTTCCGCTCAATAGAAGTTGTAGATATGCCAATTCGTCAAGGTGATTAGGAACGTAAAATTTTACAGCGCAAGTCGAGGTGGATTTTCTGGCTCGAGTCCCTAGCCCCTGGAGGAATCAATGAACAACTGAGCTTTTCTAATTTCATCTAGCCATTTCAGGTTTTTTCAATAACCCTTACTGACAAAATCAATATCAGCCTTCTTTAGATAAAATCTCAGTTTGTTATTTATTTTCCAATGTATTTATAATATACATTGGTAATCTGGGACATTGTTTTCATCAACAAGTTTATGGACTATAAGCTTTTTTCTTGATTGTTGTATATTTTTGCCACGTTTTGTGAGCGAACCAGTGTTGTTTTTATCTCTTTTTCTTCCTTTTTTTGATCATGATTTATCCCCTTTTTTTTGATTATTTTTACATTCTTGGCCTATATACTTTGACTTGATTGGGATGGCATTGATGCTGTCATTTTCTAATTGGGCCTATTATGGTACTGGTTTATTCTTGATACTTTGGTTGATTACTGATATTAATATGGTTATTAGCTATTCAGTATGTATCACTTTTTTGTTTCTAATAATCCCTCCTTTTTGAGAATTCAAAAGTATGAGAACTTTCACTTGAGCGATGGTTTGCAATTGTCTTCTCTATACTTCGTTTGTTTTTTATAACCGTATGTCACGCAGTGCTGTAGTATAAGTAACTGGTACGAAGATTGAGTACCTTTCTTGGTGAATTGCGTTACCTACGCAGCCGGATTTTGAGCTATACACAACAATAAGGAACGGAGTTTACGTAGTCCCCTTAGTTGCCTGTGGTGTCTGCGTAACCGGAAGTTACGTTTAGCGTAACTCCCGGAAATGATATTGAGCTGCGTATGGTGGATATCATGGAACGCTGTTTGCGCTTCAGGAGGTAAAGTAACCATGCTATTAACCGCAGGTGTTCTGCTTGATTTAATATGGGCTTCAATTAAGGGAAGTATATATATAGAGAGACCATGTGTATTAGTCCACATACGGTGCTTTTTGAATTATGGAAGCACACATTGGTTGTGCACCTACTATGGGCTATCTCCTCTGATACTGTCTGTCCCCTGATGAGCCCCATACTGAGGAGGGGGTGAAACGCGTAGGGACTATGTGGACGGGACCTCCCGTTTGTCATATGACTTTGGGACATTCTCTGATGGACTTTCTCTGGATAAACCTGAATGGATGTACCTGCTGAAAACTTCCTATTGTGAACCTTCTTTGGCTGGATGATCTCCATGGTCCCCTTAGGAGTATTGCCTGGAAAACATCACTTGTCACCTCAGAAGAAGCATCCCTAAGATAAGTTCATTTACATAGTTTTTGCAACTACTTTGATGGGATATGCTGCATAACTGCTGATGCTGGGATGTTATGAATGGACATTTCGTCATTCTTTCTGAGGTACTATCGAAAACTGCTGCATAATTGCTGATGCTGGGACATTATGAATGGACATTTCGTCTCTTTTTTGACATATTTTTTCTGAGGGGCTACTAAAATTGGCATAACTGCTGATGCTGGGATGTTATGAATGGACATTTCGTCATTTTCTCTGAGGGACTATCAAAAACTGCTGCATAATTGCTGATGCTGGGACATTATGAATGGACATTTCGTCTCTTTTTTGACATATTTTTTCTGAGGGGCTACTAAAATTGGAGGCATTCATTGATAACCTTCTATTAGTGATCTATTTTTTTCATCTTATTATGACCCCATAGGAAGTAATACTTATGAGTATCGGTGGATATCTCAGAAGAATCATTCTACATTAAGTGCATTCTGCATTATGTCTATTTATCTAAATTTATCTTTAATATCCTAATCAGTACTTTATGCCTTGAATTTTTCTAGCATTTGACTATAAATGATTATCTCTTTTATGGTCCCATAAGGAGTATTGCCAATAAGTATTAGCTGATGCCTCAAAAAAACGGACTATTTATAATTGAGTCCATTTCTGATATTGTATGTGATTGGCATCTTGCTATTTGATCTGACGTTTTGTAATTTTATATTAAGGCAATTCATTTTTCCATTTGTATATTTATCACTTGTCTGTGTATGGAGATATAGGGAGAGGTTAGTTATACCCACCGATGAGCGGGGACACCACTTGAACCCCTAGGGTGAATAAATACTCGGCTATTAGGTAGGATATTATCTGCTACTAGGGATAACCTAGGGCAAATTTTGGATTGTGTTTATACATCCCTCCCCTTATAGGATTATTTAAATATATCAAAATATATATCTCCTTTTGTGTGTAAACTTTGTTCCATAGGTACTATTGAGTGCAATTTTTAAAAGGATTTATTAAAGGTATTTTTTTTAAGGGTTTTTTTTGTGTTTGGTTGTTTAGTTTTGTACCCTGGTTTTCCAACTTTGTTGGTTGTTGCTTTTTGTCTTCCATTTGCAACACCTGCCAGGCCAGCATCAGCAGGGGTGGCAAAACGACCAGCCTGACCACCACCAGCATGATCACGCACATGGCAGCAAAGCACCCGACTTTGTGGGCCGAACACCAGGGTCCAGGAACAGTGTCTGTGGGTGACACCATTGCTTCTTCCGCTGTTGTGCATGCAAGCCAATCCCCTGTCCATGGTGCATGCGAAGACGCCTCTTGCCCTGCACTTGTCATTGCACACTCTTAAGTGGCAGCATCAGGAAGCACGTCCATTTCCTTGTCCCAGCACAGCGTTCCGTTGTCCATATCCCAGTCCTTGGAACGCAAGCGCAAATATGCAGCCAACGCCCCACAGGCAACACTACTAAATTCTCACATTTCACGACAGCTTGTGCTCGAAATGTTGCCTTTTAGGCTCGTGGAGACGGAAGCATTCCGCAACCTGATGGCGGAGGCCATCCCTCGGTACTCGGTCCCCAGCCAACACTATTTCTCCCGGTGTGCCATCCCCGCGTTACACTAGCACGTGTCCCAAAACATTAGCCATGCTCTCAACAACGTAGTTACCGGTAAAGCCCACCTAACCACGGACACGTGGACAAGTGCTTGTGGGCAGGGGCGGTACATCTCGCTGACGGCACACTGGGTTAACATAGTGGAAGCCGGGACCCAGTCGGACCTTGGGACGGAACACGTCCTCCCAACGCCAAGGATTGCAGGCCCTAGGTCAATCAGGATTGCCCCCACGGTCTACAGCTCCTGCACATCATCCTCCTCAGCCTCCTCCTCCTCTTCAGCCTCCATCTCCGAAATGACCACATCAGTCGAAAGCTGGAAGCACTGCAGCACTGCCTCGGCCAAGCGGCAACAGGCTGTGCTGAAGCTAATATGCTTAGCTGAAAAAACGCACAATGCTGAAGAGTTGTGGACAGCTCTGAAGAGCAGGCAGATCTGTGGCTCACACCGCTGAACCTATAGCCAGGCATGGTCGTGTGTGACAATGGCCGGAACCTGGTGGCGGCTCTGAGGCGAGGCGAGCTCACACAAGTACCATGCCTGGCCCATGTGCTTAACCTCGTGGTTCAGCGGTTTCTCAAATCCTACCCGGAGCTGCCGGATCTGCTTGTTAAAGTACGCCGCCTGTGCCGCCCATTTTAGAAAGTCAGCTACAGCTTCCGCTGCCCTTGCCATGCTTCAGCAGTGTTTGCAGCTTCCGGCTCACAGAGTGGTGTGTGATGTCCCCACGAGTTGGAATTCTACACTGCAGATGTTGGGAAGGATTTGTGAGCAGAAGAGGGCAGTTGTTGAGTACCAGCATCAACAAGGTCGTCGGTATTCAGTTCAGACTCCACACATAAGACCTCAGGAGTGGACATGGATGTCAAACATATGTACCATCCTCCAAAACTTTGAGGACTCCACCAAGATGGTGAGCGGCAATGACGCCATAATTAGCGTCACCATCCCGCTTCTCTGTCTTCTGAAACGCTATCTGCTCACAATCAAAGAGGATGCATTGCAGGCGGAGCACAATGAGATGGAGCAAGGAACCATACAGGGTGATTACACACAGCCAAGCCTCATCTCATCCCAACGTGGATTGGGTGACAATGAGGACGAGGAGGAGGAGGAGGAAGGACAGGATCTAGTTTCATGCACTATAGACGGTACTACCTGCACAGCTGTCATACCGTCTGATCAGCGTGGATGGCCAGAGGACAGAGAGGAGGAGGAGGAGAGCATGGTTAGTCACCCTCTTGGTGAGGACACGGAAGTCTTGCCTGTTAGTAGTCTGGCACGCATGGCTGAGTTTATGTTACGCAGCCTTTCCCATGACCCTCGCATTCTCAAAATTTTGGGTGACAGTCATTACTGGTTGGTGACACTTCTAGATCCACTCTACAAGGAGAACTTTCTATCTCTTATTCCTGAGGCGGACAGGTCTACAAAAATGGGGCTGTACCAGAAGGCTCTTGTTGCGGAACTATTAAAAAAATTCCCATCTGAAAACGATGGCGGCAGAGGGCACACTTCGTTGGACAACCAAGGAGTACAGGCGAGAGAGACACAACTTCAATCCAGCAGAGGCAGGGGAACACTGTCAAAGTTCTGGGAGAGTTTTCTCAGACCCTCCCATCGCACAGGCCCTGAGGCGCGGGGTACTCTCACAAGGAGTGCAAAGTTTGGGAAGATGCAGAGGAAGTACCTTGCCGACCGTATCAACGTCCTTCGTGATTCCGTTGTGCCTTATAATTATTGGGTATGCAAGCTGGATTCATGGAATGAACTGGCTCTCTATGCTTGGGAGGTCCTGGCCTGCCCTGCCGCCAGCGTTTAATCAGAGCGGGTTTTTAGTGCCGCTGGTGGAATTATAACTAATAAGCGCATTCGCCTGTCAACTTAAAATGCTGACAGGCTGACTCTTATAAAAATGAACAAGGGCTGGATTGGGCCAGACTTCTCAACACCACCAAATGATAGCAGCGTAACATAAACTCAAATCCAGTGTCTTTTCTTGGGAGGTGTAATCCCATGCACCTTTTCACACCCACACATGGGTATACGCTTCCTGATTTTGGCTATTTGCTCTTGTCCTCCTTCTTCTCCTCATCCTCCACCACCATATCACCAGGGTGACCGTGGTCCGTGATGCAACACCCACATAATTTTTTTAAAGGGTGTTTATGATGCCTGCAAAAAAAAAAAAATGTTATACAGTATCTTCATGTATGCCCCCCAGGGGGTAAATGTTTGTCAGCCCACACACTTAATGCATGGGCATTACAAGTATAGGAGGCCCGCTCCTTTCTAATGGGAACAATTTTTTATGAGGCCCTCCTCCACGTCTTTTCCAAGGGGCATTGAAGTGCCTCCAAATTTTTGGCAGCATTCACTGCGTAGGCCAACACTATGGGAGACTCTCTCCTCTCTAATGGGAATTTGTCGTTACTGTGGCCTTGCTTTATGTGTCTTTAAATTCTTACTGGGGTTTTTCCTAAAATTGGTCAGTGGTTGGACTCACTGCATACCCTATAACTGTATAGCAGACTCTCTCCTTTTTAATGGGAATTTGTCATTACTGTGGCCTTGCTTTATGTGTCTTTAAATTCTTAGTGGGTTTTTTTCCAAATTTTGGCAGCCCTTGCAGTCACAGCATGGGCATTACCACCCGCTCCTTTATAATGGGAACATTTTTTTTACTGAGACCCTCCTCTATGTCTCTTCAAAGGGGTATTGGGTTGCGTCCAAATTTTTGGCAGCCCTTGCAGTCACTGGATATGCAATAACAGTATAGGAGACCCACTTGTTAATAATGGGAACAACAAAGCATAGCCGGCTGATGGCTCTCTAACAATAGCGAGGGCCGACTGCTGGCCTTTTAAGAATAGTATTTATGACTTTCAGAGTCCCTCCATCATAAATAAAACAGGATGTGTCTGATGATGTGTCACACACTACATTGCCAGATAAGGTTGTAAAATGTTAAAATGACATTTCCCGGTGAATGCATTTGTCTTAAAAAATAACGTAAAAAAACCCCAAAACAATAGGATCTTTCTTTAGTATAAAAAACAGCGTCACCAATTTAACCTCAATGTAATCACATTGCTCAGCTCATGCACCTCCTCCTCCATCTCCGAAATGACTACATCAGTCACAAGCTGACAGCACTGCCTTGGCCAAGCGGCAACAGGCTGTGCTGAAGATAACATGCTTAATGCTTAATTGACAAACCACCCAGCGCTGCAGAGTTGTTGAAAGCTATAACACAGCAGACTGACTTGTGGCTCTCACCGCTGAACATACAGCCAGGCATGGTCGTGTGTGACAATGGGCGGAACCTGGTGACGGAGAAATGACAGCTGGGGTAGATATGGTTTCCCTCTATGCCAGTCCTTTCACCGAGCTAAAGAATATGGCTGTGGTGAAATACAACTCCCACTGAGTAGCTGTTTCAGATTGAAAAATATTGTGCCCACCAGGGGATTTGATTCTGAGGAATAACCTTTCTCACCCGCTCAAGAGCCCCATAGCAGCTGCAAAGTTAGCGCTATCATGAACTCTCCTGAGGTAGAAGCCAAAGTACACCTGAGGATTCTCTGGTGGGACCGTTCAACCCTGCCGAGAAGCAGTCCTTGCTAAGAAAAGTGTGTGGGAAGGTTCCCAGACATTCTATTTTTACTGAGGAGGAAACACATGCAAACATGGGGAGAGCATACAAAGTCCTTGCAGATGTTGTCCTTGTTGGGATTTGAGCCCTGGATCTCAGCGCTGCAAGGCTTCAGTGCTAACCACTGATCCAATGTGCTGCCATTCACCCTCTAATATCTAACAGGCTGGAGAAACTTGCACCTACTGCCACTCTATCTTCAGCTCCTTTGTGAGAAAATGTATTTGGGTAGCCACTCAGTCTACCAAATAAAATTCCTGATAAGGAAATTGGGGATGGCTTCACTACTGGTACTGGGGGCAGTGTTAATACCATGGCGTTGTACCATAGTTTGCTGGAAATATTTCAGGCTGGTAGGAGGCAAGCAAATTCCCACAGAAAAGTACCAGCAGTAATGTTCAGGCCACATTTCAAGTGCAAGCAGCTTTAGAGGACTTCCTGGGAGAAATGACACACAAGGTAGATATGGTTTCCCTCTATGCCAGTCCTTTCACCGAGCTAAATACAACTCTCATCACAAAAAGCTGTGGACTGGCTCCGTACCGTCCCTGGCCACATTCACCTGTCCACTTGTTTGTAGTTAGGCGGTCCTTCCCAGTAAGTGCACTGGGGAAGGCACTGGTAATGTTGTGGGACCCGTGCTTGTGGAAGGCGGAGGCGAAACCGGGAAATATAGTGGCGGCTGGAGACTGAGTATGGACACCCGGCCGCCGCTGGCATGAGGTTATGAAAAGCTTCCGCCTCCATGAGCCTAAAAGGCCACATTTCAAGTGCAAGCAGCTGTCAAAAATTTGGCAGTATACAGTCATGGCCAAAAGTATTGAGAATGAGACAAATAGTAATTTTTCCAAAGTTTACTGCTTCATTTTTTGTAATGGCAATTTGCATATACTCCTGAATGTCAAAGAGTGATCAGCTTAACAGCAATTACTGTACTTGCAAAGTCAATATTTGCCCAGAAAATGAACTTTAACCCCCAAAACACATTTCAACATCATTGCAGTCCTGCCTTAAAAGGAGCAGCTAACATCGTTATAGTGATTGATCCATTAACACAGGTGTGGGTGTTGATGAGGACAGGGCTGGCGATCAATCAGTCATGATTAAGTAAGAATGACATCACTGGACACTTTAAAAGGAGGCTGGTTCATTGTATCATTGTTTCTCTTCAGTTAACCATGGTTATCTCTAAAGAAACACGTGCAGCCATCATTGCACTGCACAAAAATGGCCTAACAGGGAAGAGTATCGCAGCTACAAAGATTGCACCTCAGTCAACAATCTATTGCATCATCAAGAACTTCAAGGAGAGAGCTTCCATTGTTGTCAAAAAGGCTCCAGGGTGCTCAAGAAAGACCAGCAAGTGCCAGGACCGTATCTTAAAACTGTTTCAACTGCGGGATCGGACTACCAGCAGTGCCGAGCTTGCTCAGGAATGGCAGCAGGCTGGTGTGAGTGCTTATGCACGCACTGTGAGGCAGAGACTCTTTGAGCAAGGGCTGGTTTCAAGGAGGGCAGCAAAGAAGCCACTTCTCTCCAGAAAAAACATCAGGGACCGACTGATATTCTGCAAAAGGTACAGGGAGTGGACTGCTGAGGACTGGGGCAAAGTCATTTTCTCTGATGAATCCCCTTTTCGATTGTTTGGGACATCTGGAAAACAGCTTATTCGGAGAAGAAGAGGTGAGCGCTACAACCAGTCTTGTCTCATGACAACTGTAAAGCATCCTGAAACCATTCATGTGTGGGGTTGCTTCTCAGCCAAGGGAATCGGCTCACTCACAGTCTTGCCTAAAAACACAGCCATGAATAAAGAATGGTACCAGAATGTCCTCCAAGAGCAACTTCTCCCAACCGTCCAAGAGCAGTTTGGTGCCCAACAATGCCTTTTCCAGCATGATGGAGCACCTTGCCATAAAGCAAAGGTGATAACTAAATGGCTCATGGAACAAAACATAGAGATTTTGGGTCCATGGCCTGGAAACTCCCCAGATCTTAATCCCATTGAGAACTTGTGGTCAACCATCAAGAGACGGGTGGACAAACAAAAACCAACAAATTCTGGCAAAATGCAAGCATTGATTATGCAAGAATGGACTGCTATCAGTCAGGATTTGGTCCAAAAGTTGATTGAGAGCATGCCAGGGAGAATTACAGAGGTCTTGAAGAAGAAAGGGCAACACTGCAAATATTGACTTGCTGCATTAACTCATTCTAACTGTCAATATAACCTATTGGTACTCATAATATGATTGCAATTATATTTCTGTATGTGATATAAACATCAGACAAACACTAATAAAAACCAGAGGCCAGCAGATCATGTGAAAATATAATTTTGGTGTCATTCTCAAAACTTTTGGCCATGACTGTAGTATTGCAGCCTGTGGGTGGGTGGCTGCCTGCATACTTGCGCTTGCATTCCAAGGAATGGGTAGGGACAACTGAACGCTGCAGTGGGACAAGGACGTGGACGGTGATTGTTGCAAGTCTGCAACGACAGGAGCATGGCAGGAGGCATCTTCGCATGCGCCAAGGATCACTTATGATGGGCACACTTTTAGGCAGTGACCTGGGAGTCAGAGATGCTTCCAGAGATCTTCCCCATGCTGTTCCCATGTCTTTTCAGCACTGTATGCATGTGTCTGATGATGTGTCACACACCACATGGCCAGATAAGGTTGTAAAATGTTAAAATGACATTTCCCAGTGAATGCATTTGTCTTGGTTGAAAGCAATGCAAAAGTGCAAAAACACATCAAAAACGCTACGTGTGAACATAGCCCAAGTTGTGGAGGAGTAATTTTGTTTTTGGTTATTTATTTTGCCTTATATACAAGTCATTACCCTGGAAAGGATGTTCCTTAACATATTCCCAGGAAAATCCATTTTGGTTTCGTTTTTGTATATTTTACTGTGAGTCTGTAAAAGTGGCGTAATACTCTGACCACGTTGCTGACAGCAGTGATCTGGGAGTCTGAGATGCTTCCAGGGGTCTTCCCCATGCTGTTCCCATGTCATTTGAGCACTGTTCCCATCAATTTGGGCAATTTTTAGGCCCTCTGCAGACCGCCGGCGGGAGCCGCCTGATGAAAAATGCTTGAGTTTCCCATAGACTTACATTGGGCTCGTTGCTCGGGTCGAGCACCCGAGTATTCCAATTTTCTCAACCTGAGCAACGAGTACCCTGGCATTTTAGTGCTCGCTCATCACTATAGGGGACATTATTACAGGAAGGGGCCCAGGATTGGGACATTATTACAGGAAAAGGCCCAGGATTGGGACATTATTACAGGAAGGGGCACAGGATGGACACATTATTAAAGGGGGCCCAGAAAGGGGACATTATTAACATTATTACAGGAAAAGGTCCAAGATGAAGGACATTATTACAAGAAGGGGCCCAGGATGAATGACATTATTACAGGATGAGAGAAATTATTAAAAAAAGGGACCCAGGATGATGAACATTATTACAGGAAGGGGCCAGTATGGGTGACATAATTACTGTATGGGGGCCAGAATGAGGAACATAAGTTATTAGTTTACGGTGGGAAGTGGGTGACATAATTACTGTAGGGGCCAATTAGGGGACATTATTACTGCTGTAATATATTTTACTTTTGAGGATACTGTTTCCCATGTGGGGAACAAAAGGGAGGTCCTGTTAATGTGCACGGCAACACTATGTCACTTTTTTTGTCTTCTTCTGGTGCAGTGTAGTAGTTGTGGAAAAAGTGGGGATGTGCTCTATAAGTGATCAGCTATTTATGTCTGTATGTTGCTTTCTACAGAGTCAAGTCCTGGCTGGAAAAAGTAATTATGGCCTGTGCTGGATGAAGAAGAAAAGCAAAAATTACTTACACTATACAGTAAACACAGAGCTCGTGTATACTGTCACTGGTGATCCCTGTATTACCTGTCCACTATACACTATATGTGGTATCCGAGTACCCAATCTACTGGTGCTGAGTGAAAAAGTTGTCACGTGGCAGTAGATTCCTTCCAGTGTGCCAGCACTACTTTGAGCTGTGTGATTCAGGAGATGTAATACATTGAATGTGCATACTGTTAAGTGCCATGTGCTTGTTGGATCAGAAATGGGTTCTGAGTCATCAGTGGATTCAGTGGTCTCCCATTCAGGTCCAGCCAGGCTGATGCTGTACAGCATCACCATTAGGTCCCAACACCTAGCCAATGCACGAGATGTACAAGTTGTATCTTGTGTATTTGTGCCTAGCAACATGAAGCACAGGTTGCGGAGAGAGACTAGGCCACTGCAGCCTAAGTCCGAGAGGCGCCGCACTGAGCATGCCCATGACCTTGCGGACCGTGATTGGTGGTTTGGCAACCACCTGACCCGGTGACCTGGCACCGCCTGTTTGGTCCAAGGGTGGCGTCACCAATAGTGCGACGGTGGGCAGGGCTTAGTCTTTAAAAGGCCAGCCCACAAACATGGCGGCGCTCTCTGATCTTTGAGCAGTGATGGTGTTGTGTGGACGCTTGGCCTTTTGAGCTCCACGTGTGCTGTAGTGGAAATAGGCATGCTAGTGGAAGTAGGCAGGTAGCTTGGCCGTACAGACTGGCTCTGACTAGGGGGTCGCCATACACCCCGAGCGGTCTGCAGTCGTCTTATTCCCGGTGCCGCCTGTGAGCCACGTGGAGTGATCCTCCTCAGTCCGGTAGCACGCCGGCTGAGAGCACTTACACACCGGCGTGAGTCACACACGCATCCTAGCCCCCACTGTGTAGCCCCTGTGTAGTTAACAGGGCTACAGCTACTTCCCGGTCGCGCATCTCCCGTGCAGTTAACGCAGATAGAGCGAACCGCTATGCCCATTCCTGTGTGCAGTAACACGGAAGGGTTTATCATTTAAGTTGGTTGTCTCCCTTCTCACCCAGAATGTGTTCGGCAGCAGTCCTTCAGGCTGCATTGCGGACCCCGGGGTCGGTTGCTTTCCATTATAATAAAGTTTGTTAGCAACCGTCCCCATAACAGTATCAGAGCGACAGGGTCTTGCCGAACATGGCCGACAACCAGCAACTGCAGCGTTACATACAGCAACTGGAGACCAGACTTAGGTCTCTGGAACAAGCTGCCCCGGTCGCTGATATCACTGCAGTAGCTACCCAGGCGGCTTCTCTAGCAGCCAAGTTGATTAACCCGGCTGCGGTGAATGCTGCGATCACTGCAAGTGCCCCATTACCCCGTTTTGCTCTCCCGTAAAAATTTTCGGGGGACAGTAAACTCTGCAGGGGTTTTATTAATGTATGCTCCATTCACTTGGAGATGATGGATGCACGGTTCCCCTCCGAAAGAGCCAAAGTGGGATATGTCATCTCGTTACTCTCCCACAGGGCTCTGGAGTGGGCTACTCCTCTGTGGGAGCGGAATGACCGGGTAGTGGCCAATGTGGGTCTTTTCCTTAAAACCCTAAAGAGTGTATTCCTGGGGCCTCAGGTCACACATGATACGGCTCTCAAGCTTCTTGCGTTGATCCAGGGTTCGGGCACCGCCAGTCACTATGCCATCCAGTTCAGAACCTTTGCGGCTGAACTGGATTGGGCTGAGCGGTCGCTAATCCCGGTGTTTTGGAGGGGGCTGGCTGGGCATATTAAAGATGCTCTAGCTACCAGGGAGATTCCAACCTCTCTGGAAGAGTTAATAACACTTGCTAACCGAATAGATCTGCGTCATGCAGAACGCAAGTTAGAGCTGGAGGTTTCCAGACCTCGGTTCTGGTTGGCACCCGCTTTCTCTAGGCCTATCTCCAAACCCGCGGTTCCCGACCCGGAGCCTGAGGCTATGGACATATCCCGGACTACGTCTAAGCCCCCTCGTTCCCGACCTGCACATCCCTTGGAGTACCCCGTTAATAAGGTTTCCAAGCAGTCGGGAAACGAGGGTGTCTAACCACCATTGGAGGGGGTGTGTTAGATTCAGGGGTTTCGTCCTCCAAATTACTATATGAGGTGACGTTGTCCTTCGGAACAACCATGGTTACAGCCAAGGCGTGGATGGCAATTTTTTGTCATTAGCATTTGCCCAGAGGCTTGCCATTCCTATGGAGTTACTGTCTAGGTCAATGAACATCAGGGTGTTCAATGGTTCTCTGCTGGATACACAAATCACTCACCAGTCTGTTCCCCTCACCATGTCGTTTCCTCAGGGTCACCGGGAGGTTATCTCCTTCCTTATTATCCCCGGGGGATTAGATGAGGTGCTATTGGGCCTTCCTTGGCTACGCCGTCACTCTCCACGCATTGACTGGAGTACAGGGAGAATTTCTTCCTGGGGTAAAGATTGTGTGCCCCAGTATATGGTTACAGCCGCCCGGGGGGCATTCTCAGAGCCTTCTCCCACTTGTCCGCTCTGCCTGTGCAATATCGGAGCTTTGCGGATTTCTTTTCTAAAAAGGCTGCAGAGACTTTACCTCCCCACCGACCATATGACTGCCCTATTGACCTGGTTCCCGGTACTGAGCCCCCTTGCTGTAGGGTCTACCCTCTGTCTGTACCCAAAACACAGGCCATGTCTGACTATATCAAAGAGAATCTGGCCCGGGGGTTTATCAGAAAATCGGTCTCCCCTGCGGGAGCGGGGTTTTTCTTCTTCCAGAAGAAAGGGGGTGATTTGCGTCCTTGCATTGATTACAGAGGACTAAATGCCATCACCATCAAGAATAAATACCCTCTGCCCCTTATTTCTGAGCTATTTGACAGGTTGCGAGGGGCTCATATTTTCACTAAGCTGGACTTGCGAGGGGCGTATAATCTGCTGCGAATCCGTGAAGACAACGAGTGGAAACCAGCCTTTAACACTCGTGATGGCCATTACGTGTATCTCGTCATGCCTTTCGGGTTATGCAATGCCCCTGCGGTTTTTCAAGACTTTGTCAACGATATCTTTCGGGATTTGCTGCTATCTTCCATGGTAGTCTATCTTGATGATATTCTTATTTTTTCTCCGGACCTCTCCACACACCGAGAGGATGTTCGCAGGGTTTTCGAACGATTGCGAGCAAATTCTTTGTACTGTAAGCTGGAGAAGTGTCAGTTTACTCGAGAGTCGTTACCGTTCCTGGGCTACATCATATCCAGTAAGGGATTGGCTATGGATCCACAAAAGTTGGTGGCGGTACAGAACTGGCAGGAGCCCCATTCTCTTAAAGCGGTACAACGCTTCATGGGCTTTATTAACTACTACCGGCAGTTCATACCACATTTTTCCACCCTGGTGGCTCCCTTAGCCGCTTTAACCTGGAAGGGTGCCAATCCCAAGAACTGGTCTCAGGAGACATCCGAGGCATTCCGGAAGATTAAATCCTACTTTGCTAGAGCTCCCACTCTCCATCGCCCAGATGTGGACAAGCCATTCTTCCTGGAGGTCGATGCCTCCTCTGTCGGAGCTGGAGCGGTTCTCTCCCAAAAGAATGAACAGGGTCGGACAAGACCATGTTTTTTCTTCTCCAAGACCTTCTCTCCAGCAGAGAAGAATTATACGATTGGTGACAAAGAATTGCTTGCTATTAAGATGACTTTTTCAGAATGGAGGTACCTCTTGGAGGGAGCTAAACATCCTTTCGTGGTATATTCCGATCATAAAAACCTTTCGTACCTACAGACGGCGCAGCGTCTTAACCCAAGGCAGGCCAGGTGGTCTCTTTTCTTTTACCGATTCAATTTTTCCATTCATTTTTTAAAAGGAGAAAAGAACCCCCGGGCGGACGCTTTGTCCCGATCTATGGACACGGCTGAGGACGAGGACGAGCCAAGGCTTATTGTTCCGCCAGAGTGTATGCAGACGCTGGCTCCAGTGTCCCTAAACCAGGTTCCTCCCGGGAGGACGTTCGTTCCTCCAAATTTGCAGAATGAGGTACTGTCCTGGGCACATGCCTCTAAGATCGGAGGTCATTTTGGGGTCAAGCGTACCACAGAGCTTCTCCAACGGTCGTATTGGTGGCCTCGGTTATCCCAGGATGTTAAGGAATATGTCCAAGCGTGTGTCTCCTGTGCGAGAAATAAATCGTCCCGTCAGAGGCCGGCTGGTCTTCTTCACCCGCTACCTGTGGCGGATAGACCTTGGATGCTGGTTGGGATGGATTTTATTGTTGAGTTCCCTAAGTCCCGGGGAAACACGACTATATGGGTGGTGTCTGACCATTTCTCTAAGATGGTTCACCTGGTCCCTCTGCCTAGGGTTCCTTCCTCCCGGGTTCTGGCATCATTGTTCATTCGTCACGTTTTCCGTCTCCACGGAATGCCTGATAGGATTGTCTGTGACCGGGGACCACAGTTTTCCTCCCGGTTTTGGAAAGAATTGTGTAATTTGCTCAGCATTGAACTGAATCTTTCCACTGCCTATCACCCGGAGACTAATGGTCTGGTGGAACGCACTAACCAGACGCTGGTGACATACTTGCGTCATTTCGTTTCGGCCAACCAGAATGACTGGTCGATATTGCTTCCCTGGGCAGAGTTAGCCTTAACAACGCAGTGGCGGATTCCACGGGTCAGACTGCATTTCTCCTAAATAATGGCCAACATCCGCGAGTCCCGGTTCCTATGCCGGTTTCCTCTGTGGAACCTGGGGTCAGAGATTGGGCTCTGGAAGCGCGGGAGGTTTGGGATCATACCCAGGAGGCTATTTTGGCTTCCAAGAATCGGATGAGAGAGTCGGCTGACGCTCATCATCGTCCAGCCCCCGTATTTTCCCCGGGCGACAGAGTGTGGCTCGCGGCTCGCAACATCAGAGTACGCGGGGAATCCGCTAAGTTTGCTCCCCGTTTTATTGGTCCTTTCAGAATCCTGGCCCAAATAAACCCCGTAGTGTACCGGTTACAATTACCTCGACACATGAGGATTCACGACACCTTTCATGTGTCGCTTCTCAAGCCGGTTCGTCTCACAAAATTTTCGGAACCCCAATCTGCTCCAGACACCAGGGGTGATGATTTCGAGGTACAGGCGATTGTGGGGTCTAAGATGGTTGGGGGGAAAAAATTTTACCTCACACACTGGAGAGGTCATGGATCTGAGGATAGCTCCTGGGAGCCAGTGGACCATGTTCATGCCCCCCTGCTCATTGAGGAATATGAGTATCAAGTGAAGGGGGAGGTTAGAAGGGGGGATAATGTTAGGCGCCAGGTGCTTGCTGGATCAGAAATGGGTTCTGAGTCATCAGTGGATTCTGTGGTCTCCCATTCTGGTCCAGCCAGGGCTGATGCTGCACAGCATCACCATTGGTCCCAATGCCTAGCTAATGCACGAGATGTACAAGAGATACCTTGAGTATTTGTGCCTAGCAACATGAAGCACAGGTTGCAGAGAGAGACTAGGCTACTGCAGCCTAAGTCCGAGAGGCGCTGCACTGAGCATGCCCGTGACCTGGCGGACCGTGATTGGTGGTTTGGCTACCACCTGACCTGGTGACCTGGCACCGCCTGATTGGTCCACGGGTGGCGTCACCAAGGGTGCGACGGTGGGCAGGGCTTAGTCTTTAAAAGGCCCGCCCACAAACATGGCGGCACGCTCTGATCTTTGAGCAGTGATGGTGTTGTGTGGACGCTTGGCCTTTTGAGCTCCACGTGTGCTGTAATGGAAATAGGCAGGCTAGTGGAAATAGGCAGGTAGCTTGGCCGTACAGACTGGCTCTGACTAGGGGGTCGCCATACACCCCGAGCGGTCTGCAGTCGCCGTATTCCTAGTGTCGCCTGTGAGCCACGTGGAGTGATCCTCCTCAGTCCAGTAGCACACCGGCTGAGAGCACTTACACACTGGCGTGAGTCACACACGCATCCTAGCGCCCACTGCGTAGCCCCTGTGTAGTTAACAGGGCTACAGCTACTTCCCGGTCGCGCATCTCCCGTGCAGTTAACGGAGATAGAGCGAACCGTTATACCCGTTCCTGTGTGCAGTAACACGGAAGGGTTTATCATTTAAGTTGGTTGTCTCCCTTCTCACCCACAAGGTGTTCGGCAGCAGTCCTCCAGGCTGCATTGCGGACCCCGGGGTCGGTTGCTTTCCATTATAATAAAGTTTGTTTGCAACCGTCCCCATAACACATACACTGAGGCTTCATAAACATACATTGTAAACAGTAATTTGCTGCCATCTACTGGTCAATGTATGTGTATGAAAATTAGGTGTTTAACTTTGTCACAACAAGATGCCATAGAAACAGCTAGGAGGAACCTCCCAACTCAGTTCTAACACACACTTCCTATGAGCTGGTACAAAACCAGTTTAGTCTAGCCCTGTCCTGTCAAGGCAAAGGAAGGAAGCTCCATTGCTCCCTGAATCCATTCCAGTCCATGCTGATGGTACATCATCCTACACATAGTAGCCTCCACAAATAGTGAAGCCTCAAACAGTCAGGAAAGTTAAGGCTGAACAAGTGCTCTCCAGCATACTCGTTTTCCAATGTACTTCCAGCCGGAAACCAGATCCACATGTCTGCCACGGCACAAACTTTGTCCAACCTACCCTCTGCAATAGGGAATGATAGGGCCAAAATCATGAGTACTTCCACACTACTAGTGTGTTGCCATGGGGAGCCAACCCATGAAGGTCTCTCCATCAGTGTAGCATTACCTGGACTGTGCTTTCCTATTTTTCCAATAGCAAGTTAAAAGAACTGTGCTCCAGCCGCCCTGAGAGGCACTAAACTTGCATGTTCCATAAGGAGAAGACACCTTCTCTCATACGCACAATATGCAGTGTAACCTATACTGTGAGTCCCGGCACTCCCGTGTTGGTTAATGCTCTTTAATGGAAATCCACACACAAGATGTTGCAGCCCATCCCAGGCTTTTGTCAATTGTGGAATAACAATTACAACACGGATTTATAGGATACATCCCCTGGAAATTACATCACAAAAAAAGAAATATATGTGTTGACATAATATACAATATTATTGCTCCAAAATAGTCAAAATAAAAATAAAATGACAACATCCTAAATAATTTATAATCATCACAAAGAATATCAATACATCATACACATTAAAATAAAAATATGAAAACAATTGAAGTAATCTAAACCATCATAGAGAATCACCAAAATATATCTCAATTTAATTAAATATTGACGATTTTTAAATTTTCATTTATTTTACCCTTTGATTTCAAAACATCTACCTGTACGAGGATGAGTGAAATATTCACCCTTGATCACATTGTTACATTGAGCACAGTTGAGACATGCAAAAGTACCATTCTTTTTTTGGGATAAAAACGTCTGTTTGGGACTTCTAATCGCACTCCCGAGATCTGCCCTTATTAATCTATTTTTAATATCGGGAAGTCTCCTATTGCATATGAAAGGTGGATTACTAAATTCTAGATCATCTGGGTATGCTCTTTCAAGAATGCGCCAATGTTTTTTTATAATGTGGTCGGTCTTCAAATGAATCTTGTGAAAATCCCATATAAAAGGTGCACGTGTCCTCTCACTTCTACAGCGATTTCTTCTCGATTTTAGCCTTGTCCTCTGCTTCAGGTGTGGAGGGTAACCCCTTGATTGAAAATTGGTTTGCATTTCCATAAGTCTTTGTGTACGTGTAACCGGATCTGAAACAATCCTATGAATCCTCTGGAATTGCGATTTAGGAAACGTTTTTTTTCAGGGAGTATGGATGTGCGCTGTTAAAGTACAGCACACTCTTTTTATCTGTTTTTTCTTATATAGATCTACATCAAAGCCCCCACTACTATTCTTGATGATTACTGTGTCAAGAAAATTCATTTTCTGAGTGTCATATGAAATAGTAAATTGTAATTCTCTCCATTGTTCATTTAAATACCTAAAAAAACTCAGTGTGTCAAGTGGCCTCTCCCATACGCAAAAAAAATAGTCTATAAATCTATACCAGACTTTATTATAAAAATATTGTCTATAAATCTATACCAGACTTTATTATCTGTCTGGAATAAATGATGAGTGTAAATGAAATTCTCCTCAAAATATGTCATGTAAGTGTTTGCGTATGGGGAGGGCCACATTAGCACCCATCGCTGAGCCTCGTCTTTGTTTGTAAAATGTGTCCGGAAATAAAAAATAATTTGCATGTAACACCAATCTTATAGCCCCAAGGATAAAATCCGTTTGTCCAGTAAAAACTCATTATGCTCTTTTTGCTGCTGTGGCTTTACTCCCGTGTATCACTCTTCTCGTGGTCACCACCATTTATCATCACGTTTCAGTGGTTTTGTGCATAAGAATTAATGACAAGAGGTTGGGCTGAAATTTGTGGTGCCATCAGAGGCATTGTAAGACTTCATTTCTCTAATACAATACATAGAGTGTAACATTTTGGTTAGGAGGAGGGGTAGATAGGAAGTGATACTACGGAATACATAAAACACAGATAAATCTCTAACCTCACCTGCACAACTTAGAAACTCCATAGACATAAAACACAGAAGAAGCTCAGATACTGAAGCATGGATGTCACCACTGTGTTTATCCTCTCTGTGATACTTCTAGTAGGTATGGACCTTACTATACATTATATGGAACATAAGCAGCACAATATAAAATGTATACAAAGTTGTAACTGAGATTATTATAGTAATTCATCTTTTGTTACTGTGACAATATATATCATCCTATCTAATACCCTATACATATATTTCCTGATAAGAACTTATTAATTCTTTTATATTAACAGTGGAAATGAACGCACAGTCCATACAGCAGCCATCGGCTCCTCAGCTTGTCCTCCAAGGAGCTCCTATATTCCTGGAATGTACATATAAAGTTTCTGTCTCTCCGACTCTTTTCTGGTACGTGCAGCATCCTGGTGAAGCTCCGGTTCTTCTATTAAGTTTGGGAAGAGAAGAGAACAATGGATTTACAGCGAAACATGAGAAAAGCAATGAATCGTACCACATGAGGAAAGCTCAGGCTGAACTGACTGACTCTGCGCTATATATCTGTGCTGTGTGTGACACAGTGAATAAAGCCCATGGCTCAGCTGTCACAGAACTGGATGACATCGTGTCATGTTTTATATACTGTAATTTGTAAAACTTTTTGACTTCATTTATTTTACTTATGTGCTATGGAGATTTACTGTTGCTTATTTTTTATTTAAGATATTTTGACTGACCTTTTCCTATTAAAAAAAAGCTCCTCTATACATACATCTCCTAATGAATGAGAAAGAATTCCCAGAAAAAAAATATAAAAAATACAAAATTAAATTGCATCTGATTTGGACTAACACATTTTGTAATAGTTTTAGTTCACGAGATACATAATTTCCATTAATTGGACTGACAAGAATAGTAAGCAAAAATGTTGATTTTAGGCAAATTGTGACCTTAGACAAAATTAAAAGTGGGGCCCCAAGTGCTGAAGTATTATGCTAATAACACAGTCAGTATCAGTTCAGATGGTGGCATGTAACGAGCAGTAGTGCTGATTACTGGCATTTACTGGGGCATTGCTAGGGCATTGAGGATATCAGAGTCACCAAGGTATATGCCTCCCCGAAAAACATTAATATACTTATATAATTATCAAATTACAGCAACACTGTAACTCCTAAATCTATTTCCATAACTCTCATTCACTTCTATTGATCGCTGCGCTGTTTCCGCGATTCATTTTTAGTTCTATGGAAATTCCGACTTCTTCTGGCAGCCACATAGATACATCTTATTCTGTAACCTTGCGACGTTTCACAGAAAACATAATTAGAATAGTGGGAGAAATGAGTTGTCTACATGCATAGAGACCTGTCAGTCAAGCAGAGTTGGGTGGGATAATACCGGAGAGAACCCACCTCCCTGACTAGTCCACTTAGTCACATTGTTCCAAGTATGTTTTCTCTGAAATGTTGCAGCATAAAACATGGTTATTTGCAATGCTGGAGCGGGTAACTGAAACATACATCAGGCATCAATCATATGACAGGCTCCATTTTGGCTCCTATTAATTAAGCGATGCATTATGGGTGTTCTATTCACAGTTATAAAGTAAGAACTAAGCTTTAATATTACATGTCTGACAACCGAATGGAGATAAATGGTTGTCTGGTCAAAAAAAATTAAAAATAAGCTAAAAAAATGTGAAATTTGGTGATGGATCTACTGTAAAGATAAATGGCAAAAGGTGAGACTGTAACTCTGGGGCCTACAGCTGTTTTTGGTGGTTTTTCTACCTACTATACTTCTAGTTCTATAATTATCATGAAGAATTGATCTCTTCTGTTACCAGAATACGTTGCGTTCTCCTAGCACAAGAAGATTTCCACCACATAAAATCTATGGAACATTAAATATATGGAATTAAGAAGGGGTTTTGCCACGTTTGGAAGTTGTCCTCTATCCACAGCTTTAGGAATAACTTCCTTATTGCTGAGGATCTGTCTGCTAGACCCTCCATCAATTCTGAGAATGGAGCTCTGCAGATCCCTGTGTGAATAGAGCAGAAGTGCTCACCTTCGCTCCAATGATTCTGAATGGAAGCACTGTGATTTGCAGGATACTGGTCCATTGGCCATATCAGTATTCTTTGGCCACCAGATTGGAACCTTGCAATAATGCCTCCTACCTGCTGGCATCCCCAGTACTTTTTCTGATTTGTAAGCCTGGCACATAGTCATTATTATGCATGACACAAGAATGATGTTTGACAAGGCCTAAAAATCAGAAGAGATGCTGAGGTGGGAGGCGGTCCACAGGGTTCCCGTCCGCTGGCCATGGAATACTGACATGGCTTTTGGACTAGGGTCATGTAAATTGATACGCTCATCTCTAATGGAAAGAACAGGGACCCAGAACCCTTCATTCTCAGGATTATGGATTTTATAACATATTTAAATCTGATAAAACTAATTAACCACTAAAAATAATCTCCATAGTGAACAAAATGCTGGAGTAAATGCCATGACCTATATAGAGATTGCATTGTCAGTGACACAGTGACTGAAGCTAACAGCTCCCCTGTCACATATCTCCACCACTTCCTCCGTAACGCTTCTTTCCTATACCATTCTCAATAAATCAGACATAACATAAAGCTTATGTCATATATCCTCATGGGGCTCATTTGGAGAGATGCACCTTTTTCTCAAGATTTTCATTTTGTGTCTTTCATCTTGTTTGACTAACTTTCACTTAAAAAAAATCAACCACCATATTTTATTTTACAGTCTATAAAAGTGTGAGAATGTCCGCATACGCTGTTTTTTGGCTTGTAGAATTTTAGAGATGTTTTTATTGTTGAAGGCACGTTCTCCAATAGAACTTTAAACAAAACCTAGAAAATCTTTTCTACAAAAAATACAGGAGTTTTTATAAAGTTCTATAAAAATACCATGTGAAGGAGGTCTAAGGCTCATGCCCACTAGCACTGGCCTTGTGGCACTTTTAGTAAGGGGCTGTAATGCCTTTCCACACTGCTTTCATTCAGTTGGACTGCATTGCAAATGCCAAACTAATCCATAGAACCCCCCAGACCCCACAGATGCCAAAGAGCATAGTCTGGGGCCATTTCCTACACAGCCAGCTATAACAATAATCATATATGCACACTTATACCTTGCTGGCATATTATATATCATCTTTAAGTTTGACACATGTCTTAGAGTTTTCCAATTTAAGTGTTGAAGCCAAAACCTGATTATTATGTGAACAGAGCATTATCGTACAATAAATATCTAATCTATTTAAAATATAAAGCATATACCAAAAGCAGCACAAATGCAAAAAAAGATATGTCAAAGAGGGAACCCTTTAAACTCTGAGCTACACTGCAAATTTTGTCACAGTTCTGCTGTCTTCTTACATGGCAGAAAGGACTTGGGGCCCTTTATTCAGAAGGATCCAGATGTGACTGCTGCCTCTATACCAGTAATGTGAGTGAATCAGAGCGTGCTAGTCCAGACATTGCTGCAACATAATTAGGCATGAAACAACGCAGTTCAGACTTTATGGATTTGGGAACCGGTCCCACTGTCCCGAATGGCCAGCAATATGTCCTGAATTCAACTGTTGTATATGCATCTTGAATATCCAAATAGAGTTGAATACAATAGTGGGGCAGGGAGTGATGTCATCATTCAGCTTGATACCTCCTGATGAAGCCGCATAGTGAGGCGGTGAAACGCGCGTCGAGGCATTTCTGCTGGTGTTCTCATCCTAGCTCCTTGCTGTTGCCACTGCAATAATGAGTACATGTATACAATGAGTGCCCTTCCTGCTTTATATGATATGCTAACCTGATGAATTGTGGCTGGGAGTTAAAGCATTGAGCATAATATGGGACTATGATTGGTGAGATTTAGGCTGTGATGTGTATTTGGTGTTATATATGTACATGCCTAATATATACTATCCACCATATTAGCATTGCAATTTTTTTTGGAATATCTTTCTATGTCCCATTGAGATATTTGCACTCTTAGTAATTGTCTATGTTAAGTTTACATACATGTGTCCCGGTGAGCAGGGTGGATTACAGCCATGTGCTTGCTGTTTCTGATACCCTTGTTATAGACTAGTTATTTATTGTGTGATACCTGTGTTTTATTTGTAATATTTTTTAATTAAAATCATGTATTTTTGAATCCCACACTCTGTTGTGTTCTCGGTTGGTTTACAGTTTTGTATTAGAGGGGAATATAATAGGTTAGACGTTATTCTTATATGCTATTCAGCTTGGGTTGTCTGAGTGTTGGCCCAGCAGGCACAATTACATCACTATACCATGCTTCCTGTGATGACCCATAAAGATGAGTTTTTTTATTTATTTTGCCAGTGCACTAGGTGCAGTGGGGTACCATACTGGAGCCAGACACTGTGGGGGGCATCATAGTATCTGTGTAAGGAGGAGGCATCACAATGTGTGTATCATTCTTTGTGAGGCAGTACTAACATGTTTGCTATGGGTACTATGAAAATGAGCGCAATCCAATGTGGCAGAGGGGCATTTGAGCCTCCTAAGGCCCATGTGCAAATTCTACTCCTGCACTCCTTATAGATGTGACCCTGATTGTATGTCTGCACAATATATACAGTGCTCAGCTACAAGAATAATGCTGCATCCACACATTCACATAACTTTCTTCCTGTTGACTAGTTAGATCTAGAATCTATATCAATGTCTGAAATAATTTCTTTATAATAACTGTAATACACAGTTTTGACCACAAGATGGCAACTTCATGTGTTGTAGCCTATGCAATAGAAAGTGCACCCAGAGATACGTGAATAAAATATATTCTCTGACTCAGGAGCACCCAACACTCCAAATGTAAAAAAAAAACATATTACTTTATCTACTCTTTAAAACCCACCCTAAAGCAAAACTTAAAAAGTCCCTTAAATGTAAAGGCACAGCAGCTGAAAGCTGGGCTGTATTTAGGGTTCATACTGCCCTAGGCATTTTAGTGCTCACACCCCCTATCACACACTAGGTTGAGAGTGCAAGGGTTACTAGTAAAGATGAGCGGTGTTCGACTCAAACTGTTCGCCAATCTCAAATTCGAGCTGTTTTGGGCGATGTTCGAGCCGTTCGGCGAACACGAACGATTTGAAAGAAATTCGGCTGTTCGAGGTTATGTTCGATAACTGTTCGTGCACCAAAATCATACCTGGATTTTTTCTCAGTAATGATGAAAATTAATGTTAATACGCAGTTTGAGTGTACAGCGGGGCGGGGGGAGGGGCAGGGGATGGATCTCTGCAGGAATAATGAAGATCTCCTTTTTTTTTTCTCTTTCCCGCATTTGCAGAGGGGAGGTGCAATCTGTCAGCCTATCAGCAGCGCACACACGGAGCGAAGTGCTTTTTTTCACACAAGCAAGGGCATGTGTCATTGGCAGTGTATGTCACATGTCCTTGCCCTATAAGACCAAGCCATTTTCCCCGTCGCCACCATTTTCTCACTGCTGCAGCTGCGTGTTAGACGGCACCGCTGTTGCTGTGTGCGCTATACCTTGTTAATTTCAAGCCAATTTTTCAGCATCTAGCTCTGAAAAAATATTTGGGCTTCTAGCAGTGTGTGGGACTTGTTCTATTAGTCCATCTATACTGACCTCCATCAGGTTGCAAATTCAATATAATTTTTTTCTGCATCTAGCTCTGAAAAAATATTTGGGCTTCTAGCAGTGTGTGGGACTTGGTCTATTAGTCCATCTATACTGACCTCCATCAGGTTGCAAATTCAATATAATTTTTTTCTGCATCTAGCTCTGAAAAAATATTTGGGATTCTAGCAGTGTGTGGGACTTGGTCTATTAGTCCATCTATACTGACCTCCATCAGGTTGCAAATTAAAAATAATTTTTATCTGCATCTAGCTCTGAAAAAATATTTGGGCTTGTAGCAGTGTGTGGGATTTGTTCTATTAGTCCCTCTATACTGACCTCCATCAGGTTGCAAATTCAATATAATTTTTCTCTTCATCTAGCTCTGAAAAAATATTTCAGCTTGTAGCAGTGTGTGGGACTTGTTCTATTAGTCCATCTATACTAACCTCCACCAGGTTGCAAATTCAATCTAATTTTTTTCTACATCTAGCTCTGAAAAAATATTTCAGCTTGTAGCAGTGTGTGGGACTTGTTCTATTAGTTCATCTATACTGACCTTCATCAGGTTGCAAATTCAATATCATTTTTATCTGCATCTAACCCAGCCAATACTTTTGGCCTAATACCACAGTTTGGCCACTCAGCTCTAATCGCTTCCCATCCATTGTTTTTTTGTGCAAACAACTCCAGAGTTGTGAATTAGTTAACCACCAAAATGAGTGGAAAAAGGCCTGCTGCTGGTGGAAAGGGGAATAGGCTTGTTGGGAAGGGGAAAAAAGCTTGTGTCCGTGGGGTAGGTGTTAAAGCAACAGTAACATCTGCAGAAGAAAGACCATCTTCCAGCCGAACTAAAATGTCTAGTTCTTTTAGCGGACAATGTGATAAGATACCTTTCTTAAGGCCACGCCAATCGCTACAAATTCCAGATGAGGCACAAAAACAGCAGGTGCTTCAACGGATATCAAGTGCTCCTTTAAGTGGGCTCTCCTCCACCTCAACTTCAACATCACAAATACTCCAGTCCTCAGAGGTGTCACCCCAATCGCACTTGCTTCCTCACAGCTCCCAAATCTCCAGCTGCCCGTCTGAGTATGGGGTAGAACAGATGGTTGAGTCTGCAGAGCTGTTTACTCATACTATGTCACACTGTCACAGAATACTGGAGGTAGGGGGCCTAAGCTGACCCTAAGCTGGGGCCCTGACTAATCCCTCATCCTGGAGGTACTGTTAAAGGTACAGAGGTCCAGGCCGCCAGCGTAACCCCTACCTCCTGAGGATCCCTGCACCACAGTAATCTAGTCCTGAGAAGGACCCCGATCACAACAATTGGGAACCAGCGATAATATGCCCACACACAGTATTTAGACGAACGAGACAGTACAAGGGAAAAACCAAAACCACCTTGCATACAACTTCAACAAAACTACAACAGAGGGAACACCAACGGGAAAGGAGATAAATGATAAAGCGAGGAAAGGGAAATAACACTTTCAAATACACTTATCTCAGCAACTCCAAACACCACGATCCGCTCTGTAAGTCTGAATGAAAAGCTTTCACCGACACCTCACAAACAGACCTGCAGGAATATAAAGGAGTCTCACTAACGAAGCATTGATTGCAGCTGGGCGAGGCTGGACCTCAGCTAGCCCAGAGAGAGAGAGAATTAACTCCTTCACTGCCGAGAAAACACAAAGCACCAACAAGTCAGCTGCGAGAAGTCAGGCTGTGTACTCGTGACGATCTTCGTGGCAACACACCCGTGACAGTACCCCCCCTTCTACGAGGGGCCTCCGGACCCTCAGGGCCAGGTTTATCCGGGTGAGTCGTGTGGAAGGCCCGAACTAATCGGTCTGCGTTAATATCCGACGCAGGAACCCACATCCTCTCCTCAGGACCATACCCCTTCCAATGAACCAAGTACTGAAGGGACCGGCGATTAAAGCGTGAATCAATGACCCTCGATACCTGGAACTCCAAGTTAGCATTGACAACCACAGGAGGGGGAGGTAAAGGTGACGGTACCACCGGCGCCACATACCTCTTAAGCAATGATCTGTGAAACACGTTGTGAATTTTAAACGTAGGGGGGAGGTCAAGACGGAATGCCACCGGATTAATAACAGAACTGATTCTGTACGGCCCGATGAACCTGGGACCCAGTTTCCAGGAGGGAACCTTAAGTTTAATATTCCTGGTAGACAACCATACCTGATCGTTCACACTTAGGTCCGGACCAGACACTCTCCTCCTATCAGCCATACGTTTGTATCGGTTCCCCATAGTATTCAGATTCTTCAGCACCCCTCTCCATACTGAAGCGAGAGATGAGGAAAATCGTTCCTCCTCCGGAACCCCCGAAGAGCCCCCCCTACTGAAAGTACAAAACTGGGGGTGAAAACCATATGCCCCAAAAAACGGGGACTTACCAGTGGACTCGCTTCGCCTATTATTGAGAGCAAACTCTGCCAGAGGTAGGAAAGAAGCCCAGTCCTCCTGGTTCTCTGACACAAAACACCGAAGATATGTCTCCAAGCTCTGGTTCATACGTTCCGTCTGACCATTGGTCTGAGGATGAAAAGCCGACGAGAATGACAAATGCATCCCCCGCCGTGCACAAAACGCCTTCCAGAACTTGGACACAAACTGAGACCCCCGATCAGACACCACCTCGGAGGGTACCCCGTGAAGCCTCACAATCTCCCCAATGAACACCTGCGCAAGAGTTTTAGCATTAGGGAGAGCCGGAAGAGCGATAAAATGTGCCATCTTGCTGAACCTGTCCACTACAACGAGTATGACCGTTTTACCCGAAGACGGAGGGAGGTCCGTAATAAAGTCCATAGACAGATGAGTCCAAGGACGCTCCGGGATCTTCAAAGGTAAGAGGGCCCCAGACGGACGGGTATGTGAGGTCTTAGAGCGCGCACAAACCCCACAGGACGCGACAAAAGTTACCACCTCTTTATGTAAGTTAGGCCACCAAAACCGACGCGAGAGGAGATCCACAGTTGCTTTACTCCCCGGGTGTCCTGCAAAAACTGAGTTATGGTGTGCCTCGATCACCTTTTGTCGCAACTGATCTGGAACGAACAGTCTCCCCGGAGGTCCAACAGGGGCGTCCCCCTGAGCCTCCAATATCTCCTCCTCCAGCTCAGAGCATACTGCCGAAACCACCACCCCCTCCTGAAGAACAGGAATCGGGTCGTCCGTATTCCCGGCCCCAGGGAAACTACGAGATAAGGCATCCGCCTTTACATTTTTAGACCCAGGACGATATGTAACGACGAAATTAAACCTGGTAAAAAACAATGACCACCTAGCTTGTCTGGGATTCAGACGTTTAGCGGACTCCAGATATAGCAGGTTCTTGTGATCGGTGATGACGGTGACCGGATGAACTGCCCCCTCCAAAAAATGGCGCCACTCCTCAAAAGCTAACTTAATGGCCAGGAGTTCCCTATTGCCGACATCGTAATTCCTCTCAGCGGACGACAATTTTTTAGAGAAAAAGGCGCACGGATGCCACTTACCAGGGGACGAACCCTGTGACAATACTGCTCCCACCCCTACCTCGGAAGCGTCTACCTCTACAAAGAATGGCTGAGACGCATCAGGTTGAATGAGTATGGGTGCCGAGGCAAAACATTTTTTCAAGGAGGAGAATGCTTGACAAGCCTTGTCAGACCACCTAGAAAAATCCGTCCCCTTTTTAGTCATGTCTGTGAGAGGCTTAACCACGGACGAGAAATTACGAATGAACTTCCGGTAATAGTTAGCAAACCCCAGGAAACGTTGTAGTGCCTTAAGATTCTCCGGCCGATCCCACTCAAGAACTGCCCGCACTTTCCCAGGGTCCATACGAAAACCGGACGCAGAAACCAGGAAGCCTAAAAACTGGAGTTCCTGTACGGCGAACACACACTTTTCCCACTTGGCATACAGTTTATTATCCCGCAAGATCTGTAACACCTGTCTAACATGCTCCTGATGAGACACCAGATCCGGCGAGTAAATTAAGATATCATCCAGATATATGACAACAAACTGTCCCACCAGGTGGCGAAAAATATCATTAACAAAGTGTTGAAACACCGCCGGGGCATTAGTCAGACCGAATGGCATGACAAGGTTCTCATAATGCCCCTCCGGAGTGTTAAAAGCCGTCTTCCACTCATCCCCCTCCTTCATCCTAATCAAATTGTACGCCCCCCTGAGATCCAACTTAGAGAACCATTTGGCGCCCACGATCTGATTAAAGAGATCGGGAATAAGTGGGAGCGGATACGGATCTCGGACCGTAATCCGATTAAGTTCACGGAAATCCAGGCAAGGGCGTAGGCCTCCATCTTTCTTCTTAACAAAGAAGAACCCCGCGGCCACCGGTGAAGATGAAGGTCTAATATGCCCCTTAGCCAGACTTTCAGAAATATAATCCTTCATGGCCTGCCTCTCAGGACCAGAAAGGTTATACAACCTAGCTTTAGGTAACTTGGCCTCAGGGAGCAGTTTTACAGAACAGTCATACTCGCGATGAGGAGGTAGTTCCTGACACCCATTCTCCGAGAATACATCCTCAAAGTCTGCCAGAAATGGAGGTAAGACCCAAGGAGTAACCGCACCGATGACCGTGTTCATGCAGTTTTTATTACAGAATTTACTCCATTGGCTTATCTCTCTGGTTTGCCAATTAATAACAGGGTTATGCTTAGCTAACCAAGGAAGGCCCAACACTATAGGAGTGGGAAGACCCTCCAACACGTAGCAAGACAACAGTTCTTTATGTATTGCCCCCACTTGAAGTTTTACGCCATGCACAGCTTGCAAAAAACTTCCCTGACCGAGAGGCCTGGCATCGATCGAGAATATGGGGATGGGTTTAGCCAACTCACTCAATCGCATACCTTGAACCCGGGCAAACCGAGCATCAACCAGATTAGCCCCGGCCCCACTATCCAGAAGAACAGATATCCTCTCAGTTCTCGTACCCACCACCACCTCCGCCGGTACGAGAAACTGAGACGAACCTAGGGACGAAATACCTACTCCCAGATTGCCGTCCACCACACAACCTGGGATCAACAGTTTTTTCGACGACTCTTTACTCAGCAAGGGGCGGGATGGACACCCCCCAATAAAATGTCCCTTTTTCCCGCAGAGGAAACACCTTCCTGTCTTATGGCGCACCACCGGTCCCCTTCCCCGAAATGATGTCCCTCCTAATTGCATAGGCTCCTCCGGACTGACCAGGGGAACCACCATATGAGGGGACCTTGTAAGAGGTGGAGACATTACAGGGGGTAGAGTTATCCCGCACCTCTCCCGAAGCCGTCTGTCAACGCGAATAGCAAGGGCCATAGCGGCTTCCAGTGACGCGGGAGAGTCATACTGTGCCAACACATCCTGTAATTTGTCGGATAAACCATGACAAAACTGGCTCCTAAGAGCCGGGTCATTCCACTGGGTGTCCGTGGCCCACCTACGGAACTCCGAACAGAATTCCTCCGCCGGACGATCTCCCTGCTGAATCCTACGTAACTTAGACTCAGCAAGGGAGATCCGATCTGGGTCATCATATACGAGTCCCAAAGCAGCGAAAAACCTATCCACTGACTGGAGAACTGGGGAGCTAGGGGGAAGAGAGAACGCCCAAGATTGTGGGTCCCCTTGTAGGAGCGAGATGACAATTCCCACCCTTTGTTCTTCACTGCCCGATGACCGAGGCCGCAGCCGAAAGTACAATTTGCATGCCTCCCGGAAAACAAAAAACTTGTCCCGCCCCCCAGTGAACCTGTCAGGGAGAGCTACTTTAGGTTCTGGTCCGGCTTGCTCCAGAGGATGCAAAACCTTGGACCTAACGTCCGCCAGCCCCATGGACAAACTCTGCAACTGCTGAGCTAGACCGGCTACTGGATCCATGGTAGCTGGAGAAAAACTAAGTTGGTCGGTGAAAATGTCACACTGTCACAGAATACTGGAGGTAGGGGGCCTAAGCTGACCCTAAGCTGGGGCCCTGACTAATCCCTCATCCTGGAGGTACTGTTAAAGGTACAGAGGTCCAGGCCGCCAGCGTAACCCCTACCTCCTGAGGATTCCTGCACCACAGTAATCTAGTCCTGAGAAGGACCCCGATCACAACAATTGGGAACCAGCGATAATATGCCCACACACAGTATTTAGACGAACGAGACAGTACAAGGGAAAAACCAAAACCACCTTGCATACAACTTCAACAAAACTACAACAGAGGGAACACCAACGGGAAAGGAGATAAATGATAAAGCGAGGAAAGGGAAATAACACTTTCAAATACACTTATCTCAGCAACTCCAAACACCACGATCCGCTCTGTAAGTCTGAATGAAAAGCTTTCACCGACACCTCACAAACAGACCTGCAGGAATATAAAGGAGTCTCACTAACGAAGCATTGATTGCAGCTGGGCGAGGCTGGACCTCAGCTAGCCCAGAGAGAGAGAGAATTAACTCCTTCACTGCCGAGAAAACACAAAGCACCAACAAGTCAGCTGCGAGAAGTCAGGCTGTGTACTCGTGACGATCTTCGTGGCAACACACCCGTGACATACTATTGCCTGGGAATCAGAGGTCGGCTCCAGAGCTTCTGTGAATCCAGACGAGGAAATGATCTGCACTGATGCCCAGAATCTTTATGAGTCGGATCCAGGACCAGACGCAGAAGGTTCTGACCATAATGTAGACCCTCATTCCCAAACTGTAACTCCTGTTGGTGGAGACAATGAGGAAGGCGATGATGAGACTCAAATACCTGACTGGAGCGACAACTTTAGTTTTTTGTCAGGGCAGGAACAGGTTGGCTCTGAGGACGACGGGTGTGATAACACACAGGGTGATGATGATGAGGTTGGAGATCCCACTTACTGTCAACCCACAGTCAGCCAGTCGATGAGGTCAGCAGAGGAGGTGGAGGAGGATGCTAGTGACGACGAGGTCAGGTTGCGCCTTCCTGGACAGAGACGTAGTACTGGAAGCATGTCAACAACTGCATCCTCAAACACAACTCTGCCTCTGACCACAAGTCGTGGTGGCTCTTCAGGTCGCATGGGTGCTAAGCCTTGCATAGCCTGGGCATTTTTTCAGATCGATAAAGATGACCCAACTCGTCTTATCTGTAACATTTGTCAGCAAAAGCTAAGTAGAGGCCAAAAAATATATCGTTTGAGTACTTCATGCATGAACCGGCACATGGACATGAAGCATAAGTTGCAGTGGGAAGCTCACTGTGCTACAATGCGGCCTAGCCGGCCGGGCCAACCACCGTCTGCCACATCTTGTGCATCCGCGGCCTCTTCATCCTCTGTGACTGGGGGGACAGCAGTCACACCTGTTTTGGGACGCAGACCTGCCACCTCTTTACACGCAACAGCCAGCGTGATAGGCAGGTCATCATTTTCTTTGGAGGTGGTAACACCAGCTGGTGTTGAGAGCTGTCCGACATCGATAGCACCACCTTTGGATCAAGGCAACCTAACATGTCCGCTTGCATCTTCCTCACAGACTGGCAGTTTGCCGGGGACACCCTTCTCAACCCCGTCTAAGCACAACAGCCAGCCCTCGGTCACTCAGATGTGGACAAGTAAAAGACCATTTCCTCCTAGCCATGAGAAAGCTAAGAGGTTGAATTTCACCATCTGCAAGCTCTTGGCTACAGAAATGCTGCCGTTCCGCCTGGTGGACCCAGAGGATTTTCGAGACCTTATGTCCGTCGCAGTGCCCCAGTACCAGATGCCCAGTCGGCACTACTTCTCAAAGAAAGGTGTGCCTGCGCTCCACCAGCATGTCGCACACAACATCACCGCTTCTTTGAGAAACTCTGTGTGTGACAGGGTACATTTCACCACAGACACTTGGACGAGTAGGCATGGACAGGGGCGTTACATGTCGCTGACTGGGCACTGGGTAACTATGGTGACAGCAGGACAAGGGGCTGCTGTCCAAGTCTTGCCGTCCCCACAAGTTGTGCGTCAATCCTCTTTATCTCAAAGTTCCTCCACTGCTTCTGCCTCCTCAACCTCCTCTCGGTCCTCCACCTGCACCCAAAGCCTGTCAGGTCATGCCACAAGCTTTCTAACTGCGCAGAAGGGATCCTGCACACCTCCTTACTATGCTGGCAGTAGGGCTCAACGTCATCAGGCGGTTTTTACTTTGAAATGTCTGGGAAATGTGAGTCACACAGCTGAGGAGTTGTGGTCAGCTCTGGAGAACCAATTTCATGAATGGTTGTTTCCATTGGACCTGAAACCAGGGAAGGCCGTGTGCGACAATGCTGCAAACCTGGGTGCGGCCCTTCGCCGGGGCAGTGTCACACACGTGCCTTGTATGGCTCACGTGTTGAACCTGGTTGTCCAGCAATTTTTAGCCCACTATCCCGGACTAGATGGCCTTCTGCAGAGGGCACGGTCGCTGTGTGCTCACTTCCGCTGTTCGCATCCCGCAGCTCAGCGACTTACATCTCTACAGAAGTCGTTGGGCCTGCCACTTCACCGGCTAAAATGCGATGTGCCTACCCGGTGGAATTCAACTCTGCACATGTTGCAGCGACTTTGGCAGCACCGACAAGCCCTGGTGCAATACGTTGTGACGTATAGCCTGGGCCAACGAGATCCAGAGGTGGGGCAAATCACGCTGGAGGAGTGGTCTCAGATCAGGGACCTATGCACCCTTCTGCACAGTTTTGAAATGGCGACGAAGATGTTTAATGCTGACGATGCCATTATCGGCATGACTATTCCGGTGATTTACATGCTGGAGCACATGTTAAACAGAATTCGGAGTCAGGTGGTGGCACAAGAGGAGGTGGAGGAAGTAGAGGAGGAGGAGTTGTATGCGGAAGGGCTAACATCTGCAAGGTCCAGATGGTCGGCAGCACCAAGGCGGCAGGCATGTGAGGGTGGTGGAGATGGTTTTACCAGGGCGCATGGTAGCAGCCAAACTAGTGAGGAAGGTGCAGGAGCCCAGGAAGAAGTGGAGGACGAACTGATGGAAGACTCATCAGATGAGGGAGACCTTGATCACATTTCTGTTGTGCGAGGTTGGGGGGAGAGGACAGAGGAAGGAAGCATGATTGTTACCTCGCCACCAACACAACAGGGACTTGGGGCTCCTGGATGCGCAACACACATGAGAGCCTTCTTGCTGCACTACCAGCAACATGACCCTCGAATTGTGAGAATTAGAAATAATCCTGACTACTGGGTTGCCACACTGTTAGATCACCGGTACAAAAGTAAATTTGCAGAAATTATTCCTGCCATAGAAAGGGATGCACGCATGCAGGAGTATCAGCAGAGACTGTTGCAGAATCTTACATGTGCTTTTCCACAAAACACCAGTGGTGCACGTAGTGAATCTCACAGTTCCAACTTGCCAACCGTGGGACCGTCGAGTGTTCAGAACTCAAACCGTAACAGAAACACAGTATCTGCTGGTAACATCAATTTTGCGGAATCATTTCACCACTTTTTTAGCTCATCCTTTGCAAGGCCACGGGAGACAAGAAGTCTGACACATAGTCAACGCCTAGAGACGATGGTACAGGAGTATCTCCAAGTAAACATTGAAGCCATGACTGTGTCACTGGACCCTTGCTCTTTTTGGGCTTCCAATCTGGATAAATGGCCGGAGCTCGCCACTTACGCCTTGGAGATCTTGTCATGCCCCGCAGCTAGCGTTCTGTCTGAACGTGTGTTCAGCGCTGCTGGTGGTGTGCTGACAGATAAGCGCACGTGGCTCTCCACTGATAATGTAGACAGACTCACGTTCATAAAGATGAACAAATCATGGATCAGAAACGACTTTTCTACCCCTGTGTCATCCTGGGGAGAGTAAAAGCTTGATGATTGGTTAAAATCACCTCACCAACCGTTTTAAGCTTTCAAATTACTAATCATGCTTATCTGTATCTTGGCTGGAAAATTATTTGGGCTTTGTAGCAGTGTGCAGTACTGATTCTATTAGGCCATCTATACTAAGCTCCACCAGATTTAAAATTACTAATCATGTTTATCTGTATCTTGGCTGGAAAATAATTTGGGCTTTGTAGCAGTGTGCAGTACTGATTCTATTAGGCCATCTATACTAAGCTCCACCAGATTTAAAATTACTAATCATATTTATCTGTATCTTGGCTGGAAAATAATTTGGGCTTTCCAGCAGTGTGCAGTACTGATTCTATTAGGCCATCTATACTAAGCTCCACCAGATTTAAAATTACTAATCATGTTTATCTATATCTTGGCTGGAAAATAATTTGGGCTTTGTAGCAGTGTGCAGTACTGATTCTATTAGGCCATCTATACTAAGCTCCACCAGATTTAAAATTAATAATAATTTTTAGCTGCATCTAGCCCGGAAAATAATTTTGGGGCTCCTAGATGCGCAAGACAAATGAGTGCCTTCTTGCACTACCTGCAACATGACCATCAGATTGTCAGAATTCGAAGTAATCCTGACTACTGGGTTGCCACACTCTTAGATTCCCCACACTCTTCTATCAACCTTTTCATTTTAATAAAGAACAAAAAAATGGTCATTTTTGAAATTATAAGCATTAGCAGGTTATTAGAAACTGAAATCAAACAGTTTTCAACTCAAAACTTTATTCTAGGTGATGTTACATTTGCACATAGGACCCCTTGTTCGAAAGGAGCTTCTGAACTCTCTCGTCCATTGAAA
This sequence comes from Phyllobates terribilis, assembly GCF_046119375.1. Lineage (NCBI taxonomy): Eukaryota > Metazoa > Chordata > Amphibia > Anura > Dendrobatidae > Phyllobates > Phyllobates terribilis. Next base: position 243,572,712 of record NW_027362761.1, on the reverse strand, counting down.
TTGTCAGGTTTTGGATGGTTTCTGCTTCAATTGTTTTGCATGAGGACAGAATACCCTCCCAGAGCTGTTGCTTAGATGTGAACTGCCTCCCGCCATCATAGACACTCCTTTTGATGATGCTCCAGAGGTTCTGAATGGGGTAGAGGTCAGGGGAGCAAGGGGGTCACACCATAAGTTTGTCCCCTTTTATGCCCATATCAGCCAGAGATGCAGATGTGTTATGTGCAGCATGAGACTGTGCATTATCACGCATGAAAATGATCTTGCTGTGGAATACACGGTTCTTCTTCTTGAACCATGGCAGGAAGTGCTGTTTGAGAAACTCCACATACATTATGGAGTTCATCTTTACCCCTTCAGGGATCCTAAAGGGGCTGACAATCTCTCTCCCCATGATTCCAGCCCAAAACATTACTCCACCTCCTCCTTGTTGGCGCTGTAGCCGTGTTTGCGTGGGGTGTCCATCAACCAGCCATCCTCCACTCCATCCATCTGGACCATCGAGCATTGCACGGCACTCATCCGTGAACAAAACAGTTTTGAAGTCAGTCTTCATGTATTGTTTGGCCCACTGGAGCCTTTTCTGCTTGTGTGCAGTGGATAGAGGAGGTCGACAGGATGGCTTACGCACAGCTGCAAACCTCTGTAGGACCCTGCATCTTGTTTTTCGGGGGACGTTGGAGGCACCAGCAGCTTCAAAAACTTGTCTGCTGCTATGACAAGGCTTTTTTGCCGCTGCTGTTTTAACCTGACGTAATTGCCTGTAGGAAAGAGTCCTCAATTTGCCCTTATCAGCACGCACACGTGTGTACTGTGAATCAGCTACATACTTCTTGATTGGCAAGACACTTCATCCTGATCATTGCACAATGTTGATTGTAGTCATGCCTTGACCTAAACACTCCACAATTTGTTGCTTCTCTGCAGCCGACACATCCTTTTTCTTTCCCATTTTGGCAGAAAATGTAGGCTGCTTAATAATGTGGGACAGCCTTCTTAAGTAGTCTTGCCTTTCATTGGACACACCTGCCAAACTAATTAGCACAGGTGTCTGCAATTGCTTACAGTGATATAAAGAGCCCTGACACACATCACCATCAATGAGTTTAACTGACAAACAAACAAATTCTTCCCTTATCACTCCTAAACACTTTTTGCATAATAATTTGGAACACAGTGTACATGTGCTTTTCCACAAAACACCAGTGGTTAACGTAGTGAATCTTACAGTTCTAACTTGCCAACCGTGGTCTGTATGGAGTTGTTCAATAAAGGGCCCAAAATTAAGATAACATAGACGGGAGAGGTCTCTATGAATAGGAATTCCTAAGTATTTGATACCCTGTGAGGGCCAGGCAAAGGGAAAGTTGGACTGGATGGAATCCTGTACGGATTTGGGGAGGGAGACATCGAGGGCCTCAGACTTCGCTGCATTGATTTTAAAATTTGACCATGTAACAAAGTGATCTATTTCAGCCATAACAGCAGGCCCCCTGGGCCTTGGGACACCCGGAGCCGGACCCTATTTGGTGGATGCTGGTGGTTGTAGTCTCCGTGGCGGCGACCCGGTTCCGTGGCTCAGGGCGGTCAAACCAGTGGCGGAACTATTTATGTGGTTTTGATTTTTAAATGTCCGACTACGCCACCCGTGGATTGCGGTCAGAGTGAACCGTCGCTGCTGGGCAGACCGCTGAGGCTGGTGTTGTGGGTGCAGCAGAGCGCAGTATAACTCCCCACGGGAGGAGTATAGCCTCAGGGCAGTGTATGCTGAGGATGGGGGTGATGGTGCAGGGCAGCAGCAGTAACGACACGGAGTCAGTGATGCAGTCCAGGGCCTTTACTCACAGTTCTTATTATCCAGACCACTTCTGCAGGTAACGGCTGCCCACGTCGTACTGTGCTCACCAGGTGAGGGGCTCAGACAACTCCCAGATAACTTTGGAGCGCTTCACAGGACCCCCTTGTGTGTCCTTTGTCTGGCCTTTCTTACCAACGCTTCTGCCTCGGGCCTCCTCTTGGTAAACTTGGCGCCAGTTTCCCTGACCCTATGTGGTGCCTTCCTAGCGGGTGTAGCGAGGGGCTGCGCCACATAAAATGTCACAGCCTCCGGTTTCTAGCTGAGGGTCGTTTCCCGCCTCCACTAGTTTCGGGGACCGGTCTCCCCCCTTTGGCCAAACCCCTCCACGCAGGTGGATTCGGGCGTGCGGTGGCGACTCGCCCGTCCGCACCCCTGGGATCCCTTCGTTCCTCGTTCCTGGAGCCTTCTCCGCTCCTCTTTCTTCCTTCTCCCTCTTCCAGGCCTGGGCCTCTGTTACTAGGCCCACCTCCGGAGCAGAGCTCATGCAGAGCCCCTGCTCCCTGTCACTTCTGCTCAGACTTCTCTGCACTGAACTAAGATGGTGCCCACCTTTTATACTTCCTTCTCAATGCACCCAGGAACTGCTTCCTCCCTGCTCCTGCACTACAGGGTTCCCCTTCCTTAGTGTTCCCTCCCCCCACTCCAGCCAGGGACAGGGACTGTCGTGCCCATCTCAGGGGCATATTGGTCGCCCTGCCCCACGGCAATGTGGTGTAATGCATGCAGGTGTTGGGGTCCTGATCCACACTCCATCCTTACCTGAGAGTGAGATATCACACCTCTGGGTGAGGTACAATACCTCTGTAGCAACCGAGCCCTTGGGGTGCTACAGTTGCATTTATCTTCAGCCTAGGTGACGTATTGCGATACAGGGCCGTAATTTTGGCTATAAAAGGGTCCCCTAGACCCCTGCCCCAAGCTTTTTAAGAGAATTATATATGGCGTGCCAGGAGACTCTATGGAATGCTTTCTCAGCATCCAATGAGAGTATCTAATTTCAAATTTTAAACTGCATCTAGCCCAGGAAATACTTTGTGCCTAGTAGCAGTGTCTGCTAGTCAGCGGATTATCCCAGCTGTTAAGCAAGCTACACCACCTGTAGTTTGGACACTTAATTTTTTCAAAGGAAATGCTTCGGGACCACGGGATACTCAGTGAAGAGCATCAGGAGGCACCCCAAGGCATAGGGGCTGGGACTGGCGGTAGGACGCCTTGCGGTGGACAGCCGAGCTCGATCCTTATAAAAGCTTTTTAACTGCAGCAGCTTTAGTGGACGCTACTGGAGCTGGAATTACGCGGCTGCTGGCATGAGACTTGCCCTCCAATAGATCCTTGTAAAAGGATTTAAAGTGTATTCATTCAAATTAGAGAGACAATTTAAATTAAAAAGCTTAGACCTGCCTCCACCACAGGGGGGCTCGCTCGACTCACCAGCGGACAGGCACCAGTATTGGGAGAGGGGGGCTGGCCGTCAGGGTCCACCGTGGCTCTGGCACAAACCCGGCGACACGGAGGTGGCACGGGCAGGAACGGACTGGCCGTGTCGGCTTCTCACTTTTTGGATTTTAGAAGGGCATGACATGCCTATATCTGTGTCTCCCCCTCCTTTTACTCCTCCACCTCTTTTCTTTTCGCATGACTATATATACTTGTCTCTTTTCCATGTGTTAGTTATGTCTTCTGAGCAGTTTGTCAGCTTTTGGACACCTTTGAAGGTGTTTTCTATGTGTTTCTATGTGTTTTTGTTTGCCTGCCATTGGTTTTAACGGTGTTCGAAGGTGTTCGACGAACAGTTCGACGAACAGTTCGGCGAACACAAGGGTGTTCGACGAACCGAACCGAACTCGAACACTACGGAGGTGGCTCAACACTAGTTACTAGTACACACCTTAACAAAAAAAAAAATTACAAAAAAATTTAAAAAAATTGTATCATCATATTCTGAGAGCAAAGACTATTTTATTTTTATTTTCCTGTGCACAGATATGTGAGGTGGCGTGTTTTTTTGTATTGTAAGCTATAGTTTTATTTGGTATTGTTTTGCAGTACATATGACATCTGGAGCACTTTGTTTAATTTTTGTCAAGGTGAATTAAAAAAAACATCAATTGTAGTATATTTTTAATAGAGTTCTCCATATGGGATACATTATACGTAAGTTTTAACAGACGGATACTAATTATGTTTGCATTTTGTGCCCTCCCTTCCCAGAGCTGGATAATATATTTAAAGTTTCCCTAGGCTGGTGTTCACAGTTTGGGACTCAGTCCTTTGTCTGCCCTTACTCACACATTGAGGTCAACTTTGACACATGGCAAGATTTTTAATACTAGACAGTGTAGGACCGACCTTGTCAATGGTGGGATGGCTTATATACTATTTTTGATCAAAAACTGTGTTACTAAGAACCTTATTTTATTTAAATGCACTTGCTTTTTATTTATTTACAGCAGGGTTTTTGCTCATTTTGCTTCTTGTTGGTTTTTCGGGTACTACTTATGTGTAGATTTTTTTAATTGAAAAAAGGGGGCTTGTTTAAAACATTGAATATATTTTTTTACATTTTATTCAACTTCATATTTTCTTCTATAATGGGACTTGGTTATGTGATTTTTTTTGATTGTTGATATATTACATGGCAATTTTAATTATAGTATATTATACATAAACACATAAAAATGCATCAAACAAGGTGGAAAACACATTAAAAAATGCACCAAACAATGCAGTAATCAGATAAGACTGTTATGGCGTAGTTTGATGCAGACTATGGGTGTGATTAGAGGAGTGATCAATAGAACTGCCGAGGCGCACAGCACACACCATATAACTTGTCCCTCTTTCTCTTCTGTAACAGCTGTGAGGTATGCAGCAGCCATAATAGTTGTAGTATTTTTCTTTCTTTTTTTTTGACTAAAGAGCCTGAAAGAATACCAAGACATATTTTTTACATAAAGGAACTGCATTGACACTACTTCCTAAATGTATGCTAATTCAGAAAAGTAAGGGACAATTCCAATAATCTGGATCTATTAAAGGATTAAAAGGTAGGGAACGGTAGTGTAGCTACTGAGGGGGGCAGAGGGTGCTGCCGCCCTGGCCCACACGCTCACAGGGACCCACCTGGATATAGCGCGCTGATATAGTTAAACTCCGTGGAAGTGCGGGGAGACACGATGTCCCTGCATTACTGCTGTCCATTATGTAGGCCGCAGATTGCTTTATGCCTGCCGTCTACAGAACTGGCAGAGTTGCCAGCACACACACAGGTCCTCAGAGTCCCGGCGCGGTAACGTCATCGCTCCGTGCTGGGACCCACATCCTATGTGTGCGCCAGCACTATGACATCAGCACATTGGAGGAGCTTTGCCGAAGAACTCACCAGAATTGTGGATTAAGTGAATATGTAATGTTTTTAATTTTGATCAAAACTTGTGGTGTCATGTAGGGGCCATTGTCCAGTGTGGGAGCTAAAGATGGGGCCATTATTCAGAGTAACCGTTAATATGGTGTCCATTATACAGCGTGGGAGTTAATGTGGGGCCATTGTGCAGCATGGGAGCTAATGTGGGGCCATTGTACAGTTTGTGGACTAACATGGGGCCATTATACAGCATGGGAGCTAATATGGGGGCCATTATACAGCATGGGAGCTAATATGGGGGCCATTATAGAACATTGGAACTAATATGGGGCCATTATACAGTTTGGGGACTACTGTTTGAGCCATTATATAATGTGGGTTGTACTGTGGGGGTCATTGTACTGTGTTTTCATGGAGCAGTGGGACATCATAGTGTGTATAGGGGAGCTGTGGAACCACCATACTGTGTATGGGGGAGCTGTGGAACCATCACACTGTGTATAGGGGACCTGTAGGGAAATTATAGCATATATATAGTAGAGCTGTGGACTCATCATACTGTGTATAGGGGAGTTTTACATGGTGAGTACTCAGGGGACATTATTAAATGTTAAGTGGGCACTTAAGAAGTAATATTATTATTATAGGGGAACTCAGAGTACAGTGACCATCAAAGGTGCGCATGGGGCATTATCAGTTTCTAGGGGCAAATTGTGGACATTGTTTTCCAGGGCACTTGCACAGGGCATTAATATTTTCTAGGGGGCAATTTTACCATCTAGAGGGCACAAAGGAGGCATTTTACTTTGTAAGGGACACAGTGGTAGGCATTATTATGTGGGGCACTAAGAGGAGCACTGTGGTTGTGCCAAACAGCAAATGCAGTAATAGGGACACATACGGCAGAATCGGCTCAGCATTGGGTTGAGTAGTTTGTCAGGTTGGGAATAGATGGGGACAGTGCTGGAAATGTGAGAAGTTAAATGTGTCTTTGTTGTAATCTGTGGAGATGAGTCGTGGCTGGAGAAGTTGTCATGTCGATTTGAACAATATAGTAAAGACGGGAAAATTGAACAACTCCATGAGAAAGAACATCAGCTGTAAGTCACCATCTAAAACTGTACTGTGGTCACTTGTATGATCTACCACTATATGGTCACCATGTGACAGTAATATTAGTGTTGGTCTTTGTATAGTGAATCATTTTCAGTAACAGCCCGGTCATCTGCTAAGGGTCCCCTCTACTCACAGTTAGTTAGGGTCCGCCACCGAAGTTGTAATCAGGGTTACCAGGGGCCCACTCAGATGCCCCCCACTACACCCACCCCTGAACACCTAGGTGCGCCTCTGGTAGGGAATATTGTAAAATGAAAAGAATACTCACAGTCATGTTCATCTGTTAATTCCTTCACCATTCTTGTGCCACAAGTCTTTTACTCATACTGTAGTAATAAGGTGAGTACATGAGCATCAATGCCGGACAAGTGAAAGACCATTGAAGACCACAGAATTGATTGCACTATATAGGCGGGGAATTAACAGGCAAGTATAAATATTTTTTAAAGTCTTTCTGGCAATTGGTGTCCATGTACTGTGTATCGCTTAACCCTGCTTTTCTGTTCGTATTGGCTATACACTAGTACTGTTTGGGTCAATATGACCTATTAAGGTCTGTTAATTTTGACATTTAGCTACTCTAAGCGTATTATTTGAATACCAGTTGCATTATTTAGCTGTATGTGAACATGGTTGGTCAAAAACAAATGAAAATCAAAACTTCAGTTTATTTTCTTTAGAAAAAGGTTGTACAGGTTCCCTTACTGCTATATTCAGGCATTCTTACATTCTGCACAGAAATAACTCACTTGTGCTTTACATAGATATTTACTACAACTAGAACATGTAATGTTTGTTTCATCACACTAAGATGGACAAATGCTGCATCTTTTCCTTTCTAGCCTTTTTCCGGTGCTGGTGGAGGCCGTGGGTTTACGTTGTTTGGCTGCTGGATACGGTTTACTATGGCTGCTGCGCCTTCACTTCGGGGTTTTACTTTTCTTCCTAATATAGATGGCATAACAAGTGACTTTCCTAATTCTCCCAGAAAGAGTCTTCGTTTATGCAGATTTTTGGCGTTCTGATCGGGGTTTATTTCATGCCATAAAACAAATGCATTGTAGGAAGAGACATCAACAATGGTATAAAATAAAACCATTGGCCACCGATTGGTTTTGTGTCTGCTTGTGGACCTGGCTATTGTAACTTTTCGTTCTAGCAACAGCTGCCCCGGTTGGTGCAATGTAAAAAAGTTGTCACATTTTGTCATTTTAGTCCATGCTTCACATCTGAAAAGACTCACATACCCTGATTCTTTTCAGGTTTTTCTCCAGGCTTTTTTCCTGTATATACCCGAGCGTTTGGAGCGTATGAATGCTGCTGTCACAATGTGTCCATATCTTGATTCCGTACTTTGCCGGCTTACTTGGTATATATTGTTTGAACAGGCACCTACCTCGGTATGCCACTAGTTGCTCATCCACAGTATTGTATTCTTTTGGAAGAATCTCTATCTATTTATCCCACACTTCTCTAATAGCGGCTAGTTATTAGAGAATTATCTGATGTTAGCAGAGGACAGTTTTCCTGCCTGGGCAGAAGCTGCAAGTTCCAAATTACATTTTTGTTTTCAGACTGAATTGTTTGCATTGGACTCGCTGTTTGGGTATCAGGTGTCTCATTAGATTTAACTTCAGAATCAGAATTCTCGTAATCACTTTCCCCACCACTTATGTAGTCCTCATCTTCGGACACTTTCTCCAGTTGGACATCTTCAGAATCTGAGACGTTTGCAAGCTTTTACAATTCAGCTACACTCGATGGACGTTTTTGGCACATTTTTATCCAACCATCCAACAATGGACACTCACGACTTTCACAGGGTAAAATCATCGGTGTAGAATAAAATAGCACTATATAAAAAAAAAACAATAATAATAATAAAATCACAGCAAATACTAACCAGTGTAGTAACAATAAAAGCTTATATACTACAACTAAACAGACCTTCACAGACCTGTACTCAAAGCCCATCTATCGGCAGTAACTTGCAAATGTATCGAGCGCATGGATCTGCAGGAACTGGAGAAATCGCTTAACAATATTAGATGCAATAAATAATCCACAATGATACTATAAATCGTTTATGTGACTGAAAATATGGTGGGAGATCTGTATAAAACACTATTGGGTCATATTGACCAGAACAGTACATGTGTAACAATCATAACTTCATACAAAAAGAGCTTGAAAAAAAACAAACAACACTCATCATAACAACACCTATCCATAAACAAACTTGCCTAACCACGATTTGCAGATCCTCATAATAATTAATCTGCAGCTTCACAAACTTTTTTTTTTACTTAAATAGACCTAAACGTACGGCGAGGTTAAAGAAACACTCCCATCAAGTTTTTATCCCCTTATCATATTGCAGTCATCATCTTAGGCTATGTGCCCACGATGCAGAAATGCTGATGGGTTTTTTCTGTATCTCCCTGGCAGGAAAAATGCATGCCGATTTTACATGCATTTTTCCTGCCAGGTAGAAGCGTTTGTCAAGCGTTTTTGCATGCATTTCTGCATGCGGGTTATCAAGCGCTTTTCCAAGCGATTTTAGCATCACTTGGAAAGTGCTTGACAACTTGGTCACACTATATAAATCCATGCAGCCGGCATGGATTTATATAGTGTGACCAAGTTAATAGCTAAAAAAAAGAATAAAAATGGTAAAAAATAAGAAAAAAAAATTATACTCACCTTCTGATGGCCCACGGTCTTCTCTCCGGTGCCTCCTGGCTCCCCGGTAGCTCGCCATGGTGTAAGAGGACCTTCCATGACGTCATTTAGACATGTGACAGGTCACGCGACCACCGACGTCAGCGGTCGCGTGACCTGTCACATGACTAAATGACGTCATGGAAGGTCCTTTTACACCGTCGCGAACCACCACAGTCCCATCCGCACATTGAATCGCTTAATATCCGCATGTGCACAAGTAGTCATGCGGCTATTATGCGATTCAATGCAAGTCAATGGCGGCAATTACGCCGCGTTTCTGCAAGTGTTTTTTAAGCGTTTTCACTGCGGAAATTTCGTGGCAAAAATGCTTGAAAAACGCATAGTGGGCACGCAGCCTTATACAGCATTGTGTACTTCCAATTTCTCATTTTACCCTTCTACCCAGTTATTTCCTCTCTTTTCTCACCTGCATGTATGCAAATTGCTTCTTCAGAGAGGAAGAGAACTTGAGGCTTGAGGCTCTAATTTGGCCACTGTCCTGTCTCTGCACTGTTCCCTCCTGAGCTGGACCCCCGCCTATTGGGTGAGTGACTGTGGAATCGACTATGATAGTCTATTACAACTACAACTGAGTGATTGGTTCATCTGATTCCTCCTTTGGTTTTCCATTATTGTGCACTGTCCACTGGGGCCCTGTGGGAAAATACTTTCATCTTTCCCCCATTTTCTCTGTTTAAGCTCTGTAATTGAATATGATCTATATAGCCACATGATTACACTCTGATAATACTATTTATAATTGATGTATCACTTTTTAATGAATCATATATTAATAAAGTCTTTTTATGCCATCATACTCGTAGGTTCTCCTGTGTTTTTATGTATAGATACATGTATAGATGTATGTTGGTTATTATTACTCAGAGGTGTACTGGTAAATAGAGTTATATCTCTGCGTACCAGTACAATGTGCCTATAGAGAAGAACATCCTGTAGAGACATAGCCACAGAAAATTCTCTTTTCCTCAGCAATAAAGCTTGTGGCTCACAGCTAAGGTTGCTGCCTACCATTTTAGAGGAGGTGAGGTCAAGGAAGGCAGAGATTTAATTTATGTATCTAGGCAGGGATAGAAGTATATGTATATTATATTGATTAGATATGAATTGTGAAATAAACAAATAAGTGCCCCCACTCCAAAAAAAAAAAGAATTTGCTTCTTAAAAATATACTTTATTATTTATAAAAAAAGGGATTGCCACAGCTGTCTGCTTAGCTTTTTCTGGTTATTAAAAACTAGCTATTGAACCCGTTCTATGCCCGGATGGCGAGCATTTTTATTGGTATATGGTCTCCAATGCTGTTATGTGCTGCCCCCATCCTGATATTTGTGCTGCCCCCCGCCTGTCCCCACCATCCTATCCTGGTATGCATGGCACCCCTCATCCCCATCCTGGTATGCATGGCACCCCTCACCCCCAATCCTAGTATGCATGGCACCCCTCATCCCCAATCCTAGTATGCATGGCACCCCTCACCCCCCAATCCTGGTATGCATGGCACCCCTAACCCCCAATCCTGGTATGCATGGCACCCCTCAACCCCAATCCTGGAAGGCGTGGCACCCCTCACCCCCAATCCTGGTATGTGTGGCACTCCTCATCCCCAATCATGGTATGCATGGCACCCCTTATCCCCAATCCTGGTATGCATAGCATCCCTCATCCCCAATCCTGGTATGCATGGCTCCCTCATCCCGAATCCTGGTATGCGTGGTCCCCTCACCCCACAATCCCGGTATGCGTGGTCCCCTCATCCCCCAATCCTGGTATGCATGGACCCCTCACCCCCCAATCCTGGTATGCATGGTCCCCTCACCCCACAATCCTGATATGCATGGTCCCCTCACCCCACAATCCTGGTATGCATGATCCAATCATCCCCCAATCCTGGTATGCATGGTCCCCTCACCCCACAATGTGTGGCCCCCTCATCCCTTTCACACTGTACACACATACAAAAAAATAAACAGTTATACTCACCTTTCTTCTCTGTGCTCCAGCGCTTCTGTGACCTGTTCTGCCGGAGGCCGAGGGAGGAGTTTTTGCTGAAGATACACTGCAAATGAGAGCGCCGCGAAGAGAGAGGCGCTGCGGCAACGCTCCTCCCGGTCATGGAGAGATCTGCATGGAGGAATGGGCCAACATACCATCAACAGTGTGCGCCAACCTTGTGAAGACTTACAGAAAACGTTTGACCTCTGTCATTGCCAACAAAGGATATATAACAAAATATTGAGATGAACTTTTGTAATTGACCAAATACTTATTTTCCACCAAAATTTGAAAAAAAAATCTTTCTAAATCAGACAATGTGATTTTCAGGATTTGTTTTCTCATTTTGTCTCTCATAGTTGAGGTCTACCTATGATGTCAATTACAGGCCTCTCTCATCTTTTTAAGTGGGGGAACTTGCACAATTGGTGGCTGACTAAATACTTTTTTTCCCCACTGTATATATATATCACTGACATATTTCTATGTATTCTATTTTTCTATCTATCTATCTATCTATCTATCTATCTATCTATCTATCTACTAGTGTGACTCCAGCCTTACTTAACTGATGTCTAATCTGACTCATAGAGGGGGTTCTAAGTGGCGGACTGTCTTCTATAATATCCATGTGGTCTAATAGTGGTTGACCTCTGACTAGTCCATTCTTTATTCATAAGCACTGGTTTGTTTGGTCCATAACTCATACCTCTAAATATATTAAATTGGAATGTTTTTTATTTTATGAAACTTTTATCCAACTTTTTGCTGCACCGAAACGTCCTCTATAAAACACAGATGTAAATCAGATGTATGCAGTGGTATTATGTACAGTGCTGGCCAAAAGTATTGGCACCTCTGCAATTCTGTCAGATAATACTCAGTTTCTTCCTGAAAATGATTGCAATCACAAATTCTTTGGTATTATTCTCTTCATTTAATTTGCTTGCAAGGAAAAAACACAAAAGAGAATGAAGCAAAAATCAAATCATTGATCATTTCACACAAAACTCCAAAAAAGGGCCGGACAAAAGTATTGGCACCCTCAGCCTAATACTTGGTTGCACAACCTTTAGCCAAAATAACTGCGAACAACCGCTTCCGGTAACCATCAATGAGTTTCTTACAATGCTCTGCTGGAATTGTAGACCATTCTTCTTTGGCAAACTGCTCCAGGTCCCTGATATTTGAAGGGTGCCTTCTCCAAACTGCTATTTTGAGATCTCTCCACAGGTGTTCTATGGGATTCAGGTCTGGACTCATTGCTGGCCACCTTAGAAGTCTCCAGTGCTTTCTCTAAAACCATTTTATAGTGCTTTTGGAAGTGTGTTTTGGGTCATTGTCCTGCTGGAAGACCCATGACCTCTGAGGGAGACCCAGCTTTCTCACACTGGGCCCTACATTATGCTGCAAAATTTGTTGGTAGTCTTCAGACTTCATAATGCCATGCACACGGTCAAGCAGTCCAGTGCAAGAGGCAGCAAAGCAACCCCAAAACATCAGGGAACCTCCGCCATGTTTGACTGTAGGAACCGTGTTCTTTTCTTTGAATGCTTTTTTTTTTTTCCTGTACACTCTATGTTGATGCTTTTTCCCAAAAAGCTCTACTTTTGTCTCATCTGACCAGAGAACATTCTTCCAAAATGTTTTAGGCTTTCTCAGGTAAGTTTTGGCAAACTCCAGCCTGGCTTTTTTATGTCTCGGGGTAAGAAGTGGGGTCTTCCTGGGTATCCTACCATACAGTCCCTTTTCATTCAGACGCCGACGGATAGTATGGGTTGACACTGTTGTACCCTCGGACTGCAGGGCAGCTTGAACTTGTTTGGATGTTAGTCGAGGTTCTTTATCCACCATCCGCACAATCTTGCGTTGAAATCTCTCGTCAATCTTTCTATTCCGTCCACATCTAGGGAGGTTAGCCACAGTGCCATGGGCTTTAAACTTCTTGATGACACTGCGCACGGAAGACACAGGAACATTCAGGTCTTTGGAGATGGACTTGTAGCCTTGAGATTGCTCATGCTTCCTCACAATTTGGTTTCTCAAGTCCTCAGACAGTTCTTTGGTCTTCTTTCTTTTCTCCATGCTCAATGTGGTACACACAAGGACACAGGACAGAGGTTGAGTCAACTTTAATCCATGTTAACTGGCTGCAAGTGTGATTTAGTTATTGCCAACACCTGTTAGGTGCCACAGGTAAGTTTACAGGTGCTGTTAATTACACGAATTAGAGAAGCATCACATGATTTTTCAAAGGGTGCCAATACTTTTGTCCACCCCCTTTTTTAGGTTTGGTGTGGAATTATATCCAATTTGGCTTTAGGACAATTCTTTTTGTGTTTTTTTCATTGAAGACAAATTAAATGAAGAGAATAATACCAAAGAATTTGTGATTGCAATCATTTTCAGGAAGAAACTGAGTATTATCTGACAGAATTGCAGGGGTGCCAATACTTTTGGCCAGCACTGTATGTGTAATCAATGACGAATTACACTGATACCACATTTCCTAGTCTGGTTTTGCACTGTAGATGTACCCTAAGATGGCACTAACACTTAACTAATTATTACTGCCATCTGTAGAGCTGACTTTTACTGTGATTGGAACCCATTGATGAGGTTACTGCTAAACACTTTGAGCAGCCAAACTACTGTAGAATTTAGTTTGGCTGCTTTAACTATAAAGGATATTTTAACGGGAAACTGTCTGCAAGTTCTTGCTATGTAATCTGAGAGCACCATGATGTACTCTGATTCCAGCAATGTGTCACTTGCTGGTCTGCATGCTGTCATTTTGATACAATCCATGTTCTCTCTACTGTGGGTCTAGTAGTACTTAGAATGCTGAGCTCTGTATAACCCTGCCCAAACCACTGATTGGGAGCTTTCTTTGTACACTGTACATTGACTGAAAGTAGGTAATCAGTGGAGAGGGGGGGTTATACAGAGCAGTTGACTAGGAGGCATGAGACACCTAGTCCTGTAATGAAAATCTCCTACTGATTAAACACTCATTTTATTGAAACAGAAAAACATAACCTAGTAAGTGACACATCATTGGAATCAGGGTTTCAGCCCCTACATTATGCTTCTCTAGCAAAAACCTGGTGACAGATTCCTTTTAAGCATTAAAGGATTTTCCAATCTGGGACATATTTGGAATATCAATAGGAGATACCATAAATTACCGATAGATGCAGGGCTTTGTAGTGGGACCTTTAACTATCTCAAGAACTTGGCCTTATCGCATGCTATCAGTATTAGAGATATGGCTGAGCATGTGCAGCTCTTTTAATTAATATATATGGGAGTTCTGACAACTGCCTTGTGTGATTTTTCATCAATTACACTGGATAACCTCATTAAGCTACCCTATGCTGTATGCTCATGAGCAGAAATCAGTTCGCTGGGTGTTTCTCGCTTCAGATGAGTACAGCATTCTTCTGAGTGACACAGTAAACCGCAGCTGATTTTACTTGATTGTCAGCGGACCCGCATGAGGACCACAGACAAAAGCAAATGTTACACGCACGCCGCTAGGTTCAGATAGAGCGAGACGGGTTACATGAATTTGTTGTAATCCTGGGGGAACCGTTACTCAGGGCGACCATAGGCTGCATCTTCTCTCAGGCACACGATAGATTCAGTTGCTGACCAGACACATCTGACAAGAGTCTTTTTCAACAGTTTAACAGTGGAATTCAGTGATATTACAGCAACAATCTTCACCACAGTACAGTCTCATAAAGCAGGCACAGTAACGTCAGTCTCTTCAGTAACATAATTCAGCACAGATTAGATCTCTCGGCAGCACACATCTATGCATAAACAGCAGGCTTTTCCTTCACAAGGACTCACTAGTACACAGCATTCTTTATCCTGCATGGAGATGGAGGGGGGGTTTGATGAGGGAGATGATCCCTATGACACGATTCCTTCAAGTCCTTATCTTTCTGCCCAATAATACTCCACACTGTTAGTTCATGGAGTCTATCTGACCTGTGTTTAGCTTCACTCCTGACCTGAATTCTGTTCCCTTGTCTTCTGTGAGATACAGATCACACACCACCTTTCTGTACAGCTCCAGCCAGACCAGTAAACAACTCCCCCACAATCCCCCTGGGGCTCTGCTAACCACTGCCTGTCTCCTGTGACTGTGTTAACCCCTCTAGTTGATGGATGCTTCTGAAGCACAACAGCACTACTTCTGCATGTCACACAAATGTTTTGAATAGTGGACTATGTGTGTGCTATCCGATGTACATCTAGAATTGGGTCCTAAACTTCCCATCTTCATTGTCAGACAGAGCATGCACCCATTTAACTTTTGGGATCAGTGCAGAAGTCAATCATTGCCAGAAGACAGCGTTACACGATTGTGAGACTTTTCATGGTGAATTTTTTACAGAATGGAATTTATAGAATGGATATAATTTTGACTTCTATACTGGATTGTTAATACTTTTTTTGCCAAAAAAGACAAAAGTATTCTGGGTGTTATACATATATTAGCTAATTAGAAAAATTATATTTGCAAGTTTTCAGAGCCCAGGGGCTCTACATCAGGCAAGATTACAAACAGATGACTTAGACAAGAGCACAAAATTTAAGAGATGTTACAACAAGACATTTGTGCATGGGGTGAATGTGAATGTGATGCCTCCTAAAGATACTGAGCTAGACCATATACATTTGTTTATTGTACATCTCTATATTGTTGGAAACTTACATAGGTATATCTGTGATTTTCCAAAAAGAAAAAAATACTAGTATATTTTCTATATGGCAACACTATATAAATAACTGTCAAACAGGAGAAACAAAGGAGTATCTCTTTTTTTTATAAAAGTATACACGTTTTTATTAGAGAAATAGATTAAAAATCACATAGAAATCACATTGAAATCACGTAAAAATAGACATGATAGACAGAAATGGTAATAAACATTCCGGGTACAAGCCACAGTGACCAAAAGTTTGACTGTCACATTAATAGTAAATCTAGGATAAGGAGCAGAGGTAACATAAATAGAAATTTATATAAAGAGTTTTTTTATAGTATAGAAATTGTGCCCCAAGTAATCCTAAGATCTTCATGAATAAGTAACCTTACTCAATAGGAGCCATACTTCAGGGTTTGATAATGTCTTGTACTGATCCTTTGGATAATCGCACTTTAAAGCAAATTATTATATCTGTTTTGTTATGCACTCACTGTGGGAGCAGTGTGCGCGTGCCTCTTTTCTCCTCCCCCGTGCGTGCGCCGCTCCCTGGCGTCTTTATGTCGGTCCCGGCGGGCGCGGGTGTCCTTCGGACTCCGGGCCTGCTGTGATTGGCTTGACGGCCGGAGTGGGCGTGCCGCGGGTGCGGCGATTGACGCATGCGCCGGATGGCTGCTCCTATTGGTGAGCGGGAAACCATGTGACATGGTCACATGGTATAAAGGTCCTGCAGGTGATCTTTCTCCTCACTTCCCCTTGAGAAAGCTTGCGGGTGGCACGCGAAACTAGCGTTGGGGCGCAGCATTTTTCAGCTTTTTGCACTCCGGGCTGGGCCACATTTGTTCCCTAATAATGGGTAAGGTTACTTATTCATGAAGATCTTAGGATTACTTGGGGCACAATTTCTATACTATAAAAAACTCTTCATATAAATTTCTATTTATGTTACCTCTGCTCCGTATCCTAGATTTACTATTAATGTGACAGTCAAACTTTTGGTCACTGTGGTTTGTACCCGGAATGTTTCTGTCTATCATGTCTATTTTTATGTGATTTCAATGTGATTTCTATGTGATTTTTAATCTATTTATCTAATAAAAACGTGTCGATTTTTATAAAAAATGAGATACTCCTTTGTTTCTCCTGTTTGACATATATTTCTCTGTTGGAGTATGTAGTTATATATTATATGCACTAATGATCTATAAGGGTCTCACTTAGATTAACTAATTATGCCCATGGGATTTTCTCTAATCACTATATAAATAATGAAAAGTAGATACCAAGAATTCCTGTAAATTACATAATATTGGAAGAATGTGAAATCAGCTTGTTTTACCGTATCACTGTGATATATAAATTATATGGTGTAAGAATTTAGGTGTATTTGCACTAAAAGATTATCAAATTCTGATAATCTTTCAGTATAAACAGGCTGGATTCACCTCCTTTGTCATAAATGGGGCTGTGTGTTATACAGATCAAAGGCTGGGGGTATTGGGTAATTGCCTGCAGCATCCGTTGTGAAAAGATAATTGAAGCAGGATATCTAATGAAAAGCAGATATGGAGCATGTACAGTTATGGCCGAAAGTGATGGCCCCCTTGAAATTGTTCCAGAAAATGAAGTATTTCTCCCAGAAAGTTATTGTAATTGCATATGTTTTTTTATACACATGTTTATTTCCTTTGTGTATATTGCAACAACACAAAAAAAACTGAGGAAAAAAAGGCAAATTTGACATAATTTCAAACTAACCCCTAAAAATGGGCGAGACAAAATATGAATATATGGTTTGTTGGAACCCTCAACTTCATATTTGGTTGCACACCCTTTAGAATAAATAACTGCAATCAATCGCTTCCTGTAACCATCAACAAGCTTCTTAGACCTCTCGACTGGAATTTTGGACCTTATTTTTTTTCCAAACTGCTTCAGGTCTCTCATATTTGAAGGGTGCCTTCTCCCAACAGCAATTTTAAGATATCTCCAAAGGTGTTCAATAGGATTTAGATCCAAACTCATTACTGGCCACTTCAGAACTTTACAGCACTTAGCTTACATCCATTTCTGGGTGCTTCTTGAAGTATGTTTTGAGTCATTCTCCTGCTGGAAGACCCATGACCTAGAATGCAAATTTAGCTTTCTGACAGAGGCACTACATTGCGACCCAAAATCCTTTGGTAATCTTCAGATTTCATGATGCCTTGCACACAGTCAAGGTGGTACCCAGTGCCAGAGGCAGCAAAACAACCCCAAAACATTTTTGAACCGCCACCATATTTGATTGTAGGTATTGTTTTGTTTTCTTTGTAGGCCTCATTCTATTTTCGGTAAACAGTAGAATGATGTACTGTACCAAAAAGCTTAATTTTGGTCTCATCTGTCGACAAGATGCTTTCCCAGAAGAATTTTGGCTTAATCAAGTACATTTTGGCAGGCTGCTGTCTAGCTTTTTATGTCTCTGTGCCAGCAGTGGGGTTCCCTTGGGTCTCCTACCAAAGCATTTCATTTTATTCAAATGCCAACGGTGACACTGATGCACCCTGAGCCTACAGGACAGCTGGAATTTCTTTGGAACTTGATTGAAGCTGCTTATTCACCATCTGGACTGTCCTGCGATGCAACCTTTCTCTGCTGTCCACGTCCAGGGAGATTAGCTACAGTGCAACTTTTTATCAATTTTTCGCTGCTGTCCACGTCCAGGGAGATTAGCTACAGTGCCATGGGTTGTAAACTTCTTGATTATGTTGCGCACCATAGACAAAATAGCATCAAGATCTCTGGAGATGGACTTGTAATCTTGAGATTGTTGATATTGTTCAACAATTTTAGTTCTCAAGTCCTCAGACCATTTTATTCTCCTCTTCCTGTTCTCCATGCTTAATGTGGCACACACAGACACATAATGCAAATATTTAGTCAACTTTTCCCCTTTTTATTTGGTTTCAGGTGTGATTTTCATATTGCCCACACCTGTTCCGTGCCACAGGTGAGTTTGAACAAGCATCACATGCATGAAACAAAGTTGTTTACACACATTTTTAGAAAGGTGCCATTTTTGGGGTTTTGTGTGAAATTATGTCCAATTTGCTTTTTTTTCTCTGTTTTTTTTGTGTTTTCCAACATAAACAAAGGAAATAAAAATGCATAGCAAGACATTTTTAATTGCAATAATTTTCTTGGAGAAATACTTCATTTTCTGGAACAATTTCAAGGATGTCAACACTTTTGCCCATGACTGTGTACAGGGTAATTAACAGATAGCTGTCAATGTTGGACTATTGGATGACCATTTGGCCAGCAGATGTGTACCTGTATGCCTCCACTGGCACATAGGTGTTGAACGGTGCCAGTGGAGTGGGCGAGTGAGAGGAAAGCGGAGCCCCCCTTACACTGTGGCATCCGAGGCATGTGCTTCGCGAGTGAATGGTGTTTGTCACATCCTTCATCTGGTGAAATGATCTTTTGTGCATCAAGATCATTTTTCTCAGCAGAGCATCATCCTCGCAAAGTGGAGAACTATGACAGTCTATGCAAACTGGACTATCTATAAGGGCTCGCTGACATGAGCATATAACACGGCCAAGTGCTATCCAATATTTTAGCGCATAGCACTCAGATCAATTTTATAATCTGGTGCAGTGCAGATCTGCAATTTTTTTCTCATGCCAAATCAGCCTGAGGAAAAAATCTCAGCATGCTGCTAGTGCATCCGAAAACGGATCGCACTCACCCATCCAAGTCTATGGGTGCGTGTGAAACATCATATCGGACTGCACTCAGGTGACATCTGAGTGCAGTCTGGTTACAGTGGACGCCAGCAATGGAGGAGATGAAGAAGTTACTTTCTCTGTCTCCTCTGCATTTGTGCTGCGATTCTCTCATGGGAGAGTATTGAGTTTGAGCCGAGTGTTATTTGCATAATCGGCCCGATTCTCTCACACAAGAGAACATATACTGTATTTTTCGGACTATAAGACACACTGGACCATAAGACGCACCCCAAATTTTGGGGTGGAAAATAGAAAAAATGTTTTTTCTAAGATGGTGGTCCATCTTATAGTCTGAATAGGTACAGTATCTTACCTGGGGGGCGGTGGAGCGAGGGTAACAGGAGGCAGGGTCCCTCAGGAAGCCAGCGGCTGCAGCAGAAGAGGTGACATGCTGTGGAGCCTGTGCCAGGTCAGGGCCTGTGCCTAGCTAGAGCCCTTAGCCTGGTCAATTCCTGTGCTGGAACCTGTGGCTGATGCCGGGGCCTGTACTGGGCTGGGGCTGGTGCCGGGCTGTGAGCAGCATAGGGCAGCGAAGCAGAGTGGCCTGCACAGGTTTCCTGTGTGAACCGCCATCTTCCTAGAGCTGTGATCTACAGGAAAATGGCCGCCGGAGCTTCTGGTCTTCGCATGCGCCGGCTCGGGAGGCCATTTTCCTGTAGATCATAGCTCTAGGAAGATGGCCACGCACACTGGAAAGCTGAGCAGGCTGCTCTGCTATGCCGCTCACAGCCCGTCAAAGGTCCTGGCCCCAGCCGCTCTGACTCACCTCTGCTGCCGCTGCCGTCGCTACCACCACCGCGTTCCTGAAGGAGGGAAGGCCCTGCGATCCCGCTTCACCACCACCGCAGGTGACGTTCGGACCATAAGACGCACCCCCCATTTTCTTGGTGGAAAAAAAGTGCGTCTTATGGTCCAAAAAATACGGTACTTGTGTGACCCCGCCCTTACAGATCGCTCGGTGTGCATTATTAGAGTGAAAACTTAGTTTAAATGCAGTGTAGTGTAAAATTAGTGTGTAAACAGCTATTAAACGACCTCCAACTGGTAAATATTACCCAATTGTTTAGTGCGACCCACCCGCTTGGTCCATGTAAATGTGGCACCCCAGGGGTCTGGTTGCCACAGTAATAGAAATATTATGTCTGAGAGCAAGTGGGAGGTTTCTCTGGTCAGGAGCCCTAAGCATGCAACACGGCCCACCCAGACCTGGGTGGGGAGGAATCTGCCCTTATAAACTGGGTCTGGGGCGGGATTAGGACACACAGAGCCTGCAGAGCAATCAGAGCAATCAGAGCCTGGAGAGGGAAAGTAAGAATCAGGAGCTCTGTAGGAACAGTAGCTGAATACCAGGGGCTGGAGCTGAGCAGAGTTCGCCCTGGTTAAAGACACTAATACCGGACACGGAGTCCGAGGCTGTGGGGACATCCAGGTCCAGCAGCAGAATCCAACTGGCAGGGGATTCCATGTCCTCTGGCCATAGAAGCCCGGAGGCACGATCACAAGCAAGGGACCAGCAACGCCATTGTGAAGCGGAGGCTAACAGAAGGCCCCAAGTCACCGGCCATACGGGTGAGCACCACACGGTATACTCAGGGACGTGGGCTACTTCGACCCGCATACAGCAAGGTAGCCAGGAAAGAGTACAGATAGACGGGGAGGCCTACAACTCCACCTGGCCAGGGGGAGATCCTGCTTGCTCACAGACTGACCAGGCCCCTACTGCTAACCAGTACTCCCGGGAGGGTCTGCTTTATACCATCAGTAAAGACCCTGAACTGCACCACACGTTTCTGTGTTTCATCGCCGCACCAGCACCATTACTACTGGGACGCTCACACCACCACTACCATCTTCCACACTAGCTGCCCTGAGGCAATACTTCTCCCGTGGGGAGTTATTCCATACTCGGCTGCGCAAATAACATCAGCCTCAGCGGTCTGCAGCGCAGCGGCGGTCCCCACTGACGGCAATCCACGGGTGGCGTAGTCGGACATTTGTTATTACCTAAGACTGCCACTGGTTTGACCGCCCTGGGCACGGACCGGGTCACCGCCACACTGAGACTACAACCCCCAGCGATCCGGCTCCGGGTATCCCCTGCACAACACAGGCCCAGGGGGCGCGTCAACTTTGGCTTAGCCGGCAGGATTTCGTGCCCGCAACCACCGGGTACTGCGTGCCTGAAAAAGACTTTTATACTTACCTGTGGTGAAGTTTCCCGCCGTCCGGAGTCGTTTCCCGCCATCGGACGCCATCTTGGACCGTTTCCCGCCGTCTTCTGCCGTCTTCCCGCCATCCGCAGCTGCTTCCCGCCATCGGACGCCATCTTCAGGACGCCGCGCAGGAAGAAGAGGGGCGTGGACGCCGAAAGCGCGCGAGATCCGAAGCTCCGCCCCACGCACTGACGCTGCGCAAGGTCCTGGAAGGGAGGAAGAGCGACGCTGACGTCATCGGAGCGCGATGCCAGGTCCTCTACCCCGACGATTGACTGCGGAGCCGCGGCCTACGGAAGAAGAGCATCGCAAGGTAGGCCACGGTCCACTAGGGGGGAAGGAGGATGTCGGACACCGAGGGGAGCTCCACCGCCTCACCGGCCGCCAGCGCAACCGCTGCAGCGGTCATGCCATTCACCATGCCCTATATCCCCGGGGCAACCTAGCTACCCCAGTACTCAGGGGAGTCACATACCCTGAGTGACTTTAGGGAAAGACTTGATAGCCTCTTCCAGGTATACCCCCTCACGGAAGAGCAAAAAGTGAGCATCCTGGTGGCCCAGTTAATCGGGGCAGCCCAAAGGGAGGTAAAGTCCTGGTCACCTGGGAAGAAGAGGACTGTCAGAGAAATAGTAGCCCGGCTGAAGGACACATTTGATACCCGAACCTCAGCCAAAATAAAGCTCAGATTTTACAGGTGCAAACAGCGGGCACATGAAAGTATAAGGGACTATGTTCTAAACTTACAAGAGGCCCTGAGAGCCATTAAGCAGGCAGACCCTGACAGTGTGGGAAATGAAGACAAGCTGTTGACCGAACAATTTATTGAGGGTCTACTGTGCAATGCCCACCGAACCCAGTTGCGGGCAATGGCCTTACAGGACCCTGACCTGGACTTTGCACAGTTCAAGGACAGAGCCATCCGGGTGCTCCGAGAACCGGCACCAGGTGGCGCTGTGACCCACAGGCGCCCTGCTATCACTTATCACCAGGACGCGGCGCCCTTGTCTGCAGGGCCTATGGGAGCTGATGCGCAGGCTTTGAACAATGACCCGGCTACAGACCTGCACCATCAGGTCCAAGAGCTGACTAAGAGCATTGTCGCGCTAACCAGAACTGTGCAGTCTTTACAGGTCTTTTCTCCAGGAAAGATCCAGCTGGCATCCGGACCGGAGGACGTCCCGTGGCGCCGACTGAGGAGGACCCCACCGGCCAGAGGAAGACCCAGCGACCGGTACAACGAGGACGGACGACCCATCTGCCGCCACTGCAATCAACCCGGACATATGGCAAGGTACTGTCATTTAAACAGGCACAACCTGGGGTAGAGGGCCAACCCCCAGGCATAAGATCATCAGGCCCATCAAACTGGCGTGACAAATACGTAGGGGGACGTCCGGTCTTGCCTGTGGTACTGGATGGCATTCCTATGAGTGCCCTACTAGACACCGGGTCACAGGTCACCACCATCCCGTACGTGCTCTTCAAGTGGTACTGGAATGACTCAACCCGCTACCCAGATGACGACCTGAGCATTATAGCCAGCAATGGTCAGCCCGTGCCCCAGATATGATTTAAGGAGGTGACCATCAAGGTCGGTAAAGTTGAACTGCCGGCACAAGGACTGATCATTGTGGACATGGACCGTCGCGAGAGTCACCCAAAAATAACCCTAGGTACTAATGTAATCGAAAACTGTCTTGCAGAGGTGATTCTTATTTTGCAACAGGTTGCCAAGAACGCCAGTTCCAGCCAGCAGCGTGTCCTCCAAAAAGAGATCCGGGCACTGATAAAGTGGCAACAGGTGGAACTATCTGGTGGTGAGATAGGTAGCGCGAGAATGTGTGACCCGTTCCCTATTGCCATGCCCCCGAAAAGTGAAATGATGATTTGGTGCCGGGCAGCTATTGGTCTAAGAGGTAGAGACTACCAAGCAATGGTAGAACCCGTCTACTCAGACAGTAAGCCCACCATTTTGACAGCACGGGGGGTGGTCGATGTACGCCATGGGAGGGTGCCCGTCCGCATCATCAATATCGGGGAGAGAGAAGTATACCTGCCCCGGTATGCCACGCTAGCCAAATTGTTCACCATCAACCAGAACTCTGTATAGGCCGTGGAACCCTTGCCTCCATCTCAACCAGAGGAAGGTAACGGCTCTAAGAAACCAATGGAGGACTGGTGTCAGCAACTGCATTTGGGTACTGATTCCACTCCCTCACACCAAAAACAGGGAGTCTATCGGGTGGTTCAAGAGTACGAGAGAGTGTTTAGT
The DNA here is from genome assembly GCF_046119375.1 of Phyllobates terribilis. Lineage (NCBI taxonomy): Eukaryota > Metazoa > Chordata > Amphibia > Anura > Dendrobatidae > Phyllobates > Phyllobates terribilis. The sequence continues at coordinate 243,548,652 of NW_027362761.1, read as the reverse complement.
AAACACCCGCTGGACTTCGGGCGAGTAAAGGGGGTAGAACATCACATCCCCACGGGAGACCATCCTCCCATAAAGGAGAGATACCGACCAGTACCCCCTGCACACTATCAACACGCCAAGGGGATGCTAAAAGACATGAAGGAGGCTCGGGTAATTAGGGACAGCTGTAGCCCCTGGGCAGCTCCACTAGTCTTAGTGAAAAAGAAAGACAACACCATGAGAATGTGTGTAGACTACAGGAAGGTCAACCGTATCACACACAAAGATGCGTACCCGTTACCAAGGATAGAAGAGTCCTTAGCTGCATTAAAATCTGCTAACTTCTTCTCTACTTTGGATCTCACTAGCGGGTACTGGCAGGTTCCTGTAGCAGAGGCGGACCGGGAGAACACCGCATTCACCACCCCGATGGGACTCAGGGAATTTAACTGTATGCCGTTCGGGCTCTGCAACGCACCAGGAACCTTCCAACGGTTGATGGAATGCTGTCTGGGACACCGGAACTTCGAGACGGTCCTATTATACCTGGACGACGTCATCGTCTATTCCAAGACCTATGAGGACCATCTGGAACACCTGGCAGAAGTGTTTGAAGCCCTGGCGAACTATGGCCTAAAGGTAAAACCCTCAAAGTGTCATCTACTGAAGCCAAAGGTACAGTACCTGGGACACGTGGTGAGTGCTGACGGAGTGGCCCCCGACCCTGACAAGATCACCGTGATTAAGGACTGGCCAAGACCATCCAGCATAAAGGAAGTGCGGCAGTTCCTCGGGTTGGTAGGCTACTACCGAAGATTCATTCCCGGTTTTACCAAGAAGGCAGCTCCTATGCAGGACCTCCTGATAGGCCAGTCCAGGAAGGCCAAAAACCAGAAGCCACCCTTCAGATGGGAAAAGCTGGAAGAGGAGTCCTTCCGCCAGCTGAAGATGGCCCTCACGGGGGATGAAATCCTGGCGTACCCTGATTACAGCCAGCCCTTTATCCTCCACACGGACGCAAGCAACATCGGGCTAGGAGCCATACTGTCCCAGATCCAGCAGGGGAGAGAACGGGTAATTGCTTACGCCAGTCGAAAACTGCGACCCACGGAAAGAAACCCTGAGAATTACAGCTCGTTCAAGCTAGAGTTCCTGGCAGTGGTGTGGGCAGTAACCGAACGTTTCAAGTATTACCTTGCCTCTTCCAGGTTCACCGTGTACACGGACAACAACCCGTTGACACACCTGGACACTGCAAGACTGGGTGCCCTGGAGCAGAGATGGATGGCCCGCCTGTCCAATTTTGAGTTCACAATCAAATACCGGGCAGGACGCTCTAATAGCTACGCGGACGCCCTGTCCAGGATGCCAAACCTACCGGACGAAGGGGAGGATCCAGAAGAATTGGAAGAGATCGAACTCCCTGCGTTTCACCGTCATGGGATTACCCAATATTCCCACCATGTGAGGGGCCAGCGATCCGCTACGTTCAACCCCTTACCCCACTACAACTGGGCAGAGACGCAAGACAGTGACCCCGCAGTCCGTCTGGTGAAGGAGATGCTGACCCAGGCTGACGCCCGCCTGGAACCAGACGCTCCGGAAGAGACCAAGCAACTGTGGACGGAGAAGAGCAGACTGTTCCTCTACAAGGAGAAGTTATGCCGCAGAATGGTCAATTCCCGGACACATGAACTGATCTGGCAGGTTGTGGTACCAAGACGGGACGCAGCTATGGTGCTGGAGGCCTACCACAATGGGGCAGGGCACTTCGGATGGAAGAAGCTGGAGTTCCTGCTGCGTGAACGGTTCTACTGGATAGGCATGAGAGGAGCCATTGAGAGGTGGTGTAGAGACTGTGGCCCGTGCAATCTAAGAAGAAGGGACCGTGCCAGCCAGAGGACTCCCCTGCAGCCCATCATCACCAGGCAGCCGCTGGAACTGGTCGCTCTGGTCCATGTTAAACTGGCTCCAAGCAGAAGCGGGTATGTCTACGCCCTAACCATCGTGGATCACTACTCCCGGTTCCTGGTGGTGGTCCCTGTCAAAGACCTGACGGCTCAGACAGCAGCCAGAGCCTTCCAGCTGCACTTCTGCCGCCCACACGGGTACCCGGACCAAGTGCTGATGGACCAAGGACCAGCCTTCGAAGCGGAGGTCTTCCAGGAGTTCTGCAACCTGTATGGCTGCAAGAAGATAAGAACAACGCCCTATCACCCCCAAACCAATGGACTCTGTGAGAAGATGAACCAGGTGGTGATAGATCTGCTAAAAACATTGCCCCTGGAAGAACGCAGTCTGTGGCCTGAGAAACTGCCCGATCTGGTGGACCTGTATAACCACATCCCGGTAGGTTCCACCAACTGTACCCCGGCTTACCTAATGCGAGCAAGACCTGGTAAGCTGCCTGTTGACCTGGATATGGGAGTCCTGATACCCGAGGACACCTCGCCAGAGACAGACTGGGATACAGAACGGCAGCAGCAGTACCGTAAAGTACAGGAGAGCGTCGAGCGAAGTCTCTGTCAATCAAGAGAAAGGCAGGAGAGGACTTATAACCAACATGCTCCCGCTGTTCCCCTGGTACCTGGAGAGCAGGTCTTGAAAAGAAAAAGGCGGCTCCATAAGTTGGACGATCAGTGGGAAAAGGACCCGTACACCGTACTGCCCTCAAGCCACAATAATCCAAAGGTGTGCGTCATCAGCAAGGATGGAGGAGAGACCACAGCCACTGTCTCCAGAGACCACCTGAAAAAGTGCCCCGAGAAGTTGCAAAGCACGGATGAAGATCAGGAAGACCCTCAACCCGTAGAGGAAAAGGAAGAAATGATCAGCACCGTACTCGGAGACTTTCCCCGGTCCTGGACGCAAGTAAACAACGCTATCGTGGTGCCCGTCCTCACCTTTCTCCAGCCAGCCCCTCAAGTGCCTACAGAAGAGCTGAAAGAGCAGCTGGCCCAGGAGGCAGAAGAATCCATACCAGCAGCACAGGAGAATCAACCCTCTGCTAGTAGTGAGCCTGCCGTGCCCCTAGTGAGCCAAAGAGTGCGCAGACAGCTGCCCAGCTTACCCATAACACCTCCTACACCCTGTAGTGCAGGACCAGTTAGTGAGCTCCGTAGGTCCACTAGAGTCACTAGAGGTCAGATGCCCGCTCGCTGGAAAATCTAAACTAATGCACTGTGAATTTATCTGTTTAACTGTTTTTGGTTTATGTTTGTTGCCTGTTATTAATTATGTTTCTCAGTTACCCTGCAGATTTCTTTGGATTAACAGGTTATGGACACTGGATAACCGGAACAATTCTTGTAGATAGTTGCACCTTGGTGCCTCTTGCGAAGACGGCCGCGGAAAAGAAAACCTGTCTGGCGTGGCCTCCTTGCGGTCCAAAGTAGTTAGCTTCAGCCTTGCAGCCACGCCCAAGGCCAACGCAAGGGGTTTGCTTTGGACTGGTCCCCTACTTCGCTTAAAGCTTCACCTTGGGTGACATGGACACCCTCTAGTTTCACAAACTTCACCTTGGGTGATATGGACACCCGGTTACGGACACGCCGTGACCTTTAAAGAACTAAAGCTTCTTGTAAATATGTTATTGTGTTATTGTTATACCCTGCATTTATGTTTCTTTAAAAATGTGTTTAGTCCCGGAGTACTAAAATTTACTGGGGGGGAACGTGGCACCCCAGGGGTCTGGTTGCCACAGTAATAGAAATATTATGTCTGAGAGCAAGTGGGAGGTTTCTCTGGTCTGGAGCCCTAAGCATGCAACACGGCCCACCCAGACCTGGGAGAGGAGGAATCTGCCCTTATAAACTGGGTCTGGGGCGGGATTAGGACAGACAGAGCCTGCAGAACAAGCAGAGCAGTCAGAGCCTGGAGAGGGAAAGTAAGAACCAGGAGCTCTGTAGGAACAGTAGCTGAATACCAGGGGCTGGAGCTGAGCAGAGTTCGCCCTGGTTAAAGACACGAATACCGGACACGGAGTCCGAGGCTGTGGGGACATCCAGGTCCAGCAGCAGAATCCAACCGGCAGGGGATTCCATGTCCTCTGGCCATAGAAGCCCGGAGGCACGGTCACAAGCAAGGGACCAGCAACGCCATTGTGAAGCGGAGGCTAACAGAAGGCCCCAAGTCACAGGCCATACGGGTGAGCACCACACGGTATACTCAGGGACGTGGGCTACTTCGACCCGCATACAGCAAGGTAGCCAGGAAAGAGTGCAGATAGACAGGGAGGCCTACAACTCCACCTGGCCAGGGGGAGATCCTGCTTGCTCACAGACTGACCAGGCCCCTACTGCTAACCAGTACTCCCGGGAGGGTCTGCTTTATACCATCAGTAAAGACCCTGAACTGCACCACACGTTTCTGTGTTTCATCGCCGCACCAGCACCATCAGTATTGGGACGCTCACACCATCACTCCCATCATCCACACTAGCTGCCCTGAGGCAATACTTCTCCCGTGGGGAGTTATTCCATACTCGGCTGCGCAAATTACATCAGCCTCAGCGGTCTGCAGCGCAGTGGCGGTCCCCACTGACCACAATCCACGGGTGGCGTAGTCGGACATTTGTTATTACCTAAGACTGCCACTGGTTTGACCACCCTGGGCACGGACCGGGTCACCGCCACACTGAGACTACAACCCCCAGCGATCCGGCTCCGGGTATCCCCTGCACAACACAGGCCCAGGGGGCGCGTCATAAACAGACTGTATGCCACTTTCTGAATGCAGATCTAATTTATTCTAGACTCATTTGAAAATATAACTGCTTTGTAAACATTTGTGTTGTGCATAGAAAGCCAAAAGAAAGTTTTTAAAGACAATCGTATCTTCTTGATGTTATCTCTGACCAATCTTGTGCTGTGGGTAACCACATAACAAACCTATGTAACATAAGGACTCTTTGTAAATGAGGTTACTAATGTGAGATGTTTGCTCAGAATGAATCAGTACATTTGGAGGACTATGGTTTGCTGCCACACATTTCTTATCTGAGTGTTAATAGCTGTGAAACTTCTTTCAGATACAATACTTGGTGCAATAATGACTATATGCTATATTATTATTGTGTGTCTTTTTATACTAAGATTGTGTACTTTGTGTTTTACAGGTGTAAGTGATGGACAAAATATTATTATGCAGTAAATCCACTCTCCTCTTTTGTCAAATATCTTTGGAAAAGTCACTAATCCAAACTGACAAATAAGGGATTTTCTTTACTGGACAAAAAGGATCAAACTTATTTTAACCCCTTTACCCCCGTGGTTTGCAAGTTAATGACCAGGCCAGTTTTTACAATTCTGACCACTGTCACTTTATGAGGTAATTACTCTGGAATGCTTCAACTGATCCCCCTGATTCTGAGATTGTTTTTTCGTGACATATTGTACTTCATGATAGTGATAACATTTCTTCGATACGACATTTTGCAATTTTCAAAATTTTAATTTTCATGCCCTTAAATCAGAGAGATATATCACACAAAATACTTAATAAATAACATTTCCCACATGTCTACTTTACATCAGCACAATTTTGGATCCAAATTTTTTTTTTTGTTAGGACGTTATAAGGGTTAAAAGTTGACCAGCGATTTCTCGTTTTTCCCACAAAATTTACAAAACCATTTTTTTAGGGACCACATCACATTTGAAGTGACTTTGAGGGGCCTTTATGACATAAAATACCCAAAAGTGACACCATTCTAAAAACTGCACCCCTCAAGGTGCTCAAAACCATATTCAAGAACTTTATTAACCCTTCAGGTGCTTCACAGGAATTTTTGGAATGTGGAAGAAAAAAATTAACATTTACCTTTTTTCACAAAAATGTTACTTTAGACCCCAATTTTTTTATTTTCGCAAGGGTATCAGGAAAAAATGGACCCCAAGATTTGTTGTGCAATTCCTCCTGAGCACGCAGATACCCCATATGTGGGGGAAAACCACTGATTGGGCGCACGGCAGGGTTCAGAAGGGAAGGAGCGTCATTTGACTTTTTGAATATAAAATTTGCTTGAATAATTAGCGGATGCCGTGTTATGTTTGGCAAGCCCCTGATGTGCCTTAACAGTGGAAACTCCCCACAAGTGACACCATTTTGGAAACTTGACCCCTCAGGGAACTTATCTAGATGTGTGGTGAGCACCTTGAACCCTCAAGTGCTTCACAAAAGTTTATAACATTGAGCCGTAAAAATAAAATTATCACATTTTTCCCACAAAAATGTTTTTCAGCCCCCAGTTTTGCATTTTCATCAGGGTAACAGGAGAAATTGCACCATGCAATTTGTTGTGCAATTTCTCCTGAGTAAGCCGATACCCTATATGTGGGGGAAAACCACTGTTTGGGCGCACGGCAGGCTTCGGAAGGGAAAGAGCACCATTTGTATTTTTGAATGTAAAATTTGCTTGAATGATTAGAGGACACCATGTTGCGTTTGGGGAGTCCCTGATCTGCCTAAACAGTGGAAAGCCCCCACAAATGACTCCAATTTGGAAACTAGACCCCTCAAAGATTTTATCAAGGGGTATAGTGAGGGGCCGAGGCCTCTGGCTGAGGCAGGGGCCGAGGCCTATGGCTGGGGACGGGACCGAGGCCTTTGGCTGGGGCTGAGGCCGGGACGAGGCCTTTGGCTCGGGCTGAGGCCGGGGCCGAGGCCTCTGGCTGGAGCCGGGGCTGAGGCAGAGGCCTGTACCAGGCTGGGGCTGAGGCCGAGGCCTGTACCAGGCTGGGGCTGGTGCCGGGCTGTGAGCAGCATCGGGCGGAGAAGCAGAGCGGCCTGCGCAGGTTTCCGGTGTGTGCGGCCATCTTCCTAGACGTGTGATCTACAGGAAAATGGCCGCCGGTGCTCTCGGTCTGCGTATGCGCCGGCTCAGGCGGCCATTTTCCTGTAGATCACAGCTCTAGGAAGATGGCCACGCACACCGGAAAGCTGTGCAGGCCGCTCTGCTTCGCTGCCCGACGCCGCTCAAAGCCCAACACCGACCAGGCACAGGTCCTGGCCCCAGCCCCTCTGCCTAACCTCTGCTGCCGTCACCGCCGCTACCACCACCGCATTCCTGAAGGAGGGAAAGCCCTGCGATCCCGCTTCACCACCACCGCAGGTAACGTTTGGACCTTAAGACGCACCAATATTTCCCAATCGTTTAGTGCCCCCCACCCACTTGGTCCTTGTAAACAGACCGTATGCCACTTTCTGAATGCAGACTCATTTGAAAATATAACTGCTTTCTAAACATTTGTGTTGTGCATAGAAAGCCAAAAGAAAGTTTTTAAAGACAATTGTATCTTCTTGATGTTATCTCCTCAAAGATTTTATCAAGGGGTATAGTGAACATTTAGAACACAGAGGTACGACATAGAAATTGATAACATTAGTTCATCATATTGAATAAGTTGTCATTAGTCTTGAGCGCAAGTGCTCGCTATTTGAGTTTGCATTGGGTACTCGGGTATGCACCAAGTATCGCAGGTGCTCAAGTGACATGCTCGAGTCCCTGCCCCGCATGTTTCACGGTTTTAGACACCCAAAAAGACCATGCGGGGATCGCTCGTGCATGGCAGGCAATCCCTGCGAGGTTTTTTGGCTGTATAACAGCTGCAAAACATATGGGGCAGAGTCTCGAGCATGTTACTCGAGCACCCGCGATACTCTGTGAATACCCGAGCACCCGATGCAAACTCAAGTAGCGAGCACTTGCGCTCAACATATCGTCGTCATTTTTTTTTTTACTTTTGAAAAAATCCCAATACAACCCTAACTCCAACTCTAATACAGCCCCAACCCTAGCCCAACCCTAACCATAGTCCAACCCTAACCCTAACCTAAGCCTAGCACAACCCTAACCCTAGCAAGACACTAACCCTAGCACAACGCTGTTATGCACACGCCCGGACTGACTGGCGTGTGCGTGTTTATGTAGTGATTCCACTGTGCCATGAACCGGAGAGTGCCTGGAGGGGCGTAACTAAGTATCTGCCCGATCTGACCAAGGTCGCACGACGGCATACGACGCCAGTGCACCAGGGAGGAACCGAGCAGAGGAACCAGGGTCTACTCCAGGTCAGACTCCGGACACGGCTGTTGACCCACACCGGGGAATACAGGAACAGGCAGACTAGAGCACAGGCTGGGTAGGGTCCAGTACAGACTGGGAGACAAATTCGAAACCGCAAACGCGGTAGACAGAGCTGAGCAAAGCGAAAACCGCAGACGCGGTGGACAGAGCTGAGCAAAGCGAAAACCGCAGACGCGGCGGACAGAGCTGAGCAAAGCAAAAACCGCAGACGCGGCGGACAGAGCTGAGCAAAGCAAAAACCGCAGACGCGGCGGACAGAGCAGAGCAAAGCGAAAACCGCAGACGCGGCGGACAGAGCAGAGCAAAGCGAAAACCACAGACGCGGCGGACAGAGCAGAGCAAAGCGAAAACCGCAGACGGGGTGGACAGAGCAGAGCAAAGCGAAAACCACAGACGGGGCAGACAGAGCAGAGCAAAGCGAAAACCGCAGACGGGGCAAACAGAGCAGAGCAAAGCGAAAACCGCAGACGCGGCGGACAGAGCTCAGCAAAGCGAAAACCGCAGACGCGGCGGACAGAGCTCAGCAAAGCAAAAACCGCAGACGCGGCGGACAGAGCAGAGCAAAGCGAAAACCGCAGACGCGGCGGACAGAGCTGAGCAAAGCGAAAACCGCAGACGCGGCGGACAGAGCTGAGCAAAGCGAAAACCGCAGACGCGGCGGACAGAGCTGAGCAAAGCGAAAACCGCAGACGCGGCGGACAGAGCTGAGCAAAGCGAAAACCGCAGACGCGGCGGACAGAGCTGAGCAAAGCGAAAACCGCAGACGCGGCGGACAGAGCTGAGCAAAGCGAAAACCGCAGACGGGGCGGACAGAGCAGAGCAAAGCAAAAACCGCAGACGGGGCGGACAGAGCAGAGCAAAGCGAAAACCGCAGACGGGGCAGACAGAGCAGAGCAAAGCGAAAACCGCAGACGGGGCAGACAGAGCAGAGCAAAGCGAAAACCGCAGACGCGGCGGACAGAGCAGAGCAAAGCGAAAACCGCAGACGCGGCGGACAGAGCTGAGCAAAGCGAAAACCGCAGACGCGGCGGACAGAGCTGAGCAAAGCGAAAACCGCAGACGCGGCGGACAGAGCAGAGCAAAGCGAAAACCGCAGACGCGAGGAACAGGGCTCTGTTCACACGGAACAGACTAGAAGGGAAAGGCAGAACCAGATACCCACAGGGTACTTGCAGAGAAGTAGCGAGTGGACCACAAACTCACAAACGGAAGTACAGTGACAACGAGCAGGAGTTAGGTACGAGTTCAGACTCTGCAGAAAAAGGAATGGAACGGACATAGAGAAAAAACAGGTAAAAGATAGGAGAGAGTTCAGACTGGAACTGAGTGTACGGAGGAGACCGACACTGCAGCGGGATACAGGAGCGGGTCTGGGAATACGGCCCCCAGAGAGGCAGGACGAACAGGCAAGGAGCGTGTTCAGACTGGCCTGGAAATACAGCCTCCAGGAGGGCGGAACGAACAGGCAAGGAACGAGTACAGACTGCAGGTTAAGGTACACAGATAGGACACAGTACAGATATGGGAACAGATACTGCAAGACAGGTAACATAGACAGGACCTGGCATGTCAGAGACAAAAGCCAACTGACAGGGCAAGGTGCTCAGGCATCAGTTAATTGGGGCAGCTGATTTAAATACCAGGTGATAGACAGCAATAGGCTGAGGACGCACAAGGGGTGTGCCTGCAGCAGGTACAAAAAGCAGGAAGTGATCGGGCGCCGCCCTTAAGCAGCAGAAACAGACACAAACAGACAGCATGGAGGGAAGCCAGAGAGACACCCTGGACTGGAGATCAAGTACGCGCTCTTGCACAGTGGAAGATGGACCACTATGCAAGGACGCCGCCAGGTATGTTACAGTACCCCCCCCCCTTACGCCCCCTCTTCTTCAGGCCTGCCAGAATGTTCCGCAGGGAACTCGAGGGCCAATCCTTTACTTCAAGGAGATCACTTCCACTGTCCACTGGAGAAACTGGTCTCATCTGGGTAGCTAGGATGCTACCTCCTATCCAGCCATCCTCAGCAACAGACGAAACAGGTGGAGTACCAGGAACAGCACACAAGGAAGTCTCTCTCCACTTATTATCAGGTAGCACCCCAGAGGGTTCAGGAGACAACTGGAAGTCCTCCGCCGGGTTGAAGGAGTGCAGAGACTCGGGGGTAACCTCTGCTTCGGGGTACATGTTGTCAAACTCACAGGATGAAATGGGCGAGGTATCAGGTACAAGATGTAGAAAAGTCCCTGTTACCTTGTTATCTGGTGGTACCCAGGAGGATTCAGAAAACAACTGGGGGTCCTCCGCCGGGTCGGAGTAGTGCAGAAACTCGGGGGTAACCTCTGCTTCGGAGTACACTAGGTCGGACTCGCTGGATGAAGCGGGCGAGGTATCAGGTACCGAATATAGAAGAGTACCTGTCCATTCGTTATCAGGTAGCACCCCGAAGGGTTCAGGAGACAACTGGAGGTCCTCCGCCTGGTCGGAGGGGTGTAGAGACTCGGGGATAACCTCTGCTTCGAGGTACATCTTGTCAAATTCACAGGAATAAATAGACGGGTTATCAGGTACAGGGTGAGAAAAAGTCACTGTCTCTTTGTTATCTGGTGGTACCCCGGAGGAGTCAGGAAACAACTGGAGGTCCTCTGCCGGGTCAGAAGAGTGCAGAGGCTCGGGGAAAACATCTGCTTCAGAGTACACTAGGTCGGACTCACTGGACGAAGCAAGCGAGGTATCAGATCCAGGATATAGGAAAGTCTCTGTCCATTCACCACCAGGTGGCACCCCGAAGGGTTCTGGAGACAACTGGAGGTCCTCTGCCTGGTCGGAGGGGTGTAGAGACTCGGGAGTGACCTCTGCTTCGGAGTACACTAGGTTGGACTCACTGGACGAAGCGAGCGAGGTATCAGGTACAGAGTATAGGAGAGTCTCTGTCCTTTCGCTACCAGGTAGCACCCCGTAGGGTTCTGGAGACGACTGGAGGTCCTCCGCCTGGTCGGAGGGGTGTAGAGACTCGGGAGTAACCTCTGCTTCGGAGTACACTAGGTTGGACTCACTGGACGAAGCGAGCGAGGTATCAGGTACAAAGTATAGGAGAGTCTCTGTCCTTTCGCTACCAGGTAGCACCCCGAAGGGTTCTGGAGACAACTGGAGGTCCTCCGCCTGGTCGGAGGGGTGTAGAGACTCGGGGGTAACTACCACTTTGGGGTACCCATTGTCAGGCTCACAGGACGAAGCGGACAAAGTATCGAGTACCGAGTGTAGAGAAGTCTCTCTCCATTTGTCATCAAGTGGTATCCCGGAGGATTCAGGAGGCAACAGGGGGTCCTCCGCCAGGTAGTAGAGGTGCACAGACTCAGAGGTAACCACAGCTTTGGAGCATCCTTGGACATGCACACCGGTTGAAGTGGGTGAAGCATCTGATGCCGGGTGCAGGAAGTTCTCCTGTGTGGAGTCTGGATGGGCAGAAGTCTCTTCGGGCAGGAGAACCGGTGCACTACCCACGCACATTACCCATTGGGGCTTCTCCGGGATACAGGGAGATGAAGCTTCAGTAGGGACTTCAAGGTTGGGGTCAGGAGGTCTCAGGGAGGACAGACCCTGGCGTGACGGCTTGCCTCTACGTCTAGCACGTCTGGACTGCCTCTTGAGGTTGGGAGAAGTATTCCGGAAAGCGTAGTCACCCTGTGAGGATTCTGGGTGGGCAGTAGTCTCATTGGGCTGGAGGACTATTGCGCTACCCACACACATTACCCATCGGGGCTGCTCCGGGATATTGGGAGGTGAAGCTTCAGCAGGAGCCTCCGGGTTAGGATCATCGAAGACCATTAGAAAGGCCACCAGGAAGGCCATTAGGTCCAGGAGGATCGGATCCTGTGTTTCATATAGGGGGTTGATCCATTCCATGGCATCACCCGCCAGGTAAGACATAATGAATGCCACCTTAACCCGATCGGTGGGAAAACATAGAGGGTAGAACTTGAAGTGTAGCATGCATTGCTCCACAAATGCACGACTTTGTCTTGGATCCCCATAGTAACGTGGCGGATCCGCAGGAACGAGAGCAGATAGATCCATCTGGAAGGGTGCGTAATTCGCCTGGAACTCAGCTGAGAAAAAAAAAAAAAAAATTATTTATTTATTTTTAATGCATGTATTCGCTGGAAAACTTCTCAGAGAGCGAAGGCCGTGGGGCTCAACGGGAACCATGGCCTGAGCATGCTGTTATGCACACGCCCGGACTGACTGGCGTGTGCGTGTTTATGTAGTGATTCCACTGTGCCATGAACCGGAGAGTGCCTGGAGGGGCGTAACTAAGTATCTGCCCGATCCGACCAAGGTCGCACGACGGCATACGACGCCAGTGCACCAGGGAGGGACCGAGCAGAGGAACCAGGGTCTACTCCAGGTCAGACTCCGGACACGGCTGTTGACCCACACCGGGGAATACAGGAACAGGCAGACTAGAGCACAGGCTGGGTAGGGTCCAGTACAGACTGGGAGACAAATTCGAAACCGCAAACGCGGTAGACAGAGCTGAGCAAAGCGAAAACCGCAGACGCGGTGGACAGAGCTGAGCAAAGCGAAAACCGCAGACGCGGCGGACAGAGCTGAGCAAAGCAAAAACCGCAGACGCGGCGGACAGAGCTGAGCAAAGCAAAAACCGCAGACGCGGCGGACAGAGCAGAGCAAAGCGAAAACCGCAGACGCGGCGGACAGAGCAGAGCAAAGCGAAAACCCCAGACGCGGCGGACAGAGCTGAGCAAAGCGAAAACTGCAGACGCGGCGGACAGAGCTGAGCAAAGCGAAAACCGCAGACGCGGCGGACAGAGCTGAGCAAAGCGAAAACCGCAGACGCGGCGGACAGAGCTGAGCAAAGCGAAAACCGCAGACGCGGCGGACAGAGCTGAGCAAAGCGAAAACCGCAGACGCGGCGGACAGAGCTGAGCAAAGCGAAAACCGCAGACGGGGCAGACAGAGCAGAGCAAAGCGAAAACCGCAGATGGGGCGGACAGAGCAGAGCAAAGCAAAAACCGCAGACGGGGCAGACAGAGCAGAGCAAAGCGAAAACCGCAGACGAGACAGACAGAGCAGAGCAAAGCGAAAACCGCAGACGCGGCGGACAGAGCAGAGCAAAGCGAAAACCGCAGACGCGGCGGACAGAGCTGAGCAAAGCGAAAACCGCAGACGCGGCGGACAGAGCTGAGCAAAGCGAAAACCGCAGACGCGGCGGACAGAGCAGAGCAAAGCGAAAACCGCAGACGCGAGGAACAGGGCTCTGTTCACACGGAACAGACTAGAAGGGAAAGGCAGAACCAGATACCCACAGGGTACTTGCAGAGAAGTAGCGAGTGGACCACAAACTCACAAACGGAAGTACAGTGACAACGAGCAGGAGTTAGGTACGAGTTCAGACTCTGCAGAAAAAGGAATGGAACAGACATAGAGAAAAAACAGGTAAAAGATAGGAGAGAGTTCAGACTGGAACTGAGTGTACGGAGGAGACCGACACTGCAGCGGGATACAGGAGCGGGTCTGGGAATACGGCCCCCAGAGAGGTAGGACGAACAGGCAAGGAGCGTGTTCAGACTGGCCTGGAAATACAGCCTCCAGGAGGGCGGAACGAACAGGCAAGGAACGAGTACAGACTGCAGGTTAAGGTACACAGATAGGACACAGTACAGATATGGGAACAGATACTGCAAGACAGGTAACATAGACAGGACCTGGCATGTCAGAGACAAAAGCCAACTGACAGGGCAAGGTGCTCAGGCATCAGTTAATTGGGGCAGCTGATTTAAATACCAGGTGATAGACAGCAATAGGCTGAGGACGCACAAGGGGTGTGCCTGCAGCAGGTACAAAAAGCAGGAAGTGATCGAGCGCCGCCCTTAAGCAGCAGAAACAGACACAAACAGACAGCATGGAGGGAAGCCAGAGAGACACCCTGGACTGGAGATCAAGTACGCGCTCTTGCACAGTGGAAGATGGACCACTATGCAAGGACGCCGCCAGGTATGTTACAAACGCTAACCATAGCATAACCCTAACCCTAGCCCAACCCTAACCCTAGCACAACCCTAACCCTAGCCCAACCCTAACCCAACCTCAACCCTAACCCTAGCACAACCCTAACCCTAACACAACCCTAGTACAACCTTACCCTAGCACAACCCTAACCCTAGAGTTTATTTTTTACATCGTTCCTCGTGCGGTATAAGTGATTAGATGACTTTATTCTTTGGGTCAGTGCGATTACAGCAATACCAGATTCATATTGGATTTTCATGATTGACAGCTGTCACACACTAAAAGACGCTTTTTTGCAAAGACTAGTTTTTGCATCGCCATATTTGGAGAGCTATAATTTTTCCATATTTCGGCCGATAGAGTCAGGTGACGGCTTGTTTTTTGCGGGACAAGTTGACGTTTTTATTGGTACAATTTTTGGGCACATGACATTTTTTGATCGCTTTCGATTCCGATTTTTGAGAGGCAGAATAAACAAAACCAACAATTCCGGAATTGTTTTTTTTTTTTTTTTTATGCCATTCTGCGTGTGGTAAAATTGATAAGGCAGCGTTATTCTTTGGGTCAGTACGTTTACAGCGGTACCACATTTATATCTTTTTTTTATGTTTTGGCGCTTTTTCACAATAAAAACTATATTATAGAAAAAATAATTTTTTTTGTATCGCTTTATTTTGAGAGTTATAACTTTATTATTTGGAGCTGTTTTTTGCGGGACAAGATGACGTTTTCAGCGGTACCATTTTTATTTACATTTGTCTTTTTGATCGCGTTTTACTCCATTTTTTGTTTGGCGATATGATGATTAAGTATTGTCTTTTGCTTTGTTTTTTCTTTTTTTTACTGTGTTCACTACAAGGGTTAACTAGTGGCACAGTTTTATAGGTCAGGTCATTCTGGACGTGGCAATACCAAATATGTGTACTTTTATTGTTTTTTTGTTTTTCTTTTTCATAATAATTTATTTCTGTGTACACTATATATATATTTTTGGGGATTATTTTTTCATATTTTTTTAAACGTTTTACAATTTTTTTTAAATTTTGTTTTCACTTTCTGGGTCTTTTTTTTACTTTTACACATTGTCCCACTATGGGACTTTAATTTTTTTATCCCTGATCACCTGTATAGCATAGAAATACTGCAGCAGCATCTCTATGCTAAGCAGGCTGCAGCCCCTGCACACAAGTTAGTTAGACCACGCACTGAGTGCGATCTACCTAAATTCCTGCTGTCTAGTGACCCGGATGTCGTCATGACGACATCGGGTCACCATGACAACATCCGGGACCCAGCACAGACTGCGCGGGCTGCTGGAGAAGAGGTAAGCAAGCAGCGCATACCTACCCTTGCCACTGGAATACTGCGATCGACTTAGATCGCAGCATTTCGGAGGTCAATGTTCTTGGAGCGGTGCGGGACTGCTCCCAGCACATAGCACCAGGTGTCAGCTGTGACAATCAGCTGACACTCGGCGGTGATCGCTCCGCACCGCTTGTGTGCGGGCGCGATCGCATTCTACGTAATAGTACGTAGCTGGTCCATAAGGCCCAGGGCGCTGCTACGTACTATTACTGATGTTGTCGTAAAGGGGTTAATGTTAGAAAAGCTAATATTGACCA
Source organism: Phyllobates terribilis (assembly GCF_046119375.1). Lineage (NCBI taxonomy): Eukaryota > Metazoa > Chordata > Amphibia > Anura > Dendrobatidae > Phyllobates > Phyllobates terribilis. The sequence goes on along the minus strand of NW_027362761.1, from coordinate 243,532,938 downwards.
TAGTGACTCTTGTGAGTATTTCTGTGCTGTGACACCTTGACCAAAGCTCACAGACCCCCTATCACATATATTGTGCCATTTGCTCTGCTTTATTAGCATGTCTAGAAATATACATGATCAGTTCCTGCATATTGAAAATATCACAGCCTGGATGTTTCTTTAAAGCACTTAACCCTGGGTCAGGCGCATCTCTTGCACTCCCGTGTTCAGGCAGAGTGCGCCTTACAGGCACAGGTTAGAAAGCCGCCTAAAATATCTAATAATCTCAATTTATGGGCTCTAAAAGTAATCAGTAACCTTCATAGGGATGTATTAAAAGAGAGTACACAAAATCAGATGCAAAAAAACATTTAATAATCATAAACGTAATAAAACAAAAAGGACCCAAAATTCACAACTGCCTCCAGTTTTCAGGACATCACTTTACTAAACATTAAAATTAGGAAAAAAACTTGATTGTAAGGCACTTAGATGCTACTGGAGTTATATTCTCTCAGATTTAGATGTTAAAAGTTCAGCAGAAGAAACACATTGGCAGAGAGAAAAGCAAGGTTGGCAGATCATATTATCATATCATATCAGAGATTATTATTATGTGTTCGGGCGGAATGTGCCTGGGGGCCATTTCTAAGAAAACCCTCTTATTTGTAAGAAAACCCTACTTACTGCTACAAAATATCCACAAACTTTGCCTTATTCATACATAAAACGAGCAAAATAAACAATTGTGATGAAAAAAAGAACAGAAAATTACGAACCTTCAAAGTGAGAACCTTCAGGTGCATTGAGCCTGAGAGGCCACGGAGGTCACACCTGCTCTCCGCAAGGACGGCGGTAAGGCAGATTTGATGCAGAGCGTTTTTGCCTCTCTCTGGCAGAAAAAAAACGCATGCAGATTTACATGCGTTTTTTCTGCCAGAGAGAAGCGTTTTTTCAGCGTTTTCGCATGTGGTTTTTCAAGCAGTTTTCCAAGCGATTTTGAGCATCACTTGGAAAAGTGCTTGACAAGTTGGTCACACAATATAAATCCATGCAACCGGCATGGATTTATAATGTGTGAACAACTGATGCTTTAAATGCTGCATCTATAGTAAAAAAAAGAATTAAAACGTTAAAAATAAAAAAAAAACTGTATACTCACCTCTCCGGTCTCCTCCAGTCTGCTCCCGGACCGCGTCCTCTCTCCTTGGCGCCCCGCGATGTACTGTCAGGACCTGCGGTGACGTCATTTAGTCAGCTGATGGTCACGCGACCATCACCTGACCGCCGACTTCAGCGGTCGCGTGACCCTCAGGTGACGCGGGACGCCAAGGAGAGAGGACGTGGCCGGGAGCAAACCGGGGGCCGCTGGAGAGGTGAATATACAGGTTTTGTTTATTTTTAACTTTTTTATTTCTTTTTTTCACCGCGTGGTAGCCGGGATGAAGAGGAGTTGTAGTCTCCTCTTCATCCCGGGTACCACACGCTCCGCGATTACGCTGCAAATTCGCGGCCATTGAATTTAATTGAAATGCAGCAAATCCACATATACCTGCGGGTTTGCTGCGTTTCAATGTTCCTCAATGGCTGCGAATTTGCAGAGTAATCGTGGTAGAAATGGTCATGCTGGGTTTTGCAATGCAATGCGAATTCGGCGCGCAAATTAGCGCATCGTGTGCACAGCACATCCGAATTCACCTTGCTTTGCATGGCAGACTGTTTTACAAGCGTTTTCGCAGCCGTAAAAATGCTACGTGGGCACTTAACCTAACACTGAGAAGAGAGGGTTTTCAGGATCAGGAGCATTGCACATTCACTAAGCCAGATAAAATACAAAGTTAGACAAAATGGTAGAACATTTGTTTAATGTTTAATTTTATATTTAGGAAGCAAAATAGCAATAATAAAATGAACAAAGGTGTGTATAGCTTTTAATGACCAGGAATATTTGCAAAGTTGTCTTTCCATGTTGGTGAAATGGCTGCATTTTTGTTGAATAAATGTATTTCCACCTTTATACACTTGCAAAGTTTTTTAAGTAAATTTTCTTTTTTTGTCTTGTGGTACTCGCTTATTTTGCCAAATTCATAAAAATGGAGCAAGCTATTAATTTATTTGATGTAAAATTTAAAAAAAAATGGATTTTTCTCCTGTCATTAACCATTTCAACGACTTTCTGAGCCAAAAGTTGCGTCATTTTTAAATTGACACAAAATGTGACTTTTGAAAGATATGCATAAAACACCACTGGCTTGGTGTAGAATTGCAACAAATTTTGGTGAGTTTTTAAAAAGTTGCAATTGATGAATCAGCTGATAACATCTGGAATCACAAAACTCCCCCACAAAGCGAAAAAAAACAGGCTAGCACATATGACATAGACTAAAAAAAAAAAGTGAAAATAGAATAATGAATTGGAAGCAAACAAAACAAGGCACAAAATGTACAACTAGACAAAAATGCAGGTGCTGGCAGACTTTTCATGATTTTTCAAATAAAAAATGATTACAAAATTATCCCTCTTCCTCATTTGTGATCAGGACGACTGATCTGTTCCTAACACTGACTCAAGCTGATGGTGTCACTGAGAGAGGTAACATCATTCTGCTGTGACTAAGATGAGTGATGCGCTATATATTCCAGAATGTCCTCCCATTTCTCCCCAATAATATGCTTGCTGGAGGCAACGGAGGCCAATTGTAACCGGTGTTTGGCAGTACTGATGCCTGGATGGCTGGCATGCAAATGCCTCTTCAGAGTTCACTCTATAGCACCACCTATTAAAAGCAGCAATCCTACAAGTCACAATCGACCCTTTAACGAGTCTTACAATATGACTTAGGATAAAAGCCAAATCAGAGACTCAATTCGAGTGGTGCTGGTGTTGCTCCTACTGATCCTGGGGACCATTATTAGGGTAGGTGCAATCAAACGTCTTTCCTGTCCCAGTGTGATCCGACAAAAAATTGGATCGCACTCGGACCAGTGTTAGTCTATGGGGCTATGTACATATCTGATTATTTTCAGGGACAAGGTCTGTCCGAGGAAAAAATTGCCACATGCCCGAGTTTGTTCCAATATTTGGATCGCACTCGGCAATGCAAGTCAAAGAGTCATTGGAAACCATTGAACTGCACTTGACTGACATCTGATTTCCGCGCATTCACAGAATGGAGAAGATGGAGACGTTTTTTTCTCTATCTTCTACGAGAGAATTGGATTGCACTATGATAGAGTTTGATTAGAGTGTGATTTTCATAATCAGCCCGATTCTCTTAGATGAGCGAATCCACAGCCGGCTGTCTGCACCTGCCCTTAGCCCTCTTCATTTTTAATGCTTTCTGTCTAGTGTTTTATTGTCTAGGATTTTTAAACCCATAGTGACCAGGCCAAATTTTTCAAATCTGACATGTGTCACTTTATGTGGTAATAACTCTGAAATGTTTCAATGTATCCCAGTGATTTTGAGACTGATTTTTCATGACACATTATTCTTTATGCTAATGGTAAATTTAGGTCAATATGTTTTAGATTTATTTATGAACAATATCAGACATTTGACAAAAAATTAAAACAAAATTATTTTTCAAACTTTGAATGTTTATACCTTAAATCCAGATAGTCATACTACACAAAAAAGTTAATAAATAACATTTCCCACATGTCTACTTTACATCAGCACCATTAGTAAAATGTCCAACTTGTCCTTTTATGTTGTTAGGATGTTAGAAGGTTTAAAAGTTTAGCAGCAATTTTTCATTTTTTCAAGGAAATGTTCAAAAAGTATTGTTTCAGGGACCTATTCAGTTTTTAAGTAACTTTGGTGAACCAACACATAAGAGAAATCCAAAAAGTGGAACCATTTTATAAACCGCACCCCTCAAAATGTTCAAAAGTGCTGTCAGGTAGTTGATTAACCCTTTGGGTGCTGTTCGGGATGTGGCAGGACAACACGCTCGGCCACTTCCGGAAGTAGACTCAGGAACCCAGGTTTTCTTTGCATGCTTTATTAACAGCATAAAGCTCTGCACTCCAGCAAATAAACACAGCCTTACTTGGCAAAACAACAAAACAAAAAGATAAAGTTGTAGCACAGTCCATATATGTGTGTGCGGGTCACTCACACAGGTTATGTCCAGCCTTCAGCTCCCTCCTGAGCTTTGGCTGTCGTCTGGAGACCTTGCCTCTCCAAACACAACTCAGAGAAAAAAAACAGGACTGAACTTTTAAACGTTGCTCAGCCACACCCTGGGGTGGAGGTATGGGGAATGACATCCCTCCCATCTCTAGGTCATTCCCCTAAAACCACAACCTTTTAAGTAAGTTAACCCAGTAGTATATAACATGCTGGCAGAAAGTCCATTGGTTTCAGTTCACACAGGCTAGCAACCTGTGTGACACATACTTCCCCTCATAAATCATACCAGTGACTCTGTCACAGGGAATTAATGCTAAGTGGAATGACAGGGATGAAAAATTCTATTTTTACCTCTAAAATGTTGCGTCACTGTAGCTGACAGACTCTAAGACCATTATTTGGCCTTGGACTGCCATGACAACCATCAAGACCACGTAATCATAATCTAAGGGTGCCAATGGGGATTTAAAGAGAGCCCCCACACTGTATTAACCATCTAAATGCCACTGTCACTGTTGACAGCAGCATCTAAGAGGTTAAATGGCCATGGTCGGTGCCAAAACAGATTGTGGCGGCTAATACAGCAGGGTATCAGCTATAGTGTACAAGCGTTAACTGCTGCATTTTCACCAGTCAAGGAATGCAATTCTCTTATATCTCACATCAGTAAAAAAGATTGGTGATCACTAAGGGGTTAAAATGTATATGTATTTCTATTAATTTTCAGTAGTTAACACTGATCTCCGACTAGCACTGAACTCACCTCTGTGTCACAATGTAAAAAAAAAAAATCTTTATTAAACAGAGAAACAAACAGTTAAAAGATTTTAAATGCCTTTTTGTACCAGATTCATCGTAATAAGAAGAATCATTCTAATACGTCGTTTAATTTTACTGTACATTTGAATGGAGAGGAATTATAGGTAGTGATGGGGAACTCCTGACTGTTCGGGTTCAGCAGGTAACAGAACAGTACCCGAACCCGAACACGGACTCCTATTCACATGAATGGGGGACCCAAACATCAGGTGTTTGCCACGCTGTCATGTGCATGACAGAGCGGCAAACACTGCCTCTGATCGGTGGTAAGATCATTACCGCCGATCAGAGAGCTGTGGTTCCCATGCTGTCAGATGACGGCGTGGGAATGGGGCCCGAACATCGGGTGTTTGCCATGCTGTCATCTGCATGACAGCTTGGCAAACATTGCCTCTGATCGGTGGTAAGATTAATACCACCGGTCAGAGCGCTGCGGTTCCCACGCTGTCAGAAGTTTACCTCCGGTCACAGGCCACGGCTGATGGGAGTATTCATCTGCCAGCGCCTGCGCTATAGATAAATAAATTAAAAAATGGCGTGGGTTCTCCTGTATTTTTGATAACCAGCAAGGCAAAATTGATAGCTGTGGGCTGCAACTCTCAGCTGTCAGTCAGCTTTAGCAAGACTGGTTTCAAGAATAGAGGGGGTCCCACACCAGTTTTTTAATTATGTAAATAAATAATTAAAAAAAACGGCATGGGAGCCCCCCCATTTTTGACAATTAGCCAAGCTAAAGCAGACAGCTGGGGGCTGGTATTCTCAGGCTTGTAAGGGGCCATCGATATTGGCCCCCCAGCTTAAAAATAGCAACCCGCCGCTGTCCCAGAGAAGGCGCATCTATTAGATGCACCAATTCTGGCACTTTGGCCGGCTCTCTTCACCGCCCTGTGGCGGTAGCAAGTGAGGTAATGTTTGTGGGGTTGATGTCATCTTTGTACTGTCCGGTGACATCAACCCCACGGGTAAGTAATGGAGATGCGTCTATAAGATGCCTCTCCATTACTAATCTTCTTGTTATATTGTAAATAAAGACAAACACTCAGAATAAAGTCTTTTCTTTGAAATAAAACACACACACAGTTTTACTACATCTCCTGTAAGAAAACAAAAATAAAAAAAAACAATATCCCTCACCTGTTCAAAGTTCTGTCCCACGACGCAATCCAAATCTGGAATAAATAGTTTACAACCGGGATGGTGCAAAGAAGCGACCGTTCCCGTCTGAAAACCATTGAGGAATAAGCTGCTGCCGGAGCTGCGAGCTCAGCCTCAGTGACTAGCGGTGATGTCATAGAGTTTACCGTCAGTGTTTCTCACGCTGTCATGTAGATGACAGTGCGAGGAACACCTGGTGTTCGGGGTGCCGAACCCAAACAGTAACATGGACTTCCTAGTGAATTCCGTGATCAGGGTCCGTACTTGAACAGTAGGTGTTTGGTACGGACCCCGAACTTTACTGTTCAGGTTCACCCATCTCTAATTATAGGGGTTCAGCACAAGGAAGGAAAACTCCTACCGACCAGAACACAAGCACACACATACAGTACAGACTAAAAGTTTGGACACACCTTCTCATTTAAAGATTTTTCTGTATTTTCATGACTATGAAAATTGGACATTCACACTGAAGGCATCAAACCTATGAATTAACACATGTGGAATTATATACTTAACAAAAAAGTGTGAAACAACTGAAAATATGTCTTATATTTTAGGTTCTTCAAAGTAGCCACCTTTTGCTTTGATGACTGCTTTGCACACTCTTGGCATTCTCTTGATGAGCTTCAAGAGGTAGTCACCGGAAATGGTTTTCACTTCACAGGTGTGCCCTGTCAGGTTTAATAAGTGGGATTTCTTGCCTTATAAATGGGGTTGGGACCATCAGTTGTGTTGTGCAGAAGTCTGGTGGCTACACAGCTGATAGTCTTACTGAATAGACTGTTAGAATTTGTATTATGGCAAGAAAAAAGCAGCTAAGTAAAGAAAAACAAGTGGACATCATTACTTTAAGAAATGAAGGTCAGTCAGTGCGAAAAATTGGGCAAACTTTGAAAGTGTCCCCAAGTGCAGTTGCAAAAACCATCAAGCGCTACAAAGAAACTGGCTCACATGAGGACTGCCCCAGGAAAGGAAGACCAAGAGTCACCTCTGCTTCTGAGGATAAGTTTATCCGAGTCACCAGCCTCAGAAATCGCAGGTTAACAGCAGCTCAGATTAGAGACCAGGTCAATGCCTCACAGAGTTCTAGCAGCAGACACATCTCTACAACTACTGTTAAGAGGAGACTTTGTGCAGCAGGCCTTCATGGTAAAATAGCTGCTAGGAAACCACTGCTAAGGACAGGCAACAAGCAGAAGAGGCCTGTTTGGGCTAAAGAACACAAGGAATGGACATTAGACCAGTGGAAATCTGTGCTTTGGTCTGATGAGTCCAAATTTGAGATCTTTGGTTCCAACCACCGTGTCTTTGTGCGACGAAGAAAGGGTGAACGGATGGACTCTACATGCCTGGTTCCCACCGTGAAGCATGGAGGAGGAGGTGTGATGGCGTGGGGGTGCTTCGCTGGTGACACTGTTGGGGAATTATTCAAAATTGAAGGCATACTGAACCAGCATGGCTACCAAAGCATCTTGCAGCGGCATGCTATTCCATCCGGTTTGCGTTTAGTTCGACCATCATTTATTTTTCAACAGGACAATGACCCCAAACACACCTCCAGGCTGTGTAAGGGCTATTTGACCAAGATGGAGAGTGATGGGGTGCTACGCCAGATGACCTGGCCTCCACAGTCACCAGACCTGAACCCAATCGAGATGGTTTGGGGTGAGCTGGACCGCAGAGTGAAGGCAAAAGGGCCAACAAGTGCTAAGCATCTCTGGGAACTCCTTCAAGATTGTTGGAAGACCATTTCTGGTGACTACCTCTTGAAGCTCATCAAGAGAATGCCAAGAGTGTGCAAAGCAGTCACCAAAGCAAAAGTTGGCTACTTTGAAGAACCTAGAATATAAGACATATTTTCAGTTGTTTCACACTTTTTTGTTAAGTATATAATTCCACATGTGTTAATTCATAGTTTTGATACCTTCAGTGTGAATGTACAATTTTCATAGTCATGAAAATACAGAAAAATCTTTAAATGAGAAGGTGTGTCCAAACTTTTGGTCTGTACTGTACATTCAGTGCATTTTTATTTTAGACATGCATACATACTCGACATTTTTCTTCTAGAACTTGCTGCTGTATTCTATTTTATATCTGCCTGCCCCCTGGTGGTGAAAATAGGGTATTACTGTCCCAGATTTATTAAATGAGAAAATAGGTCAGCCATATCCTTTTATATACCTGTGGGTAATCTCCTGTGCACTTACTTTAATCAGAACTTTGTATTTGGATGGGTGCTGTCACAGTGAGCTGCATTGGGCATTCTTCATGAAACAAGTAAGTTCTAATACTGACTATCACTGTACTATAATAATTACCATAGCATAATAACATGGATGTGTTTTTTCTGCAATATTCAATGTGATACAGTATACACATGCCTGAGGCTTCACATCGCCTTCTCTCCCCCTCTCTTCATAAAAAAATTTTTTACAGTAAGGTATTAAAGAGACTTCTGTTATTTAACTACAATGTAAGAGTATTAAGCATAAATCTAAAAATATGAACTACAAATAATAGAAATTCCTGATCTAATGTCCTCTTTAAAGTCAGATAATTGAGTACAGAGCAGATAGAGATCACTGCTGGTCTAGATGTATTACATTTGACATCTTCATGGTTTGTACTCAGAAGCAATTCAAGTGCATTTATTCTACGAAAATAAAAGTTTCTCGGTGTTTTAATAAGATAGTAATACAGTGATAATATTTGGGACATAACCATCTAGATGGAGATCTGTAAAGTCTGTATGTAGGAGAAGCTTATAATGTCCTAGTAGGGGTTACTGCTAAAGAAGCGTTCACTGTGAGATGGGGGGATCTTTGGTTCATTCACTATTGGCCATAAATTATTTCAGTTTATCAGAATCTGCTGGAGATATTGCCAGGTATGTGTAGGAGATTGAGGTGGGATTATTGGTACCATACACACAAATTTATCTAATTTGCATTTTTGGGGGGATTGTATAACACTAATATATTATGTACAGTGCATTGGAAAGATAGAGAGGACAGGAGTTATGTCTGAACATCATGTAATATGAATATCATATGAAACAACTGAATTAATAATTTATTGTTACGACAGTATGTAACTATAGTGTCCATGTATCCATCAACAATGCACATACTGATTGGTGAATACTATTGCTCAAATATCATTGACATCTTTCAGTGGAACCATTCTTAACTCCAAGATTGTCTTATTTGTCTTACTGTGACATAGAAAGGATAGTACAAACATCCTTAAGCTTTCGCATTCAATGTGTCTATAGAAATGTCATAGAATACTCACAAGTACTCATTACTCGATTTTGTCTAAGGTGCTCGGGTATGCACCAAGTATCGCGGGTGATTGAGTGACATATTCGCGTCCCCGTGGCCTCATGTTTCGGGGCTGTTAGACGGCCACAAAACATGTGGGGTTTGACTGACAAACACAGGCAATCCCCGCATGTTTTGTGGCCGTCTAACAGCCCCGAAAAATGAGGCCACGGGGACGTGAATATGTCACTCAATCACCCGCGATACTTGCACCTTAGACAAACTCGAGTAATGAGTACTTGTGCTCATCGCTAGTTATTAGGTAATGAGCAAAGAAGTTAAACATATAGTGTTATAGTAATCTATACATTACCATGACATAAGGGGGGTACACTACGTCCTAAAGGCAAAAATTAGAGGTGAAGACCACAGGTAGAATATACTAAAAATATCACATGGATGTTTGTTATATGTATGGCCAGCTTTGAAAAATGTTTCTAGGTCAGGAGCAAAGCCCATCCCAGTATGTAGGCTCCTTTAATACAAAAACTTCTTGACATACATGGAGTCAAAATATGGCCCTAAATCTGATATGTCGGGCAGTGGTACTATAGGGACAGCATACACCATGAATATATAGTTATCCATAGGCGGTGAGGTATAAACATGTATCAGTAAGCAAACATAGTACCTGCTATTCCAGTCCCAAATTACTAATGTGTTATAAAGGTTTACTGCTCTGTTCTCCGAGTGTAGAATCCATTTCAGTTGTAACAGACTAACCCAAGAGGAGTTTTTGTGCGGGCACGTATCATTGTGTCTAGCACAAGTGATAGAAAGCTAATATTTGGTCAAGGGACAAAACTAACAGTTATATATAGTAAGTATCACCTTTGTAAATATGTCATCATTCTGACATGCAAGGTTTACATTTCAAATATACAGATATATTTGTATATACATGTGTATATAAAAAATCCAAAAAAGGAGGCCGCACATCCAAAATAGTGAAAAAGTAAGGATCCTTTATTCACCAATACCAGCTATGCTTCAGCTCTCTATGGGGCCTTTCTTCAGTATTTTTAAGAGAAAGGGTCCATAGAGAGAGCTGAAGCATAGCTGGTGTTGGTGAATAAAGGAGCCTTACTTTTTCACTATTTTTGGATTTTTACATCTTTGATAGGAAGCTTTGCCAGTGTTCTTGGGGGAAATTTGCACCCATTTTGGCAGTGCTAGTGTGTTTCTGGATTTTTACATATATATTTACATTATTTCAAAATAATAACGCTAACGATATATATAACATTGATTTATTCATAGATAAGTTTTGTTTCACATTGTGGTTTGTCCTGATGAAGAAGTTTTGAACTTCGAAACGTGTTGACAAATAAATCGCATTTCTGGCTCCCAATTATCTTCCATCCTTGATCTTCTGGTGGTGCAGAATTAACCCTTTTATTCCACTTTAGTTTATAGCTATGCTTTTGTCATACCACATTGTAGCCATAGTAAAAATTAGATGTTTTGTTAGGATCTGGTATACTTTCACCAGTTATGGTTGTGGACTATGTTACTGTATGAAGGCCAATCACTGTGTATAGTGGGGCTGACAAACTCATATTCGGAAGTGGAACTAGACTATCTATAATAGCAAGTAAGTGGCCTGGACCAGTGTATTGGGTAATATTATAGTTATACACTAATATTTAATATTATTGAAAAGTGTGTCTATATATATATCTATATATATATATGACATTACATATATTATAGCTGAGCATTAGCCATAATAGTAGGGCTCTATTTGTCCAATGTCCAGATTTGCCAACTTGACTTTTTACCTTTTCTGGACAGCTTATCAAAAAATCACAGACCGAAAATATTTTTTACAGACATATTGGAAAACCCTAATAAATCATTGTGATTCTAAGTGAGCCATGTCTACAGCCCATAATTCTGATATGTAGACATCAGCTGCATTCACTGTAACCTGTAATATGATGATAATTATAGTTATAATAATCTGTATAAGTTTCTTCAACTTCAAAAAAATCATGGACACCTTAAAAACTTGTTTACGGATGGGGCAAAAAAGTGCAGTATTTTTATAGACTGTCTGAAATTTTTGGATGGTTGGTAACCTTGGCTATAGCTCTGTGCTATGGTGACTTATTGGGGTTTTGGTGGCTGAGAATATCACTGTGGGGCATCCAGCGATAGGCTTATATTTGGTATTGGAACCCTTCTGGTTGTTTTACCCAGTAAGTGTCATATTTTATTATTTAACTTATTTTTTCTTGACTTTGCATCAAAAGAAGTCAAGAAGTAAATTTTGTGATGGGATATTTCACTGTGAATGATGGAAGTGGCAGAAGGCTGATTTTTGGAGGAGGCACAACGCTAACAGTTGTACATAGTAAGTAAGGGTTAATTACAGAAATGTATAGCTACGAGGGGGAATAACTGATGTGGACATTCAGTTTGAATATTTCATAACATAATAATTTTAATAATTATTTAGCAATGAATACCATATCTTTTAAATAATACACGATGAACAAATCTTTTCAGAATTAGATTTTAATTAGAATTATATATTTTATAAATATATTGTTTTTGAAGCATTTTCTCGGACATTGCAACATAAATTAGTAATTTTTTTTTTCTTTACAATCCATCAGTCACCTACATATAGATTTATATCTTTCTCACAATCTTGATTTGGGAAAGTAAAATTGAGAAAAATCTACAGGAGAATCCTCCGGTGGGCCCCTGGGCAAGAGTGGGCCACCACCCTCTTATATGAGCAGTACTTGGCCCTATATACTGAATCACTATGTACAGATAAAGGCATCATCTTACTCATTTCGCAATCTACCCAGTTCATTGTTATATAAATTTGTGATTGAGGATAATATCACATTTGCAATTAGCAATTAGCTGAAAAGTGGGGCCCTGGAGTTAGTTACTGGTGGGCGCTTGGCACCTCAGGCCGACACTGCTTACAGGAATTATTCACATGGCAGTATTACAGCAGTGTACGAGCTCCGAGCTGCATGATAAGGGATCCATAGTAGTCTCTGGGGTCCTGAGTGTACCTCTGGATGACTCTGACCTGATATGAAGGTATATTATGGGGTTTTACTTCAGAATTATCTAGATTTTATAGGAAAAAAACATGGGATGCACCATTGAATAGAGGGATTGGTGCCTAAAATCAATGCTTTTAGAGGAGAATATCTCCAGAATACAATATGGGGTCACCCATAGCTCTGTAGTATGGAGACACCACACCGCCACGTACATGGAGTCTTAAGTACCTTTATACATCAGTAAATGGGCGACTTTCTATGAGATTATACTCAGCTAGGTTATTGTAAGCAGGAGAATCACTGTGTATGGCTCTAACGAGAGACGTGTATTTGGAAGTGGAACCAGACTCTCTGTGGCCCCAAGTGAGTACCAACTATTAGTGTACAGATTGATATAAAAATGTATAGAATCCATACAAAAATGTGTCCTTAATATTGAAAAAGACCCAATAACCTGTCATATGAATATTTGCCTTTATATCAGGATGTTTCTTGTGTCAGATTAGTCAATAATCTCCTATTCAAGAAGGAATAACTGCTGGTTGTGACACATTAGACAGTAACACTTTATATATCCACTAATTTCAGTAATTTGGACAAAAAATGAGATTATGTTAATATCTGAGACTTGTGATATTTTTGTGATATCTCACAAGTATTTTTACATAAAGGTACAGTATTAAGAACATGATCAAGTTAGAATTAAGTTGATAAACATATACAAAACGATCCCATAAACTACTGACATGAGTTAAATGTGAATAACCGAATTTAAAGATGCAAAATTGTAACATACAATCTAGTAAGAAGTGTCAGTGCGGCAGGAGTGTAGTCCGGGCCACGTTATTGTAACCGCGTCAATCACAGTGTATGGCACAGCGCAGAGAGTTATCTTTGGAGGTGGAACAAGAGTGAATGTAACACCGAGTAAGTGCACAGCTACGTAGACTGTATTGGATCTCTGCTCTATATATATATATACAGCTCTGGCAAAAATTACGAGACCACTGAACAGTTTTCTATTGGAAAGCATGGAAAGACTGGTGGAAAGCAATACAAGACGCATGAAAGCTGGGATTATAAATCATGGTTAGTCCACCAAATATTGATTTCTGAACTCTTCCTGAGTTAAAACATGAGTAATTTGAGGTCTGAAAACACTGTTTCTTATTTAGTATTTTGACGCTTTATCATTTGCTGCAAATAAATACAAAATTTTTAGCTTTGAATTTCAGAGACATGTTGTCAGTAGTTTATAGACTAAAACAACAATGTACATTTTACTCAAAAATATACTTATAAAGAGAAAAATCAGAGAAACTGAAAATTTTGCAGTGGTCTCTTAATTTTTGCCAGAGCTGTATATTCGTAATTACACCTGCTTACACTCTATGAGCAAATTCTCTAGATACATTCACATCTGCAGATGCCACCGAAACCACTAGACAAAATAGTGCTGCTATAAAATGGCATATCCAAACATGCCCCATTATAGTCAATGATGTGGGTTCTGCACCCCTGGTATTTGCCATGTAATCTGGCGCTATCATCAACTTAGTTGTTGTGCTCCTATGACAAAGCATTGGAATTAAAAACACAAATGTGCAGTAAGCCATACACCTGTATTACCACGTGCCTTTTTGTGGCTATTTTTCACACAGCTGCCAGGACACATAAGAATACAATCCAAACATTACCAGTGTACAGAAAGCTAAGGATAAATGTGATATAGATACAGAGTTATAGGCTTTTCTACCCATATGTGCTGGTCAGCTTTATGTAAAGGGGGGAATCACAGTGCTCCAACAACTATGCAAAGCTTGTCTTTGGGCAAGGGACCAAAGTTACTGTAAATCCAAGTGAGTGAATCATCTATCTATCTATCTATCTATCTATCTATGATCTATCATCTATCATTTATCTATCATTTGTCTATCTATCGTCTATCTATTATCTATCATCTCTCTATTATCTATCATCTATCTATCTATGATCTATGATCTATCATTTATCTATCATTTGTCTATCTATCATCTATCTATTATCTATCATCTATCTATCTATGATCTATGATCTATCATTTATCTATCATTTGTCTATCTATCATCTATCTATTATCTATCATCTATCTGTCTTTAATGCTCTAATTACAGTAAATAAAGACAATGTTACTGTTTTCTTTAAGATGTCTTTTCATGCTCTATACATATTTGCCTTGTGGCTTAATAACTTGGAGCCGCCATGTTCTGCTAGATCTGTCATATGACAGATATCGCTGGCTCCACGTACCCAGGGACTTATATGAAGTCTGATGACATGGTTTGTGCCATATTGATGAGAAATATACTGCATACATTCACTGAATGGAGCTACTGACACAGATGTGAGCGAAGTCTTGGGGCTTGTCCACACTGGTGGTTTTATCCTCTGAATGTAATTGTCCCCAGTGAGACGCCCACAGTGAGGCACAGATGGAGAGGCCGTATTCACAGATGTAATTATTAGTGGAGCATGTCTTCCTCTGGATACAGCCATCTTTGTTGTAGCAACATTATTGATTACTTTTTAGCTTTTGTTATTCAGTGTTCAGGAGACAGATGAAAGGTAAATCAAGCTGTACAAGCAATTTGGCCCATTGCTTATATTGGTTTGCATTTGTTGTTACTGAAAGTCACACTGTGAACAAGCCCTTGAGACCCCCATACAGATGAGGTGGCTGTCGGCCCAATGATGCTTAACCCTGAGACTTAATTCTAGGAGAACAAAGCGATCAGCAGTCTGAAATCGGACAGGTCCGATCGAGATTTCTCCCAACCATCAGTCGGCTTGTGACCCCATTAGAGCGCTGTCTGAACCTGTCAATATAGGTAGACATTAGTCTAATATGTATGGGGGACTTTAGTCTAAAGCCGTCCATGCCCTGTTATAGCATCAGGCTAATGATGTTAGAAAATATTTTAATTTGTTTTCAGATGCCCAGATAAGACAGCTGTGTATGGGAGCTGAGTGGCATCACTGGCACACTATACCCTGTAGTGGTACACACTGTGGGGAGGTTACTGCTATGGTGCGTGTCACTGTGACAATAACAACGCCAAGTATATATTCGGATCAGGCACCCGAGTATCAGTTATACCTCGTAAGTACTTGTGTTTTATGTAATGGCATTAACAATGAAAATGACATCAATATATGACCTGAATAATTAAATTCCCAGAATATATACTATTACTGCGCTATAGCGCTCTAGTACATGGAACGGCGGTGTACGACTTTTTGCTCCAAAGCTTCACTAAGTTTGGTCAAATACATATTGGTTATCATAATTATATATCAGCAGCCCAGGACTGGGAGTGGAGGAATATAATAACTCTTATAGCTATTATCATCATGGTATTATCTAAAATGTAGGAGTAAATTTACTTTTAATTTTACATTTAAATTCCGTGTCCACTAAATATATTGTATATGTGCATGTATTATGCCTCTTACCCCATGCATGTAAAGATGTCCATATTCCATGCTGTGAATAATAATTACTAGGGGAGATGAGGTAGAGGAACAGGCAGTTTTTGGTGCAGGAGATGTCACTGTGTGGACTTGGAGCTGCCAATAAACTTATATTTGGTGGAGGAACAGTTTTGTCTGTCATGCCTAGTAAGTATTATTAGCAATAGGACTGCATGCAGTACTTATACCTTATAGTCTTTTACAATTTGCTAGAACACCGTTTTGGGCATTTCTCTGCTGTGTAGAAGAATTAGAAGTAAGAAGTCCTACAGTTTTCTATTATACTTTATGAATGAATTCCTCGCCATTCTCAAAATATTAGCAATTAAATATTCACTTCTCAGTTGTATCTAACAAGATTTTATTCACCATCTACTTGGAAATGGTGTCAAAAAATATATTAGAAAATTGTATTATTTTCTATTCTTTCAGTAGGTATGTGTGATTTAGATACAACCTGAAAATGTATTTAATAATAAATGTAAATGAAGGTAGAAATAAAAAAAATCCCCCACTTTCATAAGGTTAATTTAACATTCACGTTGTACTGGATTTATAATGAAATTTGAAGCCTCGCAAAATGCAGATTTTGATGTAGATTTCACTCATTGCATCGTAGGAATAAAATCTGCTGTAGATCTGCATGGAATTTCTCATGATATCATGTGAGGAGGCAGAATGCCTCCAATTTGGTGTTTTTTGCTATACATTTTGTTGAAAACTGATTAATTGACTAATCCTGATACATTTTTACCAGGTTACTTGCTACATATATATACAGTGTATATATATATAATGTACAATATCTACATATATATATATATATATATATATATACAGTATATCCATAAAATCAGTTCCAACCGGCACTCATAGTAAATGGTCCTCGTGTCTAGGGACGGCCTTCCCCAGAGCATAATATGTTGTTGTATCTTCTCTCCTTTCTTGTTAATATATCAAAATCCCCAACTGGTAAGCTGCCTCTCTTCTCCTAATACCCTGTCAGGATAGTTGGAAATTACTTTTCTACACTAGATAACGCCTTTAACATTCTTCAACTTGAATGGTTAGCCCTATCCTTTATCAGTGACATGTGCATGTATCATACATTACTAGACATTATATACATGACACCCATAATGGTTCTGCTGGGATAAGTTCTTGTAATGACATCAGTCACTGTGATAATGATGCTCGTAAGATGATCTTTGGCGAAGGAACAAATCTCAATGTTTCCCCAAGTAAGTCTATGAAACTGGCGTGTAACCATGTTCTAGCAGTAAAATCCAACATACTTATATATATATATATGTGTGTGTGTGAATCCTCTGTCATTTATGATCTTATTGTCTATAAACCAGAGCTTACTCCATAGACACGTGTTCTGTCTAATAGTATGATGGAAGCTCCTGTATATTCTGCACCCTGTATGTGTCCAACAGGCTCCAAACTACAACTCTCACCATTAACTAGCTGTGACTGTCAGGACAAGTTGAAGTTGGGAGTTATAGTTCCAGAACAACTGAAGAACAACTTTTTTTCCTCTAAACATACAGTGACACTTATATAGACTAATATGTACTAGGAGCCTACCTATATACCATTCCAGTCCGGCTCACTGGCCGCATACACTATGACCTTGCCCAGCACTCAGGGTACATTCACATACTGCAATCAAATTGGGTTTTTGCTGTAAAAAACTGAGAATTGTGTCATTCACAGTACTCTCTAATATAATGATGAAGTGGTGGTGTAAAAATATAGACCGGTGCGTTTTCTTACCAGTGGTCTCTTGTATAATGAATGCAGCGCTCCCCTACCCATGGGCCTGCTAAGAGTTGTAGTTGTGCAATAGCCGGGGAGCCACAGTGTAAGAACTATTATAATATCATACCATGTATATCCATTTGCCTCTGGTCATTATTAGGCTATGTTCCCACGATGACCTTTTGGTGCCTTTTTGATGTTGCAGATTTTCTGCACCATTTCTGCACCCATTAAGTAATATTGGTTACTTGCATTTTTTTAAAAAATATGCAACATAAAAAACTCACCAAAAACTCATCGTGGGAGCATAGCCTAAAGGTGTCGGTGGTGATAGAGACTTTTTGGTGTATTTTTAGCAATTAGCAGAGAGCCGTATTTCATTGCCATTACAATTATTATTTAGCACTAGGTAGTCTATTATATATTAATCCCTGTGTACAACCCAGTCGGCTATAGCACATTACAACATAGAAAGCTTCCTGCACATGATAGTGAGATAAGAGGTTTTTGCTACTGGAAATGTCACTGTGTGCTACTGGATTTACCAATAAGCTCACATTCGGCACCGGAACGGCTGTATCTGTTTTGCCTAGTAAGTAGAGCATACACATAGGTCTAAAGTTATTCTAAAATACATTTTTACACATCTGTAGAGAAAAACAGCATTTATACACTAATATATTATTATTTATTTTTAGACCATCATTGATTCCATGGTGCTATACATGATAAAGGGTTACAAAAAGGATACAGATATAAAATACAGTTAACAAACTAACAATGAGACTAGTGCAGAGGGGAGAGGACCTCCAGACCAAGACGCTCCATCCTTGATGAAAATGTTACTTTTTCCAGTGTAACTGTAATTTGTGGCCTGTGTTCATGGGTTGTAGTTATAGATTTAGAACTATATTGAACTATATAGGGACATTTATAAAGTCCAGGGACTGTGATATGAAGAAGACGTGAGATTTTCTTGTAAACCAGAGTTTCTGTAAAGCTTCTGAACACTGTGTTACATCTGGATATGACAAACTCATCTTTGGAAAGGGCACCAAAGTAGAAGTGATCCCAAGTAAGTTATTATACAATATACTGTCAAAAAGATAGATAGATAGATAGATAGATAGATAGATAGATAGATAGATAGTAATTGCACTACTTAGCAGTTCTTCACAATGGTCTACCGGAGGATTCTCCTGTTCCTTTGTGTGTCAGTTCGAGCCTGTATGTGCATGAGAGATAAATAGGATAGATAGATAGATGGATAGATAGATAGATAGATAGATAGATAGATAGATAGATAGATAGATAGATAGATAGATAGATAGATAGATGGATAGATAGATAGATAGATAGATGGATGGATGGATGGATGGATGGATGGATGGATGGATGGATGGATGGATGGATGGATGGATGGATGGATGGATGGATGGATAGATGGATGGATGGATGGATGGATGGATGGATGGATGGATAGATAGACAATGTGTAAGTTGACCATAATGATTCCAGTTTTTAGAGTCAATCACTAGAGTAATAGTGTTAGTAAAAGGATGTTGGTGCCTGGAGTCTGTATAATGTTGCATTGTTATAGTATCTACACGAATTTGCACAAAGAGTTTTCAAAATGATCCGTTTATGTTTGGAAGGAGGAAATCAGATCTCAGTTCTTTGGAAACAAATTCTACACTTCTAGCAGATTTTTAAGACATAAATAAGACGTGAGCTTTATCTGTGAGCTAGAGAGTTTATGTAAAGCTTCTGAACACTGTGCTACATCAGGAAATGACAGGCTTAAATTTGGAAAGGGCACCAAAGTAGAAGTGATCCCAAGTAAGTAATTATAAAACATACTGTCAAAATAATAGATGATTGAATTTTTTTTCAATTTTTATATGTATATTAAAAATAATTGAAAATTGTCTTCTAACTGGTTATGCTTATTAAAAATAGTGACATACACATATACATATATATATATATATATATATGCACAGTATATATGTCACTATTTTTAATAAGCTTAACCAATTAGAAGACAATTTTCACTGCAGTTTTACTGTGTGTGTGTATATATATATATATAGTATATTTAACGTTTTGAGGTTATTGCCTATGATCACTCTGTTTCTCTAGATTATGAATTAATAACCCCTGCCTATCATAGACACAGAATTGCAGATATTGTACGATCTTTAGACCTTTAGCATAAAGCCATATATCATTCATCATAAAATACTATTACCCCAACATATAATAATTCACCATATTGGTAGCGCATCAATCTGTGCCAAACAGGATTTTATAAACGTTCATTAAAATGTGGATTCTCTATTCCAATCCAAAGCAGAATAACAATGAAAACTGATCAGACTAAGTAATCTAGAGCCATTAGATAAATTTATAAATATAGATTTATATATTTTTACAGACGGGTACTGTCACCAGGTTTTCACCTGTCAATGAAAACAGAATTATTTTTATTGACTGACATCAAATTTAGATCTTGTAAATTATGAGGAGCTGAGATAACGTTATTAAAAAGAAAAAAAATAAGTACATTTTAGGCAAAAAAAACAAACTAAAATACCCTTTGAAGAGCTTTGTATATGTGTAATATTTGGACCAAGTGTATGGTCGCTCTTCACCTGTTCTAGCTGTCGGCACGTTTTACATTCATCTACAGTCCTGTCTATATGGCATTGATTTGATCGTGACGACCTTGAGTCTAAAAAATAGTTTATTAACAAATGTCATATTTATATGGTCTAGAATCCTAAAAAGAACAATTCTATCAATAGTTGTTTATTCATTGACTAAATGATGAGAAACGTGCTTTTACATGTGTTAATGCCATTCTGTGGTAGGAAATGTGAAAATTCCAATAAAGGATCTGGTAAATATTCGACATCAGTCTTATAACGGGATTATCATAATTTGTAAGGTAACGGTCCACTCCTAGATAATATTCTGGACTTCACTAGCTGAGATCCCCTCGGTGTGTTCCCTGCCATGTCCCTATACTGTACGTCTCACATACATAGCTATTTGACAAGCCATGAAGCACTGTGCTTACTGGTAGTGGGGGCAACAGACTGACATTTGGCAGCGGGACGAAGGTACTAGTGACTCCGAGTAAGTATAACTGCAAAAATTGTACTGTTTATGTGTTACCAGAAATCAGACATTTAAAAAGTCTATTCTTAATGTCTGATAATAACAATTATATTATACTAAATATGTAATAATAATGTAAAAATGCAATATATGAGAGAAATGAATACTTCAGCACCATATGAAAGTTATGTCCTACTGATGAATTTGACAAAGGTAGAAAAGAAATGCAGGTCAGCCCCGGTGTTGGTTTTTTACCACTATTCATAGAAAAAAATGGATTTCAACAAATCACTTGTCCTGAGCAAAACTCTGAAGAACTGATCTCCTCCAAATGTTTCTAAAAGAGTTGGAAATAATCATCAGAAACTTTTTATTATTATTACTGAGTAAATAAATTAACCTGCCCCAGTGTGTCCTATACACAATGTAATCACATAGAGCTGTGTACAAGGCAAGCTCTATTGGGATATATATACATTTATAATATATATATATTCCTGGACAGTCTGTAGAAACAGGCGACTTTTCTGCCATTTCCGTAAAAAAATGTAAGGTGTTCTTAATTTTTGTGAAGCTGAAGAAACGTCTGCAGATTATTTTGGCTGTAATTATCATCATATTACAGTGATTGCAGCTGATGTCTCATATCAGAATTATGGAATGTAGACATGGATCACTTAGAATCAGAATCATTTATTATGGTTTTCCAATGTAACCATAAAAAATGTTGTCAGTCCATGATTTTTTGATAAGTTGTCCAGAAAAAATAAAAAGTCAAGTTGGCATCTCTGGTACTTGGATGAATGAAGTCTCCAGTTGTGGCAGAATTGAGTGAAAGATATTATTAAGCCTTGAGTTATTGTGCAGCCTCCGGTAACAGGGGAAAGATGACATTCGGAGGGGGAACCCGGCTTTATGTTACTCCCAGTAAGTTTATTTCTGTAAGAATATCCTATATGTAGCACAAACATCTTCTATTGATTCTGATAATCGTGAATAATGAATAGTGAAATTAGTGGCAGCCCTGGCAATAGGGAACAGTAATGGCTCTTTATAATAGTGGTAAGATGGATAATTGCTATAGAGGACACTGTGCTATGGAGGAGGAGTGTGGCGGAGGGACAAGGGTGACACTTTTTGTAATGACACTGAGCACTGTGACTACGTCTAGTGTCACTAAGCTGAAATTCGGGACAGGGACAAAGGTCATTGTGTCGCCAAGTAAGTGACTCTGACCGATTCTTATAAGATTACTATTGGTAGACTGTGATGATAAATATAAGGTGATATAGGGTGAATTTATTCATGCATTTTACCGGTTTTCTGCTGTCAAAAAAACTCACATTTTGTAAGCATGCAGTATTAAGTGCATAATTAGGTGTAAATCGGATTTAGGTTATGTGCCCACGATGCATCTCCCTGGCAGAAAAAACGCATGCGGATTGTACATGCGGATTGTACATGCGTTTTTCCTGCCAGGGACATGCGGATGTGAAGCGTTCTTCACTTGCATTTCCGCATGCGGGTTGACAAGCGCTTTCCAAGCGATTTTAGCATCACTTGGAAAGTGCTTGACAACTAGGTCACACTATATAAATCCATGCAAACGGCATGGATTTATATAGTGTGACCCCAGAGAATGGTTAAAAATAAAAAAATAAACCTATACTTACCTTCTGATGACCCGCGCTGTCTTGCTGCGCTCCTGTGCTGGCTGCCGCTATACTGAAAGACCTGCCGTCACATGACTGTGACGTCAGCGCAGGTCCTTCAGTCCTGCGCGATCTGTCGGCAAGCACAGAGAAGGAGTCCGGGGGCCATCGGAAGGTGAATATAATCTTTATTTTTTATTTTATTCTTTTTTTTACAGCATTTAATGGTACCTGGGTGTGGAGGAGAGTCTCCTGTCTTCCACACCCGGGTACCATCCGCACAGTAGAACGTGCCAATTACGCCAGTTCAGATGCATTCTTCTAATGCAAGTCAATGGTGGCGAAAACACAGCGCTTCGGCAAAATTAATGGACATGCTGTGGATTTTTGAGCGCAGCATAAACGCTGCGGAAAAATCCGCAGCATGGGCATTGAAAGTGCGTAATTGCATTGGAGACCATGGGGGAAGGTTTACCAAGCGTTTCCCAAGCGTTTACGCTAGATAGATAGATAGATAGATACTCTAGATAGATAGATACTCTAGATAGATAGATAGATAGATAGATAGATAGATAGATAGATACTGTAGACAGATAGATAATGAGGCAGATAGATCAATATATCGATATTTTTGAGAGAAGACATTTTTCACTAGTTTTGCATTGGGTAATACTCTGCGATAGCTGTATTTATGTACATATAAAGTCATCACTTTATTGCCTATGATCGCTCCATTTCTCTAGATTGTGCAATATAACATCTGCCCATCATAGAAAACGGAAATACAGGTAGTGAATGATCATTAAACCTTTACCCTAAGGCCATATAACCTTCATCACAAAATACTATTACCAACCCATCATATAATATTTCACCATGTCAGTAATACATCTCAGTATTTGCCAAAAAATAAGCTTTACCATGTGTGTACTGACATCAGGTTTCAATTTTTGGATGACAACAGAATTGTTTTTAGACACTGACATAAAATATGAATTATTTTTAGACAGTTGCAGAACTCTTTATTGTACTGTACAATAAGTAAACTTTATTTATTTAGAAACTAAAAAAACTGCTTTGCATATTTGCAGCACCTGCACCCAGGGTATGGAGACTATTTACCTATTTTAATTGTAGCCACGTTTTATATTTGTCTATAGTGCTCTCTATAAGGAAAGGGTTGAATAGTGACACTCTTGAGTCTAAAAATTATTTCTTAGCAAATGTCATATATATCATATAGAATCCTACAAAAAACAATTCTATCAATAGACATAGACATTCCTTGAATAAGTTATGAGAAATGTGTTATCATTTACTTCTGTGGTTGAAAATATAACTATCCCAATAATGGATGTACCAGATATCTGACTTCGGTCCTAAAATAGGATTATCATAACTCAGAAGGTAATGGTCCTCTCTTTCGGTAGCTTCATTTCCACTGGAATTCCCTCAGTGTGTTTCCTTACGTGTCCCTATACTGTACGTCTCACATACATAGCTATTTGACAAGCCTTGAAGCACTGTGCTTACTACTGGTACCTACAAACTGACATTTGGCAGTGGGACTAAGTTACTAGTGACTCCGAGTAAGTATAACTGCAAGAATTGTACTGTTTATGTAATAATAACAGAAATCAGAAATTAAAACATATCAATTATTTTTATTAGGAATTAGCCACAACTGTGAAATAGTTCCCAAAAGTATAGTAATAATACACAGAACAAAATATTTGAGAGTTATCAATGTTGCAGGATCAAATGAGCCATGTGCCAGCGTCTTGTCACTGTGACGCATAGACCAGACTTATATGGCCTCTTGATGAATTTAACCAAAGTAAAAAAAAAATCTAGTTTTGGTTTCTAACATTTAGTATAGTAAAAAAAAGTGGCAGAATTTCTTCAAATTCTGTGCTCTCTGAAGTACTGCCATTCTGCTTTATCCAACAAAAGTTGGAGGGAATAATCAGGGACTTTACTATTAATGCACCCACCCCAGTGTGTCCCATACACAGGGTAAAACATAGCTATGTACAATGGGATATATATATGACAAGCTCATGTACTTTGGTGAAGGAAATCTCCCAGTTATGGCAGAGTTAAGAGAAATATATAATAAGGCTGTGAGTTACTGTGTACCCTCCGGTGAGATTCGGAGGAGGACCCCAGCTTTATGGTTGTCCCAGTAAGTTTTTTTTCTATAAACATATTATAATGTAGTATGGAAAGCTTCCATTGAATCTAAAAGTAATGAATGTATGGACTGAGATTAGTGACAACTCTAGTAATAAAAATAGCAATTCCTGGCTCTTTATAATAGTGGCAATATGGATTACTGCTAGAGAGGACACTGTACTATGGAGGAGTGCGGCGGAAGGACAAGGGTGATACTTTTTGTAATGACGCTGAGTACTGTGACTACGTCTGGTGTCGATAAGCTGAAATTCGGCCCAGGGACGAAGGTCATTGTGTCACCAAGTAAGTGGATCTGACTGTTTCTTGTAAGATTACTATTGGTAGATTCTGATGGTAAATACAAAGGCTTAATCCATTGATACATTTTACCGTTTTCTTTGCTGATTAGGCTTAAACCCGATTAGGTTGTTACTTACTGAGTGCCGTCATCAGATTTTAATCTTTGGATGAAAGCAAACTTGTTTTTATTTAATTACAGCAAATATAGATCTCGAAAATCAAATGTCAGTAGAACATTAAAAGAAATTGTACTATATAGTAAGTTTTAGGCAAGCTGAAAACCCCTTTGAAGAGCTTTGTATACTGTATTTGCAATACTTGGAGCCCGGTATACTCATTAATTACCTGTTCTAGTTGCACGTTTCATATCCGCAGTGCTGTCTATATGGCATTGATTTAATGGTAACATCCTAGAGTCAGCAAATGTCAGATTTATATGGTCTAGAATCCTAAAAAGGACATTTCTATCAATAGTCGTTTATTCCGTGACTAAATTATTAGACACATGCTTTCATTTACTTCTTCTGATGCTATTTTGTGGTAGAGAATATAAAAATCCCAATAAAGGATCTTCTAGATATCTGACACCAGTTTTATAATGGTATTATCAGAATTTATAAGGTAAAGGTCCACTCCTAGATAATATTCTGGACTTCACTAGCTGAGATCCCCTCGGTGTGTTCCCTGCCATGTCCCTATACTGTACGTCTCACATACATAGCTATTTGACAAGCCTTGAAGCACTGTGCTTACTGGTAGTGGGGGCTACAGGCTGACATTTGGCAGCGGGACTAAGCTACTAGTGACTCAGAGTAAGTATAACTGCAAGAATTGTACTGCTTATGTGTTACCAGAAATCAGACATTAAAATGTCATTTATTTTGTTAAGAATTAGTCACAACTGTAAAATACTAGTGTAGTGTCACATCTCCTCCTGGACCTGCATCTGCGCTGTTTGCGTGTGTCACCAGGTGCCGCAATATTCATTCTGTAGGTGGTAATGGTGATGGAGGAGATGTCAGGTCCAGAAACTATAGTTGGTGCTGTCTCTGCCCAGTCACTGAGACTAGAGTTGCTGGAACCTATAGTCTGATCCAGTCTGTTAGCAAGAATAATTAGCTTCTCTCTTCAGGCATTTGGAGAGCACCACACCTTACCAAAACTCCCATCTTACTACTTGTAGCTGACAGATGAAGTTAGTTATTGCCCTGGTTTGCTTCTCCATCTCAGCTCCTGTGAAGTCAGTTTTTTGTTCTGACCTCGGCCCATTTACTGACTGTTCTTCAGTATTCTGATTTTGTACTTTGTGTGCACTTCATGTTCTGATCCAGTGACCTGACCACTCCTGCAAGCCTGTACCACCGGCCAGCAGCCTACGTCATGGCCCCAACCCAGGGCTCAATGCGTATGTCCAGATCACTGTACAAGGTTTAAAGGATGAAGGTCAGGGCAACTCCTGGGATATGATAAATGTAGTAGCTAGTACTAAGCCTGTCCTAGGTATCCATTTTTAGAGCTGTCTGGCAACCACAGACAGAGCTATGTTATATGTGGGTTTCCACCATTTAATAAAACATAAAAAAGTAGAAGAATTTCCTTAAATTCTGTGCTCTCTGAAGTATACAGCTACTTCTACTTTTTCTAACAAAACATACAAATAATAATCAGGGACTTTATTGTTATTGCATAAATACATTAATAACCCACTCCAATGTATTCCACAGACAGGGTAAAAACATCTAGCGCCATATACAATGGGATATACAGCGGGTGAAATAAATATTGAACACATCACCAATTTTCTATGTAAATAAATTTCTAAAGGTGCTATTGACATGAAATTCTCACCACATGTCGGTAAGAACCCATCCAATCAACAGAGGCAAAGAAATCAAACCATAGATGTCCATAAATTAAGTTATGTGTAATAATGAGAGATGATACAGAGAAAAAGTATTGCTCACGCTTACTGAAATTTATTTAAAACTTTGTACAAAAGCCTTTGTTGGTGATGACAGCTTCAAGATGCCTCCTGTATGGAGAAACTAGTCACATGCATTGCTCTGGTGTGATTTTGGCCCATTCTTCCACGCAAACACTCTTCACATCCTGAAGGTTCCATTGGCTCCTTCTATGAACGCTGAGCTTTAGTTCCTTCCATAAATTCTCTATTGCATTCAGGTCAGGTGATTGGCTGCGTCATGCTAGCACCTTTATTTACTTTCTCTGAAACCATTAGAGAGTTTCCTTCGCTGTGTGTTTGGGATCATTGTTTTGCTGAAGTGTCCACCCTCATTTCATCTTCATCATCCTGGTAGATAGCAGCAGATTTTTATCAAGAATGTCTCACTACATTTGTCCATTCATAATTCACTTCAATAATATCAAGTTTGCCAGTGCCGTATGCTGAAAAACAGCCCTACGCCATGAAGTTTCCACCTCCAGATTTTACTTTTGGTACGGTGCTTTCAAATGGTGTGTATTATAGCATCCAGATCATTTTTGGTCTCATCTGAACACGCTATATAATCCCAGTATTTCACAGGCTTGTCTAAATGTTGTTGAGCAAACTTTAAACGCGCTTGAAGATGCTTTTTGTTTATCAATGGAGCCTTGCGTGGTTAGCATGCATACAGGCCATGGAGGTTGAGTGCATTACTTATAGTTTTCTTTGAAACAATTGTACCTGCTGATTTCAGGTTTTTCTGTAGCTCTCCACATGTGGTCCTTGATTCTTGGAGCACCAGGTCGTGGACGGTTTATGGTGAAATGATGTTCCTTTCACTTACGGATTATGTCCCCATCAGTGCTCACTGGAACCTTCAATGGTTTAGAAATTCTTCTGTCAATGCCATCAGTATGTTTTGCAACAATAAGGTTGCGAAGGTATTGAGGCAGCTCACTGGTTTTACCCATCATGAGATGTTTCTTGTGTGGCAAATTGGTAATGAGACACCTTTTTATGCTATTATTTGAACTAGCTGATATTATTTTTCACTAAGTGGCAATATTGCTTTCTGATTACTGATAGATTTTAGCTGGTGTCATGACTTCCCATGGCTTTTTGCATCTCTCTTGCTTCATATGTTCAATACTTTTTCCCTGTGTCATTTCTCATGATTACACATAACTTAATTTATGGACATCAATGGTTTGATGTATTTGCCTGTGTGGATTGGATGGGTTACCGACATCTGGTGAGAATTTCATGCCAATAGCACCTTTAGAAATATATTTACTTAGAACATAGGTGACGTGTTCCATACTAATTTCACCCGCTGTATATTACAATGTTTGTGAATATCTCATGTACTTCGATGAAAGAAATCTTCCGTTTATGAAAGAGAGTTGAGTGAAAGATATTGTAAAGCTGTTAGCTAGTGTGCAACTTCAGGTAGCTGGGGAAAGCTGATATTCGGAGGAGGAACCCGGCTTTATGTTACTCTCAGTAAGTTTTTTTTCTGCTAATATATCTAAACGTAGCATGAAAATCTTCCATTAAATATAAAAATAATGACTACATGTGCTGAGATCAATGACAACTCTAGCAATAAGAAATACTTGGCTTTTTATAATAGCAGTAAGATGTGTATAGGCTAGAGAGGACACTGTACTATGGAGGAGTGACTGAGTGACAAGGGTGATGCTTTTTGTAATGACGCTGAGCACTGTGACTATGTCTGGTGCCAATAAACTGATCTTTGGGACAGGAACAAAGGTTACTGTGTCACCAAGTAAGTGGATCTATTTATTGTAGGATTATTAATGGTAAACTGTAATAATAAATACAAATGAGAGATTTAATAATTAACTTGTGCCGGTTTTCTGCCATTAAAAATTCGAAAATTTTGTTGACCATTGTTTTTAAGTAAAAATGTGTGACTTTTTGCTATTTATGAAACTCTCGTCACTTTCAAAAATTAGTTGTAAAAGTTTGTGTGATTGAGTATGCAAATAGGTTTATGCCAGATCTATGAAATGTGAATTTTTGCAAAGGTCACAATTCTCACTTCATTAGAGAGTGGAATAAAAAGTGGGAACAATAGCCACAAAACTGCCACCAGCAAATTAATCTCAACAATTTCTCTCAAAATAAATACAAATTTGTCTTAAGGATCAATATTGTGCCAAATAGGGTTATATTAGAGTAGAAAAACATAATCATTTCATAAAATATATAGATAGATAGATAGATAGATAGATAGATAGATAGATAATAGATATATTGATAGATAGATACACAGATATACAGATAGACAGATAATAGATATATAGATAGATAATAGATATATTGATAGATAGATACACAGATATACAGATAGACAGATAATAGATATATAGATAGATAATAGATATATGGATAGATAGATAGATAATAGATATATGGATAAATACATAGATAGATAATAGATAATAGATATATAGATAGATAGATAATAGATATATGGATATATATATGGATAGATAGATAGATAGATAATAGATATATGGATAGATAAATAGATATACAGATATACAGATAGATAGATAGACAGATAATACATATATGGAGAGATAGATATATGGATAGATAGATGATAGATAGATAATAGATAGATAGATGGATAGATAGATATATGGATAGATAATAGATAGATAGATAGATAGATAGATAGATAGATAGATAGATAGATGGATAGATATATGGATAGATAGATAATAGATAGATGGATGGATGGATGGATTTATAGATATATGGATAGATAGATAGATAGATAGATAGATACACAAATAGATAGATGTAGAGTTTGAGTATGTACAGATATACTCGGAGATTGTTCTTCTCTAGTAGTATGGGCGACCCACATACTTTTGGCAGTTGTAGGTTTTTGCTGAGGTTCTTTTTACTGTGATAATAACTACAACAAATACATCTTTGGATCAGGGACACAAGTGACGGTGATTCCTAGTAAGTTCTTAACTCCGTTAACTTTTTTATGAAATGAGAAAGACATTTATTTAAGAAATAACATTGGACAAAGACAGAGCTTTTAAAATATTTTAAAAAAGATATGACCAAGGTTTCTAATTTAACTTTTTGATATTTTTCTGAGATATACTGTTTATATCCGGGAAAAAAAGATATAATGTATGTATATTTATATTTTGCCATTCTCCTCAGGTATAGATAGATAATAGATACATAGACAGATATTCCAAAAGAAAAACAGGCAGCACTCCAATAATTCTGAAAAAGTGAGGACTTTATTAGCCCATCAGATGTCCTCACTTTTTTCAGAATTATTGGAGTGCTGACTGCTTTTCTTTTGGAATATCTATTATATGACAACGAAATCATTGTCTGGGAGGATTTGCACCCATTTGTGTATTTTGTGTATTACTGGTGCTGTTCCACTCTATTTTAAAATACATAGATAGATAGATTGATATATAGATATGAGATAGATTGATATATAGATAGATAGATATGAGATAGACATGTGATAGCTAGATATAGATAGATATGGGATTAGTAGATATATACAATAGATAGATAGATAGATAATAGATAGACGTATAGATAGATATGTGATAGATAGATAGATATGTGATAGATGGATAGATAGATAGATATGAGAGATAGATTGATTGATATATAGATATGAGATAGACATGTGATAGCTAGATATAGATAATAGATAGATATGGAATTAGTAGATATATACGGTAGATGGATGGATAGATAGATAGATAGATAGATAGATAGATAGATAGATAGATAGATAGATAGATAGATAGACAGTATATACAGTTTTTGCTCACCAGAATATCACTGTGGGTACTGGCAGTGGGTATAAGCTCACATTCGGCTCAGGAACTCTTGTATCTGTCGTACTCAGTAAGTGCTAATATTTCATTAACAATTTAGCAATTCTGAATAGTAGATTACTTATTGCTGTAGAAAATGATGATAGAGCGATTTACATTCGAAACAATTTGTGTATTACATGAATGATTGCACGGTGACATTAGACTGGATGTCATGAGCCTCTGGTGAGCCAGGGAATAATAACAGAAACAACCTAAGTGTAATTTTATCTATTATACAGTATGTGGGTAACATGTTACCTATGCAGCAGTAGATCTATCTCTTTGTTCTGAGTCTTATATCAACATCTAAATGTCAGGTAAACAGCAATGTGCAGCTTAAAATGTCTTTGTTTTCTGACAAAGAGATATTGTGGTTTAGTTCACTGACCTTTCATGTGACTCAGATATGGAAGAAGTGTAAGAAAGAATATAATATTTAGAAGAGAAAGTTTTTGCTTCTCCGATATCTAGGTAGCACATAATCAGATATGGTTTTATATTCACATTTTTTGATTGATAGATATAGAGGTAGATAGACAGATATACGGATGGATGGATGGATGGATAGACAACCCTGGTAATATGGAACAGTAATGGCTCTTTATAATAGTGGTAAGATGAATAATTGCTATAGAGGACACTGTGCTAAGGAGGAGGAGTGCGGTGGAGGGACAAGGGTGACACTTTTTGTAATGATGCTGAGCACTGTGACTATGTCTGGCACCAAAAAACTGATATTCGGGACAGGGACGAAGGTCATTGTGTCACCAAGTAAGTGGCTCTGAGTGATTCTTGTAAGATTATTGCTGGTAGACTGTGATGGTAAATACAGGCGGTGAATTTCTTACAGCATTTTAAAAAATTTTTGCTGTAAAAAAACCTCAAGTTTTGTAAGTATGCATTAATTATCTGTACAATTAGGTGTAACCAGATTTATAAAGTGTAAGGTCACAGTTCTCACTCCAGTGGGAGCATAAAAAGTGCAAAAACATCAA
This sequence comes from Phyllobates terribilis, assembly GCF_046119375.1. NCBI lineage: Eukaryota > Metazoa > Chordata > Amphibia > Anura > Dendrobatidae > Phyllobates > Phyllobates terribilis. The sequence goes on along the minus strand of NW_027362761.1, from coordinate 243,501,114 downwards.
TAGATAGAAGCGTTACGTGTAAAGATGTGCCACATTTATCCAACATCAGGTGACATTTAGATACATTTGGCAAAAATAACGGCAAAGCTGCCACAAGCAAAACCGACATCTACAGGTCATCTCAAGATAAATTCTCCCAATTTGTCTCATGGCTCATTATTCCCTTTTTATCAAATAGGTTTCTGTTAGAGTAGAACAGCTTATTAATATCAATCTTTGTGTGCATATTTCTAGGAAAGTTTGATAGATAGATAGAGCCCATATACACAATCTGTCCGCTCTGGAAACCAGCCAGTGCTGAACCATTGTGTACATGGGCTTGGAATAAGCTCAAAATCTTTTTTACTTTTTTGAAATGATGTGGATTGCTGCCATTTTTTATTTTCTAGATGTAATATATAAACTGTGTACACAATAATATATAATTTGCCTATAAGATTATACAGGAAAAATATATCTTTGTACCATATTAGCCAGTAGATAGAAAAATATTACAATTCTGAGGACTCTTAAATGTTAAGATTTTTCCAACAAGATTACAGTGTTTAGAATGAATCACTATAACTAGTCACGAAGCAATAATAGTAGTGAAAGCATGTTGGTGTCTGCAGTCCGCAGGTTGTATTTTTGTAGTAACCAGGGATGTGTATCGTGTTGATAACTGAAAACCTTGTGAGTGTATAATATATATACACACATAAATATATATATATATATATATATATATATATATATATAAAAAAATAATGTAAGTGTATATATATGATATATATATACATAAACAGAGTTCTCAGCATGATGAGTTTATGTTCATATGTAAGACACATATTATATCCTTCTAGCAGATTTTTACACAGTTCTGGTCATGCAAATATCATAAACGACCCCCCAAAAATGACAGGTACCTCATCACTAACACCAGTAGTAACTATCTGCAGAAAGTATATTCCTGTATGCTAGTAGATGGTAAAAGGATATTATTTTATACAAATAATATAATATACAAGAAATATCAGTGTCTGCCTGCAGACACACAGAACATCTCTATGATGAGTGTAGGCCCCATCGTATGATGAGTGTAGACCCCACCGATCTCTTTATTGTAAGGTTTTGTGTCACTGTGTCTAGGAAATACAAATAAGCTGATCTTTGGCGCAGGAGCACGACTCACTGTAACTCCACGTACGTATCATTAAACATCCAAAGCTAATTTATTTATACACTCGCCAATGCAGACCAGAGTAGAGTAATTTATCTCCTCAGTCTTTAGATTTGACGTTTCTGACGCAGATGTATGGGTATTGTGAATGTACCAGGGTGCCAGTTATGATGGACCCCGAAAGTGAATCTTTGTGTTCTGTGATATCTGCACTGACTTTCTATAGTTTTTGGTAAGCTTTTGATTACTGTGCAGGATACAATAAACTTACATTTGGAAGGGGAACCAAACTTTATGTCATGCCAAGTAAGTTTTCCAAACCTTTCCATAGATCTTTTCTCCTCAGCTTTGTGTCAACTTGACAATGATGATTGATGCATGTTATCAGTCCAATTTTTTAACCATGTGTATTGTGCTGATTACTTTGTACATTTACATGAATGCTTCACTTAATTTCCACCATGAATGATTAGGAATACCACTTAAATGGTTTATACCAAGTTCAAATCTTATTATAGGATTGTTGATAACTTGCTGATCACTGGGAGTCCAACAGCTAGCACCCTCACAGATCCTGAGACCACTTGCACCACTTCTCTAATCCTTGACCATGCGACAGCCAGACATATCTGACAGGTGTACTTGGTTACCTATGGCAGTCTCCTAGATAGTGAATGGAGAAGTGGCGCAAGTGCTTGACCGATGATTCATTAGGATTGGATTTGGCAAAGCCCAATTCTCTGGAGAAGTGTGAGCTACAGCAATCTGTAAGTTCTCCATAGGTTAGAAAATAACTTACCAACTTGGTACAAACCCTTAAATATAAGGCCAATGCCTCTGGGCCCCTGGCCAGAAGGAGGCAAAATCCTTGGACAGGTACAACCTTCCCAAAATGTCATATCGGGCATGATAAGCAATCCTCAAATATAATCTGTTAACCCAACCTAAGTGTGTCATGATTTGAGTGGTTCTGGTTCTAGTTAAGAATCTACAATGTCCAGAACACATTCATTCCATCATTGGATTGTGATTTTTAAACCTTGGACACTGGATTTATTCACATTCACAGACACTGCTTTTGGCCTTAGCAGATAAGGTAATAGTGTTTTTGAATGATGAGATAACACTGTGCTTCTACGGGGTATAACAAGCTAACATTTGGTGGTGGAACTAAACTGAATGTTTTTCCAAGTAAGTAAAAACATTGAAGGTTTCATTAATATTGCAGATGTTTTATATGGAAATTAGGAAATTATCCAAAATCTCTTCAAGATAATGTTGGTGAAAGATCATTTCATTATTCAAAATCTAGAAAATGTGGACTGAATGTGGTTCACAATCTACGTAATATATACTGCACATTATTAACATTATCTCCTTGTGCTGAATTAGACTTAATCAGTCCATGTTTCCTAATATATGAGCTAATAATGTTGTATTTGATGGAGTTAGAAAGATAACTGTAAAGGGTCATATCATAGTAGTAGACCACCACCTGAAAGGAGAGATGACGCTATGGTATATTTAAATTAAAGAAGTATCCCATCCTTGGAAGGTATCACATGTCCACTTGATATATGTGCCTTTTTTTTTAGGATGAGGGACACAGTTGTTGGTCCTTCTCAAATCTCATAGATAGGTGATAAATGCAGACCCCTGGAATATTCATTTTATTAATAGATGTCCATTAGAGATATGTTAGAGAACTATTTCTGAAGCATACAATAGTCCATTGATCTCTTTACAGTCACCACAGGTTTATAAGAAGTGTATACTGTGTGTGGAGTCAATGGCACCTCAGTACACACTACTCATGAACGTGATCTGGGGCAATGATGGGTTTATGTTAAGAGGTGAAGCGATGTGTACTACTAACAACTACAAGCTCATCTTCGGGCAAGGAACCAGATTATATGTTCTACCACGTAAGATATTTAAGATATTTCTTCAGTAATATTTTGTGTATAAACCGTATGACAGTGGGATGTCCATGACGGGCCAATGGCACACAAACCATATATACAGTGCCACTTCTTACAAATAACCACCCAAATGAAAGTATAAATGCTCCTTTAGAGTCGAGGTTATTAACCGATGCTAACTCTACTTCAAATGAGCCTTTGTCAAGCTGCCAGTTATCAGTTGAGCTGAAACGCTGTTCACATTGGCCATCAAATATTCATTTTGTCTTTGGAACTTAGCATCAAGTGTTGCCTGCTTTTCGATATTTTGGATTTCCATAATTTATAGGTTGCTGGGTTACAACCTATGGATTGGCACCAAATTTATATTTTTACTAGTTTCTGCTGCTTCATTTTCTCCATTCTTTCTTTTTCTTTCTTTCTTTCTTTTTCTTTCTTCTATCCTTTCTCTCTCTCTCTCGTTCTTTCTTTCCATGTACAGTAATTCCATCTATCTATATCTACCTGTATCTATATACATATGAAAACATAATAAGATTTATTTAGATATTAGAATAAAATATTAATAATGTTGCCTAGTGTAGTATGTGATATATTGAGCTATATATGAGGCCCATGAAAGGTCAGGTCAAAACAGTTTTCTATTAAGGATACATATAAGTTAGATACGCAGTAAATCTTCCATTCAAGTTCTCTTAGATTTGACGGAATGACATCTTCAGAATAAAGCCAAAGCCCCACTGTCAGTATTTGGTTAGTATTTTTTCTCAGGAGTGGGAGCCAAAACCAGGAGTGGGTGATAGATGCAGAATTGGTGACTTGTTTCTATTATACCTTTTCTCTGATTGTTCCTACCCTGGCTTCGTCTCCCACTCCTGAGAAAAATACTGACCGAATACTGACCAAATACTGATAGTGGGGCCATGGCCAAATACTGATAGTGGGGCCATGGCCAAATACTGATAGTGGGGCCATGGCCAAATACTGATAGTGGGGCCATGGCCTAAGAAGTAAATCAGGAGCATAAATTAAGTTCTGCTATGGATTTTCCGTCACCAGCAAGTCAATGTATGCTGCAGTTTCTAGTGGACATGAGACTTCTATCTATCTATCTATCTATCTATCTATCTATCTATCTATCTATCTCATATCTATCTATCTATCTATCTATCTATCTCATATCTATCTATCCATATATCTATTTATCTATCTATCCCATATATATCTATCTATTCATAGATCTATCTATCCCATATCTATCTATCTATCTCATATCTATCTATCTCATATCTATCTATCCATATATTTATTTATCTATCTATCTATCCCATATATATCTATCTATTCATAGATCTATCTATCCCATATCTATCTATCTCATAACTATCTATCTATCTAGATAGAAAAAAGTCCAAAAGCAGCACAAAAAAATATATTCAGGTGCAAGAGCCCCCCAGGTATATACCAAACCTTGAAACATCCAAAAAATAGAGGCAGCACTCAATAGTGGAGTCAAGAAATAGTTAGTTTAATAGCACATGTGGCTGTGGCAACATTTTGGTCTCCAGCTTGAGACCGAAACGTTGCCACAGCCACATGGGCTGTTAAAGTAACTATTTTTTGACTCCACGATTGAGTGCTGCCTCTATTTTTTTGATTATCTATCTATCTATCCATCTATCCATCTATCTATCTATCTATCCCATATCTATCTATCTATCTATCCCATATCTATCTATCTATCTATCTATCTATCTATCTATATTGTATCTAGTTTAACAAAAATGAATGTGTAAGATCACAAATAACAGATTTATAGCCATGTAATACACATGTCTGGGTAATTTGATATTTGAGGTTATATAAAAACATTATTATGTCCATATGGTTATGTGTGGACATAATAAATACTAAGGTTATACAGATAGTACCTGGCACTAGTTATGCCTTTCACTATATCCTGCGTACGATCACAGCTTTTTGCTATGACATAAAACACTGTGTAACAATAATGTCAAAGTCATTTTTGGAAGTGGGACAAGACTAACAGTTACGCCAAGTAAGTACATAAATTACATGCTGTTCATGTGTTTTCTTATAGGACCCATAATGGACTGATTAAGATGTAAAGTTTTACAGGGAAGACGAGTGATAGCATAATAGTATTGTCATAACATGGCATAAGACTGTAGAATGCATTCACTCCCCACAATATCACTGTTAGCAGTTGCTCTGAGGTTCAGCGTTGAATGCTAATAATATTCCCATATGTCATGTACAGATGATGGACGGCACCGGTCAGAATACAGGGATTTAGGTTTCTCACACTCTTTGTGATAGTGATTATTACACGTATGGGTTATTGTATATGGCCGTGAAGGAAAGATAGAATACTATTAATGCATGAGGAAGCCAGGACATGTTATCTTATCAGTTACTTAAACTAAAAAGATAAAAGTATAATAATGCATGAATGTGTTAAAATAAGAATGAATTTCATTCTGGAAAATATCATTTTTCTAACATTACAATCCCAAGTTAATAAAACAATGAGATTACGTTCTGCCAATGATATAGTTTCTATAAAGATGGACAGAAAAATTAAAGAAATACAGATAGAATATATATGTTAAGTGGCTAGCATTCTCATTGTGCTGTACTTGACATTACTGTCCGTGGAGCTCATTGCAGTGAGCTCCTGTGTAATGGGCGCCTTCCCTTAGCTTTTATGTAATGGCATTGAGCACAGTGTTATAATACTGGCTTCAGTAAACTGATATTTGGAAAAGGGACCAAACTCGATGTGCGACCAAGTAAGTTTTCTAATTAATCCTAACAATTTATTAATTTAGTTTACTGCATTAGGGAGGCCACAGTACATGTCAATTATGTCAATTGTAAATTCAATATTTTACATAATACAGTGATAGTGTATGTGTGTGTATGTATATATATATATATATATATATATATATATATATATATGCAATGTATATATATAAAGTGTTTATGATTGTGATTTATTCTTCAGCAATTCACAGTGACTAACTTTGAGCAATGTAATAGGGTAAAAGAGGTTTCCATATAATCCATCCCACTTTTTCATTAACCCCATTGACCTAATTGAATTTTTATTATATTATTTTACATATAGTAGGAGTCCTGAATAATAGTAATACAAATTATTGTAATACAAATGAAATTATGTTTCAATAAAAACTTGTGGTGGATTGTATAGAAACTTCTTTTACCTGTTATATTGCTCAAAGTTAATCAATGTGAATTGATGAAGATTCAATTCCAATCGTTATATATATACAGTTATATGAAAAAGTTTGGGCACCCCTATTAATCTTAAGCTTAATGTTTTATAAAAATTGGTGTTTTTGCAACAGCTATTTCAGTTTGATATATGTAATAACTGTTGGACACAGTAATGTTTCTGCCTTGAAATGAGGTTTATTGTACTAACAGAAAATGTGCAATCTGCATTCAAACAAAATTTGACAGGTGCATAAGTATGGGCACCTCACCAGAAAAGTGACATTAATATTTAGTAGATCTTCCTTTTGCAAAAATAACAGCCTCTAGTCGCTTCCTGTAGCTTTTAATGAGTTCCTGGATGAAGGTATCTTTGACCATTCCTCTTTACAAAACAATTCCAGTTCAGTTAAGTTTGATGGTCGCCGAGCATGGACAGCCCTCTTCAAATGATCCCACAGATGTTCAATGATATTCAGGTCTGGGGACTGGGATGGCCATTCCAGAACATTGTAATTGTTCCTCTTCATGAATGCCTGAGTAGATTTGGAGCAGTGTTTTGGATCATTGTCTTGCTGAAAGATCCATCCCCTGCATAACTTCAACTTTATCACTGCTTCTTGAACATTATTGTCAAGAATCTGCTGATACTGAGTGGAATCCATGCATCCCTCAACTTTAACAAGATTCCCGGTGCCGGCATTGGCCACACAGCCCCAAAGCATGATGGAACCTCCACCAAATTTTACTGTGGGTAGCAAGTGTTTTTCTTGGAATGCTGTGTTTTTTTGCCGCCATGCATAACGCCTTTTTGTATGACCAAACAACTCAATCTTGGTTTCATCAGTCCACAGGACCTTCTTCCAAAAAGAAATTGGCTTCTCCAAATGTGCTTTTGCATACCTCAGCCGACTCTGTTTGTGGCGTGCTTGCAGAAACGGCTTCTTTCGCATCACTCTCCCATACAGCCTCTCCTTGTGCAAAGTGCATTGTATAGTTGACCGATGCACAGTGACACCATCTGCAGCAAGTTGATGCTGCAGCTCTCTGGAGGTGGTCTGAGGATTGTCCTTGACTGATCTCACCATTCTTCTTCTCTGCCTTTCTGATGTTTTTCTTGGCCTGCCACTTCTGGCCTTAACAAGAACTTTCCCTGTGTTCTTCCATTTCCTTACTATGTTCCTCACAGTGGAAACTGACAGGTTAAATCACTGAGACAGCTTTTTGTATCCTTCCCCTGAACAACTATGTTGAATAATCTTTGTTTTCAGATCATTTGACAGTTGTTTTGAGGAGCCCATGATGCCACTCTTCAGAGGAGATTCAAACAGGAGAACAACTTGCAAGTGGCCACTTTAAGTAGCTTTTCTCATGATTGCATACACCTGGCTATGAAGTTCAAAGCTCAATGAGGTTACAAAACCAAAAAAAGTGCTTTAGTAAGTCAGTAAAAAGTAGGTAGGAATATTTAAAACAAGAAAATGATAAGGGTGCCCATACTTATGCACCTGTCAAATTTTGTTTGAATGCAGATTGCACATTTTCTGTTAGTACAATAAACCTCATTTCAAGGCAGAAACATTACTGTGTCCAACAGTTATTACATATATCAAACTGAAATAGCTGTTGCAAAAACACCAATTTTAAGAAAACATTAAGCTTAAGATTAATAGGGGTGCCCAAACTTTTTCATATAACTGTATATATATAGAGCCATCGCCAGCTGGCCATAAATTGACTTGACTAAGACCTAGAACATCAGCAGACATGTTCTTGTAGCTCCATGTAGCACTGTGCTTATGGAGGAAGCGACAAGCTGATATTTGGAGCGGGGACCAGATTAACTGTTCAGCCAAGTAAGTTCTTAAGTGTTTAATGGATGCATTAAACTGTTGTCCACTGATTTTACATTGATGATCTGTCCTCAAGATAGGTCATTAATGTCTGATCGGCCGAGGTGCAGCACCCGGCACTCCCACCGATCAGCTGTTATTGGTGTTGGGTGTGGTGGCGGCCACCGGCCTGAAGTGCTCACTTGCCAGACCCCGGCAAATCAGACATTGATCAATTATTTGGTGCTGGGGCCCTGGTTGATAAAACTACCCTTCCTAAATGTTTTGATTGTATAGGTATATACAGTGGACATTTGGACTTGTATATTTTATTGTGATTTTAACCCTAAAAGCTGATATCAGGGATATTGAAAGACTATGAGACGAGCAATGCCCGTAGTGCAGTAAATAAGTAAGTGTAAAGCCTTCTGTCAGTGTGCTACTGGAGGCAACTATGGGAAACTTATCTTTGGACAAGGGACAAAACTACTTGTTAGCCCAAGTAAGTATGACGTATGGAACGAAAAATGTATCTAAAATGATCACCTCCACATATAATGGAACTAGAATTGTCATCAAGTACTGAGGGAACAAGAATACACATAATTATGATTTACAATAGTAATGTCCTTTTGATGTAACAGTGACCTTGGAATGAAAACTAGGTTATAAGACTAATATATCACTCGAGACTATGGGTGCATTTCCTTTTCTTATTTATTAAAGCAGCAGAAAGTAACAGTGATTAGAAGTAGTTGGATATTACTTAACTGAACCAACAGCTAATACCTGAAAATAGGTATAGATAGAATATTAGGGTCCGATTCATCTTTTGTGAAGGGTTTTAAGTTACTTTTCTTTTATCGTCTTATGGTATTTATTGTAGTTATTGATGCCAAATTTTTAAAAATGGGACATGCAAAAATTCTGCGCAAAATGACAAATGCTCTTTATTTTTGTCTTATCCATTTTTTGTTCTTTTTTAAAGTAAAAGTTGCGAATTGGGTAAAATGTTGAACGTAACTGTAACATTTGCACAAACAATTTTAGTGCACAAAAAAAATCACTCCAGGGAGAACCTGAAGTACATCTGAGCCAAAATTGTAAATAGTCGCAAATAATGAATTAGCCGTAAACCTTTGGATTACAAAAACAAAACAGACACGGCCAGGACTCCTGTAGCTCTAAATGAATGCACAGGCCAATATATTTGCAATGTGCTAAAGCCAAAACCATGCCCACAATGGCAAACAGAGATAAAACCCATAAAAAAGTTTAAAATAGACAATAAAATAAGCTCAATTAAAATGAATTTGTCGCAAAATAAAAAGTCAGCCTCAAAAAAGAAAAAAAAATAGACAAAAAAACGTACAAATGCATGGGCATTAGGCAATACTGAATCGAGCCCAGTAACACCAATATGATCAGCATCATGGATGAATTCTATGTCTACGTTTTATATTAGTCCACATGGTTCCTTATTTATTCAGATACTTAAGAAGAAAAAGAAAAGCCGTGACATATTATCCATGCTTTACTGATAGTTTAGTTGGTGGCGCTAGATGTAACATGCAAAATGCCTAATCTACAGTGTGGTGAGAGCTCTGAACCTACACAAAGCGGACAATGGTCTGAGATCCTTCAACATGGGAGATCAGGGAAAATCTGCCAGATGTGTATGTATGTATGTGTATGTATATATATATATATATATATATATATATATATATATATATGTGTGTGTGTCCGTGTGATGTACATATACATTTACTTATCTATAACAGCAGACATATTCTTGTAGTTCCATGTAGCACTGTGCTTATCAAGGAAACTACAAGCTGATATTTGGTGCAGGGACCAGATTAACTGTTCAGCCAAGTAAGTTCTTTGTGTGTAGAATTTTATATATATATATATATATATATATATATATATATATATATATATTATTTTTATACATATGCATATTTACACATATATGTATATATACTGTATATACATGTATATATAGATGTTTGCAGTGACTTTTGATCTGAAAGAACATGCTTACTCTATTTACTTTGATTTTAATCCCTTTTCTAACAGCGATTAATACAAATATCAGACCATATAGGTCCATACGTTGAGTTGTTCATACGTTCTTTATTAGCAGATATACAGATACAATGGCTCCTGTAGAGCCTGAACTCTGGGAACTTGCTGCTTTGGAAATATTGCTTACTGCTACTGGCCAATGACTGGAAATGGAAATATTCTACCCATTTATATGCAATATAACTCTACTTAGTTTTTTTATATAAAATGAGAATATTGCGGTCAGCCTGCTCCTTGTATTTCGGGGAGTGCTCCTCAGCAGTTTCTGTAGTGGCGTTTCTGACTGTGCTACTACTGGCAGCTGGAAATACACCTTTGGTGAAGGCACCAGACTGACTGTTCAGCCCAGTAAGTAAAATATGTTCCTGTTTTGAGATAAAATTATTTTTAGTTTGTAAGATCAACACTTGAATTTTGCATTTTATCACACTTAGGCCACGTTCACACGCTCAGTATTTGGTCAGTATTTTACCTCAGTATTTGTAAGCCAAAACCAGGAGTGAAAAGTAGAATAGAAACACGTCACCTCTTCTGTATTTATCACCCACTCCTGATTTTGGCTTACAAATACTGATGTAAAAGAATCACGAAATACTTAAGGTGAGAACATGGCCAAAAAGTTACAAAAGGAACATATGCACAACAAGTCGTTTTCACATTGCTGTGCATATGTTTATTATTTTTGGCGTTTTCTGAGGGGGCTTTTTCAGGCAGAATGTACCTGACAAAGACCCCATTAGATTACTATAGGTTCTGTATTACACCATTCCTGGTGAGGAGCACAATGGGGGCCTGAGTTCTGCAGTTGTTATATGGCCGTATAAAGCGGCCGTGCGAAACTGGCTAAACATTTACTAATTGGTGAGTTGCATTCTGGGTATTGAGTTACATGACCTCTAAAGCTGGATATATTCATTTTACATAAAGGGAATTATACTGCAATTTTCTCGTGAGGAATATTTAAACATGGCCGAGCTCAGTTTGTCATTTGATGATATCACAATGCAGCAATTTTACATTTTATCTTTACCAAGTGATACCCTCAGCTCTGAGATACCACAGCGACAGAAGTTTATTGGATGTAGGTTCATATTTTACCACTATATGCATTTCCCATCACATCTGCATTATTACTAGTACTGTACCTATTCAGATTGTACAGTAGTCAGTTCCTTGGTGATTGGTGAGGATCATCAAGAGTGATTGTTTGGATTCTAGTAGTGTTTTATTATTAATTCGTCCTGTCCTATAAAGGAGGAGAGGGGTATGGATTACGTGTGTGTGCACTATGTGTATTCTCATTGTGCCGTATTATTAATAATTATTTTTAGATCACCATTGATTCCATGGTGCTGTACATGAGAAGGGGTTACATACAGGATACAAATATAAAATATGGTCAACAAACTAACAATGACAGACTGATATAGAGGGAAGAGGACCCTGCCCTTGTGGGCTTACATCCTACAGGTCTTTTATTTTTAATATACCAATAAAGGTTAGGTTTTATGGGTATTTCATCCCAAAATAAGTGAATTTTGGATCTCCGGATTAATAGATGTTACAATAGACTATCCGTGATTGCATGTTCCATATGTAGCTGTATCTTAAATTATGGAAATATCATAATAATTACAATTTAGGTTCACAGACCATAATATTATAAAATCTACAAATGAGTTTGGTCTGCTCGTGGCTAGAGATGAGCGGATCCGTGGAAATTCCGGTTCTGGTACCCGACCCAAACTTTATTTCAAAGTTTGATTTGGGTACCAGAACTGTACCCGAACTTGAACCAGAACCAGAACCCCACTGAAAACAATGGAGAACCGATCTTTGGAGCTCTCTCTTCCAGACTTCCCCCGGAACTCCAAACATTGCAACGGACTTCCCGGAGAATTCCATGTTCAGTGTTCAGCATTGGACACTACCTGTCCACTACGAACCCCAAAATTTTAAGTTCAGGTTCGCTCATCTCTACTCGTGATACATGATACAGCTATGACGTCTGGAGCTATGTAGATCTATGATAGAGATTTATGTAAAGGGGGCTGAGGATGTGTGAATAGTGGAGCCGGCTGGGGAAAGTTTGTATTTGGCTCTGGAACACAGTTGTACGTGACTCCCCGTAAGTTATTTTTTCAATGGGTCTATAGAAAATGTTATCTCTTTCTAAATACTTATAAAAAATATCAACTTTAATCAAAGGCAGTTATAGTTTTTATCACGTCGGTCATAATTAAGAAGTGCTCTCTATAACTATATATATATTTACAAATTGGTAGATACGGTAGTTATAAAAGCACAAATCATACTGTTCTACAACATTCAGTATAATGTGGCATGTTAGGATGGTGACCTACACAATAGAGATTTACCATGTCAGAGATGAGTAAGCAGATACCTCCAAAGGAAAGGTTTTTGTTCCCAGCTGTAATACTGTGTAATGATGGCTACAAGTTTGTTTTCGGAAGTGGAACCAGATTAGCAGTAAAACCAAGTGAGTTCTCTTTTTTTTTCTTTTTTTGCAAGAATACAGTTTACAGTATACCTATATTAGATTATTATTATAAACTTTTGTCTTTTTTATGGTTATTATTAATAACACACTCAGCACAATTCCCTGACACTGCATATTACGGTATATAACACAGTACATGGAAAGTAACCAAAAGCAGAGATGTATCAATATGGCCGCAGAAGAATAAAATAGAAAAGATGATGTGGATAATGGGGGAACTATCTGAAGAATTACAAGTCATGTATCTAGAAGAAAACAGTTTCCTCCGCTAATGTGTATTTTTATATTCAGTCTTATTAAGGGACGTAGGTCTAAGGCAGCGTTCCCCAAATCTGGTCCTCAAGAGCCACCATCAGGTCCTGTTTTTACGATTTACTTACTATTGCCCAGGTAATTCCATCACCTGGGCAGGCCAATATTCCATCACCTGGGCAATACTGAGGAAATCCTGAAAATAGGACCTGTTGGTGGCTCTTGAGGACCACAGTTGGGCAACACTGTTCTAAGGGGTGCAGAGGTAGCTATTGCATCCAGACACTTATGCCTTAGGGGGTCGTTGGTGTGTAGGAGCCTTCTTACAGATTTTGCATTGGGATCCAGGACTTATACATTTGCTCAAATTGACCCTAATCAAGTAATTAGCCAGGTAACAGCATCACTGGCCAATGTCCACCATGGCATGTGCTTGGCATATGTGTAGAAGGAGATGACACAGCCAGCCTTTGTTTCTCCATAAAGTTTCTAGCCATATATATATCAGCAATATGAGATAAATACATTTTCATGTGTCTTCAGTGTAGTTTTATCCATGTCCATTAACACTCCACACACCATAACTTCATAAGTGCCAGAATAATCATTGCAGGGCTTGATACATATAGCTTTAAGACCGAATCCCATTATTTTCAATGTCATGGCCAAAGAACCTGTCGCAGTTGCATGTGTATGATTGAGTATTATTACTAAGTAGCCCCTAATGATAACTATTGGGGGTAAATGTCACTTGTGCTGGAAGATGAGTATTTGTTAAAGGGCTATACACTGTGTAATTATGGCGGTGCAGGAAACCGACTGGTGTTTGGAAAAGGCTCACTTCTCACTGTTACTACCAGTAAGTATTCTATAATTTATAACACAGCCCTGGATTAAAAATGTAATAAATAGAAAAATGTCATAATTCATAATAGAGCTAAATTGTTATAAAAACACATATATATAGAATGGTAATTTTATACTTACAACAAATTCAGCTCTGCTACACCTGTACTTCTCATCTGTTTTATATGCAATCATTAATTAATGACATGATCTGACCTATGAACTCAAATAATGTACAATGTAGTAATTGTGTGTATGTTCTGTACATCTGAGGCAAGAGTAATAGAAAGTATTCACAAACCCAATAATGAAATAGTAGCTAAAGGGATTGTACCTAGATTGGAAGTTATCCCTTATCCATGGGATTCAGAATACCTTCCTGATCTCTGGAGGTCTGACCGCTCGGTCCCCCACTGATTCCAAGAGTGGGGCTATAAAGAGCTCAATCTGAAAGAAGCAGAGATTGAGCCTGTGACCTCTGCCCCATTCATTCTCAAAGGGACTACTGGAGATAGCCGAGCCCAGCGGTCAGATACCCAGCGATCCGGAAGTTGGCTCTTACCCTATGGGTAGGGGATAATTTCCAGTCTTGGTACAAACCCTTTAAGTCTGAATTCCATTCATAATAGGGAAGAGTCAGACGGCCTTATAACTCGGACGAGGATTGTAATGCAATGCTCGGACTGGCCGTCAGTTCTCCCAGACCAAGCATTGTGTTATGCTCCTCATCTGAGTTATATGGCTGTCTGACTCTTCCATTAGTAGAATTACACCAAAAAACTCATAACTGGGGTCTATTGCCTTCAGTATTCTTCTACATTAGTGAATAATAAAGAGAAGCATTGCCATATTACTAAGACATCAATAGTCTGTGATAAATACACATATACAGTAAGTGTGACTACTGATGGAAGCGGGGAATTTGTTAAAGGGCTACACACTGTGTAATTATGGCAGCGGGATTAAGATAGTGTTTGGACAAGGCACTGTTCTCACTGTCAATCCCAGTAAGTATGCTACATTTTATCACACATCGTACAAATATTATACACTATATGTAGTCAATCCCATTAAATATAAAAGGAATATATGGACAGTAAGTTAGCCCTCTGTGTAGAATGTCTCAGAAGAAATTCAGACCTGACTTACTGATACTCGGTATTTACATGTGTCAATAAGACCATCCTATGCATGATGATTTATTCACACAAGGTACTTTTTCAGCTAATTTATTTAATGTTATCTGAAAATGTCCTTCTCAGATAAAAGGCAATTCATAATACCAAGTGAGATGTTGTTCAGTGGTGTGATATTCTGTATATTCCCTAATATGCTGTATGAATGCAAAGCTAAAGCCTATAGTACTCCCTGCCCTACTGATCACACTGATGGCCATGGGGTACATCAGCCTTTATAAAAGATCCCAAATGCCTTTCCCATGGCATACGTGTAGGAAGAGATGTTCCAACCAACATTGCTTTATGTTTAATGTTACTTTCCCAAATAAACGCAAATGAATGTAGATTAATATGGATCTGTCACAAGATTTCACAACCCAGATTGTATATACAATTAAATAGAACTCTTAGACCTGAAAGGAGTGGTGTACTTACTTTATAAATTCATGTCATTTGGCTGTAATAGCCTTCCTAATATTGAAATACTGCTAGCCCTGGACTCTAACCCTGGATTTGGGAGAACATTGAAAAAGGATTATACATCCATTATGAAATGGTCGTACCAAGTAAATCCACCAGTCTATCTTACCTATCTATCTATCTATCTATCTATCTATCTATCTATCTATCTATCTATCTATCTATCTGTCCCATACATACAGGCATTACAAGTCAGAGGGAGAAGTGCAGTATTTGTTAAAGAGCTGTGCACTGTGGGCTTATGGCAGCGGAGGTTACCGACTGCTATTTGGACAAGGCACTGTTCTGTCTGTCAATCCCAGTGAGTATTCTGCATTTTCTAACAGGAGACAGGAGTGAGTATAAAATAGATAGAAAAGTACTTTGTAGATGAGAATACCAGTATTATGTGCCCTGGTATGACTTGTAGAGGCATTTATTCTATTTATCATGGGCACATTCAGTGCTTATAGTTCTGGATTGTGATGGAGGATGGCAGACTGTACTTGGGGGTATATGTAGTAGCACATATTACTGTGATGATACTGGGGCCAGGACGTTGACTTTTGGACAAGGCACACACTTGTCAGTTCATCCAAGTAAGTCATCTTTAATGTCTTTATGCTAATAAAATGTGTTTAGCTGGAGGACTCATCATAAACTAGGGTATCTGGAGCCCCGGACGGTAATTGCCTACAAATAATATTTATGGGTTTATTTTTCACTTCAATGATATTTATTAAAATTTCACTTTTTTGGCAACTAAGTTATAATATATTTATAATTACATACATTTTCTGGTTGCTGTAAATGAATTAAACAATTGTGTTTATAACAAGCTAAAATCTTGCATAGATCTAATACTTCTCACAGCTAGAGGTTTGCTACAATTGGGTCCAGACAATCCTCCTTGGGCTACACACATCCGCAGCACTAGTCTTTCTAGTCCTATTTGCTACAATCTAAGGCAATGTTCACATGTCCAGTAATCATCCATTAGAACGGATCCAGCAGCAATCAGTTAAAAAAAAAGTTGTGCAGACAGAACTTTTTTGTCCAGCTAAAAAAAACTGATGCGCTAATTAGCCCTCGGTTTTTCTTTCATTTGAGAATGATCCATTTATTTTTTTTGCTTACTTGATCAGTTTCAATTGGAACAAAAGTGATGGCTATTTAACTGATCAGTTTTCCATAGACTTCAATGTTAAAAAAACGGATCCAGTAGAAATCAGTATTTTTAAGCTGGACAAAAAAGTTGTGTCTGCTGGATCTGCTGTTCTAACTGATGATTACTTCTGTTCTAACTGATGATTACTGGACATGTGAACATGGCCTAACAGAGTAGATAAAATGTATGAGTTGGATCCCAGGCAGTCATGAGCTCATTGCCTGCTAGATACAATTGTATTCTCTTCTCAACAAAGAGTCGTGTCGGTTCACACTAGCTGATGTGCGGTATTAAATGACCACCAATTATCAACTTGTTTGCTAATCAGTGGTTGTTTAATTGCCTGTTTATACAGGCCATCTCCACTTCCAATGCACACTGATCTGTAATATATCGCTCAGTGCCCATAAGTTTCTATTGCTCTAGGCAGCACGAGATCTGTGTACATAGGACCATGTGCTGCCAAGGATGATGATATTTTGTGCAGCTCAAAAGATCATTTTATCCGACAAACAAGCATTTTGCTCCTTCAACAGGTAAACCTATGTAGACTGCATGACTATCATGAAATAAGGGTTCTCAGGAACATTCATTCATGATAATCCACAGTGTAGATGGACAGTAAGACTATGGCTGTTAGGGTTATACAGATTTTTAGCTCATGTGCTTATTAAGCAATAGCCGATGTCTTAGGGTAAAGTATATATATATATATATATATATATATATATATATATATATATATAATATATAGTTGTATAAACCTACAAAAAAAATCAACGGAGATCACATTGAAAGTTTAGTAATAAATCTATTTTGTATTATCTAAAAAAAAAAATAACGCTTTTTTCTAGTTTGCAGGTTTATAGTGATTAATGGAAAGCATACGTAGGGGAAATAGTTTTGCGGACTCTTGTGTAGGTTTAGTATATGGCAGTGGCAGCTGGGGGCACTGAATCCTATGGTTTGTGTAATGGAGTTTATTACTGTGCTTATACTGGGGGCAGCAGGAAGCTCATATTCGGAGGAGGAACACAATTAATTGTTAAACCCAGTAAGTTCATTGTTTCATTGTTTTCCCTCTATACATGAGAACACACTAGCACATTCATCCTAATATACAATTTAAGGGGTTATCCTTCTTCAAATCTAAAATGGGCAACTTTTTCTGTATCAGACTTATTTTTGGTAGTTTTGGGAATTTTGCAACAAAATAATTAAATATGGCACATCCATTATTTCATTTAGCATTGAGCCCGGCCATATTTCAGAGCCTGTATATGGATCACAATGCATGGACTGACCGTGAGTCTCCCATCCCAATATTACAGCCTGGGTTATAGGCTTATACAAGCCTGTAAGTTTGAGTTACAGTCCAAGTATGGACCATGATGTAGAAACTGGCCACCAGTCCTGACCCTAACTCAACATCTTCATATATGTATATGAGACTATTGAGTTTGGGTCTGGAGACCAGCGACCAGTCTCTACATCGTGGTCCGTACTCGGACTGTGGAAGACGGATGTCTGAAATCGGCATTAGTCTTTCACCTCCCCTAAAAATGTTTTAGGTCATAGCTCAATCAATTTATGTAATGATGTTATCATATAAAGTTGTGGCAGTTTTGGTCACTTAGATTGTCTCTTATCACATCATATTTAGGACAAGTAGTTTATTGTCATTTTGAAGATTATTCCTAAAATAAATTAAATTACTCTTAAATAGTAATTTTCCATCTTCCTCTATGTTGATTGACCCTTGGATTTCTAGTAAATGTAGTGATTTCTAGTAACCCTGACTAGGCATATAGTGATATAATAACAATGCAATAAGATTGTACACTTAATATTCTTCATTCTATTCCCTGTATCCATAAAATAATTCCATTGTCCTTCACTGAACAGATCAATCTTGAGCATTGCTGACATAGATAATATAGGGTGCCAGGGGGTAGTCAGGTTTGTGTATTGGTATGTATGGCTGTGCTTATACTGGAGGCATAAATAAACTGGTATTTGGAAGAGGGACACAACTAATTGTTCAGCCCAGTAAGTGATATATAAATATATTATAATTAATATTAATAATCTATAAGACGTAGTATTATACTCATACAAATGCACATAGTATGTTGTTTGTATAGAGAAAAGTCATTGCACGTGAAACTCCCCAAAAAAATATACATACATATATGTGTATATATAATATTATCTAATATTTTTTTCTTTGTTTTTTATATATATACACATATATATATACATATTCTCTCTCTATATAATATATATATCTATATATATGTGTATATATATATATATATATGTGTATATATATATATATATATATATTCATGCAGATATGTACAGTCATGGCCAAAAGTATTGAGAATGAGACAAATAGTAATTTTTCCAAAGTTTACTGCTTCATTTTTTGTAATGGCTATTTGCATATACTCCTGAATGTCAAAGAGTGATCAGCTTAACAGCAATTACTGTACTTGCAAAGTCAATATTTGCACAGAAAATGAACTTTAACCCCCAAAACACATTTCAACATCATTGCAGTCCTGCCTTAAAAGGAGCAGCTAACATCGTTTTAGTGATTGATCCATTAACACAGGTGTGGGTGTTGATGAGGACAGGGCTGGCGATCAATCAGTCATGATTAAGTAAGAATGACATCACTGGACACTTTAAAAGGAGGCTGGTTCTTGGTATCATTGTTTCGCTTCAGTTAACCATGGTTATCTCTAAAGAAACACGTGCAGCCATCATTGCACTGCACAAAAATGGCCTAACAGGAAAGAGTATCGCAGCTACAAAGATTGCACCTCAGTCAACAATCTATCGCATCATCAAGAACTTCAAGGAGAGAGCTTCCATTGTTGTCAAAAAGGCTCCAGGGCGCCCAAGAAAGACCAGCAAGCGCCAGGACCGTATCTTAAAACTGTTTCAGCTGCGGGATTGGACTACCAGCAGTGCCGAGCTTGCTCAGGAATGGCAGCAGGATGGTGTGAGTGCTTCTGCACGCACTGTGAGGTGGAGACTCTTTGAGCAAGGGCTGGTTTCAAGGAGGGCAGCAAAGAAGCCACTTCTCTCCAGAAAAAACATCAGGGACCGACTGATATTCTGCAAAAGGTACAGGGAGTGGACTGCTGAGGACTGGGGCAAAGTCATTTTCTCTGATGAATCCCCTTTTCGATTGTTTGGGACATCTGGAAAACAGCTTATTCGGAGAAGAAGAGGTGAGCGCTACCACCAGTCTTGTCTCATGCCAACTGTAAAGCATCCTGAAACCATTCATGTGTTGGGTTGCTTCTCAGCCAAAGGAATCGGCTCACTCACAGTCTTGCCTAAAAACACAGCCATGAATAAAGAATGGTACCAGAATGTCCTCCAAGAGCAACTTCTCCCAACCGTCCAAGAGCAGTTTGGCGCCCAACAATGCCTTTTCCAGCATGATGGAGCACCTTGCCATAAAGCAAAGGTGATAACTAAATGGCTCATGGAACAAAACATAGAGATTTTGGGTCCATGGCCTTGAAACTCCCCAGATCTTAATCCCATTGAGAACTTGTGGTCAATCATCAAGAGACGGGTGGACAAACAAAAACCAACAAATTCTGGCAAAATGCAAGCATTGATTATGCAAGAATGGACTGCTATCAGTCAGGATTTGGTCCAAAAGTTGGTTGAGAGCATGCCAGGGAGAATTACAGAGGTCTTGAAGAAGAAGGGGCAACACTGCAAATATTGACTTGCTGCATTAACTCATTCTAACTGTCAATATAACCTATTGGTCCTCATAATATGATTGCAATTATATTTCTGTATGTGATATAAACATCAGACAAACACTAATAAAAACCAGAGGCCAGCAGATCATGTGAAAATATAATTTTGGTGTCATTCTCAAAACTTTTGGCCATGACTGTACAGTGATATAATGTACAATGTGACCGGTGTCAGGTAGGCGATCCATGCTAAGTAACTGTAGGGTTTAGGTAGGGGTATGTCTGACTGTGCTAATGCTGGGGGCAGCTGGAAGTTATCCTTTGGCACGGGAACCAAACTAACTGTCCTGCCTGGTAAGAAAAGACTTTACTACAATTTCGGAGGTCCGCTAATAATATAGAGTCCATAATGAATGTTGAAAACATATTTTTACACTAGCACTATTTTAAAAGGAATTTTCTTTCTTAATATGTTGCAGTCACTCTACAGTTTAGATATGTAAGAAAAGGGATCTAAAATTAAAAATACAAGTCCCACGTATTGGGAAAATGTTTAATGAGGTACTTTTATGCAGTTCTGTATTTCCTTTATATGTATAACCTGTGCTAAAATAAATTTCGTAATAAAGATTCTGGTAATTCCTGATGACTGCCAGGGCCAATCTTAACACGCACTTAGCTTATAAGATACTTATAAATAATAATATTATTTCTAATACTCTTCTAAAAATTCTGCCAACTTTAGTCTAATGTGTAAGGGGCCTTTACACACATGGCAAAGATTCAATTTGTAGTTCTATTCTAGCCGGGTATATATTCAACCTGCCAAAGTATATTGACTTGTTTCTGCCCTCTGGCACTTAGCACCCAGGGCACATGCCCCCGACTATCCTCATATACTAGGTTAATATTAGTCAGAAATAAATGTTAGCAGACATACACAGAATATCAGTGGGAATATCTGATATTGGTCATAGGGTCTAAATCACATGTTCATTGCAGCAAAGGTATGGCCATACTTAAAGGTACACAGACCCACAGGGCCCATATTGTATGGCAGTGTACCACTGTGATGATGGAGGATATGGAAAACTCCAATTTGGTTCTGGCACAAAACTGTTGGTTAATCCTGGTAAGTGTTTTACATTTACCCAAAAGTAATCATGGTAATAGACAGAAATTATACAGAAACATTCAGAATTTAGTTTTATGGAATCCTTAAGAATATGACGACCCGTTTTTAAAAAAAGACAACACGTTTTCAATGTACAAAAAGCTAGTAAAAAATAAATATTAATCACTCTTCTTGCTGCAATCAAACAGTGAAACCAGTGCTAATCCATCCATTATGAAAAGGTTAAGCACATTCGTCTACAGAGCTCTCCTGTTTTAGGTCAGTACTATATACTAGGCAGATAGAAATGAACCGCGGCAAAGGAGCTCTATGGTAGGAAAGTGATATTAAAGAACGGATCTTTATTTTAGTAGCAATATGCTCAACAACGCGTTTCGATGGTCACAGCCATCTTCATTAGGTGGTATCAATATACTGGTGGTACTATATACTATGCATAAGCTGAACTCGTACTATACATTGTCATTGCACATTTTCATGAAAAAGAGGATGGTTGTGATTGTGAACATAAAAAATAGTCGAAAACTGGGGGTTTTCACTAAAGACTAATAAACATTTTAAGTGGTTGTTACAGAAAGTTAGGAAAAAGAAAGAAAAGTACTAGTCGTATTGAGCATTGATACTAAAGTCCTTAGCCTGTAATGTCTGGACTTAGGAATTCCTCTGGATGAAATATGGCTGAATTTATTACGCTTTACATATTTTTCTATTGCCATGGATGAATGGATTGCTATGATAGATAGATGGATAGATAGATATGGATAAATATGGATAGATATGAGATAGATAGACAGATGGGAAGCAGCAATACTTTGTCACAAAGTAACAGCTCAAGGAGCCAGTGAATATGACCCTGATCCGGGGTCACAGTGCATTCACATAGAAACAATAATGCCACTCCAGGAATAGTGACTAGAATTATTTACCCATATAAAAACCCATTAATATGGGCAAATAAACACTTCTATTCACTATTCCTGGGATGCTACCATTTTATATATGTATATAGATAAACAGATATGGACAGATAATGATTAGATCTTGTGGTTTAGCTATGGTGGTAGCTTTCATGCCTTATGCACCGCTGACGGACACAGACAGCAGAGGGTCCCTGTATAATAACAATATATGGACCCTTTGCAGTCCAATAGCTCATTGCAATGCACAATTCCACCTGGTTTTGAGATGGAAATGGGCCCCCTTACATCTTGGGTCCCAGTGCGGCTGCACAGGTTGCCCAATGATATGTCCGCCCCTGATGTGCACTATTCATGCGTCCTAATCCTGAGTTTATGTAGAGAGCTTTCTGGTTGTGTGAATGATGCTGGCTGGAAGATGATATTTGGAGCTGGTACTAAGCTCGCTGTGATGCCCAGTAAGTAACAAATCACTACTGAATCTATCATTACACAGAAAATATACTATTTGGGCTTAAAATACTTGCTCCGCTCTAATAGTAAGTAATAAGGATGTGATAAATGTGATGTTGATCCATTCAGAAGTCATTTCTCTTTAGATTTTACATTTATTCTCCTAATTTATTATTATGGGAATTCCAAAAATATGATAAAGCTATTGATCCTGAATCTATATGTTATTTAACTCATGGGTAACTGATAGTTTCCTTTTAATCACTATAAGTATTAGCCTTAAAGTGCCCTCCATCCGAAAGCTACTTTATATATTAAAATATGAAATTCGCAAAAACTGATTGGTTGTTCCCTAATTTGTATTCAAAGTCTAAATGAGAGCAAAGGAGATCATTGTGCAGGACCACAGAAAGGAATTTATTCCCCTGGTGCTATCAACAGAATTCTGAGCTGTTATAGCAGTTGCCCCGCACTAAACTATGGATGACCTCTCCACTGGATAGGACATCAATATGAGATTTGTGGTGATCTGACAACGGACATCCCCACTGATCAGTAGATATCCGCTCTGGAGTTACTGGATATAAGCCATGCATGGAGAGGAACATCGCAGGTCCAGACTAGATGTATGACCACTGCCAAGTTACACAATTTATCTCCTACTGCAGTGCTCGGCAGAAGCTGCTAAACCATGTTCGGAGCTGGGGTGTTCTTCTGATGTTTGCACATTTTTTATATCTGGCCATTGCTGAAGCAGATATCAGCTGATTGGTGGAGAAGCAAGATGTTAGACCTTCTTTGATTTCAGTCTGATGACCTATTCCATGAAGGGATAAGTTATCAATACCTTAGCACGAGACAACCCCTTTAAGTTGACTGATAGGCAATATTCCTATGACAGATAGATATTTATTATAAAATTAATAAAAATTCAGAGTCCCCAGTGGTCAATACCTTTTTAATGGCTTACTGAAAAGATGATAAAAAATAACAAGACAACTCAGGTCTCTTCATCAGACATAGAATAACACAACATCTGAAGAGTCACATATTTATATTCAATGCTTTATATTTTGATAAGTAAATGAAGAAAATAAATGTAGACATGTATATATGATCTGCAGGACGTCACCTTACAGGTTTTTGTCAGGATCTATTTCAATGTGCGAATTTTGCCGGTAGCAAACTGATATTTGGCAAAGGAACTATTGTGACTGTGATGCCCAGTGAGTATTCTTGCTTCTGATCGAAAATATTATCAGTGAAGAAAGTATAATATAATATATAATATATTCATATATAAATATATATGTATATATATATATATATATATATATACACATATATGTATACATGTATGAATGTTTATATATATGATAAAATATGAATATTTATATGTATATATATATATATATTTATGATGTAGCCACAGTCAGGCATTGCTCAGACATCCACATGCATACAATGATATTTTACTACGATCATATAGAAGTCAGGGACTGAGATTAATTTTAAAGCTGATTTCACATCAGTTGAAAACAATAGTCTAAGGCTAAAACTAAGTCACCTGTCTAAGGCTAAAACTCTACATTGACATATAAAGTCACCCAATTTGCAATCATCCTCAATGGTTCTCTAAGAGGGGATAAGTCAAAGGAAATTTTTATTGGGGAAATTGAAAGGGTTGTATATTAGTTTTTCCACCTTCATTACAATTATGTTTTAGAAATATAGAATATTAAAAAAAATACATAGCAGAGAAGTCATCAGAAACATAACATGGTATAGTAGTCATTTCTATGTGGCTGGCAAACTGAGCAGGACTTGTAATATGGCTACTGCTAGCCTGTGGAGACAGGATGTGGGTCTAGGTTGTTGTAATGAAATGTGTCATAGTGCAAATAACTTTGGACAGAAGATGATTTTTGGATCAGGCACCAAGTTAAATGTCAAACCTAGTAAGTTGTCATACATATATATATATATATATATATATAAAACTAAAAACCATTGCTGTTGTATCTTGCATCATCCTATCTACATTAGTGTGTGGTTAGTATAATCGCCATATGTAGTACATGAGAAAAAGACTTTCAATACATTAATAATTTAATTTATTTTGTTTTAAATTATACATATTTTAATAGACCTGGTCTAATGCATGAGAGTGCCCCACGAAGCTCGTCAATGAGGTTGGGTGTGACCATGTTCTTGTAATATTGTGTATCACTGTGGTAATTATAACACTGGGAAATTTATATTCGGTCATGGAACCAAATTAGTTGTGAAAGCAGGTGAGTATATAATAAGTATTATTCTCCAAGTAGAATGCATGGAAATGACCAGTAAAAATAATCTATATAATGCATTGGTCTTCAAATAGGGTCACATGTCACTATGATATATTAATGTCCTGTGCATGCAACTCATTATAGAGCTTTTATTTTTAATTTTTTTTATCAAATCATTTGAAAAAATAACCTTATGAGTATAAACAGCATCAACGTGACAGCTTGGGACCAAATAACTGGTTATATAGTAATAGGTGGTCAAACCCTGTCCAAACACGGGACTTCCAGCCCTGGTCGAATGGCTTGACGAAGCCCTCATTAATTATACTTCCTCACAAAATGGTGTTTTATAGAAAGTAATTTATATGTATTAAGCCATTCTTTATATATTTGTATATATATTTTAATATTTTAGATTTTTTTTAAATACACTATATACATAGTAACTATAATATAGCAAGTGATCAAATATGTATTACAGAAAACACACATTATATATACATATGGTGCATTTAATTAAAAAAAATGGATAAAGTATCTACTCTATAAGCAGACCATCCATAGAGCAGATAGTATGGACAGAAGTAAAGCTGCCTCCTGATCACACCTGCCATCAGGAATGTGCTGGGATTGTCTGACCCATGCATGTGGCACATATAATAGGTCAGTATGTAGTTTAATGTGACTTTTATTAAAATTCTGGTCAAGTTATCGCCAATGAGAAAACCTTGGTTGCTGTGGAGTTTATTGAAAGGAAACATATCATTGTGTGGGTTTAGCACCAGTAAACTTATATTTGGATCAGGAACTACCCTGACTGTGTCACCTAGTAAGTTTTACAGTTATTACATATTGTGATATGCAAGAAAACCCGTAATCGTAGAATATTTTTCACTTTTGAGATGTTTTTGCTAACAGTTATCAGATTTAGAACAATACAAAAACTGGGTGATAATCAGGCCTTATGTGAGGTAATATCGAGTTCTTGTATTGATTGAGCATTGGAAACAATGAATATTTCATGAAAAATTGCCAAATCATGTGGCTGATCCCAACTTTTTTACAAGGTAGTAGGGAGGATGAAGCTCATTGCTCTCCTCTTCCCTCCGTACCAGTCTATCATTGTTAGTTTGTTTACTGTAGTGATATCCGTATTTGGTATGTAACCGCTTCTTATGTTCCACGCCATGAAATCAATGGCGCTATACAAATTAATAATAATAATTGCACTTTTTTAGTAACATTTGGGTAGCATATATGGGGTCTGAGGGTGGGCAGATGATTTACTGGTCATCCCTTTAACTGAGATATCTCAATGTTACTGAAAATTTGGGGCAAAATTGTTCTACGTGATGGAAAATTTCCCTATATGTATAGACATGGCAGAATTTCCACATTGTAGTTCTGTCTTGTAAGGTTAATGTAATGAACCTTCTCAGTGTGGAAATACTGCTGGCTGGAAAATAACCTTTGGATCAGGAACTAAACTCAATGTTCTTCCCAGTAAGTCAATCATGTTGGATTGCTAACCCCTGGTGTTCATTCAATGCCTAGAAATGAGCTTTAAGTATCATATTTATTTTTAATAATTGTTTCAGAATAGAAATAAGTACAAATAAGTAAAAAGTTATGATTTAGAAAAATAATACCAATTTTACCACTTAAATTAAAATCTAAATGTTCTCATAGTTTCTTTCATATTTTCAGTATAATTGGTTGATGAATGAATGTTCCCCCATTTGATATTATACTGCTGGAGCTCAGGGATTATCCCACTGTTCCTGTCTGATATTATAAGTCTTTATATAAATAGGTAACAAGGAGTAATGGATGAATCTAAATAAAAATGTAAAAATAAAATTGCATCACCAGCAGGAAAAAATAGGGATGCGAAGCCTCCTAAGAAAGAACCACTCCTCCAATTATATAAAAAATGGAGGCAGCACACCAATGCAGTAGTTTAGAAAAATATTATACATTTAATGACCCATAGTGGCAACATATCGATCCATATGAGGAACTTTCTCAAGCTTGAGAAAAGTCCTCATATGGACCGAAACGTCGCCACTATAGGCCATTAAATACTATTTTTCTAAACTACTGCATTGGTGTGCTGCCTCCATTTTTTATACAAATTAAAATGTATTTATTTTATCACAGTGTTGTATATTTATAGTGAATTTTTTTTTACTTTAATTGGAGTAATTTTTATCCCTCTCCAAGAAATATATGTGTGTGAGTGTATATGTGTGCATATGGTATGTGTGCCTGTGTTATTGCCCTGCAGTATATCACTGTGTAATAATCTTAACAAGCTTACTTTTGGAAAAGGAACTAAGTTAATTGTAAATATTGGTAAGTGTCTGGTAGAACTTTACGATATTCTTATAGGATAAGTATAAAAAGATCATTTATCATGAATTTTACATTTTTTTTAGAAACACTTTGTTATTGTTTAATTACAATAAAAAATATATAATATTTCAATTTAACAAAGGACCCTTTAAGTCAGCCATACAACGCCCATTAAATAACAGTATTCAATATTAAGTCACGATAATTCGTTAATTTTTTAGGAGTTAGAAAGCTTGTATAATGATTGAATTTCTCAGCACCAATAAAGAAGTAAACTTATTTTTCTTTTATATGTGCATTAATGCATTTCTTCTGCTATATCGTATGTTTAGCTGGGTTTTATTGCCATGTTTTATATCACTGTGTGATAATCTTAGAAAGGCTACATTTGGAAAAGGAACCAAACTAATAGTGAATATTGGTGAGTGATTGTCATGTGATGTATATATATGTATGAAGTGTACAATTATCTTTTCATAATGCACCCTTATACTAAAGACAGAAGAAAGCAAAAAAAACATAAAAATCATAACTAGGAATACATATGCAATAATGTTTTGATAAAGAAAATTAAACCTTATTATTGGCACACATACTTGGATGTCATCTTTGACATCTACAAATTCTCTGGTTAACGGTGAAGGCCAACACAAATAGTAGATTAAAGATTAAGTAGATTAAAAAATCTGTCAATTTCATAGGGACCAGTTGACCATCTAATGTGTATAGGGTCCTCCTGAATTGCCTACAACAGATGATGTTGGGGATAGAAGGATCAGACAGTTTGAATGTAAATGCCCAATCCTTTTGTTCTCCCAGGAGATAAACCACCACCTTAGGTGTCTGGCACAGCCTTGCTCCCCCATCCCCAAACCGAAAGTTCATGTATATGAGGGAGTCAGGAGAGATAGCTGTTAGCTAAATGAGCCTACAGTCATCTTAGTGATGTTTATTTGCAAAGGTATCAATTACTGTGAGAATTGGGGAGCAGCCAACAAGCTCGTATTTGGCACCGGAACACAATTATTTGTGACACCGAGTAAGTGTGCTATAGATTCTTCTCTAGGACTGGCCTAGCTGTACATAGCGAATCCTTTAGTATTTAATGAAGGAGAACAAATCACTGTGTGACTATAATGCTAGAAGACTCATATTTGGATCCAGCACATCTCTAATTGTGCTGCCCAGTGAGTATTATTGTACACATCCTATAATTTGTATATAATTTCTCTAAAAACATGTTTTCTTTTTTAATTTTGGGAATTAGTCTATCATTGCTTTGGTAACATAAAACCACACAGCCCAACAATTTGAGAGATAATCAGGCCATTAACACCAGATAGAATGCCATTACATTACAGTTAGTGGGGGCTAAACCTATCATTCCCAGTCCTTTTTGGTTAAAGGAGAATAGCTATCCTTGTGAAGTGTATAGGGCTGAGTCCTAGTTCTCTGGACAACGGGTAATTTTGAGCATTGCTGTGCAAAAAAAACCTGGGAAGGAGCAGCAATCTTGAGATAATGCTCTTGATTGTTCACCCTGAGGACCCCCAGAAGTGATGGCATGATGGCATGCTAAGTTATAAGCCATCACTTAGTATTATGGGAAAACGACGAAGCCAATAAATCTTTTTACCTAAAGCAAAAGGAAGTATGGAGTTTAGAATGGCACACTGTCCAGCCATTTTCAGCGTGCTTTTTAGTCCAATTTCATTTGTTTTTTTACTTTATTATGAGTATACGTGAGGTGTCAACCTTGAATGTTTTATACCTCTGTTGTATCACTGTGTGATACTGGTAGGAAACTTACATTTGGAAAAGTAACCAAGTTAATAGTGAATATTGGTGAGTGCACATTAATATTATGATGAGATTCTCATGTACAGTATATATAAAATGGTATTATTATCAGATACACAAAAAATAGCATTATCACACAATATAGGTTAATAATTGTACAGATCATATTTACATTAAATAAAACATAACTTGTACGGAAATTTTAGGATTTTTTTTACAATTATATTCCTTGCTCCTAAATGTGTTCAATCATATATTTAACAGAGACAAAAATGAGAATTAATTAAAATGTTGGTAAATAGTAGTTTTAGCGATCAGTTTTGGCAACTTAAGAAAACAATCACAATAATCATATTAATAATAATTGTATTTCCATAGCAGCAACATATTCCTCAGCAATTTACAATTCACAGGGTATAAAGCACAAACATTATCAGACATTACAGAGTAACACTTAATTCTACAATTCAAATAAGAATGAGGGCGCTACTCAAACGCTAAAAATCTATAAGAAGGTAAGGGGGACAAAAACGATAAAAATTGGTTGTACTGTATGGTCCAGCCATCTGGGGATGCACCATTTATTTTAATGAAATTTCTTTAAATATAGAGATAAAAGGACTAATTAAGCAGTTCCAATTTAAAAAAAAAGTTGCAAAAATGGGTAGAAAGGAATTGTTCTTTTTATTATACTACTGAAATTATATAATAATCAGAATAAAAGAATCTGTAATCAATCAGAAGTAGATGTAAATACGGAGACCGTTGATGTTACCACTACTGTACGTGGCTACATAAAGCATTCTTGCTGTACTATGTGTCACTGTGCTAATGTTAATGACAAACTTATATTTGGAAAAGGGACTAAACTTTGGGTAAATCCAGGTGAGTTGGCCTCTAGTAGTTTCCAAAGAATTTATACATTTTTTCTTATTTTAAGGACAGCACAGAATATTAAAATAATAGATTCAGATTGATGGATTAGAATACACACTATAACCCAAGTAGTTATCTCCTTTTTATATATATATTTTTTTATATTTTCGGTTATAGATATTTCTTTTAAAACTAAATCCATTACTACAGTGCCTATGTTTAATTAGACATACAGGCCCTGATTCATTAAGGCTGGCGTTTCGTATGCCTTAATGGAGTGTGAGTGTTGGAGTAAGAAGTGCCTAATTCATTAATCAGTGCACTTATTTTTATCAGACTCACTCTGAATATGGAGCGGAAAGACTAATAAATAAGTAATGGCAAAATTAAAAAAAATATCCAAAGAACAGGTAGAAATAAAATTGTTTTTTTTTCTTTTTTTCTTTATACTCTGATATTGTATAATAATCACAATAATAGAAATGACTGATAATCACTCAGAAGTAGTTATTAATATGGAGGTCTTTGAAGTTTCAAGTTTGTTGCTACATTCTTGCTATACTGTGTGTCACTGTGATAATGCTAATTACAAACTTATATTTGGAAAAGGAACTAAACTTTGGGTAAATCCGGGTGAGTTGGACTTTAGTAATTTCAAATTAATTTTTAAATATTTGCTTATTTTAAGGACAGCACCAAATATTATAATAATAATTATATATTTTTTTATCTATTTTTTATATTTACAGTTATAGATTTATCCCATCACCACAACAACTATGTTTAATTAGAAATTCAGGCCCTGATTCACTAAGACTAGCATTTTGTATGCCCGTGTTAATGAAGGGACTGCTAGTGTAACATGTGACAAATTCATGTGCTCTTTAATGAAATTGTCATATCTTTAAACTGCCATGCGCCATCGCCAGGCAAGTAGACCCACCAGGGGACGGCGTACGTGTTTGCTGAAAGTTATACCACTTTCGTGTAAATTATCATGAATTGGTCGGTATTTCTTGGCCTGTCCCTGCTGAGCTCCATCCATATTTCAAAAAGTTGGCTGAGCTGGCCAAGACAGGTGTAAAAATGCAAAAAAAATCACAATATTTTTGTGCACAAATTTAGCAACGTTTCAAGCAGTTTTCAACAGAATTCTGGTGAGAACTGCTGCTTGATGAAATGGGCCCTGAGTCTCTATTTTGAACCTGTAGAAAAATGCAATTCTACAGTAAATAGGATTATACGTATAAAGCTGCATTAACCAGTCACCAGCCAGTACCTGTATGTGTACAGAAACAAAGTTCTATTGAGTACTGAGGAAACTGATGAAAGAAAGAATACAGTTCTGAGCAGAAAGGTAGGAAAAGAGAAACTGAGAGAAGTTAGATGATGTGATGGGCCTGTCTAAAAAGATATGATTTTAGGGGATGCTTAAAGGGGTTTTCCCCACGAATTAAAGTTTATTTTAATCAATTAATCTTGGAATAATAATAAGTTCCATAATTGGATGTGTTTATATAAAATGTTCCTGTGCTGAGATAATCTTACAAATGTGCTCCTGTATAATAGCTGTGTCTGACCTTGTACGGAACACGGACTGATCATACCACAGCTCCTGGGCAGGGGAAGAAACAAAAGAGTATGCAGACAGGACAGTACGGGATCACAGCTGATTCTTTTTGTGAGGTAAAACATTTCCCTGCCTGTTTGTAAACAATGTTTTACTTCAAAGAAAGAATCAGCTGTGATCCCCTGCTGTAATGTCTGTATACTCTTTTGCTTCCTCCTCTGCCCAGGAGATGTGGCATGATCAGACCATGTTCCTGCACGGTCAGACACATCCATTACACAGTACACAGCAGGGGCACATTTATAAGATTATCTCAGCACAGGAACATTTTATTTAAATACATTCAATTGTGGAAGTTATTATCATTCCAAGATCTATTGATTAAAATTAACGTTTGTTCGTGGGAAAACCCCTTTAAAACTGTGAACATTGGGAATTAACAGGATTATCTGGGGTACAGCATTCCAGAAAACAGGTGCAGCACAAGAAAAGTCTTGGAGACAGATGTTAGATGTCCAGATTATGGAGGATGTTAGTCTTAGATCATGTATTAGAATATTTAGCATTTTTGAAATGGTGCAAGGGGATTAGGCAAATGAGAAATATCAAACCAGATAATATTTGGTGCTAGAAAACAACTATTTGTCACACCAAGCAAGTCTAATAGTCTACTATAGATTATACTTAATAACTGGCCAAGCCATCTGTACAATGAAGCATTTATTGCTATAGGGGATAATGAAAGGAAACCTATCACTGTGTGAATACAGTGGTAGAAAACTGATATTTGGATCTGGAACCTCTCTAACTGTGTTGCCTAGTGAGTATTATAGTGTATCACCCATAATTATTTGCATTAAATATTCCTATGATATTGTTTAATTTTAGAATTATTTTTGCTATTGCTTTAATCATATAGATCAAAATACCAAAAAAATCTAATATACATTGATTTAAACTTTGCTAACATTGTATTGTAATGTATATGTAAATTAGAAGCTACTTATGCAAAACCCATAAAGCTGTTGTGGTTAATAAAATAAATACCTTTTTGTGCCAATTTCACGTAAAAAAATGTATTTTAATAACTACAACTGACAAATACTATAGGTCAAGATCGCCATCAAACCTGCAGTTTTTGGTGCATTGTCTAATACAGTTTCTTTAGCAAAATACTGTAGTAGATGCCTGGAAGACTAGTATCAGACGTTCCTTTATATATTTCCTTTAATTTGAAGACACTTTAGGCTTTGACTAAAAAAAACACCAAAAACTGCATGTATGATTACAGCCTAAGTGAATTGTTTTTGCAAAGGTGTGAACTGGTGTGGAAATTCTGGTGCAGGTACCAAGCTGATATTTGCTACTGGAACCCAACTAATGGTCACACCAAGTAAGTTGTGATGTTCCAATTTTTTAATAATAGAATAATATATATATATATATGTGTATATATATATATATGTTTGAATAATACAGTACTAAAATAACTGAAGTAATTTTTCGATGAAGTTATGTTGTCACCAGGTATGTTCCAAATCACTACAAAGTTTCTCCCTAGAGACACTGAAGCTCAGTTCTTCTAGAGCAAAACAAAGTCTGACATGGAGAATTAAAAGATATAGCCATTGTATTATCACATCATGTTAAGTGGGCCAGTTCTGCAACTTTCTATAATAGTACAGCACAGTGATGTAATGGCCAAAGAAGTGGCAGCAAGAGCCAGCCACTCCACTGGCAGCAAGAGCCAGCCACTCCACTGGCAGCAAGAGCCAGCCACTCCACTGGCAGCAAGAGCCAGCCACTCCACTGGCAGCAAGAGTCAGCCACTCCACTGGGAGCAAGAGCCAGCCGTGACAAACAGCCGGACTCCTGTTGCAATGGCTCTGATCAGATATAACGCTAATCCTGGCCATTTAAACTTTTAGATGCTGAACTATAATTTATGCTGTTATTTCACCCATACTTTAAATACCATAAAAAGTACTGGTTTCGTTTTTTTGTTTATCCTGTCTCACAAAAGAATCAACCTAAAATGTCATATGTTCCCCAAAATGTACCCAAAAATCAGACCAAATGTTAACCAATTCCACAAACAACAAGCCTTCACCAGCTCACAGAAAATGGTGACACAAAACAGTGGTATAGAATATTAGTGATGTCATTTATACACTTTATACTTGATTTGGGTTATTTGGTAGTAGTACGGAGCATTAGTTATTTTTTTTAATTAAACTGATTAGAATATGGAGCAAACTAATATATAATTACAGAATAAAAATAATAACCCATAATAACAGGTAGAAATAGAATATATATTTTTTTACTTTATAGTATTTATGTTGTATAATTCCCACAATAGTAGAAATAATCAGTAATCAATCAGAACTAGTTGTATGTCTGCTTTTGAAGTTACAATCGCGGGTACATAAAACATTCTTGCTGTACTATGTGTCACTGTGCTAATGTTAATGCCAAACTTATGTTTGGAAAAGGGACTAAACTTTGGGTCAATCCAGGTGAGTTGGCCTCTGGTATTTTCCTATGAATTTTTACATGTTTTCATATTTTACACAAAAAAAGGAAGACAATGGTTTCTGATGAATTAGAAGACACCCTACAACCCAAGCAAACCCTTTTATCTTTTTTTCTATTTTCAGTCAAAGATTTTTCTTTTGCAACCAAATTAACAATAACTATGTTTAATTAGACTTAGGCCCTAACTCATTAAGACTGGCAATTTGTACACATCTTAATGAATGTAGCACTGAAATAATTTGCACCAATTTCATGACGAAGTGTGCGCTTCTAAATGGATTTGGTGCATCTTCCAACTTCTGTGCACCAGAACTTTATTAAACTGACTTTGAATGTGGAGCTTAAAGGACTAATAGGAAGTTTTAAAAAAAATCTCTAAAAAACAGAAATGGATTTTTTTTTTTATACTATTGATATTGTATAATAATCTGACCAATAGTAATAATCGGTCATCAATCAGAAGTAGATGTAAATATGGAGGCCTTTGACGTTACCACTACTGCACGTGGCTACATAAAGCGTTCTTGCTATACTATGTGTCACTGTGATAATGCTAATTACAAGCTTATATTTGGAAAGGGAATTAAACTTTTGGTAAATCCAGGTGAGTTGGCGTCTACATGTAAGTTGGCCACTACTATTTCCAAATACTTTCTAAATTTTTGCTTATTTTAAGGATAGATCCGAGTATTAACATAAAAGATTCTGATTGATGATGGATTAGAATACACCCTACAATCCAAGTAGATTTCTCCTTTTTATATCTTTTATTATATTTTCAGTTATAGATTTTTCTCGAATCCATCACTACAATGACTGTTTAATTAGACATTCAGGCCCCTGATTCATTAAGGTCTGGCGTTTTGTAAGACCCAAGTTCTTTAAGAAGCATGTGCCTCTTTAATGAAGTTGGTGCATCTTTCAACAGCCTAGCGCCATATTTTTTTCATTGATCTGACTTTGAATATGAAGCTGAAAGGACTAATAAATAATTGAAAATTTCCTTGTAGAAATAGGATTTAATTAGACATCCATTTATTAATATATATAGCATATGAAAAGCCAGTCTTAATGAAGGGAGTGCTGGAGTAAGAAGAGCCTAATTCATTAAGAAGTGTGCGCCTCTTTTTCTAACTTGGAACATCATTCAACTTCAGTGCCCTTATTTTTCTTTAAAGATCAAACTGACTTTGAATATGGAACTGAAAAACTAATTAATAGGTAATTACAAAATTAAAAATATCCCCAAAAAAAGGGAGAAATAAATTAGCTTTTTTTTATGTTTTTGTTTTTGCTCTTGATATTGTATAATAGTCAGAATAATAGAAATAATTGATAATCACTCAGAAGTAGTTATTAATATGGAGGCCTTTAAAGTTACAAGTGTGTTACTACATTCTTGCTATACTGATCGTCACTGTGCTAATGTTAATTACAAACTTATATTTGGAAAAGGGACTAAACTTTGGGTAAATCGAGGTGAGTTGGTCTCTAGTAATTTACAATGAATTTTGAAATGTTTGCTTATTTTAGCATATATTTTCTCTTTTTCATCTATTTTTTTATATTTTCAGCTATAGCTATTCTACAACCAAATCTCATCATCACCACAAATATGTTTGGCCCTGATACATTAAGATTGGCATTTTGTACCCCAGTGTTAATAAAAGGAGTTGGGTGTAAGATGCAACAAATTTGCTCTTTAATTAATTTGGTGCATATTTCAGCAGCTGTGCCCCATTGGTAGAAGTGTTCATCAGTCCCTGGCTTTTTGTCAGAATTTACTACACTTTGATCTGTAAATTATGATGAATTTGTTGGGATCTCTTTGCCATGACCTATGCCAACTGAGGTCTACTCACTTTTCAAAAAGTGGAGTGGATCTGGCCAAGACAAGTATTAAAATGCCAAAAGAGTAGCAAAATTTTGTGCAAAAATTTAGCAACATTTCAGACAGTTTTACTGTAGAATTATGGAGAAAACTGTTTAATGAATTGAGGCCTCTGTCATCCACATTTTGAACCTGCAGATGTATTCAATTCCGACCTGGTAAATCTTTATCTTGAAAATAGAGATACATATTCTAACAGAAAAGGAATATTAAAAAAATTCCATGTGATATAAATTATTTTTCTCACTTTGAAGTTACCTGACTGTACTATTAGGGGATGTTTTATTGCACATGTGTTTACCACTGTGTATACTGGTGTTGCATACGGAAAACTTGTTTTTGGGTCTGGTACAAAACTTCTAGTTAAGTCTGGTAAGTGCTTCAGATTAAAAAGGGCATTATTTGTACATTAAGTAGGTTATATGCGAAAAATAGAGACTCTTTTTTTTTGCCTCAATTTTTTGAGTATTGAAAATAAAAAAAAAAAATTTCTAGATTTTAATTTCTTTTGTTAGTAAAGATGGAGCTATAAAAGATAAACTCAATGACAAGCTAACTCACTGTGATCACAATGGAAAATCAGAACACCTAATGAATCATGTTTATCTCTGAAATTTATCTTGAACATTTAATAGTTTTCAAAGAGCCACCAATTAAAAAAAAAAAAAAAACTATTGTGAATTTTTTAGTCCAGGTATTTTGTTTCTAAAATTCTCATATTCCGTCTTTCTTTTTTTTGTCATAATCACTACACCTTTAAGAGGTTATCAAGCAAAC
The DNA here is from genome assembly GCF_046119375.1 of Phyllobates terribilis. Lineage (NCBI taxonomy): Eukaryota > Metazoa > Chordata > Amphibia > Anura > Dendrobatidae > Phyllobates > Phyllobates terribilis. The sequence goes on along the minus strand of NW_027362761.1, from coordinate 243,464,088 downwards.
AACATTTATTGTTTGTCTACCAGATAGGTGATAAATGTATGGTCAGTGTTGGGTAGGGATGAGCGGACCCGTGGAAGATCGGTTCTGGCACCGGACCCAAACTTTATTCCAAAGTTTGGTTCAGTTACCAGAACTGTACCCAAGCTTGAACCAGAACCTGAACCCCATTAAAAATAATGGAGACCCGAACTTGTGATCTGGAAAATTCTCTTTCTCTCTCCAACGTACTTCCCCTACAACTCTGAACATTGCAACGGACTTCCAGGAGAAGTCTGTGCTTGGCATTAAACACCAGGAACTAACTGTCCGGTACGAACGCCGAACTTTTAAGTTTGAGTTTGCTCATCTCTAGTGTTGGGTCCACCTCTTGGATCGTCACTGATCCTGAGAATTGGGGTTTCAAAGTCCCAAATGATTGGAGCAATAGTGTGCATGTGTGACCACTGCTCCGATCACTCCAATTGGTGTAAGGGAGCAGTAGCGTACATGTGCGACCATTGCTTCCTTAGACAGTTACTGGAGTAGTGGTTATGAGTGCACCTTAAAATATACATGAGCAACATGGCAGTGGGGAATGGATTTTTTTTTAAATAGTTATATTACATAGCTCCGATAATCTTTAAGTAACTTTTCTTACTTTATGAAAATGCTTGTCTTGGATTATTTCAAAAACATGCTAAAAGCAGGATATGTATGGAAATTTTTTTTAAAAAAACATCCCAGACAAGACCTTAAACTATTGGAGACCTTAAGAATATCTTAATTGCTTTCTTGCATACATTAGCAAGAAATAGAGGAATGAGGCATATCAATATGATCAGAGGATCTGATTATACAGAGCTTGTTTATATTCTGTTAGCTTCATTTTTCATTTTAGACTGAAAAAGCATTGGAGCTAAATTAATTGTTTCAAAGATGAGCATAGCCTTGATTAAGAGTCACTAGTAAAAGTAGATATGGGTTATTAAACCAATGAAATAACAAAGCAAATACATTAAAAATTAAAGGTGAAAAATATAGTCAACTAGAAATAGCAGCTAGCTCGCCAACCTAAAGCCGGCAATAAGTATTATCACCTGAAGGTATTTGCGTTATCCATATATCTTGGTGTTCTTGCCAAGCTATAAAGCACGGTGTAAATACTAATTATGGTAAATCCGTATTTGGACAAGGAACACGACTATTGGTGTTGCCCGGTGAGTTTGTCATAGCAACATTAACATTAATCATGACATCTGTAAAATAAAATATACTTTTTGCATTCTTGAAATTATTTTGGGAAGTGTTTTGGCTTCCTTGGGTTGTCAGGGATTTTTCAAAATGTGGCCAATAGCTTTTATTTATTTTTTTAATTTCCAGACAACCCCTTTAAGTAAGTTTTGTTCCTTGGATTAAAAGGGTGGTAGTACAGTGGGGCAAATGCATAAAACATGTTATAAAGATATAAAGACATACATATATATATATGTATGTATATTTTTATATACATTTATCTTTTCTTTTTTTTTACTGATTTGCTATAGATAGATACAAAAAATAATAATAAAACAAAGTTCTATGGTATCGACTTTTGATACATTTACACTTTTGTGGGGTTCCCTGTAGTGTAGCGCTGTTCAGCAATCCGTAAATGTTAACCATCGGCCATACCATAGTGCAAGGAAGTTCACCGATGTGATGATGATGGTGTCAGAAAACTGACATTTGGAAGAGGAACTTTTCTGTCTGTCAGTCTCAGTAAGTGTCTATCACTCACGAATAGATGCAGCAATATTATCTAATGCGTATCAAAAATTATATTTTGTTCTATACATTATATTATATCTATATCATTAATAAGTCTTCATTCTTGTAGATAATTGTTTCAAATACAATAGGTGATTTTCAGTTAATAGAAGGGGGTTCCTCCATTTAGGACCACTCTTTAGTCAAAGCAGAGAGATACTACCGATTGATTCTTCCACTGATCGAAAATAGTTACATAGTTTAGCACCCCCCATAGAACTCCAATGTAAAGGGGAGAGGACTGTTAAAGCACTGTTCTATACTGTACTCAAGTGTCTCAACACCGAGTAGTATATATTGTATGTTATGTAGAGAGATATTTTACTTGCTAACTGACTAACATGATATCATACCAACCAAATATCTAAGTTGGAGAAACTGATTTTGCATAATTGTACATGTAACCACAGAACACACAATTAACCTCCATCCTGTTTCTGTTTTTTAGGAACAGACCGCAAAATCCCTTCTGTATATCGGCTGAAGGCTGACAACGACAAGCCAGAAGACGGTCTCCCGGACACGGTTTGTCTGGTCACTGATTTCCCAACACCAGATAAAACATTGACTGTAGATGGGAAGGATATACAACTGAACGAAACATCTGTGCTGGACAAGTCCACCAGTGATGTGTGGAGATACAGTACCGTCATCTGGGACATTAACAATCCTTCCAAGGACCAGTCCTGTAACGTAACATATGATGGAAAAGATGTCCCGCAGGAAAAGAAGATAATAGGTATATTATATAGGTTTCTACTGTACATAAAGGAATTGCTATCTATCTATCTATTCCTCCATCTGTGTCTTCCATTCATTTTTTTTCCATTTTTAAAAATGATAGCGATAGACTACACTTTGATGAGACAATGATATTGGTCCATCCCACAGAGTAAAGCACAGTTGTATGTAAATATGACAATTATCTTAAATTGTCTTTCACATTGAAATACACGGTAGCGCCTGCACCGCACCTTATCCCCAATCACCATTAGCTACATGAGTCATAGAAGAAATGTGGATTACTTACTTGCATTGCACATTTAATAATGGTAATGATGTTCATTGGGGACAGATCTACTCTTTTAGAATGTGTTATTGGAAAAACATTATTGTATTCAGTGAACAAATACCAACCACAATTTACTCATTTACTTTTCAGATGAAACAGCCACTACTTGCTCATCCCTAACTGTCAATGAACGTTTCAGCACAAGTAAGTTTCCGCCAAATATCCCTTGATTGTATTTCATAGTAACTTACCGTAAATAGTAACTTCACTTTATTTTTTTTTGCTAAATGAATGGTACAAATGTCTATGAATTTGTCAGCAGTGAGGGATCAAATTACACCTGCTGCCTATAGAAGTGTATGAAGTGAGGAAGCTGTAGGAAAAATCAAAAATCAAACAGCACAAATAAAAACTGCTAAAGCTTTTAGTGCAGGGGGAACACTGCTAACAATGCAGGACACAAGTCATCACATGGCCAGAATAGTGGTATTCCTCATGTACACACATTACAGAGTGCTCTAATGAGCCACACAGAAGTGCAATTACACTTTAGGTATAAAAATAATTTCAGCTTCATTCATTGTAATGTACTGGGTTTTACGGCATGTGGATGGGTTTCTCAATTCAGTAGATAAAGGTTTTGCATTTGATGTTTGAGTGACAAATTATACAATTTTCAATATTCTTTCTGCCCAGCATTCTGCAATATTGTATGCAGTGCCAAAAACACAAAGTCAATAGGATCTGCCTAAGGTGCAGGGGTTTCAGTTGTACCCAGGCCCTGGGGCTTAAGGTCCCTTTAACCCATTGTGATGAATAATACCATTAAAGACCCTTGATAGTTGTGGGTCGCGTTGAAGATTTTGCATTGGGCCAACATGTTTCTAGTTGTGCCATTCGATCCGTCCTGTCAATCATGGCTCCTGTTAAACTGACAACGCCACCAATGTGACCTTTAATCCAGCTGTCACATTCTTGCTAATATAGAGGAAAACTAGAGAAAGGATACCCAATAAATCATGACTGGAATGACTCCAGCTTTGAGTAATACTATCTGTGTAATTAGAACATCTTAGATCATAGCTAAAGGAAGGATGATTTTTTAGGCTGATGGTAAATGATTAAGAGTGAATGACAATGCTTCATTAATAACTATGAGCTTTACTCCTTTACAGACCCAAGCATGAACACGTTGTCTTTGTCAGTTCTTGGGCTGAGGATGCTTACTGCCAAAGCTGTTATATTCAAACTATTAATAACCCTGCGACTTTGGTCCTCATAAGGTGGGCAACATTTCTTTATGCTGCATATCTTTTCTTTTTACTTATCCTTTAAGGCTTTAACATTGAAAAGTAATGAAAGAATCTGTTTTCGAGCATCTATGCATAGGCATTTTAAAAGTAATCTATCAATTAGATGGAATTTTAATTGGAAAAAATAGTAATATTAAGGTAACGGGTTCCGGTGAACACAATTACTGCGTCAATAACTGATTTATAGGCTGCTAGACGTACAATTCAAAGGCGCGAGGGATTCCAGGTCGAAGGCGGTTCCAGGGCTCCCATCCATGGTTCGCTCACCTCTAATCCTGGCGATTACTACATAATCTCCTCTTATTAGCCATGAGCTCCACATTGAATTACCTATCATATAAAATGCTTTTGCATCCTCCAGAAAATAAACTAAACTCCCCAGCATGGCTTTCTTTTATAATGATGGGGGATGTGTGCAATTCTGTGCCATAAAGTTGCTAATATTGGGAGATTTCACTGTACACATGCTACATGTGAATGAGTCTTATATGATCTTCTTAATTTTGAGCTTAACCCCATGCATGACCAGGCCATTATTTGCAGCATTTATATTGTTTTTCTCTACACTTTTTCCAAGAACCATAAATGTTTTACTTTTTCGTCAACATAGACTTATAAGGTTTTGGTATTTTTGTGGGATGAATTTTAATTTTTAATGACAACATTCACTTTACCATATAACCTATTGAAAATGTGGAAAAATATAGACGTAGGGGGATCTAGTGAAAAATACAATTCCACCATTGTTTTTTGAGGTTTATTTTTAAGGTGTTCAGTATATGAGTAACTTGACCTGACTACAAAATTTTCCAGATCAGGATAATTATGAAACTTAAATAGTATTTTCTTAGATTTTTTAATGGTTCAAAAATATCAGCTTTGTAAAAAACACATTTGGTTTGTGTGACCATTTTCAGAGACTCAAACTGTTTTATTTTTTCATTAACGTAGCTGCATGAGTGCATGTTTGTTTGCATGCTGTAGTTTTTATTGATCCTTAGTACATATGACTTTTCATCGCTTTTTATATTTTTTTTTTTTAGTTTGGTCCGATGATCAAAATCCAGGAGATCTGGAATTTTTTTTTTGCTTTCCTCCATTTACAATAAGGTTAATTAATTTTATATTTTGATAGGACTTTTATGGACATGGCATTAGAAAATATATATAATTTAATATTTTTTATTTCATTATTTTCATATCGGGAAAAGTGGGAGATTTTATCTTTTATTTTTGTAATATTTAATTTTTTTTTACCAAATTTTCCATCTTTTGTGGCTTCCCTAGGCAATTTTATTCTGTGATTGTCAATATCGCTTTTACTAAATACTGTAATACTTTAGTATTGCTGTATGAAAAAAAATATTTATTTCCTTGAAGTCCAGTTACAAGCTGGGCTTCAAAAATGCCCCACAATGGCTTTTAGAAGGCCACCATGGTAATGCATCAGTACCCCATGGCTGAGGTGTTCAGGAACTATTTAAATGACACTATCAGAGATTGCTTAGGGCAGGTGCAGACAAGTGTATTTTCGTTCTGAGTGCGATCCAACAAAACTTCGGATTGTTCTCGGACCAATGTTATTCTATGGGGGCATGCACATGTTCAATTTTTCCCTCACACAGAAACTGTCTGAGGAAAAAATTGCTGCATGCCGGAATTGGATCAGATATTCGTATCACACACAGCCAATGAGTCCATGGAAAACATTGGACTGCAATCGGGTGACATCTGAGTGCAGTCAGATTCCATGGCCTCACAGCATGGAGAAGATGGAGATATTTTTTCTCCATCTTCTTTTCATGCGAGAGAATTGGATCGCACTATGATCACACTCTGATGAAACACTGATCAGAGTGTCATTTGCATAATCGTCCCAATTCTCTCGGATGAAAGAATCCACAGCCATCTGCACCTGCCCTTAGAGAGGGTAATAAAATCACCCTGTATTATAAATATGTTAAAATGATTACAGCTGTACCAGTATTACAGCCAGTGCCTGAATAGAAAGAGATGTGTTCTTAATTATTCCTTTTTATTTTACGAGAAAATCTCCATAGAAATACATTTCAAAGTGTACGTTAATAGTTCTTCATTACTTGCATTCTGTGTACTGAGGATTTAACTAAGATACAATTTGCAGCAAGTTTTTTAACAAAATAATTATGTTAATACTATAAAAATATATATGTTGGTTTTCAAAAGCTAGTCTTACACTGTAGATGGGCAAATCTCACCAAATCTGACATTAAAACATAAGACAGCTCCTTATCTATGAGAATAATTAAAAACTTGGGTTTATAACATGTATAAAGGCAAAGAAAGCCGAATGGTCAAGTTTTCCTAATGCTTAAAGCCATGTTCACATTACATACTGTGCTACACATGGTGAAATAGCATATGACTAATCATCTCTTATTCTTCATCCACAGGAACTGAAAATCACCATATTACCTATTCAGGGGGAGCCTCGATCAATTTCAGCAGTTCTGTTGAATGAAATAAAATCCTTAGCTGTATATATGTAATTATAATGTGCTTTGTACTGTGTGTATATTGTACAATGAATTTTAGGTTGGATTGAGATGATTAAAACAGGAAAAACATGATATATCCCACTGTATTCAGTTAAAATTCATTTACACACCGCTTATCTTTATACCCCCTGTTACCCGTTCTTACTATCTTCTAGTCTTCATATGAATGTTATACTGTACACTTGTATCATAAATGTTGCTTCTATATGATGTAAACTATGCAACAAAAGTTTTATTAAAGCATTTATTGAAAAAGAAAGTGTCTTTAATGCTTCAAGTATACATGCATATCACTTACTCTATGACAAAGAAATGGAGCTAAAGGGTATTCTGGGTATTACAAATGATCCAGTTTATAGGTAATATTGGAGGGACCCTCACCAATTGTGGGTCTCATATTCCCTATTTTCCCCACCAACAGACCATTGTTAGGAGGGTTTATATGGAGTGGTGATTATGCCCTGCCACTGGATTCAAAGTCTATGGCTCTGCCAAAGATACCCAAGGGCAATTAGTGGGTGTCCCATCGAACTATGTTATAGCTAGAATAACCATGTAAGACATAATCAACAATGGAGGTTAACCCATATACAATGTTTACCCATATTTTACTCAGTATTTTATCTCTTACATCAAGATCCTTAAAAGGAACCTGTCACTAGATTGATGCTGCGCGAAACTTGGGCAGCACGATTAGAACCTGGCTGCAGCCAGGCTCAGAAACATGGGCAGCAAGGATCTAGTGACAGGTTCCCTTACTGCTAAAACATTTCAGTATTTAATCAGCTTTATTTCTTGTTGAAAGCCTAAGCCAGAAATAGATCCTAAACACACAGAAAATATAACAGAAATTTACTGTTTTAGTTTCTTGAATCCAATCTGAATTTCAGCTTAAAAAGATATATAAAAATGACTGATCAAATGTTATGTATAAATGAGGCCAAACAGGGGTGGATTAAGGTTAGCCAGGACCCCGGGCAGTTGAGACTGCGCGGGACCCCCACGTGACGGGTCAGGGTTCACCATATACCTGAAACATTATTTCTGAAAAAAATAGCTGCTGAGTGAAACTATAACACAAAAAACATCCATTAATCTAAAATTTACCTTCAGTTAAAAAGATACTTTAAGCCATAGTATTGAACAGACCAACTATATGTAAACAAGTCTCTATGAGTGGTGACAGTTTCCACATGTACCGGAGACACTGACACACAGACCCATTCAAATCTATGGGTCTGTGCACATCTCAGTGTGTTTCCATGGACCATGTGTCCGTGTGCTACACACGGAGACATGTCCGTTTTTTTGCAGATACACGGCCCACAAAACTGTCTCACACTGAACACACACGGATGACATCCATGTGTCATCAGTGGGACATGTACCGGCGCCTGGGAATCAGCGGTACAGTTAGCGCTGTCCCCAAGCGCCGGGGGCTGAACACTGCCCTCATCAGGGATCCCTGCCGGCGCTGCGATCAGCATGAGCAGGGACAATAGCGAGAGTAGTAGCCTGCTCCCGTAGGGTCCACCTGCTAAAATAGGATTAAAATAATAAAATCCATGTACTCACCTCTCCTAGGTGCCCCCCACTGTAATCCATGCGACCGCTGCTGCCGAGGAGCTGGAGAGAATGAGCCGCTCCATAGCTGCAGTCAGTGAGCGCAGCTCCGGAGCCGCTCGCTGGAGAGGCTCATTTTCCCTGGCTCCTCTGTCAGCAGTCAGAGGATTACAGCGTGGGACACTTAGGAAAGGTGAGTATATGGATTTTATTATTTTATTCTTATTTATACACAGGGACACTGTGGGAGCAGTCTACTACTACCCTCATCATTGTCCCTTGCTCGCACTGATTGCAGCGCTGGCAGGGAACCGTGATGAGGGCAGTGTTTGGCACCCGTGCTTGGGAACAGCGCTAACTGTACCGCTGATTCCTAGGCACCGGTCCTGATGCGGCAAATGGTTGCCACATGGGACATGGATATCTCCGATACCGTTTTTTCCAGTACTGGAAATAGCCGGACGTGTGAAACCGGCCTAATGCTATGTAATCTCACCCATGGTGCAGGTTTACAAGATGTAGCAAGGCTGCATGTGAATTTCTGTAGCAAAGACCAGTGTCTTCAGTGTATGATCAATAGCATGTCATTAGATGCGGTAAATCTGCATGTAACTAAAACAAGTGCGGTAATTACAATGCAGCATTTTGAATGCAGCGAAAATACACTGCATCTGAAACGCTACCATTCCTGATCGTGGGCATGTACAAGCAGAAATTGCAGTGGCGCTCTGTATCTAAGGGCAAGGAGCCTTTTATTGTGTAAAAATGTGGGGGATGGTAGTGGACTGAAACTACATGGGACAAATGCCCCGGCACACTATGTGCCCCTCCACATTGGAAATTTTGCTTGCATTGCATCATATATTTATACAAATAATGAAATACATCATGCAAGCAAAATTTCTAAGATGATGGGGGGAGGGAGTACACAGTGTGCAGGGACATTTGTCTTTATGTAGTTTCAGTCCACTCCTCTCCCATCCTCAACATTATGTACAAATTTTAAAAATGACAATGGTTCCCTGCCCTTTCATACAAAGTGCTGCTGGCTGCCCACCCCGTGCCACTGCCACACAGTCCACAGACACTGTCTGAGACAGACGATGATATAAGCTAATGTTTGTCTGTGGCAAGTGGCAGTGGAACACTAGAAGTCAGCCAGCAAGCACTTTGTATGAAATGTCAGGGGACCATTATTGCTTGATATACACAAAAAACATACTTTTTAGACAGAATACACAGACTGGAGCAGCAGGGCTCAGCAGGAGACCAGACAGCAGGCAAACTCCTCTTCAGCAGAGGAGAATGACACGTGCTCATGTGAGCCATTTCATCTTTTAAATAGACCCGCGCCCGCGCTGTGTATGCTGGGCCCTCCCTGACGTCATGTGGCAGGGCGGTCCCAGCATCATTTAAACTGCCCGCGCTGGTGGATATGCAGCCGGCCTGATGGGAGCGGCTGTGTGATGCAGCGTGTCTGTGAGTGGCTGCTTTGAAGTTTGGGCCCTGCCCTGCCTAACGTCATGTCACATGACGTCTGGCAGGGCAGGACCCAAATTTCAAAGCAGCCACTCGCAGACAAGCTGGCTGCATCACGCAGCCACTCCCATCCGGACCTGCGGCTGTATATTCACTAGCGCAGGCAGTTTAAATGATGTTGGGACCGCCCTGCCACATGACGTCAGGCAGGGCGGTCCCAACATCATTTATACTGGCCGCGCTAATGAATATACAGCCGCAGCAGCCAGATGAGAGTGGCTGCGTGATGCAGCCAGCATGTCTGTGAGTGGCTGCTTTGAAATTTGGGCCCTGCCCTGCCTGACGTCATGTGGCATTGGCAGGGCGGGCACAGCATGATTCAAGCCACCTGATTCAAGTGGTGATGATCTGAACCTTCGGCCAGCGCGGCAGTGACAAAAGAAAAAAAAAGATTGCGCATTATAATGGGAGCAAATCATGGCCCCCCCCGGGCCCCGGGCGGTAGCCCAGATTGCCCTCATTATTATCTGCCTATGAGACAACATGACACATACAAGAGAGTCGACTTCTTGCTCAATTTCCCACTTTTCGAGCTGAAACAAATTGCTGAAGTGTCTGAAGATCTGTCTGAGACGGTTTAGTGAATCCTGCATTGAGCAGGGGGTTGGACATGATGACTCTGGAGGTCCCTTCCAACTCTAACATTCTAGGATTCTGTGATTCTATGTATACATAGAAACAGCCAAACTGTAGTATATATTGAAAAAATACATTTTACATAAAGTTGAAACAGATGTTTAAACTTCAACCTAGCATACCTGTTATTAATACAGGCCGGAGCAAGCAATGTAACACTCTAATGGTTTATTATGACAAGCTAATCTATCCTATGGAAGATGAACATCCTTTTCAGACCATGAGGTGCTACTCCAACAAAGTGCAGCTGAACTTCCTTGTTCCACAATTTATAAAGAAATGTCAACCAGGATCCCTTAAAAGCAGACTAGATAGATCTATCATGGTTGTCCTGAGGAAGAAGTTTGCATACTTCAAAACGTATTGACTAAAATAAACCACTTATACTCGGATTGGCATCCCTCATCCTTTCTACATGGCCGTGCAGTATTAAACCCATTTGATTCTCTTTCACCGGCACTTTCATCCCCTCATGGGTCTGCAGCAGCCTAAGCGTTATCAGTGGTTGTGTGCACACAACCAGACCAGGTGAGCTCTATTAAGTTATTCTCTCAATATTCTTACCCAGATAAGACCCTATTTTGCGCTTTGTGTCTTTCCAGTCCTCTCTTTATTTGGATGTGCCCGAAAATGGTACCAATAAAACCATCAACTCGTCCTGCAAAAAACAATCTCTCACATGAATCTGTTGGCAGAAATATAGAAAGATGACAGCTCTCAAGATATTGCGAGCAGAGACCGTCTCCCAGCACAGCATTACCAATGCCAGCCGCTGGCCAATCAGAGGCCAGCAGCTGACATTTGCGTGCCGGCGCAGCGAGTATAAAGTCACTGCCATGCGCAGATATCAGCTGCTGGCCCTTGACTGGCCAGCGGCTGGCATTGGTAATGCTGTGCTGGGCGCAGCGCTGCTGTCGGCGGCTTCTCCTGGACCAGGTTGGGATTGTCAAGGGGTCTGACTCTGTGGTGCCTACAGGCCACATGTGCAGAAAGGACGTCGAGGGACCGGAGGACAGGTGAGAATAATCTTTTTTTTTTTCCCTCTTTTATGTGTTTGAAGAATAGCAAAATAGGGGACATAGCCACAACATGGGGACATAGCCACAGCATGGAGACATTGATGGGGACATAGCCACAAAATGGGGACATAGCCACAGCATCGGGACATTGATGGGGACATAGCCACAACATGGGGACATAGCCACAGCATGGGGACATTGATGGGGACATAGTCACAGCATGGGGTCCTGGATGGGGGACATAGCCACAACTTGTGACATTGATGGGGACATAGCCACAGCATGGGGTCCTGGATGGGGGACATAGCCACAACATGGGGACATAGCCACAGCATGGGGACATTGATGGGGACATAGCCACAGCATGGGGTCGTGGATGGGGGACATAGCAACAGCATGGGGACATAGCCACAGCATGGGGACATTGATGGGGACATAGCCACAGCATGGGGACATCGATGGGGACATAGCCACAACATGGGGACCTGGATGGGGGGCATAGCCACAACATGGGGACCTGGATGGGGGATGGGGGACATAGCCACAACATGGGTACATAGCCACAGCATGGGGATATTGATGGGGACATAACCACAGCATGGGGACATCGATGGTGACATAGCCACAGCATGGGGAGCTGGATGGGGGACATAGCCACAACTTGGGGACATTGATGGGGACATAGCCACAGCATGGGGTCCTGGATGGGGGACATAGCCACAACATGGGGACATAGCCACAGCATGGGGACATTGATGGGGACATAGCCACAGCATGGGGACATCGATGGGGACATAGCCAAAACATGGGGACCTGGATGGGGGACATAGCCACAACATGGGGACCTGGATGGGGGATGGGGGACATAGCCATAACATGGGGACATAGCCACAGCATGGGGATATTGATGGGGACATAGCCACAGCATGGGGGCATCGATGGGAACATATCCACAGCATGGGGACCAGGATGGAGAACATAGCCACAACATGGGGACATAGCCACAGCATGGGGACATTGATGGGGACATAGCCACAACATGGGGACATAGCCACAGCATGGGGTCCTGAATGGGGGACATAGCCACAGCATGGGGACATTGATGGGGACATAGCCACAGCATGGGGTCCTGGATGGGGGACATAGCCACAGCATGGGGACCTTGATGGGGACATAGCCACAACATGAGGACCTGGATGGGGGATGGGGGACATAGCCACAACATGGGGACATAGCCACAGCATGGGGATATTGATGGGGACATAGCCACAGCATGAGGACATCACTGGGGACATAGCCACAACATGGGGACATAGCCACAGCATGGGGGATATTGATGGGGACATAGCCACAGCATGGGGACATCGATGGGGACATAGCCACAGCATGGGGAAATCGATGGGGACATAGCCACAACATGGGGACCTGGATGGGGGACATAGCCACAACATGAGGACCTGGATGGGGGATGGGGGACATAGCCACAACATGGGGACATAGCCACAGCATGGGGATATTGATGGGGACATAGCCACAGCATGGGGGCATCGATGGGGACATAGCCACATCATGAGGACATCACTTGGGACATAGCCACAGCATGGCGACATCGATGGGGACATAGCCACAGAATGGCGATATCGATGGGGACATCCTTGGGAACATAGCCACAGCATGGCAACATCGATGGGGACATAGCCACAGCATGGCGACATTGATGGGGACATAGCCACAACATAGGCACATTGATGGGGACATAGCCACAACATGGGGACATCGGTGGGGACATCGATGGGGACATAGCCACAGCATGGGGACATCAATGGGGACATACAGTGCTGGCCAAAAGTATTGGCACCTCTGCAATTCTGTCAGATAATGCTCAGTTTCTTCCTGAAAATGATTGCAATCACAAATTCTTTGGTATTATTCTCTTCATTTAATTGGCTTGCAAGGAAAAAACACAAAAGAGAATAAAGCAAAAATCAAATCATTGATCATTTCACACAAAACTCCAAAAAAGGACCGGACAAAAGTATTGGCACCCTCAGCCTAATACTTGGTTGCACTACCTTTAGCCAAAATAACTGCGAACAACCGCTTCCGGTAACCATCAATGAGTTTCTTACAATGCTCTGCTGGAATTGTAGACCATTCTTCTTTGGCAAACTGCTCCAGGTCCCTGATATTTGAAGGGTGCCTTCTCCAAACTGCCATTTTGAGATCTCTCCACAGGTGTTCTATGGGATTTAGGTCTGGACTCATTGCTGGCCACCTTAGAAGTCTCCAGTGCTTTCTCTAAAACCATTTTATAGTGCTTTTGGAAGTGTGTTTTGGGTCATTGTCCTGCTAGAAGACCCATGACCTCTGAGGGAGACCCAGCTTACTAACACTGGGCCCTACATTATGCTGCAAAATTTGTTGGTAGTCTTCAGACTTCATAATGCCATGCACACGGTCAAGCAGTCCAGTGCCAGAGGCTGCAAAGCAACTCCAAAACATCAGGGAACCTCCGCCATGTTTGACTGTAGGGACCGTGTTCTTTTCTTTGAATGCCTCTTTTTTTCCTGTACACTCTATGTTGATGCTTTTTCCCAAAAAGCTCTACTTTTGTCTCATCTGACCAGAGAACATTCTTCCAAAACGTTTTAGGCTTTCTCAGGTAAGTTTTGACAAACTCCAGCCTGGCTTTTTTATGTCTCGGGGTAAGAAGTGGGGTCTTCATGGGTATCCTATCATACAGTCCCTTTTCATTCAGATGTCGACGGATAGTATGGGTTGACACTGTTGTACCCTCGGACTGCAGGGCAGCTTGAACTTGTTTGGATGTTAGTCAAGGTTCTTTATCCACCATCCGCACAATCTTGCATTGAAATCTCTCGTCAATTTTTCTTTTCCGTCCACATCTAGGGAGGTTAGCCACAGTGCCATGGGCTTTAAACTTCTTGATGACACTGCGCACGGAAGACACAGGAACATTCAGATCTTTGGAGATGGACTTGTAGCCTTGAGATTGCTCATGCTTCCTCACAATTTGGTTTCTCAAGTCCTCAGACAGTTCTTTAGTCTTCTTTCTTTTCTCCATGCTCAATGTGGTACACACAAGGACACAGGACAGAGGTTGAGTCAACTTTAATCCATGTTAACTGGCTGCAAGTGTGATTTAGTTATTGCCAACACCTGTTAGGTGCCACAGGTAAGTTACAGGTGCTGTTAATTACACGAATTAGAGAAGCATCACATGATTTTTCAAAGGGTGCCAATACTTTTGTCCACCCCCTTTTTTAGGTTTAGTGTGGAATTATATACAATTTGGCTTTAGGACAATTCTTTTTGTGTTTTTTTCATTGAAGACAAATTAAATGAAGAGAATAATACCAAAGAATTTGTGATTGCAATCATTTTCAGGAAGAAACTGAGTATTATCTGACAGAATTGCAGGGGTGCCAATACTTTTGGCCAGCACTGTAGCCACAGCATAGGGACATCGATGGGTACATCCATGGAGACATAGCCACAGCATGGCAACATCCATGGGGACATAGCCACAGCATGGGCACATCGATGGGGACATCCATGGGGACATAGCCACAGCATGGCGACATCGATGGGAACATAGCTACAGCATGGCGACATTGATGGGGACATAGCCACAGTATGGCGACATTGATGGGGACATAGCCACAATATGGGGAGATTGATGGGGACATAGGCACAATATGGGGACCTGGATGGTGGCATAGCCACAATATGGGGACGTGGATGGGGTCATAGCCACAATATGGGGACCTGGATGGGGACATATCTACAGTATGGGGACATATGTCACCATCTAGGTCCCCATATTGTAGGTATGTCACCATCCAGATCCCCATATTGTAGGTATGTACCCATCCAGATCCCCATATTGTAGGTATGTCCCCATCCAGGTCCCCATATTGTAGATATTGTAGATGGGGACAATTGATGGGGGACATAGCCACAGCATGAGGACATCACTGGGGACACAGCCACAGTATGGGGACCTAGATGGGGGACACAGCCACAGTATGGGGACAAGGATGGGGGACACAGCCACAGTATGGGGACCTGGATAGGGGACACAGCCACAGTATGGGGACCTGGATGGGGGACACAACCTAAGTTTGGGGACCTGGATGGGGGACACAACCTAAGTTTGGGGACCTGGATGGGGGACACAGCCTAAGTATGGGGACCTGGATGGGGGATACATTACTGCAAGATGTTTGCCAGAATTACTATATGGTGCAAATTGTAAGACGATATTAATGTATGCGACCAATTGGGGGAAACAAAATTGTAAAAGTTAAAAAAATAAATAAAAATAAAGCATGAAAAATATTTTGGCACTAAAAATGCTGTTTTATATATATAAACTAAACACAAAAAAGTGCACGTTTATTATCGCCACATGCATTATGACTAGTGATGAGTGAGCACTAAATTGCTCGGGTACTCGTTGCTCGGGTGAAACAAATTGGAATACTCGGGTGCTCGACCCGAGCAACGAGCGCAATGTAAGTCTATGGGAAACTCGAGCATTTTTCAGGCAGCTCCCCCCGACGGTCTGCAGAGGTCCTAAAAATTGCCCAAATTGATGGGAACAGTGCTCAAATGACATGGGAACAGCATGGGGAAGACCCCTAAAAGCATTTCTGAATCCCAGGTCACTGCTGCAACAAAGTTGTCAGAGTATTACGCCACTTTTACGGACTCACAATAAAACATACAAAAACAAAACCAAAATGGATTTTCCTGGGAAATATATTAAGGAACATCCTTTCCAGGGTAATGACTTGTATATAAGGCAAAATAAATAACCAAAAACAAAAATACTCTTCCACACCTTGGGCTATGTTCACACGTAGCGTTTTTGATGCGTTTTTGCACTTTTGCATTGCTTTCAACAAAGACAAATACATTCACTGTGAAACGTCATTTTAACATTTTACAACCTTATCTCGCCATGTGGTGTGTGACACATCATCAGACACATGCATACAGTGCTGAAAAGACATGGGAACAGCATGGGGAAGACCTCTGGAAGCATTTCTGACTCCCAGGTCACTGCCTAAAAGTGTGCCCATCATAAGTGATCCTTGGCGCATGCGAAGATGCCTCCCGCCAGGCACCTGTCATGGCAGACTTGCAACAATTACCGTCCACGTCCTTGTCCCACTACAGCGTTCAGTTGTCCCTACCCCATTCCTTAGAATGCAAGTGCAAGTATGCAGCCAGCTACCCACCCACAGGCTGCAATACTATACTGCCAATTTTTTGACAGCTGCTTGCACTTAAAATGTGGCCTTTTAGGCTCATGGAGGCGGAAGCTTTTCACAAGCTCATGCTGGCGGCAGCCGGGTGTCCATACTGGGTCCCCAGCCGCCACTATTTCTCCCGGTGTCATCTCCGCCTTCCACAAGCACGGGTCCCACAAAATTACCCGTGCCCTCCCCACTGCACTTACTGGGAAGGACCACCTAACCACAAACATGTGGACAGGTGAATTTTGACAGGGACGGTACGGAGCCAGTCCACAGCTTTTTTTGCTGAGTTGTATTTCACCACAGCCATATTCTTTAGCTCGCTGAAAGGACTGGCATAGAGGGAAACGGTATCTACTCTGGGTGTCATTTCTCAGTCACCAGGTACCACCCATTGTCACACACGACCATGCCTGGCTGTATGTTCAGCGGTGAGAGCCACAGATCAGGCTGCTGTGTTACAGCTTTCAACAACTCTGCAGCGCTGGGCAGTTTGTCAATTAAGCATTAAGCATGTTATCTTTAGCACAGCCTGTTGCCGCTTGGTCAAGGCAGTGCTGCAGTGCTGTCAGATTGTGACTGATGTGTTCATTTCGGAGATGGAGGAGGAGGTGCAGGAGCTGAACAATGTGATTACATTGAGGTTAAAATGGTGACGCTGTTTTTTATACTAAAGAAAGATCCTATTGTTTTGTTTTTTTTACGTTATTTTTAAAGACAAATGCATTCACAGGGAAATGTCATTTTAACATTTTACAACCTTATCTGGCAATGTGGTGTGTGACACACAAAATTTGAACTCAACCCAATACCCCTTTGAAGAGACATAGAGGAGAGTCTCAGTAAAAAAAAAATGTTCCCATTATAAAGGAGCGGGTCTCCTATAGTGGTAATGCCCATACTGTGACTGCAAGGGCTGTCAAAATTTGGGAAAAGCCCCACTAAGAATTTAAAGACACATAGAGCAGAGCCACAGTAACGACAAATTCACATTAGAAAGGAGAGAGTCTGCTATACAGTTATAGGGTATGCAGTGAGTCCAACGGCTGACCAATTTTAGGAAAAACCCCACTAAGCTTTTAAAGACACATAGTGCAGGGCCACAGTAACGACAAATTGCCATTAGAAAGGAGAGTTTCTGCTATACAGTTATAGGGTATGCAGTGAGTCCAACTGCTGACCAATTTTAGGAAAAACCTCACTAATAATTTAAAGACACATAGAGCAGGGCCACAGTAACAAGTACGACATGTTCCCATTAGAAAGGAGAGGGTCTGCTATACAGTTATAGGGGAAGCAGTGAGTCCAACGGCTGAACAATTTTAGGAAAAGCCCCACTAAGAATTTAAAGACACATAGAGCAGGGCCACAGTAACAAGTACGACATGTTCCCATTAGAAAGGATAGGGTCTGCTATACAGTTATAGGGTATGCAGTGAGTCCAACGGCTGACCAATTTTAGGAAAAACCCCACTAATAATTTAAAGACACATAGAGCAGGGCCACAGTAACGACAAATTCCCATTAGAAAGGAGAGAGTCTGCTATACAGTTATAGGGTATGCAGTGAGTCCAACGGCTGACCAATTTTAGGAAAAACCCCACTAACAATTTAAAGACACATAGAGCAGGGCCACAGCAACGACAAATTCCCATTAGAAAGGAGAGAGTCTCCCATAGTGTTGGCCTATGTAGTGAATGCAAGGGCTGCCAAAAATTTGGAGGCACTCCATTGCCCCTTGGAAGAGACGTGGAGGAGGGCCTCATAAAAAAATGTTCCCATTAGAAAGCAGCGGGCATCCTATACTTGTAATGCTCATGCACAAGTGTATAGGCTGACAAACATTTATCCCTGGGGGGTATACTTGAACATACTGTATAAGAAATTTTTTTTAAAGGCATCATAAACACCCTTTAAAAAAATTATGTGGGTGTTGCATCACGGACCACGGTCACCCTGCTGATCTGCAGGTGGAGCATGAGGAGAAGGAGGAGGACAAGAGCAAATAGCCAAAATCAGGAAGCGTATACCCATGTGTGGGTGTGAAAAGATGCATGGGAATATACCTCCCACTGGATTTGAGTTTATGTAACGCTGCTATCATTCAGTGGTGTTGAGAAGTCTGGCCCAATCCAGCCCTTGTTCATTTTTATAAGAGTCAGCAATTCAGCATTTTCAGTTGACTGGCGGATGCGCTTGTCAGTTATAATTCCACAAGTGGCACTAAAAACCCGCTCTTATAAAACGCTGGCGGCAGGGCAGGCCAGGATCTCCAAGGCATAGAGAGCCAGTTCATTCCATGTATCCAGCTTGGATACCCAATAATTATAAGGCACAGAGGAATCATGGAGGACGTTGGTACGGTCGGCAAGGTACTCCCTCAGCATCTTCCAAAACTTTGCACTCCTTGTGAGAGTACCCCGAGCCTCAAGGCCTGTGCGATAGGAAGGTCTGAGAAAACTCTCCCAGAACTTTGACAGTGTTCCCCTGCCTCTGCTGGATTGAAGTTGTGTCTCTCTCGCCTGTACTCCTTGTTTGTCATACAAAGTGTGCCCTCTGCCTCCAGCGTTTTCAGATGGGAATTTTTTTAATAGTTCCGCAACAAGGGCCTTTTGGTACAGCCCCACATTTGTAGACCTGTCGGCCTCAGGAATAAGAGATGTAAAGTTCTCCTTGTAGAGTGGGTCTAGAAGTGTCACCAACCAGTAATGACTGTCACCCAAAATTTTGAGAACGTGACGGTCATGGGAAAGGCAGCGTAACATAAACTCAGCCATGCGTGCCAGACAACTAACAGCCAGACAATGTGAACTGAGGTCTAAGATGGCAGACATACAAGAAACAGAGGCATGTTCACACTAGCAAAAAAGAAGCAAGACAAAAATATATCTCATACCCTACCATAATTATATATAAATGTAAAGCAAAATTGCATAATAAATATAGGGTACTTAGTGAACTATTTTTGATCAAAAAAAGTATACAAGCTGTCCCACCAGCGGCAAGGTGACCCTAAATTGGGACGGTACCTATACTGCCTATATTAAAAACCTTACTGTATATCAAAGTTGAAGTAATGCATATAAAAGGGTAGACAAATAGGACCGGGTCCCAACTCCAGACCACCTAGGCCCGTGGTAAGCTACATATATACCAATCAGCTCAACAAAGGGCATGCCACACCCTTAAATTGCACAGAATGCAAACAAGTCAAAAAAACAGACAATGTGAACTGAGGTCTAAGATGGCAGACATACAAGAAACAGAGGCATGTTCACACTAGCAAAAAAGAAGCAAGACAAAAATATATCTCATACCCTACCATACTTATATATAAATGTAAAGCAAAATTGCATAATAAATATAGGGTACTTAGTGAACTATTTTTGATCAAAAAAAGTATACAAGCCGTCCCACCAGCGGCAAGGTGACCCTAAATTGGGACGGTACCTATACTGCCTATATTAAAAACCTTACTGTATATCAAAGTTGAAGTAATGCATATAAAAGGGTAGACAAATAGGACCGGGTCCCAACTCCAGACCACCTAGGCCCGTGGTAAGCTACATATATACCAATCAGCTCAACAAAGGGCATGCCACACCCTTAAATTGCACAGAATGCAAACAAGTCAAAAAACCAGACAATGTGAACTGAGGTCTAAGATGGCAGACATACAAGAAACAGAGGCATGTTCACACTAGCAAAAAAGAAGCAAGACAAAAATATATCTCATACCCTACCATAATTATATATAAATGTAAAGCAAAATTGCATTTTGTCTTGCTTCTTTTTTGCTAGTGTGAACATGCCTCTGTTTCTTGTATGTCTGCCATCTTAGACCTCAGTTCACATTGTCTGGTTTTTTTGACTTGTTTGCATTCTGTGCAATTTAAGGGTGTGGCATGCCCTTTGTTGAGCTGATTGGTATATATGTAGCTTACCACGGGCCTAGGTGGTCTGGAGTTGGGACCCGGTCCTATTTGTCTACCCTTTTATATGCATTACTTCAACTTTGATATACAGTAAGGTTTTTAATATAGGCAGTATAGGTACCGTCCCAATTTAGGGTCACCTTGCCGCTGGTGGGACGGCTTGTATACTTTTTTTGATCAAAAATAGTTCACTAAGTACCCTATATTTATTATGCAATTTTGCTTTACATTTATATATAATTATGGTAGGGTATGAGATATATTTTTGTCTTGCTTCTTTTTTGCTAGTGTGAACATGCCTCTGTTTCTTGTATGTCTGCCATCTTAGACCTCAGTTCACATTGTCTGGTTTTTTGACTTGTTTGCATTCTGTGCAATTTAAGGGTGTGGCATGCCCTTTGTTGAGCTGATTGGTATATATGTAGCTTACCACGGGCCTAGGTGGTCTGGAGTTGGGACCCGGTCCTATTTGTCTACCCTTTTATATGCATTACTTCAACTTTGATATACAGTAAGGTTTTTAATATAGGCAGTATAGGTACCGTCCCAATTTAGGGTCACCTTGCCGCTGGTGGGACGGCTTGTATACTTTTTTTGATCAAAAATAGTTCACTAAGTACCCTATATTTATTATGCAAGTTTGCTTTACATTTATATATAATTATGGTAGGGTATGAGATATATTTTTGTCTTGCTTCTTTTTTGCTAGTGTGAACATGCCTCTGTTTCTTGTATGTCTGCCATCTTAGACCTCAGTTCACATTGTCTGGTTTTTTGACTTGTTTGCATTCTGTGCAATTTAAGGGTGTGGCATGCCCTTTGTTGAGCTGATTGGTATATATGTAGCTTACCACGGGCCTAGGTGGTCTGGAGTTGGGACCCGGTCCTATTTGTCTACCCTTTTATATGCATTACTTCAACTTTGATATACAGTAAGGTTTTTAATATAGGCAGTATAGGTACCGTCCCAATTTAGGGTCACCTTGCCGCTGGTGGGACGGCTTGTATACTTTTTTTGATCAAAAATAGTTCACTAAGTACCCTATATTTATTATGCAATTTTGCTTTACATTTATATATAATTATGGTAGGGTATGAGATATATTTTTGTCTTGCTTCTTTTTTGCTAGTGTGAACATGCCTCTGTTTCTTGTATGTCTGCCATCTTAGACCTCAGTTCACATTGTCTGGTTTTTTGACTTGTTTGCATTCTGTGCAATTTAAGGGTGTGGCATGCCCTTTGTTGAGCTGATTGGTATATATGTAGCTTACCACGGGCCTAGGTGGTCTGGAGTTGGGACCCGGTCCTATTTGTCTACCCTTTTATATGCATTACTTCAACTTTGATATACAGTAAGGTTTTTAATATAGGCAGTATAGGTACCGTCCCAATTTAGGGTCACCTTGCCGCTGGTGGGACGGCTTGTATACTTTTTTTGATCAAAAATAGTTCACTAAGTACCCTATATTTATTATGCAATTTTGCTTTACATTTATATATAATTATGGTAGGGTATGAGATATATTTTTGTCTTGCTTCTTTTTTGCTAGTGTGAACATGCCTCTGTTTCTTGTATGTCTGCCATCTTAGACCTCAGTTCACATTGTCTGGTTTTTTGACTTGTTTGCATTCTGTGCAATTTAAGGGTGTGGCATGCCCTTTGTTGAGCTGATTGGTATATATGTAGCTTACCACGGGCCTAGGTGGTCTGGAGTTGGGACCCGGTCCTATTTGTCTACCCTTTTATATGCATTACTTCAACTTTGATATACAGTAAGGTTTTTAATATAGGCAGTATAGGTACCGTCCCAATTTAGGGTCACCTTGCCGCTGGTGGGACGGCTTGTATACTTTTTTTGATCAAAAATAGTTCACTAAGTACCCTATATTTATTATGCAATTTTGCTTTACATTTATATATAATTATGGTAGGGTATGAGATATATTTTTGTCTTGCTTCTTTTTTGCTAGTGTGAACATGCCTCTGTTTCTTGTATGTCTGCCATCTTAGACCTCAGTTCACATTGTCTGGTTTTTTGACTTGTTTGCATTCTGTGCAATTTAAGGGTGTGGCATGCCCTTTGTTGAGCTGATTGGTATATATGTAGTTTACCACGGGCCTAGGTGGTCTGGAGTTGGGACCCGGTCCTATTTGTCTACCCTTTTATATGCATTACTTCAACTTTGATATACAGTAAGGTTTTTAATATAGGCAGTATAGGTACCGTCCCAATTTAGGGTCACCTTGCCGCTGGTGGGACGGCTTGTATACTTTTTTTGATCAAAAATAGTTCACTAAGTACCCTATATTTATTATGCAATTTTGCTTTACATTTATATATAATTATGGTAGGGTATGAGATATATTTTTGTCTTGCTTCTTTTTTGCTAGTGTGAACATGCCTCTGTTTCTTGTATGTCTGCCATCTTAGACCTCAGTTCACATTGTCTGGTTTTTTGACTTGTTTGCATTCTGTGCAATTTAAGGGTGTGGCATGCCCTTTGTTGAGCTGATTGGTATATATGTAGTTTACCACGGGCCTAGGTGGTCTGGAGTTGGGACCCGGTCCTATTTGTCTACCCTTTTATATGCATTACTTCAACTTTGATATACAGTAAGGTTTTTAATATAGGCAGTATAGGTACCGTCCCAATTTAGGGTCACCTTGCCGCTGGTGGGACGGCTTGTATACTTTTTTTGATCAAAAATAGTTCACTAAGTACCCTATATTTATTATGCAATTTTGCTTTACATTTATATATAATTATGGTAGGGTATGAGATATATTTTTGTCTTGCTTCTTTTTTGCTAGTGTGAACATGCCTCTGTTTCTTGTATGTCTGCCATCTTAGACCTCAGTTCACATTGTCTGGTTTTTTGACTTGTTTGCATTCTGTGCAATTTAAGGGTGTGGCATGCCCTTTGTTGAGCTGATTGGTATATATGTAGCTTACCACGGGCCTAGGTGGTCTGGAGTTGGGACCCGGTCCTATTTGTCTACCCTTTTATATGCATTACTTCAACTTTGATATACAGTAAGGTTTTTAATATAGGCAGTATAGGTACCGTCCCAATTTAGGGTCACCTTGCCGCTGGTGGGACGGCTTGTATACTTTTTTTGATCAAAAATAGTTCACTAAGTACCCTATATTTATTATGCAATTTTGCTTTACATTTATATATAATTATGGTAGGGTATGAGATATATTTTTGTCTTGCTTCTTTTTTGCTAGTGTGAACATGCCTCTGTTTCTTGTATGTCTGCCATCTTAGACCTCAGTTCACATTGTCTGGTTTTTTGACTTGTTTGCATTCTGTGCAATTTAAGGGTGTGGCATGCCCTTTGTTGAGCTGATTGGTATATATGTAGCTTACCACGGGCCTAGGTGGTCTGGAGTTGGGACCTGGTCCTATTTGTCTACCCTTTTATATGCATTACTTCAACTTTGATATACAGTAAGGTTTTTAATATAGGCAGTATAGGTACCGTCCCAATTTAGGGTCACCTTGCCGCTGGTGGGACGGCTTGTATACTTTTTTTGATCAAAAATAGTTCACTAAGTACCCTATATTTATTATGCAATTTTGCTTTACATTTATATATAATTATGGTAGGGTATGAGATATATTTTTGTCTTGCTTCTTTTTTGCTAGTGTGAACATGCCTCTGTTTCTTGTATGTCTGCCATCTTAGACCTCAGTTCACATTGTCTGGTTTTTTGACTTGTTTGCATTCTGTGCAATTTAAGGGTGTGGCATGCCCTTTGTTGAGCTGATTGGTATATATGTAGCTTACCACGGGCCTAGGTGGTCTGGAGTTGGGACCCGGTCCTATTTGTCTACCCTTTTATATGCATTACTTCAACTTTGATATACAGTAAGGTTTTTAATATAGGCAGTATAGGTACCGTCCCAATTTAGGGTCACCATGCCGCTGGTGGGACGGCTTGTATACTTTTTTTGATCAAAAATAGTTCACTAAGTACCCTATATTTATTATGCAATTTTGCTTTACATTTATATATAATTATGGTAGGGTATGAGATATATTTTTGTCTTGCTTCTTTTTTGCTAGTGTGAACATGCCTCTGTTTCTTGTATGTCTGCCATCTTAGACCTCAGTTCACATTGTCTGGTTTTTTGACTTGTTTGCATTCTGTGCAATTTAAGGGTGTGGCATGCCTTTTGTTGAGCTGATTGGTATATATGTAGCTTACCACGGGCCTAGGTGGTCTGGAGTTGGGACCCGATCCTATTTGTCTACCCTTTTATATGCATTACTTCAACTTTGATATACAGTAAGGTTTTTAATATAGACAGTGTAGGTACCGTCCCAATTTAGGGTCACCTTGCCGCTGGTGGGACGGCTTGTATACTTTTTTTGATCAAAAATAGTTCACTAAGTACCCTATATTTATTATGCAATTTTGCTTTACATTTATATATAATTATGGTAGGGTATGAGATATATTTTTGTCTTGCTTCTTTTTTGCCAGACAACTAACAGGCAAGACTTCTGTGTCCTCACCAAGAGGATGACTGACCATGCTCTCCTCCTCCTCCTCCTCTCTGTCCTCTGGCCATCCACGCTGAACAGACGGTATGACAGCTGTGCAGGTAGTACCGTCTATAGTGCATGAAACTAGCTCCTGTCCTTCCTCCTCCTCCTCCTGTTCCTCATTGTCACCCAATCCACGTTGGGATGAGATGAGGCTTGGCTGTATGTAATCACCCTGTATGGTTCCTTGCTCCATCTCATCGTGCTCCGCCTGCAATGCATCCTCTTTGATTGTGAGCAGAGAGCGTTTCAAAAGACAGAGAAGTGGGATGGTGACGCTAATTATGGTGTCATCGCCACTCACCATCTTGGTGGAGTCCTCAAAGTTTTGGAGGATGGTATATATGTCTAACATCCATGTCCACTCCTGAGGTCTTATGTGTGGAGTCTGAACTGAATACCGACGGCCTTGTTGATGCGGGTACTCAACAACTGCCCTCTTCTGCTCACAAATCCTTCCCAACATCTGCAGTGTAAAATTCCAACGCTTGGGGACATCACACACCAGTCTGTGAGCTGGAAGCTGCAAACGCTGCTGAAACACGGAAAGGGAGGCGGATGCTGTAGCTGACTTTCTAATATGGGCACACAGGCGGCGTACTTTAACAAGCAGATCTGGCAGCTCCGGGTAGGATTTGAGAAACCACTGAACCAAGAGGTTAAGCACATGGGCCAGGCATGGTACGTGTCTGAGTTTGCCTCGCCTCAGAGCTGCCACCAGGTTTCGGGCATTGTCACACACGACCATTACTGGCTGTAGGTTCAGCAGTGTGAGCCACAGATCTGCCTGCTCTTTCAGAGCTGTCCACAACTCTTCAGCATTGTGCGGTTTGTCACCTAAGCATATTAGCTTTAGCACAGCCTGTTGCAACTTGCCCAAGGCAGTGCTGCAGTGCTTCCAGCTTGTGACTGATGTGGTCATTTCGGAGATGGAGGCTGAAGAGGAGGAGGTTGAGGAGGATGAGGTGCAGGGGCTGTAGACCGCGGGGGCAACCCTGATTGACTTAGGGCCCGCAATCCTTGGGGTCGGGAGGACGTGTTCCGTCCCAAGGTCCGACTGGGTCCCAGCTTCCACTATGTTAACCCAGTGTGCCGTCAGCGACATGTACCATCCCTGCCCACAAGCACTTGTCCACGTGTCCGTGGTTAGGTGGACTTTCCCTGTAACTGCGTTGTTGAGGGCACAGCTAATGTTTTGGGACACGTGCTTGTGTAATGCGGGGACGGCACACCGGGAGAAATAGTGGCGGCTGGGAACCGAGTACCGAGGGATGGCCGCCGCCATCAGGTTGCGGAATGCTTCCGTCTCCACGAGCCTAAAAGGCAACATTTCGAACGAAAGCAATCGTGAAATGTGAGAATTCAGTAGTGTGGCCTGTGGGGCGTTGGCTGCATATTTGCGCTTGCATTCCAAAGACTGGGGTATGGACAACTGAACGCTGCGCTGGGACAAGGACATGGACGTGCTTCCTGACGCTGCTACTTGAGAGTGTGCAACGACAAGTGTAGGGCAGGAGGCAACTTCGCATGCACCATGGACAGGGGATTGGCTTCCATGCACAACAGCGTAAGAAACAATGGTGCCACCTGCAGACACTGTTCCTTGACCCTGGGGTTCGGCCCATAAAGTCGGTTGCTTTGCTGCCATGTGCCTGATCATGCTGGTGGTGGTCAGGCTGGTCGTTTTGCCACCCCTGCTGATGCTGGCCTGGCAGGTGGTGCAAATGGCCTTTTTGAGATTACCGGCAGAGTCTTTAAAAAACAACCAGACTCGGGAAGACCTAACAGTTGTACTGGCAACTTCCTTCATGTTGGTGTTACGGGGAACGGTTGCCTGCCTTCTGTCTGCGGCCACCACACTGCTTCTTCCTGCCTGCTGGGGTGCTCTGCCTCCCTCCCCCTGTGTGCTGCTGTCCTCGCTCTGCATGTCCTCCTGCCAGGTTGGGTCAGTTACTATATCATCCACCACCTCGTCTTCCACTTAAGCACCCTGGTCCTCCTCCTGACTTTCTGGCAATTGTGTCTCATCATCGTCCACCTCTTGTGACACTTTCCCACCATCGCCTTCGTGTGACCGTGGCTGCTTAAATATTTGGGCATCGCTACACGCGATCTCTTCTCGCCCCGCTTCACGTGGACGGGGCGAGAGTCCCGAATCTATAAATGGAAAAGTGAACAGTTTTTCAGAGTGTCCAAGTGTGGGATCAGTTGTCTCTGGGTACTCAGCATGGTGGGAGGAAGGAGGATCAGGATGAGGAATATGCGGTCCAGACTCACGGCTACTGACACTTTACTGTGTGGAAGACAGGGTGGTGGTGGTGGTGGTGGCTAAGTGACTGGAAGCATTATCCGCTATCCAACCAACAACCTTTTGACACTGCTCTGGGTTCAATAGTGGTGTGCTGCGGTCCCCTAGAAATTGGAACAGGAAGGTCAGGTGAGAAGATGTGGGTGTTTGTTGTGGCACAATTTCAGCTTGCCACGGCCTTGTCCTCGGCCTCTGCATGCACCATTACCATCACGTCCAGTTCCCTGTCCCTTGCCACGTGCCTTGCCCATTTTAAATGGAGGACAGTATCTTCCACACTTACTACAAATGACTGAGTTTGGAGCGAACTTATATGTGATCCGTGTGACGGAGAAAACAGAGTTTCAAATAGCTGGCCTGTAGGTAAGTAGTTTGAACAGCAAACCGGTGTGAATTGCTTCACTGACACACTAAAGGATATTTTTAATGGAGGCCAGAAATGGCAGTATTTTCTGACAACGTAAATGTGATCCGTGTGATGGAGAAAACTGAGTTTTAAATACCTGGCCTGCAGGTAAGTAGTTTGAACAGTAAACTGCTGTGAATTGCTTCACTGACACACTGAAAGAAATTTTTAATGGAGACCAGAAATGGCAGTATTTTCTGACAACGTATATGTGATCTGTTTGACAGAGAAAGCACAGTTTTAAATATCTGGATTCTAGCGCTGTAATATGGAAAGGACCTGGCTGTATTCTGCAGTGCCAACAAGCAAATGGCGCAGAAAAAATTGTGTTCTCTGGATTGCTTTTTAACCAAATAATGAGGATTAAGATCCAAAGAAAAGTATTCCTGGCCCCTGAGACCTGGGCCTTTGTATAGAAATATCTAACAGCAGCAGAAGGCAGAATTGGAATGGAGCCTCTTGTGCTAAATGCACTGCAGTCTGCTATATACCCTGCCTGCCTATGTACACTGCCTGCCTGATATCTCTGCAGATGGATTAGTTAGTCCTCAAAAGGACTGTTTGTTAAGATGGATATGTGTAATGTACGGTTTTTCTCCCTACACTACCTAAAACACAAGAAAATCTCTCCCTGACGCAGCAGCACCTCTACCTACACTGTCTGACTGTGAAGAGCATGGCGGCGCCAGGTCTGATATAGACCCGATGACGCTATGCGGCCAGCCAATCACTGTAATGTCACAAACAACATGTCTACGGCATACAGTGAGTGGCAGGCAATCCCTGCATGTTCATTGGCTCTGTAAAGCACGCCAAACATGCAGGGAGGAGACCCGAGCTCCCGCCGAGCAATCCCGGAAATACTCGGCGAGCGCCGAGCATCTCGAGCAGTGAGATGCTCGGGCGAGTACCGAGCAGTGGCGAGCACACTCGCTCACCACTAATTACGACCCAAGCTATAAAAAATAAAATAAACATGGCAAAAATGTTCAAAAGGTGTATACAAAAAAAAGGTATCACTAAAAATGTCACTTTGACCTGCAAACAATGCGGCCCCCCAAATTCTAATTTTTTCCATGTGCGGCCCATATACCCAGCCGAGTTTGAGACCCCTGACGTAAAAAAATAATAAAACCAATTCTTCACCTGCTGCTGATTTGTTCATCCTGCCTCCTAAAGATCGCAGTAAGGCTCAGCGCACTTATCTCCTGCGCTCTGCTATGAGAGCTTACACAGGGGTTTCAATCTAAATCTCTGAAATACGTGATTCAGATGGAAACCCCAGGTGGAAAATTCCCTATAGTAAAGCAGATGGAGACACTGTGGACGCATCTGGCATATTATCCGGCGGTGTCCGTCTTTTTAAATGTGCATAAAAGCGCGGTCGGACACAGTTTTGTGCACCTCTGAAAAAAGGATACCGCTTAACAGTGGCTAGACGGAGTCCAGAGTAACTCTGCTGCCTCATTATAGTGAATGGAACCCTCTGGAGTTTTATTTGAATCACGTCATTCGAAGATTTAGAAGGAAACCCCGTTGTAAGTGCTCAGCGTAGAACACAGGATAAATGTTATGTGTAGCATCGGCGTCTCTGCCGGAGGTCCTCCCATATATAAGGCACCTTCTCCAAAATGGAGGTGCCCGAGTAACAGTTGATGCACAGTGTTCTAACCTCTGCTTCAGCCCTCAGGTCCCGCTGCTAGCCTGACTACTAGTCCTGCCGTCAGCCTGACTATCAGTCCTGTCCGCCAGCCTGACTACTCTCCAGCCCAACAGTCTGTCTTCCATTCAGTCCGCCAGTCTGTCTATGGGCTTCACCCGCCTGCTTACCTGGAAGCACCTGCCTGTTACCTGTCAGTCTACCTGGAGGCTCCTGCCTGTCACTTGCCGTGACCACCTGTATGCCTACCCGGAGGCTCCTGCCCGTCACTTGCCGTGACCACCTGACAGCCTATCCAGAGGCTTCCGCCTGTCACTTGCCGTGACCACCTGTTTGCCTACCTGGAGGCTCCTGCCCGTCACTTGCCGTGACCACCTGTCTGCCTACCCGGAGGCTCCTGTCCGTCACTTGCCGTGACCACCTGTCTGCCTACCTAGAGGCTTCCATCTGTCACTTGCCGTGACCACCTGTCTGCCTACCCGGAGGCTCCTGCCCGTCACTTGCCGTGACCACCTGACAGCCTACCTAGAGACTTCTGCCTGTCGCCTGCTGTCTCTGCCAGTTAGTCTACCTGGACCTCTCATCAGCTTGCCTGCTGTGCCCATCTGCAGTATCGGTCAGTCTCAGCCTTCTGACCTGTGGGAGTCACCTGCTCCCTTACAAGGTCGTCCCCAGAGTAGCACCTGGTCCCTCTGCTCGGTCCCTCCCTCGTCACGGAGTTGTTAGCCTCCGTACGACCAGGGTCGGTCCGAATTTGTACTTAGTTACGCCCCTCTGGGCCCCTCCTTGCACCGCAGCACAGAGGTTCCACCACCCGGATCTGTAACAGTTTGCTCGGGCCATGGAACCCAGTGGCCCCCAAGCCCCTTCGCTCTCTGACCTGTACCAGGAGGTTTCTCGTCAGAGATCCCAACAGGAAACCATCCTGAACTTCCTGCGGAGTGTCAACTCCCGCCTGGACACACTGACTGTTCCACCTGTGTCCGCCTCGAGTCGTGCGACTCCCGCTCCGGCAGCGCCGCTGCCCACCAATACCACGGCATCCAACCCAGGTCCCCGGATTTCTGCACCACCTCGCTTTGGAGGCGACCCCGCTCTAGCTCGGGGTTTCATAAACCAATGCACCCTGCACTTTGAACTTTTAGCACATCAGTTTCCCTCCGACCGGGCCAAGGTGGTGTTCATCATGTCTCTCCTCATTGGAGAAGCACTGGCATGGCTAAATCCCCTGTGGGAGAGAGGGGATCCCCTGGTGTCTGATCTATCGTCTTTCCTCGCTGCTTTCCGGAATGTCTTCGATGAACCAAGACAGAAATCCTCCACTGCCTCCTCTCTGCTTCGTATCTGCCAAGGGAGTCTCATCGTGGGCCAATATGCCATACGGTTCCGTACCCTCGCTTCTGAGCTTGCCTGGGACAACGAGGCCCTGGTGTCCATCTTCTGGGAGGGCCTTTCCGGTTGGATTAAGGACGAGTTAGCCGGCCGGGATAGTCCTACCACCCTCGATGACCTGTTGTTGCTAGCTACCCGAATCGACATCCGTTTCCTGGAACGAGCTAAAGCGACTACCCGGGAGCGAAGATTTCCTCGTCTTGCTCCTACTTTCCAGAGACCTGTCTCTCAATTAGCAACTCCCCGGGGACGCTCGTCCGAACCTATGCAGGTCGACCAGACCAAGATGGTCAAATCTCGCCAAGAGTCACGCCGAGCCGAGGGGAGCTGTTTCTACTGTGGCAGTAAGGAGCACTTCATCCGTTCCTGCCCGGTGAAGCCGGGAAACGCCAGTACCTAGGCCCGCTCGGAGAGATCGTCCTAGGCAAAAGTAAACCCTCTCCTTCCCTGACTTTGTTTGTCTCCATCTCCTGGGGGGAGAACCGCTACTTTGAAATTGCACTCCTAGATTCCGGAGCTGCTGAAAACCTTATTTTCCAGTCACTGGTAGAGAAATATCACATTCCCACCAAACCTCTGGCTGAACCATTGGCAGTCGCCTCCGTGGATGGAAGACTCCTTCCGGTGACCATCCTGCTCGTCACAGAACCTATAACCCTGCAGGTGGGAATGCTGCACTCTGAGAGGATCTCCTTACATGTGCTTTCCGGTCTCTCTCACTCCTTATTGCTAGGTCTACCCTGGCTTCAGACACATGAACCCATGCTGAACTGGCAATCCTGTGAAGTTCTTTGTTGGGGGCAGGATTGCCATAAGACCTGCCTGGTCCCGATTCGCCCGGTTCGTCCGCCTCTTACCCCGGCTAATCTACCCGGTTTACTGGCACCTTAGTGGTCCTATGCAGATGTATTTGACAAAAAGGAAGCAGAGACTCTGCCACCTCATAGGCCATATGATTGCCCGATCGACCTGGTACCCGGCGCCACTCCACCCCATGGGCGTATTTACCCGTTGTCGTCGGCCGAAACCCGGGCCATGTCGGAATACATTAAGGAGAATCTGGCTAGGGGATTCATCCGGAAATCTACCTCCCCGGCTGGAGCTAGACTCTTCTTCGTCAAGAAGAAGGATGGTTCACTACGACCCTGTATAGACTATCGAGGACTTAACCAAATCAGGGTCAAAAACAAATACCCCCTGACACTCATCTCCGAGTTGTTCGACCGCCTGAAGGGCGCTAGGATCTTTTCCAAGCTGGATCTACGTGGGGCGTATAACCTGGTCCGGATCCGTCAAGTAGACGAGTGGAAAACGGCATTCAATACCCGGGACAGTCACTATGAATACCGTGTAATGCCCTTCGGTCTCTGCAATGCTCCCGCAGTCTTCCAAGAATTAGTCAATGAAATCTTCCGTGATCTTCTATATTCCTGCGTGGTGGTGTACCTGGACGACATCTTGGTCTTTTCTCCGGACCTTCCCACACACCAGAGGGATGTTCGTCAGGTCCTGCTTAGGCTCAGGCAGAATCACCTCTATGCCAAATTTGAGAAGTGCCTCTTCGAGCAGACCTCCCTTCCGTTTCTGGGTTATATTATCTCCCAGACAGGTCTACGAATGGACCCCGAGAAGCTCTCTGCTGTCTTAAAATGGCCACGCCCGGAGGGGTTGAAGGCGATTCAGCGATTCCTGGGCTTCGCCAACTACTACTGTCTCTTCATCCCGCACTTCTCTTCCCGGACTGCTCCCATCTCTGCGCTCACCCGTAAGGGAGCAAATCCCAAGGTATGGCCGCCGAAGCTGAGGAGGCCTTCCTTTCCTTAAAGCAAGCCTTCTCCTCTGCCCCAGTGCTGCACCGTCCAGACTGCAACAAACAGTTCTTCCTGGAGCTTGATGCTTCCTCCTCCGGAGCCGGAGCGGTGCTCACCCAAAAATCTTCATCCGGGAGAATGGTAACCTGCGGCTTCTTCTCCAAACTCTTCTCCTCGTCTGAGCGCAACTACTCCATAGGAGACCGAGAACTGCTAACCATCAAATTGGCGCTGGAGGAGTGGAGTTACCTGCTTGAAGGGGCTCTATACCCAGTGATCATCTATACTGATCACAAAAACCTTGCATATCTCCAGAATGCCCAAAGACTCAATCCGCGTCAGGCCCGGTGGTCTTTGTTCTTCGCTCGCTTCGACTTTATCCTACATTTCCGCCCGGTGGACAAGAATGTTAAAGCTGACGCCTTGTCCCGATCCTTCTTGTCCTCCGATCCTGAGGAGGAGCCTGCGCACATCATCGACCCCTCCAAAGTGATGAGTATGGCCCCCTTAGATCTGACTCGTCTCCCACCTGGTAAGACGTTTGTAGCAGTTCCAGACCGGGAGAAGATTCTTCACTGGGGTCATTCATCTAAACTAGCTGGCCATGCCAGTCAGAAGAAAACTTTCCTGCTCATTACCCGGCATTACTGGTGGCCCACCCTGTGCAAGGATATGGTAGACTTCGTCTCAGCCTGTTCGTCTTGTGCCCGCAACAAAGTTCCCAGACATCTTCCAGCTGGTCATCTCCTGCCTCTTCCCGTACCTGCTGCCCCTTGGCAACACATTGCTATGGACTTTATTACAGATCTCCCTGCTTCTGCCGGCTGTACAGTCATTTGGGTGGTCGCCGACCGCTTTTCTAAAATGGCCCACTTCATCACTCTGCCTGGTCTCCCATCTGCATCAGAGCTGGCTAAAGAGTTTTTCCTTCACATTTTCCGTCTCCATGGCCTACCCCTCCACATTGTGTCGGATCGAGGGGTTCAATTCACCTCACGCTTCTGGAGAGCT
This sequence comes from Phyllobates terribilis, assembly GCF_046119375.1. Classification (NCBI taxonomy): domain Eukaryota; kingdom Metazoa; phylum Chordata; class Amphibia; order Anura; family Dendrobatidae; genus Phyllobates; species Phyllobates terribilis. Next base: position 243,430,316 of record NW_027362761.1, on the reverse strand, counting down.
ACCTGTAAGCTGCTGGATATCACCCTGGATTTCTCCTCCGCTTACCATCCACAGTCCAATGGCCAAGTGGAGCGTATCAACCAGATCCTTACCAGCTACCTCCGGCACTTTGTTAATGCTCACCATACCGATTGGGTGGACCTCCTACCATGGGCCAAATTCTCCTACAACAACCATGAGAGCGAATCGACTTCCAAGTTCCCGTTTTTTGTAGTCTATGGTCAACATCCCAGGATTCCGTTTCCCGTCTCCGCTTCTGTGGACAACCCTGCCGCGGAGTCTCTGGTCAGCGAATTTTCCACCATTTGGGAGAATACTCGGTCCGCTCTTCTTCAGTCCTCCGAGCGGATGAAGAGATATGCTGACAAGAGACGTCTGGATCTGCCTCAATTACGTCCGGTAGACAAGGTTTGGCTCTCCTCCAAACATGTTCGGCTCAAAATACCCTCCTACAAATTGGGTCCTTGGTTCATCGGTCCATTTAAAGTCCTCAAACAAATCAACCCAGTGGCCTACAAGTTAAAACTCCCGGCCACCTTAGGGATTCCCAACTCCTTCCACGTATCTCTCCTCAAACCAGTTGTGTTTAATTCTTTTTCCAACAATCCAGGTACTCCCCCTGCTCTGGTTTCCGCTGAGGACGTTTTTGAGGTAGAGAACATTCTGGCCACCAAGAGGGTAAGAGGAAAAACCTTTTTTCTGGTGGATTGGAAGGGGTTTGGCCCAGAGGAGAGAACTTGGGAACCCAGGGAGAACATTCATGCCCGGCTTCTTCTTGAAAAATTTCTTTCTAGCCTAAAAAAGAGGGGGCGTAAAGGGAGGGTACTGTAGCATCGGCGTCTCTGCCCCCTGCCAGGCAGAGACGCCGTCCCTCTCACCGCCGCGCTCCCTGCCCAGCGTCCTCCAGCGCTCCTCTTCCTGCTTCTGCTGCCGGCGCGCGCCGGCGGGCACTGTGCTTAGGGCGCGTGCGCTCCCTCCCTCTTAAAGGGGCTGCGCGAGCGGCCCAAAGGAGTCCCCGGCCAATTGCCGGAGGTCCTCCCATATATAAGGCACCTCCTCCAAAATGGAGGTGCCCGAGCAACAGTTGATGCACAGTGTTCTAACCTCTGCTTCAGCCCTCAGGTCCCGCTGCTAGCCTGACTACTAGTCCTGCCCGCCAGCCTGACTATCAGTCCTGTCCGCCAGCCTGACTACTCTCCAGCCCAACAGTCTGTCTTCCATTCAGTCCACCAGTCTGTCTATGAGCTTCACCCGCCTGCTTACCTGGAAGCACCTGCCTGTTGCCTGTCAGCCTACCTGGAGGCTCCTGCCTGTCACTTGCCGTGACCACCTGTCGGCCTACCCGGAGGCTCCTGCTCGTCACTTGCCGTGACCACCTGACAGCCTACCTAGAGACTTCTGCCTGTCACTTGCCGTGACCACCTGTCTGCCTACCCGGAGGCTCCTGCCCATCACTTGCCATGACCACCTGACAGCCTACCTAGAGACTTCTGCCTGTCGCCTGCTGTCTCTGCCAGTTCATCTACCCGGACCTCTCGTCAGCTAGCCTGCTGAACCCATCTGCAGTATCGGTCAGTCTCAAGCCTTCTGACCCGTGGGAGTCACCTGCTCCCTTACAAGGTCATCCCCAGAGTAGCACCTGGTCCGTCTGCTCGGTCCCTCCCTGGTCACGGAGTCGTTAGCCGCCGTACGACCAGGGTCTGTCCGAGTTGATATTTAGTTACGCCCCTCTGGGCCCCTCCTTGCACCGCAGCACAGAGGTTCCACCACCCGGATCCGTAACATTATGTAAAGTGTTCCCAATAAAAGCTTCCAGCCAATTCACAAAAAAAGCAAGTCTCTCAGATCTGTCATCTGTCAATGGAAATATAGGGGGCTTCCACAATACTAGTAGCACAAAGGCTCTGGAAAAGCACTATTGCTCCTCGACCCAAAAAATAAATCTAGCGAATTCTGCACTCCCAAATCCAAATGCCCCCCTCCCTTCTGAGCCTCACAGTGTACCTAAACCCCACTTAGCATCCATACATTTCTGTAGCGATGAGAGCCCGCTTAATTTATGGGTGCATGTCTCCAGAACTATGAGCTGGGCATAATGCTTGTGCACTACAATGCACTGGGCACTACAATGTATTGGGCACTACAGTGGCAGATTTGCAATTTTCACTCAGCAACATCCACTGCTGCTTGTTTCTGGAATACTTCCTTTTCGAGCCCTGCCGTGAGCCCAAACAGTAACTTTCCATGACATATGGGGTATAGGTGTACTCAGGAGAAATTGCACAACCATTTGAAAGGTCTATTTTCTCCTGTTCCACTTGTGAAAATGAAAAATTTAGGACTGAAGCAACATTTTGAGTGAAAAATTTATTTTTTAATTTTCATGGCTCGATATTAAAAAATTTTGTGAAACACTTAGGGCTTCAAGGTGCTCGCCGCACCTCTAGATGAGTTCCTAGAGGGGTGTAGTTTCCAAAATGGGGTCACTTCTGGGGGGTTTCTACTGTTTAGCCGCATCAGGGGTTCTGCAAATGCGACATGGCGACAGCTATTTATTCCAGTCAATTTTGCGGTCCTAAAGTCAAATGGTGCTCCTTCTCTTCTGAGCCCTGCCGTGTGCCTAAACAGTAGTTTTCCATCACATATAGGGTATCGGTGTACTCTGAAGAAATTGCACAACAAATTGTATGTTCCATTTTCTCCTGTTACCCTTGTGCAAATGAAAAATTTGGGGCTAAAGTAACATTTTCGTGGGAAAAATTAAAAATTTCATTTTGAAAAGTTTGATATTTTTTTGTAAAATGTTCACATTTTCAAAAATAAACACAAATCATATCGACTAAAATTTACCACTAACATGAAGTAGAACTTGTCACGAAAAAGCAATCTCAGAATCACTGGGATATGTTGAAGCGTTCTAGAGTTATTACTTCATAAAGTGACACTGGTCAGAATTGTAAAATTTGGCCTGGTCAGGATGGTGAAAACAGGCTTGGTGGTGAAGGGGCTACAGGTACTTAAAGACAAAAACATCAAAACCCTTATCAGTGTAAACACCCACATCTCTTGCTTCACCTTGGGTTTCACTGTGTTGGCTTCTTCTAGGGCATACTGGACATGTGAATAAAATGTCAAATTTAAATAGCACTATACAGTATCAAATGAATAACAAAAAATAATAAAAGCATAAAAAAATTATAATCATGGTTCATTTGATTCACAATTGATATACATGCATATTCAGAAATTCTTCAACTATTATTATTATTTATTATTATAGCGCCATTTATTCCATGGCGCTTTACATGTGAAAAAGGGGGTATAATACAAGAACAATTTCAATAATCTTGAACACAATGTGACAGCGACTGGTACAGGCGGAGCGAGGACCCTGCCCGCGAGGGCTCACAATCTACTAAAACATAAATACAGTCAATAGTAGAAATTCCTACTTGCCTATTAAGTTAGTGATTCTTGGATAACTAACTAGAACTTTTTATTTAATTACTTTATCTCTTTATTATTATCTCTTGAAGTAAACAGGCGTGCGTTTAGTGCTGAGCAGTCCAGCACATCTGCTGTGAGATCGCAGAGGGAAGCGCTCGGTCGGTCAGACTTTGGGTCTGCACAGGGTCATTCTAGTGCAGTGACACATAGGCAGCAGATCACTGTGTGTGCCCAAACCAACGATAGCTGCCGGGCATTTGTGTGACTTAGGAAGCAAGGAGGAAGCAGATGAGTACTAGGAGACTATAACCAGGCCTATACAGCACTAAGAACACGCCTGTCTGACTAGTCATGATATGAATATGTGGCACCACAAGATTAAGATGCTGATCTTACAATTATGCTGGCAACTTTCCCTTAACATTGGGGTTGCTGGAACTCAGCGTTACATGACGACTGCTGCAATGTAATTAGTTGATAGGGATAAATCCCACTGTCAGGTTCCCTTTAAACAAATATATCTTTAAAAATTGAAAGTCTATGCAATGTGGATAAACTTGTGAAACACGTCCCCCTCTAAGGATGAGATGTGGGGAGCGGATATCAGTTGAGATTAGAGGCATGTGATGGGTGACTTCAGCGAATGATGAGGAGAGGGTAGATCATTTTTATTGGGACTTCATTTAGTAAATTATGCCTGTCTTACTGAAGTAAAAAACCTTGGCAGCCCGAGGCAGGCCGTGTACATACAATAACTACCCTCCCTTCCAAATCTCCCCCATACATGCAAAGTCTGCATGGTTGTTTATTCATCTGTGTTCAATAGGGAGAGCGGAGAACGACGCTCGCAGACAGCTAACATGGCGACTTATCTCCAGAACAAAGGGTTGGGAGATTAAATTCAAACTGTCCAGAAGATTTGGGAAGCCTCCATACACGTCATATTTTACTCCCATTCCACCTACATTGGTGGGCAAGGTAAACTTTTATCCAAAGTATACAGTATCGGGGGCTTTATATTTTTAAAGTGGAAGATAAACAAAAGTTTTAATGTGCGTCATCACGAAACAATAAAACAACAAAACAATCATTTTTTTCTAGAAATACATTTTTATTTTAAACAACAATTTAGTAATGTCCACATCAGACTGGTAAGTTCTACAAAATGGATCAGTGTGTGGTGAGCTAAAAGAAAAAGAACTGCAACAAATTAGTGAACAAAAGAAACTGAATTTTAACAAAGGGTAAGGCAAAATTCAGATGTCCATATGTCGTGGTCCGAGTATGGACTGCGATGTATGGACTGACTGGAGGTCTTCTGTCACATTTAAGTCAGTAGACCCGCAGACAGTCCATGCATCGTGTTCCGTACTCAGACTGTAATATATGGATGTCTGTATTTGGCTTTAGGCCGGCTTTACAAGTCCATGAAACACAGATGGTGCTCAGATCACAATATTCAGCTCAATCGCCCAGTCTACGCACCTGAGCTAGCTACATCCTATGGACGGCAATTGACATCTGGATCAAGTGATAAATGCGGCTGCTCTCTCACTTCCTCTGTCTTGATTTGTTCATAGGAGAGGAGAGTGAAGCCAGCACTGATTGGCCGCAGAGATTGTGTGACATACCACCGTCACGCGATCCCCTGGAGAGCCAGTGCCGACTTCGCTGGAATAGAACAAGAGGTAAGCATAACATAGTAACATAGTGTTAGTGTTGTAAGTATAAGTGTTATTATTTGACTGGTGAGAAACATAGGAATTCAGAAGGGATTGTCCGAGTAGTGGATAACCCCTTCAAATGTCATCTCAGATATTTATGGACATTTGGCAGCATATGCTATAAATGTCTGATAGATGCAAATCCCACATTTAGGACATGCAACATTCTTGAAAAGACATTCCTCCGTGTTCCGGTAGCTGTCAGTCCTGTGAAAATACCATTAATATTTGAAATGAGAATTTTCTACTAATTTAACAAAAGGAAAGAAATGAAGACATCCGTTTTGGTGGAAGATGAAATGTTCCTACACAATAATATGGCTAGGGATGATAGTGGGGTGACAGGGTGACAGGAGATTGCTTTGCGGAGATTACTTAAAAGGGTTTTCTGGTAACAAGAAGTTATCACCTCACTATAAGATAGGGGTCCAACAGCTGAGACCTCCACCGATCGCCAGGGCATGGGCCCAGAGCATCAGTTTATATGCAATTTCAACTATTCCATGCTTTTATCAATAGACCAGTGTAGATGGCAAAATGGGGTAATGAAATAGGACTGATGTCAATGTTAGGGCTTGCTCACACAAATGTATATATCGGATGAGTGCTATTTGACATTTTATCTGCTAGCACTCAGCCCTATGTTATACTATGGGGCATTGCTGATCAGCGTTTTTCTCATACCGATTTGTCATGAGAATAAAATCACAGCATGCTGGGAGTTGTTGCGTAAATCGGATGGCACTCACCCATTCAAGTCTATGGGTTCATGGAAAACATCGGACTGCACTCGGATGACATCAGAATGCAGTCTGACTTCCGTGGACTCATACAATGGAGAATCGGATCGCACTAAGCTGATAATTGGATCAGAAGGTAGCTAGGATCTTTACAGTGAGTCATATTAATTGTATGCAGGCTGGAAATGTCTAGCGGCATTCACCATTATTAAACTGTGTGTTAGGTTAAAGGGGTAGTTCAACATAAAAAAGGGTCCGTGAAGACAAATAATGGTATAAAATAACAAATAAGGATGAACGTCACCAGATGTGGTAACATGAAACAACTAGGGTAATAACATGGAGCACTTTAATAGGGCCCTAGTATACTGTGCTATTTCTAGTGCTGTGAACGCACATGAAGAACATATATCACGTCTTGTGTATTAGGAATACAGGCATTATTTGTATCTGTGAGCTGTACCCTATCAATACAATAGTTTCAGCCTCAGTGTTAAATGTGGTTATATCGTTTTCACACATGAGATTTGTCTTTTGCAGCTCATCGCTTATAGATATCCGGTGCGTTGAACGCCCATGTCCGCTCCATGACGTGGAGCTTTCCGCTTAGACACTTCCTTCTTTCCACTGCTTAAAAATAAAAAATAGGTCAAGATTGGCGGTTTTGTAGGGGCGTTCTGCAGGTGCACAAGACCGACCCACTGTTCAGTCAACCGCCCCATGACAAAACTAGGCCGCCTTTGAAGCCTCTCTCAATTTGTCGGCCACATCCTCTTGAAAGTTGCAGATTTAGAAATACAGACTAAACAGTGAGATCTGATCAACAGGATGCACGTCATAGGCGGGCGCACGAGGCAGGTGGGCAACCACAAGGGCAGAGAAGTGTGCCATGACGTATGTGTGGTAAAGCCACACACAATGAGGTGAGAGCCTGAAACAATAATGTAATGTCACTCGTGTCACAATCACTCATGTGGAGAATAGGCTAACAATGAATGTAGACTTGTAAGTACACAGCAGAACGAGTCGGCCATCTTCATAAAGTAGGAGGCCTGTAGGAGTCATTGGTGAACGTTCGAAGGGACAAGGTGGGCTGTGGTGAAAGTGCTCAGAGCCCAGACATGGTACATGTGACAGAGCAGTGTAGTCTAAGGTTTTGTCACCTTATAAAGCTGTCTAAGGTGATGATAGAGTTAACTCTAAGGGAAGGAATATTTTTAGCTTTCTCTTACAGTCTAGCTGCGGTTTACACTTTATACTGTAGTGAAATGACACCTGCGTTACAGGTCAGAGAGAAGAAGTGGTGGACAACACTGCCACCTATGCTTCTGAAAGGGAACTGCAAGATGGAAAGTACAGTACAGGTTGGGTTTTATCAGTCCTCATAGTGCTGTATGGTAATAAAACGTGTCCAGACTGCCAGTGTGCGGGTCCTGGGCCTCAGCCAGAAATAATCAAGGGGAATTATGCTCCCATAATTAGAATGATCTTTGGAAACCATCTAGTACATGGATGGATTTCATCTCCTAAAGGTTTGTTTCACACTTAGGCCTCATTCACACGTCCGTGTTGCACGTACATGTTCTAGACATTTTTTTTTTCATGGATTCAACAGATACTCATTATAATCTATGGTGCTATTCACACCTTCATGTTTTTTAAAAGACTATGTGTCTGTGCAAAACTCACAGAAGCATGTCGGCTAACTTCCGGTATCACGGATGAAAATGTCTAATACAAGTCTAAGGGTCAGTGAAAAAAAACATCAGTGTGCTTCAGTGTGCCCCCATATTTAACATTGCAAAGGATGGGAGAAGCTTTGTAATTTATTTATGTCTTTATCCACACCAGAAAAACACTGATGACACACTGATGGTAAAAACGGACACACTGATGACACACTGATGGTAAAAACGGACACACTGATGACACACAGATAAAACACTGATGACACACAGATAACACACTGATGACACACTGATGGTAAAAACGGACACACTGATGACACACTAATGACACACAGATAAAACACTGATGACACACAGATAACACACTGATGGTAAAAACGGACACACTGATGACACACAGATAACACACTAATGACACACAGATAAAACACTGATGACACACAGATAACACACTGATGACACACTGATGGTAAAAACGGACACACTGATGACACACTAATGACACACAGATAAAACACTGATGACACACTGATGGTAAAAACGGACACACTGATGACACACTGATGGTAAAAACGGACACTGATGACACACAGATAACACACTGATGACACACTGATGAAACACTGATGGCATCGGTACCATTTTTTCATGTTTGTGTTTAAACATAGACATGGGAATGAGACCTAAGGCTTTGTGCACACGTTCAGTATTTGGTCAGTATTTCACATCAGCATTTGTAAGCCAAACCAGGAGTGGAAGAATCAGTGGACAAGTATAATAGAAACACGTCACCACTTCTGTATTTATCACCCACTCCTGGTCTTGGATTATAAATACTGATGTAAAATACTGACCAAATACTGAATGTGTGAACGTGGCCTAAGGGGGAGTCTGACTCAACAAAAAGGATCAGAATAGGACACGCACTGAGTTTTTCTTGTATTAGGAACACAGATGTGTTGAAGGGATATTCCCAGAAACCAAACTTATTCTTCATCACTGGATAGAGGACCCACATAGGCCCAATTCATTAAAGGGGTTGTCCACTACACGGACATCTGGAGGAAGTCAGAGAACAGCAGCAGTTCTCCCTGATTCCAGATGTCAGTTTTATCCCAATTAAGTAAGAGTGAAGCAGCCACTGATTGACTGCAGGGCTCACATGAAATATCAATGTCACACGAGCCCCTGGAAATCCGGGACAGGAGGTGAGTACAGGCTGTTTTTACCTTACACGAGTGAATATAGTAATCGAGGAGGGGTAGTCTGAATAGTGGATAACCCCTTTAAGACTAGCGTTGCATATGCCAGTCTTAATTATTGGGATCGCTGGAATAACAGATACCCAATTCATTAGGAGATGCATTGATTAATTTGGTGCATCCTTACAACTGGCACGCGCCTCCACCAGACATATTACTCCAACCATGGACTGGAGAACATTTCTAGCATAATTTATGCCACCAAGGTGATGTAAATTTTTCTGGATTTGCTAGGTGGGCTGTCACACTCCATCCCCGCTATGCCCATTTTGATTAACCTGGCCAGGGCTATCAAACAAAACACCAAAAGTCACGAAATTTGGGGGTAACTTGAGGTTGCCCAAAAATTTTACATTTCAAGATGTTTTTCAGCAGAATTTTAGTGTAAAAATCACAGATCTGAGTGTGAGATCTGAGTGCGACACACAGCAGGTCCTATCCCGATCCAATTTCGCAGATCAGAGTCCGACATTAAAGTCTATGGGAATCTGTGAAACTTGAATGCAAATTGGAAGCCTTCTGTGTCTCACGGATCTGTTGTTTAGTGATAAACTTGAAGAAAAACATGACTTTCATATGGCTCGGAAGTGAGCACACCTCTTCAGTGAGAAAGGGAAAAAAATCGTTCCGACACTCTCGGATGTTGACACTCACACAGCCTAAGGGCTCATTCAGATGTTGGCTTTTCGCATCCGAGTTCTATCCGTGTTTTTCCCATTATTTTCTACAGGGTTGTTCACATGACTGAGCAATCCACACAAAATCATGGAGACGTCCAATTTTCATCTGAATTAGGGAAGAAACTCACTAATGCAAGTTTATAAGTCAGTGAAAAAATCGGGCAGCACTCGGATGCCATCCATCTACTGTCCGCTTTTCAGGGACTGCTTGGTTGGAGAAGCTTGAGAAAGCTCCATCTTTTTTATTTATTTTTTCATAAGAGAGAAACTGATGAGTCTTAGACCATTTATTGCATACAAGAAAAATCACCGATGTGTGAATGAGTCCTAAGCCCGGATTCACACATCCATGTGTCACGGTCTGAGTACAGACCACGATGGGTGGACTGACCACTGCTCTGCTGACCTGACCTTAACAGCCTTATCTATGCCTATGAGGCTGTGGAGTTCGGGTTGGGAGACTCGTGAATGGTTCCACATCACAGACTGTGACCCATGGATGTGTGAATGGATTCTTACTTGTATGGGGCTGTGTACTGTCCATTTTTTAAACTAGATGAGAAAAAATGGCTGTGTTGATCAGACCTGAAGGAAATTTCACGTAAGTGCTTTTCTGAGCCCAACCGAGGGTCTGAGCACCAAACTAACAGCATTATCAAGAGCAATGACACCTTGATCTTGGGTGATTAGCTTGGTAGGACATATTTCATGCCGTACTACATTAGCAGACATGTACTTGTATTATGCTCATAAGAAATTTACTGTATTTGGAGGTCACATGTTAAATATAGCTGTATTGTATTGTACAGCTTGTGAGGTTCATGCACACAGGTGTATTTGGTATCCTTAATATACTAATCCAAATTCAACCCTTGCTTCACCTCCATTGGCAATTGATATACCTAGAAATTTTCTACGCTCATTGAATTCATAAGATCGTGTTCACACATAGAGTAAAGCCTGTATTTTTTTTCTGCTGCTTTTTTTTTGTGTTTTTGGATGAAAATACCCAATAACAATATTCCCTAATTGTCACATTTTTTATGTTTTCCCCTTTAATTGATGTGTTTTTGATGTCGATTAATAAGTATTTTTAATGAGTTTTTATTTAGGAACAAAAGCATTGACTTTGCACTTTATTCAGTTTCCCTATAGAAGCCTGCAGGAAAACAATGCACCAAAACCCACTCATTTCAACTGCGTCTATAAACACACAGGGGGCACGAGTTCTCATGAAATCCCATCCACTTTGCTTGGACAGTTAAATGCAGTGGATTTTCTGTACAAAAAGTGCAGTGGAAAAAATGCTCAGTATCAAAACAAATGCAAAGACGAAAAAAAAGGGATGTAGTTGCTTCCTGGTTTATCTTAGGGCCTCTGAAAATAAAAAGTGATACCTGGCTGTGGGTATCTACTCTACATTTCTCTGCACTGTTTGATATAATTCCCCCCGTATTCTGTAAGTCCATTTATAATGGAAGTGCACTATATAGCCGTATCCCATTCAGGGGCTGCCCCATCGCATATAATACATGGAGGCTGCAATCCTGACCCATTGGCACAGAGGGAAACCGGATCAATGCTGCAGTTTTGGTGGAGGCATCCAACTATGAAACACCGTGCAGAGACCAGCTATTCCAGGCTTAAGACGCCACCACGCAAGTCACATAGCCAAAGGTTTCTCCATACCTCTGCTACATCGCAGCATAGTGCAAGTGAATGAGAGGACATTGTGATCTGCAAGGCACAAGTTGCAAAAAAATCCAATGGTGGTGCGACTTGTCATGGAACCTTGAAGGTAATGCAACCCCAATCACTCACATTATACTGCAAAATAGCAGCATACAGCGATATTCAGCCTTGCAACCTATGTCACAGCCAGTCATTGTGTAGCCCCTGCCTGGAGGACATCTCAAGCTCTACTCACTTCCAGCAGGTAAGTTCTCTAGATATGATGTGCTTGGAAACCTTGGTGGCTACAGATCACAGTCTGACACTCAACTAGGTATTCTTGGAGCAGATTTAAAGGGGATATCCAGCACCTCTGCTTCGAGAGGTGAGAAGCGCTACTGAGGTGGCATCTACTGGCTGCTTGCCAAGTCTCATGCATGACTGGCAGGAATCATGCGCCTGGCTATCAATTAGAACAGGACGCATGCAGAAAACCTGCCAAGAATTGGGAAAGTCACATCACACGTCAGATCAGTAGCTCCATTCACACCCGGGAGGGTAGATTTATTTAGGTGGATAATTTGGCTCCCCTTCTGAGGGGTAGAGGTAGTGGGTGTATCCCCTCATCAATACACTGGCCTTAGATCTACAGTATGTGCATTGTGCTCTATGCAGCTACAAGCCTAACAGATTGATACTTTTTGTGCAGTTTTGGCTAATAAGAGTAAACCAGTCCCCATACTATGAAACCCAAACACAGGACAGCACAATCTTAGGAAAAACCTGCTTTAAGTAATAGCTCCTGCAAAGTTAAGCAAATTTTGTTTTTACATGCCATAAAAGTAGTAAAAAAAATATATATATTTTTGGGGGTGGACATAAGTCTTAAAGGGATTTTACACTTTTAGGGTTTCAGCCTCTATTAGCTAGTACAGTGTTAAAATAAAATCAGCTGCTACTCCAGAACTGCAGGTCCAGTGACAGCTCTCCGCCACTGTTCCAGGTTCTGTGTTGGCTGAAGAGGTAATATCACAACCACAGTGCAAATCATCGCTGCAGTCAATCACTGAGCTCAGCAGCTAGTACCAGCTACATTGAAGAACTGATTACAGCAGAGCTCGTCACCGCTGCAGCCAGTACACAGAGACCAGAGCAGCACTGGACCCAGGGAGGGAGATTACCATCGTATTTTAACACCGTGCTGGCCAATAGAGGCCAAAACCATAAAAGTAGAAACCCCATTAAGGCTATGTTCACACTAGGCGGTTTTTTTTTCTGAGTTTTTATGCAAATTTTCAGCTGCGTTTTACAGTACCAACAAAGTCTATGAGATTTCAGAAATCTCATGCACACACCTTGCTGTTTGTGTCCTCAGTAATTTGTGCTTTGCCTTTTTTGCATAATAAAGCATGTCACTTCTTTCAGCGTTTTTTTCACCCATTGAAAGTAATGGGTGGTGAAAACCGCTGAAAAAAATGCCTAGTGTGAACATAGCTATCAGGTTTTGCTGCGTTTTTAGTGAAAAAAATTATACAGATTTAATTTTGTGATTTTACTATTTTGTCTTGTCACCTGAGATGGCAATTTGGATTAGAAAAGTTTAATTAAATTAGTGATGTGTACAATGTAAACATTGGCTGAGCTGGTGTGAGATTGAACAATACATGTGGCCCACAAAGGTGTGAAATTGAACAATCTCTGAGCAACTCAATGGCAGACCATAGTGTTAATATAAATAGTGTCCTACAAACTCCATGCTCTGCCAATGTCTTAGAAGAACTATTCCTGAACAATTCCTCTCCCCACTGTTACATTTGTAATTCTGGTTAACATGGTTTCACATATGTCTTGCATTGGTGACCTGTGTTCATGCTTCTGTGGTGGAAGCAAAGCTGAACTTTGGGATCCTGAAAAACGCACTAAAACCTGCGTTTTTGACGCAGCTTCTTTCCAGCTAAGAGATCAGATTTTGCTGCAGAAACAAAACCCTAGTGTGAACATAGCCTAAACCTTACAAAGATAGATGTACATTTTGACTTCTGAGGGTCTACCATATTCTGCATGGAAGTGTGCATTGTCCTGTGCCTATTCTACGTGTAAAAATTGTGCTAGACCACAGTACATTGCAATAATATAGAAGTAGTAGGACACATAAGTCTACATGCGCCCGATGGGTATTTGGAAAGCTTTTGATGTTGCAGATTTTTCTGGAGCATTTCTGCACCTATTACCTAAATTTGGTTACTTGCGGGTTTTTTTGACATACGTTTTTATCGCGTGGATGCTATGGTTTTTGGCTCTTGTTGAAATGTCAGGTTTAAATAAAGCGGCTTTGTTTTTGATACTTCCTGGTATTTTGTTGTGCCAAAATTATATTGACAGTCATGTGTACATTACATGCGTTTTTAGTGCTTTTTCTCAGCGGAAACACACTAAAAGAGAAATTAACATGTTGCGGCTATCAAACACGCACCACAGATCAGTTTATGCAGTGTAAAAGAAGCATGAGAGTGGGTATGAGATTTCTATAATTCCCATCCACTTTGCTAGAACTTACCAAAACCTCTTTCTGGGAACTTAAAAAAAAAAACAAAAAAAAAAAAAACACCTTAGTATTGAAATTTAGGGTTAAGCTAAGGAATAACGAAGAGGTCCTCATTAACAGTGTCCATTTTTAGGCCTATAGTAACCTTAAGCTCATACAACAATGTTCTAGATATGGCTTTAAAGTGTTGAAAACCTACTATTCAATATACTTGCCTGACCAATTCCTCGCTGAGCGGCTGCGGCTCTCCATTAATCATAGTGAGGACATTTATCAGCTAATATTACTCGTTTTATCAGATGCCGTATATCAAACATTCCAGTAAATGTCCTTTTCTGATGATGGCGGCCACTACCCTATATACAAACTTACACCAGGCGTCGGACTATGGAAGTGTGGAAATAACAGGACAACAATGTAAGAAAGTCACAGATTTATTAACTGGCATTTTTAATCACAGACTGGGGCTCCAAGTCATGTTCTTGGGGAGGCAACGTAGTATGAGGTCACAAAAAATAATATTAATCCCGATGTCCAGCGATGTGTGAAATGCGTCCATTCCGATGAGGCAACAGTTCTAGAAACTAAAACGAAAAAGCACAATGTGTGATAGGACATTGGGTCAACAGCTTCAATGTAGACATTAGCAATAACCTGGGTCACTGCAGAAATAGACCTTCCACCCCCCACAAAAAACACTTAATTCTTTGTATATTCTCTTTAGTGAAAGTGGTCAAACATTTAATAACTAAAAAGGACAAACACATATTGGTCAACAGTTGTTTTTCCTGACCTTTCCATACACATGTATGTGGGGTCTGCAGTAGAAGCTGGTCTATTTCAATGGAAAATAAGGAATAAAGCCAACCTGCTCAGTTCCTCTATCCCTACTGATGCAATGGGGAGAGTCAGGTGGCCTCCATGTATATTAGGTCATCAGCCCATCCCTGCAGTTACAGCCATTGTCCATAGCCCCCTTAAGGGTCTAACTGCTCTGACAATTGTCCTTGAAGACTGCAGAGTGCTGGAGAAATGGAGGTTTTCTGCACTGAACTGTGCTCAGAAGCCAGATACTGACTGCAAAGTAGAGAAACGTCGCCCTCTACTGGCTCAATCTAGTACAGGAGAAAATACCAACTGGATGACCGTAAATACATTTATGCCCAAAAAAAAGACAAAAGTATTCCAAGAGTGATAACTTTATTTGCTACGTGCTCCACTCGAGTAGCGAGCATAATGGGAGTAAATGGCAAACTGGAGCATTTTTCAGGAGGAAAGAGGAAAAAAAAATTCTCTCTTGCTCCCCTCTCTGCCTGGCTCAGATAATTCAAATAAGCTTCTTATGGGGACCGGAGCACTCGAGCACCACGCAATACTCAGCACAGCTCAATACTTGATCGAACAGTGCCAAGCACGCTTGCTCACCGCTAGTCTAAGTCTACTTACAGTGGCATGTCACCCTTAGACCCCAGTCAGAAGCCTCTCATACAACCAAATTAGATCTCTTGCTTTGCACTGAGGAGGGGCAACACCTCAAATCATGTTTCTGCAAATAGAGATTCTGGTTTGGCTTTTATCCTAAGTCATATGGCAAGGCTAATTAAATGGTCGATATTGCTACTACCAATAGGTGGAACTAGGGTTCTAGTCCTGTTCCTCTCTTAAGAGGCAATTTGCATGTAAAAGGCCTCAGAGTCCATGATTTCTCTTGGTCATAAAAACATTGCCTGCTCTTAATTAGTATTTTTGATCTGATTTTCATCAGTGTGGCAGTTTTTGCTACCAGAATTTCAGCAGGGATTTTCATTACAGTGTTAATCACTGACAGCACAAGGATTACACACACTGATGCCATCCGTGATTTTCACAGACCCATAGACTTGTATTTGTAATTTTGATCAATGACCCAGACCAAATACGAACATGTCATTGTGTTTTTATGGTGGACATGCAGTCTGCAAATCCCCCCCCCCCCACAAAAAAACGTCATTTGAACAGCTCCATAGACTGCAATGGGCAAGTGTTCTGTGAAAAACATAGGTAGAACACGAATGTCTGAATAAGGAAAAAGGCCCTGTGCACACTATGCAGACCTCCTGTGGAAATAGTATGGGAAAGCCGCACATTCACCCTTTATACTGCAAAGCGTGCAATTAACATCTACAGCATATACAGCATAACCAGACATGCGACAACATCATTTGTAATAAAGTGGCAAATCTGTGCATTAAAAAAAGGGGGGGGGGGGGGAGCACAATTTTCACACTTTTTTACTATTCTTGGAAAATATCTGTATAGTAAAATGCTCACTGCACCCCTTCGATTGTCCAACTCAAAAAACATATTTCAATATGCCAAAAATAGCAATATGTAAAATGTACTAATATAGCTCTATTGTCATTTTTTATTTTTGTAATTGCAGTAAAAAAAAATATGTTTTTTTTTTGTTTTTTTTTACCATAATTGCTGTTGTATTATCTCATATCCCTGAGACAATGAAGTGGAAGCAATCAAAATGTCATTTGTACCCTAAATTGGCACCAATGAAAATAACAGCGTAAAGAAAAGATAAATACGTTGTGTTTTGAATTAAAAAAGGGGGCTGTCCAATTGAAGAGATATATACTTTATTATGCTTAAAATAGCAAGTTCAATTAGACGATAGGTCAATTATCAAAGGTATATTGAGCTGAAGATATCCCCTGTACACACATGTCCACTTCTGGCTACTGCGTTGACTTCCATGAGTGCTTGGCTACTGAAATGACCAGTCAGCCAGACCCCTTCACACAGGAAATGCTGTAATTTGTCAAGCACTAGTGGGCGCAGACCTGCTAGGACCAGGATGGATGTCCTCAAAGGGGGAGAACATTTGATTATTCAACTGTTTAGTAAATTGTATAATTTGCTATTTTAACCCCATAGTGACAGAGCCAATTATGTCCTTAATGACCAAGCCAAACTTTACAATTCAGACCAGTCACTTTATGAGGTAATTACTCTGGAACGCTTCAACGGATTCCCCTGATTCTGAGACTGTTTTTTCGTGACATATTGTACTTCATGATTGTGGTAAAATTTCTTCGATCTGACTTGTGATTATTTGTGACAAAAAAAAAGAAGGAAATTTGGCGAAAATTTTGAACATTTTGCAATTTTCAAACTTTGAATTTTCATGCCCTTAAATCAGAGAGATATGTCACACAAAATAGTTAATAAATAACATTTCCCACAAGTCTACTTTACATCAGCACAATTTTTTAAACAATTTTTTTCTAGAAATCCCATCCACTAGTGCTTGACAAATTACAGCATTTCCTGTGTGAAGGGGGCTGGCTGACTGGTCATTTCAGTAGCCAAGCACTCATGGAAGTCAACGCAGTAGCCAGAAGTGGACATATGTGTACAGGGGATATCTGGCCGCTGCGGGTTTGACGCTGCATAAAGTACACAGCATCAAACCCGCAGCAGCTCCTGATCAGGTCCACATCCTTTAACACAACCCTAACTGCAAACAATGGAAAAAATATATATATTTTTTATAATTTTTATTTAACTAAGCGGGGGGACAAAAAGGGATTTGATTTTTTTTTTCTTTGGATCACTGTGAAAGGGTTTATCACAGTGATCAAAATCAACCAATAGGGAAAATTCCTTATTGTTGCTGGGCACCGGCCAGCAGATCCCAGCGGACGCACTGTGCCCACCATTTTTTTTTCTACAGAAAGATGACGGGAGAGCCGGATCAGGAGATTCGGGGGACGGTGGAGGGACCGGGAGGGCTCGGGGGGCTTCATTTCGTTCTCCTCTGACATGTATATCAGGTCAGAGGAGAAAGAAATCATTGTAACCGCAGGCACACTTTTTTTTTTTTTTACATGATCGGGGACCGGAAAAACCGGCCCTGATCATATTCTCCAGGGTCTCAGCTACCCCCAGTAGCTAAGACCCAGGAGAATTTCCGACTCTGGGGGGCACTACAGCCTTATTCCTCAGCAACGAATTTTCACGGCGCTGAGGAATAAGTACCCTTAACTGACGCGTTACAGTGGTCATTAAGGGGTTAAGGAAATTCAAATTAATTTGTTTTTAATTGGACAAACCCTTAAAATGGATGTCATTGACCAAACAGGGTAATTTTTTAGTGGTTTCCACAGCACTGATACCTAAGGGGCTGTGCAACTGTGGGATGGTGGCCAAAAACAATACAGTAAAATCTGAGCTCCGATAGCCAAATAGTGCCCCTTACTTCTAATCGCTGTCGTGCCAAACTGCAGTGTATGCCATATAGTTATATTAGGCCCAGTTGTGTGCCCCCCTCCCTGCGTCTGCCGTGCCATTTATAATTGCTATCCGCTTATTGCAGCTGTACTCTTGTTCGGATTGTCCCGAGGGTAAGTCAGCATACAGGCAAGAATGCCCCATGTGCCAATCTGAAGCAACCCCAGCGCTGTACTGACGGATTTTAGGACTGGCTAAAACATTCAACATCGCTACATTTCACACTTACATCGATACAGAGGTTATTAGAATAGATTTAATGCAGTGAGGGAAAGAAGCAGCGCACATGTGTGAGGTCTGTATAGTGCTGGCAATGGTGACGGCGCTTGTAAGTCATGTTATCACACTCACAGGGGGGTGATAACATGCCAAGTGGGCTGACTAGTCTGGGGACACTAACGCCCCATCGAGTAGTCAAAGCCTCATTTACACCATAAATGGACTTTAGACATTCACACATAAACCAATCTTTAGAAAAAGTAATATAATACTGGGACTGTTAGGCAGGGAGATTATATATGCAGACCCAATTGCTGCTGGTTCTGGGGGCACGGGGGGCCGGACACATTCCCTTTAAACCAAAAGGTACATTGGAAAGTTGTAGGTAATCTATGAACTGGCATTGGATTAAAGGCATTGTAGTGCCCCAGTCGAAATACAGAAAATACCAACCTCAAGACACAAAGAAGAAAGGAAACTCATCCAACAAAGTTAATGACGACTAGGTGCAGGATGGTGTTGGCAAAAAGGAAGTCTGCAAAGGCCCTTTCTGGAGAGATGCCCAAGAAGTCTCCTTTATTCTGGGGGTTGATCTGGATCCTTAAGCACACTGCAGGAAGAACAAGATGTTAACACCTGAATTATACGATAAAACGTATGATGCCATCTTCATCAGGGATTTTAGGACACAAGTGTCAGAAAACTTCTGCTGAAACTTTGGCAGGAAATCAGAGACATTTTTACGTTAGATGGAGACAGCAATGTACACACACAGCAGAATCACTGCGCCCCTGCTGTTTCTTCAGTATTGATTATAAGAGTGAAAGAACATACAATAAGTATTGTGGCCACCTCATCTTCATGAATGGTAACCTGTTACATCTGCAGTCTCACAGCAGTGGTTGGTCTCCTAAGCAAGAACAGTGTCGCTGCTATATTGCTGCTTTTTCCTTTCTGCAGCAAGGCTAAACACAGTTCAGACTAGTGCTGAAACCATGCTACTGGTCCGAACTGTCAATCTACAGGAGCGCACCATCCCTGGCAACCAGGAAACAGAGGAGCCATGCGCTCCTGAGGATGAGGTGAAAACCCCTTTAAGAGAAGTATGGGAGTGTACAGGATCTCCATCCTAATACTGGGTTGTGTCCTACCAGACAGCTTGCCAGAAATAGTGTAAGCCAGAGACATACTGCACATAGGCCTGCACTCCCCTACCCCCAGCGGTCCCATGACGAATAGATGGAGCGGTGAGGAGATATAGGTGAGAACATCCCTCCAAGCATGCCCTTATCCTATGACTACACCTGCACTAGGGGTGCAGAGATCTGTTATGTCTGTGACAGGTGACATGCAGGACCCCCCACCCTCGGTATAATAGAGGGGCCTGAAGTCCCCTCCCCCAGCTTTCCCATGGAGAATAGATGGAGCAGTGGGAAGATACAGGTGGGAACATCCCTGTAAGCATGCTATTATCCTGACTATGAGATCTGTAATGTCTGTGACAGGTGACATGCAGGACCCCCCACCCTCGGGATAATAGAGGAGCCTGTACTCCCCTCCCCCAGCTTTCCCATGGAGAATAGATGGAGCAGTGAGGAGATACAGGTGGGAACATCCCTGTAAGCATGCTATTATCCTGACTATGAGATATGTAATGTCTGTGACAGGTGACATGCAGGACCCCCCACCCTCGGGATAATAGAGGGGCCTGAACTCCCCTCCCCCAGCTTTCCCATGGAGAATAGATGGAGCAGTGAGGAGATACAGGTGGGAACATCCCTGTAAGCATGCTATTATCCTGACTATGAGATATGTAATGTCTGTGACAGGTGACATGCAGGACCCCCCACCCTCGGGATAATAGAGGGGCCTGAACTCCCCTCCCCCAGCTTTCCCATGGAGAATAGATGGAGCAGTGAGGAGATACAGGTGGGAACATCCCTGTAAGCATGCTATTATCCTGACTATGAGATATGTAATGTCTGTGACAGGTGACATGCAGGACCCCCCACCCTCGGGATAATAGAGGGGCCTGAACTCCCCTCCCCCAGCTTTCCCATGGAGAATAGATGGAGCAGTGAGGAGATACAGGTGGGAACATCCCTGTAAGCATGCTATTATCCTGACTATGAGATATGTAATGTCTGTGACAGGTGACATGCAGGACCCCCCACCCTCGGGATAATAGAGGGGCCTGTACTCCCCTCCTCCTAGCATTCCCATGGAGAATAGATGGAGTAGTGAGGAGATACAGGTGGGAACATCCCTGTAAGCATGCTATTATCCTGACTATGAGATATGTAATGTCTGTGACAGGTGACATGCAGGACCCCCCACCCTCGGGATAATAGAGGGGCCTGAACTCCCCTCCCCCATCTTTCCCATGGAGAATAGATGGAGCAGTGAGGAGATACAGGTGGGAACATCCCTGTAAGCATGCTATTATCCTGACTATGAGATATGTAATGTCTGTGACAGGTGACATGCAGGACCCCCATAGGGGTAATGTATGGGGGCACACTCCCCTGCTATAAACGCCCACCCTCCCAGCACTGCTCCCTCTTACCGCCCAGGATGAAGGAGCCCACGCAGGAGGTGAAGCCGGACAGGAAGGAGTTGAATGGGAAGGTGCCCACCAGCAGGCAGTACAGGAACTGCATGGCCCCGGTCAGCAGGATGTACAGCAGGTAGGCGTCCAGCAGCTTCAGCCGCTGAGGAGTGGAGCTCACATACTCCTCCAAGAAGCGGGAAACCACGGACACCACCGACACCGACATGTCTGCAGGAACGGAGCCGGAAGCTGCAACCGGAAACCGCTCCAAAGAGACGTGGCGCTGCTTCAGTGCGGTGACGTCATCACCGCTCGCCGGAAGGGAACGTCACTGGCTGTCAGGTGGATGGTAAACATGCGTGACCCCTCGGGAGATCCACGCGATCCGGGAGATCCACGCGTGACCGTAACTGTGGGATGTACAGTTGTCATCACAGATCATGGCTTTACAATAAACTTGTCGTTCTGCGATCCTTGATGTCACGTGTCATTGTTGTTGATGACGTCATGTGGCCGATCTTGTGCTGTACACTGTAGGAGGAGTGCGGTGTGTGGGGGAGGAGATACTGGTAGTATATACACTGGCTGCATAGTGATCGCCTCCAGTACACAGTCACCTGGACCAGAAGCCTGAGCCCACAGCACTGATAGCAGCAGCTGGGCCCTTACTAACCCCTTAAGCACCAGGCAATTTTTCCAAGAGCCACAACTGTGTTATTTTTCCTTCGACGTAGCCATATGTGGGCTTGTAATTTTGCCGGACATTTTGTAGATTTGAATGGGAGTCCTAAAAAGTAATGAAGAAAAGGAATAAGAAGAATGAACATCATTTTTTTATTCAAAATATGGAGATTTCTTGTGCATCTTGGAATAAACATGAAATGTGTACATTATTATTTATTATTATTATAGCGCCATTTATTCCATGGAGCTTTACATGTGAAAAGGGGCATACATAATATAAACAAGTACAATAATCTTAAACAATACAAGTCAGTGACTGGTACAGGAGGAGCGAGGACCCTGCCCGCGAGGGCTTACAGTCTACAAGGGATGGGTGAGCATACAGTAGGTGAGGGTAGAGCTGGTCGTGCAGCGGTATGGTGGAGCGAGGGTTAGGCTGTAGGCTTGTCAGAAGAGGTGGGTCTTCAGGCTCCTTTTGAAGGTTTCCACAGTAGGAGAGTGTCTGATACGTTGGGGTAGAGAGTTCCAGAGTAGGGGAGATGCACGGGAGAAATCTTGTGTACGATTGTGGGAAGAGGAGATAAGAGGGGCGTTGAGAAGGAAATCTTGTGAGGATCGGAGGTTGCGTGCAGGTAAGTACCTGGAGACTAGGTCACAGATATATGGAGCAGACAGGTTGTGGATGGCTTTGTATGCCAAGGTTAGGGTTTTGAACTGGAGTCTCTGGGCAATGGGGAGCCAGTAAAAGGATTGACAGAGGGGGGAGGCTGGGGAATAGCGAGGGGACAGGTGGATTAGTCGGACAGCACAGTTTAAGATAGATTGGAGGGGTGTGAGACTGTTAGAAGGGAGGCCACAGAGCAGAAGGTTGCAGTAGTTGAGGCGAGAGATGATGAGGGTGTGCACGAGGGTTTTTGCAGATTCGTGGTTGAGGAATGTGCGGATCCGGGAGATATTTTTGAGTTGGAGATGGCAGGAAGTGGAAAGGGTTTGGATATGTGGTTTGAAGAAGAGATCAGAGTCCAGGGTTTCCCCAAGGCAGTGAGCTTGCAGGACTGGGGAGAGTGAGCAGCCATTGACTTTGATGGATATGTCTGTTGGGGCGGTTGAGGGAGATGGGGGAAAGATGATGAATGCTGTTTTTTCCATGTTAAGTTTTAGAAATCTAGCAGAGAAGAAAGATGAAATAGTGGACAAGCATTGTGGGATTCTGGTTTGTAAGGAGTTGATCTAGAGTCCAGAGAGGTAGATCTGTGTGTCATCAGCATAGAGATGATAATGAAAGCCATGAGACTCTATGAGCTGTCCCAGGCTGAAGGTGTAAATGGAGAAGAGCAGGGGTCCTAGAACTGAATCTTAGGGGACACCGACACATAGGTGGTGAGATGAGGAGGTGGTGTGTGAGTGGGAGACACTGAATGTCTG
Organism: Phyllobates terribilis; assembly: GCF_046119375.1. NCBI lineage: Eukaryota > Metazoa > Chordata > Amphibia > Anura > Dendrobatidae > Phyllobates > Phyllobates terribilis. The sequence continues at coordinate 243,407,399 of NW_027362761.1, read as the reverse complement.
GTCAGTTAGGCATAAAGAGATCCAAGATAAGACCAACGCTGTGATGCCGAGAGATGAGAGAATCTGTAGAAGGCTATGTGCACACAATCAAGATTTGAAGCAGAAATTTCCTGAGCGTTTCTGCATGTCCTTGGCAGCAAAAACACTGCGTAAATTCAGATCCTCATCCCTGAGGTTGGTGATGGGGGCCTGTGCTTTAGGGCTCAGGAGGGAGTGTAGGATTTCAAAAAGTCGTTTTGGATTGTTAGATAGTGAAGTGATGAGGGTGGTGAAGTAGTATTGTTTGGCCAGATGAAGGGCAAAGTTATAAGATTTGAGCATGAACTTATAGTGGATGAAATCCTCTGCTAAAAGTGATTTTCTCCACTGACGCTCAGCACAGCTTGAGCAACGCTGAAGAAAACGTGTTTGCATCGTGTGCCAGGGCTGCCGTTGTCTGTGTCGGGTCTTTCTGCGTGTAGCCGATGCTGCTTCATCTAGGGCACGCTGCAGTGGGACAACGCTACGTCAGGACAGGAGAGGGAGGAGATGGGGGCTAAAGATGAGAGTAGATTGTCCATAAGCTGCTGGGTATTAATGGTACATGTATTCCTATAAGTGTGCTATGTAGGGGTGTCACGGGTGAGGAGACAGTTCTTCACAAAGGAGGAAAGAAGGTTGTGGTCAGAGAGTGGGAGAAAGGAGTTAGTAAAGTCGTTCACTGAGTAGAGTTGGGAGAAGACCAAGTCCAGAGAATTCTCATTCATGCATAGGAGAATTAGTAAACTGAGAGGCCGAATTAGGAGGATAGAGGAAGTAGATGAGAGGCAGATTGGGAGAAGAGATCATTGATGGGGATGTTAAAGTCTCCCATGATGAGGGTGGGGATGTCACAGGATAGAAAGTGAGGAAGCCAGGTGGCAGTGATCCAAGAACTGATGGGAGGAGCCCGGAGGGCAATACACAACTGCCACTCGCAGGGAGAAGGGTTTGAAGAGTCTAACAGTTTGGGCTTCAGAGGAAGGGAACATAAGTGAGAGAACCAGGGGGATATCCTGGAATGCACATTGTGAAGAAATGAGCAAACCTACACCTTGTTTGTTTTCAGGTCTGGCGGTATGTGTAAATTTCAGCCCACAAAACGAGAGAACAGCAGCGGCAGTGGTGTCCAACTGCTGGATCCAGGTTTCAGTGAGAGCCAGAAGGTTAAAGGAATTAGAAAGAAAAAATCATGAATGTGAGTTAGTTTGTTACACGCTGACCGTGCGTTCAAAAGGGCACAATTAAAATAGGTAGGAGAGGACATACACTGAATGATAATAAGATTAGCTGGGTTTCTATATAACTAAGAAGCATATTTGTTTGTATATCTGGTACAGCTTACCTGTCTCCTGCCCTGTCCGACTGCCATGTATAACTGCCGCTACACTTTAAAATATTGCACTTTTATATTGCACTTTCCCTAGCCAGATCAGAATATATAGGAGGAATCTGCTAGGGTCTAGCACAATTAGCACAAGACCAGAGGAGGCATTACTATGCAAGATAAACAACCCCTTCTTGAACAGAGAGACCATAACACATCAGTGAAATTGATAGCTTTGAACAATAAGTAAATACCATGCAAAAAATCTTGCAATAACAGGATGATGTTCAAAATTTTCTAAGTGGTGACTGAAGCTGCGCCTCTATGACTGAAAACCAGAGTCTGCCGGGAGGAATAAAGTTAATTTCCTCCTGCTAGCCGGTCTTTCAGTGCGGTGGCCCATGTGGCTTTAGAACGCTATCAAACTGCAGATTAACCCTATACCTGCAGGTTAATAGCTTTTCTTACATGATAGGTTTCCTTTAGGATTTTCACTATTTTAAAAATGAGGTTCCTGTGATCTTGATGCAATGGAATCAAATTTAAAGGGAATCTATCAAATAAAAAGTAAAATAAACAGCAGGACCATCCTCGGCCAGTAGGTGGTACTGTCTAACCTGCATTTTATCATTTGGTAAGAATTAGCTGAAATTCACATTTTAGGACTGAAGGACACTTATACTATATATTCAGAAAAGCTTAGCTCTGCCACATGACCAGATAGGATGACTATTTTGTAGCTTTGCACCTTTCAGACACTGACTTTTCCTATAGGTTAGTAATGCTCATGTCTCTGCCGAGTGCTGTGGCGCGCACCTGTAATCCCAGCTTCTGTGGGGGGCTTGGGCTGCTGGATCACTGGAGCTTGGTGGTTCTGGTCCATCCTGTGTTATGTGGGGCAGGGATCTTCTCTGTCCTCAGCATCAATATTGTGACTCTGAGCTGCTGCTTGGAGACCCTAAGGTGATGGAGGAGGGGTGTCCTTGGTCAAATCATGATGTATAAGCGCACTTAAGAAAAATATAGCACTTATGCATAGCCAGAATGGAGCAGACTGGGCCGCACAGTGAGACGCTGCCCTTCTTAAAGGAGCAGACGGTCAATGATAGATTTATTTTCTCTCCAATATTAGTAAAAAGCAGATTGCAGCTCCTTCCAGGGAATCTGTCACCTAATCTGAGAGCAGCATCAAATGCTGAAATGTAAGTTAAATGACACCACCTAGTGGCCACAGATGGTTCTGCAGTTCTTTATTTTCTTACAGGGAATCTGTCACCAGATTTTTGCTGCTTCATCTGAGAGGCGCTTGATGTAGAGAAAGAGACTCCAATTCCAGCAATATATCACTTACTGGGCTTCTTGCTGTAGTTTTGATAAAATCACTGTTTTACCAGCAGGAGATTATCAGTAGAGGACTAGTAAACCTGCTGCCATTTGTCCTCCATATATATAAACTGTGTATAACCTTACACCATCATTGATTTGCAGCTTTCTGCCTGTGCACAGTGTACACAGAAGCCTGCCACTCAGTGGTGTGACCGGGTTACACAGAGCTCAGCATTCACGGAACTGGTAGATCTGCAGCAGATAAAACAGTTATTTTACCAAATCAGAACAGTAAGTCTCTATCCCTACATCATGTTGGGGCAGCAATTACCTGGTGATACATTCACTTTAAAGGGAACTTGTCATGTAAAACACTATTACCCTGCAGATATGGGGTTAATCTGCAGGTTTATAGCGTTCTAATGATGTGCACCCTGAAAGCCCGGCTATCGGGAGGAAATGGTATTATTTATTATTATAATGAATTTTATTACTCCGGCAGCCTCCGGCTTTCAGGCATAGAAACACAGCCAGCGAGAGGAAGCGAGGAAAAATATTAGTTTCCTCCTGCCAGCCGGTCTTTCCGTGCGGTGGACCAAATGGCTTTAGAACGCTATCAAACTGTAGATTAACCCCATATCTGCAGGATAATAGTTTTTTACATGATAGGTTCCCTTTAAGATCAGCATTACTTTAAAAATAAGGTTCTTGGGATCATGATGCAATGGAATCAAATTTAAAGGGAATCAAACTATTACCAACTCTTTGCTACCTCATCTGAGAGCATCATGATATAGGGGCAGAAACACTGACACCATCAATGTGTCACTTACTGGGCTGCTTGCTGTCATTTTGATAAAATCACTGTTTTATCTGCTGCAGTTCCACCAGTCTTCTGAATGCTGAGCTCTTTATAACTCCGCCCCCACCACTGATTGGCTACTTTCTACCAATATACAGAGTACACAGAAGGCTGCCAATCAGTGCTGTGGGCGGAGTTATACAGAGCTGTGTCTCTGCCTTCCCAATCACTGTTTACACAGCGCTGGAGAAATGCTGTATACACAGAATGGGAAACACTAACAGTGCTTCCTCCACCGCACCCAACAGCCATGTGATCACATGGTCTAGGGAGGGAGCAGGCGCTGAGTGGTCCTAGGAGACCCAATCAGCTCTGCAGTGCAGCTAGTAGGCCACACTTTATCTGTAACTGGGGTAAATGTTGCAGCCCCAGTTACAGGGGAAAGCATATGTTAAAAAAGTATTTAAACATTGAAATACCTCACAGATGTTTCTTATGACTTTATAGGGGCAGAGTATGTGAAATAAATAAATAAACAAAATAAAAATAAAAAAAGTGGAGAAAAAATAAATAACCAAAAAAAATCTGCTGCCATTCCTAATCGTTGTTCCAACCTCCTTCCTCATAGAAAGAAACAGTATCCAATATGATGAAAAATAATTCTTACAGAAAGGGAAATACATTTAAAATGTATTTTATTGGTCCTTTCATCGAAAAATGTTACGATTGAATCAAATTTAAGAAGAAAGTAAAATAAACTGCAGAACCATCCTTGGCCAGTAGGTGGTACTGTCTAACCTGCATTTTATAATTTGGTAAGAATTAGCTGAAATTCACATTTTAGGACTGAAGGACACTTACACTATATATTCAGAAAAGCTTAGCTCTGCCACATGACCAGATAGGATGACTATATTGTGGCTTTGCACCTTTCAGACACTGACTTTTCCTATAGGTTAGTAACGCTCATGTCTCTGCCGAGTGCTGTGGCGCGCACCTGTAATCCCAGCTACTGTGGGGGGCTTGTCGTTTCTGGTCCATTCTGTGTTATGTGGATCAGGGATCTTCTCTGTCCTCAGCATCAATATGGTGACTCTGAGCTGCTACTTGGGGACAATAAGGTGATGTAGGAGGGGTGTCCTTGGTCAAAAAACAAATTGGGCAAATCATGATGTAAAAGCACACTTAAGAAAAATATAGCACTTATGCATAGCCAGAATGGAGCAGACTGGGCCGCACAGTGAGATGCTGCCCTTCTTATAGGAGCAGACGGTCAATGATAGATTTATTTTCTCTCTAATATTAGTAAAAAGCAGATTGCAGCTCCTTCCAGGGAATCTGTCACCTAATCTGAGAGCAGCATCAAATGCTTACAAAATGCTGAAATGTAAGTTAAATGACACCACCTAGTGGCCACAGATGGTTCTGCAGTTCTCTATTTTCTTAAAGGGAATTTGTCATCAGGTTTTTTCTGCTTCATCTGAGAGGCGCATGATGTAGAGAAAGAGACTCTAATTCTAGCAATATATCACTTACTGGGCATCTTGCTGTAGTTTTGATAAAATCACTGTTTTACCAGCCGGAGATTATCAGCAGAGGACTAGTAAACCTGCTACCCTTTTTCCTCCATATATATATAAACTGTGTATAACCTTGCACCTTCATTGATTGGCAGCTTTCTGCCTATGCACAGTGTACACAGAAGACTGCCACTCAGTGGTGTGGGCGGGTTACACAGAGCTCAGCATTCACGGAACTGGTAGATCTGCAGCAGATAAAACAGTTATTTTATCAAATCAGAACAGTAAGTCTCTATCCCTACATCATGTTGGGGCAGCAATTACCTGGTGATACATTCACTTTAAAGGGAACTTGTCATGTAAAACACTATTACCCTGCAGATATGGGGTTAATCTGCAGGTTTATAGCGTTCTAATGATGTGCACCCTGAAAGCCCGGCTATCGGGAGGAAATGGTATTATTTATTGATTATTATAATGAATTTTATTACTCCGGCTTTCAGGCATAGAAACACAGCCAGCGAGAGGAAGCGAGGAAAAATATTAGTTTCCTCCTGCCAGCCGGTCTTTCCGTGCGGTGGACCAAACGGCTTTAGAACGCTATCAAACTGTAGATTAACCCCATATCTGCAGGATAATAGTTTTTTACATGATAGGTTCCCTTTAAGATCAGCATTACTTTAAAAATAAGGTTCTTGGGATCATGATGCAATGGAATCAAATTTAAAGGGAATCAATCTATTACCAACTCTTTGCTACCCCATCTGAGAGCATCATGATATAGGGGCAGAAACACTGACACCATCAATGTGTCACTTCCTGGGCTCCTTCCTGTCATTTTGATAAAATCACTGTTTTATCTGCTGCAGTTCCACCAGTCTTCTGAATGCTGAGCTCTTTATAACTCCGCCCCCACCACTGATTGGCTACTTTCTACCAATATACAGAGTACACAGAAGGCTGCCAATCAGTGCTGTGGGCGGAGTTATACAGAGCTGTGTCTCTGCCTTCCCAATCACTGTTTACACAGCGCTGGAGAAATGCTGTATACACAGAATGGGAAGCACTAACAGTGCTTCCTCCACCGCACCCAACAGCCATGTGATCACATGGTCTAGGGAGGGAGCAGGCGCTGAGTGGTCCTAGGAGACCCAATCAGCTCTGCAGTGCAGCTAGTAGGCCACACTTTATCTGTAACTGGAGTAAATGTAGCAGCCCCAGTTACAGGGGAAAGCATATGTTAAAAAAGTATTTAAACATTGAAATACCTCACAGAGGTTTCTTATGACTTTATAGGGGCAGAGTATGTGAAATAAATAAATAAACAAAATAAAAATAAAAAAAGTGGAGAAAAAATAACCGAAAAAAATCTGCTGCCATTCCTAATCGTTGTTCCAACCTCGTTCCTCATAGAAAGAAACAGTATCCAATATGATGAAAAATAATTCTTACAGAAAGGGAAATACATTTAAAATGTATTTTATTGGTTCTTTGTGGTCATAAAAAAAATAAAAATGTGAAAATCAGACACATATTTCTTTATTTTCCCACCGATATCACCTGATATTGGAAAAAACAATGGAGAATGAAAATAGCGTAAAAATTAAGTCCCACGTATCATGAAAAAAAGATTTCTTTGAATATACGAACGGGAAAATTTTTTAAAGCTCTTTAAACAGCGTGTACGAAAAAAAAAAAAATGTGCCGGGCCAGAAACAGGGTTAAATTTCCCAGTCGTGAACTGGTTGACATCAACACTATTTAAAAAAATATTCTTAGAAAAATGTTACAATTTAATCAAATTTAAGAACATAAAATAAACTGCAGGACCATCCTCGGCCAGTAGGTGGTACTGTCTAACCTGCATTTTATCATTTGGTAAGAATTAGCTGAAATTCACATTTTAGGACTGAAGAACACTTACACTATATATTCAGAAAAGCTTAGCTCTGCCACATGACCAGATAGGATGACTATATTGTGGCTTTGCACCTTTCAGACACTGACTTTTCCTATAGGTTAGTAACGCTCATGTCTCTGCTGAGTGCTGTGGCGCGCACCTGTAATCCCAGCTACTGTGGGGGGCTTGTTGGTTCTGGTCCATCCTGTGTTATGTGGGTCAGGGATCGTCTCTGTCCTCAGCATCAATATGGTGACTCTGAGCTGCTGCTTGGGGACACTAAGGTGATGGAGGAGGGGTGTCCTTGGTCAAAAAACAAATCAGGCTAATCATGAAGAAAAGGAGCACTTAAGAAAAATATAGCACTTATGCATAGCCAGAATGGAGCAGACTGGGCCGCACAGTGAGACGCTGCCCTTCTTATAGGAGCAGACGGTCAATGATAGATTTATTTTCTCTCCAATATTAGTAAAAAGCAGATTGCAGCTCCTTCCAGGGAATCTGTCACCTAATCTGAGAGCAGCATCAAATGCTGAAATGTAAGTTAAATGACACCACCTAGTGGCCACAGATTGTTCTGCAGTTCTTTATTTTCTTACAGGGAATCTGTCACCAGATTTTTGCTGCTTCATCTGAGAGGCGCATGATGTAGAGAAAGAGACTCCAATTCCAGCAATATATCACTTACTGGGCTTCTTGCTGTAGTTTTGATAAAATCACTGTTTTACCAGCAGGAGATTATCAGCAGAGGACTAGTAAACCTGCTACCCTTTTTCCTCCATATATATAAACTGTGTATAACCTTGCACCTTCATTGATTGGCAGCTTTCTGCCTATGCACAGTGTACACAGAAGCCTGCCACTCAGTGGTGTGACCGGGTTACACAGAGCTCAGCATTCACAGAACTGGTAGATCTGCAGCAGATAAAACAGTTATTTTATCAAATCAGAACAGTAAGTCTCTATCCCTACATCATGTTGGGGCAGCAATTACCTGGTGATACATTCACTTTAAAGGGAACTTGTCATGTAAAACACTATTACCCTGCAGATATGGGGTTAATCTGCAGGTTTATAGCGTTCTAATGATGTGCACCCTGAAAGCCCGGCTATCGGGAGGAAATGGTATTATTTATTGATTATTATAATGAATTTTATTACTCCGGCAGCCTCCGGCTTTCAGGCATAGAAACACAGCCAGCGAGAGGAAGCGAGGAAAAATATTAGTTTCCTCCTGCCAGCCGGTCTTTCCGTGCGGTGGACCAAACGGCTTTAGAACGCTATCAAACTGTAGATTAACCCCATATCTGCAGGATAATAGTTTTTTACATGATAGGTTCCCTTTAAGATCAGCATTACTTTAAAAATAAGGTTCTTGGGATCATGATGCAATGGAATCAAATTTAAAGGGAATCAATCTATTACCAACTCTTTGCTACCCCATCTGAGAGCATCATGATATAGGGGCAGAAACACTGACACCATCAATGTGTCACTTACTGGGCTGCTTGCTGTCATTTTGATAAAATCACTGTTTTATCTGCTGCAGTTCCACCAGTCTTCTGAATGCTGAGCTCTGTATAACTCCGCCCCCACCACTGATTGGCTACTTTCTACCAATATACAGAGTACACAGAAGGCTGCCAATCAGTGCTGTGGGCGGAGTTATACAGAGCTGTGTCTCTGCCTTCCCAATCACTGTTTACACAGCGCTGGAGAAATGCTGTATACACAGAATGGGAAGCACTAACAGTGCTTCCTCCACCGCACCCAACAGCCATGTGATCACATGGTCTAGGGAGGGAGCAGGCGCTGAGTGGTCCTAGGAGACCCAATCAGCTCTGCAGTGCAGCTAGTAGGCCACACTTTATCTGTAACTGGAGTAAATGTTGCAGCCCCAGTTACAGGGGAAAGCATATGTTAAAAAAGTATTTAAACATTGAAATACCTCACAGATGTTTCTTATGACTTTATACGGGCAGAGTATGTGAAATAAATAAATAAACAAAATAAAAATAAAAAAAGTGGAGAAAATATAAATAACCGAAAAAAATCTGCTGCCATTCCAAATCGTTGTTCCAACCTCCTTCCTCATAGAAAGAAACAGTATCCAATATGATGAAAAATAATTCTTACAGAAAGGGAAATACATTTAAAATGTATTTTATTGGTTCTTTGTGGTCATAAAAAAAATAAAAATGTGAAAATCAGACACATATTTCTTTATTTTCCCACCGATATCACCTGATATTGGAAAAAACAATGGAGAATGAAAATAGCGTAAAAATTAAGTCCCACGTATCATGAAAAAAAGATTTCTTTGAATATACGAACGGGAAAATTTTTTAAAGCTCTTTAAACAGCGCGTACGAAAAAAAAAAAAATGTGCCGGGCCAGAAACAGGGTTAAATTTCCCAGTCGTGAACTGGTTGACATCAACACTATTTAAAAAACTATTCTTAGAAAAATGTTACAATTTAATCAAATTTAAGAACATAAAATAAACTGCAGGACCATCCTCGGCCAGTAGGTGGTACTGTCTAACCTGCATTTTATCATTTGGTAAGAATTAGCTGAAATTCACATTTTAGGACTGAAGGACACTTACACTATATATTCAGAAAAGCTTAGCTCTGCCACATGACCAGATAGGATGACTATATTGTGGCTTTGCACCTTTCAGACACTGACTTTTCCTATAGGTTAGTAACGCTCATGTCTCTGCTGAGTGCTGTGGCGCGCACCTGTAATCCCAGCTCCTGTGGGGGGCTTGGGCTGCTGGATCACTGGAGCTTGTTGGTTCTGGTCCATCCTGTGTAATGTGGGTCAGGGATCTTCTCTGTTCTCAGCATCAATATGGTGACTCTGAGCTGCTGCTTGGGGACACTAAGGTGATGGAGGAGGGGTGTCCTTGGTCAAAAAACAAATCTGGGTAATCATGAAGTATAAGTGCACTTGAAAAAAATATATCATTTATGCATAGCCAGAATGGAGCAGACTGGGCCGCACAGTGAAACTCTGCCCTTCTTATAGGAGCAGACGGTCAATGATAGATTTATTTTCTTTCCAATATTAGTAAAACGCAGATTGCAGCTCCTTACAGGTAGTGCTGAGCGAGTATGTTCTATTAACCCTTTCGCCGAGTATGCTCGGGCCGAGCTCCGAGTATTTACAGCTGCTCGGTGATATGTTTGAATCACTCCCGTGTGCATGATTTGCAACTGTTAGACAGCTTTAATACATGTGAGGAACGATTGTTTCTTTTGCATTCCTCACATGTAATAAAGCTGTCAAACAGTTGCAAATCATGCACACGGGAGTGATTCAATCATATCACCGAGCAGCTGTAAATACTCGGAGCTTCGCCTGAGCATACTCGGCGAAAGGGTTAATAGAACATACTCGCTCATCACTACTTGCAGGGAATCTGTCACCTAATCTGAGAGCAGCATCAAATGCTGAAATGTAAGCTAAATGCTACAACCTAGTGGCCACAGATGGTTCTGCAGTTCTTTATTTTCTTAAAAGGAACCTGTTATAGCCCAGTAAGAGATATATTGCTGGAATTGGAGTCTCTGTCTCTACATCATGTGACTCTCGAATGAAGCAGAAAAAAATCTGGTGACAGATTCCCTTTAAAGAGAACCTGTTAAAGCCTTTGTACTATCTAAGCTGCTCCCGTTGCAATGTGCATCACTAACACGCCTTTTTTAACTGAAATCAGCGCTAATATCATGAGTATATAGCACATTATATATTTATATCCTACCTGCTCGTTTAGTCATAGGGGTGTGATCCTCGCATTTAGTCAGGGCTGGTGCCGCCCATGCCATTTAAATTCTGCAGCCGCTCATCACAGAGCATGCGCGGCTCCCAGATCAACAAGCGCGGATGGCCAGTATACACACTGTGCAAGCGCGGCATACTGGTGACGTCGGCACAAACCAGGCACCACTACTTCTATGCATTTTTCTAGTAAATGGTATTTCACTCAACGTATGGCCACTATTTTCATGCATCTCTTTTCTATCTCCTATTCTTATTTGCAATATTACCATATGGGTATATCCCTATCCAACCCTCTTTTTTTCTTGTGTACCATTTATGTCATAAGTAGTGGTTCCCTGGAATATTTCGCTATACCCAGTGATTTTCCTCTTCGTGTCTGTGTCATTACCCGGGGCTTATATATTTTTATACATTGTTATTTACTGCTATACCGTGTTGGTTATTTTATTATTTATATTATACTAACATCTAAAAAGGTGGCTTTGCATATATGGGTATATGTGCCACTGGATGGGTATGTTGTCTGTTCCTTATCTTTTTTCTTTTCTCTCTTCCCTTTCCTTCCCCTTTTCTGTTATACTTATTCCTTCCTTTGTGCCATCCTTCCCCTTCTTTTCCTCTTTCCTTCCCCTCCTTTCCCCACAAGTATAGGCCCTGTTCGTTCATCTAGAATGGTCTCAGTACGTAACTCGAGAACGATCAGATACAAAGAGCCGGCTCCCCGCTGTGACTGATGGGAGCCGGCTCCCCGCTGTGACTGATGGGAGCCGGCTCCCCGCTGTGACTGATGGGAGCCGGCACCCCAGTGAGAGCCGCTAACTTCTCTGAATGGATCTCACTGGGTGTAAAATTGCAGCTGTCGGCGGCCATAACTCCGCCCACCCGAACCAAACACTGCCCACACTTCAATTTAATTGGCTAATAGCGAGTGGGCGGAGTTTCCACCATGAGTGGGTGGAGTTTCAGCATCATCTACGTCATCTTAAATATGTGTTCACCTGTGGTGAACACATATTTAATAGGGATCCATTTAGGATCCAACAAAGAAGGCTATTTTTGGTGAGCTGAGCCAGATCACCAAAAAGAACCGGACTGCCCATCACAAGTAACCAGCCCGTGTCCGCCCCTTTTGTACATGCTACTCCCTGTAACATTGAATCCCTATCGCAACCTCAGTTGTCGCGCATGCGCGAGTTGGGAGTCCCAGGGACATCCGGTCTGGCGCACCAGGAAGGCCAGGCGTTCCACACTCTGTAACCGGAAGTCCATTATTCCACTCTGAGATATCAACAAGCGCTACATGCACAGTTCTATTAAGGATCGCGATATGTGGGAATGTGTTTTCATTGGCTACCCATACTATATAATGAGCGGCTAATTTCTGCTTGTCAAACGCCCCCTTGGAAGAAGCGGGGCGAAACGGCATCGTCGGGGTGCGGCTGCGGACTTTCTAGACACCTTCCCTGCACATGTGTAAGTGGTGCTGCTCTCCCTATTTAGGTTTACATATGTGTTATGGACACAGCTGCTTGCACTTTGAAATCCTTCTCAACTTACTTCTCAGCATTTGTACTTCATTTGCATTTTCACTCTATCTGTGTCAGTGATATTTAATTGCATTGGCACTTTATCCTTTGATGATTTTTGGCTACGTATACCTTTAAAAAAAAATTTCAACCTACCTCTTTGCATTTGCACTTTATTTTTAGCCGGTGACAACTGTTTGCATTTGCACTTTATTTTCTTGATGACAAATCATATGGCATTTATCAACCATGTAACTGTGTCGGCATATTCCTCTGTATAAGCTTAGTCCAGGTGAAGAACCTTTCCTATCTTTATTAAGAACACATGTGGTAGTCATAGTAGCTCCCTTTCTGTTTTTGCACTTGTCTCTGAGACGTGAAGTGACAAAGTCAGATATTGGGGGCCGGTTACCCCTTTTGCAGCAGGAATCCCTCTGGCTAGGCCAGAGTGAAGAATACAGGTGGCGACTCCGCTCCGTCCGTATCCCCCTGGGATCCTTTCGCCTGTGGAGCCTATCTCCTCTGCTCCCCTTCAAGGCCTTCTTAGAACAGGACCCTGACCGGGCAGTGACACTTGTTAACTCTGACCCGCTCCTCATCTCAAGGCCAGAGAGCGAGGACCGCGAATCTTCAGCCAGCTACAGACTCTTGCTGGACCCTGACAGAAGACCCTCAATCAAAAGACCATGAACTAAAGATGGCCAATTATTATATATGATTCTATAATGGCTTCCTGTAAGTGTTTCCTCCACCCTCCCCCACTACTTGGTTCCCCTATCTTTGGTTCCCCCCATCTCCTCTATCCAGGGACGGGGCAGCACCCTGGTGCATTTAGGCCCCCTACAGGACAGGAGTGGTGTAGTGTTGAGTATGAAGTGGGGTCCTGAGTGATGCTCCATCCTTACCTGGGAGAGGAGATACCACACATCTATCTGAGGTGCAGTACCACTGTGGCGACTGAACCCTCAGGGGCGCCACACCTGCGCATGCGGTGACGTCAATTCCTGCGCTCCGCAGTGTCTCTGAAGGATGACAAGCTGGATGGCATTTTAGGACTGAAGGACACTTACACTAAACAGTATATTCAGTAAAGCTTAGCTCTGCCACATGACCAGATAGGATGACTATTTTGTAGCTTTGCACCTTTCAGACACTGACTTTTTCTATAGGTTAGTAATGCTCATGTCTCTGCCGAGTGCTGTGGCGCGCACCTGTAATCCCAGCTTCTGTGGGGGACTTGGGCTGCTGGATCACTGGAGCTTGTCGGTTCTGGTCCATTCTGTGTTATGTGGATCAGGGATCTTCTCTGTCTTCAGCATCAATATGGTGACTCTGAGCAGCTGCTTGGGGACAATAAGGTGATGGAGGAGGGGTGTCCTTGGTCAAAAAACAAATCTGGGTAATCATGAAGAAAAGGAGCACTTAAGAAAAATATAGCACTTATGCATAGCCAGAATGGAGCAGACTGGGCCGCACAGTGAGACGCTGCCCTTCTTATAGGAGCAGACGGTCAATGATAGATTTATTTTCTCTCCAATATTAGTAAAAAGCAGATTGCAGCTCCTTCCAGGGAATCTGTCACCTAATCTGAGAGCAGCATCAAATGCTGAAATGTAAGTTAAATGACACCACCTAGTGGCCACAGATGGTTCTGCAGTTCTTTATTTTCTTACAGGGAATCTGTCACCAGATTTTTGCTGCTTCATCTGAGAGGCGCATGATGTAGAGAAAGAGACTCCAATTCCAGCAATATATCACTTACTGGGCTTCTTGCTGTAGTTTTGATAAAATCACTGTTTTACCAGCAGGAGATTATCAGTAGAGGACTAGTAAACCTGCTGCCATTTGTCCTCCATATATATAAACTGTGTATAACCTTACACCATCATTGATTTGCAGCTTTCTGCCTATGCACAGTGTACACAGAAGCCTGCCACTCAGTGGTGTGGGCGGGTTACACAGAGCTCAGCATTCACAGAACTGGTAGATCTGCAGCAGATGAAACAGTTATTTTACCAAATCAGAACAGTAAATCTCTATCCCTACATCATGTTGGGGCAGCAATTACCTGGTGATACATTCACTTTAAAGGGAACTTGTCTTGTAAAACACTATTACCCTGCAGATATGGGGTTAATCTGCAGGTTTATAGCGTTCTAATGATGTGCACCCTGAAAGCCCGGCTATCGGGAGGAAATGGTATTATTTATTTATTATTATAATGAATTTTATTACTCCGGCAGCCTCCGGCTTTCAGGCATAGAAACACAGCCAGCGAGAGGAAGCGAGGAAAAATATTAGTTTCCTCCTGCCAGCCGGTCTTTCCGTGCGGTGGACCAAAAGGCTTTAGAACGCTATCAAACTGTAGATTAACCCCATATCTGCAGGATAATAGTTTTTTACATGATAGGTTCCCTTTAAGATCAGCATTACTTTAAAAATAAGGTTCTTGGGATCATGATGCAATGGAATCAAATTTAAAGGGAATCAAACTATTACCAACTCTTTGCTACCCCATCTGAGAGCATCATGATATAGGGGCAGAAACACTGACACCATCAATGTGTCACTTACTGGGCTGCTTGCTGTCATTTTGATAAAATCACTGTTTTATCTGCTGCAGTTCCACCAGTCTTCTGAATGCTGAGCTCTTTATAACTCCGCCCCCACCACTGATTGGCTACTTTCTACCAATATACAGAGTACACAGAAGGCTGCCAATCAGTGCTGTGGGCGGAGTTATACAGAGCTGTGTCTCTGCCTTCCCAATCACTGTTTACACAGCGCTGGAGAAATGCTGTATACACAGAATGGGAAGCACTAACAGTGCTTCCTCCACCGCACCCAACAGCCATGTGATCACATGGTCTAGGGAGGGAGCAGGCGCTGAGTGGTCCTAAGAGACCCAATCAGCTCTGCAGTGCAGCTAGTAGGCCACACTTTATCTGTAACTGGAGTAAATGTTGCAGCCCCAGTTACAGGGGAAAGCATATGTTAAAAAAGTATTTAAACATTGAAATACCTCACAGATGTTTCTTATGACTTTATAGGGGCAGAGTATGTGAAATAAATAAATAAACAAAATAAAAATAAAAAAAGTGGAGAAAAAATAAATAACCGAAACAAATCTGCTGCCATTCCAAATCGTTGTTCCAATCTTCTTCCTCATAGAAAGAAACAGTATCCAATATGATGAAAAATAATTCTTACAGAAAGGGAAATACATTTAAAATGTATTTTATTGGTCCTTTCTTCGAAAAATTTCTTCGATTGAATCAAATTTAAGAAGAAAGTAAAATAAACTGCAGAACCATCCTTGTCCAGTAGGTGGTACTGTCTAACCTGTATTTTATCATTTGGTAAGAATTAGCTGAAATTCACATTTTAGGACTGAAGGACACTTACACTAAACAGTATATTCAGAAAAGCTTAGCTCTGCCACATGACCAGATAGGATGACTATATTGTGGCTTTGCACCTTTCAGACACTGACTTTTCCTATAGGTTAGTAACGCTCATGTCTCTGCCGAGTGCTGTGGCGCGCACCTGTAATCCCAGCTTCTGTGGGGGGCTTGTTGGTTCTGGTCCATCCTGTGTTATGTGGGTCAGGGATCTTCTCTGTCCTCAGCATCAATATGGTGACTCTGAGCTGCTGCTTGGGGACACTAAGGTGATGGAGGAGGGGTGTCCTTGGGAAAAAAACAAATCTGGGTAAAAATGAAGTATAATAACACTTGAGATAAGTTTAGCACTTATGCATAGCCAGAATGGAGTAGACTGGGCCACACAGTGAGACGCTGCCCTTCTTATAGGAGCAGACGGTCAATGATAGATTTATTTTCTCTCCAATATTAGTAAAAAGCAGATTGCAGCTCCTTCCAGGGAATCTGTCACCTAATCTGAGAGCAGCATCAAATGCTGAAATGTAAGTGAAATGACACCACCTAGTGGCCACAGATGTTTCTGCAGTTCTTTATTTTCTTACAGGGAATCTGTCACCAGTTTTTTGCTGCTTCATCTGAGAGGCGCATGATGTAGAGACAGAGCCTCAAATTCCAGCGATATATCACTTACTGGGCTTCTTGCTGTAGTTTTGATCCAATCCCTTTTACCAGCAGGAGATTATCAGCAGAGGACTAGTAAACCGGCTGCCATTTGTCCTCCATATATATAAACTGTGAACAGTAAGTCTCTATCCCTACATCATGTTGGGGCAGCAATTACCTGGTGATATTCATTTTAAAGGGAACTTGTCATGTAAAAAAAACCTCTATTACCCTGGAGACATGGGTTTAATCTGCAGGTTAATGGCGTTCTAATGCTGTGCGCCCTGAAAGCCCGGCTATCGGGAGGAAATGGTATTATTTATTATTATTATGACCTTTATTACTCCAGCAGCCTCCGGCTTTCAGGTAAAGAAACACAGCCAGCGCGGCTGCAGTCACCACCCAGAACATGATGAACGGCAGCTGTAACAATGCCACGGGACTGACTGACAGCCAGCTTTACAGTGCATTGTTACTGAGACGGCTGTCAGTCAGTGGCAGGGTGCGATTACAGCCGCTGCTCACTATGTACTGAGCGGTGACTGAAGCTGCCTCTCTATGACTGAAAGTCGGAGGAATAAAGTTCATTTCCTACTGCTAGCCGGTCTTTCCGTGCGGTGCTCCATTTGGCCTTAGAACGCTATGAAACAGCAGATTAACCCCATATCTGCAGGTTAAGGGATCAAATTTAAAGGGAATTAAAGCATCATGATATAGGGGCAGAGACACTGACACCATCAATGTGTCACTTACTGGGCTGCTTGCTGTCATTTTGATAAAATCACTGTGTTATCTGCTGTAGATCCGCCAGTCTTCTCAATGCTGGGATCTGTGTAACTCCGCCCCCACCACTGATTGGCTCTTTTCTGCTCTTGTACATTGGACATAGAGAGCTGCCAATCAGTGCTGTAGGCAGGGTTATACAGAGCTCTGTCTCTGCCTTTGCACTGTTTACACAGCAGTGGAAAAATGCTGTGTACACAGAATAGGAAGCACTAACAGTG
Organism: Phyllobates terribilis; assembly: GCF_046119375.1. Classification (NCBI taxonomy): domain Eukaryota; kingdom Metazoa; phylum Chordata; class Amphibia; order Anura; family Dendrobatidae; genus Phyllobates; species Phyllobates terribilis. The sequence continues at coordinate 243,390,141 of NW_027362761.1, read as the reverse complement.
CTTCCTTCACCGCACCCAACAGCCATGTGATGGCAAGGTCTAAGCAGTAGGTGCTGGGGGGTCCTAGGAGACGCAGTCAATTCTGCTCTGCACCTAGTAGGTCGTATTTTATCTGAAAAACAGGTAATGGAGCAGCCCCAGTTACAGGGAATTCATATTTTAAAAAAAGTATTTAAAAATTGAAATGGCTCACAAAGGTCCTTTATGACCATAGTGGGTGAAATAAATGAAAAATAAAACAAAATGAAATTAATAATTAAATAAAAAGTGGAGGAATTATAAACAAATTAGAAGCTGCTGCTATTCCAAATCGTTGTTACTAGCCCCGTTCCCATATACAAAAACTTTCCAATGTAAATAAAAATAATTCTTACAGAACGGGAAATACATTTAAAATGTATTTTATTGGTCCTTTGTGGTCATAAAAAAATAAAAATGTGAAAATCAGACACATATTTCTTTATTTTCCCACCGATATCACCTGGTATTGGAAAAAACAATGGAGAATGAAAATGCCTTAAAAATTAGGCCCCATGTACCATGGAAAAAAAAGATTTATTTGAATATCCGAATGAGATAAAAAGTACAAGAAAGTAAAATAAACTGCAGAACCGTCCACGGCCAGTAGGTGGTAAAGACGCTTACACAGTATATTCAGAAAAGCTTAGGTCTGCCACATGACCAGATAGGATGACTATATTGTGGCTTTGCACCTTTCAGACACTGACTTTTCGTATAGGTTAGTAATGCTCATGTCTCTGCCAAGTGCTGTGGCGCGCACCTGTAATCCCAGCTACTGTGGGGGGCTTGGGCGGCTGGATCACTGGAGTTTGTCGGTTCTGGTCCATTCTGTGTTATGTGGATCAGGGATCTTCTCTGTCCTCAGCATCAATATGGTGACTCTGAGCTGCTGCTTGGGGACACTAAGGTGATGGAGGAGGGGTGTCCTTGGTCAAAAAACAAATCTGGGTAATCATGAAGTATAAGAACACTTGAGAAAAATATATCATTTATGCATAGCCAGAATGGAGCAGACTGGGCAGCACAGTGAGACGCTGCCCTTCTTATAGGAGCAGACGGTCAATGATAGATTTATTTTCTCTCCAATATTAGTAAAAAGCAGATTGCAGCTCCTTCCAGGGAATCTGTCACCTAATCTGAGAGCAGCATCAAATGCTGAAATGTAAGTTAAATGACACCACCTACTGGCCACAGATGGTTCTGCAGTTCTCTATTTTCTTACAGGGAATCTGTCACCAGATTTTTGCTGCTTCACCTGAGAGGCGCATGATGTAGAGAAAGAGACTCCAATTCCAGCAATATATCACTTACTGGGCTTCTTGCTGTAGTTTTGATAAAATCCATTTTACCAGCAGGAGATTATCAGCAGAGGACTAGTAAACCTGCTGCCATTTGTCCTCCATATACATAAACTGTGAACAGTAAGTCTCTATCCCTACATCATGTTGGGGCAGCAATTACCTGGTGATACATTCATTTTAAAGGGAACTTGTCATGTAAAACACTATTACCCTGCTGATATGGGGTTAATCTGCAGGTTTATAGCGTTCTGAAGTTGTGCGCCCTGAAAGCCCGGCTATCGGGAGGAAATGGTATTATTTATTTATTATTATAATGACCTTTATTACTCCCGGCAGCCTCCGGCTTTCAGGTATAGAAACACAGCCAGCGCGAGGAATAAAGTTAATATCCTACTGCCAGACGGTCTTTCCGTGCAGTGGTCTATGCTGCTTTAGACCGCTATCAAACTGCAGATTAATTTTTTATTTTCACAAAAATTATTGTGACGTTTCTCCTGAGTAAGCTGATACCCTATATATGGGGGAAAACTACTGGTTAGGCTTATTGCAGGGCTTGGAAGGAAAGGATTGACCTTTGGAATGTAGACTTTGATGGAATGGTTTGCGGGCGTCATGTTGAGTTTGAAGAGCCCTTGATGTGCCTAAACTGTGGAAACCCCTCACAAGTGACCCCATTTTGGAAACTAGACCCCCCCAAGGAATGTACCTAGATGTGTGGTGAGAACCTTGAATCCCCAGGTGCTTCACATAAATTTATAATGTTGAGCTGTGAAAATTGTAAAAATCTAATTTTTTCCACAAAAATGTAATTTCACAAGGGTAACAAGGAAGAGAAAATGAACCCTAAAAATTGTTGTGCAATTTCTCCTGAGTATGCTGATACCCCATATGTGGGGGAAAACTACTGTTTGGGAACATGGTAGGAAAGGAAAGAGTGACGTTTGGAACGCAGACTTTGATGGAATGGCCTGCGGGCGTCATGTTGCATTTGGAGAGCCCCTGATGTGGAAACTCCTAACAAGTGATCCTATATTGGACCTGATCTAGTTACATAGTTACATAGTTTATAAGGCCGAAAAAAGACAAGCGTCCATCCAGTTCAGCCTATTTCATGTGCACTGCAGCTATTCCGCAGCGTTGATCCAGGGGAAGGCAGAAAAAAACCATGCAGCATAGGCCAATTTACATCATTGAGGAAAAATTCACTTCCCGACACCAATCTGGCAGTCAGATTAAATCCCTGGATTAATTAACTAAGCATAAGATGTAATTTTATTGTTCTCAAGAAAGGCGTCCAGGCCTCTCTTGAACTCATTAAGTGAGTTGGACATCACCACTTCCTCTCCCAGAGAGTTCCAGAGTCTCACGGCTCTGACCGTAAAGAATCCCCTTCTATGCTGGTGCAGGAACCTCCTTTCCTCCAGACGCATAGTGTGCCCCCTCGTCTTTGTCACCATCCTTGGTATAAACAGGTCATGGGAGAGATCTCTGTACTGCCCCCTGATGTATTTATACATGCTTATGAGGTCTCCCCTAAGCCTTCTCTTTTCCAACGTAAATAGGCCTAATTTTGACAACCTCTCTGGGTATTCTAGTCCCTCCATTCCCTTTATTACCTTAGTCGCTCTCCTTTGTACCCTCTCTAGCTCCAATATGTCTTTCCTGAGCACCGGAGCCCAGAACTGTGCACAATATTCTAAGTGCGGCCTTACCAGCGATTTATACAGAGGAAGAACAATGTTCTCATCATATGCCCCTATTCCTCTTCTGATGCATGCCATGACTCTATTTACCTTCGCAGCTGCTGCCTGACACTGGGCACTCCAATTTAATTTGCTATTAACCAAGACGCCCAGGTCCTTCTCCATGTCAGATTTCCCCAACGGTTTCCCATTTAATATGTATGGGTGACTGCTGTTTTTCTTTCCCATGTGCATGACCTTACATTTATCGGCATTGAACCCCATTTGCCATTTTTTGGCCCAACTCCCCAATTTATCTAAATCCTCCTGTAGCTGTGCCCTATCCTCATCTGTATTAACTACTTTACAAAGTTTAGTATCATCTGCAAATATTGCTATTTTACTATGCAACCCTTCCACTAGATCATTAATAAATATATTAAATAATATAGGGCCCAACACAGACCCTTGAGGCACCCCACTAGTAACCCTGACACACCCTGAGCTGACTCCATTGATAACCACCCTCTGCTTTCTATCACTCAGCCAGCTATTTACCCACTTGCACACATTATCCCCCAGACCAAGCATTCTCATTTTATATACCAACCTTTTGTGTGGCACGGTATCAAACGCTTTGGAGAAGTCAAGGTATACAACATCCACTGACTCTCCCCGGTCCAGCTGTGAGCTCACCTCCTCGTAGAAGGCCATCAGGTTTGTTTGGCAGGAGTGATCCCTCATAAATCCATGTTGATATGGAGTTAGACAGTTATTATCATTAAGATATTCTACAATAGCATCTCTAAGAAATCCTTCAAACAGTGTTTCCTGGTATGTGAATTTTATAATGTAGATGCATATGTAAGTTGTGTAGAGTGCATCAGGTTGGCATATGTGAGTTGTGTAGTGTAGAGTGCATCAGGTTGGCATATGTCAGTTGTGTAGAGTGCATCAGGTTGGCATATGTGAGTTGTGTAGAGTTCACGTCAGGTTGGCATATGTAAATTGTGTAGAGTGCATCAGGTTGGCATATGTGAGTTGTGTAGTGTAGAGTGCATCAGGTTGGCATATGTGAGTTGTGTAGAGTGCATCAGGTTGGCATATACATGAATAGTGTACAGTGCATTAGTTTGGCATACATAAGTTGTGTAGAGTGCATCAGGTTGGCATATACATGTATAGTGTACAGTGCATCAGGTTGGCATACATGAGTTGCGTAGTGTACGTCAGGTTGGTATACGCGAGTTGTATAGAGTGCACCAGGTTGGCTTTCGTGAGTTGTGTAGCATGCATCAGATTGGCATATATGAGTTGTGTAGAATGCATCAGTTTGGTATACGTGAATAGTGTAGAATGCATCAGGTCAGCATACGTGAGTTGTGTAGAGTGCACCAGGTTGGCATACGTGAGTTGTGTAGAGTGGATCAGGTTGGCATACATGAGTTGTGTAGTATATGTCAGATTGGTATACGTGAGTTGTCTAGAGTGCATCAGGTTGGCATATACATGTATAGTGTACAGTGCATCAGGTTGGCATATACATGTATAGTGTACAGTGCATCAGGTTGGCATACGTGAGTTGTGTAGAGTGCATCAGGTTGGCATATACATGTATAGTGTACAGTGCATCAGGTTGGCATATACTTGTATAGTGTACAGTGCATCAGGTTGGCATACGTGAGTTGTGTAGAGTGCATCAGGTTGGCATACATGAGTTGCATAGTCTTATCCCCTGTAAGACACTTGGCACTTCTTTTGCTACCTTACTTTCTTTGTGGTTTAAGGGAACTCATGAGGGAAATGTTGCCCTAGTACAATACGAGCACCTTCAGTTCCGGAAGTAATGGGGCCCGCTACTTCCTGACTTCCAAAGATTGATCACTACCTCCTGGAACTGCAGTTACGTACCGGTCTGTCCTGCACATCATGATAGCACATAAGCATTCTACATTGCCATCTGTATGATGTGCATGGCCAGCTTCTTGTACCACAGCTTAGCTTTTTACATGGCACTGTAGGGCTGGAGGACTTGATCAGAGAGATCCCCCCATGTTCTTGCTGTTCCCCAGCGCACAGACAGGTTTGATGACCTGTGTAGAGGAACCTCGTACAGCGGTGGGGGTGCTGTCATCACCATGTTTGGTGGTCAAGAAAAGGATATCCCTCTTGTCCTTGTACTTGACCACTAGCATGCTGTTGCTATATTGGGCTCTGCTCTCACCCTTTATGAGCAGCAGCCAAATTAGCGTCTTAGGGAGGCTTTTCTGATTTTTGCAGACAGTACCACATGCATAGGCAGATTATAATGAGGGCAATCTGGGCTATCGCCTGGGGCCCGAGGCTAAGGAGGGGCCCGCAGCCAAATTGTCGGCGGCGGTGCATATCTTCGAGCAGGGAGCTGTGCTGCCGGCAATGCTGAGTGGCGGTGCAGTTCCAGGGGAGCTCCTGACGCCTCTGACGCGTGCGTGATGACATCTTCAGGCTCCAGTACCCGGGGCTCAACTTCTTCTTGTGACTGGGACGTACATGCGCGATGACATCATGCTGGTGCCGGACTGACTGCTGGAGGAACAGGAGCGAGGCGAGTATGTTTATTTTCTTTTTTTTATTAATATGTGTATGGGATGTGTGCCTATATATATGGGCTATGTGAAGGCTCATTTTGTATATAGGCAGCTATGTGGGACTCATACTGTATATAAGGGGGCTATATGGGGGTTCATATGGTATACAGGCAGCTATGTGGGGGCTCATATTGCATATAGGCAGCTATATAGGGTCTCATACTGTATTTAGTCAGCTATGTGCGGGCTCATACTGTATATGGGGTGCTGTATGGGGGCTTATATTGTATAAAGGCAGCTATGTGTGGGCTCTTACTGTATACAGTAGGCTATATGGGGGCTCATACTGTATATAGTCAGCTACATGGGGCTCATACTGTATATAGGGGGCTATATGGGGGTTCATACTGTATATAGTCAGCTATGTGCAGGCTCAAACTGTATATAGGGGGCTCATATTGCATATAGGCAGCGATGTGTGGGCTCATATTGTATATAGGAGGCTATATGGGGGCTCATACTGTATATAGGAGGGTATGTGCAGACTCATACTGTATATAGGGGGCTATATGGGGGCTCATACTGTATATAGGAGGGTATATGGGGCCTCATACTGTATATAGTCACCTATATGTGGACTCATACTGTATATAGGAGGCTATGTGGGGGCTCATACAGTATATAGGCAGCTATGTCAGCTACGTGCGGGCTCATACTGTATATAGGAGGCTATATAGGGGCTCATAATGTGTATAGGCAGCTATATGCGGGCTCATACTACATATAGGAGGCTATATGGGTTCTCATACTGTATATATTCAGCTATGTGGGGGCTCATACTGTATATAGGAGGCTATATGGGGGCTCATACTGTATATAGGCAGCTATGTGCGGGATCATACTGTATATAGGAGGCTATTTGCAGGCTCATATTGTATATAGGAGGCTATGTGGGGGTTCATACTGTATATAGGACACTATGTGGCGGGCTCATACTATATATAGGTAGCTATGTGCGGGCTCATACTGTATATAGGAGGTTATATGGGGCTCATACTGTATATAATGATCTATGTGCGGGCTCATACTGTATATAGGAGGCTACAGTGCTGGCCAAAAGTATTGGCACCCCTGCAATTCTGTCAGATAATACTCAGTTTCTTCCTGAAAATTATTGCAATCACAAATTCTTTGGTATTATTCTCTTCATTTAATTTGTCTTCAATGAAAAAAACACAAAAAGAATTGTCCTAAAGCCAAATTGGATATAATTCCACACCAAACCTAAAAAAGGGGGTGGACAAAAGTATTGGCACCCTTTGAAAAATCATGTGATGCTTCTCTAATTCGTGTAATTAACAGCACCTGTAACTTACCTGTGGCACCTAACAGGTGTTGGCAATAACTAAATCACACTTGCAGCCAGTTAACATGGATTAAAGTTGACTCAACCTCTGTCCTGTGTCCTTGTGTGTACCACATTGAGCATGGAGAAAAGAAAGAAGACCAAAGAACTGTCTGAGGACTTGAGAAACCAAATTGTGAGGAAGCATGAGCAATCTCAAGGCTACAAGTCCATCTCCAAAGACCTGAATGTTCCTGTGTCTTCCGTGCGCAGTGTCATCAAGAAGTTTAAAGCCCATGGCACTGTGGCTAACCTCCCTAGATGTGGACGGAAAAGAAAAATTGACGAGAGATTTCAACGTAAGATTGTGCGGATGGTGGATAAAGAACCTCGACTAACATCCAAACAAGTTCAAGCTGCCCTGCAGTCCGAGGGTACAACAGTGTCAAGCCGTACTATCCGTCGACGTCTGAATGAAAAGGGACTATATGGTAGGATACCCAGGAAGACTCCACTTCTTACCCCGAGACATAAAAAAGCCAGGCTGGAGTTTGCCAAAACTTACCTGAGAAAGCCTAAAACGTTTTGGAAGAATGTTCTCTGGTCAGATGAGACAAAAGTAGAGCTTTTTGGGAATAAGCATCAACATAGAGTGTACAGGAAAAAAAAGAGGCATTCAAAGAAAAGAACACGGTCCCTACAGTCAAACATGGCAGAGGTTCCACTTGGAATACTGTGCTCAGTTATGGGCCCCAATATATAGAAAGGATATAAATGAGCTTGAAAAGGTACAAAGGAGGGCAACAAAATTAATAAAGGGAATGGAGGGACTGCAATACCCAGAGAGGTTGGCAAAACTAGAACTATTCAGCCTGGAAAAGAGAAGGTTGAGGGGGGACATAATAAATGTGTACAAATATGTTAGGGGACAGTATAGAGATCTTGCCCGGGATTTGTTCAAAAGGAGGGATATTACGGTAACAAGAGGGCATTCACTAAGACTGGAAGAGAAAAGGTTTCAGCACCAGCATAGGAAGGGGTTCTTTACGGTAAGAGCAGTGAGAATATGGAATTCACTGAGTGAGGAGACGGTAATGTCAGATTCACTACACCAGTTCAAGCGGGGACTGGATGCATTTCTAGATACCAGGCAGATTTCAGCATATACTTAAAAATAAAATAAAATAGTAGGTTGATACAGGGATTTATTCTGGCTGCTGGTTTCAGAGTCGGGAGGGAATTTTTCCTCAGGTGAAGATTGGCCAAATCATTTGGGGTTTTTGCCCTCCTCTGGATCAACTTTAGCAATTACAGAACTAACAGGTCGAACTTGATGGACGCAAGTCTTTATTCAGCCTTACAAACTATGTTACTATGTTACTATGATGTTTTGGGGTTGCTTTGCTGCCTCTGGCACTGGACTGCTTGACCGTGTGCATGGCATTATGAAGTCTGAAGACTACCAACAAATTTTGCAGCATAATGTAGGGCCCAGTGTGAGAAAGCTGGGTCTCGCTCAGAGGTCATTAGTCTTCCAGCAGGACAATGACCCAAAGCACACATCCAAAAGCACTATAAAATGGTTTGAGAGAAAGCACTGGAGACTTCTAAGGTGGCCAGCAATGAGTCCAGACCTGAATCCCATAGAACACCTGTGGAGAGATCTCAAAATGGCAGTTTGGAGAAGGCACCCGTCAAATATCAGGGACCTGGAGCAGTTTGTCAAAGAAGAATGGTCTACAATTCCAGCAGAGCATTGTAAGAAACTCATTGATGGTTACCGGAAGCAGTTGTTCGCAGTTATTTTGGCTAAAGGTTGTGCAACCAAGTATTAGGCTGAGGGTGCCAATACTTTTGTCCGTCCCTTTTTTGGAGTTTTGTGTGAAATGATCAATGATTTGATTTTTGCTTCATTCTCTTTTGTGTTTTTTCCTTGCAAGCAAATTAAATGAAGAGAATAATACCAAAGAATTTGTGATTCCAATCATTTTCAGGAAGAAACTGAGTATTACCTGACAGAATTGCAGGGGTGCCAATACTTTTGGCCAGCACTGTATATGGGGACTCATACTGTATCTAGGAAGCTATGTGCGGGCTAATACTGTATATAAGAGGCTATATGAGGGCTCATACTGTATATAGGAGGCTATATGGGGGCTCATACTGTATATAGGTGGGTATATGGGGGCTCATATTGTATGTAGGGGCTATGTGGGGGCATATTGCCTGGGCCTGTGAGCTGTTATCCTCATTGCAGTATGGCTTATAGTCTCCTTTTCTTGTCCTAATTGAAGGAATTCCCTGATGAATCCCTGAATGACCAAAAGAGGGGGGATATTTGTTATGGTTTACAAGTATAAGGGTCCCATAGGTTGTTGCATGTGGGGCTCATACTGTATATAGGGGGATGTCAGCATATTTATTTCTGCTCAATATTAAGCCATACAATTAATATAAAAAAATAATTATAATGAATATGTTAATATTAATACTGAACAGAATAAAATTCAGCCTATTGGTGCAGACTCCACAACAGTCACAGTCTCTCATATGGCCCCTTGGGAAAATTAATCTCCCAAATCTGCTCTATTATGTATAGCGCTATAGTGTTACTCACATGACCTGTCACATGATCTATGAAAAAGGGATTATGTAACATGTCACGTGATACATCGAATACCTGGGCAATCGGGGAGGGGCTCTGTCTTCTCTTAATCCACCCCTGATCGCAGAGAGAGACTTGAAAACTGGGATGCTGGTATAAAAGTTATCTACGTTGAGGTGATAACCTTGATCCAGCAGTGAGTGCACCAAATTCCACACAATTTTCCCAATCACTCCCATAACAGTGGGGCGTTCATGGGGTTGAATGCGGCTGTCCTTCCCTTCATAAACTCTAAACCTGTGGGTGTATCCAGAGGTATTCTCGCACAGCCTGTAGAGTTCAATTCCATACCTGGCCCTCTTACTGGGCAGTTATTGCCAGAATTTGAGCCTCCCCTTGAAATGTATTAGGGACTCCTCCACGCAGATGTCCCTTTGGGGAGCGTAGACCACAGCAAACTTGTTGCTGATTTGATGAATCACTGCCCAAACTTTGAATAGTCGGTCAAAGTTGGGGTTATCTCAGGGAGGACATTGTGCATTATCATTGTAATGCAAAAATTTGTGGATTTCCTTTTCATTTACGGGTCATAGCCATGTGGAACATCAACACTCCAACATTGCTGAAGTTCTGGCTTCTTCAGTAACCCCATGTGAAGGACAAGGCCCCAAAACATCATCATTTGTACTGCGTCTACAGGGGTCCAGTTAGAAAATTATGAAGGCCGATTTTGTGCAGGGCATAAAAATTTGTTTTAACCACCATGAGGTTTACAAAATCCTCAGAGAAAAAGACTTTGGAAAAAGTCTATTTCTGTGAGGCCGGTGTTATCAAATTTGATTCCTAACTGCACCATAAAATCAGGAATCTGTGGCTCATAATCTTTGGGGGTGAAGTCTATACGGGGTCAGTAACGGTGGGTGCTGGTTCATTTTCTCTCCTGGGGTGTCTGTGTGGCAGTTCAGTATCACTTGTGGAAGAGGAGGAGGAGAAAAAATAAAGGAAGGTGGCATCCTTTCCCTCACTATCAGTGTCGGAGGTAAGGAAGGCGTAAGCCTCCTCCACTAAATACCATGATTGGGACGAGCGGGACATTTTTTCACTTATGTGGTGTTAGTGTGTGTACCAAATTTTATTCAGGTGTGTGTGTGTGTGTGTGTGTGTGTGTGTGTGTGTGTGTGAGTGTTTGGTGTAAATTACTGAGCGCCCGCAACTATCTGACACTAACCCTGACTATATTCAGCAAAAATACTGTAGTGAACGTCGATTACTACAGTATATTTTTACTGTCCCTAATCAAGTCCTACCAACTAATTTATAACAAAGAGAAAAATGGAGCCTTAAATTGCTTAGAATAATTATTCAAATTTTATTGCATATTAAAATTAAAATCAGTTACAGAAAACACCCATATGACATTTATGCACAAAAATGTGATCAACACAGACCTCAGGCTGTGAGTGGCCAGTGGCGTCAATTACAATATGTTTTAATAAATAGTGAATATGCCACAAGGACATTCCTATACACAGTACATGCTGATAGTGTCTAGTGAGTCCAGAAATTATGCCCTGAACCAAAGGAAAAGGTATAATACCTAGTACATCTTAGTAACTATCGATGGGCTAAAGGTAAAATATATATTAAATAGTTGAACTCATAAACATACCCAGCAGTTAAGGATGGACGCCAATGGGACTATCAGCCTAGTGAGAGGATACCCCACGTCCCCTACGCACGTTTCGCTTTATAAGTGACCGCTTCATCATGGAGGAATTCCCCCTCTGTGGGGGTACTCTGCACCCGTCTGTCGGAGTACTCTGCCAAAAAGCATCTGTGTTTGTACTGTGCATGTGTCACTGTGGGAGTACTGTGCCAAAAAGCCAGTGTGTGTACTCTGCACCAGTCTCTGTGGGAGTACTCTGAGAAAAGCCTCTGTGTGTACTCTGCATGCACCTCTGTGGGGGTACTCTGTAAAAAAAGCCTCTGTGTGTACTCTGCACCTGTATCTGTGGGTGTACTCTGCAAAATAGGCTTATTAGAGGTACTCAAAACAGCCTCTTTGTTTTGTTTTTTTTTGTCTCATTTTAATTTGGGGAGGCAAATAGAATGGCAAATAGAAAGAACAAACTGCAGTGGAGTCTAACAATGGCTGGGTGTGGTTGGTATACTTCTCTATTCAGTCAAAGGTACGGACAAGTCCTGTGGGATCCACGCCTGGTTCATTTTAATGAATGTGAGTTTGCCCACGTTGGTAGTGGACAGGTGGATGTGTCTGTGTGTGATCACACCCCCTGCCATGCTAAACACACAGACAGTACACTTGCCACAGGGCAGGACAGCACCTCCAAGGCATAAAGGGCAAGCTCAGACCATGTGTCCAATTGTGGAGACCCAGAAGTTAAATGGGGCAGACCCATCATTCAGGACGTGGAGACATACTCTTCCACAATGTTGTTGCTCATGGATTCAATCCCTTGAGCTTGTGTTCTGTAGTTACTCTCTGTCGGGCCTCAGGACACACACCTTTTCTCTGGGTGTTTGGGTTCTGTTTTCTTCAGCCTGTCTAGCTTAACAGATGTGTTTTCATTCGTCCACCTATCACATTTTGGGTGCAGCTTTATATTTTGTCCCCCAGCGGGTGTTTCCTGCTGGTGATAGATTCATTTAGATGTTGTGACATTCTATTAATGTTTGGAGCCAGTCTGTGAGCTTTCAGTTAAGGATTTTAAACTTGCTGTTTCTTTGCTCTACTCTGCACATCTCTTTTGTTTATCTTTAGTAAGTAGGCAGTGTATTTGTTAACAGTACTTGCTTTATTCTTTGTTTGGTATTTCGTTACTTACTTTACTAACTCTGAGATCTTTCCATTGCTCAGAACACTTCTCCTTATGTAGTTAATTCACACTCTGCTCTGCCCTCTGGTTCATTAGGAGGAACATGAAGCAACTCGACGGCCATTTAGGAAGTTTTGGTCCGAGTTGCCATTTCCTAGTTCTGTGGTTAGAGCTATCTCTGTACCCGCAGGCACCACTAGGGATTGCAGTGTTAGGATATCTAGTCTGTACTGGAACCGGCAGGGTCAGTCACATTTTTTTAGTGTATAACCTATTAATCTCGAGTGAGTTGCTACACAGGCATAACAGAAACGCTGGCTCCTGCTAATACGGTCCGTATCAAAAGGTGGTGCTGGATTTTGTGGCGTGTTGAGGAAGGTTTTCCACATTTCGGCCATGCTAACCCTTCCTTCTGAGGTGGTGCCGTTACCCCAGCTACGTTGGCGACTTCCTCTTCCTACTCTGCCTTGTGCTTCCACAGAGCCTCCGCTGTCAGGTGGGGGTGCTGTCAGTAGTGCGTATACCAGCGTGCGCTAGGATTTCTGCATTTTCCGATTACGCTTCAGTGATGGAAGTAAGGATGGCACGTTGTGCTTGTAGCGGGGATCCAGTAGGGTGACCGCCCAGTAATCAGCACTTGTAACAATCCGGGCAACTCTGCGATTGTTACGCAGGCACAGCAGCATGTATTTGCTCATGTGTGCCAGTCAGCCCAGAGGCAAAGGCAAGCTGTCTTGGGTGGGAGCTATATCGTCTGAGTCCTTGGTATCTCCACAGGCACGCTCCAGTGATGTTCGTGAGCTGCTTTGAGTGCCACCCTGTTGTGAACATGGTTCCTCCTCCAAAACTGTCCCGTGGCTGGACAGTTGTGTACCTGGCCGCTGTTGGTACAGGAACCCACCCTCCGAGGCATGTGTGGATGACTGGCCTGATAATGGTGTGAATAGTCACTTTTCTTCTTCTTCCTGTGCCACCTCATCCATCATCACCTGAAGCGTTTTTTCAAGCAGTCATGGAAGTGGGATAGTAACGCTGATGATGACATCATCAGCGCTGGCCATGTTGGTGGAGCACTCAAAGCAGCGCAATACGGCATCCACATCCCACACGGAGCCCCACTCATTGGTCGTAAAGTGGTGTTGTTCCACAGAGCAACTTGCCTGTGCGTGCTGCAACTGAAACTCCAGTATTGCCTGCTGCTGCTCGCACAGTCTCTCCAGCATATGCAAAGTGGAGTTACACCTTGTGGATTCATTGAATATGAGGCGTCGAGAAAGAAGGCAGCAGCTCTGACCTCCTGCGAAAGAAGGTATAGGTGAAACTAGTAGGGGGAGCTATATGTGTGTTTTTTAGTTTCTTTAGTGGAACTTGTAGGAAGGAAAAATTATATATTAAAAGAGTGCTACATAGATCTATGGACTGCAGCCATGATCTATTAGTGAAAATACATGTATATAGTAAAGCTTAAAGAATTGTAGCTGACACAAGAGGAACTCCAATACTAGGAGACCACCCTACACACTGGAGGAATACAAGTCCACTATAGTAATTTTAAATTGTATTGACCACTTCTTATGGAACAATTAATAAGTTATTTTTTAGCATATCCCTTAAATAGGGTCCTTTTACCCTTTGGGTAATATGTTGTTTAGAATTTTTCGTCCCAAAGGGGTGCTAGCACCTTAATGTGTTATTAGTGAATTTAGTTGAGCCCTGGAAAGCAGAAGTGATGCTGCAGCGCAGACAGGCGAGCAGCAGTGGGGTGAAAACGCCGAAACCGAACACAAGCAGCCCACACTTTCTGCAGCAGCTCTGACATCTTGGGGTAATTTTTCAGGAAGCTCTGCACCACCAAATTCAGCACAATCTTTTAAGCTGTGGGCACTTCCTCAGCCATCACAACCATGTTGAGTATGCCACGTGACCCGGCCTGGATAACTGGGTGGCGCTGCCATTCTGTGACCAACGTAGGGACAGGACGCGGCTCGAGTGAGCGACAGTGTTAGGTTCTGTGGTGGTACTCTGCAAAACAGTCTCTGTGGGGGTAATCTGCAAAACAGCCTCTGTTGGGGTACATGATTCAAACACCCAGTGTAATAATGTGCTGGACACTCGCTCTCTGTATTCAGGCCATGTAAAATTCTGCACTTTTTTGCGGTGTAAAGAATGAGGAGAGTATCAAATAGGGGACGTGACCCTGGCACTGCTAGTGGTGGTGGTGTAGCTGCTGCAGGGAGAGTATGTGGTCGATCCGTGCCTGCATGCAGGCAACAGGACGTTATGCGTAATTTAGGCCGAGTACTGCTGGACGAATGGTGAGGCCAGAACAAATAGATGCGGTTTTAGACTGGTTGGCTGAGAGTGCCTCCAGTTCCTTTGCTTTGTCTTTCACCCGGTCCCCTGCTGAAAGCGCAGAGTTTTCACCTGCGGCCCATGGGCATGTCTTCCACCTTAGCCCCTTGCCAAGCAGCCTGAGCCCCAAGTTTTACAGCAGTCACTTCTGCTTTTTGATTGAGTGCACTGATGCCCAACCACTTGTTCTGTTTGAGGATAAGTACGTAAGAAGGCCTTGAGGTGGACCTCCAGCTCAATACCAAGATCCAACTTAGAGCTTTTTAACTACAGCAGCTTTAGCATACGCTATTGGATCTGGAACTCTTTTGTTATTAGAAAAATACAAAACATTACAATAAAAATTTTAAATATAACTGGAAAAACTAAGTACTAAGGCTGTGTGCCCACGATGCGTTTTTCAAGCGTTTATGCTGCGGAATTTCCGCAGCATAAACGCTTCAAAAACGCTTGGTAATCCGTCCCCCATGGTCCCCAATGACAAGCCGCACTTTCAATGCCTATGCTGCGTTTTTTTCCGCAGCGTTTATGCTGCGCTAAAAAATCCGCAGCATGTCCATTAATTTTGCGGAAGCACGGCGTAATCGCCGCCATTGACTTGCATTCAGACGCATATCATCCGTGTCAGTACATTTGTACTCACGGATTATATGTGTTTCAATGTGCGGATGGTACCCAAGTCTAGAGGAGAGGAGACTCTCATCCAGACCTGGGTACCATAGAAACTGTAAAAGAAAAAGAATTTAAAATAAAAAATAAAGTTTATACTCACCTTCCTATGTCTTCCCGGTGTTTTGTCTGCTCCGTCCAGTGTCTTGCAATGTTCGCGTTGTTGTGAAGGACCTGCCATGACGTCACTGAGTCATGTGACCCATCACATGGCTCAATGACGTCACCGCAGGTCCTTCACACCACCGCAAGCAGTGCAAGACACTGGACGGAGCAGACAAAACACTGGGAAGACATCGGAAGGTGAGTATAAACTTTATTTTTTTTTTTTTTCACCATTCTTATTCTTTTTTTTAACTAACTTGGTCACACTACTATAAATCCTTGCCGGTTGCATGAATTTATATAGTGTGACCAAGTTGTCAAGCACTTTCCAAGTGATGCTAAAATCGCTTGGAAAAGCGCTTGATAACCCGCATGCAGAAATGCATGCAAAGACGCTTCACAAATGCTTCTACCTGGCGGGAAATCCGCACGTAAAAACCGCATGCGTTTTTTCCAGCCAGGGAGAAGCGTAAAAATATGCAGCATTTCTGCATCGTGGGCACATAGCCTAAAACCGTAAACCAAAAGGAAAAAGTCCAGCATTAAAATCCCAGCAAAGCAACCCCAGCAAAAAGCAACTATAAACTGAAAAACGAGACTTCATTCTTTCTTCGTTCTTCCTTTCTCTGTCTGGAAGTTTTGATCTTTCTTGTCTTTCTCTTTATTTCCTCTTGTCTTTTTGCTCTTCTGCCCCCCGATTACCTCATTCCAAGGAGAGAAAAAGCCATCAATAAAGAGCAATGTACTCAAAACTCACCAACACACCACTACACATCACTTCAAATCCCACACTGTTCACACCACACTCTTTACTAACCCTACAAAATATAAAACAAAAATTCAAAAAATTCTGACCTATTTCCCAAAATAAACATGCAGGCTCACTTGGCCATAATATAAACCCTTATCCTAAACACAAGCTATATATTTATATATATATATTTTTTTATGAATTTTTGTGGAATTTTTTCTAATTTTACTTTACACAACAAAACACACCAAAGCAAAAACCCTACACTTCAACTAAACCCACTCTACAAAAATTGTTCTATGGCATGTCCAGCTTTTCATCATGTCCTCTTCTTGGCTTCCTTATCACAATTTCCATTTTAGTGTTCCGAAAAATGTATTTTTGAAACCCTTCTCACCCTCCACCCCTAACTAAACCCACACAATACTTATTATCAGATGAACTAATCTTATACAAAACACATTAACAATTCTTTACAAAACATTTACCCAGACCCAAGTTTAGCGCCTGTAAGCCCTATGTCCGAACTGAGATCTGTAAAACAAAACTCTAGTGAAAAGCAACAGCCCACCACCAGGTAACTGAAGATGATGAGGCTCCTACCTTAATTATCTTAACACTTACCTATCCAACTACCCCTTTCTAATTGACCATCTGTCCCTATTTCACTACCTACCTCACCCTGTCTATCCCTACTGTTATGGTAAATATTTATACTTCGCTTTGATTATTATTTAGACAATTCATATATCTTTGATCATTTTGCATTTTAGTATTAGCTTTATAAGTGTTATTCATAAAAAGCAATAACACAGGGAATTGTCTCTGATATAGAGCTGTCTTTCTGTTAAGCTTTGTTTTGTTAAAAGAATGCATAGGAAAATTCTGGATAGAGCAAGTATTCAAGGACAACCTTGTTATTCCAAATTAAAATAC
This sequence comes from Phyllobates terribilis, assembly GCF_046119375.1. Classification (NCBI taxonomy): domain Eukaryota; kingdom Metazoa; phylum Chordata; class Amphibia; order Anura; family Dendrobatidae; genus Phyllobates; species Phyllobates terribilis. The sequence goes on along the minus strand of NW_027362761.1, from coordinate 243,372,970 downwards.
TTTCTTTACTCAATTAAAATATCTGCTCTGTTAGGTAACATAAAGCCTGTAAAGCCACCCCCCTTTTCATATCTATGGGGTTGTAATAAAGATTTCTAACTGAGAGTCAGGCAAGCCCATACACTGACAATGGCTGTGTGCTCTTGTCTCTGATCGATCGACTCCCTGATTTGATCAAAACTGGCAAATGAGTGAAACCTTTTCAGTTTCTCCTAAAACATTCGATATAGGTTTCCACATCACTACCTATCCTTCGTCTATTTATATTATTTATCTAACTCTCCCTAAAATATCCCTATCTATCTTTACTTATCTACCTGACCCTATCTACCTGCCTATCTATCCGTACCCACTTAGCTAAACCTATCTATGCCCTAGGGTACATTAAAAGCGAAACCCCTCCAAAGAAGAGAAGCACTCCTTGCACCCAGTCTCTCAAACTCCAGAGAACGCACCTTCCCCAGGTCACCAAGAATGTTCCTAACCACCTCTTCCAGGGGAAGAACTTTTTGCTGCATAGATACTAGAGACCCTGCATTCCACATGTAAAACCTAGTTACTAAACTAAAAATAAAGTGCCCCGATCTCAGCCACACAGGGACCTGAATGTCCCATAGGCCCACTCCGCTTAGGTCAACCTTCATAAGCGCCCACCTTATTGTAGACCCCTGTACTAAAAGAACTCCAGCATGTTGCCTAACGCCTTGCGGGGACAATCCCAGACCTTAGAGTTCCTGTACTTCAGGTTGTCCGTCACATACAGTTTTCCATGAAAGCAGCATCAAGCCAAGTCCCAAAACTTCAAGGGGATCCATGAAGAATTCAACAACCAAAGCTCCACCACCAGATCCCGGCCGTGGCTATCCTTGAGTGCCAGAGGCTTCTGAAAATGGGTCAACAGGACCCTACTGTCAAGGGATTTCCTCAAAATGGTCCTAATCTCCCACATCCCCAGACTCGATCGGCGGATTTCATTCAGAACCAGGGTAGCGTAAGCCGGAACATGTCCATGTGTTGTCCTAAGGTCCTTCACTTGCCCTCCTGTCTCCCATTCTTGGAGAAAAGGCCAAAACCACCCTGTGCAGGAGAATACCCACTGAGTACCCCTCTCTAACAAGAGGTTGGTGATGTTTGCCTTAACATAGATGCTTAATAGACACACCATTGGGTTGACTATACCCAACCCACCTAGTCTCCTCGTGCAGTACATGACCTCTCTCTTGACTAGGTTTAACCTATTCCCCCATAATAGTTGGAAGAACAGGCTGTAGACCCATGTCCAAAGATGCTCTGGAAACATGCAGACACTGCCAAAGTATATTAACAAAGTAAGCAAGAAACCCTTGACCAGGTTAAGGACTAACCCTTCCATTGACCTCAGGGACAAGGACTAACCTTCCATTGATCCATTTTCTGGGCGGCGATCTTAAGCCTGCCCTCCCAGTTTTGCAGAGGGTAGCCCCCCTGGCCAAATTTGATGCCTAGAATTGTTGCTGAGGCTTGGGGCCGTCGAAGGGTGTCCGGGAGATTAAAACTTGGAACTCCCCCTCCCAGTCAGAGACTCTCACACTTTTCCCAATTGATCATGGACCTGGATGACTCAGAGTAGCGATCAACCTCAGACATGACCCATTCTGCCTCTCCTCTCGAGGACACAAAAAGAGAGACATTATCAGCATATGTTACCACACTCAGAGTGGCTTCTGGTTCCTCCCGGTCCATCCTGACTCCCACCAACGGTTCACGCATCATCCTCCAGGGGATCGATAGCGAAAACATATAAAAGTGGGCTCAAAGGACAGCCCTGGCAGACCCCAGACCCAACCTCAAAAGGATGACTAAGCCAACCGTTCATGAGCGGAAAAGTCTCTGCCCCTGTATACAAAACTTTTAGCCATTTGATGAACCTCCCAGGCAGACCATACCTCAGAAGAACAGACCTTTGCCTGGTCTAAGGACAGCAAGTATCCCCTCCAAAGACCAGCTCCACTCTGCTCCACTGCCTCTCAGACACCAAGCACAGCACTAAACGTACTGCAGCCTGGAACAGACTAATGTTGAGCTCCCGAAAGGAGCCAGGGTGCAAACTTCACTAGTCCATTAAACAGCACCAGAACATTTCTCTGCCAGAATATTTCGGTCCGTATTGAGAAACGCTATGGGACGCCAATTCTCAATACAGGACGAATCTTTACCCTTTGACAGGATAATCAGGGCTGACTGCCTCATTGATCTGGGCAGAGTGTCTGAGGAGACACTTAAACACCTCAGTCAAAAAGGGGACCAAGGAGTTCCTAAAGGTCTTATAAGCCATCTGGACCTGGCGACTTGTTGGGCCGGAGCCCATCAATTGCCAGTCTCCCTTCCTCTTCCCTGATTACTTCTGCCAAAATTTGAAGAAAGGGGTCATCACCTGGCTCAGGAATGGTTTCAGCCACATTCCCATCTGGATTCTTCTTTCCCGAGAGATGCGAGTAGAAAAAACTTACCATATGCAGGATCCCTGATTTGGATCTGTTCAGGGAACCCGTCCTGTCAGTCAGTTCTGTAACCACTTTACAACTCACTGACATCCTACAGTTTCTGTAAGGGTCGTGCGGGCAGTACCTCCGGAAATCTCTCTCAAAAACCAAGGATGTGTGAGTATCATACTGACACCTCTTGAGCAAAGAGTTCACCCTGGAGATCTCCCAGTTAAGACAAGCTGTTCGAGTTTCCTCCTTAGATCGTGATACAAGTGGTACTTGTTCAGCCCTCTAATGCTCGAGAGCTGACAGAAGAAACTTGCCACCACTTTGACTTACTGCTACAGAGATCCAAAAGTGGTACCTGGTTCTGAAGAAACTCCTCAATAGATTGTCTTACTACTGCTTCTTCCAGAAGGGATGAATTCAGCTTCCATAGGCCTTTTCCCATCCGGGGGGTCTCTGCAACATTTAAGAAAAGTAAAATTAAACAGTGGTCGAGGAACTCCGCCTCACCGACAGACACTGACAAAGATAAGGGACTTTATTCCTCTGTTTTTCCTCGAAGGGGCCACTGCCAGCCATGATGACACTCCTTCTGGCCTTCAATCTCTCATTTACCCCCCCCCTCCTCGGCCTTTTCACCACAGCGGAAACCTCAGGTCTCCTGGTGTGGGAGGCTCTGTCCACCTTCATCCTTGCCATCCGCAACTTCTGGAGTCTCTTCAGTTGTGAGTTAGGGTACTTGTGTTTTTTTACATGCGTTTTTCACGCTGCGGTTTTGTCTTTTTGATATGTCATGTTTTAAATAAAGATGCTTTGTTTTTAATACTTCATGATACTTGGTTTTGACAACTTTATTAAGGATTACATATGTTTTTAGTATGTTTCCGCAGTGGAAATGCACTTAAACCTCACATGCATTTTTAACCTGTGGATTTTCTGCATCTCATGTAATTCTAAAAAAAAGCACAGTGGGCATGAGATTACCATAAATCCCATTCACTTTTCTGGAACTGTAAGATGTTGTGTTTTTGATGCAGGGAAAATACGCAACTTCAAAACTCATTGTGTGCACACAGCCTTATACAGCAAAAGCCATGGTTCATAACTCAGTAAAGGGATCTCATTATTGAAAGTTATCAATCAGGAAAAGGATGCAAAATTATTTTCAATGCATTAGATATACCATGTAACACTGTGAAGACAGTAATCAAGAAGTGGCTTGAATTTGACACAACAGTGATATTTCATAGAACTGGACGTCCCTGAAAAATTTCTGAAAAAACAATAGAAAAATTGGTCCAGAGTGCTGCCAAGATGCCTACAGCAATATTAAAGGAGCTGCAGGAATTTCAGGCAAGTATTGGATGTGTACTGCATGTGACAACTATCTCCCGGTTTCATGAAAAATGCCCATAGGAAAAATGCCCATAGCAAAAATGCCCACAGGAAAATTACCCACAATGAAAGTTGCCCACATGGACAAAATAACAAGTTTATTAACCCCTTCACCACATCTGCCGTACATGTATGGCGCATGTCGGAATAGAGTTTATGGAGCGGGCTCCCGCAGCGAGTCTGCCCCACACCCGGCAGGTGATGGCTGTGTATTATAGCCAGGACCTGCAGCTAGCAATCGCGGGTGGAGCAGTGCTCAGCCGGCAAATGTTAGGGTACGTGCACACGATCAGTAATTGCTGCTGATTGCATGAAGTGCACTTGCGTTGTGTGCAATCCGCAGCGGCCAGATGTTACAGCATAGGGGATGGGATTTGTAGAAATCCCATGCCCACTATGCGTCTCCATGCACCTGCGGCTCACCCGCGGACACGGACATGCACGTGTCTTTACAGACCACAGCATGACAATTTCTCTTGCGGAGTTGCTAGTCTTCGCAAGAGAAATTCTATCAGTGTAATTTTCTTCCCATTTTCCAGTACACTACAGGGTAAAATATATGATGCCCTTCAAAAGTAAACTTTTCCTGCAAAAAAAACAAGCCCTCATATGTCAATGTGGACAGAAAAATAAACGATTTATGACTCTGGGAAGAAAAAACTGAAAGGCAAAAACGCACATGCCAGTACAGCCGTGATTACACTGTACACAGGCTCCAGAGCGATATAACATACTACAAGTCGGGGAGGGGTGTGATAATAATGTTATATCGGTACAGCTGTGATTACACTGTACACAGGCTCCAGAGCGATATAACATACTACAAGTCGGGGAGGGGTGTGATAATAATGTTATATCGGTACAACTGTGATTACACTGTACACAGGCTCCAGAGCGATATAACATACTACAAGTCGGGGAGGGGTGTGATAATAATGTTATATCGGTACAGCTGTGATTACACTGTACACAGGCTCCAGAGCGATATAACATACTACAAGTCGGGGAGGGGTGTGATAATAATGTTATATCGGTACAGCTGTGATTACACTGTACACAGGCTCCAGAGCGATATAACATACTACAAGTCGGGGAGGGGTGTGATAATAATGTTATATCGGTACAGCTGTGATTACACTGTACACAGGCTCCAGAGCGATATAACATACTACAAGTCGGGGAGGGGTGTGATAATAATGTTATATCGGTACAGCTGTGATTACACTGTACACAGGCTCCAGAGCGATATAACATACTACAAGTCGGGGAGGGGTGTGATAATAATGTTATATCGGTACAGCTGTGATTACACTGTACACAGGCTCCAGAGCGATATAACATACTACAAGTCGGGGAGGGGTGTGATAATAATGTTATATCGGTACAGCTGTGATTACACTGTACACAGGCTCCAGAGCGATATAACATACTACAAGTCGGGGAGGGGTGTGATAATAATGTTATATCGGTACAGCTGTGATTACACTGTACACAGGCTCCAGAGCGATATAACATACTACAAGTCGGGGAGGGGTGTGATAATAATGTTATATCGGTACAGCTGTGATTACACTGTACACAGGCTCCAGAGCGATATAACATATTACAAGTCGGGGGGGTGATAATAATGTTATATCGGTACAGCCGGGGTCACACTGTACACAGGATCCAGAGAGATATAACATATTACAAGTCGGGGAGGGGTGTGATAATAATGTTATATCGGTACAGCTGTGATTACACTGTACACAGGCTCCAGAGCGATATAACATACTACAAGTCGGGGAGGGGTGTGATAATAATGTTATATCGGTACAGCTGTGATTACACTGTACACAGGCTCCAGAGCGATATAACATATTACAAGTCGGGGGGGTGATAATAATGTTATATTGGTACAGCCGGGGTCACACTGTACACAGGATCCAGAGAGATATAACATATTACAAGTCTGGGAGGGGTGTGATAATAATGTTATATCGGTACAGCTGTGATTACACTGTACACAGGCTCCAGAGCGATATAACATACTACAAGTCGGGGAGGGGTGTGATAATAATGTTATATTGGTACAGCCGGGGTCACACTGTACACAGGCTCCAGAGCGATATAACATATTACAAGTCGGGGAGGGGTGTGATAATAATGTTATATCGGTACAGCTGTGATTACACTGTACACAGGTTCCAGAGCGATATAACATATTACAAGTCGGGGAAGGGTGTGATAATAATGTTATATCGGTACAGTCGTGATGTGTGTGATAATAATGTTATATCGGTACAGCTGTGATTACACTGTACACAGGCGCCAGAGCGATATAACATATTACAAGTCGGAAGGGGGGGTGTGTGTGATAATGTTATATCAGTACAGCCGTGATTACACTGTACACAGGCTCCAGAGCGATATAACATATTACAAGTCGGGGGGGGGTGTGATAATAATGTTATATTGGTACAGCCGGGGTCACACTGTACACAGGATCCAGAGCGATATAACATATTACAAGTCGGGGAGGGGTGTGATAATGTTATATCGGTACAGCTGTGATTACACTGTACACAGGTTCCAGAGCGATATAACATATTACAAGTCGGGTAAGGGTGTGATAATAATGTTATATCGGTACAGCTGTGATTACACTGTACACAGGCGCCAGAGCGATATAACATATTACAAGTTGGAGGGGGGGGTGTGTGTGATAATGTTATATCAGTACAGCCATGATTACACTGTACACAGGCTCCAGAGCGATATAGCATATTACAAGCCGGGGGGAGGGGGTGGTGATAATGTTATAATGGTACAGCCGGGGTCACGCTATATACAGGCTCCAAAGCGATATAACATATTACAAGTCGGGGGGGGGGGGGGGTGATAATAATTTTATATCGGTACAGCCGGGTTCACATCGTACACAGGCTCCAGAGCTATATAACATATTACAAGTCGGGGGGGGGGGGGATGTGATAATAATGTTATATCGGTACAGCCGGGGTCACACTGTACACAGGATCCAGAGCGATATAACGTATTACAAGTCGGAGGGGGGGGTGATAATAATGTTATATCGGTACAGCCGGGGTCACACTGTACACAGGCTCCGGAGCGATATAACATATTACAGGTTGGGGGCGTAGAGGTGATAAATGTTATTTTGTCCATGTGGGTAATTTCCTGTGTGGGCATTCATGGTTGTGGGCTTTTTTCTGCTCACCCTATCTCCCATATTCTTCATACACTATGTCTGACCTGTTGGGTAGGATGGCAAGATGGAAGCCTTTTCTTGTAAAGAAAAACATTCAAGCCCAGCTATGTTTTGTCAAAACCTACATCACGTTTGCCAAAAGCATGTGACCAAGGTTGAACTTTTTTGGGCACAATTCCAAAAAGTATGTTTGGTGCAAAGCCAACACTGGCCATCACAAAAAGAACACCATACCCGGAGTGAAGGAATGTGAAGGCAGCATTATGCTTTCGGGCTGTTTTTCGGCAGCTGGAGTTTGGGCTTTAGTCGAGGTGCAAGTAATTATGAACAGTTCCAAATATGAGTCAATTTTGCAACAAAACCTTCAGGCTTCTGCTAAAAAGATGACGATGAATTTCACCTTTCAGAACGACAACAACCATAAGCATACCTCCACAGTTGCGGTCACAAAAAGGTGCCGCGGGGGCCCAGGGGAGAGCTGAAGACTCATTGTCAAGTGACTGTCGGGAGACATAGTGCCAACATCACAGGAGCAGATCCGGTCCTGGAGGTAAGTGTATGTTTTTATTTTTTTTATTTTATTTCGGACACTTTAGCTGTTTCAGAAGGAGTGGCCTAGCGGTGGACAACCCCTGTAATATAAGTACTGATCGCTGCTTTCTCCTTGAAGTTACGTTCTCAATGCAATGCTATGACAGTCGCTATGTGAGTCTCATATACTTACAATAAGAAAGCGACTTGTGTTATGGTGATGGTGATCATTTGGTGTAGAAGAGAACCTGCATGATGCTAATAATGGGATAAATATATAATGTAAAACTCGGCACTCAAGGTGAATTTTCAACGTTTTTATAAGCCAGTCAATCAAGAGTGTTATACAGCAACGTTTCGGTCAGATAGACCTTCATCAGTACACTCTATAATAATGAAATCAAAAGAAAAATTAACATTTCAGTCATGTATTTTTTTAACACAGCAGAAATTGATATATCTGAAAAATAGGATACATAAAGTACATTGAAAGTACAATTCATATAGATCATATTAACAAAGCTGTGATGAGCACCCATATATATGCTTTTTGTAGCTGAAGGAAAAAGGAGTAATAAGATACAGGAGACATAGAAGTAAGAGGAGCGTACCTGTATGGCTGAGTGATAGAGGAAAAGTGTGGAACTCAGTGCCTCACATATGTGGAGTTATTTCTGCAAAACAATATACAGTTAGGTCCATATATACAGTTATATGAAAAAGTTTGGGCACCCCTATAAATATTAAGCTTAATGTTTTATAAAAATTGGTGTTTTTGCAACAGCTATTTCAGTTTGATATATGTAATAACTGTTGGACACAGTAATGTTTCTGCCTTGAAATGAGGTTTATTGTACTAACAGAAAATTTGCAATCTGCATTCAAACAAAATTTGACAGGTGCATAAGTATGGGCACCCTTATCATTTTCTTGTTTTAAATACTCCTACCTACTTTTTACTGACTTACTAAAGCACTTTTTTTGGTTTTGTAACCTCATTGAGCTTTGAACTTCATAGCCAGGTGTATGCAATCATGAGAAAAGCTACTTCAAGTGGCCACTTGCAAGTTGTTCTCCTGTTTGAATCTCCTCTGAAGAGTGGCATCATGGGCTCCTCAGAACAACTGTCAAATGATCTTAAAACAAAGATTATTCAACATAGTTGTTCAGGGGAAGGATACAAAAAGCTGTCTCAGAGATTTAACCTGTCAGTTTCCACTGAGAGGAACATAGTAAGGAAATGGAAGAACACAGGGACAGTTCTTGTTAAGGCCAGAAGTGGCAGGCCAAGAAAAACATCAGAAAGGCAGAGAAGAAGAATGGTGAGATCAGTCAAGGACAATCCTCAGACCACCTCCAGAGAGCTGCAGCATCAACTTGCTGCAGATGGTGTCACTGTGCATCGGTCAACTATACAACGCACTTTGCACAAGGAGAAGCTGTATGGGAGAGTGATGCGAAAGAAGCCGTTTCTGCAAGCACGCCACAAACAGAGTCGGCTGAGGTATGCAAAAGCACATTTGGGGAAGCCAATTTCTTTTTGGAAGAAGGTCCTGTGGACTGATGAAACCAATATTGAGTTGTTTGGTCATACAAAAAGGTGTTATGCATGGCGGCAAAAAAACACAGCATTCCAAGAAAAACACTTGCTACCCACAGTAAAATTTGGTGGAGGTTCCATCATGCTTTGGGGCTGTGTGGCCAATGCCGGCACCGGGAATCTTGTTAAAGTTGAGGGACGCATGGATTCCACTCAGTATCAGCAGATTCTTGACAATAATGTTCAAGAATCAGTGATAAAGTTGAAGTTACGCAGGGGATGGATCTTTCAGCAAGACAATGATCCAAAACACCGCTCCAAATCTACTCAGGCATTCATGCAGAGGAACAATTACAATGTTCTGGAATGGCCATCCCAGTCCCCAGACCTGAATATCATTGAACATCTGTGGGATCATTTGAAGAAGGCTGTCCATGCTCGGCAACCATCAAACTTAACTGAACTGGAATTGTTTTGTAAAGAGGAATGGTCAAAAATACCTTCATCCAGGAACTCATTAAAAGCTACAGGAAGCGACTAGAGGCTGTTATTTTTGCAAAAGGAGGATCTACTAAATATTAATGTCACTTTTCTGGTGAGGTGCCCATACTTATGCACCTGTCAAATTTTGTTTGAATACAGATTGCACATTTTCTGTTAGTACAATAAACCTCATTTCAAGGCAGAAACATTACTGTGTCCAACAGTTATTACATATATCAAACTGAAATAGCTGTTGCAAAAACACCAATTTTTATAAAACATTAAGCTTAAAATTAATAGGGGTGCCCAAACTTTTTCATATAACTGTATTTGGACATAGACAACATTTTTCTAATTTTGGTTCTAGACATTACCACAATGAGTTTTAAACAAAACAATTCAGATGCAGTTGAAGCATAGACTTTCAGCTTTCATTTGAGGGTATCCACATTAAAATTGGATGAAGGGTTTAGGAGTTTCAGCTCCTTAACATGTGCCACCCTGTTTTTAAAGGGACCAAAAGTAATTGGACAGATTAAATAATTGTAAATAAAATATTCATTTCTAGTACTTGGTTGAAAACCCTTTGTTGGCAATGACTGCCTGAAGTCTTGAACTCATGGACATCACCAAACGCTGTGTTTCCTCCTTTTTGATGCTCTGCCAGGCCTTCACTGCGGTGGTTTTCAGTTGCTGTTTGTTTGTGGGCCTTTCTGTCTGAAGTTTAGTCTTTAACAAGTGAAATGCATGCTCAATTGGGTTGAGATCAGGTGACTGACTTGGCCATTCAAGAATATTCCACTTCTTTGCTTTAATAAACTCCTGGGTTGCTTTGGCTTTATGTTTTGGGTCATTGTCCATCTGTAGTATGAAACGACGACCAATCAGTTTGGCTGCATTTGGCTGGATCTGAGCACACAGGATGGCTCTGAATACATCAGATTTCATTCGGCTGCTTCTGTCCTGTGTCACATCATCAATAAACACTAGTGACCCAGTGCCACTGGCAGCCGTGCATGCCCAAGCCATCACACTGCCTCCGCTGTGTTTTACAGATGATGTGGTATGCTTTGGATCATGAGCTGTACCACGCCTTCGCCATACTTTTCTCTTTCCATCATTCTGGTAGAGGTTGATCTTGGTTTCATCTGTCCAAAGAATGTTCTTCCAGAACTGTGCTGTTTTTTTTAGATGCTTTTTAGCAAAGTCCAGTGTAGCCTTTTTATTCTTGATGCTTATGAGTGGCTTGCACCGTGCAGTGAACCCACTGTATTTACTTTCATGCAGTCTTCTTTTAATGGTAGATTTGGATATTGATACGCCTACCTCCTGTAGAGTGTTGTTCACTTGGTTGGCTGTTGTGAAGGGGTTTCTCTTCACCATGGAGATTATTCTGTGATCATCCACCACTGTTGTCTTCCGTGGGCGCCCAGGTCTTTTTGCATTGATGAGTTCACCAGTGCTTTCTTTCTTTCTCAGGATGTACCAAACTGTAGATTTTGCCACTCCTAATATTGTAGCAATTTCTCGGTTGGGTTTTTTCTGTTTTTGCAGCTTAAGGATGGCTTGTTTCACCTGCATGGAGAGCTCCTTTGACCGCATGTTTACTTCACAGCAAAAGCTTCCAAATGCAAGCACCACACCTCAAATCAACTCCAGGCCTTTTATCTGCTTAATTGAGAATGACAAAACGAAGGGATTGCCCACACCTGTCCATGAAATAGCCTTGGAGTCAATTGTCCAATTACTTTTGGTCCCTTTAAAAACAGGGTGGCACATGTTAAGGAGCTGAAACTCCTAAACCCTTCATCCAATTTTAATGTGGATACCCTCAAATGAAAGCTGAAAGTCTGAACTTCAACTGCATCTGAATTGTTTTGTTTAAAATTCATTGTGGTAATGTCTAGAAACAAAATTAGAAAAATGTTGTCTCTGTTCAAATATATATGGACCTAACTGTAGTGGCAGGTAAGTATCCCAAAGTGTTATTAGCAGCCCCGGGGAGGTGAAGGTAAACACCTACCAGAATATTCAAGTTGCGATGCTTGTTTGGTGTCCGGCGTCCTAACGCGGTATCCACCGCTTGTTAGCATGCGGCGCCATCAGTGAAAAGCACCCAGAAATCATAAATACAGGTCAGAGAGTGGGCGTGCGCCAACCGCGACCAACAGCAAAAATCAGCGCCCGCAATACAAGTGACGCAGTTAGTTGCTAGGTAGATTTAATCATGTGATCTCTGTATGCGTTCCATACAAGCGGAAATGTGCGCTCCAAGGTGGTATGCGTACCACCTATGCCCGTACTTGCGTTCCAAAGCTGTATAAAGTTAGAGAGGTGAGTATGGATGAATATAAAAGGCAAAGTGAGGTGAAATAGGAGTTCCTTATCTTTAGAATAAACAGGAAAGATATATGATGATCCCCAGAAGTGAATTGAGATGGACAACAATAGGGTATTAATTCTGGGTCTATAAAAGAAAGAAGGACATGTCATTATTTTAGATAAATACATAATATGCCATTAATGCATACAAAGTATATTACATTGCAGATAAAGATAATATTCAAAGATGTCACAAATACAGCAGTAAGGTCAAACAATAGACCCCCCCCAAATCAAACAAATGATAGTAGATCATATTCCCTATTTAGGCCTTTTGGAGCCAGAGTCTGTAACTCATGGATCCAAAAGGCCTCCCTATACTTCAAAAAACTGACCCGATCCCCTCCCCTTCTCAGCTGGGGGACATGCTCTATCACCTGAAATTTCAGTTGTGACACATTATGGGCTGAAGAGACAAAATGGTACGGGACTGGTAGTAGGGTATTCTTACATCTAATTGTAGATTTATGTTTTGAAATCCTTTCCTTTAGCAGTGAAGGATTTACTTGAACATTCCCAGATTGACCCTAAGGTTAGAGATCTCTGTATTGAGCTCCTGACAGTGATTCTTACAAAAAATTACTTTGTTTCAAGACTCATTCTGCCTTCAGTACAGGGGTACTGCCATGGGCTCGAATGTGGCCCCCCATATGCTAATTGTTTCATGGCTTCCTTTGAAGAACTGGTGGTATATCCAAATGCGCTTTTTCAGGAAAATGCCATCCTGTGGAAGTGTTATATAGATTATGTTTTTTGCATATGGGGGGGCACATTGGAGTCCTTAAAAATGTTCTTTTCTACCCTTGACTCCACTTGGCCCGAGTTACGGTTTGTTATGTCACATGACAACCAGCGGATGGATTTTCTAGATACTGTGGTAATTAAAGATACCTGGGGTCATTTATCCACAGACCTTTTATTCAAAACCTACTGACCGTAATGGTCTTCTACATTACACAAGCCTTCATCCACCTGCGATGACCAGGTCTATTCCCAGATCACAATTTAAGAGGGTACAACGGATCGTCAGAGATCCGGACCTGTGTACAATCAGACTTAAGGAGATGCAGTCCAAATTTAGGAGAAGAGGGTATCCTGATAGGATACTAAAAGAATCACTAAGACCGGCCATCTCTACACGTCCTCCTGTGACGGACAGGCTTCCGGTTGTACACACATACCATCCTTTTGCCTATATTATACATCGCTCTATCCGTAAACATTGGAGGATTCTGAACACTGCATTTCCTCACATTAAGGAGTTCTCACATCCTTTTCTCCCATGTTTTAAAAGGGCTCCTAATCTTAGGGACAATCTGGTGCACACGGATTTTGGCACCATACAGAGCAGGGGACAGAGGATCCTACAGACACAAAAGACGGGAACCTTTCCATGTCTACAATGTAGACAGTGTAACAACGTACAAAGGGGCAACCAGAGCTGTCATCCCCACACGGGCAAAAAGTATTTGATTTGGGACTTTGCTACATGCGATACGTCCTACGTAGTATATCTTATTAAATGCCCATGTGGCCTCCTGTACGTAGGAGAAACCACGCTACCTGTAAAGCAAAGGATTTCAAAACATAAATCTACAATTAGATGTAAGAATACCCTACTACCAGTCCCGTACCATTTTGTCTCTTCAGCCCATAATGTGTCACAACTGAAATTTCAGGTGATAGAGCATGTCCCCCAGCTGAGAAGGGGAGGGGATCGGGTCAGTTTTTTGAAGTATAGGGAGGCCTTTTGGATCCATGAGTTACAGACTCTGGCTCCAAAAGGCCTAAATAGGGAATATGATCTACTATCATTTGTTTGATTTGGGGGGGGTCTGTTGTTTGACCTTACTGCGGTATTTGTGACATCTTTGAATATTATCTTTATCTGCAATGTAATATACTTTGTATGCATTAATGGCATATTATGTATTTATCTAAAATAATGACATGTCCTTCTTTCTTTTATAGACCCAGAATTAATACCCTATTGTTGTCCACCTCAATTCTCTTCTGGGGATCATCATATATCTTTCCTGTTTATTCTAAAGATAAGGAACTCCTATTTCACCTCACTTTGCCTCTTATATTCATCCATACTCACCTCTCTAACTTTATACAGCTTTGGAACGCAAGTACGGGCATAGGTGGTACGCATACCACCTTGGAGCGCACATTTCCGCTTGTGTGGAACGCATACAGAGATCACATGACTAAATTAAATCTACCTAGTAACTAACCGCGTCACTTGTATTGCGGGCGCTGATTTTTGCTATTGGTTGCAGTTGGCGCACGCCCACTCTCTGACCTGTATTTATGATTTCTGGGTGCTTTTCACTGACGGCGCCGCATGCTAACAAGCGGTGGATACCGCGTTAGGACGCCAGACACCAAACAAGCACCACAACTTGAATATTCTGGTAGGTGTTTACTTTCACCTCCCCGGGGCTGCTAATAACACTTTGGGATACTTACCTGCCGCTATATTGTTTTGCAGCAATAACTCCACATATGTGAGGCACTGAGTTCCACACTTTTCCTCTATCACTCAGCCATACAGGTACGCTCCTCTTACTTCTATGTCTCCTGTATCTTATTACTCCTTTTTCCTTCAGCTACAAAAGCATATATATGGGAGCTCATCACAGATTTGTTAATATGATCTATATGAATTGTACTTTCAATGTATTTTATGTATCCTATTTTTCAGATATATCAATTTCTGCTGTGTTAAAAAATACATGACTGAAATGTTAATTCTTATACGTATTTATTTGTGTTTCTTTTGATTTCATTATTATAGAGTGTACTGATGAAGGTCTATCTGACCGAAACGTTGCTGTATAACACTCTTGATTGACTGGCTTATAAAAACGTTGAAAATTCACCTTGAGTGCCGAGTTTTACATTATATACCTACTGGCGTTGGACCCTGCTCGTGCACCACGCATAGGAAGTGCAGTGATTTATTACTTTAATAAGGCGGCAATCGGTGCACTGGATGACATGCACTGTGCATACAACAAAGATTTCAATGGGGCTAAAAGATCATTTTTTTTGCGGAACTGCTTCTTTAATAAAAGTGAAACAACCCCAAAAAGATGCCACTGAAATACAGTGGGTACGGAAAGTATTCAGACCCCTTTACATTTTTCACTCTTTGTTTCATTGCAGCCATTTGGTAAATTCTAAAAAGTTCATTTTTTTCTCATTAAAGTACACTCTGCACCCCATCTTGACTGAAAAAAAACAGAAATGTAGAAATTTTTGCAAATTTATTAAAAAAGAAAAACTGAAATATCGCATGGTTATAAGTATTCAGGCTCTTTGCTCAGACACTCATATTTAAGTCGCATGCTGTCCATTTCCTTGTGATCCTCCTTGAGATGGTTCTACTCCTTCATTGGAGTCCAGCTGTGTTTAATTAAACTGATAGGACTTGATTTGGAAAGACACACCTGTCTATATAAGACCTCACAGCTCACAGTGCATGTCAGACCAAATGAGAATCATGAGCTCAAAAGGAACTGCCAAAGGAGCTCAGAGACAGAACTGCGGCAAGACACAGATCTGGCCAAGGTTACAAAAGAATTTCTGCATTACTCAAGGTTCCTAAGAGCACAGTGGCCTCCATAATCCTTAAATGAAAAAATTTTGGGACCACCAGAAGTCTTTCTAGACCTGGCCGTCCAGCCAAACTGAGCAATCGTGGGAGAAGAGCCTTGGTGAGAGAGGTAAAGAAGAACCCCAAGATCACTGTGGCTGAGCTCCAGAGATGCAGTAGGGAGATGGGAGAAAGTTCCACAAAGTCAACTATTACTGCAGCCCTCCACCAGTTGGGCCTCTATGGCAGAGTGGCCCGAGGGAAGCCTCTCCTCAGTGCAAGACATATGAAAGCCCTCATAGAGTTTGCTGAAAAACACATAAAGGACTCCCAGACTATGAGAAATAAGATTCTCTGGTCTGATGAGACGAAGATAGAACTTTTTCGTGATAATTCTAAGCGGTATGTGTGGAGAAAACCAGCTCATCACCTGCCCAATACAATCCCAACAGTGAAACATGGTGGTGGCACCATCATGCTATGGGGGTGTTTTTCAGCTGCAGGGACAGGACGACTGGTTGCAATTGAAGGAGACATGAATGCGGCCATACAAAGAAAATGATAAAGTCGGCTCACCTATAAACTCCTTCCTGGTGTTTCCTCCTTTCTGCTCGAATAGCAGCAGGCTGCTGCATTGAACACAACTTCAAACCAAAATCCAGCGAGTGAGGAGACTCCAGCGATGTGGTGTAAGTAAAATTTCCATTTATTTGAAGGATGATATTTCCATAAAAAATGCACTTACAAAGAGAGCCAATTCACACCGTATGGGCAAACAGAGTAAAAAAAACGCTACGCGTTTCGGCTTAGAAAAGTCTTAATCATGGTACATGAATGCGGCCAAGTACAGAGATATCCTGGATGAAAACCTCTTCCAGAGTGCTCTGGACCTCAGACTTGGCCGAAGGTTCACCTTCCAAGAAGACAATGACCCTAAGCACACAGCTAAAATAACAAAGGAGTGGCTTCAGAACAACTCTGTGACCATTCTTGACTGGCCCAGCCAAAGCCCTGACCTAAGCCCAATTGAGCATCTCTGGAGAGACCTGAAAATGGCTGTCCACCAACGTTCACCATCCAACCTGACGGAACTGTAGAGGATCTGCAAGGAAGAATGGCAGAAGATCCCCAAATCCAGGTGTGAAAAACTTGTTGCATCATTCCCATGAAGGATCATGGCTTTACTAGCTCAAAAGGGTGCTTCTACTCAATAATGAGCAAAGGGTCTGAATACTTATGACCATGTGATATGTCAGTTTTTTTTTAATAAATTTGCAAACATTTCTACATTTCTGTTTTTTTTCAGTCAAGATGGGATGCAGAGTGTACTTTAATGAGAAAAAAATGAACTTTTTTTAGAATTTACCAAATGGCTGCAATGAAACAAAGAGTGAAAAATTTAAAGGGGTCTGAATACTTTCCGTACCTACTGTATATCACTCACCCTGGTCCCCAAGGGGTAATCCAGCTTATCCAGCAATGGGAGCCACTGACTGGCTGCAGAGGTCATATGCCATCAGCATGTAAACGGGGACCTGAGTACCCCTGGAAGGTCAGTGCTGGATCACGGGGATGAGTAGTGTTACCTTTATTACTTTTATAACAATGAAAACATTTCAAAAAATTAGACTAGATAATCCCTTTAAGGATATATTTGCATGAGACATTTTTTATTGCCGATTTAATGTATATATGAGAGATATATGAGATATATGTAGTGCTCACTGAATACAAGAACAATTTTCAAAATATTTGTATGACCTACATGATTTTTAAGGACAGCATCACTTTTTCTAGGCATGAAATGAACAAGTTGTATCTGCATCCTGGATGGTCATCCTGGATGCAGATACAGGGGAAAGCAATGATGGAACAGGAGCTCCCTCCTCCATCATTCTCCATGTGTTCTGACGTCTCAGCGCAGTGTGTGCGATGACGTTACTACATCGCACCTGTGTATCGAGCAGTGCAGAGCATCAGACCACAGAGACTGGGGAAGTGGGGGAACGGGGAGAGGTATTTTTTTAAAAAATCAATGAGGACTATGTGGGGTCTATCATACTATTTAGATGACTATGTGGGAGCCATTATATTATATGGAGGTCTACGTGGGGGCCATCATACTATTTAGATGACTATGTGGGAGCCATTATATTATATGGAGGTCTATGTGGGGGCCATCATACTATTTAGAGGTCTATGTGGGGGCCATCATACTATTTAGAGGTCTATGTGGGGGCCATCATACTTTTTAGAGGTCTATGTGGGGGCCATCATACTTTTTAGAGGTCTATGTGGGGGCCATCATACTTTTTAGAGGTCTATGTGGGGGCCATCATACTTTTTAGAGGTCTATGTGGGGGCCATCATACTTATTAGAGGTCTATGTGGGGGCCATCATACTTTTTAGATGACTATGTAGAAGCCATTATATTATATGGAGGTGTATGTGGGGGCCATCATACTATTTAGAGGTCTATGTGGGGGCCATTTATACTGTGTGGAGGGTTGTATGGGGTCATTACACTGGAGGGCTGTTGGGGGGGGCATTATAATTTTTCTAGGGCTAGTGGGGGCCATCATACTATTTAGAGGTCTATGTAGGGGCGATCCTACTATTTAAAGGTCTATGTGGGGGCCATCCTACTATTTAGAGGTCTATGTGGGGGCCATCCTACTATTTAGAGGTCTATGTGGAGCCATTATATTATATGGAGGTCTGCGTGGGGGCCATTATACTGTTTAGAGGGCTGTGTGGGGGCCATTTATGCTGTGTGGAGGGCTGTATGGGGCCATTACACTGTTTGGAGGGCTGTTGGGGTGCATGATACTTTTTCTAGGGCTAGTGGGGGCCATCATACTATTTAGATGACTATGTGGGAGCCATTATATTATATGGAGGTCTATGTGGGGCCATTATACTATTTAGGAGGTCTATGTGTGGGCCATCATACTATTTTTATGACTATGTGGGAGCATTATATTATATGGAGGACTGTGTGGGCCATTACACTGTTTAGAGGTCTATGTTGGAGCCATTATATTATATGGAGGTCTGTGTGGGCCATCATACTATTTAGACGACTATGTGAGAGCCATTATATTATATGGAGGACTGTTTGGGCCATTATACTGTTTAGAGGGCTGTGTGGTGGCCATTTATACAGTGGGGAGGGCTGTATGTGTTAGAACCCTCCTGTTAGTTTTTTCTATCTTGTGTTTTGCGGTCACGTGACCATCTGCCTATATATTCCAGCTCCGGCTTTGCTGGACTTCAGTGTTGTTTGACTGTTTCTCTAGCCTGGTGCTTCGGTGCCTTTCTCTGTCAGTTTGCTTGTTCCTCTGGGACCTCTAGTACTTTTTGTCAGTTTGTCTTTTTGCTCTACAACAATTTCTGTTTAGGAGGTGTCACATTTTTGTCCCAGTCCTTAGTTCTTTTAGGGACACCTCCCTTTATGCTATAGGTCTCCGTTCAGACTAGCCGAGGACTAAGGTGGATCTGTTTGCTAGGAACAGGCAGCCCGCTACATCGTAGGGATTCAGCTTAGTCTAACTGTAGGGACAGCTTTCTTTCCCCTATCTTTCCTTAGCTCTTGTTGCAGATCATAACAGTAGGGGGGGGGGGGGGGGGGGCATTATACTTTTTCTAGGGCTAGTGGGTACCAATATACCGTATGTGGGCCATTATACATTGTGGAGAGTTGTGTGGGGTCCATTATACTGTGTGGAGGGCTCTGCGGGGGCCATTATGCTCTGTTGATGGTGGGGTGTGGGGGACATCATTCTGCGTGGAGTTTTGTGAGAGTCACTATACTGTATGGAGAGCCATCAAACTGTATATAGGGCAGTGTGCGGGCCATCATATTGTGTGAAGGGCTGTGTGGGGGTCATCATACTATCTGTGGGGGACTATGGGTGCCATCAAATTGTGTTCACTGTGGGGGTATCATACTTTGCGGGTGAGGTACTGTAGGGTCCTCATACTGTGCACGTAGAGGGTAATGTGGAGAAATTCACTTTGAGGGTATCTTACTATGTTTCGGGGGCACATTTGTTGGCATCAAACCTCATGGGGACCATGACGGATATCATGGTGCATGGGAACACGAAGTAGCTTTACTAGGGGCAAAATTACTTTGTAAGGGCTGCAAAGTTGTGAGATATGCTCTTCTGTGACCACAAAAGACTGAAGTGTCAGTGATCCTGTTTACATTAACCCCTTAAGGACCCTGGGATTTTCCATTTTTGTTTTTTGCTCCCCTTGTTCCCAGACCCATAGCGTTTTTATTTTTTGGTCAATATGGCCGTGTGAGGGCTTATTTTTTGCGGGACGAGTTGTACTTTTCAACGCCATTACTAGTTTTACCATATCCTGTACGGGAAAACGGGAAAAAAATTCCAAGTGCGGTGAAATTGCAAAAAAAGTGCAATACCACAGTTGTTTTTTTTTTTTTTTTTTTTTACCACGTTCACTGGATGCTAAAACTGACCTGCCATTCTTATTCTCCAGGTCATTACGAGTTCGTAGACACCAAACATAGTTTACATGGATTTATATAGTGTGAATAAGTTGTCAAGCACTTTTCCAAGTGATGCTAAAATCCCTTGGAAAGCACTTGACAACCCGCATGCAGAAATGCATGTGAAGAACGCTTGACAAACGCTTCTACCTGGAAGGAAAAACGCATGTAAAATCCACATGCGTTTTTCCTGACAGGGAGAAGCGGAAAAAATATGCAGCATTTCTGCATCGTGGGCACATAGCCTTAAGGAGCCCTCTTTGATGCCAGTTTCATCCTCTTGCAGCTGCTCTCGGTGCAGTCACATCACGGCCCCGCACTGCACCGGATATTTATTATAAGAAACCATCTTCAGCATCGGGTATCAAACTTTATTTCATCAGTGTTTGCTTCTGGGGCGCAGATTCCCCCCATATCTCACATCTCACCATGACACAGCAGGATCCAGCAATGACGCAAAGCGCAGAAACACCTCCTGCTCCCGCCCTGACAGCTTGTGGAACTGTCTCCTCCCATGCTCTTCTCAGGCCACACTGGCCCCGCCCACTCCTGCTCATTACAATACGTACACCGGGAAGCTTCCCTACTGTGGCCCCGCCCACTCCTGCTCATTACAATACGTACACCGGGAAGCTTCCCTACTGTGGCCCCGCCCACTTCTACTCATTACAATACACACTATGCGAAGCTTCCCTACTGTGACCACGCCCACTTCTACTCATTACAATACACACTATGGGAAGCTTCCCTTGTGTGGGCGGGGTATCTCTTGGGCACGCCTCTCACACGGATAGCACCGCCCTTACTCTGCTATCCGTCCTGCAGGCTCCTCCCTCCGCAGTCAGAGCCTTCTGTCCGGTGAGGAGCAGCACCTAGCACGGCCGTGTGATGCCAGGACTTCAGGAGGGCGACCCTGTGATGGCCGAGCAGCTGGAGGAGCGGTGAGTGCCCGCAGCGGGCGGCACAGGACTGTAATGGAGGCCGCAGCTCAGTACAGTGCACAGGCCGGATGGCCGGGCCTGCATTGTGTACGCAGCTACAGGTGGTTGATGCCTGACTGCTGGCAAACTACAACTCCCAGCATGCACAGGGGAGCATTCTAGCTTATCCCTGTGTATTCCCGGCTCGGGTCACTCCATATCATTGCTATAATCCTATTATTACTCCGGGCATGTCACCTGGCTCCAGGGCTCCTCAGCCAGGTATAGCAGCCGGCAGGCAGGAGGGGGTTAAAGGGAGCGACCCATCACCTGAATGTTACTGATACCCAGGATAAGCTGTCTACAGAAGAACTGCCCATCAGGGTCTCAAGGGGTAGACAAGCCCTTTCCCAGCCCCGTGGTGCCCTATTACCCAGCACTTCAGGCGGGCAGTGTGCCCCTAACCCTGTAGTGATGATCTCAGTGCCCCATTGGAAAAGTATGAATGTCCCCCAACACTATTAACCTGCAGATGTAGGGCCGATGTGCAGACTGATAGTGTTACAGTGCAGTCTGGCCGCTAACAGAAAATGAATTGTGTACCACCTTGTGAGCTGTCAGTCAGTGTCAGTGATTGCTTACAGACACTGTGTGCTGCGCTAAGCCGCCTCTGACTGAAAGCCGCCGCATCCAGGGAGGACTACAGTTAGTTTTCTCCCGCTAGCCGCATTGTCAGTAATGTGGCCGGACAGCATTGTAACACTGTTAACCCTATTTGGAGACATAACAGGTTCACTTTAAAAAATAATGATGTGCTATGAGTGATTACTCCCACAGAAAAATAAAGATTATACTCTTCTAATCCGAGCAACCGAATCCTCTTCTCCCTACTGCAGGCTGTCACATGGCACATTGCAGTGATGGCTCTGTGCCCCCTGTGTCAGGACCCTGGCGTCTTGTGTGCCCACGGCCTATAAGATGGCGCTATTCCTCATTGTTAGTCCACGGCATTCTCTGTATGAGCCTGAAACAGTCTTGTATAAATCTGGCAGAGAACACAGGGGGTTAATTTCCTGCTGGTGGCTGGCCCTTTAGTTACAAGTGGGTGGGGCTTAGCCATCTTTTCCTTACTGCTCTCAGGGAAGGGCAGTGGGGATTCTGCTGCTGCCAGTTGTCTTACAGCCACACGCAAGACAGTAATGCACCTCTATACTCCTGGATAAAGAGAAGACTTTAATTTTTTTAGAGGTTTTCTGGTAAGAACAAATCTTAGAAATCCTCAGTGACCGCCGCTCCATTTGTGAGGACGAATGTGTGTGTTTCTGCTGCTCAATTAATTTTCTATGGGACTACTGGCGATTATTGCTCAATAGAGAGATTGGCATGGCGGGCAGTGCGGGTGCCCCACCCAAAGCTCACAGATCCCCATTCTGATGAGGGCTCCCAAATATCTAGTAGTTATCATCTCTCCAGTGAATAGGTAGTTTATTTTATTCATTATGCTTTGCTTATTTAGCGCGATTATTTCCGCAGTGCTTTTACATACATTATAATCACTGTTCCCATTGGGGCTCACAATCTACATTCCCTATCAGTATGTCTTTGGAGTGTGAGAGGAAACCGGAGGAAACCCACGCAAACACGGGGAGAACATACAAACTCCTTGCAGATGTTGTCTTTGGTGGGATTTGTACCCCAGCTCTGCAGAGCAACAGTGCTGCCCACTGAGCTACCGTGCCTATTTAACTGTAATAAAAGACAAATTAGGCTAAAAGCAAAGGAGATTAAGAAAGAAAGTGCCAGGAACTTCTTTTTCATTGTCTTGTGTTGCTGATGTGTTTAGTTGCCACAATAACGCACTGGCTCCATCCTGTTCCCTACCTATAATAACTAGTTACCTGGTGTAGAATGGGCCGGCTCACAGTGTGCTCGGAGTCACCCGGTCACCTGCTGAGTCACCCCCTACTATAATGACAGGCCTGTGCCGGCTCCCTCCTGACACCAGTACAGGTGACTTCTGCTCCACAGCTCGTACTAATTCTGCAATTCCTCCTGTGTTTTGCTTGGTTTACTTCTGTATTCCTTTGTGTTACAAGTTGTGATCCAAGTAGTCAGGTTTTTTTTTTTTTTAATCTGTATTTGTTCTGATTTTGGTTAGAGGGACAGCGTTGGCTGATTCATGCTGCACGATGGCAGTCAGGTATATTTCCCTGAAACGCTCGTCCGTTTATCTGGGGAAAGATTATATTTTCTGTTTTATTTCTAAATCATGTTTTCATACTGTTCCCTCAGTGGCGCCGTCATTGCCGATGGGCCGGGTATCTGTTAGATCTGTATTACTGCCATGTCTTTACTTTAGATTCCAGTTTCGTGCTGACGTCCTCTTTGTTAGGTCCGTACATATACAGTGCAAACATTGAGCCATACATTATAAATATGGCATTAAACATTGACATTTCTTGTAGTTGGTCGCACTCATCGATACTCCCCAAAATCCAAATTTAATCCAAAAAGACCCAGGTATTACATAGTTACTCTATTAAGGCCTATCCAGGAGGTAGGGGCGTTTGTATGGCTTGATAACATGCATGGAGATGAGTATTTGTAACCCCCATCCCAATGAATAAGTCAGTCCTAGAAATCTCCTCCACAAATCTGCAGTGTGTGTGAATTCACCTTTCCACCACATAAAGAAGTAGATTTATTCCAGATGTTACTTGCTTGGTACACTAAAGGAGGCATACGCACCATGGCCCCTTCAGGGTTTTCCCTCCACATTGCCACTGATGAGGTGGGCACTGTCCGTGCATGGGGGGATAGGTAAGGGGATCACTTTCACTGTTTCATTACTTTTCTCTTCCTCTCCTTTTCTTTCAGGTGCCTTTGACTAGTTTCATGGCATCAATCTTATTCTCTCATTTCCTGAATATCTGTGTGCAGTTGGGCTGGGTAAAGCAAGGTACTTACTAGTAGGATCAAAGAAACTGAGATGAGAGGCGGCGTTGGTCTTGGTCTTTGGGATCAAACACCCTGTCTACAACTTTGTGTGACTGAGTAAAGGTGCCCCCAGGGCTGTGGAGTCGGTATAAAATGGACCGACTCCTAAAATATATAATAAATTGGGTACAGAATGTGCTGTAAATTTTTTCATAAGAATTTGGGAAAGTTATGAAATGTCCTATAAATGTCTGTTCTGTTCCTGATCTAAGGATCTCGGCTTTTAGTTGAGATGAATCTGTGCTGCACTTTATGTACATGCTGAGTAGCGAGGCAGTGCTGTGAAGTTGGAGGTTTGCCATACCGACTCCATAGCCCTGTGGCCGCATACATTAGATAAATGCTGTCTGTTGAGGGAAAGTGGGGTCAGTCCTTTTTTATTCCTACGTGCCTATTCCTTTTTTTCTCATGGGAGATAATTTGCGGAAATAGGTGTCTTTCAGCAGCCTATTCCCCTCTCCTCGATGAGAACACAAGCATGCTCGGCTGAGATGAGCACTCGTGAGGTTTGGAAGAATAGTTGTTGGCCAAATCAACTGATAATATGGCCACACACATTAGACAGCTAAGTGAGCGGAAAGGTAAATTGGTAGTAAACTTGCTGCAGGCGAATTATTTTCCTCCAGCAAAATGGCTCTTGAGCAGTAGCATCTATCGCTTGCCGAGAGATGCTACTACGCAAGCACCACTAGCCATTTTGATGGAAGAAAAAGAAATTTGCCTGCAGCAATATGGCGCCGCCAGTCGTGCTTGTGCAGTAGCATCTCTTGGCAAACGATAGATGCTACTGCGCATGCGCGGGTGGCGGGAACTTTTTGCTGCATGTAAATTTCAGGATTTGTAACACAATTACACAGGTAGTATTTAAAATGGGAGGCAGAGATAGGAATACATAAGCAAAGCACCAGATAGAGCGCCCCCCCACAGGCTGTCTCGGAGCAGGAGCATATCATTATCTCCAAACTGAAAGTAAAGATTACATAAGAACCACCGGACGGATTTCATCAACCAAGGTATCATTTTAATCAGTGTAATGTCGCCCACCTGACAGTGTATGTAGTTTACCGAGCACAATCCTGCTGACAAGTGCGCTTAAAAGATGGTACTGAAGAAGAAGGGCTAAAATACTATCAATATATGATATATGTGCATTAATACAAAGCACTGTGGACACTAATATGGACATGAACAGATAGGAGCAGGGCTGTGGAGTCGGTAAGCCAAACCTCCGACTCCTCAATTTTCATGACACCGACTCCAACTCCGACTTCCTCATGTTTAAGTGATAAATTTACAGTAGCACAGATTCATCTCAGCTAAAAGTCTAGACCCTTAGATCAGGAATAGGACAGACATTTATAGGACATTTCGTAACTTTCCAAAATTTTTATGAAAAAAATATTCCCCATTTTATACCAACTCCACCAAAATGGAAATAGACTCCGGCTCCACAGCCTTGGATAGGAGGATTGCTTGTATCCTCCTTTTTCAAAAATTGCACCTATAATCTACTGTCTGCAATGTGTACAACAGAAATAAGATGTAAAGGAAATATATTGATTGATCTGCGTCAGTGAAACCAATTTTTTAACAACTTCTATCTGTCTTATTTTCATTTTTTTGCCACAGGTCTCAGAGTTGGTTGACTGGCTGGATCCCATCTTGGTGCCCCACCTCCATGTCTCAGTTAAAGGCTGTCGAGTCCAGGATTCTTCAGTGTAAGGAGCGAATATCCGTAGAACTAATTCCCTTTTAACACTTTGTAATTTGATTGTAATGCAGCTCAAAACACAGTCCAATAAGTGATACATCCCTTGAATCAGGGTCTCTGCTCCTACATTATGGTCTCTCAGGTTACATAGCAGAAACCTGGTAACAGATTCCCTTTCAAAACTGATAAGCTCATACAGTGAAAACTCTCCAAAAGACAGACCATCTTTGTTAATATGACCACCCTCTTAGCCAGACCAGATTTCCTGTTTGAGACTTTCAGTTCCATCTTTATAATGGACATATTGGCCATCTTCATGGTGAAGATTTTTTTTAATGCAATTTTGGGTGGTTGTCATACAGCATAAGTTTATTGGGTAATGATGACCCTCACCTATGAAAACTCTTGTTCCAGTTTGCATGAAATATCATGTTCTGAATGTCATGGCATCTTGACTGCAAGGGCCCCCAGGATCCTGAAATTGAATGGGCCATAGAGCTGATCTACCACCACCTTCTCAGTCTTTTTGCAATGGGAAAAATTATTTAGGAGTGTGATTTCCTTGATCTTCTTTTTTTCTTTTTAATTCCCTATTCATATGCTTATTCTCACTTACTTAGGTATCCGGAACAGATTTTCTGCTCGCTATGTCTCTCTACCGGATCAGAATAAGATATGGACACTGACAGTGAGCCCTGAGCTTCGTGATAAGACTCCACTGGTGATGGTTCATGGATTTGGTGGAGGAGTAGGACTCTGGATTCAGAACATAGACCATCTGAGTACTGGACGAACCCTTCATGCTTTTGATCTGTTGGGATTTGGACGCAGCTCCCGACCAAGCTTTCCTGGTGATCCAGTGGGAGCAGAAGAGCAATTTGTTTCCTCCATTGAGCAATGGCGACAGGAAATGGGGATCAATGACATGATTCTTCTGGGTCACAGTTTAGGGGGATTCTTAGCTACATCTTATTCCATGAGATTCCCTCAGAGGTGAGAAACCTATTAGTCATTGTTCAATATGTTAAAATATACTCTGTGTTAATGACCAGAAGAGAAATTGGTCAGAGGATCCATTTTATAGATTAAATTAAGGACCTTTATCCTAAAGCTTTGAGTTCTTATGGTACTATAGAGTAATGGTTCTATGAGATCTAGTATAAAGTGGTGATTGCGGCGCTGCTGCTGTGTCCACTGGTTCCCGTGATTTCCAGGAGATATCTCTTGTGACCAAGCTGCTGGGTCCAAAGGTGTTCATACACATTAGATAAAAGTATTTTCATGATTGAACAACCATCGAGCAAACAATCGCTTCGTGGACACAGTCTTACACACCTAAATCCATATTGGCTGTTGTCTACCTGGCCATATATGAGCAGACACAAAGGATAATGATTTTATTGAAGGATTGTTCATGGAAGATAGATCTTTTGGGTGAAAAATTGAGACACCGTTGACTTTGCAGGTGATTTATGGTCTGTGATGCAGTAATGAAGACCGTTTTTGCCACATTGTCTTAAGACTGTTAGAAAAAATATTCCAGAATGTTTCCTCATAGAAAGTGAAGAATGGATCTCCCATGGTGATATCAGTACCATAGATTGGGTCTGATGGGCAGACGTCCCATTAGTTATATGCCTTTATCCTCTGCTTTCCCCTGTTGTAATTTTTTGCTTTTATGGCCTTCTATACTTGTTATCTTTATGGACACATCATTTTATATAAGTAGTTTGAAAGCGATTTCCCTTGGAAAATGATCTTAAACAAGCCTAAAATATTACATTGTATTACTTAAGGATATGACTTGGTTATCAAGGGTGCTTTTAATTTAGAGAGAATCACTCTTTCCTCGGGTTCGGCAGCCCCACTGTTGGCTTGCAATTGGCACTGGATGGTGATTACTGTGTCGGCACGTGACCAGTATTATGTTTGAAAGGGACTGGCTTATTTCAGTAGCTTATCTAGCCCCTTTATCTATTCACCGGCTGAGACCAAAAAGAGGTTGAGTTAAAGTGGAAATAGGACTTCCAGGACCAGATAGATCTGTGCACCTTTGATTAAAAAAAAGGTGCTAAATTGATGGGGTTGTCCGGTACTTTAGTATTGATTACCTATCCTCTAGGACAGGTCAATAATACCAAATTGATGGGGGTGCGACACCTGGATCGCCATTGATCAGCTGTTCCCAGTGCTGGCTGGATGTGATCAGTTGCAGAGATGCTCGGCACATCTGTGCCAGCCGCATAGTGGCCGCAGTGGGGTACTGCAGATCCACCTTTAGTCATTGTAATTTGAGAAGATGCACAGTATCCATCCATGGCTACTGTACAGTTGATGGAGCTGTGCCATGCAGCTCTGCAACTTATTTCATCCAGGCGGCATCTGAAATAGCCGATCGGCAGGATTGTTGGGTGTCTCCCCCCCCCCCCTTATGATCTGATACTGAGAACCTATCCTAAGGATAGTCCATTGGTATTACAGTACTGGAGAACCCCTTTTAAGTCTTCCTGAACATGTATATTTTGGTTAATTGATATTTCGTTCTACCTGTTGCAGAGATGTTTTGTATTGTTCAGTACAATAGTATTTTTATAGATAATATTCATCCATGGCTGCGATCATCTTTCTTCCCATTGTTCTAATGCATTTTGTTTTTATCTTTAGAGTGAAGCATCTGATTCTTGTAGATCCCTGGGGCTTCCCTGATCTACCTACAGACCCCAATGAAGTGCGTTCTCCCCCAGCCTGGGTGAAGGCTCTGGCCGCCGTGCTTGGGCGATCCAATCCTTTGGCAGTTGTCAGAGCAGCAGGACCTTGGGGTAAGGGCACATTGTGCTGTCATCTTCCAGATAGATAAAATAGGTGTTTAGAATAAAAAAAATAAAAGCTTTTGTTACAAAACAAGACCCCTTAGTATGTGCTAACAAAACAGCCAAGACACTGCTTTTACTGATAACTTGAGTTAGGTTTTAGGGTTGGGAACTGAAATCAACTTAGTATGAGTACCTATATGAGGCGCTAGAGGGATTAGTTATTCCTTCTGGAGGGGAGCTATTTTGCCTATCACTTTGGAGCATTGCACTAAGGGAGTATAGACACCTTTTGACATAGAAACACATGATTTAGGGATGCGAGGTCTGTGGGTAGTTACAGTGCCATGTGAAAGTATTTGGCCCCCTTGAACTTTTCTACCTTTTGCCACATTTCTGGCTTCAAAAATAAAGGTATAAAATTCTAATTTTTTGGGGGAAGAATCAACAACCAGTGGGACACAATCGTGAAGTGGAATGAAATTTATTGGATATTTTAAACTTTTAAAAAAAATTAAACTGAAAACTGGGGCGTGCAATGTTATTCTGCCCCCTTGAGTTAATACTTTGTAGTGCCACCTTTTGCTGCAATTACAGCTGCAAGTCGCTTGGGGTCTCTATCAGTTTTGCACATCGAGAGGCTGAAATTCTTGCTCATTCTTCCTTGCAAAACAGCTCGAGCTCATTGAGGTTGGATGGAGAGCGTTTGTGAACAGCAGTTTTCAGCTCTTTCCACAGATTCTCGATTGGATTCAGGTCTGGACTTTGACTTGGCCATTCTAACACCTGGATACATTTATTTTTGAACCATTCCATAGTAGATTTTGCTTTATGTTTGGGATCATTGTCTTGTTGGAAGATAAATCTCCTTCCCAGTTTCAGGTCTTTTGCAGACTCCAACAGGTTTTCTTCCAGAATGGTCCTGTATTTGGCTCCATCCATCTTCCCATCAATTTTAACCATCTTCCCTGTCCCTGCTGAAGAAAAGCAGGCCCAAGCCATGATGCGGACACCACCATGTTTGACAGTGGGGATGGTGTTTTGAGGGTGATGAGCTGTGTTGCTTTTACGCCAAACATATCGTTTTACATTGTGGCCAAAAAGTTTGATTTTGGTTTCATTTGACCAGAGCACCTTATTCCACATGTTTGGTGTGTCTCCCAGGTGGCTTGTGGCAAATTCAAACAAGACTTTTTATGGATATCTTTGAGAAATGGCTTTCTTCTTGCCACTCTTCCATAAAGGCCAGATTTGTGCAGTGTACGACTGATTGTTGTCCTATGAACAGACTCTCCCACCTCAGCTGTAGATCTCTGCAGTTTATCCAGAGTGATCATGGGCCTTTTGGCTGCATCTCTGATCAGTCTTCTTCTTCGAGATGAAAGTTTAGAGTGACTGCCAGGTCTTGGTAGATTTGCAGTGGTCTGATACTCCTTCCATTTCAATATGATCGCTTGCACAGTGCTCCTTGAGATGTTTAAAACTTGGGAAATCTTTTTGTATCCAAATCCGGCTTTAAACTTCGCCACAACAGTATCTCGGACCTGCCTGGTGTGTTCCTTGATCTTCATGATGCTCTCTGCAATTGAAACAGAACTCTGAGACTATCACAGAGCAGGTGCATTTATACGGAGACTTGATTACACACAGGTGGATTCTATTTATCATTACCAGTCATTTAGGACAACATTGGATCATTCAGAGATCCTCACTCAACTTCTGGAGTGAGTTTGCTGCACTGAAAGTAAAGGGGCCGAATAATATTGCATGCCCCACTTTTCAGCTTTTAATTTTTTAAAAATGTTTAAAATATCCAATAAATTTCATTCCACTTCACGATTGCGTCCCACTTGTTGATTCTTCCCCCAAAAATTGGAATTTTATATCTTTGTTTGAAGCCAGAAATGTGGCAAAAGGTAGAAAAGTTCAAGGGGGCCAAATACTTTCACAAGGCACTGTATTTCCAATTCTACAGCTCCTGAAGAATAATCAGCATTAGTGTCTGTCTACAGCCTGAGTGGGCTTTCCTACCTAAGAACTTAAAGGCTGTAGACACCTTTGCACATAATTTTTTTTACTGTTCATTTGCTTCCTAATTGCAAATTTGAAAAACTTTCTAAATTGTCTTAAACAAAAATGTTCTACCATTTGCTGCTACAGTGTCTCTGTAAGACCTTTTGTCTCTGTAAGACCTTTATCTAATTTAGTGCATTTGCAAAAAATGTTATGTCCATCAGAGCTTCTGCTCCTTGTTCTTTCTGACTGTTCTTTCAGTGTTAGGCATATCAGCAGGTAGGGAGAAGGGATTGGATTGTACATGGATCTCAAGAGTGGACTGAAGAGGAAGTATTTACAGTCTCAGGGAGGGGAGAGAAAACAGACTAGAGATATGGAGAAAAGGACATGAAGAGTTAATAAATTTCAAAATTGAAGCTGTGCTGATACATGGAAGAGAAGAGATCAACATCCTGGATACACACAGAGCTCACATCTAGCCTATATTACAGAGAGAGACGCTCTCCAAAGAGACGCGTTATGCTTGGGTTAGGCTGCAATCTGCCTTTCAGAAGGTTTAGAATGAATGATGAAGATTTTCCATAGCCTTTCTCTCTCCCTGAAAGAAGGGAAGGAGATCAGAGAGCAAGAGTTGTCACAACCAGGACAACAGGACTCTGCCGAGTGTGTTTTAAGGAAGACTGTAAAAATTTGTTTAATTTTGCATTTAGGAAGCAAACTAACAACAAAAGAAACTCAGTGCAAAATATATACATAGCTTTTAATCCCTTCATGACATACGATGAACATATACATCATATATCGTGTCCCTGCCTTTGATGAATGCTCGCTTTCCGAACCTGCGTAT
The DNA here is from genome assembly GCF_046119375.1 of Phyllobates terribilis. Taxonomy (NCBI): domain Eukaryota; kingdom Metazoa; phylum Chordata; class Amphibia; order Anura; family Dendrobatidae; genus Phyllobates; species Phyllobates terribilis. The sequence goes on along the minus strand of NW_027362761.1, from coordinate 243,341,532 downwards.
TTACCGCCACATAACAGCGGCGCTCCACCCACGGCTGCTAACATATTAAATGCTGCTGTCAGTCTGACAGCAGCATTTAACACGTGCTGGCAGGCGAGCGCATCACTCCATGTACCCATGAGATGCATTGCTATGTATGGTACGAGAGATCGGATGATCGCAGCTTCAAGTGCCCTAAGGGGTCTATTAGATACTGTAGAAAGTAAAAATAAAAAAATAAAAAATACAAAGTTCAAATCACCCCACCTTTTGCCCCATTAAAATTAAAACTCAATAAAAAAATACAAATTTGGTATCACCGCGTTCAGCAAAGTTGGGCCTATCAAAATATGAAATAAATTAATCTGATCGGTAAATGGCGTAACAAATTCAAAACACCAAAATTACAAAACATTACAGTGGGTATGGAAAGTATTCAGACCCCTTTAAATGTTTCACTTTTTGTTTCATTGCAGCCATTTGGTAAATTCTAAAGTTCATTTTTTTTCTCATTAATGAACACTCTGCACCCCATCTTGACTGAAAAAAGAAACAGAAATGTAGAAATTTTTGCAAATTTATTAAAAAAGAAAAACTGAAATATCGCATGGTCATAAGTATTCAGACCCTTTGCTCAGTATTGAGTAGAAGCACCCTTTTGAGCTAGTACAGCCATGAGTCTTCTTGGGAATGATACAAGTTTTTCACACCTGGATTTGGGGATCCTCTGCCATTCTTCCTTGCAGATCCTCTCCAGTTCCGTCAGGTTGGATGGTGAATATCCCTGTATATCTACTCCAAAATGTTATCCGTAAAAACGTCAGCTCGGGGTGCAAAAAATAAGCCCTCATGTGGCCACATACCCTGAAAATTTAAAATGTTACCAGTCTTGGAAATTAGCGACAAAAGCAAAAATATTTTGCTTTACAAATTTCCGAATTTTTTTTCACCATGGTTTGATTTTTTTCCCTGTGTGGATTGGATGGGTTGTTACCGACTTATTGTGAGAATTTCATGTCAATAGCACCTTTCCAAATATATTTATTTATAAAATTGGTGATGTGTTTAATACTTAGTTCACTCTCTGTACATACATGGTTGTGCACATGTTACATGCATTTTTACAAACTACAGGGTTTGTGCAGGTATTTTCAGAGTTTTAAAGATGGACTGTGATGTAGGGAATAATAAGGGGCATTCTCCTTATTTTCTGTTCTGTTCCAGTGAGATGATTCATTTAAGGGTACAAGTTCTGCAATAAGTTCTGTATAAGAAAGAGTATCCAAAGCGACCACCTCCGGTTACCAGCTCTGTGAGAGCTTCCTTCTAGTGATCATTAGCCATGGGGCTACCTTGCATTTGTCCTGGATGCCCTATATTGCATTTCGGGCCCTTCTAACTTCATGTCTTAACCAAGGAGTTTCTGTTTCTTCAATCTCTACTTTTTCTGAAACTGCAATAACTCAGATGCTATAAAACTGTGTTCCGCCAGGTCCCAGATTGGTGCAGAGATTTCGTCCAGATCTCAAGAGGAAATTTGAAGAGTTTTTTGATGATGACACCATCATGGAATATATTTACCATTGCAATGCCCAAACTCCGAGGTATGGTGATTGCCATTTGTGTGCAGTAATTTATCTTGATAATTTGTTTTGCTCAACGCATCTCTTTATATTTCTGATAGTGGTGAAAGTGCCTTTAAAACCATGATGGAAAGGTTTGGCTGGGCCAAGCGCCCAATGATGTCCCGCCTCAATTTAATTCCAAAGGACCTTCCAATCACATTTATCTATGGAGCGGAGACCTGGATTGATCAAAATACAGGTGAAAAGGCCAAAATGCTCCGACCGGACTCCTACGTGAACACTTTGGTAAGACTTACATGAAACTGATGACTTCTCCACCTGTGTTTGGAGATACTTTTCTAAGGTGAATATTCACCATTAAAGGTCCAATAATAAAACATATTTTTATTAGTATATAAATATCTTAAAAAACTGCATATTGGCAGAAGAGATAAAAATACATAGTGAGGGGACCAGCTCCAATACAGGGAAAGAACGTATAGGAAGTGGGTCTAATAAATTATGTAAATAAATAAATATATATATATAATATATTAGTACAGACAAAAAGTTTGGACACACCTTCTCATTTAAAGATTTTTCTGTATTTTCATGACTATGAAAATTGTATATTCACACTGAAGGCATCAAAACTATGAATTAACACGTGGAATTATATACTTAACAAAAAAGTGTGAAACAACTGAAAATATATCTTATATTCTAGGTTCTTCAAAGTAGCCACCTTTTGCTTTGATGACTGCTTTGCACACTCTTGGCATTCTCTTGATGAGCTTCAAGAGGTAGTCACCGGAAATGGTCTTCCAACAATCTTGAAGGAGTTCCCAGAGATGCTTAGCACTTGTTGGCACTTTTGCCTTCACTCTGCGGTCCAGCTCACCCCAAACCATCTCGATTGGGTTCAGGTCTGGTGACTGTGGAGGCCAGGTCATCTGGCGTAGCACCCCATCACTCTCCATCTTGGTCAAATAGCCCTTACACAGCCTGGAGGTGTGTTTGGGGTCATTGTCCTGTTGAAAAATAAATGATGATCCAGCTAAGCGCAAACCAGATGGAATAGCATGCCTCTGCAAAATGCTGTGGCAGCCATGCTGGTTCAGTATGCCTTCAATTTTGAATAAATCCCCAACAGTGTCACCAGCAAAGCACCCCCATACCATCACACCTCCTCCTCCATTCTTCACGGTTGGAACCAGGCATGTAGAGTCCATCCGTTCACCTTTTCTGCGTCGCACAAAGACACAGTGGTTTGAACCAAAGATCTCAAATTTGGACTCATCAGACCAAAGCTCAGATTTCCACTGGTCTAATGTCCATTCCTTGTGTTTTTTAGCCCAAACAAGTGTCTTCTGCTTGTTGCCTGTTCTTAGCAGTGGTTTCCTAGCAGCTATTTTACCATGAAGGCCTGCTGCACAAAGTCTCCTCTTAACAGTTGTTGAAGAGATGTCTGCTGCTAGAACTCTGTGTGGCATTGACCTGGTCTCTAATCTGAGCTGCTGTTAACCTGCGATTTCTGAGGCTGGTGACTCGGATAAACTTATCCTCAGAAGCAGAGGTGACTCTTGGTCTTCCTTTCCTGGGGCGGTCCTCATGTGAGCCAGTTTCTTTGTAGCGCTTGATGGTTTTTGCAACTGCACTTGGGGACACTTTCAAAGTTTGCCCAATTTTTCGCACTGACTGACCTTCACTTCTTAAATTAACGATGGCCACATCTTTTTTCTTTACTTAGCTGCTTTTTTCTTGCCATAATACAAATTCTAACAGTCTATTCAGTAGGAATATCAGCTGTGTATCCACCTGACTTCTGCACAACACAACTGATGGTCCCAACCTCATTTATAAGGCAAGAAATCCCACTCATTAAACCTGACAGGGCACACCTGTGAAGTGAAAACCATTTCCAGTGACTACCTCTTGAAGCTCATCAAGAGAATGCCAAGAGTGTGCAAAGCAGTCATCAAAGCAAAAGGTGGCTACTTTGAAGAACCTAGAATATAAGACATATTTTCAGTTGTTTCACACTTTTTTGTTAAGTATATAATTCCACATGTGTTAATTCATAGTTTTGATGCCTTCAGTGTGAATGTACAATTTTCATAGTCAGAAAAATCTTTAAATGAGAAGGTGTGTCCAAACTTTTGGTCTGTACTGTATGTATTATAATATATATGTATAGCAGCAGGGTTATGAACAAATATTATATTGTAGTATAGATTCAAGTGATAAAATAATTATGTAAACACCCCAGCAAATATATCACCGTACATATAAATAAACAGGGAAAATTTTACCAAGTATGGATACCCAGAAGCTGCAACATATGTTTCGCCGGGTGGCTTTCTCAAGGAGTATTAGGAAAGGTGAAATAAGGGAGTGTATATAGGTCAACCCAGTCAATGGCAGAAAATTGCCAAAATGAGGCTTGACAATATATATATTTACTCCCTTATTACACACTCTGTGTATTTTAAAGGTCTGCAGCTGTATCATTCCAAACTCATAGTAATATTCCATAACCCTATTGAATAATGGCAATCTGTTTGGTTTGTGGATATGCTGGGTTACAATTTCTTAGTAAAAAGTGATAGAAATACATGTCTGTTAGTTCTTTATTCCAAGTTGAATTCTTCCTTTCTAACTCTCCTGTAATTCTGTGTTCTCCTCAGGCCATCAGAGGCGCCTCTCACCATGTATATGCCGACCAGCCGGGAGTCTTCAATTCCATGGTTGAGGAGATTTGTGATGCGGTGGATTGAGATTCCTCTATGCTGAAAGAAATGTCTTCTAGTGCGGACAGAATGATGTACCATGTAGGCCGACCGTATGCTGACCTGTCTGCCTGTGACTGACAGAACGGATAGATCCTTCTTACAGTTCCACAGTGATGTCCCCCTAAGCATCAGCACCCGTTATTGGTGACATTCACCAACCTCTATACTTCTTGTCAGCTCTGTGTCTTAAGAGTGGGGTGGGCTGCTCTTTTTGGAAATTTCTTACTAAATGGAAATCTAATCTGCACTACTGATGTAAGGCAGGAAAAAATAATAAAAAATATATAGTGCTATCAGTATTTGGCAGTATTGCACTTGAAGCACTAAATTGAATAAATGGTTTTAAAGCTGCTGATTTTTCGCAGATAGTCCTTCTAGTTTTGACCAAGTTACTAAAAGAAGCACAAATAATGGTTCTTGAATGAAGGATTTGTACTGTAGGTAAAGTCTGACCCCGCCATGAATGTTGATAGAACTACCTCTTTTAAGGTATCGGTGATTGTACAAATCAATGTTAAAGATGGATATTGTGCCATTTATCGTCAGTTTGCCAAGTATATTTTGTGTGTTTTTGTGAGTTCATTATGCCAGGTTTTACCATGTGTAATCCTGCTTTGTCTTTAGCTTTGAAGTTCACCGGCTAAAATCAAACCCCTTCCATCACCCTCCAGCTGCAGATGGGGCAATGACCGATTTTAGCTATACATCTTATAGCACCACTTAAGTGTTTATTTTCAATGCTGGAGTGGTGCCACTAATGTAAGGCCCCTGACCCTAGTATTCTACTTACCGACCGCTGTCCTCAGCTCTTCCCGGCACCACTCCGGTCCCGCACCGCCATCTTGTGATCACAACTTCTGACTGATAGTAGGTCAGAGGTAACGGTCACAAACTAAGTCTATAACGCTCTCATAGACTTACACTGAGATGTGACTTCCGCCTCGCCCAGCAAACACTGGAGTGATCCAGCAGATCACAACCTGCAGAAAACTGACCGGAGTGGCGCTGATAACAGATGAAGACAGCAGCTCGAAAGTGTAATACTAGGGGCAGGGAACATTTAGATTAGTGACACCACTCCAGCAGTAAAATAAAGCACCACTCCAGCTTTTTTTTTTTTTTTTTAAGACACAAGCTTGAGTCATTTCCATTAATATAATCTTTTTGACCACAAGTAGTGACCTCTAATGTGTATTACTGCATCAATAGAGACCATATTTGAGCTTAAATGTATAGCTATACTGATCATTTAATAACATTTAGTCCCACAAGGGTGTCTATTGAGTTTTCCCCGTAGCCATAGCACTTGGACTACCTACCTCTGTAATGTAGCAATCTTCTGCCCATGCTGTCTCACCATCTCAGGGCATTGCATTACTCCAGAGTGCCTTGAATATCACAAACGCTAAGTGCTGTTGCTACTTCTGCACAAATACTTTGCTATGAGACTTTCCTCTGACTTGTATGGTTTCTTAGCTGCCAGAATGTGCCAGTAACCTTGTTCCATTTGATGAAGGATAAAGGCATGGAGCGTGCACTACTTTCACACTAGCTGCAGACCTCTTATAATATGCCATGGATATGTCACAGATTTGCAGGCAAGTCTGTGGTTGAAATTCTGGAACCTACTCCAAGTCCAATTTCGCACATCTGTGTTTCGCAGTCCGTGTACAGACCGTAATACAAGGACTGGACACGGGTCTCCCGACCTGAGCTCGACAACCTCATATCAGTCATATAGGAAGCTGTCGAGTTTGGGTCAGGAGACCTGCATCCAATCCGTGCATCATAGTCCATATTTGTACTGCGAAACACAGATGTGCGAAACCGGCCTAAGATCTGTTTCCAGCAAAACCTGCATATTTCGGCCAACTTGCTCATCCTCGTGGTAGTTATTAGCCAATTGCAATTGGGTTGATTCTTGTCCCCAAAAATCTTGGCAGTTTTTCTTCATAATTTGTGCCTGGTTGCGACATTGATAACCACTAAGATATAGAATATGTAAGAAATTAATTGTTAACGTTTAAAGTTGAAATAAGCACTTAATAGATTTTAATAATAAGTTATATTCCTTAGATATTTTAATAGATACTGCAGTTTTTGGTAAAATGCGGTACAAAGCCAGTGGTAAAATGATCTTTTACTCATGATATACAATCTACATGTGCTATTGGTATTGCTTACTTGTGATAACAATACAATTCTCATGGTGCATTGTACAGTTTTGTTAACTTTCTATTAATATGTATTCTAATAAAGTACTTGTAATTGTATGTAATCCGTTTGTATATTTATAATGAATGACGCAACAGGATGGTGTTTTTTTTTTTTTTGCACATGTATTCACATAAGAAGCTGAATTTGATTTGTTCCCTACTCCCGAATGCACAGCGTTTCTTTCCTATTACCCAAGGGTAAAGTAGTCCCAGTTTTTTATAGATAGATATACACTACCATTCAAAAGTTTGGGGTCACCCAGACAATTTTGTGTTTTCCATGAAAACTCATACTTTTATTTATCAAATGAGTTGCAAAATGAATAGAAAATATAGTCCAGACATTGACAAGGTTAGAAATAATGATTTTTATTAGAAAGAATAATATTCTCCTTCAATCTTTGCTTTTGTCACAGAATGCTCCCTTTGCAGCAATTACAGCATTGCAGACCTTTGGCATTCTAGCTGTTAATTTTCTGAGGTAATCTTGAGAAATTTCCCCCCATGCTTCCTGAAGCCCCTCCCACAAGTTGGATTGGCTTGAAGGGCACTTTTTGCGTACCATACGGTCAAGCTGCTCCCACAACAGCTCAATGGGATTGAGATCTGGTGACTGCGCTGGCCACTCCATTACAGATAGAATACCAGCTGCCTGCTTCTTCCCTAAATAGTTCATGCATAATTTGGAGGTGTGCTTTGTGTCATTGTCCTGTTGTAGGATGAAATTGGCTCCAATCAAGCGCTGTCCACAGGGTTTGGCATGGCGTTTCAAAATGGAGTGATAGCCTTCCTTAATCAAAATCCCATTTACCTTGTACAAATCTCCCACTTTACCAGCACCAAAGCAACCCCAGACCATCACATTACCTCCACCATGCTTAACAGATGGCGTCAAGCACTCTTCCAGCATCTTTTCAGTTGTTCTGCGTCTCACAAATGTTCTTCTGTGTGATCCAAACACCTCAAACTTTGATTAGTCTGTCCATAAAACTTGTTTCCAATCTTCCTCTGTCCAATGTCTGTGTTCTTTTGCCCATATTAATCTTTTCCTTTTATTAGCCAGTCTCAGATATGGCTTTTTCTTTTCCACTTTGCCCTGAAGGCCAGCATCCCGGAGTCGCCTCTTCACTGTAGATGTTGACACTGGCGTTTTGCGTGTACTATTTAATGAAGCTGCCAGTTGAGGAGCTGTGAGGCAGCGATTTCTCAAACTAGAGACTCTAATGTACTTGTCTTGTTGCTCAGTTGTACAGCGGGGCCTCCCACTTCTCTTTCTACTCTGGTTAGAGCCTGTTTGTGCTCTCCTCTGAAGGGAGTAGTACACACCGTTGTAGGAAATCTTCAGTTTCTTGGCAATTTCTCACATGGAATAGCCTTCATTTCTAAGAACAAGAATAGACTGTCAAGGTTCACATGAAAGTTCTCTTTTTCTGGCCATTTTGAGAGTTTCATAGAACAAACAAATGTAATGCTCCAGATTCTCAACTAGCTCAAAGGAAGGTCAATTTTATATCTTCTCAAATCAGCCAATCTGTTTTCAGCTGGGCTAACATACTTGTGCAAGGGTTTTCTAAACATACATTAGCCTTCTTACACAGTTAGCAAACACAATGTACCATTAAAACACTGTAGTGGTGGTTGTTGGAAATGGGCCTCTATACACCTATGTAGATATTGCAATAAAAACAAGACGTTTTCAGCTAGAATAGTCATTTACCACATTAACAATGTATAGAGTGTATTTCTGATTCATTTAATGTTAGCTTCATTGAAAAAAAAATGTGCTTTTCTTTCATAAATAATGAAATTTCTAAATGACCCCAAACTTTTGAACGGTAGTGTATGTGTGTATATATATATATATATATATATATATATATATATATATATATATATATATATATATATATATATATATATATATATTTTAGAATTCATTATTTCACTAGTATACATACAATTCAATTAGTATTTCCTCATTTACCTGTTCCTTGCTTTCCAAAAATGAATGGTCTCTCATGGTTACCCATTGAGAATTTCATGGCTTTGTTCTCTGAATGTGTGTCAACTTTTCAGTCAACAGAACTTCCTGTATGATGAACGTGCATGGACTCTGCCATTGACCTTCTCTTCAGTTGAAGGGGGAGGGGGGGGCAGAAAATTCTATCACACTTAATGTTGATGATTGCACAGCTCCTGTCACAAAGTGATAATTAAAGAAGTTACTGTTTATGCTTTTGGCTGCATACTTATTATCCTCTCCTCTTTTTATTTTCCTAAATAAGCTAATAGATAAGTGTTCCCACAGAAGGCATAAAATCCTACTTGAAGGAACAGCACACCACAAGGTTTGGTTATGCTTTGTGATATTATAGTTGTAAGCAGTGTGCACTATCTGTATAAATCAATGTTTTGGGTACAATATCCTTAATCTGTGTACAAAAAAAAAACTGTACAAACAAGTAATTATATAGTCTATAGTTATCTTTTGCCTATGTACAGGCTACACTAAAGTTACACAAACCGGTAAATATAACAACCACTAAACCACTCTATTTTGTGTTTACCTCTATAGGACATACAGTGGGTACGGAAAGTATTCAGACCCTTTTAAATTTTTCACTCTTGTTTCATTGCAGTCATTTGGTAAATTCTAAAAAGTTTATATTTTTTTTCTCATTAAAGTACACTCTGCACCCCATCTTGACTGAAAAAACAGTATTGTACAGATTTTTGCAAATGTATTAAAAAAGAAAAACTGAAATATCGCATGGTCATAAGTATTCAGACCCTTTGCTCAGTATTGAGTAGAAGCACCCTTTTGAGCTAGTACAGCCATGAGTCTTCTTGGGAATGATGCAACAAGTTTTTCACACCTGGATTTGGGGATCCTCTGCCATTCTTCCTTGCAGATCCTCTCCAGTTCCGTCAGGTTGAATGGTGAACGTTGGTGGACAGCCATTTTCAGGTTTCTCCAGAGATGCACAATTGGGTTTAGGTCAGGTCTCTGGCTGGGCCAGTCAAGAATGGTCACAGAGTTGTTCTCAAGCCCCTCCTTTGTTATTTTATCTGTGTGCTTAGGGTCATTGTCTTGTTGGAAGGTGAACCTTCGGCCAAGTCTGAGGTCCAGAGCACTCTGGAAGAGGTTTTCATCCAGGATATCTCTGTACTTGACCATATTCATGTTTCCTTCAATTGCAATCACTCGTCCTGTCCCTGCAGGTGAAAAACACCCTGATAGCATGATGCTGCCACCACCATGTTTCACTGTTGGGATTGTATTGGGCAGGTGATGAGCAGTGCCTCAGTGCCTGGTTTTCTCCACACATACCGCTTAGAATTATCACCAAAAAGTTCTATCTTCGTCTCATCAGACCAGAGAATCTTACTTCTCATAGTCTGGGAGTCCTTCATGTGTTTTTGAGCAAACTCTATGCGGGCTTTCATATGTCTTGCACTGAGGAGAGGCTTCCGTCGGACCACTGCCGTAGAGGCCCGACTGGTGGAGGGCTGCAGTGATAGTTGACTTTGTTGAACTTTCTCCCATCTCCCTACTGTATCTCTGGAGCTCAGCCACAGTGATCTTGGGGTTCTTCTTTACCTCTCTCACCAAGGCTCTTCTCCCACGATTGCTCAGTTTGGCTGGACGGCCAGGTCTAGAAAGACTTCTGGTGGTCCCAAACTTCTTTCATTTAAGGATTATGGAGGCCACTGTGCTCTTAGGAACCTTGAGTAATGCAGAAATTCTTTTGTAACCTTCGCCAGATCTGTGCCTTGCCACAATTCTGTCTCTGAGCTCCTTGCGCAGTTCCTTTTGTAGCTCATGATTCTCATTTGGTCTGACATGCACTGTGAGCTGTGAGTTCTTATATAGACAGGTGTGTGCCTTTCCAAATCAAGTCCTATCAGTTTAATTAAACACAGCTGGACTCCAGTGAAGGAGTAGAACCATCTCAAGGAGGATCACAAGGAAATGGATAGCATGTGACTTAAATATGAGTGTCTGAGCAAATGGTCTGAATACTTATAACCATGTGATATTTCAGTTTTCCTTTTTTACTAAAATTGCAAAAATTTCTACATTTCTGTTTTTTTTTCAGTTGAGATGGGGTGCAGAGTGTACTTTAATGAGAAAAAAAATTAACTTTTTAGAATTTACCAAATGGCTGCAATGAAACCGAGTGAAAAACTTAAAGGGGTCTGAATACTTTCCGTAACCACTTTATTCTGCTAGATAGGAGAAAAATGTGAAAACACAGAGCCCTTGTTCGTTCTAAACATGTTCTCCATTAGCTTACACCCTATCTGTATATTGTTTTTTTTCAATTGTGTTTTGATCTTGTTGTCTTCACTATTGTGATATACTCCGATGAGTACTTTTAGAGATGAGCACAATATAGAGCGGCTTTCCTGTTCTTATGCCATAACCGCACATGAGCCCAAGGATCACGAGTGCCGACACCGCTGAAATGGCTCCAGCACGGGAGAGAAGTATAAGCTTTTTTTTATTTGACCAGGGCCAAACATTTAGATCAAGAAGGGGTTGTCCTAGTAGCGGACAACTCCTTTAAAGAATGTTCAGTCCCTATCACACAATGATTCTTTACTGTTAGAGCAGTGAGATTAAGTAACTCTGCCACGTGATATGATTGATTCGCTAAAAAAAAAAAAAAGAGCCTGGATGCTTTTCTTCAAAAATATAATATTACTGGTTATTGATACTATAGGTCGTTGATCCAGGGAACTTGTCTGACTGCCCTATGTGGAGTTGGGAAGGCCTTTTCCCCTAATATTGGTCAAATAGCATCTGTTTTGTTTTTGTGTTTTTTGTTTTTTCTTTGCCTTCCTCTTGATCAACATGTTAGGTTTTAGGCTGATCGAGTTGGAGTTGTGTCTACATTCAACCTTAAAAACGATTAAACCTGGAGCGGCTTTGTACTAGCCTCATCTCTCTCTTTATAGCTGGATCTTTAAAGTATCTAGTGTTTCAGAGAATTATATACCTGGCTGCAATCATGCAGCCAGGCACTGACACGCTGTCCAACCCTGGCAGGTTTTCTTAATCACTTCACGACAGCCAACGGTAAATAAACTGCGCTTACTGAGCTTTGTGCAGCGCTGATGCTTCTCTACGGACTGTGGTCTTGCAGTGCTTAGGAGCCCCAGAGTCTTGCAAGCGGTGGGATTCTGGTACAGAGCGATAGCTCTGACCGGCGACATCATGGGGACCTGATTGGCTCAGGTCCCGATTCTTATTACCCTGTGTTATCTTCCAAATGCCATGATCAATAGCGATTGTGGCATTTAGAAGTTTGAGAGGGAGAGGCCTCGTTCTCTGACCCCTCTGGTGCATCCCCGTGACATGGTCATGGGGGAACCGAGGGTTGTATTGGCAGCCGGAGGTCAATTGATGTCCTTTGGGTCCGCCAGCTGCAGTGGCCTGTAAGGCCGGGGTCACATTAGCATATAGGATCTGATGCAAAAGCATCGGATGCGATATGCTAACACTCGGCTCAAACGCTGCTGGGATGGGGGAGCAGAGTGTCTGTGCTCCAATCCTCTCGCATGTGAAAATCGCAACACAGGTGCGGAGGAGAACAAGAAGGCAATTTCTCCATTGCCTGTCTCTGCGTATATTGGACTGCACTGGGATGACATCCGAGTGCAGTTCGATGTTTCACATGCACCCATAGACTTGTATGGGTGACTGTGATCCAACTCTCTGATGTAATCGCAGCATGCTGTGATTGTTCTCTCATGCTGAATCGTCATGAGAAAATAATCGCAAACATGAACTGCCCCACAGAATAACACTGGTCTGAGTGCTATGCATGGCAACGTTTCGGCTTCACAGAACCTTTCTCAAGCAAGGTACAAGTGTTACTGGTGTGTTATCTATAGTTGAAAAACATTCATGTGATTATATCTCCTTAAATTCATTCACAATTTTCCATATTTTACAATCATAATACACATATATATATAGAATATCAAATAGTGTAAATACATTACATGCATTTATATAAGTATATATTTAATTTCATAGTTTAACCATTTCGTAAATAAAGTGACAAGTGCATATAACAATCATAACTAGACTCATGTGTATTTTATAATTAAGGAGGGGCGACTCACCCAGCAATACCAGCAATATACACATTCATGACACACAGTGTGGGTGCGCCGTGTTGTCTTCGGCGTTCTGTGTAGTCCATTGCGCATGACACACACGCAGCCAATACCAGAAACCAATCTGGAGACTTTCCTTCCTGGCCATATGACCGCGCCTGCGCACTCTGCTCCTTTGTGCTGCGGTTTACACCAGAACCGCACGTGTGCACTAAATTCTCTGCTGTTGCCGTCGGCATTTTGGAATATGCAGAGTTTTTTTCCAAAACGCAAGTACACAATCTCTTTCTCACATTAACAATGTCCTTTTACAGATAATACCACATCATGGCAGTCCTTCCCTGTACCATAGAGTTGGGGAATTCTTATTTATTTTATTTCAAAAGGACCACAGCATGAATCCATAGGTTTCCCCATCGCTGGGTACGTCCATGAACTTAAGGAATCAGAGCAAAATTGCAAAATTGTGAATGAATTTAAAGAGATATAATCACATGAATCATGTTTTTCAAATACACTGTGTTCCAAATTATTATGCAAATAATATTTTCTCAGATTTTCCCAAATTACCTATATGAATTGCAGTCATTGTAATTTTCCAGTCAAATAACTATTAGAGTACAATTGAAAGGTTTTTGTACAAACTGCCTATGATAACAGTATATTTTTAAAAAAAATAAAAAACTCAAACTGCACTCAGAATGCATGTTCCAAATTATTATGCACAGCAGAGTTTTCAACCTTTTCATTTTAATAAAGAACAAAAAAATGGTCATTTTTGAAATTACAAGCATTAGCAGGTTATTACAAACTGAAATCAAACAGTTTTCAACTCAAAACTTTATTCTAGGTGATGTTACATTTGCACATAGGACCGCTTGTTCGAAAGGAGCTTCTGAACTCTCTCGTCCATTGAATTTGTCAGGATTTGGATGGTTTCTGCTTCAATTGTTTTGCATGAGGACAGAATACCCTCCCAGAGCTGTTGCTTAGATGTGAACTGCCTCCCTCCATCATAGACACTCCTTTTGATGATGCTCCAGAGGTTCTCAATGGGGTTGAGGTCAGGGGAGCATGGGTGCCACACCATAAGTTTGTCCCCTTTTATGCCCATAGTAGCCAGAGATGCAGATGTGTTATGTGCAGCATGAGACGGGGCATTATCATGCATGAAATGATCTTGCTGTGGAATGCACGGTTCTTCTTCTTGAACCATGGAAGGAAGTGCTGTTTGAGAAACTCAACATACATTATGGAGTTCATCTGTACCCCTTCAGGGATCCTAAAAGGGCCGACAATCTCTCTCCCCATGATTCCAGCCCAAAACATTACTCCACCTCCTCCTTGTTAGCGCCTTAGCCGTGTTTGCATGGGGTGTCCATCAACCAGCCATCCTCCACTCCATCCATCTGGACCATCGAGATCATTTCATGCATGATAATGCCCCGTCTCATGCTGCACATAACACAACTGCATCTCTGGCTGCTATGGGCATAAAAGGGGACAAACTTATGGTGTGGTCCCCATGCTCCCCTGATCTCAACCCCATTGAGAACCTCTGGAGCATCATCAAAAGGAGTGTCTATGATGGCGGGAGGCAGTTCACATCTAAGCAACAGCTCTGGGAGGGTATTCTGTCCTCATGCAAAACAGTTAAAGCAGAAACCATCCAAAACCTGACAAATTCAATGGACGAGAGAGTTCAGAAGATCCTTTCAAACAAGGGGTCTTATGTGCAAATGTAACATCACCTAGAATAAAGTTTTGAGTTGTAAACTGTTTGATTTCAGTTTGTAATAACCTGCTAATGCTTATATTTTCAAAAATGACCATTTTTTTGTTCTTTATTAAAATGAAAAGGTTGAAAACTCTGCTGTGCATAATAATTTGGAACATGCATTTTTTGAGTGCAGTTTGAGTTTTTTATTTTTTTTAAAATATACTGTTATCATAGGCAGTTTTTACAAAAGCCTTTCAATTGTACTCTAATAGTTATTTGACTGGAAAATTACTATGACTGCAATTCATATAGGTAATTTGGGAAAATCTGAGAAAATATTTGCATAATAATTTGGAACACAGTGTATATGTGACATGCAGGAGTAGTGCTGTTGCTTCCAAAACATCCAGCAATTGTTACAAATAACACAAGCACAGGAGACGGGAAGTGTTGTGCTTCAGAAGCATCCAGCAACTAGAGGGGTTAACACAGTCACAGGAGACAGGGAGTGTTTTAGCAGAGCCCCAGGGGGATTGTGGGGAACTTGTTATTGTAATCTGGCTGAAGCCAAAGAGAAAGGTGGTGGTGTGTTATCTGGATCTGACAGAAGGCAACTGAACAGGATTCAGATCAGGAGAGAAACTAAACGCAGGTGAGATAAACTCCCTGAACTAACAGTGCAGAGTATTATCAGGTAAGAAGATAAAGACTGGAAGGAATTGTCACATGGATCATCTCCCTCATAAAACCCTACCCCTCCTCCATCTCCATGCAGGATAACGAATGCTGTGTACTATTGTGTTCTTGGGAAGGAAAAACCTGTGGTTGTGAATGCATAGAAGTGTGCTGCTAAGAATTATGCTACTGAAGAGACTAATACTGTGCCTTGTGAAGAAACTACTGTATTGTTACTGGAGCCGGTTGCTCAAGAAACTCAGACTGTACTGTAATGAAGATTGTTGCTGTAATATCCCTGAATTGCACTGGCCGTGCTTCAGATTAAATTGCACTGTTAAACTGTTGAAAGACTCTTGTCAGATGTGTCTGGTCAGCAATTGAATATATCTCGTGTCTGAGAGAAACTGCAGCCATATAGTTGCCCTGAGTAACGGTTCCTCCAGGATTCCAAAGAATTCATGAAACCCGTCTCACCCTATCTGAACCTAGCGGCATGCGTGTAACATTGGTGGCCCGCAGGGGGAATCCTGAGCAGGAATTAGCGTGTAGAGGGAGAAGAGGAAAAGTGGTTGTTTTTCCAACTGAGGGCCATGAAAAACCGCAACATTATTGAGCTTTTGGTATCTTTTCTCAAGACCAGTGATCAGAACGTGGCAGAGGATCCTATCCTGGGTTATAATGCAATCAGTGAGGTCATCACGAAACACAAGACATGGGCGTTGGTGGTGGATGCAATTGCCACATCACTTGCCATACCCAACACCGTGGTGGAAAATGTGATTCATAGAGTAAAGAAAGCACAGAATACAATGAACCTAAAAGAAGTCAAGGTAGGCTTGCGCCCAACTATCATAACTGCAAACCAAATGGTGGGGGTGAGGTGTGGAGTCCAGGTCGAACTGGGAAGAAAAGCCCAGAAAAGACTGTTCGTACCAAAAGACTCCTCAGAACTTCCGGAAGGCCTAGTTCAAGGTGAGACTGGCTTATGATTCCTACTGATGGGTTTGCTCGAGTGACAGTAACGGTGATGAATACTACGAAACACGAAATTAGGCTGGATCCAAAGTCTGTGTTAGGTCACATTGAAACCGCTAAAACGGTATATCCAGCCAGTGTGGTACCCGCCCAGGGGTCTACCATGAATTCAGTCTCCCCACCAAGGTACAGGAGTTGCCAAGGGGAGGAAATTTCACGACCCACCTCAGGATCCTGGGATCCCCCAGTATCCCTGAAACACTTGTGTGCTGAAGATATAGCGATAGCAAAACCGATGCTGAGTGTTATGCTCGTGCCCGGACTGACTGGCTTGAACATGATTAGTGATCCCACTGTACCATGAACCAAGGAGTGCCTGGAGGGGCGTAACTAAGTATCAACCCGATCCGACCAAGGTCACACGGCGGCTTAGTCGACTCCGTGAACCAAGGAGGAACTGAGCAGAGGGACCAGGTGCTACTCCAGGTCAGACCCTGGTCACAGTTGTTGACCCACACCGGGGAATGCAGGAACAGGCAGGTTAGACTGACATACAGGCAGGTGGGTATTGGCAGGCACGGCTGGTATGCAGACAGGTGGATACTGGTAAGCACGGCTGGTATGCAGACAGGTGGGTACAGGCAAGTACGGCTGGTATGCAGACAGGTGGGTACAAGCAAGTACGGCTGGTATGCAGACAGGTGGGCACTGGCAAGCACGGCTGGTATGTAGACAGGTGGGCACTGGCAAGCACGGCTGGTATACAGACAGGTGGGCACTGGCAAGCACGGCTGGAGTGCAGACAGGGAGGTACTAGCAGGTTGGAGCGTAGGCTGGATAGGGTCCAATACAGACTGGGAGACAGGTACAGAGCCGCAGATGCGGTAGGCAAGCAGAGTAAAGCGAAACCGTCGGAGCGGAGGACAAGGCAGAGCAGAGAGGAACTGCTGGTGCGGTAAGCAAGCAGAGCAGAGCAAAAACCGCAGGTGCGGTGGGCAAGGCAGATCAGAGCGGAACCGACGGAGCGGTGGACAAGGCAGAGCAGAGAGGAACCGCCAGAGCGGTGGACAAGGCAGAGCGGAGAGGAACCGCCGGAGCGGTGGACAAGGCAGAGCAGAGAGGAACCGCAGGTGCGGTGGACAAGGCAGAGCAGAGCGAAACCACAGGTGCGGTGGACAAGGCAGAGCAGAGCGAAACCGCAGGTGCAGTGGACAAGGCAGAACAGAGCGGAACCACCGGAGCGGTGGGTAAGGCAGAGCAGAGAGAAACCGCTGGCGTGGTGAGCAAGCAGAGCCGAACAGGGCTGAAGGTGCAGGCAGAGAGGACAGGGCTCTGTTCACATGGAACAGACTGGAAAATACAAGAAGATGGCTAGAACACAGGAGGAAGATACGGAGGAAGGGAAAAGGGACATGCAGAACCAGATACACACAAGGTACTTACTATGAAGTAGCGAGTGGACACAAAACTCACAAACAGAAGTACAGAGATAACGAGTTGGAGTTAGGTGCAGGTTCAGATACTGCAGGAAAAGGGAAGGTACGAACATAGAGGCAAACAGGTAACAGGCTAGGATACAGTTCAGACAGGAACTGCTACTGCAATGAGATACAAGAACGAGCCTGGGTATACAGCCCCCAGAGTGGCGGAAACAGACTAGAAGTCAGAAATAACAGGCCTGGGTATGCAGCCCACAGGGTGGCAGAAACAGACAAGATAACAGGCCTGGGAATGCAGCCCCCAGGGTGGCAGCAACAGACAAGATGCAAGACAAGACCTGGCAACTCAGAGGCAAGAAGCACACTGAAAGTTTGTGTTGCTCAGGCACCTCCTTCTGGGTGGAGGGGGGTTAAATATCCAGTGACTCACAGCTGGAGATTCATTAGGGGTGCGCCCACAGCAGCTATAAGAATCAGGAAGTAACCGGGCCGCCGCCCTAAGCAGTCAGTCAAGAGACATGCACACAGCATGAGCTGGAGCAAGGTTTGCAGGCTGGACTGACAGGTAAGATTGCGGTCTTGCATAGTGGGAGGTGGTGCACTATGCAAGCACGCCACCAGGGATGTTACAGTACCCCCCCCTTACGCCCCCTCTTCTTCAAGCCTGCAAGGGTCTTCTGCAGAGAATTTGGAGGCCAATCCTTCTCTTCAAGAGGATTACCTCTTCTGTCCATTAGAGGAAACGAAACTGATCTCATCATCTTGGTGACTAGGATGCTTCCTCCTATCAAGCCATCCTCAGCAACAGATGAAGTGGGTGAAGTACCAGGAACAGCACACAGGAAAGTCTCTCTCCATTTGTTATCAGCTAGCATCCTGGTGGATTCAGGAGACAACTGGAGGTCCTCCGCCTGGTTGGAGGGGTGCAGAGACTCGGGGTTAACCACCGCCTTGACGTACACTATACCAAGCTTACTGGATGCAGTGGGCGGCGTACCAGGTACCGGGTGTAGGAAAGTCTCTCTCCGTTTATCAGGTAGCACCCCGGGAAATTCAGGCGACAACTGGAGGTCCTCCGCCTGGTTGGAGGGGTGCAGAGACTCGGGGGTAATCACTGCTTCGAAGTACATTTTGCCAAGCTTACTGGATGAAGTTGGCGGCGTACCAGGTACCGGGTGTAGGAAAGTCTCCCTCCGTTTAACAGGTAGCACCCCGGGGAATTCAGGAGATAACTGGAGGTCCTCTGCCTGGTTGGAGGGGTGCAGAGACTCAGGGGTAATCACTGCTTTGATATACACTTTGCCAAGCTTACTGGATGAAATGGGCGAAGTACCAGGTACAGGGTGTAGGAAAGTCTCTCTCCCTTTGTTATCAGGTAGCACCCCGGAGGATTCAGGAGACAACTGGAGGTCCTCCGCCTGGTTGGAGGGGTGCAGAGACTCGGGGGTAAACACCGCCTTGATGGACGTAGGACCAGATTTATTAGAGACGGAGGGTACTTGCTTTAGGACCATCTTCAGACTGGTTTCAGAGATGACATGTCTGTAAGGTGGGACGGTACCTGAAACCAGATCATTGGTACAATCGTCGAGACTGTGTGGGGACATCGCCTCCGCTTCTCTTCCTTCGGAGAGTTCAGCGCACAGCGAGTCAGCAACTAGCAGATCTGGTGAAGAAGAAGAAGAAACTGCTGACTGTCCTGAAGATGTGGGGACTGGACACCCCTTATACCTTAGCAGTCCCCCAGGATACACCATGCAGGATCTCCAGACCTGAGCGGGCACTAGATCTCTCAGCTCTGGACGACCTGTGGGTAAGCCAGTCAGCACCTGGAATGTGAACTTCTTCATGTGTAATGCTCCAATCTGGAGCTTAATTTGTACAGACATATTTTGACTGTTTCTGAGTAGGGCTCGTCCTTCTGCTGACAATGCCCAAACCGGCTTCTGGAGTTGTCGGACGAGAATCAGACACCGACTTTTCAAGGCTTTAAGCCCGAAACTTCCGGTTAATCCGAGGCCTTCACTTGCCACGGAGACAGTCATGGTCATCTGTGGAGAGGAAACACTAACGCCAAGGGCTGCCTCTCCTACAGGCCTAATGTCTTGGGATTCTCCAACCTTCGCTGGACAAAGACGGTCAGGGGGTCCCAAACCACCGCAGCGGGACCGCAATCCGATTTTGTGACTGAGTTCTGGCTTCTGCTTTGCCTGATGAACATAGTCATCCCTCATGGATTCTGTGCGGAAAGCTGCCTCTACAGGCTGGGGAACAGGAGGTCTTTGGGAGGACAGAACCTGGCGTGACTGTTTACCTCTACGCCTTCCACGTCTGGACTGCCTCTTGAGGTTGGGAAGAGAAGTATTCTGCGGAGCATAGTCATCCTGTGTGGATTCTGGGTGGCAGCAGTCTCTTCGGGCTGGAGGACTGGTAGGCTACCTACACACATTACCCATCGGGGCTGCTCTGGGATATTGGGAAGGGAAGCTTTAGCAGAGGCTTCAGGATTAGGGTGATCGAAGACCATTAAAAAGGCCACCAGGAAGGCCTGCAGGTCAAAGACGATAGGATCCCATGATTCCAACTGGGGGGTGATCCATTTTAAGGCGTCACCCACTAGGTAGAACATCATAAATGCCACTTTAACCCGATCGGTAGGAAAATAGTGAGCATAGAACTTGAAATGCAGCATGCATTGCTCCACAAATGCACGGCTTCGTTTTGGATCCCCATAGTACTGTGGTGGATCCGCAGGAACGAGTGCTGATAGATCCATTTGGGCTGGTGCGTAAATCGCCTGTGCCATAGCTTGAGAAAAAAAAAATTTTTTCTTGGTGCACGTATTCGCCAGACAAGGATTCAAAATGTCTCTGAGAGCGAAAGGCCGTGGGGCTCAACGGGAAACATGGCCTGAGCAAACTGTTACGCTCGCGCCCGGACTGACTGGCGTGAGCGTGATTAGTGATCCCACTGTACCATGAACCAAGGAGTGCCTGGAGGGGCGTAACTAAGTATCAACCTGATCCGACCAAGGTCGCGCGGCGGCTTAGTCGACTCCGTGAACCAAGGAAGAACTGAGCAGAGGGACCAGGTGCTACTCCAGGTCAGACCCCGGTCACAGTTGTTGACCCACACCTGGGAATGCAGGAACAGCCAGGTTAGACTGGCATACAGGCAGGTGGGTATTGGCAGGCATGGCTGGTATGCAGACAGGTGGATACTGGTAAGCACGGCCGGTATGCAGACAGGTGGGTACTGGCAAGTACGGCTGGTATGCAGACAGGTGGGTACAAGCAAGTACGGCTGGTATGCAGACAGGTGGGCACTGGCAAGCACGGCTGGTATGCAGACAGGTGGGCACTGGCAAGCACGGCTGGAGTGCAGACAGGGAGGTACTAGCAGGTTCGAGCGCAGGCTGGATAGGGTCCAGTACAGACTGGGAGACAGGTACAGAGCCGCAGATGTGGTAGACAAGCAAAGTAAAGCGAAACCGCCGGAGCGGAAGATAAGGCAGAGCAGAGAGGAACTGCTGGTGTGGTGAGCAAGCAGAGCGGAGCGAAAACCGCAGGTGCGGTGGGCAAGGCAGAGCAGAGCGAAACCGCCGGAGCGGTGGACAAGGCAGAGCAGAGAGGAACCGCCGGAGCGGTGGACGAGGCAGAGCAGAGCGAAACCGCAGGTGCGGTGGACGAGGCAGAGCAGAGCGAAACCGCAGATGCGGTGGACGAGGCAGAGCAGAGCGAAACCGCAGGTGTGGTGGACGAGTCAGAGCAGAGCGAAACCGCAGATGCGGTGGACAAGGCAGAGCAGAGCGAAACAGCAGGTGCGGTGGACAAGGCTGAGCAGAGTGGAACCACCGGAGTGGTGGGCAAGCCAGAGCAGAGAGAAGCCGCCGGAGCGGTGGGTAAGGCAGAGCAGAGGGAAGCCGCCGGAGGGGTGGGCAAGTCAGAGTAGAGAGAAACCGCTGGCGCAGTGAGCAAGCAGAGCCGAACAGGGCTGAAGGTGCAGGCAGAGAGGACAGGGATCTGTTCACATGGAACAGACTGGAAAATACAGGAAGATGGCTAGAACACAGGAGGAAGATACGGAGGAAGGGAAAAGGGACAAGCAGAACCAGATACACACAAGGTACTTACTATGAAGTAGGGAGTGGACACAAAACTCACAAACAGAAGTACAGAGACAACGAGTTGGAGTTAGGTGCAGGTTCAGATACTGCAGGAAAAGGGAAGGTATGGACATAGAGGCAAACAGGTAACCGGCTAGGATACAGTTCAGACAGGAACTGCTACTGCAATGAGATACAAGAACGAGCCTGGGTATACAGCCCCCAGATTGGCGGAAACAGACTAGAATTCAGAGATAACAGGACTGGGTATACAGCCCCCAGAGTGGAGGAAACAGACTAGAAGTCAGAGATAACAGGCCTGGGTATGCAGCCCCCAGGGTGGCAGAAACAGACAAGATACAAGACAAGACCTGGCAACTCAGAGGCAAGGAGCACACTGAAAGTTAGGGTTGCTCAGGCACCTCCTTCTGGGTGGCGGGGGTTTAAATATCCAGTGACTCACAGCAATAGGCTGGAGACGCATTAGGGGTGCGCCCACAGCAGGTATAAGAATCAGGAAGTAACCGGGCCGCCGCCCTAAGCAGTCAGTCAAGAGACATGCACACAGCATGAGCTGGAGCAAGGTTTGCAGGCTGGACTGACAGGTAAGATTGCGGTCTTGCATAGTGAGAGGTGGTGCACTATGCAAGCACGCCACCAGGGATGTTACACTGAGAGAAGTGTGTCATGCATTCTCTAAAGATGACTGTGATACAGGCTGTATCCCGTTGTTGCTGTTGAAAATCAATTTGAAAGACACGACCCCAGTAACCAGAAGTTACATGTCTGTGCCGAAACCATTACACCGTGAAGTGAAAGAGTATTTACAAGATCTAATCTACAGAGGTTGGGTCCAAAAGTCAAAGTTGTCTTATTCCTCTCCTATTGTTTATGTTAGGAAGAAGGACGGTACGTTGAGACTCTGCTGTGATTACCGGGAACTAAACCGAGAGTCAGTACTTGATCGGTACCCGATACCAAAGATTCAAGATATGCTGGATAGCCAATCAGGAAGTACCTGGTTCTCTGTCCTCGATCAGGGTAAAGCATACCATCAAGGGTTTGTTGAAGAGTCCAGTAGACCCTTGACACCATTCATCACACCGTGGGGGTTGTATGAGTGGATCCGCATACCGTTTGGGCTCAGTTCAGTTCCAGCAGAATTTCAGAGGAGCTTGGAGACCTGTTTGGAAGGATTGAGGGACGATATCAGCCAGCCGTATTTGGATGACAATGTGGTACACAGCAAAACCTTCCGGGAGCATGTTGAACACGTGAGGACCGTATTACAGCAGTATCAATAAGACGGAGCTAAGTTGACCCCAAAGAAGTGTGAACTGTTCAAAAGGTAAGTCCGGTTTCTAGGTAAAATTGTGTCCGGAGAAGGATATATTATGGACCCAGCAGAAATTGCTCCAGTACTGGCCTTAAAAGACAAGCGGCCCTCTATTGTCAGGGAGTTGAGGCAGATCTTAGGATTCCTCTCCTACTATCGTACTTACGTTCGGAACTTCTCCAGGATTGCCACCCCGCTATACCTCCTCTTGGGGGCACGACAGAGTCAACAACATCCACGGAGAAAAACAAGAATGCGTTTAGGACCGGGCTTAAAAGAAACAACACCGTTTTGTCCTAACAGCCCATTCTCTGGACAGCAGACCACCAGGAGGTATTGGAAGAACTAGTAGACTACCTGGTAAAACCACCCATCTTGGGATATCCATCAAGATGGAAAATTGAGAGCCATCGGTTACGGTTCTAGAACATTGACAGACGCCGAGAAGAATTACCATCTACATTCTGGAAAATTGGAGTTTCCTGGCATTGAAATGGGCTATCTGTGAACGATTTAGACATTATCTCTACTACAGCAAAGAGTTTGAGGTATACACTGACAACAACCCTTTGACCTATGTCGTCACTACAGCCAAACTGAATGTAAAGGGCCAGAGATGGGTCGCTGAACTAGCTGACTTCAATTTCAGCATCAAGTACAGGCCAGGAAAATGCAATGCGGAAGCTGACGGATAGTTGAGAGTGCCACTAGATCCTGAGGAGTTCATGCAAGAATGCTTGGAGGAAGTCAGTCTGGAATCAATTGAGAGCACTACGCAAGCAATGCAAGCTTATAAAGAGAAAGACACACCATTGTGGTGTCCGTTGACTGTGGAAACCACCACAAGAGCGAGAGAACAAGATCACCCCCTGTCTATTCAACAACTACCAAAAGGGAAAATCTATAGAGCACAACGGGATGATGAGATAATTGGAAGAATACTACTTTATGTGGACCAAAATCGGTTTCCAAGTAAACGGGAGAGAGATAATGAGTCACCAGCAGTATCTGCTTTAGTTAAAGAATGGACGAAGCTCTACCTCAGTGAAGACGGTATCCTGTATCGTAAAGGAGGACAAAACCGGCAGTTGGTACTACCCAGAGTATTCCGTAGATTGGTCTTCAAAGAACTCCATGAAAATATGGGACACCTGGGAGTGGAAAGGATAACCAACTTGATCCATGAATGTTTCTTCTGGCCGTACATGCAGAGAGATATTGAGAGGTATGTGACCAGGGAGTGTGGGTGTCTGAAAGATAAACCTCCCAACACATCATCCCGGGCACCTATGGGCAACATCCAAACTATGTATCCGTTTGAGATGGTCTCAATAGACTTTCTACATCTTGAGACGTGCAAGGGTGGTTACGAATGCATATTGGTGGTGATGGACCATTTTACTCGATATGCCCAAGCTTATGCTACCACCAATAAAGCTGGTCGAACAGCGGCAGAGATGATCTTCAATGATTTTGCTTTGAGGTTTGGGTTCCCTATGAGGTTACACCACGACCAAGGAAGAGAATTTGAGAACCAGCTCTTTGCCAAGCTAGGAAATTACTGTAGAATTCAGAGATCCCACACAAAGCCCTTTCACCCAGAGGATAATGGAAAAGTGGAACGTTTTAACCAGACATTATTGTCGATGTTGCGCACTTTAACAAGTGACGAGAAGAAAGACTGGAAGAGCTCTCTGTCAAAAGTGGTACATGCCTATAACTGTACAAAGAGCGATGCAACGGGTTACTCACCCTTCTTCCTATTATATGGACGATCGCCAAGACTGCCAATCGACATTATGTTCGATACTCCGTGTCAGAGACTTACAGAACATATCTGGAGTACGTTTGGAAATGGAAGGAACGGATGGCAGAGGCATACAACATAGCGTCCAAAGTGGTTACGCAAGGACAGAGCAAGAGTAAGGAGTACTATGATCGAAAATGTTATGGAGCAGAATTGGCATCGGGAAGCCGGGTGCTAGTCAAGAACGTACGTGAGAAAGGTGGTCCAGGAAAACTTTGTTCGTACTGGGAAAACAAGGTGTGTGGTCTTAAAAAGGAAAGCCGATGACAGTCCAGTGTATGAAATCCAATTGGAAAGAGGGGACAAGGAAACCAGAATAGTCAATCAGAATTTATTACTACCCTGTGATTATCTCCCACCACAACAAGACTTTCCAGAAGTAGACCAACATCGACCGAGATCGACTAAGGGACCACCGCAGACTGATGCTCCGGAGGTGGATAGTGATCTTAAAAATTTCAATGAGGAAGAGCACACTGTTGTATTTCTCTGACCGGCAAGGAGAGGGATGTACCATCCTCAACAGAGTGAACTAAGTCCCGAGGCTCCAGAGTTTGTACCAAGGAGTACAGATGAAGTCCAATTCAGATCTGATGATCGAACACCGGTCACTGAAGAGACCGATCGATACTTAGGAGTAGCAGAATTACCAGACCAGGTGAAAACGGACCATTCAAGAGAAGTACAGGAACTTACAGAGGCAGTTCCAAGATCATCTGAGGAAGTATGAGAAATGAGTGCGGCAGAAGAAACTCCTGTAACCAAAGAACCCGTGATATCTGAGGAACAACCCACCAGGAGGATGTTGACTCGAGAAGTGAGGAGGCCCATAATGCTGACGTACGAGACACTTGGAGAACCCAGTCAAGTGCCAAGGACTGTCAACTAGAAACAGGTATCTCTGCCTGTGGACTAGGAAAGCCCACTTGAGTGGTATTCACCACTGAGAGACAGTATGGACAATGTTACCTGGTGGAAAGAGTTGTTTTGGCCTAGTGAGAGAGAGAGCTGGTTGACAACGTATGAAAAGCTCCAGCGGAAGAGATGCTGATTGTTTTAATTGTGTTTATTGTTTATTTCTTACAGGAGTCCTACAAGAAAAAGGTCGTAAGAATAGTTTGTTATCAATGTTTATAAATGTTATACCAATTTGACAATGACAAATTTATATATATAGTTACTAAGCTTTCACCACTGTCTCAGATTTGGTCAGATTGACCAATTAAGACAAATGTCGAGGACGACATTTAAAAAGGAGGGAAGAGTGTGACATGCAGAAGTAGTGCTGTTGCTTTTAAAGCATCCAGCAACTGTTACAAATAACACAAGCACAGGAGACAGGAAGTGTTGTGCTTCAGAAGCATCCATCAATTAGAGGGGTTAGCACAGTCACAGGAGACAGGACGTGTTTTAGCAGAGCCCCAGGGTGATTGTGGGGAACTTGTTATTGTAATCTGGCTGAAGCCGAAGAGAAAGGTGGTGGTGTGTTATCTGGATCTGACAAAAGGCAACTGAACAGGATTCAGATCAGGAGAGAAACTAAACACAAGTCAGATAAACTCCCTGAACTAACAGTGCTGAGTATTATCAGGTAAGAAGATAAGGACTGTAATGAATTGTGTCACAGGCATCATCTCCCCCATCAAACCCTCCCCCTCCATCTCCATGCAGGAAAAAGAATGCTGTGTGCTATTGTGTCTTTGTGAAGGAAAAAACCTGTGGTTGTGAATGCATAGTAGTGTGCTGCTAAGAGATCTAATCTATGCTGAATTATGCTACTGAAGAGACTGTAATTCTGTGCCTTGTGAAAAAATAAAGTATTTTTACTGGAGCATCAAGAAACTCAGACTGTACTGTAATGAAGATTGTTGCTGTAATAGCCCTGAATTGCACTGGCCGTGCTTCAGATTAAATTCCACTGTTAAACTGTTGAAAGAGACTCTAGTCAGATGTGTCTGGTCAGCAACTGAATATATCATGTGCCTGAGAGAAGCTGCAGCCTATGGTCACCCTGAGTAATGGTTCCCTCAGGATTCAAAAGAATTCATGAAACCCGTCTTGCCCTATTTGAACCTAGCGGCATGCGTGTAACATATACAGGGTGGGCCATTTATATGGATACACCTAAATTAAATGGGAATGGTTGGTGATATCAACTTCCTGTTTGTGGCACATTAGTATATGGGAGGGGGAAAACTTTTCCAGATGGGTGGTGACCATGGCGGCCATTTTGAAGTTTGCCATTTTGGATCCAACTTTATTTTTTTCAATGGGAAGAGGGTTATGTGACACAAACTTATTGAGAATTTCATAAGAAAAACAATGGTGTGCTTGGTTTTAACGTAACTTTATTCTTTCATGAGTTTTTTACAAGTTTATGACCACTTATAAAATGTGTTCAAAGTGCTGCCCATTGTGTTGGATTGTCAATGCAACCCTCTTCTCCCACTCTTGACACACTGATAGCAACACCGCAGAAGAAATGCTAGCACAGGCTTCCAGAATCCGTTGTTTCAGATGCTGCACATCTCGTATCTTCACAGCATAGACAATTGCCTTCAGATGACCCCAAAGATAAAAGTCTAAGGGGGTCAGATCGGGAGACCTTGGTGGCCATTCAACTGGCCCACAACGACCAATCCTCTTTCCAGGAAACTGTTCATGTAGGAATGCTCGGACCTGACACCCATAATGTGGTGGTGCACCGTCTTGTTGGGAAAACTCAGGGAACATGCCATCTTCAGTGCATAAAGAGGGCAACACATCATCTTGTAGCAATTTCAGATATGCAGTGGCATTGAGATTTCCATTGATGAAGAATGGCCCCACTATCTTTGTACCCCATATACCACACCATACCATCAAGATACGAGATGTGCAGCATCTGAAACAACGAATACTGGAAGCCTGTGCTAGCATTTCTTCTGCGGTGCTGCTATCAGTGTGTCAAGAGTGGGAGAAGAGGGTTGCATTGACAATCCAACACAATGGGCAGCACTTTGAACACATTTTATAAGTTGTCATAAACTTGTAAAAAACTCATGAAAGAATAAAGTTACGCTAAAACCAAGCACACCATTGTTTTTCTTATGAAATTCTCAGTAAGTTTGATGTGTCATATGACCCTCTTCCCATTGAAAAAAATAAAGTTGGATCCAAAATGGCCGACTTCAAAATGGCCGCCATGGTCACCACCCATCTGGAAAAGTTTCCCACCTCCCATATACTAATGTGCCACAAACAGGAAGTTGATATCACCAACCATTCCCATTTAATTTAAGTGTTTCCATATAAATGGCCCACCCTGTATATAACACACCATTAGCACTTGTACCTTGCTTGAGAAAGGTTCTGTGAAAATGATATGTTGCCATGTGGGGCTGAATAAACCCTTTTTTTTTTAAAAAAAAAATTCTTTTTGGATGGTGTGCTTTCTTCATTTTTGGATCCATGTGTGGAACAAATTGGACATTTGGGTGGAAGCTTGGCACCCGTTGTGAGTAATTAAATGGTGCCGTTCTATTTATTTTTGGCATTTATACAGGGTGGTCCAAAAGTAGGTGGCCAGAAAATAATAACATTTATTTTGATTTATATATAAAATTATATTTATTAACACAAGCATAATATTGACAATTAAATTTTATTCTGAACAATAATACAAAAGCCCTTATATTTTATCAACGCAGGTGCTCAAACTGTTTTCCATTACAATTTGCACAGCTTTGAAGTTTGCCTCTTACGCTTCGACAAACTTTTTTGCACAAGTCTCTTTGGGTATTAATTTCTTGAAATGCATCTCTTATGTAATTGTTCAAATCACTGACACTTTTTGGTTTTCGACTATAAACTTTGTCCTTGAGTACTCCCCAAAAGAAAAAATCCATTGGGGTCAAGTCTGGTGAACGTGCCTGTCCAAAAGTAGGTGGACAGAAAGTGTAATAAGGTTATGAAGGGGGAGATTTATCAAACATGGTGTAAAGTGAAACATGGAGTCTGTGAGGAATGAAAAGTGGAATCTAATTGGTTGCTAAGGGTAACTGAGCCAGTTTCACTTTACACCATGTTTGATAAATCTCCCCCTTCATAACCTTATTACACTTTCTGTCCACCTACTTTTGGACCACCCTGTATATAATACATCTATAATATAACCGGAGATGTGTGTCTCTGTCTGAAGCCTCGATAGACTGCGCATGCGCGACGCGCAGTCTGGCTCCAGACAGAAGCACGCATGGAGCCGTTACAGGTAAGAGGAATGTATGGCGCCGGAGATCTTCGGCGCCATACTTACCTGACCGGGAGGAGCGTTTCCGTGGTGCCTCTCTTTGTCGGAGACCGGGGCAGGAGTGAGGCGTCGGATCGGCACATGCGCATAGCGCTATCCGGCGCCATTTTACTGAAGACACATTTGCAGTGTGTCTTCAGCAAAATGTCGCCGGACAGCGCGGTATGGGCACGCGCGTACTCTGGCGCCAAACTCCTCCCCCGGCCTCCGGCAGAACAGGACACAGCAGCGCTGGAGCACAGGGAAGAAAGGTGAGTATAAGTGTTTATTTTTTTGTATGTGTGTACAGCGTGAAAGGGATGAGGGGGCCACACATACCAGGATTGGAGGGTGAGGGGGCCACACATACCAGGATTGTGGGATGAGGGGTACCACACATACCAGGATTGGGGGGTGAGGGGACCATGCATACCAGGATGAGGGGTACCACACATACCATTATTGGGGCATGAGGGGACCATGCATACCAGGATTGGGAGGTGAGGGGACCATGCATACCAGGATTGGGGGGTGAGGGGACCATGCATACCAGGATTGGGGGGTGAGGGGACCATGCATACCAGGATTGGGGGGTGAGGGGTGCCATGCATACCAGAATAGGGATGAGGGGTACCATACATACCAGGATAGGAATGCGGGGCACCATGCATACCAGAATGAGGGATGGGGTGCCATGCATACCAGAATAGGGATGAGGGGTACCATGCATACCAGGATAAGGATGAGGGGTGCCATTTATACTAGGATGAGGGATTGGGTGCCATGCATACCAGGTTTCTGGGATGAGGAGGCAATACATACCAGAATTGGGATGAGGGGTGCCATGCATACCAGGATAGGGATGAGGAGTGCCATGCATACCAGGATAGGGATGAGGCGTGCCATGCATACCAGGATGGGGGCGACGGAGCCATACATACCAGCATTAGGGATGACGGAGCCATGCATACCAGGATTGGGGATGAGGGGTGCCATGCATACCAGAATAGGGATGAGGGGTACCATACATATCAGGATAGGAATGTGGGGCACCATGCATACCAGAATGAGGGATGGGGTGCCATGCATACCAGAATAGGGATGAGGGGTACCATGCATACCAGGATAAGGATGAGGGGTGCCATTTATACTAGGATGAGGGATTGGGTGCCATGCATACCAGGTTTCTGGGATGAAGAGGCCATACATACCAGAATTGAGATGAGGGGTGCCATGCATACCAGGATGAGGGGTACCATACATACCAGGATAGGGATGAGGGGTACCATGTATACCAGGATTGGGGATGAGGGGCTCATGCATACCAGGATAGGGATGAGGAGTGCCATGCATACCAGGATAGGGATGAGGCGTGCCATGCATACCAGGATGGAGGTGACGGAGCCATACATACCAGGATTAGGGATGACGGAGCCATGCATACCAGGATTGGGGATGAGGGGTGCCATGCATACCAGGATTGGGCATGAGGGAGCCATGCATACCAGGATTGGGCATGAGGGAGCCATGCATACCAGGATTGGGCATGAGGGGTGCCATGCATACCGGGATTGGGGATGAGGGAGCCATGCATACTGGGATTGGTGATGAGGGGTGCCATGCATACCGGGATTGGGGATGAGGTGTACCATGTATACCAGGATAGGGATGAGGGGTGTCATGCATACCAGGATGTGGGTGAGGGGCCCATGCATACCAGGATGAGGGATACCATATATACCAGGATAGGGATGAGGGATGGGGTACCATGCATACCAGGATAGGGATGAGGAGTTCCACACATACCAGGATAGGGATGAGGGATGGGGTACCATGCATACCAGGATAGGGATGAGGAGTACCACACATACCAGGATTGGGGATGAGGGTGTGCCACGCATACCAGGATTGGGGGTGAGGGGTGCCATGCATACCAGGATTGGGGATGAGGGGTGCCATGCATACCAGGATTGGTATGTCATGTCATTGTAGTGTCCTCAGATTACATAGCAAAAACCTGCTGACAGATTACCTTTAAAAGGGGTTGTCTAGTTTAAGAATAAAAGTCTGTAGGCACTCTGTTACTGTGGACTGCTGAATCATGACGCTGTGCAATGTGCTTACTGTCATGATTTCCCTGTATTCTCCCATGCAGGTGAGTGGTCATGTGGCCGCATGTGAGCAATTTGCAAATGTATCAGAGATTTAATCTCTCCTCTGCTAGAAGATTGAGAAACAGAGGGGAGCATAGTATGCAAATCGCATAATTTTGGTCACGTGACTGCGCACCCGCATGGAGAATACACTGGAATTTTGACATTGTGCACATCACACGCGGTCATAATTCTGCTGCTAGTGCCTGCAGACTTTTTTTTCCTAGTCTGGAAAACCCCTGTTGTGAAAGTTTAACAAGGTTTGGGAACCTAATCTATTGAAAGTATCCCTATTTAGCAGTAACATACCTGTCCTGGGTACAACTTAAAACATGCATGGCATACTCAATTTATGTAATCTGCACTGCCCCTTTAACCCCTTACTGACATCTGACGTACTAATACGCGTCTGTGCCCTGGGACTTAATACCCAGACCCGTATTAGTACGTCATGGCGATCGCGCGCGCACACAGGCTGTGCGGGCGCGATCGCCGCCGGGTGTCAGCTGATTGTCACAGCTGACACCCGGTACTATGTGCAGGGAGCGGTCCTGCACCGCTCCCAGCACATTAACCCCCGCGATGCTGCGATCGAAGTCGATCGAAGTCGATCGCGGCATTGCGGGGGCAAGGGGAGGTGATCGGCGATACTCACCTCCTCTTCCGGCTTCCAGCGCAGTCTGCAAAGGCTTCCCGGGTGTTGCCATGACGACCCAATGTCGTCATGACAACATCCGGGTCACCAGAGAGCAGGAAGATTGCTTGGACATGCGCAGTGCATCTCCAAGCAATCTTCACACTGTGCACTTCTGACAGCCTTCATGGCATAGGGATGGTGCTCCATTCCTGTGCCGTGCAGGCGATCAGAAAAAGAAAAGTGAAAGTCCCAGAGTGGGACAAAGTAATAAAGTGTATAAACTGTGTGAAAGTGGAAAAAAAAAAAAAAATGTGCAAAAATATTATAAAAAAAAAAAAAAAATAATACACCAAAAATAAAAATATAATGTACCCATCAATAAATATTATTATAAAAAAAATTAAAAAAAAACAATAAAAGTACACATATTTGGTATCACCGCGTCCGGAACAACCTGACCTATAAAACTGTCCCACTAGTTAACCCCTTCAGTGAACACGGTAAAAAAAAAAAAAAAAAAAAACGAAGCAAAAAACAATGCTTTATCACCATACCGCCAAACAAAAAGTGGAATAACACGCGATCAAAATGACGCATATAAATAAAAATGATACCGCTGAAAACGTCATCTCGTCCCGCAAAAAACAAGCCATGATACAGCTCCATCAGCCGAAAAATAAAAAAGTTATAGCTCTCAGAATAAAGCGATACTAAAAAATATTTTTTTCTATAAAATAGCTTTTATTGTGTATAAGCGCCAAAACATAGAAAAATGATACAAATGTGGTACCGCTGTAAACGTACTGACCCGAAGAATAAAGCTACCTCATCAATTTTACCACACGCGGAACAGAATAAAAAAAAAAAAAAAACAATTCCTGAATTGTTGGTTTTTGTTTATTCTGCCTCCCAAAAATCGGAATAGAAAGCGATCAAAAAATGTCACGTGCCTGAAAATGGCACCAATAACAACGTCAAGTCATCCCGCAAAAAACGAGCCATCACATGACTGTCTGCCAAAATCTTGAAAAATTATAGCTCTCAAAATATGGCGATGCAAAAATTAGATTTTACAAAAAATGCGTCTTTTAGTGTGTGACAGCTGTCAGTCATAAAAACCCCATATGATTCTGGCATTGCTGTAATCACACCGACCCGAAGAATAAAGTCGTCTAATCACTTATACCGCACAAGGAACGGCGTCAAAAATAAACTCTTGGGTTAGGATTGGGCTAGGGTTAGGGCTGGGTTTGGGGCTAGGGTTGTGCTGGGGCTAGGGTTGTGCTGGGGCTAGGGTTGTGCTGGGGCTAGAGTTGTGCTAGGGTTAGGGCTGGGGTTGGGATTTTTTTCAAAAGTAAGAAAAAAAGATGACGATATGGCGACTAGTGTTGAGAGCAAGTGCTCGCTACTTGAGTTTGCATCGGGTGCTCTGGTATGCATTAAGTATCGTGGGTATTTGAGTGACATGCTCGAGTCTCTGCCCCATATGCTTCGCGGCCAAAAAACTTTACGGGGATTGCCTGCCATGCACGAGCGATCCCCGCATGTTTTTTTTTGGGTGTCTAATAACCGTGAAACATGCGGAGCAGGGACTCGAGCATGTCACTCGAGCACACGCTGTACATGGTGCATACCTGAGTACCCGATGCAAACTCAAGTAGCGAGCACTTGCGCTCAAGAATAATGACAACTTATTCAATATGATGACCTAATGTAAACAAATAATGTGCCGTAACTCTGGGTTCAAAATGTTCACTATACACCTTAATAAAATCCTTGAGGGGTATAGTTTCCAAAATGGGGACACTTGTGGGGGAGCTCCACTGTTTAGGCACATCACGGGCTCTCCAAACGCGACATGGTGTCCGCTAACAAATTGAATGGAAAATCGTCTCAAATTGTTAGCGGACGCCATGTTGCGTTTGGAGAGCCCCTGTGTGCCCAAACATTGGAGCTCCCCCACAAGTGACCCCATTTTGGAAACTAGACCCCCCAAGGCACCTATCTAGATGCATAGTGAGCACTTGGAACCCCCAGGTGCTTCACAAATTGATTCGTAAAAATGAAAAAGTGAAAAAAAAAACACTTTTTCATTTTTATGAATCAATTTGTGAAGCACCTGGGGTTCTAAGTGCTCACTATGAATCTAGATAGGTGCCTTGGGGGGGTCTAGTTTCCAAAATGGGGTCACTTGTGGGGGAGCTCCAATGTTTGGGCACACAGGGACTCTCTAAATGCAACATGGTATCCGCTAACAAATTGAATGGAAAATCGGCTCAAATTGTTAGCGGACACCACATTGCGTTTGGAGAGCCCCTCTGTGCCCAAACTTTGGAGCTCCCCCACAAGTGACCCCATTTTGGAAACTAGACCCCCCAAGGCACCTTTCTAGATGCATAGTGAGCACTTGGAACCCCCAGGTGCTTCACAAATTGATTCGTAAAAATGAAAAAGTGAAAAAAAAAATACTTTTTCATTTTTATGAATCAATTTGTGAAGCACCTGGGGTTCCAAGTGCTCACTATGAATCTAGATAGGTGCCTTGGGGGGTCTAGTTTCCAAAATGCGGTCACTTGTGGGGGAGCTCCAATGTTTGGGCACACAGGGACTCTCCAAATGCAACATGATATCCGCTAACAAATTTTTGGCTCAAATTGTTAGCGGATATCATGTTGCATTTGGAGAGTCCCTGTGTGCCCAAACATTGGAGCTCCCCCACAATTGACCCCATTTTGGAAACTAGACCCCCCAAGGCACCTATCTAGATGCATAGTGAGCACTTGGAACCCCCAGGTGCTTCACAAATTGATTCCTAAAAATGAAAAAGTGAAAAAAAAAACACTTTTTCATTTTTATGAATCAATTTGTGAAGCACCTGGGGTTCCAAGTGCTCACTATGAATCTAGATAGGTGCCTTGGGGGGTCTAGTTTCCAAAATGGGGTCACTTGTGGGGGAGCTCCAATGTTTGGGCACACAGGGACTCTCCAAATGCAACATGATATCCGCTAACAAATTGTTGGCTCAAATTGTTAGCGGATATCATGTTGCATTTGGAGAGTCCCTGTGTGCCCAAACATTGGAGCTCCCCCACAAGTGACCCCATTTTGGAAACTAGACCCCCCAAGGCACCTATCTAGATGCATAGTGAGCACTTGGAACCCCTAGGTGCTTCACAAATTGAT
Source organism: Phyllobates terribilis (assembly GCF_046119375.1). Taxonomy (NCBI): domain Eukaryota; kingdom Metazoa; phylum Chordata; class Amphibia; order Anura; family Dendrobatidae; genus Phyllobates; species Phyllobates terribilis. The sequence goes on along the minus strand of NW_027362761.1, from coordinate 243,306,551 downwards.
TCGTAAAAATGAAAAAGTGTTTTTTTTTTCACTTTTTCATTATTACGAATCAATTTGTGAAGCACCTGGGGGTTCCAAGTGCTCACTATGCATCTAGAAAGGTGCCTTGGGGGGTCTAGTTTCCAAAATGGGGTCACTTGTGGGGGAGCTCCAAAGTTTGGGCACAGAGGGGCTCTCCAAACGCAATGTGGTGTCCACTAACAATTTGAGCCGATTTTCCATTCAATTTGTTAGCGGATACCATGTTGCATTTAGAGAGTCCCTGTGTGCCCAAACATTGGAGCTCCCCCACAAGTGACCCCATTTTGGAAACTAGACCCCCCAAGGCACCTATCTAGATGCATAGTGAGCAGTTGGAACCCCCAGGTGCTTCACAAATTGATTCATAAAAATGAAAAAGTGTTTTTTTTTTCACTTTTTCATTGTTACGAATCAATTTGTGAAGCACCTGGGGGTTCCAAGTGCTCACGATGCATCTAGATAGGAGCCTTGGGGGGTCTAGTTTCCAAAATGGGGTCACTTGTGGGGGAGCTCCAATGTTTGGGCACACAGCGGCTCTCCAAACGCAACATGGTGTCGCTAACAATTTGAGCCAATTTTGCGTTAAATTTGTTAGCGGACACCATGTTGCATTTAGAGAGCCGCTGTGTGCCCAAATATTGGAGCTCTTCCACAAGTGACCCAATTTTGGAAACTAGACCACCCAAGGCACCTATCTAGATGCATAGTGAGCACTTGGAACCCTCAGGTGCTTCACAAATTGATTCATAAAAATGAAAAAGTGTTTTTTTTTTCACTTTTTCATTGTTACGAATCAATTTGTGAAGCACCTGGGGGTTCCAAGTGCTCACTATGCATCTAGATAGGTGCCTTGGGGGGTCTAGTTTCCAAAATGGGGTCACTTGTGGGGGAGCTCCAAAGTTTGGGCACACATGGGCTCTCCAAACACAACATGGCGTCCGCTAATTATTCAAGCAAATTTTACAATCAAAAAGTCAAATGGCGCTCCTTCCCTTCCGAGCCCTGCCGTGCGCCTAAACAGTGTTTTTTCCCCAAATATTGGGTATCTGCGTGCCCAGGGGAAATTGCACAACAAATTTTGGGGTCCATTTTTTCTTGTTACCCCTGTGAAAATAAAAAAAATTGGGTCTAAAGTAACATTTTTGTGAAAAAAGTTAAATGTTCATTTTTTTCTTCCACATTCAAAAAATTCCTGTGAAGCACCTGAAGGGTTAATAAAGTTCTTGAATGTGGTTTTGAGCACCTTGAGGGGTGCAGTTTTTAGAATGGTGTCACTTTTGGGTATTTTCTGTCATACAGACCTCTCAAAGTGACTTCAAATGTGATGTGGTCCCTAAAAAAATGGTTTTGTAAATTTTGTTGGAAAAATGAGAAATCGCTGGTCAACTTTTAACCCTTATAGCTCCCTAACAAAAAAAAATTTTGGTTCCAAAATTGTGCTGATGTAAAGTAGACATGTGGGAAATGTTATTTATTAACTCTTTTGTGTGATATATCGCTCTGATTTCAGGGCTTAAAAATTCAAATTCTGAAAATTGCAAAATTTTCAAAATTTTCGCCATATTTCCGTTTTTTTCACAAATAAACGCAAGTGATATCGAAGAAATTTTTCCACACTCATGAAGTACAATATGTCACGAAAAAACCTTCTCAGAATCAGGAGGATCCGTTGAAGCGTTCCAGAGTAATTACCTCATAAAGTGACAGTGGTCAGAATTGTAAAAATTGGCCCGGTCATTAACGTGCAAACCACCCGCGGGGCTTAAGGGGTTAAGGACAGATTTGTGGTTTTTATTTGTTCAACTCCAAACAGCGTCCATCAGTAGCACTGGAATTCTTAGTACAAAATTTCCTACAATAGTTGAAAAGTGTGAAGGTTGTACATCAGACCTTATCATCTCTCATCACACCAGAACGGACATGTGACACTGGCTCAATGGGGGAGATACCTGTTTCTCCTATAGCGGGCTGTTGCTGGGAAACTTGTCCCACAACTTAGAGACCTCCCTTCAACTGCCCCCAGTAGTTTGTAGGTCACATTGCGGGTGATATTGCTTCCATACTGCTGACAAAATCTTCTGATATCAGAGAATAAGGCTGTCTTCTTACCCATCACTTTAAGGGGTTGGGCACTTTTTAATTACTCACATTAAAGTACTCATTAAGTCTTGCAAAACTAGAGATGATGAAATGGGAGTCTGACCTTGTACAGCATCCATCTGAGCTGGGAGCTCACGCACAGCCCGGACTCCCTCCTATTATCTCCCAGCTCGCTGAGTTATCAGTTCAGACAATTACTCAATACCAATCGCAAAAGGTATTTATGTACTGTGTAATGTGAACTGTGACATGCATTAGTAGTGTTAATGTTGTGTTCTGCCAGACATTAGGGAGAGTTAATGATTGGGACTAGCCCAGAGTGGGAGTGGCTAAGGGGAAGGGGCAGAGACTGTTTCCTGTCAAATAGGGCCCAGTGTGCATCTGGAGTAGACCTAAGATCTAGACAGTAGCAGTGCTGCATGAATTGGATAGTGGAAAGAAGGAGAGAAGTGACCAAAAAGCAAAATGATCAATCAGAGCCAGGTTAAGGGGAAAGATGCCTAGCAGTATGGCCCAGAGTTTATAATTCCAAAAAGTATTGGGCCAAGAAAGGACAGAGTATGTGAGATGAAGAGAGTGCCCCGGGAGAGAGTTCCAGAGCATCAGTAGCAGAGAAGCTAAGTATCGGCCATAGTGGTAAACCAGTTCCCTTGAAGGGAAAGAAGATGCGGAACCACGGGTTGAGAATAGGACTCTCACTAACTGGACTGTAGTACTGAGCTGGGTTGTGGTGAAGCAAGGTGAAACAGAGGAGAAAGAGAACAACCGAAAAGAAGAATGAATAGAGATTGTGTGTGAAAAATGCTCCTTATAGTGAAGGAAACATTCTTAAAGGCGTGTACCCGCTTTCTACTGTATATAATCACTACGAAGTTATCGTAAACTAAAAAGTTGATTTTTGACGGGTGGTCTCCCTCATTGACACCTTCAACATCTGGTCCTGGCCAACCAAAGTCATCGGTAGCATAAGGCCTGCAAGGGGCGTTGCTCCCCCACAGCACAAGTCGACACACTCAACCAGGAATCATGGAATGTGCTGGGGCGTAAGAGACGAGTACCTCGCCCACGGCTACCGCAGTGCGCCACATTACTCAGCAGTGACGTCCAGATGGAACAATACAAACCATGGTGGCAGAACGGCATCAGGAAGAGCAAAGCAGAGTAGAAGAGGCTCTGTGATGAGAAACCAGTGGAGCAGCAAGGAGTTTGTTACATAGTCCGATGTAGAGCTGGCTGCAGTACAGCAGAGCTGACTCAGCGATAACAGAGCCGAGTTGTCCCAGTTTTTCACTTCTGGCCACCACCTGTATCCCAATAAATCCCAAACCTGCTTGCCAACTGCAGATTCCTCTCCTCCCATGACTGATAATTCACTCTGCCTTTTAGCAATCTCCTGGAGGTATGCAGGTTAATGTCTATATTTGTAACACAGGGATGACTCAAGTGCCCCAGAACAAGAGCTGCTTATACTGACCTGCTCTCCAAGTTGTGCGATTTTTGAATCTAGAGGAACATGTGCAAGTTATTGTTAATGGTGTATCCTAGAGCTCGTTCACACTAGTGTTTTTTACACTTGTTTTTTTATGCGGAAAAAAAATGAATGACATTTTTTAAATCTCATTTACATACTGTTTTTGTTCCTTATGTTTTTTGATTTGTGCTTCATGTAAAAAAAAATGCTGTTTGACAATTAGTTCAGCATTCCTATTGCATCACAATGGATTAATACAAAAAAAAGCATCACAATCACAAACACTCATCATTTCTGCTGCAATTTTTCTGGCCATTGGCTGCAGTTTTTATACAGGAAAAAATTGCATAAAAATGCTACATATGAACAAACCCTTATACTTGAGTATTCTCAAATATAGACATATGTTATACTCCAGCATCTATCAACTCAACGATAAATATTTTTGTCTGTCCTTGATTATTTTTCTAAGTTAATCAGTGGAAAAAAAACAAAAAACGTTGCGAAACCTCAAAAGGACTGAAAACACATTTAGTTTTTGCATCATGAAACATAGGCGCTGATTCATCCAGACAGGCGCTGTTCACGTCTTAATAAGGTTGTGTGCTGGTGATAAAGGAGCATTCATTTTCTTAGTGAATCAGGCGCATCTAAAATGTTGCGTACGCCTCCATGTGCCTCACCACAAATCTTACTCCAGTCACACTAGTTAGATTTGTGGAGTGAAATGCGCCACAGCTTGTCATGAATTAGATAAATGGGCATCGTCGCGCCCCAGTTCCGCCCATTTTGGTGGATCTGGACAAAACTGACGTGAAAACACCAAAAGTCGGATCCGCATTGGGCAAAAACTTTGTGACTAATGATGAGTGAGCACTAAAATACTCGAGTACTCTTTGTTCGGGTTGAGCAAATTGGAATGCTCGAGTGCTCTGGCCCAGCAACGAGCCCAATGTAAGTCTATGGGAAACTCAAGCATTTTTCCGCCTGCTCCCCCCGGCGGTCTGCAGAGGGCCTAAAAATTGCCCAAATTGATGGGAACAGTGCTCAAATGACATGGGATCAGCATGGGGAAGACACCTGGAAGCATTTCTGACTCCCAGGTCACTGCTGTCAACAATGTTGTCAGAGGTATTACCCCACTTTTACGGACTCACAATAAAACATGCAAAAACGAAACAAAAATGGATTTTCCTGGGAAAAATGTTAAAGAACATCCTTTCCAGGGTAATGACTTGTATATAAGGCAAAATAAATAACGAAAAACAAAAATGCTCCTCCACACCTTGGACTATGTTCACATGTAACGTTTTTGATGTGTTTTTTCACTTTTGCATTGCTTTCAACCAAGACAAATGCATTCACTGGGAAATGTCATTTTAATATTTTACAACCTTATCTGGCCATGTGGTGTGTGACACATCATCAGACACATGCATACTGTGCTGAAAAGACATGGGAATAGCATGGGGAAGACACTTGGAAGCATCTCTGACTCCCAGGTCACTGCCTTAAAGTGTGCCCATCATAAGTGATCCTTGGCGCATGCGAAGATGGCTTCCGCCATGCACCTGTTGTTGCAGACTTGCAACAATCACAGTCCTCGTCCCAGCGCAGCGTTCAGTTGTCCCTACCCCATTCCTTGGAATGCAAGCGCAAGTATGCAGCCAGCCAAACAGGCTGCAATACTATACTGCCAAATTTTTGACAGCTGCTTGCACTTGAAATGTGGCCTTTAGGCTCGTGGAGGCTGAAGCTGTCCACAACCTTATGGTGGGTGTCCATACTCGGTCCCCAGCAGCCACTATTTCTCCCGGTATCGTGTCTGCCTTCCACAAGCGCGGGTCCCAGAATATTACCCATGCCCTCCCCAGTGCACTTACTGGGAAGAACCGCCTAACCACAAACACATGGACAAGTGAATGTACGGTACGGAGCCAGTCCACAGCTTGTCGGTGAGAGTTGTATTTCACCACAGCCATATTTTTTAGTTTGGTGAAAGGACTTGGGAAACTGTATCTACTCTGGGTGTCATTTCTCCCAGGAAGTCCTCTAATGCAGCTTGTCTCATAAGCAATGGCAGCCCATCCAACATCAGCTCGCACTTGTCGGTGGTGCTTCGACACAACAAACATCTTTCTTTGCCTTTAATTTCATGACTACAGAGTTGGGCAATGGCCTGATCTGCAATGCAGTTTGAGAAATAACATGCATAAGCACATTCAATCCACATTAAAAAAGCAGCCATAGAGTGTCCGGGAACCTTCCCACACCCACACACTTTTCTTAGCCAGGGCTGCTTCTCGGCAGGGTTGGACTCCAGTGGGCCCTGGCTTCTCCTTGAGGAGAGTTCATAGTGCCGAGGTGAGGCCATGATGATGATAGAGGTCACCATTTGTTTAGTTTTCTGTTACTTGGAATGCAAGCGCAAGAATGCAGCCAGCCACCACCCACCCCAGGCCGCAATAGTAAACTGCCAGATTTCTGGGCCGCTGCTTGCACTTGAAATGCACTTGAAATGTGGCCTTTTAGACTTGTGGAGGCGGAAGCTTTTTACAATCTCGTGGCGGTGGCGGCCGGGTGTCCATACTTGGTCCCCAGCCACCACTATTTCTCCTGGTATCGTCTCCATCTTCCACAAGCAAGGGTCCCTGAACATTACTGTTGGTACTTTTCTGTGGGAATCTGCTTGCCTCCTATCAGCCTGGAATATTTCCAGTAAACTATGGTACGACGTCATGGTATTAGCACTGCCCCCAGTACCAGTAGCGAAGCCATCCCCACTTTCCTTCTCAGGAATTCTATTTGGTAGACTGAGTGGCTGCCCAAATACATTAGTTTCTCACAAAGTAGCTGAAGATAGAGTGGCAGTAGGTGCAAATTTCTCCAGCCTGTTAGATATCAGAGGGTGAACTGCAGCACATTGGCTCAGTGATTAGCACTGAAGCCTTGCAGCGCTGGGATCCTGGGTTCAAATCCCAGCAAGGACAACGTCTGCAAGGATTTTGTATGTTCTCCCCGTGTTTGCGTGGGTTTCCACCTCAGTTAAAAAAGGAGCCATATAGTGTCCGGGAACCTTCCCACACACTTTTCTTAGCCAGGACTGCTTCTCGGCAGGGTTGGACGGTCCCACCAGAGAATCCTTGGGTGGGCCCTGGCTTCTCCATCAGGAGAGTTCATGATAGCGCAAACTTTGCAGCAGCTCTGGGGCTCTTGTGCAAGGGAGAAAGGTTAGCCCTCAGAATCAAATCCTCTGGTGGGCCCAATGTTTTTCAGTTTGAAACTGCTGCTCAGTGGGAGCTGTATTTCACAACAGCCATATTCTTTAGCTCGGTGAAAGGACTGGCATAGAGGGAAACCGTATCTATTCCTTCTGTCATTTCTCCGTCGCCAGGTTCTGCCCATTGTCATTGTGCTCAATGTGATTACATTGAGGTTACATTGACGAGTCTGGTTTTTATACTAAACAAATATCCTACTGTGTTTTTATTTTTTTTATTTTTTTTTGTTTTATGTTATTTTTTAAGACAAATGCATTCCCCGGAAATGTTACTTTAACATTTTACAACCTTATCTGGCCATGTGGTGTGTAACACATCATCAGATACATCCTGCTTCATTTATGATGGAGGGATTCTGAAAGTCACAAAGCCTATTTTTATAGGGTCATCAGGCAGCCCATACTATTCTTAAAGGGCCAGCAGTCGGCCCTAGCTATTGTTAGAGAGCCATCAGCCGGCTGTGCTTTGTTGTTCCCATTATTAACGAGTGGGTCTCCTATACTGTTATTGCATATGCAGTGATTGCAAGGGCTGCCAAAAATTTGGACGCAACCCAATACCCCTTAGAAGAGACATAGAGGAGGGTCTCAGTAAAAAAAAGTTCCCATTATAAAGAAGCGGGTCTCCTATAGTGATAATGCCCATGCTGTGACTGCAAGGGCTGCCAAAATTTGGGAAAAACCCCACTAACAATTTAAAGACACAGAGCTGGGCCACAGTAACAAGTACGACATGTTCCCATTAGAAAGAAAAGGATCTGCTATTCAGTTATAGGGTATGCAGTGAGTGCAACGGCTGCCAAAATTTAGGAAAAACCCTACTAACAATTTAAAGACACATAGAGCTGGGCCACAGTAACGACATGTTCCCATTAGAAAGGAGAGGGTCTGCTTTACAGTTATAGGGTATGCAGTCAACAATTTTAAGACACATAGAGGTGGGCCTCAGTAACAACATATTCCCGTTAGAAAGAAGAGGGCCTCCCATACTGTTAGCCTATGCAGTGACTACAATGGCTGTCAAAAATTTGGAGGAACTCCAATGCCCCTTGCAAGAGAAGTAGAGGTCAGATGGCCTCCTGAAAAAAATGCTCCCATTATTAGGAAGTGTGTCTCTCATACTGTTTGCCTATGCAGTGAAGCTACGGCTGCCAAAAATTTGGAGGAACTCCAATGTCCCTTGCAAGATACGAAAAGGTCGGAGGGCCGTCTGCAAAAAATGCTCCCATTATTAAGAAGTGGGTCTCCCACAATGTTTGCCTATGCAGTGAAGCAACGGCTGCCAAAAATTTGGAGGAACTCCAATGCCCCTTGCAAGAGATGTAGATATGTTGATATGGTACATATGGTGGTGATATGGTGGTGGAGAATGAGGATGCGAAGAAGGAGGAGTACAAGAGCAAATAGACAAAATCAGGAAGCGTATACCCATGTCTGGGTGTGAAGACAGAGGTGCATGGGAATAGAGTTAGACCTCCCCAAAAAAAGACACTGTATTTGAGTTTATGCTACACTGCTATCATTCGGTGGTGTTGAGAAGTCTGGCCCAATCCAGCCCTTGTTCATTTTTATAAGAGTCAGCCTGTCAGCATTTTCAGTTGATAGGCGGATGCGCCTATTGGTTATAATTCGACCGGCGGCACTAAAAACCCGCTCTGACAAAACGCTAGCGGCAGGGCAGGCCAGGACCTCCAAGGCGTAGAGAGCCAGTTCATGCCACGTATCCAGCTTGGATACCCAATAATTATAAGGCACAGAGGAATCACGGAGGACGTTGGTACGGTCGGCAAGGTACTCCCTCACCATCTTCCAAAACATTGCACTCCTTGTGAGAGTACCCTGCGCCTCAGGGCCTGTGCGATGGGAGGATCTGAGAAAACTGTCCCAGAACTTTGTCAGTGTTCCCCTACCTCTGCTGGATTGCATTTGTGGCTCTCTCGCCTGTACTCCTTGGTTGTCCAACGGACTGTGACCTCTGCCGCCAACATTTTCAGATGGGAATTTTTTTAATAATTCCGCAACAAGGGCCTTCTCGTACTGCACCATTTCATTAGGCCTGTTCTGCAAGGGAATAAGAGACATAAAGTTCTCCCTGTAGCGTGTGTGTAGAAGCGTCACCAACCAGTAATGACTGTCACCCAAAATTTGGACAACGCGAGGGTCACGGGAAAGGCAGTGTAACAAACTCAGCCATGTGTGCCAGACTGCAAAAAGGCAAGACTTCTGTGTCCTCACCAAGAGGACGACTGACCATGCTCTCCTCCTTATCCTCCTCCTCTTCCTCCTCTTCCCTGTCCTCTGGCCATCCACACTGAACAGACGGTATGTCAGTTGTGCAGGTAGTACTATCTATAACGCAGGAAACTAGCTCCTGTTCTTCCTCCTCCTATTCCTCATTGTCACCAAATCCACATTGGGATGAGATGAGGCTGGGCTCAGTGTAATCACCCTGTATGGTTCCTTGCTCCATCTCATCGTGCTCCGCCTGCAATGCATCCTCTTTAATTGTGAGCAGAGAGCGTTTCATAAGACAGATAAGCGGGATGGTGATGCTAATTATGGCGTCATTGCCGCTCACCATCTTGGTGGAGTCCTCAAAGTTTTGGAGGATGGTACAGATGTCTGACATCCATGTCCACTCCTGAGGTCTTACGTGTGAAGTCTGAACTAAATACCGACGGCCTTGTTGATGCTGGTAGTCAACAACTGCCCTCTTCTGCTCACAAATCCTTCCCAACATCTGCAATGTAGAGTTCCAACACGTGGGGACATCACACACCAGTCGGTGAGCTGGAAGCTGCAAATGCTGCTGAACCACGGTAAGGGCGGCGGAAGCTGTAGCTGACTTTTTAAAATGGGCACACAGGTGGCATACTGTGACAAGCAGATCCGGCAGATCCGGGTAGGTTTTGAGAAACCGCTGAACCACGAGGTTAAGCACATGGGCCAGACATGGTACGTGTGTGAGCTCGCCTTGCTTCAGAGCCGCCACCAGGTTCCGACCATTGTCACACACGACCATACCTGGCTGTAGGTTCAGTGGTGTGAACCACAGATCTGCCTGCTCTTTCAGAGCTGTCCACAACTCTTCAGCATTGTGCGGTTTGTCACCTAACCATATTATCTTCAGCACAGCCTGTTGCCGCTTGGCTGAGGCAGTGCTGCAGTGCTTCCAGCTTGTGACTGATGTTTTCATTTCGGAGATGGAGGCTGAAGAGGAGGAGGTAGAGGATTATGAGGTGCAGGAGCTGTAGAATGTGGGGGCAACCCTGATTGACCTAGGGCCCGCAATCCTCGGCATCGGGAGGACGTGTTCCGTCCCAAGGTCCGACTGGGTCCCGGCTTCCACTATGTTAACCCAGTGTGCCGTCAGCGAGATGTACCATCCCTACACTTGTCCACAGCATTGTTGAGGGCACGGCTAATGTTGTGGGCACGTGCTTGTGTAATGCGGGGATGGCATACCGGGAGAAATAGTGGCGTCTGGGGACCGAGTACCGAGGGACGGCACACTGACACACTGCAACAATATTTAAATGGAGGCCAGAAATGGGTGAATTTGGAGAGCACTTATATGTGATACGTGTGACGGAAAACCACAGTTTTAAATAGCTGGCCTGTAGGTTACTACTTTTCACAGTGACCTCGTGTCAATAACTTCACTGACACACTGCAACAAAATTTAAATGGAGGCCAATACTTTCCACATTCACTACAAATTTCTGGATTTTGATTGCTGTAATATGGAAAGGATCTGGCTGTATTCTGCAGTGCCAAAAAGCAAATGGAACAGAAAAATGGTGTACTCTGTATTGCTTTTAAAGCAAATAACCAGGATTAAGATAAAAAAAATTTGCCTTTCTATGTCTAGAAATATCTGTAATTATTACAGTAGCAGACAGGACGTTCAATGGACCCTCTTGTGCTGTATCATACACTGCAGTCTGCCACATACACTACCTGCCTGCCTAGCACAGATTATATGCAGCTGGATTACTCCTCAGAAGGACTGTTAGTTCAGATGGATATAGATATATGTTGTGGAATACCTATTATAACAGAATGTTCAATGGACCCTCTTGTGCTGTATCATACACTGCAGTCTGCCACATACACTGCCTGCCTGCCTAGCACAGATTATATGCAGCTGGATTAGTCCTCAGAAGGACTGTTAGTTCAGATGGATATTATAGATATATGTTGTGGAATACTTATACTAACTCTAAGCAAGCAAATCTCTCCCTGACACAGCAGCAGCTCTCCCTACTCTGCATGACTTCGGGATAGACTGTGACAAGTATAGTGGCGCCCAGTCTTATATACACCTGATGATGCTGTGCGCCCAGCCAATCACTGTAATGCCCACAACCAACGTGGCTACGGCATTACAGTGAGTAGCAGGTAATCCCTGCATGTTCATTGGCTCTGTAAAGAGCACCAAACATGCAGGGAGGAGACACGAGCTACCGCCAAGCAACCCGGAAATACTCGGCGAGCACCTAGCATCTCGAGCAGTGAGATGCTCGGGTGAGTACCGAGCAATGGCAAACACGTTCGCTCATCATTATTTGTGACTTTTGAAAGAGATTTATGTCAGACATGATCACTTTGAAGAATCGGGTCATAGAGTAAAAGGTCTCCTGGTTTTCCTGGGCCCCACTTAGCAAATCTGCCTTTCGCTGTGAAATCCGCAAATATTTCAACAAGTGACCCTTCTCCACAACTCCTAACAGGGTTTACATCATATCTCCTGACCTCTAGTCCACCACCTCTGTGGCGCCCTGCTGCGCATTAGTGCCACAGATCCTAGAGGGGTGCATGGACGGATTCCTCCACAAGAGGCCCTCACAGCATACACACACCTCCACCTTCCAACTCAGACCAGCAGACGGAGCCCGTTAGGGATATAAATAGGGAAGAAGGAGCTAGGCAGTTCAGTCTGGTCTGAAGTCTGGAGTAAGTGTGAAGTCTGTAAGGAGTCCAGTTACAGTCTAAGTCTGGAATCTACAGTCTAAGTCTACAGTCTGCTGCACCCAGAGAGGTTGTCAGCCCAGCCCAGACTCAGGAGCTCAGGTTAGTGAGCCTAAGGCGTGCCTACGCCATAAGAGCGGTGAAGAGTAGCGAGGCCTACTGCCAGTGTGAAGCCTAGTGAGGGCCCCGAGCGTGGCCGAAGGCAAGTGGAGTAAGCAAGCGACATAGGGGGTAGAGGAGCTTAGCCAGCTCACCCCAAGACCATATACCGGACACCGGGTCCGTGTCTGCAAGGATCTCTAGGACCAGCAGAAACAACCGGAACCCCTGGTGAACTACATGTCCCAAGAATACCAAAAGCTGACTGTAATACCAGGGTCAGGAGTCACTGAGGCCCAAGAGACCAGGGAGAGTGATCTCCAACGGAAGGCCCTACCACCAGGTCAGCAGGTGCAAGACAGAGACCAAGTTAGGCCTAGCTTCAGGCAGGTCATAAACTTATCAGGAAAAGGCAAGAAACAGGAGGCCCCACATCCGCTCACTGGGAAATGCACCCTTCACCCTGCAGTGCCTGAAACACCACCAGTAAAGGTACTGAAGTGAACTGTTGTGAGTGTGTCTATTCTTCTCCTGACCTGGCTGGGTCCCCTCTGTCCTGCATCCCTTACCCTACGCTGCCCTGAGGCCCCGTTCCACCTGTGGGGAGCCGCACCAACTAAGCTGTCTGACCACCGGCCTCAGAGGACTGTAGCAGCGCTGGTGACTTTCACCAGACACCACGGGTGGCGTCACAAACTTTTCCTATCCCATACACCTTTCCCCCATCCCTTCCTTGCTGTTTAAGAGTTACCCCAGGGTACGGCCTCGGGAGCCGGCCACCGCGGCATCCCCCCAAAACTAACAGCAAGGCCCGGGCGCTGAGTCGTCCCCATCCCCTGGGCGCGTCACCTCCACCAGCTGCCTTTCAGTTGTCCCCATTGAGGAGAGATCAGCTTACTCCTTTAGGTGGCCGAGATTCCAGCATAACAGCACTGCTAAAGCACTCTGGTCTCTCAAATCAAATGTAACTTGAAGCTTGTGGGCCCCAATGCAAAATCTCCAATGGCACCCCCACTAGCACAGGTCTTTACTACCAATAGTCATTTTATATGGGGCAAAGGGACCTTTGTGGACCCTTAGGACTAGAGATGAGCGGTGTTCGACTAGAACTGTTCGCCAATCTCAAATTCGAGCTGTTTTGGGCGGTGTTCGAGTTGTTCGACGAACCCGAACGATTTGCAAAAAATTCGGCTGTTCGAGGTTATGTTCGATAACTGTTCGTGCACCAAAAGCGTGTCCTGCATGTCTGGTGCTATTTAGAGCACCAATCATGCAGGGATTGTCTGCCACTCACTGTAATGCCACAGCCATGGTGGTTGTGGCATTACAGTGATTGCCCAAATCGATGGGAACAGTGCCAACAGTGAAACATGAAAAGCCGGCAATTCAGCAGCGGCATACACCGGTACCCGACAATTTAGAACCGAAAGAATAGAGCTTCACACATAGATTAGATAGATATAAACATGTCAGCCACATATATACGAAGTACAGTGAAAGTGCTGCTTACTGTACTTGTCATTTAGCGCAAAGGATTTATCAAAAAAAATAATAGTGTTTTCGTGTACCGTCTCTTTAAAAAAGCCGGCCGGCAATTCAGCAGCGGTACCCGACAATTTATAACAGACAGAATAGAGCTTCACACATAGATTAGATAGATAGAAACATGTCAGTCACATATATATGAAGTACAGTGATAGTGTTGGTTACTGTACTTGTCATTTAGTATTAAAATAAAGGATTTATTATTAAAAAAATTGGCGTGGGGTTCCCCTTAATTTTAGGCTCTAGCGGAGGTTAAGCAGACGGCTGGGGCAGATGTTTGAAGCCTGGGAAGGGGGTAATACCCACGGAGCTTCCCAGGCTACTAATATCAGCCCCCAGCTGAATACATAGCCTTTACTAGCTATTAAAATGGGGGACCCCCCAAAAAAAATGACGTGGGGTCCCCCCTAATTTAATAGCTAGCAAAGGCTAGGCAGACAGCTGGGGGCTGATATTAATAGCCCAGGAAGGGAGCCATGAATATTGGCCCCCTCCCAGGCTAGAAACACCAGCCGTCAGCCGCCCCAGAAATGGCGCATTCATAGGATGCGCCAATTCTGGCACTTAGCCTCGCTCTTCCATGCTGCCCTGGTGCGGTGGCAGGGGGTAATAGGGTTGGGGTTGATGTCAGCTTATAATGCCAGCTGACATCAAGCCCAGGTTAGTAATGGAGAGGCGTCTATAAGACACCCCCATTACTAACCCCATAGTCAAAGTTAAAAAAAAACACAAACACCCAGAATAAAGTCCTTTAATTGAAATAAAGACACAATCCTTTATTGTTCTAAATTAAACCATACTTACCGTCACGCCCATTCCAGCTGAAGCCAACGATCTCCTGCAATAAAAGAAAAATAATAAAGCAACCTCATCCTTACCTTTCCATGGTTCCCACGACAGCTTCAGCTCTGCTACATCGAGATGACAGGCTGGACCGCAGCAGAACGCTGCCATCCAGCCTCTCATCCCGCAGACACTGAGAAGCGCAGGCTTGCTTGCGCTGCTCAGCGTCTCTCTGTGACGACATCCAGATGAGCCGAGTTCATGTCCAATGAACTCGGCTCACCTCATGCACGTCACTGACAGCGTGGGAAAATTCTCACGCTGAAGCGGTGAGTGCAGGAGAATTCTCCCACGCTGTCAGTGACGTGCATAAGGTGAGCTCATGTCCAATGAACTCAGCTCACCTCCTGCACGTCACTGACAGCGTGGGAGAATTCTCCTGCACTCAGCGCTTCAGCGTGAGAATTCTCCCACGCTGAAGCGCTGAGTGCAGGAGAATTTTCCCACGCTGTCAGTGACGTGCATAAGGTGAGCTCATGTCCAATGAACTCAGCTCACCTCCTGCACGTCACTGACAGCGTGGGAGAATTCTCCTGCACTCAGCGCTTCAGTGTGAGAATTCTCCCACGCTGAAGCGCTGAGTGCAGGAGAATTTTCCCACGCTGTCAGTGACGTGCATGAGGTGAGCCGAGTTCATTGGACATTAACTCGGCTCATCTGGATGCCCTCACAGAGAGACACTGTGGAGCGCAAGCAAGCCTGCGCTTCTCAGTATCTGCGGGATGACAGGCTGGATGGCAGCGTTCTGCTGCGGTCCAGCCTGTCATCTCGATGTAGCAGAGCTGAAGCTGTCATGGGAACCATGGAAAGGTAAGGATGATGTTGCTTTATTATTTTTCTTTTATTTCAGGAGATCGTTGGCTTCAGCTGGAATGGGCGTGATGGTAAGTATGGTTTAATTTAGAACAATAAAGAATTGTGTGTTTATTTCAATTAAAGGACTTTTTTCTGGGTGTTGTGTTTTTTTTAAATACTTTACTAGAAATTCATGGTGGTCATGTCTAATATTGGCGTGACCCCATGAATTTCGGGCTTAGGGCCAGCTGATAATGCCAAGCTGGCCCTAACCCCTTTATTACCCAGTGAGCCACCGCATCAGGGCCCTGGATGAGTTGGGTACAGCGCCAGAAGATGGCGCTTCTATGAACGCGCCATTTTCCGGGGTGGCTGCGGACTGCAATTTGCAGCGGGGGTGGCCCAGAAAGCTTGGGCCTCCCTGCGCTGCGGATTCCAGCCCCCAGCTGCCTAGTTGTACCTGGCTGGACACAAAAACAGGGCGAAGCCCCACGTCAATTTTCTTTAAATTATTTCATGAAATAATTAAGAAAAAAAGGGCTTCCCTATATTGTTGTGTCCGGCCAGGTACAAATAGGCAGCTGGTGGTTGGGGGCAGCCCGTTCCTGCCTGCTGTACCTGACTGGACACAAATATAGTGCGAAGTCCCACGTCAATTTTTTTTAAATTATTTCATGAATTTCCTGAAATAATTTAAAAAAATTGAAGTGGGGCTTCGCACTATATTTGTGTCCAGCCAGGTACAGCAGGCAGGAACGGGCTGCCCCCATCCACCAGCTGCCTATTTGTACCTGGCCGGACACAACAATATAGGGAAGCCCTTTTTTTCTTAATTATTTCATGAATTTCATGAAATAATTAAAAAAAATTGAAGTGGGGCTTCGCACTATATTTGTGTCCAGCCAGGTACAGCAGGCAGGAACGGGCTGCCCCCAACCACCAGCTGCCTATTTGTACCTGGCCGGACACAACAATATAGGGAAGGCCTTTTTTTCTTAATTATTTAATGAATTTCATGAAATAATTAAAAAAAAAGTACGTGGGGCTTCGCCCTATTTTTGTGTCCAGCCAGGTACAACTAGGCAGCTGGGGGCTGGAATCTGCAGCGCAGGGAGGCCCAAGCTTTCTAGGCCCCCCCCCCGCTACAAATTGCAGTCCGCAGCCACCCCGGAAAATGGCGCGTTCATAGAAGCGCCATCTTCTGGCGCTGTACCCAACTCATCCAGGGCCCTGGTGCGGTGGCTCACTGGGTAATAAAGGGGTTAGGGCCAGCTTGGTATTATCAGCTGGCCCCAAGCCCAAAATTCATGGGGTCACGCCAGTATTAGACATGACCGCCATGAATTTCTAGTAAAGTATTTAAAAAAAACACAACACCCAGAATAAAGTCCTTTAATTGAAATAAAGACACAATTCTTTATTGTTCTAAATTAAACCATACTTACCATCACACCCATTCCAGCTGAAGCCAACGATCTCCTGCAATAAAAGAAAAATAATAAACCAACCTCATCCTTACCTTTCCATGGTTCCCACGACAGCTTCAGCTCTGCTACATCGAGATGACTGGCTGGACCGCAGCAGAACGCTGCCATCCAGTCTGTCATCCCGCAGACACTGAGAAGCGCAGGCATGCTTGCGCTCCTCACTGTCTCGCTGTGACGGCATCCAGATGAGCCGAGGTCATGTCCAATGAACTCGGCTCACCTCATGCACGTCACTGACAGCGTGGGAAAATTCTCACGCTGAAGTGCTGAGTGCAGGAGAATTCTCCCACGCTGTCAGTGATGTGCATGAGGTGAGCTCATGTCCAATGAACTCAGCTCACCTCCTGCACGTCACTGACAGCGTGGGAAAATTCTCCTGCAATCAGCGCTTCAGCGTGAGAATTTTCCCACGCTGTCAGTGACGTGCATGAGGTGAGCCGAGTTCATTGGACATGAACTCGGCTCATCTGGATGTCGTCACAGAGAGACGCTGAGCAGCGCAAGCAAGCCTGCGCTTCTCAGTGTCTGCGGGATGACAGGCTGGATGGCAGCGTTCTGCTGCGGTCCAGCCTGTCATCTCGATGTAGCAGAGCTGAAGCTGTCGTGGGAACCATGGAAAGGTAAGGATGAGGTTGCTTTATTATTTTTCTTTTATTGCAGGAGATCGTTGGCTTCAGCTGGAATGGGCGTGACGGTAAGTATGGTTTAATTTAGAACAATAAAGGATTGTGTCTTTATTTCAATTAAAGGACTTTATTCTGGGTGTTTGTGTTTTTTTTAACTTTGACTATGGGGTTAGTAATGGGGGTGTCTTATAGACGCCTCTCCATTACTAACCTGGGCTTGATGTCAGCTGGCATTATAAGCTGACATCAACCCCAACCCTATTACCCCCTGCCACCGCACCAGGGCAGCGTGGAAGAGCGAGGCTAAGTGCCAGAATTGGCGCATCCTATGAATGCGCCATTTCTGGGGCGGCTGACGGCTGGTGTTTCTAGCCTGGGAGGGGGCCAATATTCATGGCTCCCTTCCTGGGCTATTAATATCAGCCCCCAGCTGTCTGCCTAGCCTTTGCTAGCTATTAAATTAGGGGGGACCCCACGTCATTTTTTTTGGGGGGTCCCCCATTTTAATAGCTAGTAAAGGCTATGTATTCAGCTGGGGGCTGATATTAGTAGCCTGGGAAGCTCCGTGGGTATTACCCCCTTCCCAGGCTTCAAACATCTGCCCCAGCCGTCTGCTTAACCTCCGCTAGAGCCTAAAATTAAGGGGAACCCCACGCCAATTTTTTTTAATAATAAATCCTTTATTTTAATACTAAATGACAAGTACAGTAACCAACACTATCACTGTACTTCATATATATGTGACTGACATGTTTCTATCTATCTAATCTATGTGTGATGCTCTATCTTTCTGTTCTAAATTGTCGGGTACCGCTGCTGAATTGCCGGCCGGCATTTTTAAAGAGACAGTGCATGAAAACACTATTATTTTTTTAAATAAATCCTTTACACTAAATGACAAGTACAGTAAGCAACACTATCACTGTACTTATTATATATGTGACTGACATGTTTCTATCTATCTAATCTATGTGTGAAGCTCTATTCTTTCTGTTCTAAATTGTCGGGTACAGATGCTGAATTGCCGGCCGGCTTTTTTAAAGAGACGGTGCATGAAAACACTAATATTTTTTTTAATAAATCCTTTACACTAAATGACAAGTGCAGTAACCAACACTGTCACTGTGCTTCTTATATGTGTGACTGACATGTTTCTATCTATCTAATCTATGTGTGATGCTCTATTCCTTCTTGTCTAAATTGTCGGGTACCGGTGTATGCCGCTGCTGAATTTGCCGGCCGGCTTTTTTAAAGAGAGTGTCTTCTGAGCAGTTTGTCAGGTTTTGGACACCTTTGCAGGTGTTTTCTATGTGTTTCTATGTGTTTTTGTTTGCCTGCCATTGGTTTTAACGGTGTTCGACGGTGTTCTAAGGTGTTCGACGAACAGTTCGACGAACAGTTCCTCGAACATCCCGGTGTTCGACGAACCGAACCGAACCCGAACACTACGGGGTGGCTCAACACTACTTAGGACCCCTAGTCTCCTGGACCCGAGTGCGATTGCAACACCAGCAGCTATTATAGGTACACCACTGGTGCCAAACCTCCTTATATAAGCTATCATCGCAACACTTTGTACCCCAACAAAGACCAGGCACTTTCTGGACCCTACCAGCCCATATTACCCTTAGTGACTGTCCTCCAGAAATCTCTCATTCCTTTACCCAGTCACACACACAATGGCGCCGCGGCGTACCATCAACCAACCTCTAGCCAGACCTTTAAGACAAAAGATATACTGTATATACATGGACATACATGGTTCAAATAGACAGCTGGGCAGCCGCTTGGTAAAATTAGGTCCTTAAAGGGACAACAACAAGAATCTAGTGGCAGTCTATAGTCTGCAACAATTGTCATTTTTATATTTCGTCCTATTTTCAAGCAATGTTTAGTGTAATTTTTTTAGACAAATAAAGAGCTGTGGACATTAAGGATAGAAGACGTATTAGTGTAGTGTTTCCTTCATACTTTCTCCCCTTTGTGGATCCATTCCTGTGTTTATTTCATTAAACTTTAATTAAAAAACTGCACAAAGGAAAATTTAACAGGAAATATTGCACCAAATAGAGGGAAGATTCTATGGAATCACACTGCCCTCTAGTGGCACACCAGCAAACTGCAGCTCCGGGATAACAAATAAAACCAGATTTTCTGAAAAAGAACCCACAGATGTTTATGACATGTGCCTAATTTAGTTATAACTTGATATACAGTGACATGTAAAAGTTAGGGCATGCCTGGTCAAAAAAAAATATTGTTATTGTGAACAGTTAAGCAAGTTGAACATAATCTCTAAAAAGCCTAAAGTTAAAGATGACACATTTACTTTATATTTTAGGCAAAAAAAAAAATATATTGTCATTTTTTAAATTACAAAAAGGAAAATGGGCAGATGCAAAAGTTTGGGCACCCTTGGAGATTTGTGTGCTCCGATAACTTTGACCAATGTTTCAGACCTTCATTAGCCTGTTAGGCTTTTGGCTTGTTCTCTATCATGGTTAGGAAAGGCCAAGTGATGCAAATTTTCCAACTTTATAAAAATCCAGCCTCCTCTAACATTGTGCCCAAGCCATTAAGCTTGGGGGTGGATCAATCATGCTTTGGGGATGTGTTGAAGCCAAATGGGAACATTTTACGGGTAGAGGGAAGAATGGATTCAATGAAATTTTAACAAATTCTTGATGCAAACATACCACCATATGTAAAAAAAACGAAGCTGAAAAGAGGATGGCTTCTACAAATAGATAATGATCCTAAACACATGTCAAAATCCACAATAGACTACCTCAAAAGGCGAAAGCTGAAGGTTTTACAATGGCCCTCACAGTCCCCTGATCTGAACATCATTGAAAATCTGTGGCTAGACCTCAAAATAGCAATACATGCAAGAAGACCCAGGAATCTTATAGGACTGGAAGAATTTTCCAAGCAAGAATGGATGAAAATCCCTCAAACAAGAATTGAAAGACTCTTGTCTGGTTACAAAAGCGTTTACGAGCTGTGATACTTTCAAAAGGGGGTGCTACTAGGTACTAACCATGCAGGGTGAACATACTTTTGCACCGGCCCATTTTCATTTTTGTAATTTTTAAAATGTAAAAGATGAAAAAAATATATATTTTTTGCCTAAAATACAAAGGAAATGTGTCATCTTTAACTTTAGGCCTTTTAGAGATCATTTCATCTGCAACTTGCTTAACTGTTCACATAACAGTAATTTTGACCAGGGACGCCCAAACTTTTACATGCCGCAGTATATTAAAAAAAAAAACATTAAAGGGAATCTGTCAACAGGTTTTTGCCACTTAATCTAAGAGCAGCATAATGTTAGAGCAGAGACCCTAATTCCAGCAATGTATCACTCACTGGGCTGCTTTCTGTAGTTTTGGTAAATCACTGTTTTATCAGCAGGAGATTATCACTAGAGAACTAGTAAACCTGCTGCCATGAAATCATTGATATTAATGAGCTCTGTATAACTCTATACCCACCACTGATTGGCAGCTTTCTGCCTATGCATAGCACACACAGAAATCTACCAATCATTGGTGAGGGTGGGGTTATACAGGACTCAGCATTCAGAGAATTTTATCAAAACCGCATCAAGCAGCCCTGTAAGTGACTGATCACTGGAATCACGTTCTCTACACTACTGCATCATGATACTCTCAGACGTCTGAGCAAAACCCTGGTGACAGATTTCTTTTACATGTTATCTAATTTATTTAGTAATTGAATGTACAAAGCAAAAATGCAATTAGTTGGAAGAAAAATAAGCAAGTATCTAAATAGGTTCTTTCTATGCGGTACCTTTTTCTTGTTAACTATCCCAGAAAGAAAATAAATGACAACATCATTGATGACCAACATAATTGCAGGAAAAACATCTGGGTATATACACATGATGACTAACATCAAATTCAAAATCTAATATCAATAACTTGTAGGAAAAACAGCCTTATAGGGAATCTGTCAGTAGGATCAACCCTCCTAACCTATAGGCATATAGGTCATAGGAAATTGAATAAAATGATATCTTGATATCTGAGATCCGATGTCTCATTACAGAGAAACCCATGTTTTTCTTATATTTAAATGAGCTGTTCCAGGCTATAGGCTGCATGACTGATCTGCATGAGAATCTGCCTCCAGAGGTTATGTTACATGAAGGGTGAGTTACCAGTGTGAGACATGTAATAGCCGCTCTCTGCTCTGCTGATCTCACTGCAGAGCTGTGTGTGATTATACCTGACACATCTGCAGGTTCCTCTCAGCTTCAGCCTCCAGCTCACAGGCAGACAGTGCTGCAATATTGTTGTAATACAGCAGAGCTGTGAGAGCTGCAGCAAATGTGTTTGTTATCAGATAAAATTAATTTCTCCTGTTCTATGTTAGTTACATGTCTCACACTGGTAATGCCCCCTTTATTTACAATAATCTCCGGAGTCAGACTCTCACACTGATCAGTATCTGGCCCATAGCCTGGAAGAAGTCATTTACATATAAGAAAAACATGGATTTCTCTGGAATAAAACATCTGATTGCAGATATCAAGGTATCATGTTATTCGGCTTCCTATGACCTACATGTCCATATAGACGGCTTAGGAGGGTTAATCCTACTGACAGATTCCCTTTAAGGAAAATATTAGAAATGGATAAAAGAAGGCTGTAAATAGTGATGAGTGAGCACTAAAATGCTCGGGTGCTCGTTGCTCGGGTCGAGCAAATTGGAATACTCGGGTGCTCGACCCAAGCAACGAGCCCAATGTAAGTCTATGGGAAACTCGAGCATTTTTCAGGCGGCTCCCCCCGGCGGTCTGCAGAGGGCCTAAAAATTGCCCAAATCGATGGGAACAGTGCTCAAATGACATGGGAACAGCATGGGGAAGACCCCTGGAAGCATTTCTGACTCCCAGGTCACTGCTGTCAACAATGTTGTCGGAGTATTACGCCACTTTTACAGACTCACAATAAAACATACAAAAACAAAACCAAAATGGATTTTCCTGGGAAATATGTTAAGGAACATCCTTTCCAGGGTAATGACTTGTATATAAGGCAAAATAAATAACCAAAAACCAAAAATACTCCTCCACACCTTGGGCTATGTTCACACGTAGCGTTTTTGATGCGTTTTTGCACTTTTGTATTGCTTTCAACCAAGACAAATGTATTCACTGGGAAATGTCATTTTAATATTTTACAACCTTATCTGGCCATGTGGTGTGTGACCCATCATCAGACACATGCATACAGTGCTGAAAAGACATGGGAACAGCATGGGGAAGACCCCTGGAAGCATCTCTGACTCCCAGGTCACTGCCTAAAAGTGTGCCCATCATAAGTGATCCTTGGCGCATGCGAAGATGCCTCCCGCCATGCACCTGTCATTGCAGACTTGCAACAATCACCGTCCACGTCCTTGTCCCAGTGCAGCATTCAGTTGTCCCTACCCCATTCCTTGGAATGCAAGTGCAAGTATGCAGCCAGTCTCCCACCCTCCCAAAGGCTGCAATACTATACTGCAAAATTTTTGACAGCTGCTTACACTTGAAATGTGGCCTCTTAGGCTTGTGGAGGTGGAAGCTGTTCACAATCTTATGGCGGAGGCGACCGGGTATCCATACTCGGTCCCCAGCCGCCACTATTTCTCCCGGTATCGTCTCCGCCTCCCACAAGCATGGGTACCACAACATTACCCGTGCCCTCCCCAGTGCACTTACTGGGAAGGACCGCCTAACCACAAACACGTGGACAGGTGAATGTGGCCAGTGACGGTACGGAGCCAGTCCACAGCTTTTTTTGCTCAGAGTTGTAGTTAGCTCGGTGAAGGGACTGGCATAGAGGGAAACCGTATCTACCCTGGGTGTCATTTCTCCCAAGAAGTCCTCTAATGCAGCTTGTTGCAGAAGCAATGGCAGCCTGTCCAACATCAATTCGCACTTGTCGGTGGTGCTTTGACACACAAACATCTTTCTTTGCGCGTCTAATTTGATGAATACAGAGTTGGACAATGGCCTGATCTGCAATGCGGTTTGAGAAATAACATGCATAAGCATGTCCGATCCACATTAAAAAAGCAGCCATAGAGTGTCCGGGAACCTTCCCCCACACTTTTCTTAGCCAGGGCTGCTTCTCGGCAGGGTTGGACGGGCCCACCAGAGATCCGGAGACTCCTCCGGTGGGCCTTGGCTTCTCCTTCAGGAGAGTTCATAGTGCCGAGGTGAGGCCATGATGATGATAGAGGCCACCATCTGCTTAGTTTTCTGTTACTTGGAATGCAAGTGCAAGTATGCAGCCAGTCTCCCACCCTCCCAAAGGCTGCAATACTATACTGCAAAATTTTTGACAGCTGCTTGCACTTGAAATGTGGCCTTTTAGGCTTGTGGAGGTGGAAGCTGTTCACAATCTTATGGCGGAGGCGACCGGGTATCCATACTCGGTCCCCAGCCGCCACTATTTCTCCCGGTATCGTCTCCGCCTTCCACAAGCATGGGTCCCACAACATTACCCGTGCCCTCCCCAGTGCACTTACTGGGAAGGACCGCCTAACCACAAACACGTGGACAGGTGAATGTGGCCAGTGACGGTACGGAGCCAGTCCACAGCTTTTTTTGCTCAGAGTTGTAGTTAGCTCGGTGAAAGGACTGGCATAGAGGGAAACCGTATCTACCCTGGGTGTCATTTCTCCCAGGAAGTCCTCTAATGCAGCTTGTTGCAGAAGCAATGGCAGCCCGTCCAACATCAATTCGCACTTGTCGGTGGTGCTTTGACACACACACATCTTTCTTTGCGCATTTAATTTCATGAATACAGAGTTGGACAATGGCCTGATCTGCAATGCGGTTTGAGAAATAACATGCATAAGCATGTCCGATCCACATTAAAAAAGCAGCCATAGAGTGTCCGGGAATCTTCCCCCACACTTTTCTTAGCCAGGGCTGCTTCTCGGCAGGGTTGGATGGGCCCACCAGAGATCCGGAGACTCCTCCGGTGGGCCTTGGCTTCTCCTTCAGGAGAGTTCATAGTGCCGAGGTGAGGCCATGATGATGATAGAGGCCACCATCTGCTTAGTTTTCTGTTACTTGGAATGCAAGAACAAGTATGCAGCCAGCCACCCACCCACAGGCCGCAATACTAAACTGCCAGATTTCTGGTCAGCTGCTTGCAATTGAAATATGGCCTTTTAGGCTCGTGGAGGCGGAAGCTTTTCACAACATCATGCCGGTGGCGGCCGGGTGTCCATACTTGGTCCCCAGCCGCCACTATTTCTCCCGGTATCGTCTCCGCCTTCCACAAGCACGGGTCCCACAACATTACCCGTGCCCTCCCCAGTGCACTTACTGGGAAGGACCGCCTAACCACAATCATGTGGACAGGTGAATGTGGCCAGGGACGGTACGGAGCCAGTCCACAGCTTTTTTTGCTGAGTTGTATTTCACCACAGCCATATTCTTTAGCTTGGTGAAAGGACATGGAAAACCATATGTATCCAGCTGTCATTTCTCCCAGGAAGTCCTCTAATGCTGCTTTCACTTGAAATGTGGCTTTTTAGTCTTCTGCAGGCGGAAGCTTTTCATAACCTCATGCCAGCGGCAGCCAGGTGTCCATACTCGGTCCCCAGCCACCACTATTTCTCCCGGTATCGTCTTCACCTTCCACAAGTACGGGTCCCACAACATTACCCGTGCCCTCCACAGTGCACTTACTGGGAAGGACTGCCTAACCACAAACACGTGGACAGGTGAATGTGGCCAGGGATGGTACGGAGCCAGTCCACAGCTTTTTTTGCTGAGAGTTCAAGCTAGCTCGGTGAAAGGACTGGCATAGCGGGAAACCGTATCTACCCTGGGTGTCATTTCTCCCAGGAAGTCCTCTAATGCAGCTTGTTGCAGTAGCAATGGCAGCTCATCCAACATCAACTCGCACTTGTCGGTGGTGCTTTGACACACAAACATCTTTCTTTGCGCATTTAATTTGATGAATACAGAGTTGGACAATGGCCTGATCTGCAATGCGGTTTGAGAAATAACATGCATAAGCATGTCCGATCCACATTAAAAAAGCAGCCATAGAGTGTCCGGGAACCTTCCCCCACACTTTTCTTAGCCAGGGCAGCTTCTCGGCAGGGTGGGACGGGCCCACCAGAGAACCAGAGACTCCTCCGGTGGGCCTTGGCTTCTCCTTCAGGAGAGTTCATAGTGCCGAGGTGAGGCCATGATGATAGAGGCCACCACTGCTTAGTTTTCTGTTACTTGGAATGCAAGTGCAAGTATGCAGCCAGCCAGCCACCCATCCACAGACCGCAATACTAAACTGCCAGATTTATGGGCAGCTGCTTGCAATTGAAATATGGCCTTTAAGACTCGTGGAGGCGGAAGCTTTTCACAACCTCATGCCGGCAGCGGCCGGGTGTCCATACTCGGTCCCCAGCCGCCACTATTTCTCCCAGTATCGTCTCCGCCTTCCACAAGCACGGGTCCCACAACATTACCCGTGCCCTCCCCAGTGCACTTACTGGGAAGGACCGCCTAACCACAAACACGTGGACAGGTGAATGTGGCCAGGGACGGTATGAAGCCAGTCCACAGCTTTTTTTGCTGAGTTGTATTTCACCACAGCCATATTCTTTAGCTTGGTGAAAGGACTTGGGAAACCATATCTATCCAGCTGTCATTTCTCCCAGGAAGTCCTCTAAAGCTGCTTTCACTTGAAATGTGGCCTTTTAGGCTTGTGTAGGTGGAAGCTTTTCCAGAAACTCGTGGACAGGTGAATGTGGCCAGGGACAGTACTGAGCCAGTCCACAGCTTTTTTTGCTGAGAGTTGTAGTTAGCTCGGTGAAATGACTGGCATAGAGGGAAACCGTATCTACTCCGGCTGTCATTTCTCCGTCACCAGGTTCCGCCCATTGTCACACACGACCATGCCTGGCTGTATTTTCAGCGGTGAGAGCCACAGATCAGGCTGCTGTGTTACAGCTTTCAACAACTCTGCAGCGCTGGGTGGTTTGTCACCTAAGCATTAAGCATGTTATCTTCAGCACAGCCTGTTGCCACTTGGCCAAGGCATTGCTGCAGTGCTGTCAACTTGTGACTGATGTGGTCATTTCGGAGATGGAGGAGGAGGTGCAAGAGCTGAATAATGTGATTACATTGAGGTTAAATTGGCGACGCTGTTTTGTATACTAAAGAAAGATCCCATTGTTATGGGTTTTTTTACGTTATTTTTTAAGACAAATGCATTCACCCGGAAATGTCATTTTAACATTTTACAACCTTATCTGGCAATGTGGTGTGTGACACATCATCAGACACATCCTGTTTTATTTATGATGGAGGGACTCTGAAAGTCATAAAGCCTATTTTTATAGGGCCATCAGACGGCCCTTACTATTCTTAAAAGGCCAGCAGTTGGCCCTTGCTATTTTTAGAGAGCCATCAGCCGGCTATGCTTTGTTGTTCCCATTATTAACAAGTGGGTCTCCTATACTGTTATTGCTTATCCAGTGACTGCAAAGATTGACAAAAATTTGGACGCAACCCAATACTCCTTTGAAGAGACATAGAGGAGGGTCTCAGTAAAAAAAATGTTCCCATTATAAAGGAGCGGGTACCCTATAGTGGTAATGCCCATGCTGTGACTGCAAGGGCTGCCAAAATTTGGGAAAAACCCCACTAAGAATTTAAACACACATAGAGCAGGGCCACAGTACCAAGTACGACATGTTCCCATTAGAAACAGTTATAGGGTATGCAGTGAGTCCAACGGCTGACCAATTTTAGGAAAAACCCCACTAAGAATTTAAAGACACATAGAGCAAGGCCACAGTACCAAGTATGACATGTTCCCATTGGAAAGGAGAGGGTCTGCTATACAGTTATAGGGTATGCAGTGAGTCCAACGGCTGACCAATTTTAGGAAAAACCCCACTAAGAATTTAAAGACACATAGAGCAAGGCCACAGTACCAAGTATGACATGTTCCCATTGGAAAGGAGAGGGTCTACTATACATTTATAGGGTATGCAGTGAGTCCAACGGCTGACCAATTTTAGGAAAAACCCCACTAAGAATTTAAAGACACATAGAGCAAAGCCACAGTACCAAGTATGACATGTTCCCATTGGAAAGGAGAGGGTCTGCTATATAGTTATAGGGTATGCAGTGAGTCCAACGGCTGACCAATTTTAGGAAAAACCCCACTAAGAATTTAAAGACACAAAGAGCAGGGCCACAGTAACGACAAATTCTCATTAGAAAGGAGAGGGTCTCCCATAGTGTTGGCCTATACAGTGAATGCAAGGGCTGCCAAAAATTGGGGGGCACTCCAATGCCCCTTGGAAGAGACTTAGAGGGCCTCATAAAAAAATGTTCCCATTAGAAAGGAGCGGGTCTCCTATACTTGTAATGCACATGCACTAAGTGTATGGGCTGACAAACATTTACCCCTGGGGGGTATACATGAACATACTGTATATATATATATATTTTTTATGGGCATCATAAACACCCTTTAAAAAAATTATGTGGGTGTTGCATCACAGACCACGGTCACCCTGGTGATATGGTGGTGGAGGATGAAGAGAAGGAGGAGGACAAGAGCAAATAGCCAAAATCAGGAAGCGTATACCCATGTGTGGGTGTGAAGAGGTGCATGGGAATACACATCCCAAAAGAAGACACTGAATTTCAGTTTATGTTACTCTGCTATCGTTCGGTGGTGTTGAGAAGTCTGGCCCAATCCAGCCCTTGTTCATTTTTATAAGAGTCAGCCTGTCAGCATTTTCAGTTGACAGGCGGATGCCCTTATCAGTTATAATTCCACCAGCGGCACTAAAAACCCGCTCTAATAAAACGCTAGCGGCAGGGCAGCCCAGGACATCCAAGGCGTAGAGAGCCAGTTCATTCCACGTATCCTGTTTGGATACCCAATAATTAAAAGGCACAGAGGAATCACAGAGGATGTTCGTACGGTCGGCAAGGTACTCTCTCAGCATCTTCCCAAACTTTGCACTCCTTGTGAGAGTACCCCGCACTTCAGGGCTTGTGCGATGGGAGGGTCTGAGAAAACTGTCCCAGAACTTTGACAGTGTTCCCCTGCCTCTGCTGGATTGCATTTGTGTCTCTCTCGCCTGTACTCCTTGGTTGTCCAATGAAGTGTGACCTCTGCTGCCAGCATTTTCAGATGGGAATTTTTTTAATAGTTCCGCAACAAGGGCCTTCTGGCACTGCCCCATTTTTGTAGACCTGTCCGCCTCAGGAATAAGAGATATAAAGTTCTCCTTGTAGTGTGGGTCTAGAAGTGTCACCAACCAGTAATGACTGTCATCCAAAATTTTGAGAACGCAAGGGTTATGGGAAAAGCAGCGCAACATAAACTCAGCCATGCGTGCCAGACTGCTAACAGGCAAGACTTCCGTGTCCTCACCAAGAGGATGACTGACCATGCTCTCCTACTCCTCCTCTCTGTCCTCTGGCCATCCACGCTGAACAGATGGTATGACAGTTGTGCAGGTAGTACCGTCTATAGCGCATGAAACTATCTCCTGTTCTTCCTCCTCCTCCTCCTCTTCCTCATTGTCACCCAATCCACGTTGGGATGAGATGAGGCTGGGCTATGTGTAATCACCCTGTATATTTCCTTGCTCCATCTGATTGTGCTCCGCCTGCAATGCATCCTCTTTGATTGTGAGCAGAGAGCGTTTCAGAAGACAGAGAAGTTGGTATGGTGACGCTAATTATGGCGTCATCGCCGCTCACCATCTTGGTGGAGTCCTCAAAGTTTTGGAGGATGGTACATATGTTTGACATCGATGTCTACTCCTGAGGCCTTATGTGTGGAGTCTGAACTGAATACCAACGGCCTTGTTGATGCTGGTACTCAACAACTGCCCTCTTCTGCTCACAAATCCTTCCCAACATCTGCAGTGTAGAATTCCAACGCGTGGGGACATCACATACCAGTCTGTGAGCCGGAAGCTGCAAAAGCTGCTAAAAGACGGCAAGGGCGGCGGACGCTGTAGGTGATTTTCTAAAATGAGCACACAGGCGGCGTACTTTAAAAAGCAGAT
Organism: Phyllobates terribilis; assembly: GCF_046119375.1. NCBI lineage: Eukaryota > Metazoa > Chordata > Amphibia > Anura > Dendrobatidae > Phyllobates > Phyllobates terribilis. Next base: position 243,277,238 of record NW_027362761.1, on the reverse strand, counting down.
CCAGCAGCTCCAAGTAGGGTTTAAGAAACCGCTGAACCACGAGGTTAAGCACATGGGCCAGGCATGGTACGTGTGTGAGCTCGTCTCGCCTCAGAGCCGCCACCAGGTTCCGGCCATTGTCACACACAACCATGCCTGGCTGTAGGTTCAGCAGTGTGAGCCACAGATCTGCCTGCTCTTTCAGAGCTGTCCACAACTCTTCAGCATTGTGCGGTTTGTCACCTAAGCATATTAGCTTCAACACAGCCTGTTGCCGCTTGGCCGAGGCAGTGCTGCAGTGCTTCCAGCTTGTGACTGACGTGGTCATTTCAGAGATGGAGGAGGCTGAGGAGGATGAGGTGCAGGAGCTGTAGACTGTGGGGACAACCCTGATTGACCTAGGGCCCGCAATCCTCGGCGTCGGGAGGACGTGTTCTATCCCAAGGTCCGACTGGGTCCCGGCTTCCACTGTGTTAACCCAGTGTACCATCAGCGAGATGTACCGTCCCTGCCCACAAACACTTGTCCACGTGTCCGTGGTTAGGTGGACTTTCCCGGTAACTGCGTTGTTGAGGGCACGGCTAATGTTTTGGGACACGTGCTTTTGTAATGCAGGGACGGCACACCGGGAGAAATAGTGGCGGCTGGGGACCGAGTACCGAGCGACGGCCGCCGCCATCAGGTTGCGGAATGCTTCCGTCTCCACAAGCCTAAAAGGCAACATTTCGAGCGCAAGCAGTCGTAAAAAGTGGGAATTTAGTAGTGTGGCCTGTGGGGCGTTGGCTGCATATTTGTGCTTGCGTTCCAAGGACTGCGGAATGGACAACTGAACGCAGCGCTGGGACAAGGACGTCCTTCCTGATGCTGCTACTTGAGAGTGTGCAACTACAGGTGCAGGGCAGGAGGCATCTTTGCATGCACCATGGACAGGGGATTGGCTTGCATTCACAACAGCGGAAGAAGCAATGGTGCCACCTGCAGGCACTATTTCTGGACCCTGGGGTTCGGCCCACAAAGTCGGGTGCTTTGCTGCCATGTGTCTGATCATGCTGATGGTGGTCAGGCTGGTCGTTTTGCCACCCCTGCTGATACTGGCCTGGCAGGTGGTGCAAATGGCCTTTTTGGGGTTATCGGCAGAGTCTTTAAAAAACAACCAGACTCGGGAAGACCTAACAGTTTTACTGGCAACTTCTTTCGTGTTGATGTTACGGGGAACGGTTGCCTGCCTTCTGTCTGCGGCCACCACACTGCTTCTTCCTGCCTGTTGGGGTGCTCTGCCTCGCTCCCCCTGTATGCTGCTGTCCTCGCCCTGCATGTCCTCCTGCAAGGTTGGGTCAGTTACTATATCATCCACCACCTCGTCTTCCAGTTCCGCACCCTGGTCCTCCTCCTGACTTTCTAGCAATTGTGTCTCATCATCGTCCACCTCTAGGGACACTTTCCCACCGTCGCCTTCGTGTGACCATGGCTGCTTAAATATTTGGTCATCGCAACATGCAATCTCCTCTTGCCCCGCTTCAAGTGGACCGGGCGAGAGGCCCGAATCTATAAATGGGAAAGTAAACAGCTCTTTGGAGTGTCCAAGTGTGGGATCAATTGTCTCTGGGCACTCGGCATGGTGGGAGGAAGGAGGTTTAGGGTGAGGAATATGCGGTCCAGACTCACAGCTACTGAGACTTGACCGTGTGGAAGACAAGGTGGTGGTGGTGGTGGCTAAGTGACTGGAAGCATTATCTGCTATCCAACCAATAACCTTTTGACACTGCTCTTTGTTCAATAGTGGTGTTCTGCAGTCCCCTATTAATTGGGACAGGAAGGTCGAGGGAGAAGATGTGGGTGTTTGTTGTGGCACAATTTCAGCTTGCACACGGCCTCGCCCTCTGTATGCACCATCATCACCATCACGTCCAGTTCCAATATCTTCCACTCTCACAACAAAAGACTGAATTTGGAGCGAACTTATATGTGATCCGTGTGACAGAGAAACCACAGTTTTAAATACCTGGCCTGTAGGTAACTGTTTTGAACAGCAAACCAGTGTCAAAAACTTTGCTGACAAACTGAAAAAATTTTTTAATGGAGGCCAGAAATGGCAGTATTTTCTGAAAACGTATATGTGATCCGTGTGACGGAGAAAACACAGTTTTAAATACCTGGCCTGTAGATAACTATTTTGAACAGCAATCTGGTGTCAATTGCTTCACTGACACACTGAAAATTTTTTTTTTAATGGAGGCCAGAAATGGCAGTATTTTCTGGAAACGTATATGTGATCCGTGTGACGCAGAAAACAGAGTTTTAAATACCTGGCCTGTAGGTAACTATTTTGAACAGCAATCTGGTGTCAATTGCTTCACTGACACACTGAAATTTTTTTTTTATGAAGAATCTAAATGGCAGTATTTTCTGAAAACATATATGTGATCCGTGTGACAGAGAAAACACAGTTTTAAATACCTGGCCTGTAGGTAACTGTTTTGAACAGCAATCTGTTGTCAATTGCTTCACTGACACACTGAAATTTTTTTTTTAATGGAGGCTAGAAATGGCAGTATTTTCTGAAAACGTATATGTGATCCGTGTGATGCAGAAAACACAGTTTTAAATACCTGGCCTGTAGGTAACTATTTTGAACAGCAATCTGGTGTCAATTGCTTCACTGACACACTGAAATTTTTTTTTAATGGAGGCTAGAAATGGCAGTATTTTCGGAAAACTTATATGTGATCCGTGTGACGCAGAAAGCACAGTTTTAAATACCTGGCCTGTAGGTAACTATTTTGAACAGCAATCTGGTGTCAATTGCTTCACTGACACAATGAAATTTTTTTTTAATGAAGATCCGAAATGGCAGTATTTTCTGAAAACGTATATGTGACCTGTATGACGGAGAAAACACAGTTTTAAATACCTGGCCTGTAGGTAACTATTTTGAACAGCAATCTGGTATCAATTGCTTCACTGACACACTGAAATTTTTTTTTAATGGAGGCCAGAAATGGCAGTATTTTCTGAAAACATATATATGACCGTGTGACGCAGAAAACAGAGTTTTAAATACCTGGCCTGTAGGTAACTATTTTGAACAGCAATCTGGTGTCAATTGCTTCACTGACACACTGAAAATTTTTTTTAATGGAAGCCAGAAATGGCAGTATTTTCTGAAAATGTATATGAGATCCGTGTGACGGAGAAACCACAGTTTTAAATACCTGACCTGTAGGTAACTATTTTGAACAGCCATCTGGTATCAATTGCTTCACTGAGACACTGAAATTTTTTTTTAATGGAGGCCAGAAATGGCAGTATTTTCTGAAAACATATATGTGATCTGTATGACGGAGAAAACACAGTTTTAAATACCTGGCCTGTAGGTAACTATTTTGAACAGCAATCTGGTATCAATTGCTTCACTGACACACTGAAATTTTTTTTTAATGGAGGCCAGAAATGGCAGTATTTTCTGAAAACATATATATGACCGTGTGACGCAGAAAACAGAGTTTTAAATACCTGGCCTGTAGGTAACTATTTTGAACAGCAATCTGGTGTCAATTGCTTCACTGACACACTGAAATTTTTTTTTAATGGAAGCCAGAAATGGCAGTATTTTCTGAAAATGTATATGAGATCCGTGTGACGGAGAAACCACAGTTTTAAATACCTGACCTGTAGGTAACTATTTTGAACAGCCATCTGGTATCAATTGCTTCACTGAGACACTGAAATTTTTTTTTAATGGATGCCAGAAATGGCAGAATTTTCTGAAAACGTATATGTGATCTGTATGACGGAGAAAACACAGTTTTAAATACCTGGCCTATAGGTAACTATTTTGAACAGCAATCTGGTATCAATTGCTTCACTGACACACTGAAATTTTTTTTTAATGGAGGCCAGAAATGGCAGTATTTTCTGAAAACATATATATGACCGTGTGACGCAGAAAACAGAGTTTTAAATACCTGGCCTGTAGGTAACTATTTTGAACAGCAATCTGGTGTCAATTGCTTCACTGACACACTGAAATTTTTTTTTAATGGAAGCCAGAAATGGCAGTATTTTCTGAAAATGTATATGAGATCCGTGTGACGGAGAAACCACAGTTTTAAATACCTGACCTGTAGGTAACTATTTTGAACAGCCATCTGGTATCAATTGCTTCACTGAGACACTGAAATTTTTTTTTAATGGATGCCAGAAATGGCAGAATTTTCTGAAAACGTATATGTGATCTGTATGACGGAGAAAACACAGTTTTAAATACCTGGCCTATAGGTAACTATTTTGAACAGCAATCTGGTATCAATTGCTTCACTGACACACTGAAATTTTTTTTTAATGGAGGCCAGAAATGGCAGTATTTTCTGAAAACGTATATGTGATCTGTGTGACGCAGAAAACACAGTTTTAAATACCTGGCCTGTAGGTAACTATTTTGAACAGCAATCTGGTGTCAATTGCTTCACTGACACACTGAAATTTTTTTTACTGGAGTCCAGAAATGGCAGTATTTTCTGAAAACGTATAAGTGATCCGTGTGACGCAGAAAGCACAGTTTTAAATACCTGGCCTGTAGGTAACTATTTTGAACAGCAATCTGGTGTCAATTGCTTCACTGACACACTGAAATTTTTTTTTAATGGAGGCCAGAAATGGCAGTATTTTCTGAAAACGTATATGTGATCCGTGTGATGGAGAAAACACAGTTTTAAATACCTGGCCTGTGGCTAACTGTTTTGAACAGCAAACTAGTGTCAACTGCTTCACTGACACACTGAAATTTTTTTTTAATGGAGGCCAGAAATGGCAGTATTTTCTGAAAACGTATATGTGATCCGTGTGATGCAGATAGCACAGTTTTAAATACCTGGCCTGTAGGTAACTATTTTGAACAGCAATCTGGTGTCAATTGCTTCACTGACACAATGAAATTTTTTTTTAATGAAGATCTGAAATGGCAGTATTTTCTGAAAACGTATATGTGATCTGTATGACGGAGAAAACACAGTTTTAAATACCTGGCCTGTAGGTAACTATTTTGAACAGCAATCTGGTATCAATTGCTTCACTGACACACTGAAATTTTTTTTTAATGGAGGCCAGAAATGGCAGTATTTTCTGAAAACATATATGTGATCCGTGTGACGGAGAAAACGCAGTTTTAAATACCTGCCTGGCCTGTAGGTAACTGTTTTGAACTGCAAACTAGTGTCAAAAACTTTGCTGACACACTGAAATTTTTTTTACTGGAGTCCAGAAATGGCAGTATTTTCTGAAAACGTATAAGTGATCCGTGTGACGCAGAAAGCACAGTTTTAAATACCTGGCCTGTAGGTAACTATTTTGAACAGCAATCTGGTGTCAATTGCTTCACTGACACGCTGAAATTTTTTTTAATGGAGGCTAGAAATGACAGTATTTTCTGAAAACGTATATGTGATCCGTGTGACGCAGATAGCACAGTTTTAAATACCGGGCCTGTAGGTAACTATTTTAAACAGCAATATGGTGTCAATTGCTTCACTGACACAATGAAAATTTTTTTTAATGAAGATCTGAAATGGCAGTATTTTCTGAAAACGTATATGTGATCTGTATGACGGAGAAAACACAGTTTTAAATACCTGGCCTGTAGGTAACTATTTTGAACAGCAATCTGGTATCAATTGCTTCACTGACACACTGACATTTTTTTTTAATGGAGGCCAGAAATGGCAGTATTTTCTGAAAACATATATGTGATCCGTGTGACGGAGAAAACGCAGTTTTAAATACCTGGCCTGTAGGTAACTGTTTTGAACTGCAAACTAGTGTCAAAAACTTTGCTGACACCCTGAAATTTTTTTTACTGGAGTCCAGAAATGGCAGTATTTTCTGAAAACGTATAAGTGATCCGTGTGACAGAGAAAACACAGTTTTATATACCTGGCCTGTAGGTAACTATTTTGAACAGCAATCTGGTGTCAATTGCTTCACTGACACACTGACATTTTTTTTAACCTCTTCCCGACCCATGTCACAGTGTCTGTGACATGGAAATCGGTGCGTTTCCAACCCATGTCACAGCGTCTGCGAGCGGGGTCACTCAGGTGTCACAGTTGCTGATGCAACTAGACAACCTGTAGTTGACCCCACGGGGGGTGGATTAACCCCCCCATGCCTAGGATCCCTCCGATTGACAGTTTCACTTTCACTTTAGTGAAACTGCCAATCGGAATGAATTAGATATTTCACCAATGGAAATTGGTGAAATATTTACAATCTGGGCATGGCCTGATGCATATAGCATCAGCCATTGGCTGGGGGAGTGTCACCTCTGTCCCCCCCCTCCCAAATCTGATTGGGGCTAGTGTCCATGTGATGCTAGCCCTCCAATCAGATGTGGTGGGGGTTATTTACAATGGCTGACCAAGCTCCCCAGCTTCATCCCGTCCGTGGAAGCTGAGGAGCTTGGTCACCCACCGATCTGCTGCCGCCAACGCCGCCACCGCCGCCAGCGATCCGCCGCCGCCCCCCATTGCCACCGCTGTCACCGCCGGTAAATATTTCCCCCCTTGTCCGACTCCAGCCCCCACTTAGCCCCCGACCCTCCCCTCCAACCCCCTCCACCCCCCCTCCACCCCAGTCCAATTTCCTACCGCTCCCTCGGCTCCCTCTCCCACGTCTTCATCCACCGGCTGGTGCTCTCCTTCTGCCAGCCGGTGTAAGGTGATCACAGGCAGCAGCAGGCTCACTGTAAATCCCCTGCACCTGTGATTACCCACCATCCCTCCCAGTGATCATCCCCCCGTCCCAGTAATCACCCCCCCGTCCCAGTGATCACCCCCCCGTCCCCAGTGATCACCCCCCCTGCTGCTGCCTGCCTCCTACACCCCTTGCTGCCCCCTTCTGCCCCAGTGATCACCCCCCCTGCTGCTGCTACTACCGGCTTCCTGCCCCCCCTTTCTGCCCCCTCCTACGCCTGACCGCCCCCTCCTGCGTCCCGTGTGCCTGAGCGTGCCCGAGCGCGCTCCCTTCTGCGCCTGTGTGCCTGAGTGCGCCCCCTCCTGCGCCCGTGTGCCTGAGTGCGCCTCCTCCTGCGCACGTGTGCCTGAGTGCGCCCCCTCCTGCGCCCGTGTGCCTGAGTGCGCCCCCTCCTGCGCCCCGTGTACCTGAGTGCACACACAACAACATCACATACACTACAACACACACACCAACCTATGTCAGGTTGGTGTGTGTGTTGTAGTGTATGTGAGGTTGTTTGTGTGTGTGTGTGGTGTATACACTACACTATACCACATCGCACACCAACCTGACATACACTACACAATTTGTGAAGCACCTGGGGGTGCTCACTATGCATCTAGATAAGTTCCCTGGGGGGTCTAGTTTCCAAAATGGGGTCACTTGTGGGGGAGCTCCAATGTTTAGGCACACAAACGCGACATAGTTCCAATTTGTTAGCGGACACAATGTCGCGTTTGGAGAGCCCCTGTGTGCCTAAACATTGGAGCTCCCCCCACAAGTGACCCTATTTTGGAAACAAGACCCCCCAGGGAACTTATCTAGATGCATAGTCAGCACTTTAAACCCCAAGGTGCTTCACAAATTGATCTGTGAAAACGAAAAAGTACTTTTTTTTTCACAAAAATTTTCTTTTAGCCTAAATTTTTTAATTTTCACATGAGTAACAGGATAAAATGCATCCTAAAATTTGTTGGGCAATTTCTCCTGAGTACACCGATACCTCATATGTGGTCATAAACCACTGTTTGGGTGCACGGCAGGGCTCAGAAGGGAAGGAGCACCATTTCACTTTTTGAATGGAAAATTAGCTCCAAAAGTCAAATTGCGCTCCTTCCCTTCTGAGCCCTGCCGTGCGCCCAAACAGTGGTTTATGACCACATATGAGGTATCGGTGTACTCAGGAGAAATTGCCCAACAAATTTTAGGATGCATTTTATCCTGTTACCCATGTGAAAATTAAAAAATGTAGGCTAAAAGAAAAGTTTTGTTAGAAAAATTAAAATGTTAATTTTTTTCTTCCATGTTGCTTTAGTTCCTGTGATGCACCTGAAGGGTTAATAATCTTCTTTAATGTACTTTTGAGTAGCTTGAGGGGTGCAGTTTTTGGAATGTTGTCACTTTTGGCTGTTTTCTGTCATGTACACCCCTCAAAGGGACTTCAAATGTGATGTGGTCACTAAAAAAATGGTTTTGTAAATTTTGCTGGAAAAAAGATAAATTGCTGATGAACTTTGAACCCTTCAAACTTCCTACCCCCAATTTTTTTTTCCAAAATTGTGCTGATGTAAAGTAGACATGTGGAAAATGTTATTTATTAACTATTTTGTGTCACATCACTCTCTGGTTTAGCAGAATAAAAATTCAAAATTTGAAAATTGCGAAATTTTCAAAATTTTTGCCAAATTTTAGATTTTTTTCATAAATAAACGCATATATTATCGACCTAAATTTAATACTAACATGAAGCCCAATATGTCACGAAAAAACATTCTCAGAATCGCTAGGATCCGGTGAAGTTTTCCAGAGTTTTTACTTCGTAAAGGGACACTGGTCAGAATTGACAAAAATGCCAAGGTCTTTAGGGTCAAAATAGGCTGGGTCCTGAAGGGGGTCAGAAATGGCAGTATTTTCTGAAAATGTATATGTGATCCATGTGACACAGAAAACACAGTTTTAAATATCTGGCCTGTAGGTAATTTTTTTGAACAGCAATCTGGTGTCAATTGCTTCACTGACACACTGAAAAAATGTTTTACTAGAGGCCAGAAATGGGAGTATTTTCTGAAAACGTTTATGTGATCCGTGTGACGAAGAAAACACAGTTTTAAATAGCTGGATTTTTAGTGCTGTATTATGGAAAGGACCTGGCGGTATTCTGCAGTGCCAACAAGCAAATGGCGCAGAAAAACGGTGTTCTCTGGATTGCTTTTTAAGCAAATTATGAGGATTAAGATGCAAAAAAAAATTATTCCTGGCCCCTGAGACCTGGGCCTTTGTCTAGAAATATCTAGATATATAACAGCAGCAGAAGGCAGAACTGGAATGAAGCCTCTTGTGCTATGTGCACTGCAGTCTGCTATATACCCTGCCTGTGACGCGCCCCCAGGGCCGTGGGGTACTCGGCAGCTGGGCCTTGTGGCTGATTGCGGGGAATATCATGGTGGCTGGCCCGGTCCGTGGCCCAGGGCGGTCACTGCAAAGGGAAATTAATGGTTGGGGGAATTGTCATGACGCCACCTGTGGTGTCTGGTGAGGATCACCAGCGCTGCAACAGTCCTCCGAGGCAGATGGTAGGGCAGATTGTGATGGAACTGCTCCTCACAGGTGGAGCGGGCCTCAGGGCAGCATAGGGGAAGATGGAGGAGGTGCGCTGGGCATTGTAGTGCAGGGAGGGAAATGGTACCGGCGAAATGAAGGAGCGGAGGCAGTTAAGTGCAGTCATCCGCGTTTACTCACAGTTCCGTTCAAGTTCCTCAGGTGCACAGTACTGATGCAATCCTCCCGCCTCGCACTGTGTTCACCGGGCTGGGGTTCAGTCCTTCCTCAGGCAGCTCAGGTGTACCTGGCGGAACCCCACTTTCATATGTACCTTCCTAGACCGACTTCACGCTGGGTGTTTACTCCCTCCTGCCCTTCTCACTGTGAATCCCGTTCGGGTGCTGCGAGGTCCCCCCTGTCCGTCGGAGTTGCTCAAACCTGATTGACCTTACTTTTGGATTGAAGTGAGAGTTTGGCTCCCGCTATAGAAGTCAGAAGCCTCCAGTTTTTCCAGCCGAGGCTTGAAGCTGCACGACTGGGCCAGGGGCCGGTCCCCTTCTTGCGGACTAGATCCTCCTGACACTTGGCAGGTTCGGGGTGTACGGGTGCCGCCTGCACTTGCCGTACCCCCTAGGATCCCCTTTTGTAGAACGGAGCCTACTCCTTGCTCCCCTCCTGGGCCTCAGTCCTGGGCCCTTGTAGTGGAGCAGAGCTCCTAGAGAGACTCCGCTCCCAGACTGTTCTCCAACTACTAGTGTGACTGCTCTCTTCCCTATTCTAAGATGGTGTATTTTTATATCTTTACTGTATGAGTGCTCCCATGAACTACTTCCTCCACCCACACCCACTACTGGTTCCCCCTACCTTTGGGTTCCCCCCATCCCAGCCAGGGTCAGGGCTCAGCAGAAAACTACATTGCGTCTTGCCCCTCCTGCTGGCCTGGGGTAGTGTAGTGTTGGATGTAGGTGTTGGGGTTCCGTGCAGCACTCCCTCCTTACCTGAGAGAAGGGAGGCACCACACCTCCTAGGTGAGGTGCAGTACCTCTGTGGCGACTGAACCCTCAGGGGCGCCACACCTGCCTGCCTATATACACTGCCTGCCTGATATCTCTGCAGCTGGATTAGTCCTCAGAAGGACTGTTTGTTGAGATGGATATGTGCCTCTAATATAGTTTGGTACACCTACACTAACTAGAAACAAGCGAATCTCTCCCTAGCTCAGCAGCACCTCTCCCTACACTGTCTGATTCCTGAGTGACTGTGATGAGCATGGCAGCGCCAGGTCTGATATAGACCTGATGACGCTGTGCGGCCAGCCAATCACTGTAATGCCACAACCAACATGGCTACGACATTACAGTGAGTGGCAGGCAATCCCTGCATGTTCATTGGCTCTCTAAAGATGGTAGGGCAGCTTGTGATGGAACGGCTCCCCACAGGTGGAGCGGGCCTCAGGGCAGCGTGGGATGTAATGGATGGTGGTGCAGGGGAGAGACGGCAGGACGGTCCCGGAGGAAAGACAGACACTCACACGAGGGTAAGCTTCAGTACCTTTACTGGTGATGATGCAGGCATGGTCCAGGGTACTCCGGACGAAGGGCGCACTTTTGGACTCTCCCCAGTGAGTGGGTATAGGGCCTCCTGATCCGTGGCTTTCCTTGCTAAGCTTCTGACCTGCCTGGAGCTAGGCCTAGCTTGGTTATTGTCTGTCTCTTGCACCTGCTGACCTGGTGGTAGGGCCTTCTCCGGGAGATCACTCTCCCTGGTCGCTGAGGCCTCCGTGACTCCTAGCCCTGGTACTGTAGTCAGCGTTTGGTAAATCTGGGACCTGTAGTCCTCCAGTGGTTCCCGTGGTCCCTACTGGGTATAAAGGGACCCTGTAGGCGTGGACCCGGTGTCCGGTATATATCTCGGGGTGAGCCTGGTATGCTCCTCTGCCCCCTCACTACTTCTTCCTTCTCCTCTCGCCTTCGGCCACACTCAGGGCCCTCACTAGACCTTCACTCGTGCTGTAGGCCTTGACTTGCCTAAGCGCAGCAGCCAGCGTGCTGCCTCTTCGCTGCTCTCTGAGCGTCAACATGCTCTCAGACTCTCTCTCAGTCTGACTGATCTCTCTGAACTAACTGAGCTGCCTGGCTCCACTCTCCCTTTATATATCCATGACGGGCTCCCTCTGCTGGTCTGAGGTGGTAGGGTGGAGGTGTGTGAATGTGTGAGGGCCTCTTGTGGAGAAATCCATCCATGCACGCTTCTGGGTTCTGTGACACCAGTGCACAGCAGGGCGCCACATCCCCCCTAGTAAAACTCAGTACTCCTGGACTGAAGCATTTTTTTTTCCTCAAACAGGTAAAACAATAACAATTATAATAATAACAATAATTCAGCTACAGTAAGTCCCATAACCTGGTGTCCATTTCACCGATGAAAGAACATGAGGAACATGAGGGACCCGCCTGAAAACCCTCAATGTAGGCCCTGGGCGTGGTTACAGGGCATAGGTGATCCAGGTGCTGGACCACGTCTTCGGCCACACAAAACGGGTTTTTGTTCCGTGGTCACCTAAGGGGCACTCCAGGGAGTGCAACTATGTACAGGAACAGTTTTTGGGCTGCTCACAGTCCTCAGCCTACGAATCCTTGTACCCTCACGGGTAACTAAATAAACACATATATTTACTTTCAGTTTATACAATAAACATTATGCCATACCTTACTGGGTAACTATTTACACTGCAGGTATTTTTAACTTATTCCTTATACCTGACAGGGGTCTGGCCTTTTGTGCTACCCGATGACCTACGTAGTACTGGGATGCGTGTAGTGTGGATGCTTGCGCTATTTTCCGCTCTATCAACTCTTTGTGTTGGTGGACTGCAAGACTGCCTTAACCTCTCTACGGGACTGGCAAGTACACTGGTTACTGGGCCTACTGGCTCTGCTTCCACCGGTGATCCTTCTTCCGGGGATTCTTCCTGATCAGGCTCTTCTGGGGCACTTACAGGTCTTACTTGCAGTGGAGAGTCTTCTGGCTGTTGGTAGAAGTGCAGCACAGGTATTATTACCGCTCCATCCAGTTGAGGCCAATCTGCCGGGAAATCTCCTAAGACAGTATGGAGTACTTCTTCTTTAGGCTCCTCTGGTACGGTGAGAGGCACTTCCTCCTGGGGCTTCAGCGGACTTGGCACAACTTCAGATGGTCTCTTGATACCGTTGCAGTTGTTCTTCCTCCGTCTTTGCTAATTAGACAGGTTTTCCTATTGTCGAATCTAGAGTTTAACACCGTGTAAGGTTCCCTTTCCCACTGGTCGTCAAGCTTGTAGCTTCTTCTTTTTCGTTTCAGCACAACTTCTCCAGGTGTCAAGGGTTCGGCTGGTGCACTCTTGTTGTACTGTGCTTCCTGCTTATCTCTCAAACAATAAACAGCAAATACATACAAATCTCAAAAAAAGGCCATCTGGCCACAAAAAATCCGCCAACAAGAATCGGACATATACAGCAAAAAATGGCAGAATTAAAATATAACTTTTAATGGGATAATTAAAATCTAAAATGGTATCTAGATACACACAAACAAACATAAATAGGGATGGACTACTTCAGAAAATACAACAGGAGATATATGTTCCTTAATTTACTACAATAATGTTTACTCCTTAGTAGAGAGAAACTATCATATGCAAACAGTGGAAATTCATAAGTAGAAAGAAAAGGAACAATCTCACCGGTCCTGCAGCACGAATTTCTCCACAGAATAGCACAGGGTTAATCCAGCGGTCATCCACCTCTGACCCTATAATGCCCTGTTCTCATATGCTGTCCCTAGGACCCCAAAGCTCCCGCCCTGACAAGGGCAGTCCACAGCTGACCCTAAAGATCTGATCAGCCCTACATAGACCCTACAGAAGTTTCCCAACGCGTTTCCTCACCATCAAGTGATTCATCAGGGGAGTAACAGAAAAATTATTATCAATGGTCTAGGGTATGGTAACCCTCCATGCAGGTATATAGAGAAGGCAGTGACCGCAATCTCATGGGTCCTGGGGTTGACATACCTTCGGCACAGCTTCTCTCTATAGATGAACAGCCGGCTTCTCTCATTCCACAGTTGCTTGGCTTGTGGGGAAGCATCCTTCTCCAAGGAGGAACCTTCCTGGGTTATCAGTTCTTTGATACGGCTGACAACCGGGTCGCTGTCCTGGGTCTCCTTCCAACTGTGATGAGGTAAAGGGTTCAGTGTCTTACCATGATACCTCCTGGAGGTGCGCTGCTCGTGTACCATCCCATTTCTGTGGAAGGCATGTAGCTCAATCTCCTCCAGGTCATCCACTTCTTCTTCAGTGTCCGACTGGTGAGGCATTCTGGATAGGGCATCGGCGTTGGCGTTCTTATGGCCTGCCCGGTACTTAATGGTGAACTGATAGTTTGACAGTCGGGCCATCCAACGCTGTTCCATGGCTCCCAAGTTGGCTGTCTCTAGATGTGTCAAGGGGTTGTTGTCAGTATAGGCCGTGAACTTAGTGGAGGCCAGGTAGTGCTTGAATCGTTCAGTGATGGCCCAAACCAAGGCCAGGAGCTCCAACTTAAAGGAGCTATAGTTTTCCAGATTCCTCTCGGTCAGACGAAGCTTCCTGCTAGCATAGGCAATCACCTTCTCTTTGCCATACTGCTTCTGACTCAACACAGCTCCTAGTCCCTCGTTGCTGGCATCAGTGTACAGCAGGAAAGGTTGGCTGGTGTCAGGGTAGGCCAGGATCTCTTCGCCAGTCAGGATCTCTTTCATCACTGCAAAGGACTCAGCCTGCTCTTCACCACACTGGAAGGGGGGGTTCTTGCCTCTGTTAGACTGTCCTACCAGGAGATCTTGCAAAGGCGCTACCTTCTTGGTGTAGTCATTTACAAATCTCCGGTAGTACCCGACCAGTCCCAGGAACTGACGTACCTCCTTGTGATTCTTCGGCTCCGGCCATTTCTGGATGGCAGTGACCTTCTCCGGGTCTGGTGCTACTCCTTCTGGACTGACGATGTGCCCCAGGTCCTGAACCTTCTGTTTGAGCAGGTGGCACTTTGAAGGTTTCAATTTCATCCCATACCGGGACAACGACTCAAATACCTCCGCCAGGTGCTTCAAATGGTCCTCATACGTCTTGGAGTACACTATCACGTCATCCAGGTATAGCAGCACGGTCTCGAAGTTACGGTGTCCCAAACAGCACTCCATCAATCTCTGGAACGTTCCAGGGGCGTTGCAGAGTCTGAACGGCATACTGTTGAACTCTCAAAGTCCCATCGGGGTAGTGAAGGCCGTCTTCTCCCGGTCCTCCTCAGCAACTGCTACTTGCCAGTACCCACTAGTGAGATCAAGGGTAGAGAAGTAATTTGCAGACTTTAGTGCAGCCAGGGATTCCTCTATACGGGGCAAAGGGTATGCATCTTTATGTGTTATGCGATTTACCTGTCTGTAATCTACACACATCCTCATGCTTCCATCCTTTTTCCTGACCAGGACCAGGGGAGCTGACCAGGGGCTAAAGCTATCTCTTATTACCCCTGCTTTATATCCCTGACGGTCTCCCTCTGCTGGTCTGAGGTGGTAGGGTGGAGGTGTGTGAATGTGTGAGGGCCTCTTGTGGAGAAGTCCATCCATGCACCCTTCTGGGTTCTGTGGCACCAGTGCACATCAGGCCGCCACATATGCCTCTAAACAATGCACCCCTCCAGTGCCAGGTAGGCCCCAGGTGACAGGAGACAGAATTGATAACCGAGGCATGCTCAGTAGAGCAGGGACTAGCCCAGCCCCTGAAATGGAGGTCACCGATGACACTTCGGTTCAGGGAGGGGGCAGAGACTACTGCAGTGACCACAGCCTCTACCTCCCGATGCTGACTCATTTGAGTATCCCAGCATGCACTGGTATTCTCAAACGAAGCGTCATATAACAGGAAGTAGGTAAAAAAATAAAGTATTTCGAGATATTAGAGAGGGAACAGTAGAGACTTTTTGATCAAAATATATTAAAAAGAGATTAGATTATTACAATAAATAGACAGACATTTAGGATTAAAATCAATATTAATTTTGGACCACCCCTTTATTTATTTATTTTGTGATATTTCGGCCATGTTGAAACTGATTTTTGAGATATCAGCCTAATAAAACTGTTGACAAAGATCTCATCTTTTTTTTTATCTTACCCTTAAAGGGAATTTGTAGTTTTCTCTCTTCTGTAATCTGAGAGTAGCAAGATGTAAGGGCACAGACCCTGATTCCAGCAATTTGTCACTTACTGGGCTGCTAAGTGTAGTTTTAATAAAATCACTATTTTATCAGCAGGAGATTGTCACTATAGGACTAGTAAACCTGCTGCCAGATAGTCTGACACGTTCCCACTACTGATTGGCAGCTTTCAGCCTATGCACAGTGTACACAGTGGTGAGGGAGGGGCTATATTGAGCTCAGCAATCAGAGAACTGCAGCAGATTTTAACTGGCAAAATATTTTATTAACATTTTATCTGAAAAATTCGAAGTTATTTACAATTAACAATAAATATTACACTATAACATAACCACAAATGACATCCTAAATGTTTTCTACCAGCGTTGTTTTGATATAACAGAGTATCAGATTATTCTTTTACATCACAGCAAAAAAATAATTTTAGGCAATCTGTGGTGACAACAATAAAGGGAAATATTTCTGGAAAATACAAAAATGAGTGACATTTTTTTCCTTACAAGGTTTTTAGCTTTCCTGCTTTCCTGACTCATTGGATCTGCCCAATTCTTGAAAAATGTTTATAACTGTAACTGTAAAAAGAAGAACTTGACCTAGTCCTATGATAAGACGGAACCATCACGCTTTATACTGGAATGACACCAGAAATATATAGCAAATATGAAAATATCCCATTATATCAACATTAGTCACAATTACAATGGCTTGCAAAAGTATTCACCACATTGTCATTTTTTGTGTTTTGCCACCTCACAACCTGGAATTTCACAGTTTTTTTTAGTGTTCGCATCAGTTTATGTAAAGATCATGCCTACAACTGTGAACATTTGTTTTTCTTTTTTATTGTGAAGCAAACAACAAATAAGACAAAATAACTGAAAATTTCAGTGTGCATAACTATTCACCCCCCAAAAGTAAGTACTTTGTAGAACCTCCTTTTGCGGCAATTACAGCTGCAAGTCGCTTTGGATAAGTCTCTGTGAGCTTTCCACATCCTGAAACAGGGATTTGTGCCTATACCTCAGAGTAAAACTGCTCCCACTCCTTCAAATTAGATGGTTTCCATTGGGGAACAGCAATCTTCAAGTCTGACCACATATTCTCAATTGGATTAAGGTCTGGGCTTTGACTAGGCCACTCCAAAATATTTACACCTTTTGCCCTTAAACCACTCGAGTGTTGGTTTAACGGTATGCTTTGGGTCATTGTCTTGCTGGAAGGTGAACCTCAATCCCAGTCTCAAATCACTGATAGATTGAAATAGGTTTTGCTCAAGAATATCCCTGTATTTTGCACCATCCGTCTTTCCCTTGACCTAGACCATTTTCCCTGTCCCTGCTGCCAAAAAACATCCCCACAGCATGATGCTTCAACCATCATGTTTCACTGTGGGGATGGTATTCTTGGGATGATGAGCTGTAAGCCGTCGACAGGGGTAGGCAGGAAAGCAGTAAACACTGAACTTGTCAAATTAACTTTTACTGTTAAACTCAGTCTGACTATGTTTCCACCAACCAACAAAATGTAACAGGTTAATTTTCACACACCCGGTCAGAACTGACTGGGACCACTGTGCTGCGTCACTCAGTAGGCACGTAAATGTTCACTACGATATTAGAATTTACCTAGTTGTGCACCTGCCTAGTGCGGCTACTGAGCATTTACATGGAAAACTGGAACAATCAAATGAATGCCAGGGGTGGCATATTGGTGATGCAGCATAGCAGCTTACAAACTTAATAAAACGACTCTGAACCCACTTGGTAGAACCCATTTATTGAATTATACACCATCGTTATCAAGAATTATCGCAATATCACAGCTCGGAAAGCTCATGCAGAACCACTTGCTGTGATCTTTGGGCCGACCAGCTCTCTGCTGCCCCCTATCATCCGGACAATTACACTATCAACGGAGGAGGCTGCAGGCTGTTTGCACTAACAGGCCGGTTATCGGAAAACTAACAGTGAGCGAATGATATATACACCTCCGGATTCCAACACATAGAATATGTGTATATACCCTTGTACGGTCATCGCTAACTCCACGATAAACCCAGACTACTCGCTGACATCCGTTTTTTTTACAGGCTGACTGGAGGCCTGATTCTGGTAGCGAATTGCATTTTTGGCACGGTTTACAAAACAAAATGAACAGAACTATTACATTTTATATTTAATCCAAAAGGGAGGCAGTGCTTCTAATAAATATACAAAATATTTTACAAAGCGGACAAAAATACAGCATACACAGTTACAGAAAATTAAAGGGATAAAACAAAAGAAACTTACTACGCGGCTCGCAGAGACGAGTCAGCTAGTGGATGGAAGTAATCTGGTTGAAAACGTCTGGTTAGCGGGATCAAGCTTACAGTGACAAATATCTTCCTCAGAACTGAACACAGATCATAATTTGTATGGATCTTTTATCAGCCCCTGAGTTCAACCCACACACCCTGTCATGCCAGGTGTGAGTGCAACACAGAGAGTCACGCCAGGTGTGAGTACAACACAAAGGGGAAGGGAGCCTAGACACTAGGGAAAGGGGGAAGAGTTGACCTCCTAATCTGGACTAGCGTCACCCTGTCTCCCCCTAACGTCCCTTAACAGCCTCCGTAGCTGTCGCCGATCACGGGCCTCACCCTACTATCCCTGGCGTAAAGCTATAGCTGGGGGTGGAAAGAGATGAGCACTAGTCAACCTCCACTAGCACTCCAAAGACAAAAGGGGAAGACAACAAAGGGGAACAACAACTCAGCTTTAGAAGAATTCCAACAGGGCACATGGCCTCAAGACTCCAGAGAGGACATGATGCTGCTTCAGCCAAGTTCCAAGTACAAATGAGTATAACCGGCCACGCCCACCTAGCCACACCAGGTATGTATACACCCAGACTAAAGGGAGGTAGTCGCTGGGTCCTAAACTCAGCCTCCTATCTAGGTACCTGTCACCCATGGTCTTCAAATTACACAGAACGCCCTGCCACACTGAGGAGAGCGATGAAGCAAACCGTTCCTCTTCAGGAACTCCTGAAGCTCCTGCCCCACTGAAAGTACCAAACTGTGGATGATAACTGTATGCACTGAAAAACGGTGACCTGCCAGTGGATTCTTGATGATGATTATTGATGGCCTATTCTGCCAGCGGTAAGTAGGATGCCCAATCCTCCTGATTTTCAGAGACGAAACACCTGAGGTATGTCTCCAAGTTCTGATTGACCCGCTTGGTCTGACCATTCGACTGAGGGTGGAAGGCAGAAGAAAAGGACAGCTGCACCCCCAGTTGAGAACAGAATGCCTTCCAGAACTTGGAAACAAGCTGGGTCCCCCAATAAGACACCACATCGGAGGGAACCCCTTGAAGCTTCACAATCTCATTTATGAACACCAGAGCAAGTGAATTAGCATTGGGAAGTGCAGGTAAAGTGACAAAGTGAACTGTTTTACTGAACCTATCTACTACTACCAAAACCACCGTTTTGCCTGCAGAAACCGGTAGGTCAGCAATAAAATCCATGGACAAATGTGTCCATGGCCTGCTAGGGATAGGTAGCGGAAGAAGAGTACCAGACGGACGGGTGTGCGAAACCTTAGAACGCGCGCAAATACTACCCGATGCAACCCCGGCCACCAAAAACGATGAGAGAGGAGGTCTGCGGTTGCCTTACCACCTGGATGCCCAGCAAGCACAGAGTTATGATGTTCCTTGATTACTTTACGGCGCAGATCAGGTGGTACAAATAACTCTCCTGAAGGGCAGGAGGCAGGGGCGTCCCCCTGAGCCTCCAGCACCCCACCCTCCAGTTCAGGTAAAAGAGCCGAAATAACTACCCTTTTCTGTAATATCGAGGCAGGGTTCTCATGGTCAGCACCACCAGGTAAGCTCTGGGACAAAGCATCAGCCTTGACGTTTTTGACCCCTGGACGAAAAGTGACAACAAAATTGAACCTAGTAAAAAACAGGGACCATCTGGCTTGCCTAGGGTTGAGACGTTTAGGTGACTGGAGATATGACAAGTTCTTAGGGTTAGTAATAACAGTAATAGGATGGGCAGCCCCCTCCAACCAGTGTCACCATTCTTCGAACGCCAATTTGATTGCCAAAAGTTCCCTATTACCCACATGATAATTTCTCTCAGCCGAAGGCAATTTTTTGGAAAAGAAGACGCATTGACGCCATTTACCAGGGGACGATCCCTGAGACAACACAGCCTCAACCCCGACATCTGAAGCAACGACCTCCACAATAAAGGGTTGAGAAACATCGGGTTGACTGAGAATAGGTGCAGTGGCAAAATGATTCTTTAAGGAAGAAAAAGCCTGGAGGAAAGCCTCCGACCAGTTGGAAAAATCAGACCCCTTCTTAGTAATGTCAGTAAGGGGTTTCACTACCAGTAATTTTGGATGAATTTCCTGTAAAAATTAGTAAAGCCCAGAAAACGTTGTAGGGCCTTCAGGTTCTCGGGTCGTTCCCTTTCAAGGACTGCAAGGATCTTCTCCGGATCCATCCGAAAACCTGAAGATGACAACAAGTACCCCAAAAACTGCACCTACTGAACAGCAAAAACACATTTTTCTAGTTTGGCATAAAGTTTGTTACCCCTTAATATCTGGAGCACTTGCTTAACATGCCCCCGATGGGTTTCAAAATCAGGTGAATAAACCAAAATATTGTCCAGATAGGCCACCACAAACCTCCCCACCAAATGATGAAAAATATCATTTATGAAATGGTGAAATACCGCAGGTGCATTGGTCAAACCAAAAGGCATAACCCGACTCTCAAAATGACCTTCCAGGGTATTGAACGCTGTCTTCCATTCGTCCCCCTCTCTGATTCTAACCAGATTATTAAATCCAACTTGGAGAATACCTTAGCTCCCACAAACTGGCTGAACAAATCATGAATCAGAAGAAGAGGGTATGGATCACGGATGGTAATTTGATTTAATTCCCAGAAATCTAAACATGGACGTAGACCGCCATCTTTTTTCTTCACAAAGAAGAACCCTGCCACCACGGGCAAAGATGAGGGTCTGATATATACCTTCTCCCGACTTTCCGCAAGGAAAACCTTCATGGCTTGTCTCTCAGGGCCAAAAAGATTATATAGTCTGGACTTTGGTAGTTTAGCTCCGGGGGTCAGGTTAATAGGACAGTCATTATAACGATGAGGAGGCAAATCCTGACACTCCTTTTCAGAAAAAACGTGCTCAAAAGCAGACAGAAAAGCAGACTGTATCCCCGTAGAGACAGCAGCAATAGAAACATTCAGACAGTTCTTATGGCAGTAGTTTCCCCATTCAGTAATCTCCCCGGCTTGCCAATCCACCAATGGATTATGTTTAACAAGCCAGGGGATACCTAATACAATCGGAGTGGGGAGATTTTCTAAAACATAGCAAGGGATGATTTCACAATGAACTGACCCCACCCTTAGTTTTACATTATCTACAATCTGAGTAAATGCTTTCTGTGCAAGTGGCGCCGAGTCAATGGCAAAGATGAGAATAGGTTCAGCTAAAGCACACCAAGCAAAACCATGAGTTTTCACAAACTCAGCATCAACCATGCTGAGCCCGGCTCCACTATCAACAAACACAGAAATTTTTTCGGTTTTGCTCTCTAGTACCACCTCTGCTGTCAGGACAAAGCGGGAACTGCAGTTGGGCCACAAATGCACCCTTGTTTATCCAACTCTTGACTACCGAAAGTTAAACAAGTCTCCTTTTGTTTAGAAATTGAAGGACATGTCCCAAAAAAGTGTCCCTTTTTCCCACAAAAAAAACATATTCCTCTTTTCTTGTGAATCTCTGGGGAGATGTATGATGTAAAGACACCCCCTAAATGCATAGGTTCCTCCCCTCCCCCAGTACTGGTTCACCCCCAGACCGCTCCCTTGTCAAAGGTACACAGCCCCGACAAGAAGGCCCTGGAGAAGAAGGTTGCACCCGTCTATTCCGAAGGTGCCTATCCATACGTGTGGCCAAAGACATGGCAGCCTCCAAGGACTGAGGGGTATCATATACAGCCAAGGCATCTTTCAATCTTTCAGTAAGCCCCTCACAAAATTTACTTTTATGGGCTGAGTCATTCCATTTGGAATCCGTTATCCATCTACGGAATTCCGAACTGTAAGTTTCCACTGACCGAATCCCCTTCTGTAGGCGATGTAGCTTAGACCCAGCCAAGGCGACTCAGTCAGGGTCCTAATAGATGAGTGCAATAGCTCCAAAAAAACCCTCCACAGACTGGAGACAAACTGAGTCCAGCGGTAACGAAAATGCCCATGACTGAGGATCGTTCTGCAAGTATAGAGATAACAATTAGCATGCCTCCTTAAACACAAAAAACTTGTTCCTACCTCCTGAAAACCTGTCCGGGAGGGCAACCTTGGGTTCAGAGTGGACAGGTTTACCAGCAGAAACCCCTATATTGGTGGCCTGTAACCGGTGATACTACGGCTGAACCTCACAGCGGAGGTCATTCACCTCCAGAAACAGACAGTGGAACTGCTCTGCGAATTCTGCAACTGATCCCACACTAAAGGGAGTAAGGAAAAAAAAAGGTGCACACCCAAAAACACACAAAGAAAAACAAAACAAAATGTCAATCTTGTGTCGTTTTTCTTTTTTGTTTTTGCTTTTTTTTGTTCAAAACGTGCTCAGCCGGTTATAATGTCACACCAGGTATGAGTGCAACACTGAGAGTCACGCCAGGTGTGAGCACGACACAGAGGGGAAAGGGAAAGGGAGCTCAGACACTAGGGAAAAGGGGAAGAGGTGACCTCCTAATCTGATCTAGCGTCACCCTGTCTCCCCCTAACGTCCCTATACAGCCTCGGCAGCTGTCGCCGATCACGTGCCTTCCCCTTCTATCCCTGGTGTAAAGCTATAGCTGGGGGTGGAAGGAGATGAGCACTAGTCAACCTCCGCTAGCACTCCAAAGACAAAAGGGGAAGACAACAAAGGGGAACAACAACTCAGCTTTAGAAGAATTCCAACAGGGCACATGGCCTCAAGTTCCAAGTACAAATGAGTATAACCGGCCACGCCCACCTAGACTCACCAGGTATATATACACCCAGACTAAAGGGAGGTAGTCACTGGGTCTTAAACACAGCCTCCTATCTAGGCAGCTGTCTGCATTGCCAAACATGGAGATCTCCTGCAAACCACTGCAGGGCGACTGTCTGTCACCTCTGACACACCCGTGACACACCCTCTCCGTGATGACCTCACATGGGTTGAGATGTGGGATGTCCTCAGCTCTTTAGGATTTTATGAAATTCCCAACTTATGTGATAACTTCACTCCTGATGGTCACAGAAGTTCGATATTGACGCCATATTTTTCATCGGGATTTTACCTTTCCATAGATAGTAAACATGGTATAGCTGTTGTCAGTTATCTGTTGTACACTTATGAAAAATTATGCGTCTTATTCCTCTATTAGCCCTGGTGCTGAAAATGTTTAATCAATATCGTATTTATACAAGTTTTGATATTCAATATTTTCTTTCGGAGACATTAAGTCTGAGGGAAGCTGTTCTGATGAAAGGAATGTGTATACTGGATGACAATAGCTCTTTCTAATGGGTGTGAGGTATCTGCTTTAATCCTTTCCAAGACTTAAAAGCCTTTTCCTGTCTTAACTATTTGTCCCATCTGTAACTCCTTGTCCATACACAATGGACATCCTTGTTAGTATGCCAGGGTCTACTGTACATCTCAGTCTTTCTTACAAAAGACATCTTCTTTCAGTCATCCGGATTCAAAATGACTCCATGCATTTTAATTAGAACTGACCCTTCTCTCTGTCTCCAATCTATACATCGCAGTCTTACTCATTTCTCATGTGTTAAACTGTGTAACTCACATATAAGAGACTAAAGACTGTGTTACAGGAAAAGGGGTGGGGGAGTGGTGTTAAAGGGGTCTGAAAGATTTTTACATTTCTTTAACAGTCATATTCACTTTAAGGACCATGTAAGTGCAATGGGCCACTTTTCGGAACACCTCTGTATACTTTGGTAGATCTCATTTAATGCCATAGTCTCTGTAAGTCACTAGTGGTTCAGTAAGCTGAGTCTCATGGTCACTAATGCATTCACGTGCCTGTATCTGCCTGTCTGAGTTTGGTGCCAAACTAACTATGTGTGCGTGCTCCCTGCCACCGTAATTCTATCGGTGGGCCTTAGCTCAGAATTTACCTACCTGTGTCTGGTCGCTGTGTTGATGCAGAGATGAACCTGCCTGGATGACAGCTGATTGACTAAGGGATGATGAGTTTCTAACTGGTGCATGGTACCACAGCTGACTTGCTGGAGGGCCCTCCGGGTGTGTCACAGATGTCGGAACCTGGGGATTTCGGCTCCGCGGATGGCGCCTGAAAGATACTTCACACGTCCTCCTCTTTCCAGCTCTCACCTCGCTCTTCCAAGATGGCCTGAACAAACCTCTTCCTGTCAGGCACTTCTTCCCAATTGATTGCACTGACCTCTGGCCTGGGGTTCCATCTGGTTCTGTTCAAATTGCAGTTGAAACCAGCAGACCAGAGTCCATTTAACATAACACAAGTCTCTACAAAGAGAATCGCTGTTTCTATTTCTCCTCACAGAACTGGGTAACTCTCTGAATAAAAATCCTGCACAAACTAATTTAAGCCAGAGTCATTGAGCAGTTACAGGGGAAACAGTGGCCTTATGTGGCTGGTGATTAGTACTGTAGGCAAAAATATTCTCATTGTCTATGTACATTACTAATAAAATAGAACAGCAGCTGCAAATTACATGCAAATGGTTAATGGTAGGTGATGGTCAGCGGCATATTCCCCATCACCTCACATGCCACCCCACTAGAGGTTGGCATTCTCGACAACTCTCCCTATACGCTGTGAAGGTTTACCATCATTGGGCCTGGCCGACCTGCACAGAGTCGTAAGACAAGAAACGTCAGGCACATTTATTGGGGGGAAGGGCTGCTGGCTGCGCATCTCCCTCACCAGGTGGCAAGCCTGTCCCAACTGTAGTCCCTGTTGGAGTCTGGACAGGGACAACCCTCCATTACTCATCTAAGGGGATTTTACTGCACTCAAAGTAGGAGGAGGCACCTCCTCCGCGGGCATGGGCTCTTCAAAAGTGCAGTATCTTAACATGTTACGATGAAGGTTCCGCGAGGGTCCACCAGTCCCTGCCTCGTAAACCGGTATGGCAGGGTCTGCTCTCCTCTTCACTGTATATGGAGCCACCTCCCACTGCCCATCTAACTTCCCGGACGGTCTCTTGGCCTTGACCATCACTCGGTCGCCCGGCGCATACTCATCCTTCAGTACGGGTCTCGGATTGGGGTGCACAACTCGCTTCAGGCGTTCCCACACAACATTGTGCACCACCCTTGTGCACTGACGGCGGTGGTCTTGCACCCATGCAATGGTATTTCTCAGCAGTGGTCCCATTGGATCAGGAATATGGAGGTCCTCGATCTTCCGATCTGCCCTCCTAAACGTGTGCATATGCGGTGATTAACCGATGGTGCTGTGTACCCGGCTGTTGTAGGCCAACATCAACTTGGATATATATTCCGGCCACTGGGCCTTTTGACTACCCTCCAGAGTCCACAACATCTGAAGCAAGGTGCTGTTGAACCGCTCACACACGCCGTTCCCTTGGTGGTGATACGGGATCATGCGGGAATGCTCGATGGCGTAAAGTTGGTACAGCTTGGTCATCAGGGCGCCCTGAAAGCATGCGCCCTGATTTGAATGAACTTTCTGTGGACACCTGAACACCTGTATAAAGTGCTTGCAGACCTCTTCAGTGACCGACTCTGCCATCTGATCTCTGATGGGTACGCACTGCATATTTTGTGAAATAGTCTGTCATGACCAGACAGTAAGAGTGCCCCGAGACAGAATACCCAATCTGTATGTCATCAATCATCAGGATTTCTACGGATGCTGATGTCCGAATGGCCTGGACAGGAGCCCGCTTCTCAGGGCACTTACTTAACCCACAGGACCAACACTTGAAGCATGCCGCCTTGGTTACCATGTTCCCCAAGTTGGGGCAATATACCAGTCATTGGAGCCACTTGTACGTCTTATCAGTCCCAAAATGGGCGCCTGTCTCATGAGCTTCCGGGCAGCCGTCAGTCCTAATGACATGGGGATGACAATCTGTTGCCGGTACTGCAACACTGACTGTACATATACAGTTCTGCACAGAAGCCCCTGGGTAACACTCAGCCTATCCTACTGCATCAGCAATTTCTGACCCTCCAGGGCCAGGCAAGCCCGCTCTTCTGGTCATGACCAGACATTGGTCCAGAACCACTCTTTCACTCTCCGTAGGTACGGGTTACCATCCTGAACTTTTCTCTAATCAGCCAACGTTTTCCCCAACATTATTGGCATCCCGGAAGCCATCTCACTTGTGTCAAGTTTTGGAATAAGGGTAATCGGCTAAGATTCGGGTTTTCAATATCCTCTAGCTCTTCATCAACACTCTGAGTCGGCAATCCTTTGTGAACTCGAGAGTGCTCATCGGCATTGCCATTCTCCTTTTAGGACCAGAACTGGATGCAGTATTGACGCTTGGAGAGGTGAGCCATCCACCTCTGTTCATGTGTCCCTAGCTTGGCATTCTTCTGGTGCGCTAACCCATCAGGTACTCTGTGAACATTTCGGTCATGGCCCATACCAGCGCCAACAGATCCAAAGGAGCTATAATTGTTGGAGTTGCACTCCGATTCCCTCAGAAACTGGCTTCTGTAAGCAATTACTCTCTTGCGTCCATCTTGAGTTTGAGACAGCATGGCCCCCAGACTATGTAGACTGCCATCAGTATACAACAAAAACAGGGCATCGAACCGCACATAAGCCAGAACCGAGGCACTGGTCAGGGCCTCCTTTACTGCCTCAAAAGCTTCTTGTTGCCGTGGTCCCCACACGATGGGCCGAGTATTGGGGACCCCCTGTCGTGCCCCTGAACAACTCTTTTATCAGGTCCGTTAGATGAGCAAACTTCAGTATAAACCTTTGATGATATCCAGCCAGACCTAAAAAGGCTTATACCTCCCATAGAGTTTTCAGCCGGAGCCACTTCTGGACCGCCTTCACCTTCCTGGTGACCAGTTGTACCCCCTCCTGAGTGACCACATGTCCTAAGTACTCTATCCGATGTTGGAGATTACCCAGACAGTACTCCATCAACAGCTGGAATGTTCCCGGGGCATTGGACAGGCCG